>NC_062227.1:41171353-42448853 GCF_902686445.1 Sciurus carolinensis
CTCCCCACTATATCAAAATGTATACAGTGAGATGGTGCTGGCCTAGCATCACCTAGAAATGAGATGTTTCAGGTAATTAATCAGGTAATTAAGTCCCTGGAGGGATACCAGGGATTGAACCCAGGGGTGCTTAATCACTGGGCCACATCCATAGCCCTTTTCACTTTTTGTTTTGAGACAGGGTCTCCCTAAGTTGCCCAGGGCCTCCCTAAGTTGCTGAGGCTGGCTTTGAACTCACCAAGCTCTTGCCTCAGCCTCTCAAGCCTCTGAGATTACAGGCTATGCCACCATGCCTGGCAAATCTCACTTCTTTAACACATCAAAACCTGTTAGTTTTACTATTTTAGTGTAGTTCATATCTTCCTCTGTTGTTAATTGCTGAGAGAAGTTAAAATTTCCCACCTATTGTGAGTTTTACTTATTTTTAATTCTAGCTTTATAGTTCTATATTTTGAAACATGAAACTTGTGTTGCTAAGGACAAACACATTTAGAATTATTATGCATTCCTGAAGAATTGACCTTTTTGTCACTATGGAATGTTGCTTTTATCTTTGGTTATCTTGTTGTCTTGAGAGCTACTTTGTCTAAAATTGAGTAACCACATCAGGTTTCTCTTGCTTAGTGTTTTCACAGTTTATCTTTTTAATCCTTTGGTGCTCCTCCTGCTATATTTATGCTCAGAGTGCACTTCTTGTAAACAACACTAGGTGGGTCTTGCCTTCTTAATCATTTTGACATCCGGCTTTTAGCAGGACGGTTTACACCAGTTACTCATAAGGGGAAGTTTAAACCTTCCATCTTGATATTTGTTTTCTCTTTGTCTCATCTGCTTCTCAACTTCTCTTTCTGCTGTGACTTCTTTTGTGTAAGTGACCTGTGCTACTGACCTTTTTATTCCTCCTTGGTTTATTGTTTAATTGTCTGCTTTTGTTGAGGAAATATAAAAACAAAATCTCCTGCCAACCTAGAAAATCTTCCATAAAGCTAGAAGAGAAAAATAAGAAAAAAGTTTTATTATTAGATAAGCATTAAGGCAGAACTGTTATCAGCAGCAGCAATACATAAAGAAATTGCAAAGATGGGAGAAGTCTTACCCTAAAGAATAGCCAGGCAGAGCACACACTTTCACAAGATAAAGGGCAAGAAAGAGGATTTGACAGCACCATTTGTTATATATAGTTCATCTTAAATTCAGTAATTGAGGTGGCCATTATGTTTGCTAATTGCTTTATCCAAAGAAATAATAAAACTTCTTTGGTCTCTATGACAGGTAGCTAATAGCAACTTGGACCGAGGCATCCTTGGAGAAGGGGAGATAAGGGTGCTATCTTCCTGGGTGTTTACCTTTCAAAGAGGTAACTCAGGTCCTTCACAAAGGCAGTCCCAGTTATAAAACTGGTAGGCTAATTTGGTTTTTTAAAGATGGGTATCTCAAAGTGATAAAAGAAGAACTAACAGTTGCAAGTTTTCTAAAGTAAACACTTCAAGAAAGCAGAGAGGGGAGGCAAAGACCTTTGCTTTCTGCAAAAGCAATTTGTCAAAATGAATAAGAAGGCAAGACCTACCCATGTACTGTTTACAAGAAGTGCACTGAGTATAAAGAGATAGCAGGTGGAGCGGGAAGGATCAAAAAAATAAACCATGGAAACACTAAGGACAAGAAAGCTGGGTGGTTATTTTAATGTGAGGCAAAGTAACTTTTAAGACAAAAAAAAAAAAAAAAAAAAAAAAAGGCAGATAAAGGGCGACATTCCAGAGGAAATGCATTTTTTTTTTTTTTTAATTTCTGATTTGAACTTAGCCTTACACTCCAGGGCTAGGCTCTATGTGGCCAGAGGCTAGCAATTGGTGGCACAAATATAGAACATTTCTATCATCATGGAAAGATTCTTTGGGAATTTAGAGAGGTTTTTAATTTTCTCTTTCCTTCCTGAAAATTTAATAATTTTAGGCTATGAAATGAACTGACAATATACAAATTAATAGAAAAAAACATACAAATCTATTACTATGCCTAAACACAAAAGCCATACATAAAGTTTAAGGCTCAAGGAGGGGCAAAACTGTTGAACTTCATATAGAATTTAAGGCAGGGATGGGTTTGGGCTTGGGGCAGGGAGGTGGGCCGGCTAGGGAATGCTGGGAGGTGGTGCAAGGCAAGCAAGGGTCATCTTGTGATGCAGATGAAGATTCCTGGTGAAAGACCTGCGGTCCTCTGGGCCAGAGGGCCTTAACCTCTTCTTGTTGAAAGATCTTTTCCAGGCAGAATCAGGGGTAGGAATCAGATTAAAAGCTTCTCCCTGCATTCTCTGTTTACAAAGGACAGATGTTCAAAGCTATTCTATTTCTTGGAAAAACCAACTTGAAATATGCTAAAGAAATCCACTTGGGGTGGGATATTTTGATCTCCCACAGGGACTCATAGCTCTAGATAGGACAAACGCTCATCATCTCTTCTGTTTTCTTCAGTTTCTTCCTATATTCTGGTTTCTTGGATTGTCAGAGTTCTTATTGTGTCAAAGGTTTGCTTATTGTTCTGTCCTTCAGGATGTTCATTAGGGTGTAATCTAGGTGTGACCCAGTGTCCTGCTGCCCCTCCTTACTGTTTTCAGCTGCTTCTAGCAGAAAGTTTGCTTTTACAGTCCCTCTTGAGTTGAACCTTCCTGAAGTAATCTTGAGTTTTGCCATTCCCCCACCCCCGCAAGGACCACCTCTTGCCCCAGTTTTAGTGAGATCTTTCTTAAAGAAAAGGCACTGAATTGGGGAGAGAAAACAGACCTTGAGGTACTGATACCGTTGGTGATGCGAATCAATCAGGGACAAGTTCCATTTCCCCAGATGTGAAGATTGAACACCCAAGAAACACCAAGGCAAGCATTGAAATCAAGTTTTATTTAAAGGGTAGAACAGAGATAGACTTCTCCACAGAGAAAGGCCCCCAGAGCTGGATATCCAAAAGAAGTGGGGATATCTTGTCCCCCTTATACATTTTAGAATTCCTTTATTCTCAAGTCTTCCTTCTCCCCTTTTCTTGCTTCTCTTCTATCACCATCCTGTGTATGGGACCAGTGACCCAAAAGGCGGACCAAAAGGTAGAGTGATCAAGGCTGGAAGGTAGCAGCCCAGGAGGTATTAATTAACAGCTCCTATAACTCCCTGCAGGGAGGAGCAATCCCTGGGGCAGGTTACCTTAGCCTTAGATTGAGGAAGTGGGGGAAGGGCTTTGGAGATATCAGCATCTGATTTCCTTTCCTTTCCAACCAGGACCCATCGTCCTGATCAGACCCAATTATTTATTATCTATATTGACCACCTTTTGTCCAGCAGCTTCAGTACCACAATAAGAGAAGTTGGAAATGCACAAAATACAAGCATCATAAATTCTTCTATGTACAAACAAAGAAACAACATGTATCCCATTTGTTTACAATAAAAAAAAGAAATACAAAAATAAAATAAAATAAAATAAAATAAAATAAATTCTTCTCAATGTATCCATCATAAATTCTTCTGAATGAGGCCCAAATGAAGTAGACTTGGCGATTAACTATATGTATGTTCACCTACCAATTATTCACATTTCTTTGTTTAGAGCTCCTTTGAACTGCAGAAATATGGAGCGGAGTGGTGTAACTCAGTAATAGAGTGTTTATCTAGCATGCATGAGGCCCTAGATTCAATCCCCAGCATGGGAAAAAAAAATGGAATAACAGAAGCACAAATATCTAAGCCTGGAAAACATCCCAAAACAATCATCTCACCAAGTAAATACGAATGTTATATGCTTTGTGGCCACAAGATGGCACTATATATGAAGCAAAACAGGCAAACGATCAATATCCAAGCAAGGGAGAAAAAAATTCATTACTTTATTAAGTTCATGAGCATTGCAAACTCACAAAGGTCAATACCTTCCTTCACTAACTATGCCTTCCCCAGCTAAAGTGAGATGTTTCAGGATTGCCTGGAAAATGAAGCCCCAATTATGGAATCTAATAAAACCTGTACTATTCTGTTTAGGTAGTGAAAATACAAAAGGTCTTTCTGAAGGTCAGTCATGAATGTTTGGTCCTAATAAAAATGCTGCACTTCAGGGCTGAGGATGTAGCTCAGTAGAAGAGAGCTTGTCTAATATGTCCAAGGTCTGGGTTCAATTCCTAATATTGAATCTATCCAATGGATTGATAAATAACATAATCAGTCTGGTGTAGGCTAATTTTAAGAATAGATGATGACTATATTATTATTATTTTTTTTTTTTTTTTTGCAAAACTAGACTCAATTAAACATTCATAGAATTCTCACCATGTGCAAAGCTTTAGGTTTATTTAAAATAAGACCCAACCCTTGCCCTCTCGGAGCTCACACAAGTAGCTTACTCTGAAAACTCAAACAGCCTGCAATAATAAACAACTCTTCAAAGACAGAAGATACCGAGGCTAATTGGAGAGATTATTCCTCTCTTAACTAGTCCCTCTTTGTCATCCCCAACCCCTCCAAGTGAAAGAGAGAAGGACTATGTAGGAGGTCCTCTTAGAGGTGGGCTTTTCATGAAAATTGGAGATCATGTAAAACAGGAATCAGCCAGTTCAGGGGCTCATCTCACACAGCTGAGGTCGACTAGTGGTGGCAAGGGGGATCAGGCAGTGAATGGACAGAGCAGAAGGTGTGGACGAAGAGGCAGGAAGAAAACATTTTGAGCAGAACAATCCCAGGATCAAGTCATAGAAAGAGCCATCAGGCTATATCGGAGGGTGGGCTGGAGGTGGGAGGTTCTGTGGCAGGAGGTGGGGGAAGCAGAAGACAACTCCAACCAAAGGGAATGTTAACCATTAACCACTTTTTTCTCTGACTTTTATTGATTTTTCCGTGTATTCTCGGTGCCTTTTTTTCTCTGCCATAAAGTAAATATTAAATATTATGTCAATAAATTCACAGAACCAACAGGGAGGCAAGATATGGTTTTGGCAATATTTCCCCAACCAAAACTAGAAGACAGAATTTGACAAAAGGGTGTTTTCCCCCACCTGACTTGTGAATTTGTTTATATGAAAGTCTTACAAAGTTAAACCATCAAAATAATTCAGAGCCATTTATTTAATGAATCCGTTCCATTGAAAACAAAGACCTTGAAATTAGACTATTTCAGAAAACCGTTGATATATGTTTGGGAACATGACAATTTGGTGTTGCTTTGGTCTCCTTTATGAAATCACAAACTCTCCAAGTCAAGAACTTGGTTTTATTCATTCTTGTTCCTCAGCATATAACACAATGCTTTATATGGAATTTTTTGTTATTGTCAAAGTGCCCTTCCTTCCTTCCTTCCTTCCTTCCTTCCTTCCTTCCTTCCTTCCTTCCTTCCTTCCTTTCTTTTTTCTTTCTTTCTTTCTTTCTTTCTTTCCTTCCTTCCTTCCTTCCTTCAACAAGGAGTAGAACCCAGAGCACTACAAATGCTAGGAAAGTGCTCTCCCACTGAGCTACATCCCCAACTCTTTTATTTTACTTAGAGACAGGGTCTCACTATATAACCCAGGCTAACCTCAAGCTTTTGATTCTCCTGCCTCAGCCTCCCAGGCTGCTGGGATTGCAGGTTTGTGAAGGTGTATTGGTAGACATTTTCCCCAACATTCTTTTGGGAGACATTTCACACACAAAGCAAATTTGAAGTAATTTACAATGAATATTCACATTTCCACCATGAAGATTTCGTCGTTAACTTTTTACTATTCTTGCCTTATCACATACCTATTCAACTCTCTAGGTCTCTCATCATCCATCAATCCATATTATTTTTCTTGATGGATTTCAAATTTGAACAACATAGCCATAAATACACCTCCCCTACATACATCAGTGTGCATTTCATTAGCTAGGGTTCAGGATATGTTTACAATTTTTTCTTCTGAGATAAAGTCACATACCATGAAATGCACCAAATTCAAGTGTACATTTGCTAGTTTGACAAATACATATGCCTCTGTAATCCCCAAAAGAAACAAAAAACACCTCTCAAGATATAGAAATTACCAGTACCTTAGAAAAAACTAATGCTTCTTTCTGTTCAGGTCCAGACGCACTTCCGCCTCCAGAGACAACTTTATTTATATAGTTAGTTAGCTAACTAGCTAAGTAGCTAGTTTTCCCCTTCTAGATGTAAATGGAGTCCTACAGCACGTGCTTCTCGGATGGGCTTCCTTCGCTCAGCACGGTGCTGTTGAGATTCACCTGTGTGCTCTATCAGCACACATTCCTTTTTGTTGGGAGTAGCATGATATTGTATAGTTATGTCAGAGTTACTTATCTTCAGTTTGATGGATACCTGGGTTGTTTCTAGTTTTATCGAAAATAAAGTTATTCTGACCTTGTTCTACTCTTGATGGTCATATATTTTCATTTCTCTTGGGCAAATACCTAAATATCTGGGTCCTAGGGTAAGTATATTTAGACATTTTCAAAAACTTTTTTTTTCAAAATGTTGGGCAATTCTTGCCATGCTTTTTCTCTTTCAGCTTGTCAGTTTAAAAGAAATCCCTGAGTAAGAGTCCCCATGGGTCTGTTGAATGCTATTCCCCTCACTTAATATTCCAGAGCATTAGAGGTGAACAGCATTCACACACACTCAGCCAACAGCTGATTAGACCTGGTGGGGGGTGCGGGGTGGCGCTTAGCCCAAAAGTAGGCTCTTTAGAAATCCAGGAGAGTCTGGTTCAAAGATCTACAATGGAAAGCTAAAGAATAACTGGTCTAGTCATTCCTGTCTCTCTTTTTGAAAAGAGGCATTCGGTTAGGAAGTAGAGACAGAAGGAAACACACACACACGCACGCATGCACACATACACACAAAGCGTTCTTTAGATTTCTTTGAGTGACCAAATTGGTTATTGAAAAGATAGACAAGGACTCAAGCTTTTCTGAAGAAGGATTTTCTTTTTTCCCAAAATCCAGGAGTTTCCTTAGAAAATTAAGAGAAATAAAATTCCCATAAAATCAGGTACATTCCAAGAAAGAACAAGAGAATCCACTATGTTATTGCCAGTGCAGGATTTAAAGCCTCAAACATCAGGAAAAGAACAGCCAAATCTGGGGTGAAATAAAAATAAAAACAATGAGTGAAAGATATATCAACACCACCCCCCCCCCCATACATACTCTACTAAGATGGCCATAATTACCAATCGGGGGACTAGAAAAAGGAGTAAGGTAAACCAAAATAAACTAGAAAGGAAACAGAAGGAATATAGAAGGAAACGAATTTTCTGAGTCTTTCCTCCTCAATCCTGACATGGCACCAATGATGAAGACCACCTGCACCCAGGTGTAGGATGTGATCATTCTAATGGCCCACCAAAAACTCGACAGATTCTTGCAGTCTGGCTTCTACCATTTTACTTCAGGACATAATCGGACCATTATGAAAAACACAAATGTATACGGGTGTTCACCACAGCATCGTTTATTGTGTTAAAGTGTAACCAGAAGTTTACTGACAGTTCTTTCAAAATCTGCTCTGTGCCATGCAACACGTGGATTGAGGAAATGCTCTAGAGTTGAGACAGGGATACTGCCAAATTCTTTTTGGTGAGTGCAAAGATACAAAGGCACAGGGACTAGATCTACCCACCACCACCCCTGGCGCACTTCTCCAATAAGCAAATCAAAGGTGAAGCTCACGTGGGTAGGCACACCTGCGCACGCTGCTAGGAAAAGCTTCCAGGTTCAGAGGCCTTCCTTGCTCAGTGGTTCTCATCTTGGTCAAAAACCGTTGTAGTCATCTTCTACAAAGGAAAATAAACATGCACTCCCTTCTGGAATAATGATCCTCTGAAGCACAGAGGAAATCTAACACATGACAACAGTTACAGTGGTACCAATGACGATGTGCATACGTCCAGCCTACTTTCTCTGGACGGGCCCTTGCCAAGTGCTTCTCATACCAATATCTGATATTATCCTCCCAGCCATTCCAGCGCTGAATTCTATTTTCACCCCATTTTATGGATGAGTGAGCTGAGGGTTAGTGAGGCTACAACATATGTGAAGCTTGTGATTTGCTGCCTGTTTCTTTGCATCATTGAACATTCAGCCCTGGAGAAAGAAATGACAGGAACCAGAAAAAAAAAGCTAAGAAGGAGAGACTTTAGGAGCTAGGGAAACCATTTGTTTATTGCCTGTTCCAATCTTCAGATTTGTTGGGATAGAGACGGGTTCTTTAAACATCCAAGTGCCAACGACATAGAAGAGGGTTTCTTTCCCCAAATACCCTCAACTATTTTTCAGCACTCCAAACAAAAGCACAGAGTAGAAATATCCATGCACCTATGATCTGCTAATCTGTAGCTATTGCTTAGCAACCAATAACAAATAGAGGTGGGCTAAGGACTGATTAGCATTCCTTTGCAGCAGAAAGATCAGAGTTATTACAAGGCACAGCCACAGCGGAGGCTGGCAGAGGCTATAAAGGTCAGGCAAAGTCTCTGTTGGTTTGAAGGTTTTTCCTTTTTCTCCTTTCTTTTTTCTTTTTCGTTTCAGAGCAAAACACGTTTTCTTTGTTCCTTCAGTTTATAAAACTCATCAAAGTTCACAAATTTAAAAAAAATAATAAAACTCTTATATGATCTCTGAAAGAAAACAGTCTGCTTTTTGGACCAGTCCCTACTTGCTCAGTCTGAATCATTGGGAGACCTTGAACCCCTTTTTTAGACTCTGTAGCTGCTAAGTTTTCTATGCAGAGATCCACACCAGCCCATAATAATGAAAACCTTTTGCAAAATGCTTTGAAGTCTAAAAAAAAAAAAAAAAAAAATTGAAAAGTCAGTGCTTTCACCAGTGGAGAAAATAACAGCAATGATAGCAATGATTTCCAACAAGTGAGGAAAACACATTTATATTCTCAAAGAGAGTTGAAACAAGCTTAGAAGGTCAACTAGCTCCATCATTCAATAGGGAACCACCTCCTTATCAGTGAAAGTGGAAGAGGGGGCCACTTATCATCCTTGGATATCCACTCCCAAAATTCACAGCTTCTATGTCCGGAAATTCTCCCTGAAGTCTCGCTGAAATTCCTCTTGCTAGTATTTCAAGCTAATCCCTTCTCATTCTCTTCATAAAGGAGGCATTAATCTTAAGAGGCCTTAAGTGGTCCCCATGCACTATGTGAAGTGCAAGCATCCTCTGTTTTTGAAACTTCTCCTTTTGATGATCTGCCAATTCAAAATCTTAATTTCGTTTTTCCATTTCAAAGTTTCAACTCTATTTTTATCAGTAAAATTCAATTATTTCTTAAGTCCACTGATGGGGCGGGCAGGGCAGCAGTAACAGAAGGGATGTGCCACCTAGTGGCAAAAATGAGACAAAAAGAACACCAAACCCTGCTTTACCCTTGCGCCCACCTGGAGTAGAAGCAAATCCGGCCTTTCCTGTATTCGAGGTGCCGAAAACTATAAAATACACCATTGGTTTAATATGAGAACAAAAAGGTCAAAAATGGAAACAGGTGTAATAAACGCATGCAACGTCTGGATTTTCAAAACTCAAAGGAAAGTGAAGGGGTATTTAAAGGAAATACGGAGGTTGGTTTTTAACTGCTTTTCTTTCCAGCACTTGGCAGCTAATGAAGGGAGATGAACATGGCTGATGATGGTGATCACAACTCAGCAAGTCCCTACTCTGAGTATTCCACAATTGTGCTGCAGAAAGAATGTCATTTTCCTGTGTAATAACCTGGGGAACGTGAAGTTCAAGAAAAGAGTTACCTTTGACCTAGGATCCAGGGTTTAGACTCAGGAGGTTGACTTCCAAGGTCCACAGTTGTTCTGCTCTCCCAAGCTTCCTTCTGCTTCCCCGCGAGTCCTCGGGCTTCCCAAGCGCACTCACGAAGTGAGATCACTCTCGCTATTCAGCTTTCCCTGTACCCCATTTCTGCTCCCCACTCCAGGGCACAACCAATAACTTGAACTGTTCCAGCCTCTGGAACTGTTCCACCTCAGGCTCCTCTATGTCAGTCCTCCCTTTTCCCAAGATCTGGCTCAAACCCACCCCTTCTGCTACTCAACTTTCTGGGGACTTCTAGAGACATTTTCCTCCCCACTTGTTAATTCTCCCAAAACCTGTAGAAGATCCCGACAGCTCCCTGATTCCTTCACTCTTAGGCATGGAGGACAGGAGGTCCCAGATGGGTGTGGAAGTGATACCACTGGTTACAAATGTTCAAGTACAACACCAGAGAAGCACCGAGGCAAGTGTAGAGTAGAAAGTAAGAAGTTTTATTTAAAGAATAGTAAAACAGGCTTCTCCCAGGAGGAAGAAGGAGATCCAAAGACAGAATCCATAGGATGAGACAGTCCTGTCCCTTTTACACATCTAAATTTCCTTTGTTCTCCTGCATTCTTCTCCCTTATCTACTTCATTTCCCCGCCTCCTACACAGTGACTGGGAGATGTGGGTGGAAGGGCTGGAGGTGAGCAGGTGGGCTGGAAGGGCCAAGGCAGAGTGCTGGGCAGAGAGGGAGCGGCAGCCCAGGGGGCATTGATTAGCAGCTCCCTGACTGCTCAGGAGTTGTGTCATTAACAACCTTTGGGGAGGGGTAGTATAGGCAGGTAATCTTGGTAATCAAAGCACTCTGGAGACACGAACATTCCAATTTCCCAGCAGCGGTCTCCAACTTCCCCAACCCAAATTGGCCTCCATTTTCTCAATCTGACCCGATCAACTATCTACACTAACTGCCTGTCTTTGTTTCTTGCTTCAAAGGTACCAAAAGGACAGGAGAACCAGCAGATATATGAGGTCAGGAGATGAGAGCAGGGTAGGCAACTCATCAATGGAGGCAATATTAGAGGCCTTGGAATTCAGCGGCAGGGCCCAGCTCATTGATCTTGTTAAATTAACCACATCTCCAGGGAGAGAAGCACAGGTCACCAGGAACAGACAGGAACCAGCATGCTGGGAGAGGCCTGTTCCACCAAGAGGGTAGGTAGACTCCCCCTCACTCAGGAACACTTTAGAAAAATAGGAGAGAGTTACAAAACAGTTTAACACAACTCAGAAATGACTGCTTCAAGTCATCAGAGACAGAGATTCTTCCAAGTTTTCCTTAGCAAGTTTAGTAGTCTCCCACTCCTTCCCCTCCACTAATAGAAAAAAGGTCTCCAAATGTGAACTATAGAAAATAAATGAAGATGGGTGTGGAGACACACTCCTGTAATCCCAGGTACTGAGGAGGCTGCGGCAGGAGGATCACAAGTTCAAGGGTAGCCTGAGAAACAGCAAGACCCTATCTCAAAAATAAATTTAAGAGGGATGGGGACATGGCTCAGTGGTGGAAGGCTTGCCTAGTTAGTGGGAGGCCCTGGGTTCAGTCCCCAGTAATGCAATAAACAAAGAGCAACTTTCTGTACATCTGAATTGCAGTGTGGATCAGTCAGGTCCTATTCAGGAGCAGAAAGTTCTATTCCAAGGATATCGTGTGAGTTTCTCCTTTGGCCAGCTCTAACTTGGATCCATAAAGGATGGGAGATTCTGTAAAACGCAGTTCCTAACACAGCCAAAACTGACTGTGGAACCAACCAGTCCAGGTGTGTACATTTCAATCCTGCTACAGAATAACTTTCATGTCATTAGAAACACACACACACACACACACACACACACACACACACACACACACGTAGCAGGGCTAAGAAGTGTGGGTTGAATTTAGAAAAAGCTGTGGGAAGCCAAGGGATGAGGGGACCTGATACATTTTCTATCCAAAAGCCATAGATTGAACATTTGTCAGATGGTAGCTGGCATGTGACAGAGTCTCTGATGAGCAACATAATTCATGGCTTAAACATGTTACTATATGCAAAAATGACCAAAATGGGGGCAATGCCTTTTATTAAGCACAGGTCAGACAGGCATCAGAGGGGCACATTTTGGAGGGAGAAAATGGCAGGGGTCTGCAGCAAAAGTCAGAGTTTTTAGGGCCTTAGCAGAGCCAGGCATGGGAGGAGATAGCTACTTTTGGTGGGCTTTTGGCAGGCAGGTGAATTTTGGCTGAGTCATAGCAGGAGAAATTTCAGCTGCAGCAGGGAGAGAGGCCTTGAGCAACCGGAGGTTACAGATAAGGGACATTGTACGCACTCAGGGCCCATCGTCCTTCCTGGGGGATGTGATTTTCCATATCCTTCAGTCACTGCTACCAACATTTTCCCTAAAGCCTTCACTCTTCTTGCCAGAGTTCTCATTCCTTGTCAGTGAGCTCTCAACCAGTTCCTGCCATCTCCAATTACTTCACAAATGACTGCAGGATACAGGACACAGCGAGAAAGGAAGTGCCAGCTTCCTGTTTGTCTCCTATTTAGAGTTTTCGAGAATAGTTCTGTGTGTCAAAATCTGTTCCTCCAACCAGGATAGGAAGCAGTTGAAAATCAGCGTGGCTTCCGTGTGAGAAATCACAGTGTGGTTGGGCTGTATATTTTCTAGACAAGACCTTAAGGTCTCTAGAGCATTAAGATGCCCTGGCCAGCGGTGTCCTAATTGCCATTGCCCTGGACCTTCTTCCTTTCTGGCGGATACAAGCTGAAAACGTCAGCCTCTGGCTTTCCTACACACTCTTGCAGCCAGGACCTGCCTTGTGGCTTAATCCTGGCTCACAGGACCAGAGGAAAAGTCAAAGGTGTTTCTTCCTGATAAAAAGAAGCACCCTTCCTCTGGCTCAGGCTGCTGCTGAACACATAATAGGGACATTTGTGGTGGTGGGTTTTGAGGGCTTTGGGAAAGCCAATAATCACAGAGAAACTGAACCTGGATAAAACGTATGATACAGTAAATACATAAACCCAACATAGTCGTTTATTATCAAGTTTTAGGTGCTGTTCACATATGTGTTTGACTTTCCTGCAGTCAGCAGCTCAGTAGGTTTGTTTACATCAGCAACTCCGCAGACTCATGAGTGACACCCTGGGCTCTGATGTCCCGATAGCCATGATGTCACGACAGCTATGACATCACTAGACAAGAGAATTTTCAGCTCATTTGTGTTCTGATGAGACCACAGACATACCTGTGGTCTGTCATTGACTAGAACACGGTTATGTGGTACATGAATGTATTCCAAAAGGGAGGAAGTTTGAAAAGCAGATAAAACACCAACAAGAAATCAATGCCAGAGAAAGACAACGTCAAGTCCATTAGTATCCCAAACTCTTCTGTGGCAGCTCTAGTCAGGTATCGTCTAAGTGGAAGTCACCTGTAGTAATTAAGGCAGCATTGCTGATGCCTGTCCATGGAGCATGTATTTGATGAGTAATTTTTATCATAGGACACGCTAGATGTTGTCATCATTAGTACAGGGAATGTAACTAAATTTCTAGATTTGGCACAAGTGGAAATTTCAGTGCCATCTATTTCGCAACTAAACCCAAATATTTAACCATTATTTTAAAGAATATTCATGAGTCATATGTAAGGCATTCGACTGCTCTTAATTCTGTGCATAACTGTATTTCACAATAAAAAGTAAGCAGGACCTTGGCACGTGAGTTTTGTTAATCATCCTTTTGGGTTGGGGACCTCCTTTGTGGTTGCAGCACTGACACTGAATACACCTGTCTGTCACAGATCAGTCCAGCAAATTACCTAGGCTAAGCAGGACAGGGCCCAACCATCAAGCACTGACCTGTCACCTGCCTGTCCCTGCTCTCGAGCTGTAGCCTCTGCAGGTAGGTCTGCCCAGCAGGCCTTCAGTTCTGCTTCTCTACCCCAAGAATCAGTATCGCCGAGGGCCACCCCTTCCTGTGAGCCCACCTGCAACCTGGTCTCTGACAGGGTTATCCTTTATGTCCCTACCCTTTATGTTAGTGTTTCCAAGCGTGGGACTGCACCTAGACACCAGGCTTGTAAACATAGACACACAGATGATGCCATTTCAGGCATGGGTTATTAGAATACCTGTGTCACCAGGCTCCTTTATCCATATCACTAGGAAAAAAGCATCTGCCCCATTTTGTTTACTTCCACTCACTTCAATTCTACCTTTTATTTCCAATATTACCAGTTGGAAAAAAGGGGTAGTTTGATTCGATCACCCAAGAAAATCATTCTCCAAATGGCCTCAGGAGTATATTTTTATTTTCATTTAAAGTTAATGAAAGATTATTGAAAACAATGGAAAATAATCATAAGAGGAAAAAGACCTAATGACTCAGAACGAAATGTATTGCCATCGCTAAGATGGCTCTTCAGGGGAATGCTTTCTAGCAGGGCAATTTTTTTTTTTTTTTTTTTTTTGAAGCAAATAAAAATCAAATCTTAGGCGAGAGAAGAAATGGCTGTGTGAAAATAGAAGTAAATAGAAAATGAGACTCTTCCCAGTCTCAGTCCTCAGGTAAAGGAACAGCAGGACTGGGCCAACAGAGCAATTGCAACTTGGTGACATTTTCCAAAGCCCCACTGCCGATGGCCCCAGGGAAAGGGGGAAATACTAACCATCCGGAAGTTTCCCTCTTGGTGTAGATTAGCTGAGATCCCTGTGCCCTGTCCCTACCCTTGATTTTTTTTTTTTTTTTTTTTTTTTTCCAGTACTGGGGATTGAACCCAGGGACTCTGTCACTGAGTTACATCCCCAGTTCTTTTATAGTTTTTATTTGGAAGCAGAGTCTTCTTAAGTTGCTGAGGCTGGCCTCAAACTTGTACTCCTCCCACCTCGGCCTCCCAAGTCACTCCTCAGGCAAGTGCCACCACAACCAGCTTTTAAAAGTCTTTCTTAACAGTTCTTACAGTTGCTCTTCCAAATCTGAGCTGTGCCCTGGAGAACATGAGAGGGGAGAAGTAGCCCTTTCCTGAGTCAGTTGTAGGAGAAGGAACAGTGGGATTAAAAGTCCATAAGAAGTCTGTTTATGGCCAAAGTGCTATGAATGACCTGCTGTGTTCCAGAGTCTTCCTTGTGAGAGCTTTCTCTAGGTGAAAGCCCCTGTGGTCGCTGATTGCTCTGAGAGTGAGGAGCTTTCCTACTTCTAATTAAGTCTGGGGACCCTTGGGGCCATTATGTGGATCTGGGCCCTAAGTGGTTGTCAAGTCCCAGAGGTCTACAATTCATTTGATATGGATTGTTCCTCTTTAAATGAGGAAATACATGCTCCAGGAAGGAAGGAATTCCTGTGTTAGGTGAAACAAACCAGATTAAAAAAAATCCATGTAGTTGGAGAAGCTGAGGTTATTCTCAAAGCTGGGCCAATTATTCTAGTTACCAAACAAAGACATTTCCACCACACAAAAACCTGCATACGAACATCGATAGCAGATTTGTCCTAATTTGTCATAGCTGATGCCAAAATTTCCATAAAATGAAGATGTCCTTCAATAGGCGAATGGGTGAGCAAATGATGTTGCATGTACACAATGCAATACTAGTCAGTGGTCAAAAGAAATGAGTTGTCAAGCTATTCAAAGTAATGGAGGAAGCTGGGGCTGGGGATATAGCTCAGTTGGTAGAGTGCTTGCCTCGCAAGCACAAGGCCCTGGGTTCAAATCCTCAGCACCGCAAAAAAAAAAAAAAAAAAAAAAAAAAGAAAGAAATGGAGGAAGCTTAAAAGCATATGGCTAAATGAAAGAAGGTTATCCCAAAGGTCTATGTGATTCCAACTTTAGGGTATTTGGAAATGGAACAACTATGGAGACAGTAAAATAAGAAAAGCAGAGATGGCCAAGAATTAGAGGGAGAGAGGGAAGAAGGAAGAGGAAGAATACGGACAAATGCTCTTATGATACCGTAATGGCGAACACAATGTACAATGGTACATTGGCAAAACCTAACGTGAAAAATGAACTTCAGCTAGTAATTGTCAATATGGGCTCATCACGTACAACACTTATAGGACTGGGCATGCAGCCCAAGTGACGGAGCACATGCCCAGCATGCATGGGCCCCAGGGCTCCATCCCCAGCACAGGAAAAAATGTAACCATACTAATACTAGGTGTTAATAAGGGGAAGTTGTGGGGTGGGGGAATGGAGATGACATGTGGGCTAAATGGAACAGATGGTATGTAGGAGGTGAAGAGCAAGGCCTGGTTGAAAGAGGGCAAGATACTGAGAAGAAGTTTCATTATAAGCCATTTACGTGTGAAAAGGACAAGACAGACTGAGAACCGGCTGTTTTTTAAGCAAGTGCTTTCCACACCTGGTTTCTTCCAGTCTTATCTCTGTACTTCCCATTCATATTTCTGTAAACCTAAAATGACTCTAAATAAGTCTGGCAATTTATTTATTTATTTATTTATTTTATCTATTTTTTGGTACTGGGAATTTATTTCAGTAGAGCCCTACCACTGAGCACTTTACTGTTTGTTTGTTTATTTATTTATTTATTTATTTATTTATTTATTTATTTATTTTTGGTACCAGGTATTGAACCCATGGGTGCTTAACCACTGAACCACATCCCCAGCTCTTTTTAATGTTTCATTTTGAGGCAGGATCTTGCTAAGTTGCTTAGGGCCTCACTCAGTTGCTGAGGCTGGTTTTGAATTTGAGATCCTCCTGCCTCAGCCTCCTAAATCATTGGGATCACAGGCATGTGCCGCCCACCAAGAGTTGTAAATTCTAGATGTTTCTCCGTAGATGATACTTTCATGGTGTTAGTTAAGGGCATTTTTGACCTCAAAGAAAGTAGCTTGCAATGAGCAGTGAAATGCAGGCAAGGTCACAAGTGTTCTTTGAATTTCTTTAGGGTCTCCTTAAACTACTTCCAAAGTAGATGAGAAAGCATGAGAAAGGGTGGGAGTTAATTTGTAGAAAATAAACAGAAGCAAGGGAGCTAGGTGGAAATCACATCAAGAGGAAAGAATTAATGGAACTAACTCCTGACAGGGTCCACTGAGGTTGATGTGAAGTTAGGAATTATGGCTCTAAGTGTCTCCAGTTGTCTGGGAAGGAAGATTCCTTTAGTAGTGCAGGTGCACTAAGGTAACTTCTGACCAGCTATTGACCCCAGTGCCACATTAACATGGGATTGACTTGTAGAGGAAGCCCCTCTAAATAGGATGTCCCCATGACAGTTCTGAAAAGAACCCACTAAGATCAAAAATTGCACCGCCTGATGTGAAGGAGGAGTTGAACACCTGACTGACAAGGAGTATAGAAGGTGGTCCCCAGCTCTCCTGGTAAACATCAAACGGTAATAAATTTGGAGACAGCATTGTCTTCTTTGTCGTTCTCTGCCCAGAGATGGCCCACTCCGTCTTGAGTGTGCTCTCTGCTTGAGCCTCACTTTGCTTTTACTTTACTTTCACCTTGCTTTCATTTTACTTTCACCTATAATAAAGTTCTCTTGCATGACTTTTCATATCCGATTTTACATTTTCTTTCATCAGAACACAAGAACGGAAGTTTGGAGTTTCAGCTCCCTGCTTTCCTGTGACATATTGACCTGGTGGTGGACTGTCCTCTTCATGGTGTGGAAAAAGTAACCAAAGTAACCGTGAGCAGAGAAAGGATGAACTTGGTGTATTTCTGGTTTTTCACTGACTATTTGCGTGGCCTTTAGTGGTATAGCATAGGTTAATTGCTCAAATCTGGTGTCTCTGTTTCTCACTGGTAAATTGAAGATGAGAATAACCACTTCACAGCGTTGTTGTAAGGAGTAAGTGTGCTGTGTTGAACATGTAGCAAGCTCCAAGCTTGCTAGGCATTGCTCTTCACAAGATGCTACAGCTCTCTGAACCTCAGTTTCTAATCTGGAAAGTGGGGAGTTTGTACTTGGTAATTGCTAAGCTACTTTCCAGGCTGGGCATTCTCAATAAATTTCTATGATTTTGCAACTAAAGAACAGGTCTGAAGCTGGGCATGGTGGCTTGGAAGGCTCCTGTGATTTGGGAGGCTGAGGCAGCAGGATGGCAAGTTCAAGACTGACCTCACAAGGTCAGCAACTTAATGAGACCCTGTCTCAAAATAAAAAGGGCTGGATATGTAGCTTAGTGGTAAAAAGCCCCTGGTTTCAAACCTCAGTACTAAAAAGAAAAAGGAAAAAAAGAACAGGCCTAGCTGAAAAAAGGTAATATTAAACAGAGGCCTTCTGAGAAGTCATTCAAGGATACAAATGAAAGGGGTAGCTGGGCATGGTGGTGCATGCCTGTAATTTTAGCAATTTGGGAGGCTAAGGCCAGAGGATTGAAAGTTCGAGGCCAGCCTCAGCAATTCAGTGAGACCCTGTCTCAAAATAAAGAATAAAAAGGACTGGGGATTGCAGGTCACTGAGTTGCCTGCCATTTAAAGGGGATGGGTGGATGCGGCTCAGAGTGAAAGCGCCTCTGGGTTCAATCCTCAGTACCAAAAATAAATTAAAATAAAATAAAGGGATAGATCAAGAATTGGCTCTTAAACTAATGCTTTCCAGAGCTTGTTTCCTCCAAACCTTAGCAATCTTCAGTGATGCAGAAGAGGAACCAGAAACTCTGAGAAACCAGAAGCCCTACAAGAGGGAAATTGGCACACACACCCAGACAGTGATAAAAGCAGGATTAAAAAACAAGTCTGCTGACCCACAGCCATGCTCCTCTAGGGGAATCCAGCTTGCCGTCCACTTGGGGCGGGAGGCATGAAAACTCTAGGAACAACTCAGCAATATGGTGTGGCTGCTTGAGGAGGTTCCCCCTGGAAGAACAGAATGCATTCTGCTAGCGAATGAGAGAAATCCCAGAGATACAAACGTCCCCCAAAAGAGCAAAGAAGTCCAGAAAAATGGAGCTGAATGAAGAATCTGTTTTGCCTTTTTTGAGGAGTGTTTTGTGAGAGCCTCTCACGCAGGATTTCTTGCTGATTCCGAAGCTCCAAGAACTAAGAAGCCAAACCAACTTCAGGAGTTCCTGTGGCTCCAGAGACACCTCCCGTTCTTTGTACACATCATTTCCTTTGTGTTCACAGCTTCCACTCACCCAGAATAGCCTCTGCAGTTTGTGTAAGACTTGAAATTGCACCCTTTATACATTCAAGTCCAGATTATCCTTCTTAAGAGGAACCAAACATTGTGAAATCCCCAGATAATCTCCCAACCTTATTTGCACTATTTAAAAAAATATATATTGCTTTCCCAATTTTTTTTAATTGCTTTCCAAGCACTACACTGAAAGAATCAGTGAAGTAAAATTGATGGGTTTGGATGCCAAATCTTAACCAAGAATCCCATCAAAATGGTATGCCAAGGCCCCAGAATCCTCCTAGTTCCCCTCTAGCTCCAGCTCCCAAGTCCATTCCTCTTTAGCTAACCATGGGCGCATGCAGACAGCCCTGAAGGAAGAACCAGGCCCTCCCAGGCAGGAGGAGGTCTGGTCAAGGGCAGCAGACACGGAGCCTCCCTAAACCCAGGTCAGAGCACAGACTGGCTGCCTTAGGTGGTTGGGTCTTAATTTCTCATTCTGTTCTAACAGCTACTCAGGTAGCATCAAAAGCAAGAACCGAAGGGCAAAACTATGAAGTATCTAACAGAAGGCTCCATAGTAGGTTTCCAGAACAGTCATGTCTGGAGTCCTAAAAACTGAGTAGGGAGCCTATTGACTGTAGGCCCTGGATGGTGCAGAGGCCCAGGTTCCCTCTTGATCTGTTCTTCCAGTTAGCAGGACACCCTGCTTCTGACTCAATGGGCTCATGTGTGTTGGAGCTACTTGCTCTGTGCATTTTCTGGTAGAGATACAAGGAGGCCATAGAAGACAGACAACAAGCTAGCTAGATGAACCAGTGGGAGATATGAGGGTGAAGGAGGAGAGAGAGGAGAGACAGAGGGGAGGAGGGAAAGTGGAAAACAAAGACAGGCTCTCTGCAGGCCAAGAGTCAAGCCCATTTCGGTGGCAGAATCTACCTCTTCCTACTCCCTTCTTCACTTCTGGGTCTTTGGTTCTGATAGTGGACTCCATTCTCATGAAAAGCTTTCCTCCATAAAATCTTCAATGCCTAACCCAACATTGGCATGTCTGTTTCTCCTCCCTAACCCCAATACTGAGGATTGACCCAAGGGCCCTCTCCTAAGCTCCATCACCAGCCCTTGTCTCACTAAGGGGCTGAGGGCCTTGTTAAGTAGCAGAGGCTGACTTGGAACTCGCAATCCTCCTGTTTCAGTGTCCTGAGTTGCTGGGATTATAGGCCACCACCACGCCCTGCGACCATCTCTGTTTCTCAAGTGTGTTGGGCAGTTTCGGTCTGAACCACCAACCAAGCAGTTTATTGCACACCTCTACTTGGAAGCATATAAACCCAGTTCCTGACATACTCTCTCAATGGGTGGTTTCATTTGCTCAAGGGCAAAGTTATCCTAGAAACTTTACTCACTGCCAAGACCTAGGACTGCTCTTCACCCTCCAGATGGGCCTTGACTCACTGACTGAACTCTTCCCCGGGCATGCTCTCCTGAATGCAGGCCTGGTCAGGAGAGCCATGGAGGGCTTCCTCTTCAGGACACAGCGCTCTATGGGTCTCCTGAGGCAGAGGGGATGCATAGTTATGGCAAAGGGCCTGCCAGTCCTTTACCTAAGCATTTAAGGTGATGTGGAGGTGATATTCATCCAGAAAAGGGTCACTATTTTTTTTTTCAAACACACATGGAATTAATTTATAAAAAAAAAAAAAACAGTCCTTTCAAGACATTGCTTTTTATTACCTTCTTGCCATAGATTTGCTTTTATAGGGGCGAACAGTAGAAATTCAGGTTTCAGCATTTATTTGACATTAAAAAGGAACTTCCCTGTCATATTAGAGCAGGTTAGAATCACTGATGCAATGCAAATGCAGGTCTCCTCCCAACTCACACGGGGGGACGTGGGCTGCACACTGCAGCCCAGAGTCCAGGCTCTGCATTTAGAAACAGAGTCACTGAGTCTTCCAAAAATGAGCTTCTGAATTCACAGAAGCTCAACGCTGAGGGCAACGTTTAAACACGACTGATGCACCTGTCACCCTCAACCAATTTGCTGGAAGCTACAATCAAAATGTAAAAATATGACTTAAACAATTCTATTTTCACTTACAGTAAACAGCAAGGCCCAGCTCGGCCTTCTCTTTCCCCAGAGCAGATTTTTCAGAGTCCCACCTTCCCATGGCCAGGAAGAGGTGAGAATCAGACTCATCACCTATCACAGCATCAATAGCTCCTCTCCCTCCTTGACCCAATTCTCTACCTTGATTTTAACAAATTGTCATATGTGATAACCACCCAGCACAGGGAGTCCCACTGAAATAACAGGGACATCACTTCAATGCCATAATAATTCCTTGCATTTCTACACACTTTGTAAACCAAGAGGTGACTACCAAGTTAATTAATATAGTCAAATTCCAATGAACTTCTGTGTTCTATTTTGACGGTATTGGCACTCAGGTCAAAAAATAAAAAGGGTCTTAAGGTGTATCATGATAAAGTGGTTGCTATCTAAAAAGCTGGGACTTGGAACCAGACAGCCATGGGATAGCAACTTCTCTGAACAGTATCTACAAGAAACAAGCCAAAGATTAAATTGCTTGATAAAAATGAAGGTAGAGCTGCCAACTTCCCATTACACCTTTACCTGACTGGACTAATATTTATAAATTACTATGGGCCATAAACTGTGCTGTGCTTCTTATTCACTATTGCATTCAATCCTCCCTAATGGGCAGATGCAATTCTTGTCACTGTTTAACAGGGAAGGACACTAAGTCTCATAGACTGTGTAAGAAATCCCAGGTAAAGCAGCTGGGATGTGACAAACTTGGAGTCAAACCAAGATTTTCTGAAAATACGAAGTTTGTGCATTTTCCACTATACTACGTGGCCTCTCATATGAAATATTGTTTCTTTGCCAGGTGAGTGTGTGCAGATTTGGGTATGGTCCTAGCATAAGAAAGTGGGAAGATGCTTAGAAGGCTTTAAAAAGTGGTGGCACTAAAAAATACAAACTAACTCCTTCACACAGGAGTCACAGCTGAGTATTTAAAGCAATGTTTATCCAACTGACACTGCTTTAAAAAAATCAAGTATGCACAGACATGTTCCACTTGCTCATATAGGTGATCTTCTTGAACAATGCACCATGAGTCACCATGTGGAGCTCCAAGTTCAGATGTATTAATATGTGACATCTATCACCCTTGAGACCAGATGGAGGCTAAGTCAGTGAAGGACTCCAGGGAAGGGCCCTGATGCTAGATGGGACAGCTTACCTCTCAGGAGCTGGCTCCAGCCCCACAGCTCCCACAAGAATGGGGATAAGAGATTGCAGATGCGGTGGCGGAATGCAACTGTGCTATTAGGAAAACACTAATCCACATTAGCCCACAGCAGCACTGACCTTCATGATGACTTTGGAACAGTTCTCAAAACTAAGCAATGGGGAAAAAGCCAAATGGGGCGACACATGACTCAAACAAAGCTATGGATAAATTGATTTTGTTTTTTATGCAAACATTTGTCCCAATGGAAGAATTATAGTGTTGGCATGAATATGCATTTAAAGAATAGAACACGATTTGTGTTCCAAAGAAATTCTATTGACTACACAAGCAGCTAATGCCATGGTTTTCTTCTTTGCAAGAATCAGCACTCATTTTCTGAGTGACCTTGTAGTTTAAACTCTTCAGACATAAAGCACAATGAACAAATTGCTCTATTGAATTCACAAGTAACAAAAACACAGTTGCACTAAGCCATTATTTGGGTATTCCTTTGCCTGTTGAAATCTGGGTTGATCTTTGTGCACCAGGCTTCCTGAGCTACTAATATCTGCAAATAGTACTTTCTATGCAGGTTAGAGACTCTGGTACAAAAGAACCCATGTGTCATGAATGATTAGCTTTGCCTCTCTCAACTTGGAACTTTGGCACCTGATTAATGGAGGCAAGGAGGTTCCTATTTGCTTCAGACACCTAGCCAAATAGATTTCTTTCTGAGAAAGGTCAAGGGTGGCCATGTACCTGGCTACTAGTCAGCCTATCCCTTTAATACCCTGAAGCCCTTTGCTATTAACCTGGCAATTTGACATCATTGTCTTTAGAGGTATTCACAGAGCCATAGAATGTGACTACAATTGAGATCTACTGACTCAAAATGTTACCTTATAAGAAAAAAATATATAAGGTTCAGAGAGGTTAAGATACTACACCAAGTTTACTCAGTTAGGAAGCAAAAAACAGGTTGGATTCCATGGCCCAGCCTTACTCCTGAGCACTAACTGCATCTATGAAATGGTTTTTCAAACTTTAGCATCAAAATTATCTGAATGGCTTCTTTACAAGTACCAGGGTTCCCCCCGCCCACCCCAGAGCAACAAATTCAGTGTGTCCATAATGTAGGTTTCTGGCAAGTTCCTAGAGAACACTGATTCTCTTAGTCTTGGACTCACACTTAGAGAACCACTAATGTATAATGTGTAGGTAGGAAGAAGAAAGAAGTTGCCCATTTGACCCCTAAAACAGAAACGATTCATATTAAAATTCAAAATAAAGAAGTTAGTTCCAGTTTTCAAATCTGTTCTAGGCTAAGTAAGTTTGGTGAATTATAATAAAGGAACTTGAATTAGACTCAAATTTACAGAAATGAATCCTAAAGCAGATACAGAAGCCCACAGGTGACTTGGGCGGCCACAGGAGTGGGTACAGGCCAGCAGATAGGAGAGTGGGGGCACCATCAGGGGTGGAATTAGGAGATTTGGGACTCTGAGTCAGACTGGCACAGGCAGTCGAGAACGCAGGAAATGCTTGGGCAATTGTTAACCTATGGTCAGAATCGGGTGGCAGATGGAAAGGGCATCACAAGTTTCAAGTTTCCATACTCTGAGAGAAAAAGCAGTCTAGCTGAACCGGAAGTAACTCCATTCACTTACTGAATCATTCAGTAAGCATGTATGGGGCAGTTCCTGTGTGTAGGGCCCTGCTCCGGGCGTTAGGGGTGCAAGAACGCAGGAGGCCTGGCACTTGCTTCTAAGAAAGAGAAATCGTGAACACAAACTGCTCTGATCAAATGCATAACTGGTTTAAGAGGCACATACTCACAGGGAAAGTGGCACATACTCATAATACTAAAGGCTCAGGAGGCTGAGGCAGGATAGGAAGGTCAAAGCCAGCCTCAGCAACTTAGGGAGATCCTGTGTCAAAATTAAAAATACAAAGGGCTGGGAGGTGGCTTAGTGGTAAAAATACCCCTGGGTTCAATCCCCAGTGCCAAAGCGGGGGCGGGGTGTAAAGCATTCACAGGAGAGCGAACTTCTGCCTGGCAAAAATCTGTTTCAGACTTCTCTTATCAGGAAGGCTGGTGTACCCTAGAGTTCTGTCATTGACTTTTTATTGTTAAAGTCTCTTGGTGACCTCCAAATGCTGGAATCTTCCTCACACTGGTGACCCTGAGTGCTCATCTCCAGTCCGGTTTCTTCCAAGCGACATCTTCCAAGCCCCACTTCTGGGCTGCCATCTGGAAATAAATGCCTGCATACCAACCCCTCACCCTCCACCTATCTTCCAACTCATTTCCCTTCCTATTTCTAGATAAGCTAGAGTTTTACTATTTAAATGTGCTCCCAAGCTAAACAAAGCACTCAGGTCATCCTTGGCTCCTCCTTTCACTCACTTTCCATGTCTGATGTCTCCAGAGCCTCCGCTTTCTACCTCTGTACCTGCCTCTCACCTGGCCTTTTGTATGAACACGGCCTTCACCGACACTTTCCTGGTGTTCACTCCTTCCGGCGGTTGGCAGTGCGAGGAAGGATGGATGAGGAAGGGGATGAGGGCACAGGACTGGCCTGTTATAGGATTTTGCCCAGAGTTCAGTTGGTATTTGAAGGACCATTGCAATAAACAAAGATGGAGCAGAACCAAGTCATGGCCCTCTCTGAATGTCAGACAAAGGACAAATGGACTTTATTTGGCTGACCATGGGGAGTGAGAAAAAGCTTCTGAAGAGAGATATGATGTAATCAGAGGTGTGCATTAAGAAGATTAATTTGGCAGTAGCTTATAGAAAAAGATTATATGGAAAACAGATTAGCATTAAGGAGATCAGCTGGGATGTAATGGCAAAAAGCTATATGATTAGCAATGAAAGCTGGAACTCAACTGGCAGCTATGGAAACAGCAAGAAATGGAAGAAATATTTTGGAAGTCAAAATGATATTGCTTTTTAAAGTCTGGTTCTAGGAAGAAGGTTAATTAAAGCATAACTCCTGAGGTTCTAGCCCTGACTAACCACAGGAACACTGATTCCACTTAGAGAAGGGGTGAGGGGGTGAGGGGAGAAGGCCTGGAGAGCTCAGATTTAGACCTGTTGAACTGGAGGCCCCACTGGGATGGCAAGAGTGCTGGGAGAGTCAGAAGGTAAGGTGGGGCCAGAAAGAAGGGAGTTGAATGCCCTACACGGAGGTGACAGAGCAGCTCTGGGAGTTAATGACCAGGGTGAGAGACACAGAAGACTTTGGAATTGATGGAATAATAAGATCTTGAAGTTGAGAAGTCCTGAAGAGGAAGTGGCCGGAAGCTAGACTGCCGGCACCACTGTGCATGATGAGAGGAAAAGAAGCAAGGTAGACCAGCCTGCGGCAGAGAGAGGTGGCTTCCCAGTCAAAGGCTGCAGACAGGTGGAGAGGGAGGTGTCACTTCGAAGTAACATGAATTAATTTTCAGGCATAACAGAAAGGAGGAGGTAGGGAGAAGGAAATGCAATGAAGAGTAGATAATGGATGATTTCAGAAGAAGACAAAGATGAAGGTCAAAGTACTCTAGAAGGATGGGAAGACTGGGAGTCTCGAAGAAATAATGAACTCTGTTCTAAGTCAGGGGATAAAAGCAGGAGGGTCAGGGAATAGTTCACAAAAGAAATGAAGTTTCTTCATTTCTTCACAGGAATGATGTGGGTTCCAGGGTCTCTTGTTCAGACCAGGAAACTAGTACCACTGGAGACAACTTGAGAGAAGTGAAGTTATTGGGAGAGAACACATTCCAATTCTGATGGAGACGTAAAGAGAGCACAGGGCCCTGGCTGAGGATAAAGGGGCGTTGGTACGAGGGGCACTGAAGTGATCTGGAACTCAATGGAAGGAATGGTTATAATCAAGAAGTGAAGAAAGGCTGGAAAATTAGAGGGAGGAGTTTACATGTGTATGGATAAAGGAGCACATACCTGGCTTGTTTGTCAATTCCTTTTGTTCACTTAGTAGATCTTGGTGTCCAATGAACTGGAAAAATCAGTCATCCTTCTCCATCTCTAACTGATGAAGTAGATCATCCTAAGAATACACATTCCCATTGTTCATTCTTATGGTCCACTTGTCCAGGACCATACCTTCCAGAACAAGACCTTGTTTTGGAAAAGCATGTGATTTTTGCAGGGACATCTAACTTGAGGTATACCTGCATTGTCTCCTTAGCCTCTGCCTTTAAATACTCAATTACTACCCTTTCCATAATGAAATCTCCCACTTACTCAATTGCTATTTTGATCCACTGCCTTTCTTTCAGAGAGTCCGTCTCTAATCCATTGAGGTTTATAAACTGAAGAATCACTTCAACCCCTTCATCTTTCTCAACACCCCGTCCCCCAGGCACCACTCCTTATTTACATTATCTGTTGTATACACCCCTTCCTTCTATGATCAGTGGAACTCCACCAGCCCAGATTACTATTGTTGACATTGCAAGAGTGGTGCTCACTGAGTTCAGAGTGTCTCCAAGTGGAGGCCAGCTGGCTCTTTCCCTAGGGGTGTTACCAGGGCAAGTTTGCTAATTCACTGGGCTGATCAATGTCCAAAGTCAACTGTGGAGGCTCAGAGCCACAGTTTCATCAGAAATCTGAGAGTTGGATTCTTAGTAACGAAGTTTACAAACACTAAAGTATATATAAGAATTCCAAGGTAGTAATATTCCATAAGAAATTCAGCAGTCAGCTGGGCATGGTAGTACATACCTATAATCCCAGCAACCTGGGAGGCTGAGGTGGGAGGACTGCAGGCTCAAGTCCAGCCTCAGCAACTTAGCAAGACTGGGAATGTAGCTCAATGGTAGAGCACCTGTGGATTAAATCCCCAGTAATGGGAAAGAGAAAGAAAAAGAAAGAAAAAAACAGAAAGGGGGGGGGGCAGAGAGAGAGAGAGAGAGAGAGAGGAAGGAAGGAAGGAAGGAAGGAAGGAAGGAAGGAAGGAAGGAAGGAAGGAAGATAGAAAGAGAAAGAAAGAAAAAGAAAGAAAGAAAGAAAGAAAGAAAGAAAGAAAGAAAGAAAGAAAGAAGAAAGAAAGAGAAAGAAAGAAAGATGAAAGAAAGAAAGAAAGAAAAAAATGAAAGAAAGAAAAGTGTCAATACAGATCAGGATAACTAGTAGGTTCTCTTTCTGGCATATCTCCATGGGAAGTCTTTGCAGCATTCTTTCTTATTCCAGGGAAAGTTCTGTCAATGAAACTAAATCTTCAATCCAAAAAAAAACCAATGCTACAATTTCCTGTTTATTTCCCTTCCTCTACCAACCAATTCCTGAGATGACTGCCATTTTCTTTTTGCAAGCTGGTTAGAGTCCATTAGATTGCAGGTAAGCCTTGCTGGCCTGGATGCTGTTCTGTCTCTTTGTTGGGGTCCTTAAACTTGTTTGCATAAAATTAAATACAGGGATTACAAAGGAAATCAATTACCTAAAAATGCCATTTACATTTTTTTTTCAAATTGTGACATAGCAGTATGTTATATATCTATATTAATTATAAAACTCAGCACCAGATCTATTAGCTACCATAACTTCAAAGCAGTGATGAGCATAGAGGATATTTCCAAATAGATCTCTTAACTAGATGTAATATGAAAATATCTGTGATTTCTATTGGTGATAAATTCACAGGTACTGCTAGTTATGACTTTTTTTTTTTTGTCTTCATTCATACTTTAAGGAAATGCTGGATTTCAATCAGAGGTTTGTAAAAACAAAGACGCAATATTTTTTCCATCCGATTTGAATATTTTCTGATTTATACCCACAAACACAACAATTTGTGGACCTCCAAGTGAAGAGCTACTATTAGGATGATTTAGCATGGCTCTGTTTTTTTGTTTTAGTTTTTTGGCTTTTTTCATTGCATAGTGATTTTGTAGTGTTTTTCTTACATCTCAATTTCTAAGTTCTTGGGCAGCCCATTTCATTTTGTGTATACTACCTACAGTTATCAGATGTGTTCTTCATCTTTTCAAGAATGTTCTTTTTTACATTTGAAAAATTATGAAATAATCACCAAAATAATGGAAGTAACTGAAGTGTACACTGAGTAGAAATAGATGAGCAACTTGTGGTATGTCCATTCAATTGAATACTATTCACAAAATGAAAGTGAATTATAAAACATGCAATTTCATGAACAAATGTTTTAAAGAATTATGCAAACTGAAAGAAGACAGATTCACAAGGCTAGGAGGGTATGATTCCATTTATGTGACATTGTGCAACAGACAAAACTGAAGGGACAGAATAGAAATCAGAAGTTGCCAGGGGCTGAGTTGGGGGAAGGAATTCACTACCAAAGGGAAATTTTTGGAGGAAAACATTGTAACTCTTCATTCTAGTTTCACAACTCCATATATTTGTCAAAAATTCATATAACCGTATCCCTAAAAAGGGAGAATTTAACTGTTTGTATACTATAATGTAATATATCTTTTAAAAGTATGAGAAAATATATGCAGGACTTCACCTAATAGAAATTGTACTTTTAATATCCATTCATAGAGAAAATACATGTGAAGATAGGCTCAAGATCCACAACTTCAGAAGGACAAGGGTACCAGTAACCTTGACCCACAGGTTGGATGTGTTATGGTTTAGACATTAGGTGTCCTCCAGAAGCTCATGTGTGAGACAATTCAAGAACATTCAGAGGTGAAATGATTGGGTTATGAGAGTCTTAACTCAATGGAGGAGGTGGGTATTGGGGGCATGTTTTTGAGGGTATATATTTTGTATCTGGCAAGTGGAGTCTCTCTCTCTCTCTCTCTCTCTCTCTCTCTCTCTCTCTCTCTCTCTCTCTCTCTCTCTCTCTCTCTCCATCACACCCTTCCACCATGAAGTTCTGCCTCCCCTTGAGTCCCGAGGAATGGAGCTGTCACGAACTGAGGCTCTGAAACAGGGAGCACCCAAATAGACGTTCCCTTCTCTAAAATTTTTCTTGATGGGTCTTTCAGTCACAGCAATGAAAAAACGGATTAAAACAGATCCCCTGATACATTAGACTTCTAAGTGGCCATTCAGCCTCTAGATTTTCCTCCTCCAGCCTCCCTCTTTCTCCTGGCTCATCTTCCTAGTTTTCATAATGTCATTTGATCACTCAAAGTTCTCAATAAACCCTTTATAGACTTATTATTGGAAGGGACTCTGAAGGTCATATACTCCCAACTCTAACCACTGAAGAGCCCTAAACCCAGTAAGCCTGACTTGTGGTCAGGGAGCTTCTATAAGGGTGTCCAATAGACTTCCTCACCTCACAGCAGAGTAAAGGGGAATAGCCTGAAATTACCAGAAGGGTTCATGTTCTTTCTTACAGGAAAAACAGGAGTTTCTCAGGAAAGGCTCCACAATCTGCTCCAAACTTTTTCTGGCTCACCCAGTAGGTTTGTATGACCCATATGGAGGCGTTACTATACTCCTTGTCCTAGGGCCACACCTGGTACACTTTTCCACTTATGCACCTTTGCTCATTCTGGCTTCATGTCTGTTTAGGACAGGTTGCCTGTCCTATAAGCTCAGTCCAGAGCAATTTCTTATCCTTCTCTGAAGAGGCTCTGAGAGCCCAATAAAATCAAGAGTAGCAACAGCAACTATCATGAACAAAACCTTTGAAGACCTCAGTGTGCTATGACCAAAATTCTCAATCCATGTGTGACAAATGTTACAAAGTGATGGTGCCTTCTGCTCTTGGAATTGCCAGGTGGGACTTCAGGTGGCTGGATTCCCTGGGCTCATCACCTCCACATAGAGCAGTCTCTTCCATCTATGTGAAAGTCCTATCTCGTACTTGTGTGTGTGTGTGTAATTATGTGTCTAATTATTCTTATGTGTGTTGAAAACTTAGGGCAACACAGCATCCACAAGCCTCTCGTGCCAGATTCCATCAGATCCCAGGCTGCAAAATTGATCCTACTTTTAACCTGCTTCATCTTTTGTCTCCTTACTATTCCATTGATTCCTGCCTGCTTTAAATCTTTCTCGCTCTTTAAAACTAATGCTTTTGACAGATTCTATACCTGGTGTCCGATCCTAGGTTTGGGGTTTTACTTGTTCCCAGGTATAAGTGCCACTTACTTCACCTTCCACTCCGATCACTTGAGGTTCTCAAATGCTCCCCCACTTGTATGGAAAAGAAGTTACACACACTGTTCCTCTTCTGCTAGGCAGATTATATTAATCCTTGATAATCAAGCTTAAATCACAGCTCTTCACATAAGATTTCCATGATCCCAGAGTCATTTCCTCCCTGTGTGAATTACTACTTCCTATTTAATGGACAAATATATTTTCTTAATAATTAAATTACAAGCAACTCTAAGGCATATGTTTCTCAATAACTCCCACTGGGTAATAATGTCTGTCTCATTCCACCATTTTTCATACCCATCCTCCCTCTCATTTTCCTCTATGTAATCTAAAGTTCCTCCACATGAATGGTATGAATCTATATCGTGCACAACCATAGATACGAAATGATGTACCCCATTTGTGTACAATGAATCAGAATGCTGTCTGTAAAAATTAAAAAATAAAAAGAATAAAAAATAAAATAACTCCCACTGTAGTGGCTAACACGTTGATACTCACTGGTTGCTTCTTTTTAATGAGCTGAACTTATTTCTTTATTAATCATATTTCCAAAGTCAAAAGATAACAGAAGTGGTCAAAATCTAAATCCTGAATCTTGGACTCTGAATTATGTCCACAGAATCAGCACAGCTGATTTTAAGAAAGCTGAGGATATGGAGATAAGATCAATCAAATCTTCTTTAATTCTAGCTGGTGTTTTTATCCAAACCCCAGTGCAGACTTCTTATAAACGTACTAAGCTATAAAGCATCCCAAGGATGTGATTGGAGAGTTGTCTGTCCACTGCCATCTCTCCATCATCATGGTCCATGCTTATCCTTCACAGATCACAGCCAGATAGGCCCACCTAAGTGCCACACACTGTCGAGCCTGCCCTGCCACACTCGCTGCAGGAGAGCCACAGGGCATAACAAAAAGAAGCCCAAGGGCTGGGGTTGTAGCTCAATGAGTGCTTGCCTAGCCCGTGTGAGGCACTGGGTTTGAACCTCAGCACCACATAAAAATAAATAAATAAAATAACAAAATAAAATAAAATAAAATACTGTGTCCATCTACAACTAAAAATATTTTAAAAAAGAAACCCAAAGAAAAAGTGCCAACTAGACAGAAGAGTCTTGAACCTCCTTTTCTGTCTGCATCTCTCCCCCTCACAGCGTAGGCGGGTGAGCTTTGAGGGACTCTAGAATCTAAAACTCCAACTGCATCTAATGCCTATTTATGGATAAAGTCCTTAAAATACAGATAATCACCAAGACAGTTGAAAACCTAGACCAAGGCAGGGTTGACTTGATTCAGTATATCATCTGAGCTAATGATATAAAACAATTTAAGCTCTCCCAGATAGAGGCAGTGTAGGTTCTTAAGCCAACAATGGGGCTAAGATCACTGCTCTTGATGATGTGACCCTCAAATATCAGATCTGACAGCATGCAAGATATCAGCTGTGGAAGAGTCTTGTCTTAGGGATTTCTCAATTCCTGCTCCCAACTAGGATGACTCCTTAAATTCAACCATGGAAGTGAAACCATAATTACTAAAAAATAAAAAGTGGTCTAATTAGTACACCCTAAGTAATGTTTGCTGTACTTGGATAGTTATCTAGGCAAACAAGGAAGGCAGGGGACACAAAGGAAAAGACGTTTTCAGTGTTTATGCAACGCTCCCTGAAAGAAAGTCACGCGAGATTAGGTAGACATAGCATTCCCAGCCTGGGAAACGTGTTCTCTGCAGTGAGGTAAGGAAACTTCTCTGGCTCTCCCACAGCCTGGAGGAAATATTTTCACAAAATTAGCCAGGTCCCTTTGCTCCAATTCCTTCCTTCCCTAGCAACCATCTGACCATTAATTAAATTGGTATTATGGTTTTAAAATGAGTCTTTTATGATTTGCTTATCATTAATCAAACTGCTAGGACTTATCTGCCTCAAGGGGAGCTGACAAAATTGAATTCTTTAACTTGCAAAGATCCGGGGCCCCCAACACTGTCACTGCCCTCCCCCTTCTCCCCACACCCTGAGGCCCAGTCCAAGCACTTGACCAGCCATGTGGCTAATCGGCTTACTCACAGTAATGTTAGAGAACACTCCATGTGGACAGACCCCTGGCTAGCCGTTTGACATGTGCCCTCAGAAACTGAATGAAGGAGAAATGATGTATCTATGATATTAAAAACATTATAACAAATAAGGCTGTTCATTATGAGGGAGAAGGCCAAAGAATCTTAAATCAAGATTGTCCTGAGTTGTTCATTAACCACCACATATTCTAAAGTAGGAGGAAGAATGTTGTTGTCAACGAATCAGTCTTCTTCACCTCCATTAAACATCTAGGTTATAGCCCCATGGCCAGAAAGTGAAGAAACACAGTACATAGCTAAGAGAAGACTTAAACTTGTAGCTTAAATGTTGCTCTGTTCTCCTCTTGTTTCCAGCCCTGGATCCTGGTTGCCTGTAGTGTCACCATAGCTCATGCGGCATCTATAGCAACCACTTAAAATTCCAGGAATGTGGTGACCCTTGACCTCAACTCATCTGTCTCGATGGATCTCATGTAACCATTCTCTGAGAAAGGCTTTCACAAATTCAAATAAACACAGGAAAGGCAGATCTCCTTCTCTTTGGGGGACCGTGTTTATCCACATAACCCTCTCTCATCCACAAACTGCCTCTCAGGCAAGAAGTAATGGGCTTCTCTTGTACATGTCATTGCTCTTTATTTCACACAAGCATTCCTTTGACGAAGAATGCATTTCTTCTCTCTTTTTCAATTCTTCCTTCCTGCCTCAGCCTTGTTCTCTCACCTAACATGTGCATGCTTCCTGTCCGGAAACTGTCTGGCTTGGACTGCAGATTACCTATATTTGATCTTCGATCCTCTGCACAAATTTTCTCTCCTCTTGATATTAAAAATAATCTCTATCTCTGTATATTTTTTCAATGATTTTCCAATCAGACTCAGAAACCTCCTGTATTCTGAATTACCTCACTTGCTCTCCACCTCTTTGTCTGGTTCAAATTCAAATTTTATTAATGATTTCCAGATCGATGATGGTTCAGAAGGCAAGCAAGTCAAAGTGTCCAAGGGCATGTTGCTTGGAGGGTGCCCTAACGCAGTGACCTACAGAATCAACCATTAAATGATGTCAATAGGATGAGGTGGCAGGTTGGAACTAACTGGATGAGATGGATTCAAGATCAACTTGAAAATGAGCAAAGCACAGGATGATGGATACTCTACAGTTGTTTTAGAGTTTGTGACCAAGGAGTCACAATGGGTAGTGTTATAATGAAGGGGTGGGTCACAGCAACTACAATTGTAATGCACTTCGGGTGTGACATTTGCCCTAGTCCTTGGGTTGATCTGATCTTATCTGGCTGATGTATCCAGTTTAATGCATTGCATTTGAAGAGGAACATTGTCTAAGGGAGAATGCCAAAGGACAAAGTTCTGGTGAGAATTCCAGGCACTATATCTGAAGAGAAAGCATTCAAAGAAGTAGGGATATCTATTTGGCAGAAAGAAAATAAGCTGTCATTCACTACTTAAATTGCTACTGAAAGACCAAAAATCACAACACAAATTTTCAAGAGGCTGGACAGAAACATAGACAAGGAAAACAGGACATGCATTTAAAACAAAACAAAACAAAACAAACAAAACACCTCAAGTACGACACTGCCATGGGAAATGGCAGGCCATTTGGCTTGAAGGGAGGCGTGTGAATGAGCCGCTGCTGGTTGTCCTGTAGATGTGGGCCAACTGCTGCCATCTTTTCTGATTTCTTAAGACAAGCCAGAAATCCAAATTTTTATGCAACATGTCTCAATTTTAATTTTAGTAACTATTTCAAACTGTTTAAAGAAAAACTGGTGTCTCTGGGCTGGTGGCAGCCTAGCGTCGCTGGTTCACAAGGTTATAGGAGGCAATTCTTAGTTTCTACAGGGGGTAGTGCTAAAATGTATGGGTGGAAGATTTTTCTGGGTTGTGAAAGAACTTTGGAATATTTAGGATTCATAGTCAGGGAACAGACTCTATCCAGGTTCTGAGTAGTGGGAAATAATCAAGAGGATACCGGGTAACAATGTATGACATTAAAGAAAGGATTTTTTCCTTAGCCTAGACGTGGAACCAAATCATGTTACAATCGCGCTTTTACAATAGGATCATGGTTTACAGTATAAAATGCTTTCAAATCATCTTATATAAAAGTTACTAGAACAGTCGTTTGAAGTAGAAAAATAGATGTTACAAATGAGTCAAATGAATGTCTGAGATACTAAGTAACTCACAGAATCATCCAGGACACTGAGTAGCAGAACTAGAGTTGGATGACTCAGGGCCCCTTACTCCAAATTTAAAACTCCTTCCACTGCTACTTCATTGTCAGACTCAGGCTATAAGATTCCAGCCCTAGTTAATGTTCTCCACTGGACTTGCTCATTATTCCTTTGCCAACCCACTCTCCTGGAGTCTCCTGCACACATCCATATTCCTAGAATGCCTTCCTGTCCCTTTCACCACATCCTGAAAGATCTTACCCTACGGGGTTTCTCACTGAATTTCCAACCTGACTCTGTCAGCTGTGTGAATGTTTCCCCAACTCTAGTGCTCCAAACCGGACTCACCCTTGATATGTATTTGTCCAAAATGTTTGTCTTCTATCTCTTACATGTTTGTCTTTATAAGAATAAAGACCTGTCTTAATTATCCATGAACAAAGCTATACACACATGTACATACTCACTAGAGTTGGTACTTAATAATAAATCATCTAATTATTATAATTCCTGGACTTGTAGGTCATCCAGGAGGAAGAAATGTTGTCAACTGTAGCTTCAATTTCTCACAGTCATCTCTACCTCCTTCCAGATATTTTAATTCTGACAAAAAGCCAGCTGAGTAGCCTTTTCTTGTATGCCCAGTGAGGAGACACAGTAAAGATATGGTTCTCTGTATTTCAGGTTCATCAATGCCAAATTGAAATATGCCCTTATTCCCTGAGTTGAGGTGAAACTTATTTGGGAAACACACACACACACAACACACACACATACACACACACACACACACACACACACAAAATGTAGAGAAATCACTAAGCAGGGTTTCCAAATGACTTAGTTTGACTAAAACATGCTTTTGAGAAATAAGCATTGCTGAGGGTTTTTCTTGTTGGTACATGGACATGTATCTAGTGCAATGATGTTTTCTAATGCACTATTATTTAAGCCAGTGCAAAGAACTGTCACTCAACATAAAAAAAAATTACAACTTACATTTGTCATCTCAAATGAAAGCAAAAATGTATAGCAAACGGGAAACATGCATAGAGGGGGCAAAAATCCCAAGAATGCTGCTGCCTTTGGTCAAGCAGGGAGAGGCTAATTTTGTTTTGTTTGGGTTGTGATTTAGAGATCCAGCTAGTCAAATGACCAGTTAAGAATATTCCATAGAGCTAATGTTCCAATGCTCTAATCTCTGTAGACAAGGTTCATATTTGTGTGGGTTACTTATTCTCTCTTTGTTGACTAAGTCAATAATCAGAATCAGCAGGTTTGGAGTCAGATTGGCAGGGATCAACAGCCTGGCTTGGAAAAAGGGTGTATATAAACCCCAAACCAAGAGCAACCATCACAGAAGCCCACTAGGTCCTGGCAGAATGGCTTCTCACCGTCTACTCCTCCTCTGCCTCGCTGGACTGGTATTTGTGTCTGAAGCTGGCCCTGCGGTGAGTGTTGATTCTGTCAAGCCTTTTTTGGACATTGCAGATGTATATTAGATGAAGTAGAAGTGACTTCTTCCAGCTTTGGCAACCAGCTTGTGTTACTAGAGCAAGAGTACTCAGCACCTACGTTTAATATCATTGATTTGAACTTCAAAAACAGCTTACTGAACCAGAGTTTGGACTCTACGCTCTTTTCCCTGTTGCTTTGGTGTATTAAGTCTGCAATGTCTAGCTCGTCAATATTCTCAGACACATGATAGAAATAAAGATACAATCTTAATGAAGCTGCTAATATTGAATTTTCATGAAAGTGTCCCTTTATAAATATTGTTAGGGGGCAAACTGAAGAGATTATACTTTGGCCCTTTGGCTAATCAGAAAGTGTTTACTGATTAATGTTTGTTGGTGAGCAACATTCCAGTCAGATATCTGATTCTTAAATCCTCTGGAATAACTAACTAATACTACAAAGTGAGTCAAGAAATACTCTGACACGATTTGACAACAGATAGTAAGAGGGAATTACCATCGCAACCACTTATTAAAATGATCTGAGGAAAAACTATTTGGTCCTATGGCACATTGCATCTTTTCAGTATTTCACTCCAATGGAGAGGCTGAACAAAGCAACTGTTCTCAGAGGGCCTATTTTCTCCTTTAAAATTCATTATGCACGTCCCTGGTCGATAGCAATGTGTCTGGAGGCAGAAACCAATCTTGCTTTGGAAACAATTATGCCTGTAATATACTGAGTGGGGAAGCTCATTAATTGTCAACACTTAAGACACTGGTAATGGGATCAACATGTACTTCCGGCTTTGTTGCGGATTTCAAACACCAGAAAGAATAAGTCCTTTCCTTCTGGTTGATTTTGTTGACTTCTTACATGTCTCTCTGTGCCCAGGGTACTGGGGAACCCAAGTGTCCTCTGATGGTCAAAGTCCTAGACGCCGTGCGAGGCAGTCCTGCTGTGGATGTGGCTGTGAAAGTGTTCAAAAAGGCTGCTGATGGCACCTGGGAGCCATTTGCCACTGGGTAAGCTGCCAAAGAACCCTGCCATGGGATCTGGTTCTATCTTTCTCACCTTTTTACTTGTTATAGCTGGGAGGCGGAGACAGAAGGATCATGAGGTTAAGCCAGCCTTGGCAACCTAGTGAGACCCTAAGCAATTTAGTAAGATCCCGTCTCAAAATAAAACATTAAAAAGGGTTGGGGAATGTGACTTGATGGTTAAACATTCCCAGGTTTAATCCCGGGTACCAAAAAACAAACAAACAAAAAAAGGTCCTATGAATAGATTAAAAATGTGGACAGAGGTCAAGTGTGGCCTGAGAAGGATGCCTTCCTCTTGCTTTGCTTAGCTGGGAGTGACCAGAGCATCATTTAGGGTTGATGACATGAAAAAGGAAAAGAAGGAGTCAGTGACTCCCTTACTCTAGCAGGAGTCAACTTTTTCAGGTCACAGACTACTTGAAGAAAGTGAGAAAACTATAGACGCCATGCCCAGAAAAATGCACAGTAAACACACACATACAAAAACACATGTAATTTCAGGATCTGCATAGATTACTTGGTGCCCCTAAGGTGACACCCATGTTGGGAAAATTCTTTATATTTTAAGCAAGATGTACAATGAATGTTACTATATTAACAAAAGAAAAGGAATCGAGAAAGAGAATTGACAAGACACTTGCGTGGAGTTTACTTGGATCATATAGAATCCAGGGCTTTTGTGGAATAAACACTTGGGAGCACCTACTATGTGCAAGACTGGCTGTTGTCAAGCTTAACAAGAAAAACATCTAGGAGAAGGCCATGTACGGCAAATTCTGGCCATAGATTAATCTCTCAATCACCCGTCAGCATGCAAATATGACTCCTCACCTTCATTAGCCACTTTACCATTTTCATGGAGTTTTTCTACCTCTACTAGCAAGAATTTCAAACAAAATCCCTATTAGTAAACCTGAACAAACTAACCAAAAGGAAGAGCCACTAAGAATCCCTCAGTACTAAGCAGAAGAGAAACTATGAAGTATTTCATCTCCTGAAGAAGAATTTCTGTTGGGTTTTAATTGAATCCCAAGAACTACTTCATGAAACTTCTTCACCCATCATTAGGAAGATCATTTCTCTCTTGCAGTTTTAATTGAGATTTTATTTTTAAACTCACTTATGTTTATGTAAAATACCAAGCCTAACATGGAAAGTGGTTAAAAGACTATTCTAAGTGGGAGATAGACTGGACACCAAAAGTATTCAGATGTTCATATACCAAGACACACACACACACACACACACACACACACACACACACACGCCACATTAATAAAAAACAGGGGCAGGCATGATCAAAATCACTAAAGACAGCTTCCATTTTTGTCTGTCTTAGTTTTGTAGTCTAATTGAGAGCTATTTCTAACATTTCAACTATTGAGCTGGTACCTAAGTACAAATGGAAGTTGCCTAGTATTTTGTTGTTGGCGAAGAAATGCCAAAGAGATTAATTGTATAAAAGGAATAAGAGTCAATATAGGCTTTTCTGTATGCTTTAGATTTCCCACTCACGTGCCAGGGGGACATAAGTGATATTCTGCTGTCCTGGGGAACTGGAGAGTTGGAGCACCTTAGGGCCACTTCCAGTGTCCTGAACTTTCATACAATGACCAACCCTGAGTCCCAAGATTTTTTTTTGTTGTTGTTGTTGTTGTTGTTGTTATTCTGAGGATAGAACCAGGGTCTCACACATGCTAGGCAAGGGCTCTACCACTGAACAACTCCTCCAGACCTTCAAACTTTTAAAATTAGCATTACATCTGTATTTTTTTCTTATACAAACAAAATCTACAATGAGCCTTTCAAAAAGTTTCTACAAATTTCTTGCCATTTGATTTCAGAGAGTTACTAGTTTTCTCCCTCTTAGTTTGGTTGAAGGGAAATACATATATATAACACATATAAATATCACATGTAAATACATAACGCACACATATGCATGTGGTGCCACTTTGCTGTGTCATTTATTCCCTTCATGCTTAACTTAACCTGGACTTCTGTACCTTATAGGAAGACTGGTGAAACAGGAGAATTGCACGGGCTCACGACAGAAGAGAAGTTTGTAGAAGGTGTATACAGGGTGGAATTGGACTCCAAATCCTACTGGAAGTCACTTGGCATTTCCCCGTTCCATGAATATGCAGAGGTGAGTACACAGACCCTGGAGTTGTTTCTGGTTTTTGTTTTTGGCTCCAGGAAATTCACGGTTTGCACTCAGCATACCATGGAAGTGTCATAAGGAAAGCACTGAATGACCACAGGTTCCCATTCCCAAGTTACAATCAGAAATCCACACCCTGAGAAGCAAGCCCTTTTCTGAGTTTGGTGAAAACTCATTTAGCAACATGACCTGAACTTCCATAATGCCATTATGGTCTATTCATCCCATCTCATATGAATATTTGTTTATTTGCTGAAGAATTTTTAATCTTTGGTTATGAGACAACTCTCTAGTCCCCACTTAAGGTGTTAGGTAACAAAAGAGAGGATGCATCTGGTTCCCCAGAGGCTTGGATACACAATTCTTGGCAATGCATAGACAGACAATAAATTCAAAATAATAATGGCAACACAAGAGATAAATTCACCAAATGTACATCATATGCCAGACACCATGGTAAGTGTTTTCCGCTAACCCATCTCAACTGCATGACCAACCCACTGAGGTCAGTCCAATTATCCCCACTTCACGGATGAAAGTGAAGCATGAGAGGGTAAATGACTCATCAAAGGTCATGTGGCTAGCAAGTGAAGGAACAGGCCTGTTTACTACCAGGGGCCAGGCTGGTTTGGCCTCAGTGCTGGTGTCCTCATGCTGCCTCAGGAAGACTTTTTCCTGTGAGAAGCCAAGTTTAAAAAAAAAAAAAAAAAAACAAGAAGAAGCAGCCATATTTGTAAACTTTGGTTCATTCTCTTCTTCTTATGAGATAAGGATCCTCTAGCAGTTATACATGGGCCCAGTCTCCCTGCCTCCTCCTTGTCTGAACTCTGTAAGTCATTTAAAACAGATGGCTGTCATGGAAATAGAATCCAGACATGTTGGTCAGAGTTAAAGATCAAGTAATTCCATCAAAAATAGCTCAGCATGAAAGGGAACCATTCTCTCTGGCTTAGTCATGGATGAGACTTTCAATTAGCATAGAACAGTTCTTTCAGTAGACAGTGTTACCAGGGAAACTGTAGGGGTCTGTTTGACTTGTAGGGGCCCAAAAGTCACCAAGAGAGTCCCCTTTACCAAGAAGCATGTCTCTGGCTACTCCTCAGCCAGGCAGCAAGACAACAAGCTGAGCCAGGAAGCGCAGGGTCAGCTTGGGTGCAGCACAAGACACTCTTAGCTATACCCTTCAGCACTGGATCAGCCTCCCTGGGCCCCTTGTCCACCCTTGGTCAGCTCTAGGGACCATCTGAAAAGGTTTACCACTATATTGCCCAAGACGGTGCTTCTCCTATTTGACTGATATCAGCTACTATTCACTCTTTTAGCGATCATTTCACAAACATTTAAAAAATAAAATCCTTCATGTGTTGAACACTCTGCGAGATACTAGAGATTTGATGGTGAAACGTACCCCTGTCCTTGGAATGGAAGGGAAGGGAAGGGAATGATATTAGACATGTTAGGCAGAGTCATAGTCCATCTTGAGCCTGAAAGAATAAGGGGAGCAAGAAAGAGAAAGAGAAAGTAGTGAAGCATGTGTCCTCACACCTCACTCAGGGACGATGCATGGTGACATCAGCCATAAGCTCCTTTCCTGCAGTTTCTTCTGATAAGCACCTCCCAGAGACGCACAGCCCTTCAGAGCTGGTCCCTCTTCCTGGCCAGTGACCCAGGTGGCCATATTAGATTTACAAAGGAAGATTAGAAAACTTCCTATGGAACTAATATGCCTCTGCTTCATTTTGTTACAGACTATGCCTTTCACAATTTTAAGGGAAAATCAGGTGGGGCCAGAGGACATTATCACCAAAAAAGCTAGGCAATTTTCCCTATTTACTTCTAGGAATGAACTCCTAAGGGGTTCTCTCTCTTCTTCAGAGAAGATTCTTAGCAGGTTCTCACCTCCTTGTCCCCAGATGTTCTTTTTATGTTCAGTTTGGTTCACTTAGATATTTTTTTCCTCCTGTTCCTAAGTTCTCAAGGTTTGTTTCAGATTTGGAATGAAAGTGTATCCAATGCTCAACCCAGGGCCTGTACACAAAAATAAGTAAAATTAAACACTTTGTCACTGCCTGCCAGTTTTCTCCTGAATCAAATCAACCCCCATGTCCCTCCCTCCCATCACCGAGGCCACCCCAGCTCCTGAGTCTCAGACACTTTGATGACTTTGAGAAGCATGACTAATGAATTACAACAGCACTTTGATCCAGTTTGCCCAGTCAGAAAGCTCAAATGAGCTCCAAGGCAGGCATACACATTTCAGAATTCCAATAAGCTCTTCCACCATCTTTGTATTATAAGTAGGATCCTATAGTACTTTTAGTCCATATTTCATTTCTTGTAATATACATTAAAATATCAATTTCTAAGTTAGAGAATGCAAAGAAAATCTCTGGACTTGAAGCCATGAAACTTGCCTCCCTCGTGGGTTCTGTCATTGTATGAACTTGGGTACACACTAATGCAGAAGTCTAGGTTTACTTATCTGTAAAATGGGGAAAATAGTCCCTATAGCTCCTAATTTCTAGTTCTCAAAGTAAGACTGTCGGTCAGCCTTCTCAGCCAGTCTCCAGTCTCTGGATGCCAGTATTTACCTTCCCCTCACTTTTCTCTGAAGCCAAGAAAGTGGACAAGGGACTTTAGGTTGTGACTACCCTCAGTCAGGCAAGGGCCACCCAGACTATGGTGTGAATTTACCAAACAAGAGACTCATCATGCAGGCCGTAGAGAACTGCACAAGACTCTGGAACCTTAACCAGCCAGCGTATTTGAATTTTTGCTTTTTGTTCTAATTGTTCCCCCAAAATGAGATAATGAAGTAAAATTAATTTTGCACTGGGCTTCCAGTGATCTCTGACGGTGCCTCAGATCTCTGGGCTCTGTTACAAACAGCTCTGTCTGTCCTCTCCCCTAGGTTGTGTTCACAGCCAACGACTCCGGCCAGCGCCACTACACCATCGCTGCTCTGCTCAGCCCCTACTCTTACTCCACCACCGCCGTTGTCAGCAACCCCAAGGCATGAGGGACTTAATGGAGGGACAGGATCTCACACACTGACAGTATTCCATTTGTACAAAAGCAGTGTTTCCACTCTATAAACTATGTTAGAAACTCGGGAAGAGACAATAAAATATTCCCATGAAAGCACCTCCCATTTCATTTGAACTGATTTTCTTTTATCCTCTTGTTTTTCCCTTCCCCTATTCCCTCTCTCAAAAAATCCAAATTTTATACCAAAGCAAAAAAAAAAAAAAAAAAAAAAGCTGACAATTTTCTAGTCAGAACTCTGGGAGAGATCCAGATTTCCCATGTCTTGCAAGCAAAGCACATATTAAGCACGATCTGCAGCTGTTAAAAACACAACACACTGCAAATGAGAGCATTTCATTTTTCTGTAACCTTCACTGAATAGCAAAAGATGAATTGTAAGGGCCCATTTCTTTACTCCAGGCATTTCTTTTAAGTGCTTTACTGATTTTAAGAGCAGCGCAGATCCAGTTGGATATCTCTGCAGCAACTCAGCCCCTCTGATCCATCTGGCACAATCAGCTAAGTAAGGGACAAAATCACAAAACCCTCAAACCCTTGACACACTTCGATGAATCCAAAATCCACATATGGAGAACTTATCACGTGCCAGGCACTACTGCAGGTGCTCTAAGCATCAAGAATAAGACCCAGTGCCTGCATTTACTTAAAGTGCCGACAATCTTTTGAGAAGATAACTACGTCATCCATCATGCTATGGTACAAGGCACAGAGAGGGTATGAAGGAGCAGCAGCCAATAGCCCAAAGAAGTCCAAGATTTCAGAACAGCCATCACTCAATCTGAGTTTTGTAGTTAAGTCAAAAAAGGAGAAGCCTTTGTAGGTAGATAGAATAAAGACTGGAAGCTCAGGTCAAAGAAAACAAGTGGATAAAAAGAGGAAAGAGCTTGATTTAGAATGTAGAAAGGTAAGGGTATTAAGGTGGGTTGAGGTCGTGCAGTTATAACAAACCACCCCAGTTCTCAGTGGTTTATTTCCACTCATGCCAGGTCCAATACAGAAGTTTTTGCTCTGGCAACACAGCAGGGCCTCTTTCTTGTAAATGGTGACTCTGGGATGCAGCTTAATTTAGTCTGTGACTTCAAGGGTCACTCTGGTCACATCTAGCCAGCAGAGGGAAGAGAAAGAATGCAGCATTAGGCCTCTGTGGACTGACATCTGATTCAGACTGGCATTTTACTGTTCAGAGCTATTTACTGGATGTCTAGTCTATTTTCTGTTGCTAAATAGAAAGCCTGAGACAGGATGATTTATAAAGAATAGAGGTTTATTTTGGTTCATGGTACTTGAGGCCGGGAAGTCCAAGAGCATGGCCTCAGTATCTGCTCAGCTTCTGGTGAGGACCTTCAGCTATTCAACTCATGACAGAAATCCAGAAAAGCAAATGGGTACTGGTGAAAGAGCCAAACCATGAGAGATAGTCTTGCTTTATAACAACCTACTCTCATGTAAATAACACAGTCCCTGCAGAGGAGAAACTAACTCATTGTGAGCATTATCCCAGTGAGAAAGGCATGAATCCATTCACAAAGCTCCGCCCTCATGACCCCACACCTCCCAGTAGGCTCCACTCCCAACACTGCCTCATAGAGGAATTAAGTTTCCAACACGTGAACTTTCATGGGATGCATTCAAACCACGGTCCCATCTAGATGCACTGAGAAAGAGGGTCCCTGGCCAGAGACTTTTCCCAGGACAACTCTACATTCTGGAAAAGCAGCACTAATCTGAGTTGGTCAACACTATCTCTGCCACAGTAGGGTTGGGAGAGGTAGGAAATGAGGCCCAAGTAAAGGCCAGCTTTACCTGTAATCCTCTAGAGCTGGGGATTTATCTTAAAGGTAACATGGATCCATTGAGGGGAACCTTGACATCAACCACACCCTGTGGCTAGAGCAAGGAGAGATGCTTGCATAGTCTCCAACCAAGATCCCACAGTGAACCTGAGCGGGACACATGGCTCAGGCCTAAATATCCTTATGAAGTCTTTCCATTGTCCTCCAAATTCAAATCTAATATCTTGATACTATCTAGCTGGCTACATAGAGAAAGCAAGAAACTTGGACAAAATGGAATGTAACTTTGGACTTTTTTTGTTTTTGGTACTAGGGATGGAACTCTGGGGTACTTAACCACTTAGCCACATTCTCAGCCCCTTTTATTTTATTTTATTTTAGTTTAGTTTACTGTATTAAGTTGCTTAAGGCTTTGCTAAGTTGCTGAGGCTGGTTTTGAATTTGCAATCCTCCTGCCTCAGCCTCCAAGTCATAGGATTACAGATGTGTGCCACCACGCCCAACTGGACTTTATAATGTATATTGAGATTTCCTAAAATATGTGGCAAATTGATGTCTCTGATTTTGTTCAATTTTGTTAGCAAATCCTTGTCCCATATATGTTAGATTAATCCATATCAAATTGTCACTTTTGCAGATTATCATTATTCCTCTCATAAGAGGAAAATCTGAAGGGAGACACAGGGAGAGCTCCCTGTGAGGACAGAGGCTGAGAATAAAGTGATGGAGCTTCAGACTGGGACTATCAAAGATTGATAGCCATCAACAGAGCTAGAAGCAGGCAAGAAAGGATCTATCCTTCCTGTACATTTTTGGAGGGAGGATGGCCCTGCAGATACCTTGATTTCAGAAATCCATTCTCTAGAACTGAGACAATACAGTTCTGTTGTTTTAAGCCACCCAATTTGCGACACTGTCAATGTAGCCCTTAGAAGCTAATATAGACATATAGGCTCCTATGGGGTTCCTCCAGATTTTATTATGGGTTTGTATTCATTGAAATCTTTGCCACTCTAAAAAGCAAAAAATTACATTTAATATTTATTTCAACCTTTTTTTTTGCTTAGTAATGTTGAACATATTGTCTCGTGTTTATCGGGCATTCAAACATCTGTGAATTTCATAACCACACACATCAGCCACATGATAGAGTCTATTTATCTAATCCTGATTTATAATAACTTTGTGTATATGAAAGATATTATGAATTGTATTTTAAAAGTAGATGTGTTATGTAGAGGAACAGTTGTAGTTGTAGAAAACCACATTAGTCAAGACACCTTATATATCTAGGAGTTTACATTGTCTGCTTTTTTTTTTTTTTTTTTTTTTTTTTAACAACACAGGGGATCAAACCCAGAGGTGCTCTACCATTCAGCTATATCCCCAGCACTTTTTAATTTTTGAGACAGTGTCCCTAAGTTGCCCAAGTTGGCCTTGAACTTGCAATTCACCGGATTTACAGGTGCACACCACCGTGCCTGGCTAGGGGTTTATATTGTCAATATATCATAGTCTGTGCCCCGTGTTTGATAACTAAAAAGTCTCATGCAATTCACTGGTGGGGGTGGAGGAAATAATCACAAGGCAACATGAAAGAAGAATGGGAGAGGAAGAACCTAGAAAACACGTATTGTTGCTGCAGAATTATAGGCTAGCGAAGATAAAGGACAAAATTCAACTAAAAATGGTAAGGAGAGGGTGGTGTCAATACTCCACAGCCCAAGTCCACCAGGAGCACATCAGTGCAAGTAAACCAGTTGTGCTTATTACTCTTTCCAACAAGAGGGAACACACTCCCAGAGATCTGGGAGGAGGCTCACTACAGGGCGACAGACAGGAACTGCCATGAAGTCTGGACTTTGGGTGACTCTGGGGAGAGACTGAGGAAGTGGCGGTGCACCCCAGGTTGGACGCTGTCAGGAAGTGGGTGCAAGTCTACAACTGGGTATCTCCACGGCCGACCTGTGGGGAGGGCAGACCAGAGGCGAGAAAGCTGGTAATTGGTCAAACGGCAGCAGTTACTCACTTCAGAGAGATGCAGGTGTGTGGTGTTCTGCAGGTTTCACAGTAATTTTGTCTTTGTGTTACTTTGTCATGGTCTCAGTGATCTTGTTAGATGCTGATGTTCTGTGAGATTGTTATATCCAAGGAGACAACACGGCCAGCTATTAGAGTTAGATTAGCTCACAATAACATCGAGGCCAGCTCCTGGGTGTCAGGAGCTGCTTTTTTTTTACATTTCCCTCTTTTGCTCAATATCTATTCGGAATAGAAAATCAACAGAAAAATCAGTAATAGTTTTGTTGTGGGCTGTGAGAGAATTAGAGGAGTCTCGGGCTTCTTTTCTGGCAAGCAGGTTGAATGGACCAGCTAGTGATTACAGGCAGAAGCACAGATTTGTAGTCATAGACATGAAGTTCAACTTTAACCACCTTGAACTTGAAGTAGTCAGGCCTGTTTTTAATCTCATAACTTTGAAGCTGACATTGTGTGCACACACAAAAAAGAAAATTAAGACATTGCTTGAAAATAAAAATTATGAATATGAAAACACTTCCTGAAACATTTTGATAGTCCCTGTCAAACAAGGAAATGTAGGGCATTTATGCCTCCAATTGCATTTTTCTACCAAGAGTGACAGCAGACGCAGCACTTCTTAAGAATAATTTCTCACCAAACCCTCAGTTTTACAGTCCTTCCTTTTACTTCATGGTTTGCAGAACACACCACTCCCTTAGCCCCATTACTTCTTCTTACTGCCTTTCAAAATGGAAATAAGCTCAAAATCAACTCCATTTTCCTGGCTCCCCATTCTCTCTGGGTTAGAATTGCCCCAGTTAATTTAAAGCCAAGGCAGATGGTAATTCATCTTCAGCAATCTATGCAAATGCTGAAGGTCTGTTCCAGAACCACTGTTAGCAGACAGGTCACATGCAGGCTTTCTTAAATAAAGCCTGGAGATGTGGAGTTGCCCTTGGGCTCAACAGTCACCCACCCACTGTTGCTGCAGCTAATGTCACTCCCCAGGAGGCTGGAGGTTATGGAACTGGGTAAGAGGCAAGGTGCAAGAGACCCATGCAGTTGCTTGCATGACCAAGTGTACGCCACACCACTGGCTTCCTCGGGAAGGTGCACTTGGAAAATACATTGGACACATTTCTAGAGAATAGTGCCTAGCACATAAGTAGGTGATTAATAAATTTGGGAGGGATACCAGGAATTGAACTCAGGGGCACTAGACCACTGAACCACATCCCCAGTCCCTTTTTTATACTTTATTTAGACACAGGGTATCACTAAGTTGCTCAGCACCTCACTTTGCTGAGGCTGGTTGAACTCATGATCCTCCTGTCTCATCTCCCAAGCTGCTGGGATTACAGGTGTGCACCACCATTCCCGTCTCAGTGATTAATAAATGTTTGAGCCCATGGAACAGCATTCCTTTCAAATATGTGGAAGGAATAAATGTTTGGCTCCAGGTAGGCAAAAAATTCTCATCTGTGCCCTTACAGACCACTGAGCTTTCCACCAGGGTGTTTTGTTTTAGTTTTGTTTTTGTTTTTTTTTTTTTTCTGTCACATAAACATGCAAGAAATAGAACCAGGACCCATCAATATACAGTTTGACCAGTTTGTTAGGAAACACCAGAAAACTACCAGCTCCTCAGGGTAATCTAGTTCAAATACCGAATGCCAGGTTCTGTATCCTTGGACTGATTTCAAGAACTTAGTCATTTAGAATACTCAAAAATAGAACCAGTCTATTTAAAATGTGCTTCTGAGTAGGCCCAGGACCAAAAAGAATGGCAGCTAAAGCCTCAGGAGAGGTTTTGGACCAGGGTCTGGAAAGGCAGAGACCCTCTGCTGTTCTAGGCCTCCTGCGGAGAAGAAGCATGAGATGGGAGCCTGGGCTGAATTCGGCCCTGCTGGGGGCGGAGCCCTGCTGGGGTATTTTGGGCATGCACAGGGAGTCCAGGCCCTCATGGGAAGCTGTAGCTCTGCTCAGAGAGGTGATCTTTGCCTGGGATTCCATTAAAGTGGACAAACACAGACAAATTCACACATGCTCCTTAATGAATGTTCCATCTCCTTTTCCCACTGAACAGCAGTGGAAGTGATCTTAGCCCTGAGCTCCTGGAGTCGGGGAGTGGGAATAAGAAGTTGAGTGAGAAGCTGGTCTAAAGCAGTCAGTGAAATCTCATTTGCTAAGATGTTTACAGATGGGCAGGGGAACTAAAATGACCAAATCATAGGGACACCTGGGACTTTTCTTTTACAGAAATAAAAGAAAATGTGGTGCTTCCCTGGAATAATGCCACCTGGCTGCCTGGAAGAGAGTCATCCTCAGGAGAGAGCCAATTCAGGAAGGCGGAAAGTGAGCCTGCTTTCCCTCTGTCCCTCTGTCCTTCCCCGCCTACACACTCACACACGCACACACACACACACACACACACCTTTTTTTTTTCAGTACTGGAGAGTCAATTCCACTAAGCTATATCCCCAGCCCTTCTAATTTTTTGTTCTGAGACAGGGTCTTGCTTGATTGCCAAGGCTGGCCTCAAACTTGTGATCCTCCTGCCTCAGTCTCCTGAGTGGTTAGGATTGCAGGCATGTGCCACTGCATCTGGCTTTCTTCTTTTTATTTGTAAAATGGGAATGATCATAGCGTCTACTCCAGAGGGTTGTTTTGAAGACAGTTGTCACAATACATGCAAAAGGCCTCACAACAATGCATGGTACATACTGAGCTCTCAAGAACCATAGTTAGTGGAGTAATAGTGTATGAACACATTAATATGGTAAGTTCTACTTCACAGCAACCTTATTAGTTCTGCCTATTAACAATGTGTGACCATTTCAACAGACATACCATTCTATCCTGGGATTGCCTTAATTTTTTTTTAATTAATGAAGATGAACATTTCTTATGTGTCTTGACTACACAGTTCAATAAATAATTTTATAAAGTATGTCTAATACATTGATAGGGTATGTGATTTAATTCACATGGGCACATTTATTAGTTTCCTATTGCTACTATAACAAATGACCAAATTCAGCATCTTAAAACAACTCTCCTATATTTCTGGAGGACACAAATCCAGAACTTACAGTTGTCAGGTTGGATTCCTTTAGGGTGCTTCGGAAGGAATCACTGTCTTATCTTTTTTGGCTCTTAGAAGCCACATGTACTCCTTGGCTCATTGCCCCTTGTTATAAGGAAAACTGATTATGTGGGGTCACCCAAGTATTCCAGGAATATCTCCCATCTTAAGACCCTAAACTGAAAATCACACCTGCAAAGTCCTTTACCATGGAGGTGACACAGTCATAGGTTCTGAGATTCAACATGTGAACTTTGGGAAGGGGGCATTATTCAGCCTATGACAGCATGTATGCTTTCATTCATTCACCATAATTATCAAGCACCTACTCTGGACCAGGTGCTGGAACTGTAAAGATGCATGAAGATACAGGGTCTGTTTAACATGTTACTAGAGAGAGAGAGAAAGAGAGAGAAGGAGGGAGGGAGGGAGGGAGAAAAAAGGGAGGGGAAGGAGGTAGGGAGAAAGAAAGGAGAAGGAAGGAAGGAAGGAAGGAAGGAAGGAAGGAAGGAAGGAAGAAAGGAGGGAAAGAAGGGAGGAAAGGGAGGGAGGGAGGGAGGGAGGGAAGATAAGAAAAGAAGTGAAGCAAAGCAAAGCAAGCTGAAGGGGAAAAAAGGAAGGAAGGGTAGAAAGAAGGCAGGTCAGGCAATCAACCGGTCAACATTGCCATTTAAGTATTCAAAATGCTGTGGCACACACCCATAAACCCAGCAACTCCAAAGGCGGAGGCAGGAGGATTTCAAGTTCAAAGCCAGCCTCAGCAACTTAGGGAAGTTCTGAGCAACTTAGGGAGATCCTATCTCAAAATTAAAAAAAAGGAACTGGGGATGGTGACTCAGTGGTTAAGTGCCCCTGGGTTTAATCCCCAGTAGAAAAAAAACGCTACAGTTACATAATAGAAAAATGTGTCTGCTTCCTGGGAAACAAAGGGGTCTCGTAGAAGGGACAAAATTGTGCTAGTTCTTAAAAGTTTATGTAGGAGGCACCAGGTAAATAAGTAGGAAAAAGCTATTCCTGAACAGAAGATGAAATAGCCAAGAGACAAAGATTTGAGGTGGAAATTGTCAATATTCAGAGAAAGGCAAGTGATTTGGCCTAGCCAAAGGTTCAAATATTTCATCTTGAGGGACAGAAGATTGAAGAGCTTAGTTAAGAAATCAAAGAAGCTAGGGAAGCCAGGGAAGGTCAGAGGGTCACCCAGCGTTTTCAGAAGCCCAGTCCCATAGCTGGAGCAGTCTGACCAGGGTGAGCTGACAGGCTGTACCACCACCCAGAGGAGGGGTGGAAGCTTCCATCTGTATTTCCTTTTGTTTTAATGGATAGCTATTAAAAAGTAAAGGAAATGGACTGGATAACTTTAAAGTTTCCTTCCCGATCTAAAATTCTGTGATTTCAAGATTCCTATTCAATTTGTTCTTCCACTGGGATTAGTAATTATGGTACTTCAGCTTCTGTGTCTAGAGTGAAATCACATTTCCCAGGCAATGACTTTTAAAAGGTTTTTAGAGAAGTAGCTACTAAAAAATCATTATCGAAAAGATTACTTGATTATGCCTTCCAATGTAGTCTAACATGCCTTAGTATAGCTTTTATTTCCTTACCAAAGTACACTATTAAAGTAATGCCATATATTTTTCTTAGAAGTAACAAAACCCTTCAGACTAAGAACAATAGTGTGTGTTAAACAATAGTGTGTGTTTAATTCTTTGGAATTAAAGTCTAGTGTCAGGAATTCATTTCTAGAAAAGTTTATATAAAAGCTTATAAATTATTTACTTCTTGAATTTTCCATTTAGTACTTTGGGACCATGGCCAATCATGGGTACCAGAAACTGTGAAAAATGAAACTATGGGTAAGAGGGCACTACTGTAGTTGTAAAAGATGCCCCAGTGATTCTACATGAATCAGTAGTAAAACCACTAGCCTAGAGTATTATTCATTTGAACAGTTCCCAAAACTTGCATAGCATCCAGATCGGCTTTCCCAGACTTCTTAGTCACAGAATGAACTAGACTCCTGGAGAACTGTTCCAGAGTATGCATAGATCCTCAAGTCCAGCTGAAACTGAAGCTGTATCCTTGAGAGTCTATATTCTAGACAAAAGGAATTGAAAACCAAACCAAACCAAACCAAACCAAAAACCTGAATCCATATTAAAAGGTCAACAACCAAAAAAAATGAAAATTTTCATTTACTAAATACTTATTGAACCCTAGTTAGAAGGAACTGGTAAAATGAAAAAGAAATGATTCTTGTCCTCAAAGATGTCTCTTCATTCTAGTATGGCTATTTTTCATGTAGATTTGAACATACCTGGTCATGAATAGCATATCTTTTGATTGATATAATCAATATTGATTTTACTGAGGCCAAAACTTCTCCAAAAGATAAATAAGTGCATCATTTAAGGATCATTTCATAAGAAAACACAAATCCAGTTCTGCTAACTTGAATGACAGTGGGTTAAAGATCCATAGGCATCTCACAGAACACAGACTGAGAGCGCAGTGGTGCCCACTAGGAACTGGGTGTGTTGTCTCCGAAGCTACACTGATTTCCAAGATGAGTCTTCTTCATTCTTTCTCTGTAGAGCAGTTTATCTGCTCATTTAATCACACAGAAGGAAATTTGGGCTAAGCCCCAGGTATCATTCCCTGACATACACCCAATCTCTGACAATTAACTGTCTCTAGTCTCTGTCCCTTCAAATTCCTGAGGAGTTCGAGTGGCTTGGCTTTTCTGTGAACTGTGGTGCTCCCTCTGGGCCAGGGACTACCCCTTATCCAGTGAACTGTGGCCAGGAGAACTACAAGGTATGTGGAACTCTGCTTCTAAGGTGGTTAAGGAAGATTGTCCAGGAAAGGACTCTGGAAGGGTCTGCTGATCCACTGATAGGGCCACCAAGGGTAGATGCTACCTTTCTCACATTAATTATCAAATAAACTGTGTATGAAAAGAAAAATGCAAAATTAAAATAGGAAGAAAAAATAAAAACCACATACAACAGTAATCAAATGGAAGATTTCTTTGTACTTCCTAAGATTAATCATTAAAAGCAAACTCATTATTATTTTGCTTTGCTTTGTCCAAATACTTTCTAAAATTTGTTTAAAATCAATTTTGGGTTTGCTTTTTAAATTTAATATGACAAGGGAAGGGAGATAGCTCAGTCGGTAGAGTGCTTGCACTGCAAGCACAAATCCCTGGGTTCGATCCCCAGCACTGCCAAAAAAAAAAAAAAATTTAATATGATAAGCAAAACCATTTACATGGTTCCAATTCACAACCATATAAAAGATACTTGAGGGCTGGGGTTGTGGCTCAGTGGTAGAGTGCTTGGCCAGCATGTACCAGGCACTGGATTCGATTCTGAGCACCACATACAAATAAATTAAATAAAGGTCCGTCGACAACTGAAAAAATATTAAAAAAAAAAAAGATATTTGAAGGAGTCTCCTATCTTTACTCCTCAACCCCACTGCCATCCACCCCAAGAGACTATCATTTTTATTAGTTTCTGGTTTAGCCCGCCAGTTCCTCTTTTGTAAAAAGCAGCAAAATACACATGCTTCTTTTTATTTCTCCTTCTTTCATTCACAAAGTAGCATTTTATGTAAAGTGTCTAAGCCTTGTTTTTTTTCCCCCCACGGAATTCTATGTTCTCATGTGGATTTAACCTGGAAACTAATACACCTCGTGAGAACATAGAATCCCCCGCCCCTCCTTTATTTAGCTGCAGAGTGCTCTACTGTCTGTGACCAGAACTTATTCAACCAGTCTCCTCTGGAGAGACATTCAAGTGCGTCCCATCTTTTGCTGCTCTAAATAACGCCTCCATGAATACCTTGAACATGTGGTTTCATTCTGTAGAGACATGTCTTTAGGACACAAGCCTAAAAGGGACATTGCTACATTTCCCCTGCAGAGACAGTGATGTTTTTCAACTCACAGTGATGCCTGAAAGTGCCTGGTTCTCCACGGCCTCATCAACAGCGTTGGTGAAACATTTGAATTTTTGGCAAAATCCAACAAACCAGCATTGGTATTTCAGAGTAATTTTAATCTGAACTCTTATAGTGAGTGGAGTCAGTCATCTTTCATATAGCAGCATTTGCACTGACTACTTTTTTAGATGATTACAGATTTACATGCATTTATAAAAAAATAATACAGGGAGCTAGGGTGCAGCTCAGTGGTAGAGAACTAGCCTAGCATGTGTGAGGCCCTGGGTTCAATCCCTAGCATGAAAAACCAAACAAAAACACAGTGAGACCTCGTGTATACTTTACCTAGTCCTCTTCCCCATAACATCTTGCAACATGACAATACACAGCCAGAACACTGACATAGATACAACTGAGATGCAGCACAGTTCCCTAGCTCCCAACAGACAGTGCTGGGTAGGAGATGTACATTTCCCAACTTCCATTTCCTGGCAGGAACCAGGTGATGCCCCTCCCTGGCACAGTCTTTGGGGGAATTCTATGGGAATTTCCCTTCTTTTTATGTCACCTGTTGAAGACTTTCATTAATTTTTCTACCAAGTTTACAAGTTGATCATAAAGCATTTCAAGAGGGGGTTGTCCCTGTTGAGAAGCTCTTGGTAAGCACCTCCCTTACTTGGTATGTGGGCTACTTAGGGAAAGAACTTTATCTCACTCACACCCCACACACAGCACTGAGCACAGCAGGTTCTTAATAAATGCCCAAAGTATTGAGATTGGAGAATTTAGGAACCAGATGGCCAGAAGTTACTAAACAGGCTAAAAGACTAGACAACCATCCCATGCAAATGACATTTATACCAAGGTCCAGAGGAAGCACACAATAAAGTGATCCTGTTTTGCCTAAATGAAATGGTCCCAGTATTTTATGAAGGCTGCAGGAAAATCAATAGCCACCATTTTTCTTGGGGCTAACAAAGATGGTGGTGGAAGACAGAAGAAAAGGACAGGTGAAGGACAAATTTAGGAGGAGGGAAAACATGTCAAAGAATGTTAGAATCATTAGAAATTCGATACATTTTTAAAACCGCATTAGACAGCAATTATATTCCAGAAGCAAATGAACACCTTTTCTTTCATGAGCCAAACAGGCATTTTCAGCACCTGCTCTCAAGCTTTTATCAAAATATTAGTGTCACCAATTTTTAAAAAGCTTATAAAAAATCAATCTCATGTAACACTCTTGTGAGAAGGGTATTTACTTCTTTTTTGATTTTTTTTAATTTAATAAAAACTATGGTAGTGAAATCTGCTTTTTGTAAACATTAATACCTATGTTTAAGTTAGTAAATATTTTTGAACTTTTAAAAATACATTGAATTAAAAAGAGTCTAGAACTCTATTCAGATACATTTGCAGGTGAACCACAGATTTTCAAGATGGCCTTTAATAGCCAAAATAAAGGCACTGATCTGACTTAATAAAATCCAGTAGTATGAAGTAAATGTATTAATGGAACTGTAATTTAGATTGCAAATAGAGCTCCCTTGATGGAATAATTCCTTCACTGGGCACTGTGCTGGATGCTTGGGTACAAAAAGGAGGAAGACAGAACTGCTACTCTGAGAGAGTGAACCGTCCTCAGGAGAAAAGAAATTTCCTGTGATCAAATAAATGCAACAGTGTAAGCCATGCTTTAGTGAGGTGTACTGTAGGGCAAGGGTACAAGGTAGTGAGTGGGAAATTTTCCTTTGGTTAGAGGGAAGTAAGTCCTAGAAGAGGAGCTTACATGAGCCTTGGCAGCTATGTGGCAGGTCCTCTGGTGGACATGTGAGGTAGGAGTGTAAGGACACTAAGATGGTGGAGGCAAGATGTAAGAAAGAGGTCACTGAAGGGCAAGATAGGGAGATGAGTCATGTCCCTGTTTACAGTAAGTTCCATTACCATGACAACTCCCACTACAGGTTCAGTATTCCAAAATGACCAGTGGGGGTAAAGTGGGCAGTATTCTAATTCAGTTTTCCAAAGTAAACAGTGGGGGAAAATTGGACACTATTCTAATCAGGTATCATAAGGTAACCAATGGGAGCAAATGGGGTTAGGTCTTCAATCCAGACTGTATGGGAAGAACACCTCACAGTTCAATATAAAAAACACTAATTTATAGACATTGGGGCCTTGAGTCTTTCTGGCTTGGCCCACTCCCTTCTGGAAAGCTATCCTTACCTTTGTTTTCAGTAAGTCTGTTCTTTACCTGTCACTTATGTGTGTCTTGCTCAAGTCTTTGTTTGGGACACCAAGGACCTGGACCCCAACTTGACACCCCAATGATAACATCTTGGCAAGTCAGTCAGGAGATAAGTTCCTTCTCAGAGACACCCCTCCATTGCACCCGCCTAAGTCTACTGGTCTGCTTTATCAGGCTCTCCAATAGTACCATATGTAGACTTAGGAGCAATTGATGTTCCCTCAGTGCATCCGAGGTGATCAGAAGGCACCTCTGCTCAGAATACTGGGAACTCTATAGCCTGGAAGGGTGGAGACCCTGAGACTTTACTGAACTCTATGGTACTGCTCAGCCTCCCTACCATGCACTTGACCTAGCTTGTTTGGATTTTGGTTTCAACATTTGTGGTTTTTATCTCCAGATGAGTCTGTTGCTCTCCCTCCACTTCTCAACCTCTTCACTTGCTCGTAAAGTCACGTCAGAGCTCTTGGTTTTTGGCCACACTCTCAGTAGGCACAGGTCAGGGAGTTAAAAGCCACTAAGACTCCTGTGACAGGATAATCAGGTAGTGAACCAGTTAGACTGTGCCAGATATAAGCCAAAACTCACCAACACAGGCACATTGTACAATCATCCAATTACTTCAACTCCAAAAGGAAATTAGTTGAATCAGACCTCAACGTGGTGCTGTTTCTGCTTCTGCTCCATTCCCAGCCTCCTCCCACCTCCTGTGGACTTTCACTGCTTCTCAGTCAATCATTTATCCCTGCTTCTGGGTGTCACCTCCTCCAAAACACCTATTGACTTTTCTTTGTTTACTTGGAATTCCCACTGGGGGGATGGGGACTATTAGCTGTGGTTGCTACCCATATCTTTGACCATCAATCAAAAGAAAACAGGTCAAGATAAAACTGGTTTTTTTTTCCCTCTTTTTCTGGGCTTAATAAGTCTACCAAAGGTAGGGTAGGGACAATTGGGATGCCATTCCACATAGGACTATACGGGTTCTTTTTAGCCCTATGTGTAGTGAGACTAAACACCACTGTTAAGAAAAGAAAAAGAAAATACTGGGGAGTTACATGGCCCCTGGAATGGTGCCAAATCAAAGAGTCTATATTAAAAAGGTAATGGAGAATGCTGGGCACAGTGGCATGCATCTGTAATCCCAGTGGCTCAGGAGAGGGAGGTAGGAGGATCACAAGTTCAGCTTCGATGACTTATCAAGGCCCTAAGCAACTTAGCAAGATCTTATGTCTAAATAAAATACAAATACAAGGCTGGGGATGTGGCTCAGTGGTTAAGCACCTCTGGATTCAATCCCTGGTACAAAAAAAAAAAAGAGAGTGAAAATTGGTAGCTTAGGGGCTCATGGTCCTGGTCATCAGAACTCAAAGCAAGTGGTGCACATCCAACATGGGAGCCAGAGATATCTGGCTACAAATATTATTGTGGGAATTCTGTGGGGACTCCCAGGAAATACCCAACCGGAAGGTCCCTAATTGCTGAGAGGGATAGGATACCTTGGGTAGAATTCAGGATTGTTACGGGAACTAAAAACTCTCCTCTCTTTCAGAATAGCCACCATGGGAGGGACTATCTCCTTTCCACAGGACTTCCTGCTCGGATGTATCCTCTATCACTGGAAACACTTTGACCCTGACAATTTGGGAAAAAAAAAAAAATAAGATTCATTTTTTAATTCTAATAATGCTTGATCTCAATATGAGCTACAGGACTCAGAGCAATGGCCTCTGAATGGAAGCCAAAATTGTAACACCATCCTGCCACTAGACCTCTTTTGCAGGAGACAAAGCAAGTGAAGTCCCTTATGTCCAAGCCTTCATGGCCTTATACCAAAATCCACTCCTATATGATGACAAGATCCCACAAGGGACCAATGAGGAAACTGCCCCAAATCCTGATATCCTGGATGACCCATTGTTAAACTGCCCTCCTGTCTCTCAAGGGGAACTATGGCAACCCCCTCCATACAGTCCTTCTGGAGAGGAACCCTCAGGCCACCTTCTAAGCCAAATCGTCTAAGCCCTCATCATACCAGAAGCGGTAGAGAGGGGGCTCATGGTCCTGGTCAGAGGAACTCAAAGACAGTGACCTGCTACCCTCATGTTACCACTCATGAAGGTGGCTGGACAGAGGTGACTGGGAGGGTGCAAGTCCCCTTGGATGTTAGAGACATCCAACAGTGTAAGGAAAGACTAGATAAATACTCGGAAGACCCAGACAGATTTGCCAATGGGTTTCATACCCTAACCATGGCTTTTGATTTGTCTTGGAGAGATTTAGTTTATCTTGACAGTATGCTGCACCTCACTGGAGAGGGAACTATCACTAGGCAGCCTGCAGGGAAGCTGATGAGATTTTTGCCCAGACTCCGGGAAGAAACCACCCCAGGGCAGAGACAGTTCTAACAAATGACCCCAGTTGGGATTATAATACTTGTGCAGGAATGGCAAGGAGCACTCAAATGATAGGAGCCCTCTTGGCAGGGATGAAGAAAGGCAAACAAAACCCAATAAATTATGACAAACTAAGAAGTATTACCCAAGGAAAAGATGAAGACCCTACAGCATTCTATGACAGGTTATAAGAGGCCTTCCCAAAATATACCAATATGAATCCCTCCTCTGTAGAAGGCATTGCCCTATTAGGCCAACATTTTGTTAGCCAGTCAGCTCCAGACATTAGGAGAAAATTACAAAAACTCTAGAAGGGATCTCAGACAAGAAGAAGCCAATTACTAGACTCTGCCTTTATGGTCTTCAACAACACAGATTTGGAGAAAGGTAGAAAGAATCACAGCAAAGACAGTTAGCAAGCCAGACGTACGGTGGCCATAAGTGGCACTGCCCTCAAGACCCATCAACCATCCAGAGGAAATCTAAGAGGACCTCAGGAAAAGACTGCTTTAAGTGCAAAAGCACAGGGCACTGGGCAACAGATTGCTGAAGGTCACCACTGGATCCCTGCAAATGATATAAAAACACCTCAGAAGACTTCTGGTCCTGGGAAGCTGACTGCCCCCATTCCAAAAGAGGGACTAGATCAGTTAAGACTCAAGTGACGCAGGCCCTCCGGGATGGAGAAAATGCATTGAGGATGCATTGAGAATGATTGAGGATGCCCAAAGTAGCCACAGAAGCCCTCATGTGAATTCACCATCTCTCCTGAGGAATCTCAGGTAACCTGGGACATCATGGGTAAGCAAATCCAATTTCTTGTAGATACAGGGACTACTTGCTCTGCTCTGACCACTTACACTTCCAGCTTCTTCCAGGTTCATTTTTGTGGTAGGTCTTGAAGGGAGAAACAAAAGAAGATACTTTACTCCTCCCATACCTTGCCCGTTTGATAATCTGATTTTACTCATGAACTTCTAATCCCCAGCTCTCCTCTCCTGCTAGAATGAGACATAATGGCAAACTTAGGTGCACTCTTCAATGGGGATACAAAAACCCAAACAGGTTTTGTGATCATTTGTGACCCTATACCTGAGGAGATTAATTCTCAAGTAAATCCTTTGACTTGGTAAGTGGGAAGCCCAGGGAAAGCTACTTATGCTCCCCCAGTACATATAACCCTAAAGGACCCTGGCTATTACCCAAATAAAGAACAATATCCTTTAAAGGAAGAGGCGAAAAAAATATATGGACTTCTTAAATCTTGCCAATTTCCCTGTAGTACCCCAATTTTGCCTGTCCTGAAACCTGGCAGGGAATACTGGCTACAAGATGTGAGACTTGTTAATGAGGCTGTGTACCCCTTAGTTGAAGACCCTTATATGTTGATCTCCAAATACCAGGAGACTACTTGGTTTGTGGTGCTGGATCTCAAGGATGGATTCTTTTTGATCTCAATGCATCCACCATCCCAATATCTCCATGCTTTTGAATGGGAAAATCCTTTAATAAGGAAAAGACAATACTGTACATGGTTAGTCCCCCCTCAGGGTTCAGAGGTAGCCCTCATTTCTTTGCCCAGGCCCTGGCAAGGGACTTGAGGGTTCTCAAGCTCAAGCAGGGAGTGATCCTTCAATATGTGGATGACCTGGGGATGGTCTCCAACCAAAACATCATACAAACAATTTCTTGGCAGAAAGAGGATACGAAGTATCTAAAAAGATGGTCTAGCTCTCCCAACAGAGGGTGCAATATTTGGGACATATACTAACTCCTGGAACCAGAAAAATCTTCCCAGACATGATATGCACCATTTGTGATTTGGGTCCACCAGTTACTAAGCAATAGCTCTGATCCTTTTGGGAATGGTAGGTTTCTGTTGAATCCAGATCCCAAACTCTGGCCTTATCACAAAACCCCTCTATGAAATCATAAAAGGTCCAGAATCAGAGCCTCTAGAATGAAGAAAAAGAAGTGGTCTATGGAATAAAAACACAGTCCCTTAGCCAAGTCACGGCCCTAGGAATACCTACCTACCTAACTATGCCATTTACACTTAATGTGGCAAAAAGGGAATAGTCACAGGAGTCCTGACCCTAGGTGTGGGGGGCCAACCCAGGCCAGGGGCTTATTTCTCCAAGAAACTAGATGGAGTAACCACAGGGGTGGCCAGGATGTTTGCAAGGGGTGATGGCTACAGCCCTCCTGGTAACAGAGGCCACTAAGATTACTTTAGGACAGTCTCTTGGGGTCCTCACCCCACACCAGGTTAAAGCCACCTTGGAAATAAAAAGAGCATTTATGGATGACAGGAGAGACTCACAAAATATAAGGCAGTTCTCTTAGATAATCTCAAGTTAAGTATTAGGACATGTAATACTCAATCCAGTTTCTCTAATGCCCACTGACCTCCCAGCTGGACATTCATGCAAGGAAGTAACCCTCCAGACCTATGCCAGTCTCAGACCTACCTGACCAACCCCCGCCTAACCCGGAGGAGGAGGAGTGGTTCACAGATGGTAGTAGTTTTGTCTGCAAATGGTCAGAGGAAGACTTGGTATGCAGTAGTTAGCCTAGAAAAAAATAATAGATGCTCCTTGCCCCGCGGACCTCAGCTCAACAGGCTGAGCTAATTGCCCTAAATAGAGCTTTAATGAAAGGATAGGATAAAGTGTTCAATATATCTATCTATATATATATGTATATATATATATACACATACAGACTCCAAGTATGAGTTTTTGGTGTTACACCAAAAACCATAAAGGAACAAATCTTGCAGCTCTTGAAAGCCGTGATTCTCCCCAAAATGTTGGCTTTCATAACACTGCTGGGGACATCAAAAGAATGTGTCGAAAGCATTCTGAGGCAACAAAAGAGCTTATTAAATAGCCAAGGAGGCAGCCATGAGAGTAAGTCCAATCCTGGCTATGGCTTTTGCTCTCCTTCCAAAGTACACCCACTCTGTATTCCAGAGGAAGAACAGGCCACTCTCAGGGCAGGAGCCACTGAAGAAGGAAAATGGTGGGAAAGGGATGGACAACTTTATTTACCCATGTCCATTTTAAGGAAGACAGTTAAAACCTTACATGACTCTTTCCACCTAAGGCAAGGGGCCACTCTTAATGGCTACCCAACTTTTCCTGGGTGATGGTCTAAACGAAACATTTGCAGGGTTTGCTCTCTTTGCTTTCATAACAACCCAGGGCCCAGGCTCCCCCAGTGGTTGAACCTATGCAACACAGGAGAGCACACACAGGAGGAAACTGACAGATGGACTTGACCCATATGCCTGCTTGCCGGGATTTAAATATCTACTTGTCCTAGTGGACACCTGTACTGGGTGGGTTGAAGCCTACCCTACTAGGACAGAAAAAGTCACAGAGGTAGCAAAAACCCTATTAAAAGAAATAATTCCTAGATTTGGGCTCCCCCAAAGCTTACAGAGTGACAACAGATCTTCTTTCAGTCCCAGTTCACCAAAGTCCTAAGAATTAAATACCACCTATATTCAGCTTGGAGACCCCAGTCATCAGGAAAGGAGGAAAGAATCAAACAGACCCTACAAGGGGCCCTAGCTAAACTCTGTCCAGAAACTTCTGAAACACAGGAGACCATTGCTCTCTTGAGAATTCAAAATGTACCTAGGACCCAGCTACATATCGGTCCCTTGTGAAATGCTTTATGAGCAATCCTTTCTGTCAAAAGAACTTGTGGCAGATCCAGAAACTGCTGAACTCATTAAATACCTAACCAATCTGGGCAAATTCCAACTGGCTATTCAAACCATAGGAAACAAAGTCCTTCCAACTCCTAAAGAGGGAGGGGTCCTTTGAGAAAAACCCAGAGAACAGGTGTTAATAAAAACCTGGAAGGAAGGATCCCCAGAGGATCGACTGGGGCCAAGATGGAAAGGTCCCTATCGCATGACTCTGGCTACCCCACAGGTATTATAAGTCTGTCGAGGGTGAAGTGAGTACTGCCCTGGTCATGGCACGACCCTCTTGAGGAAACTCGGACCAGTGGGTCTGTTGAATACCTCATTCCTTCTCAAGAAGCAACCACCAAAAAATAAGTGAATGCCTGCTGGTCTCTACCCCACCTGAGGTGGGCCCTAAAGAGAATTATCATCCTTTGCGGGTTTATTGTGTTTGGGATTCTGCTATTCCTAAGACTAAATTCTCAACCATAAGACCTGTACTGTCTCTTTAAGATGGGGTTACCACTCCAGAGGACTGCTGTCATACCAAAAGCCTCGTTCTGCTTTTCCCCATTTCTCACCCTGACTCTGGAACTAACCCTTACCCATGGTCAGCAACTGGTTCAAGTCAGCATCTAGGAGGATTCTTGGATCCAATTTACCTGTTAAAAATTTTAAACCTGGGGCTGGGGTTGTAGCTCAGGGGTAGAGCGCTTGCTTGGCATGTGTGAGGCACTGGGTTCATTCCTCAGCACCACATAAACATAAACAAATAAAAACAAAGACATTCTGTCCATATACAACTATAAAAAAAAAACTTTAAATCCTACCCATTATTTCCTAAACAAATCAAATCCTGGGTTGGCTAAGTTAGACCATTAGATATGTCTGTCCCTGACCTCTGTAGAAAACACTGCCATCCCTGTCCATACCCAACTATGAGCTACCAGCAAAAGGACTCTCCCACCTAAACATGAAGGTGGTCATACATTCCAGCTAATGACCTTAGATGATTTATACAACTTCCAAATTACACAGATGACCAAAAACACTGTAGGGCACTTCAAATCTCCCAGTCCCATCAAAATAATCTTACTAAAACTTCATCTTATCTGCCAATATGGAAACCTACTACAACCCAAATGAGGCTCAAGTTCCAGGTGTTCTTCTGTATCCAGAGGGTGTAGGATTCTGGGTATCAACTTGGGAACATCAGAAAGTCATCTTTGCAACCATACCTTAAAAACTATCCCACGGGCCAAGCGCAGTGGCACATGTCTACGATCCAGTAGCAGGGGTTTCATCTGATGCTTTGACCATATCCCTTGTGACTTTGTTATTTTTGCAATCTAACAGTGCTGGGGACTCGAACTCCCTTGTGACCTTGAAACTTACATGTTCTTTTTCTCTTTCCCAACCTTCTTCTCCCAGACTTTTTCCTCCCTGATCTTATTTTCTCTGAATCACTCGTTAAAAACCCCATTCCTGTTGATGGACAGAATCACAGCCTTTGGGACAGGAGTCCCCTGTTTCTCCATTACTAGCAAAGCAATAAACCTTTTTCCTTTTCCTCAAAAGTCATGTCCTCATTATTGGACTGGCATCGAGCACAAGGACCAAGCTTTTGGCAACAACTCCCCTCCTAGTAGAATTGGTAATAGCTGCAGGAGTTGGCACAGGAGTAGGGGAGCTAACATTTCCCTCTATTTCCAGAATTTGTCTAAAGATCTTTCTGATAGCCCAGAGGAAATAGCAAAAAACATAATCACGCTCCAAAACCAGAGACTCATTAGCAGCAGTCACTCTCCAAAACAGGAGACTTCAACTGCTGAAAACGGAGGGGAAATGCTGCTTTTATGCAAACCAATCTGGGGTTGTTATGGCTGCAACAAAAGAATTTAACAGGCGGCACCTCCCAAATCTGAGAGCAATTGTCAATCATGGGGACCATGGTCAAAATCGTGTAACTGGATGTCTTGGTTACTACACCTTTTGATGCTCCTCTGGTTTTGTTGTTTGGACCCTGCCTGTTAAACCTACTATCAGGGTTTATCTCTTCTCATTTAGAAACCCTCAAACTCCAGCTCATAACTGTAGTATGGTTATAACAGATCCTACAAACAGACCCAGGTACTCTGCCATCTTATTTTGATCAGATTGGGCAAGAGATCTGTGAGTTCCAAATAGGCAGGGATATCAGTCCACTGTCAGTCTGAGGTAGCAATGAGAAGATGAGACCCCCCCAGTCCCTCAGTCACCCAAAAAGAATTTTGGATCACCTCTCTCTGGGGAAATGTTGGGTAGTTCAGGGACACCAAGATGGCAGAAGCAGGATATGAGAAAAATGCCACTGGAGGATAAGACAGGGAGATGAGTGACATGTCCCTGTTTACTGGTAAATTCCATTACCATGACAACTCCCACCATTTGTGGACTTATCACTATGACAACTCCCACCACAAGCTCAGTATTTTAAATGATTATTGGGGGGGGGGGGTAAAGAGGGCAGTAGTCTAATGAGGTTTTTAAAAGTAACCAATAGGAGCAAATGGGTTAAAATCTTCAATAGGTCCTTATAGGAAAGGGAACGCCTCACAGCTCAGCAAATAAGACACTAATTTCCAGACACTGGGGCCTTGAGCTTCTTTTTTTCACTTGGTCCACCTTAGAGTGTTACATCCACCTTCACCTTCAATAAATCTGTACTTTGCCTGCTGCTTGTATGTGTCTTACTCAGTTTTTTGTTTGGAACACCAAGGACCTGGACCTCAACTGGACACCCCAACAACGGACAGGGTATGAAAGATGGTGTGCAACAGCAAGCACATGACACTGGCTCCTGGGGGCAGCTGGCAGGTGTTGAGATGGACTAGGAATGAGAAGGTGGCAGTCCCTGGAGAAGCAGGCAGAGGTCATGTCATTAAGGTCTGATGTGAGAACCAGAAATACTTGGACCTTATCTGTTGGCTGTGGGACTCACTGCTTTGAAAGGTCAATTTCTGGGGCATCTGAAAGATGGATTCAAAGAAGAAAAAGCCTTGTGGTACAAAGATGAGAAAATCTGGGCAGTTATTGAGGAAACAAAGGGCCAGGTGGACAAACAAGTGAGGTAGGGTTAAGACTACAGAGGAGAAAAACAGATGACTCACGGGTTTGTCTCTTGAGTTACTAAATGGAGATTGAGTTTTGAAGGGGAATCTTGACAGATTCAGCTAAGGACAAAGTGAGTTTTTGGTTTTTGTGAACAGATGGGAATAACCAATAGAGCGGTAATATGGAACAGAAGATAGGAATTGTGAGCTGGGAATCTGGACTTGGGAGTTTCCTTTGTAGGGGGTTCATGCAGGTAATGCTTTGGAAGTACAAGCTGCATTTCACTATTTTAATTTAGTTAAAATTCGACAATATCCTAATCCAATTCTTTTGTCCAGCTACTCACATTTCAAAAGTTTAAGAACCATGTGTGGCCAGTAACTACTCCATTAGACAGCACAGATATTGACAATTTTCATCATCACAGATCATTCCACTGGACACTGTTACAAAGTGAGTACTGATCAACAGAGACAATGGGAAGAATGGAAAAACTACTTTGATGGCAATTATGTACCAGAGATAAATGAACACTTTGTGGAGGACATTCCAAGAAAACTCAGGAGAGATTAAAAAAAAAAAAAAAAAAAAAAAAAAAAATCAAACCCCCAAAGCCAAGGTAGGAAGGAGAAAGCAGGTGCTCAGACACACAGGGGACATTTAACTTCTTTAGTTCAGAGCTGAGAGAAACTCCAAGTTACTGGATGCCTCATAAGTGCTACATACCAAAACAAGTGCTTCCCATATTGTCCTTAATTCCACAAACCTCTGAAAACACAGACCCTGGAAGCCAGTATCACATTCATACCAAACCAGATAAAGACATATCAAGAAAAGAAAACTACAGATCAACATCCTTGATGAACTTAGGTGCAAAAAATACTTAAAATATTAGCAAATTGTGTTAAACAACATATCAAGAAGATTGTACACCACAACTTAGTTTTATTCTAGAGACGCAGAATGATTTACCATAAGCAAAACAACAAATGTAATTCATCACATAAATAGAATTAAAGGCAAAAATCACTTCATCATCTCAATAGATGCAGAAAAGGCCTTTAACAAAAGTGAGCACCCATTCATCATAAAGACACTTAAGAAATTAGGGATAGAAGGAACCTACCCTCAACATCATAAAGGCTATCTGTGAAAAAATCCAAGCCAACATCATAGTAAATGGGGAAAAACTGAAAGCATTTCTTTTAAAATCTGGGATAAGACAAGAATGTCCACTCTCATCATTACTATTTAATATAGTGCTAGAAACTGTAGCCACAGCAATTAGGCAAGAGAAAAAAATAAAAGGGATAAAAATAGGAAAGGAAGAAGTCAAATTATCATTATCTGTAAATAATATGATTCTATACCTAGAAGATCCAAAAACTACATAAAAAGGCTGCTAGAGCTAATAAAGAAATTTGGCAAAGCAGCAGGTTACAAAATCAACATACAAAAATCAATAGCTTTCCTATATACCAACAATGAATCTGCCAAGAAAGAAATCAGGAAAACAATTCCATTCATAATAGCCTCAAAAAAATTTAAATACCTAGGAATAAATCTAACCAAGGAGGTGAAAGACCTCTACAATGAAAACTATAGAACACTGAAGAAAGAAATTGAAGGAGACCTCAGAAGAGAGAAAGACCTCCCATGTTCATGAACAGACAGAATTGATATTGTTAAAATGGCTATACTACTAATAGCAATATACAGACTCAATGCAGTCCCCATCAAAATACCAATGACGTCATTCACAGTCCTAAAATTCATTTGGAAGAATAAAAGACCCAGAGTAGCCAAAGCAATTCTAATCAAAAGAAGCAATGCTGGAGGCATTGCAATACCTGACTTCAAATTATACTACAGAGCTATAGTAACAAAAACTGCATGGTACTGGCATAAAAATGGACATGTAGCCCAATGGTATAGAATAAAAGACATACAGTCATCTGTGTGAAAAGATGCCAACAACATACACTGGAGAAATGACAGCCTTTTAAACAAATGGTGCTGGGAAAAATGGCTATTCATATGTAGGAGAATGAGACTAGACCCACATTTCTTACCCTGCATAAAAATCAACTCTAAATTGATCAAAGATCTAGGACTTAGACCAGAAGCTATGCAATTCCTAAAAGAAAGCATAGGTTGAACAGTCTAGCATACAGGTACAAGCAATGACTTTCTCAATACAACCCCTAAAGCTCAGGAAATAATGCCAAGAGTTATTAAACAGGATTAAATAGGATGGCACAAAATTAAAAAGCTTCTGCACAACAAGAGATATAATTAGGGATGTGAAGAAAGAACCCACAGAATGGGAGAAATTCTTTGCTAGTTACTCTTCTGACACAGAATTAATATCTAGAATATATAAAGAACTCAAAAAAACCAAATAACCTAACTAATAAATGAACAAATGAATTAAGCAGACATTTCTCAAAAGAAGAAATACAAAAGCACAACAAATGCATGAAAAATGTTCAACATCACAGACAATTAGGGAAATGCAAATCAAAACTACAGAGATTTCATCTTACACCAGCCAGAAAGGCAGTCATCAAGAATACAACTGGGCTGGGGTTACGGCTCAGGGGTAGAGCACTTACCTAGCATGTGTGAGGCACTGGGTTTGATCCTCAGCACCACATAAAAATAAATATCTTATAAAAAACTTAAAAAAAAATATAAACAATACACGCTGAAGAGGAGGTGGAGGAAAAGGAACTGCTTTCACACTGTTGGTGGGACTGTAAAAAGTAAAACCACAAAGGAAATCAGTATGGAGGCTCCTCAAAAGAATAATGACCATATGACCTCCCACCATACCACATTTGGTACTTATCCTAAAGAATTAAAGCTATCATACTATAGTGATACCTGCATACCATGCTTATAGCAACACAATTCACGATAGCAAACTATGGAACCAACCCAGATGTCCATCAACAAATGACTGGATACAGAATATGTGATATATATACACGCAATGGAGTTTTATTCAGTCATAAAGAAAATTTAAATTATGTGATTTATAGGAAAATGGATGGAACTTGAGAGTATTATGTTAAGCAAAATAAGTCAAACTCAGGGTCAAGGGTCATTATGTTTTTTCTCAAATGCAGAAGCTAGAGAAGAAAGAGGATAAGAAAGGTGTGTGTGCTGAGGCGGGAGTGGTCCTCATGAAAATCAAGGGAATATAAGTAGGGGAAAGGGAGCAGAGGTGGAAAGTTTGGAGGGAGGGGAAGTTTGGGGGAGTGATATTGGCTAAATTATATTGTTATACTGTAAGCATGTATAAATGTATAACAACAAATCACCTTGTTATGTACAACTATAATACACCAATAAAAAAAATGTGGGTAATAAATGTCAACTATGGGATTACAAAATGTGCTTGGAACTCACACAATAAAATTTCTTAGCAGGTGAAAATACAGAAAGAAGGTAGGGTTGTGGCTCAATGGTATAGACCACTTACCGGTATGTGTGAGGCACTGGGTTTGATTCTCAGCACCACATATAAATAAATAAATATACATAAATATAAAAATATAAATATTATATCATTAAAAAATAAACAAATAGACCCTGATTAATACTTGCCACATTTCTTCTCATGACTATTACTGACAAATTTTAACTGTGTACCTTTTCCAGTTTTACTATTATTACATCATTTCATATCATCACTGACCTAATTTCCTAGAATTCAAAAATACAGTATCATTCTTTAAATATTACCCAAAACAATTTGCACAAGAGAAAAGCTTTTTAAACTAAAGCTAGAGGGCTGGGGATATAGCTCAGTTGGTAGAGTGCCTGCCTTGCAAGCACAAGGCCCTGGGTTCAATCCCCAGCACCGCAAAACAAAACAAAACAAAACAAAAAAAAACAAAAAAAAAAAAACAAAAAAAAATAAACTAAAGCTAGAAACAGACTTAACATGAACCATGTTTTTGTTCAATGTCAAGTACTGTGCTAAGTATTCGATTAGAGTTTCCTTGTCAAATAATTTCAATGATCTTTCAGTTGTTCCTATCAACCTAGATTGAGAGCAGGAAACAGAACTATAAAGCTTTAAATTTTACTAATTTCTCACAGCTAATGTCATGTTTGAGCTAATCCCTGAGCTCAAACTTAGAATCTAAAGTTTCCAAAGTCTTAGTTTATAATTCCGACTCCACCTTCCAGAGTCCTCCTAAAAGTTTACTGCAAATTGTTATGATCCATTGCAGAAGAACATTTCAACTACCCTTCTGAAACATATACCCTTCAGTTATATGTTCAGAGCTGAGAAACATCATATGCCTGGAGAAAAGCTGCTCAATAAACACTGCATTAGTGAAATAAAAAAAACATTGTTTACATAGGACACAAACTAGCACCTCATTTGATGGCATACAGTTCCTCAGATATTTCCACTCCATGGGTTTTGAATGAACAAGATAAAAAATACCTGTAGGATAGGAGTGTCTGATAACCACTTAAGATACTCTAAAGTGGGGTTGGGGATATGGCTTAGTTGGTAAAATACTTTCCTTATGTACACAAGGCCCTGGGTTCAATCCCCAGCACCACAAGAATAAAAAAAAAATCCTCTAAAGTATAGGATCTCATGATGAAACTGGGAAGATTAAATTGGCCATGGGTATCAAGTCTATCAAAATGTTATACGAATGTTTTAAGAAAGATTCAAGTTTTATTTTTCAAACCATATTTCTTTTAATTGCAGTACAGTTGAGTGATAAATCATTTTTTTCTTAAGTCACTTACATCAAGAATAGTACATGGTCCTTAAGAGCTTTCTCTAAAAAAAATTTTGGTCCAGAATATGTTCACAAACTGAAATACTGTGTTTAAAGAATATATATAAGTATGTGTATGTATATATATATAACCATATATATATATATATATATATATGGTTATAATATTGTTATAATATTGAGTTAGCCTGTTCCATCAGAGAATAATTACTACCATGATATAGGAATCTAGGGTAGACTAACCTAATTGAATTTTATGACTTTAAATATTTAAGTGATTAAATGATTATAATTTAACAACTGGCTTTATTTGTGATATATAGTGGTCATATCCTTATAGATCATGCTATGTATAAAAATTAACAGTACTTAGAATTAATTATAGAAAAAGTTGATAAAAATCATGATCTCACAATCTAGTCCCAAGTACAAATCTAGTCTCTAGGTATTTTCAAGATTTGTCTTAAAGATTTTCATGAGTACCTGAGAGCTGAAAAACGAACTGTCCATAATTCATATCAGCTTAGTTTACTGAAGTTTTGCAGGGAGAAGAAAATTTGTGCACAAAGTGAATTCTTAAATATTTGTCTTGACAGAAAAGATTACCAACTGTACTAATGAAAAACATTAGTCTTTTTTGAAGTACAAGCTATGATGTGATTGCTAAGTATATTGAACTATAACTGCCTTATACTTACGTTGTAACCCTAAAGTCAACCAAGACTGTCATCAATAACTCACTGGATATTCAGGAAGACAAATAAAATCACCAGCTAAGCTGGGTGGAAGTGGGGTAAAAAAAAGTTCCTGAGGGAAAATAAGTACATCATCACACAAAGTCTTTAGAACATTATATTTCATAAAAGACAATGATAAAAAAGTACAAACATTTCCATGAGAAGCAAAAAAAAAAAAAGTACAAGAAATTAATAGCATTTATTTCAGTGCATTTATGTAGAAGCCTTTCATATCTTAATAAATAAAATAATTTTAAGTACACTTCCTCTTTCTGATAAATACCACAGTCATTTTTGTTCTCCTTGTTGGTATTCCTGCAAATCCAAGGCAATAAATCTAGAGTACAATTTATTTGAAAAGTACATAAAGGAATATAACAAGGACGAGCAAAGGCCAAATAAAATGACATAAAATCTGCTTTCACTTGGAGGGAGCCTCCAAAAGGAGAATATTGCATTAGTTATTTTTCCATTTTGTTTTAAAGTGGGTATCAGTATTTTGGCTGGGAAAGAAGTACAAGTTTTTAATACACAAATTTTGTACTTACATAATACTGTGCATAAGGTTTTCTTAGTGAACATCTATTTCACAAAATACAAACTAAAATTTAAATTTAGACTTAAAAATATTCGTTATACCCTAGTTTTGGCAAAGAATTAAATGACTAGCTTCACTGTGAATTAGACATAATATTACCACTGTGTACACTTTGCCCTTTTTTCTTCTAGTGACAGGCTCATTAATTATGATTCCTTCTCTAGTAAAAGGCACTATATATAATTTTACCAGTAGTGCCAATGGGACCTCTTAATGTCTCTATGTTCACATATATAGGAAATATGACAGATAAGTTATCAGAGGATGACTTTATAACCTCAGAGAGGTTTAAATTTGCTTGACTTGACTTGTTTAGAAATGACATAATACTTTCAAATAAGCATACCTGGCACTTCACCTGATAGAGTAGGCAATCAATACATGTTCATTAATAAGTCTACCAAACATACCCTAAAGAAAAGTGTTTGCCTTTGCCACATACTTGTTAATCTTTAGGAAAATAAACTCGTTGTCATACAATGAAGACAACTGGGCAAAGTTCTCTCATTCTTATGGAAAACATACAAAGATCACTGTTTATAGCCAAAAATAATTTTAGGTATGTATTCAGTATTTAAATCCCACTCCTAAACCACTATTAATGTCACAAGAAAATAAGGCAGATAGTAGTAGTACTAAATTCTCTAGAAAGTGAAATGTGCATCAAAATGAAAAGATATGGACAGTCACATTAAAATGAGAAAAATGTTTCCCTAATAAGACTGAGAAATTGTTAATTTTGCCCACCACTAAAATACTTGAGTATTATATTTATGCTCCTGTCCCCTATTATCTTGTTAGTGGTCAACAAACATTTGTTATCATTATCATTCTGCTTTCATTTCATCAAATTAAAAAACTATGTTGGCTTATTGGAAGTGGAATGACCAGATACATAAATTAAGTACAAATATCTTAATTTTCAGGTTTGAGTTTCACTATTTTGAGTACCACAAAAAAAAAAAAAAAAAATCAAAAGATAAATATCTTGAAAGTATTTCTAAGAAATCAATGTGGGAAAATTCCAACATACTAGGCTCTCTGTTTTCTCAAAGTATAAGAATTTTGATTATTTCATGATTTGGATTGTGATCATTTGTATTACCAAAACTGCCACAGAAAATGACACCTGAAAATTAAACTCACAATCCAAGATAAATAACCTTATTTCTGTTTTAGGTGAACAACCCACAAGGCAAATATGATTCAAACATTTATCATTTCTCATTGTTATTGAAGATTCGCTTTATAGGTATACAACTTTTTGTTTTAAATTTGTGAAAACAGCCAGGACTGGTGACACATGCTTGTAATCCAGGGAACTTTGGAGGCTGAGATAGGAGGATCCCAAGTTTGAGGTCAGCCTCAGCAATTTATCGAGACCCTCAGCCAACTTGGTGAGACACTACCTCAAAATTTAAAAATATAAAGGACTGGGGATGTAGTTCAGTGGTAAAAAATGCCTGGGTTCAACCTCAGTACCTGCCCCTCAATTTTTTTCCTGAAAATATTCTAAAACATTTTAAAGAACCTACATAATTAATAAGTTTCAGAGTAAAAATATTGCTTGATTTTTGCCATGGAAAACTTTGCCCAATTTTAAGACAAATATCCTTGGTATCAGGTAGTTAAGAGCTGTCTTCAGAAGTGTCATATTATAATATTAGCACATTTAAATAACTGATAATGCATTTAAAGATAACTCTTAAATTATACTTTAAACAAAAAGTTTTAGTAATTAACACCTGATTTCTTGAAAATGAAAAAAACAGTTTGAATAAAACTATCTGACATTAAAAGGGTCCTTTTCAAAAGTGAAATTCTATAAGTCTGAGAATTAAAATTTGTTTTTATCTACTAAGCATTTATCTTCATAAAAATAGAACATTTAATTTCTTATCTAATAGTATAATTCATTTGTATAAGTACTACTGGGTTTTCTGTAGCTCATTCTTTAAAAAGAAAACTAATTTTTTAAAAATGAAGATACTGGATTTTTTTTTTTTGACTCTTCTGAACTTAGAAATAATAAAACTGCTATTCACTGTGAATTAAAAAAAAAAAAAAATACAGTGTATAAACAACCTTGGGAACATTTTTTGAGGCACAAAATCCCTGACACACCAGAGGTACATGAAAGACATTTAACATAAAGAGGTCCTTTATATCATGTCACATCACAACTTTTAAGATTTTCTTGGTAATACTCATGCAATATGCATAAACAATATGGTTGTGATTTAGCAAAATCTGATGAGATTGCAAGCAAGGAAAAAAAAAACAGGTAATCCTGGCAGGAAGAAAAGCTGTTTAAGTCCTTTCTTCTTTCCCTTTAAAGCCCTACAAAAGCTGTGACTTTTTCCATATGAGAGGCTGGAGATCTAAAGCTGAAAACTAGTATAACAGTTTTTACTGTATTAATTTACTGTCAATTATTGACAGTTCCTTCATTTCACACAAGGGTTAACCTTTGTTTAGTGACATAGATTTACAGTGTTTTTTTTTTTTTTCCCATGCAAATAAAAAATGTCTATAAAAGTCCAATGAAAGCATAACCAATTACATGCAAAACTGTAACACATCTTATTTCTCAACAATTTGAACACATTAATTTACATCACATATGTACAAAGTATGTTTAAACGGAAATAAAAGCATTCTCTTGAATTAAATTATAGATTTCAGTATAAAAAACACTTTCTCTTTGTGGGGAGCTCTCTCAGCTTCCAATCTCAAGCAACAGCTCTGGTTTCTGCAGTGCTCACCATGGGGTGTGTCTCAAAGTAGAGAGGAGGGGTGTAAGAAGGATGATGTATATAATCCCACACTGTAAACATTGAGGACTACTGGCTCTTCTCAGAGATCAGGGTACTGAGACATCCAAACGCTGACCTCCACTAAGAGTGCACTCCAAGTTTATGATCCAGCACTGTGGTCTACCCTGCCATGAGAGCTACTTCTTTTAATAGTCTTCGATTGGAGCTAACTCTGGCATGAGGTTCACAGATATATTTGTATACAACCTATCAACCAGTATTTTTGGCGTGTATAATAAATTGTTCAACCCATCGATGTACTGACGCTCCTTAGAATACCTTAGTAATTTATACCTACAGTGTTAGAGGAGAAAAAGAAACAACACAAACACGTTCAAAAAAGGAAAGCTGATGAGAAAATATTCTAGGTCAACTTACAGTTAAAGCATTTAAAGCTCTTTACAATTTCAGGTTTTTATACATAATTAAAAATCTCTAAACCATTATTCTAAATTAATCTTTTTCCTGGACAAAAAAAGTATTTTTCACTCTTACAACTTAGACATCTTGTGAAATAAAATGTGTTGTTTTATGACAAGGAAACATTTTAAAAACAAATAGTTAACTTAGTTCCTAAATACAATGTATATCTGGGTTCTTAATAATGTAAAATGTGTGTATATATATTTTTTTCACTTCACAACAAGCACAAAAAATGCTTTCCTTCCATAGATAACATTCTCTTTGGCATATTTTAACCTGTAAAACGTTAATGGATATTTTTAACCTTTCATCCATTTAATGCCTTTAAAATGTTGGTATCTGAAGATGACAGTTAACTTACCGTCCTAAAAACTGGACTTCCCCTCGATGGTGATGAGGGATAGACTTGTATTTTCCTAGGTCTCCCTCTGGTCTGGTTACATTATATCCAGCATAGTGAACTCTATAATACAATATAAAAATACATTTTGAGTTTAATTTCAAAATGCAAAAAAAAAAAAAAAAGCTCTAATGTGTACACTGCCAATAATTTCAGAAGGCACGCCTAATGAAATAAGGAAGAAATGTAAAATATGATTTAAGAACTTCAAAATTTTTTCATCCCAAAGAATTCTTTCTTGAAGCAGGCAAATACGATTTACTTGATAAAAATGAAATTTACAAATTCTATTATCAAGGAATTTGTACCTCAACCTACCTGTTCCAAAGGTCATCATCTTCTCCTCCCCATCCCCAGAAAGCATTAGGAAAACCATTGATCTTTCTGAACTGTTCCACTGTCAGTCCACTTACACCACCAAAAAATTCTTTATATGGCAGACTAAAAAAGAAAGCAGGACACAGCAGTCTATAAATGAAATCATAACAGTTTACCATGTGAGATCAAATTTTCAGTCTTTCATGTGCTTCACAAAATGTACCTGTGTCTTCTAAATAAACAAGTAGGCAGATGAAATTGTATTCTGGAAAACGTAGAGTAAATCAGGAAACGTTTTTTTACATTCTAGTGAAGCAAGTATATGTGTTATGTTAAACACCAAATAAAACGTGTGGCAACTAAAATTTAAAATTTATTGTCATTACTTTATATGACTCGAAACTGTGTTCAAAAATTATGTAATATTCTCACAACGTAAGCAAACTTGATTAAATACATTCATAACTGTCAATGCAATGTTAGAGCATTCTAAACTAATAACACTTTAAAAGTTAACTGAATTTATTTATAAATGCATTATTTATTATATAGAAGAGAAAAATATAAATTAGAAAAAATTCTTGCTGAGATACCCCAAGGCAGTAAGAAGAACAGTGACCCTCAAGGCAACCATACTATCTCAGAAGACCCCATAAGGCCCACAATGAGGAGCTCAGGGTTCTAGAAATAATGCTGGTAGGGGTCCCATAGGGCTAATATGTGTCCCTGCAGTGATGTTTTCTCCACACCAGTTGGACTGCTCTTGCCAGGCTAGTGGTTTGGAGAAACCCAAGATCATTAGATATGAGATATGAATGAACGTGTGTGTGCTTACTGACACGTATAAATCAGCAAGCATATCAATTCTACTTGCTGTTCTGCTTAAGTAGAAACAAATAATGGCATTACATACACAATGGGTAAAGATTAGAAAAAAATGAAGGTATAACAGATAAACTAAAGGCAGAAAATGGAGCAACATTTTTGTAGTATTTATCTTAAACTGTCCAAAGTAGGAGAGACTCTAAATCTGGGGGACCTGAGTTTTCAGGTCAGTAGGACCAGAGTGTGATCAACATTGTGGGCAGGGATGCTTCCTCAAGCTTCCCATAACTGCATGTCTAGTCCACACCTGGACCTGCCAGCACCTTCCCTAAGTTACTTTCCAAGGGATAGGCATACTTTGTTTATTAGCAACTGATATTTTCAAGCATTAAAAATTAATTTAGGATTCTTAGTTTTTATGACCTTTATGATATTTTATAGTGGAAAACAGCTGTCCTGGAACCCCTCTGATTCTAGCAAAATCAAGTTTCCAGAAGAGCTAAGAACCAGATCATAAACCTTGATGGACTTTTCCAAAGTAACCCAGACCTGAAGTTCAGATACAGGAGTAATAAGGAAAAGGTTTTCTAATGATGACAGTGATCAGTCAAAAAACAAAGAAAGAAAAAGAAATTTTCCTGTTCTGATGCCAATTAATCTGCTTGTTTGATTGAGACTTTGTGCTTCTCTCTATTCTGTATGTCGGACATCAGCCAATACTATGATGCAGGCCATATCTTCCCTGCTCCAGGCTACAGACTTCTATTCTCTCCATTTCCATTAGCCAGTGAATATTGTTATCTCTTTTCCAGAGTAGACCTGCATTCTTTGATGTCAATTTAAGTTACTCTCACAGCTCTAATAACTTTACATTTTAAGGTATCTCTAATCAGAAAATGAAAAGGTTTGTTTCTTCTAATTAAAGAACAAGTCAAGAACACATAATTTAGGAAGAAGATAACCTGCTGGGTTGTAGCTCAGTGGTAGAGTGCTTGCCTAGCATGTGTGAGGCACTGAGTTCAATTCTCAGCACCACATAAAAATAAATAAAATAAAGGTATTGTGTCCATCTACAACTAAAAAAAAATGTGTGCATATATATATATGTATATATATATATATATATATTTTTTTTTTTACATTTAAAAAACATATTACTAAAAAAAAAAAAAAAAAAAAAAAAGATACACTGCAGAAGCAAGGACTTCACGTCCCTCAACCAGCACTAGAGGGAGGCAAAGCAGGGGCCAGCATGGGCTACACATGTACACGTGGCAGGCTCTGGGCATGTGTGACTCCACAGAATGGCCCTACAGATGGGCTCTATATCAATGAAAGGGAAACCAACCTTCAGAGGTCCAGGTAACTAACCAAGACCTACAAATGTGAGAACACAAATTTAAACCTATATGCCTGCCTGCCAGGTTCTCCTTTCCCCCACACAACACTCTCCAAACCTCTACGTAAGGGAAGTGCCTCGAGAGATGACAAACCACTCCATGTCCTGGCTCCTCACAAGGACAGGTTGGAGTTAAAGATGACATTCTCAAGCTCTCTGATTTAGGCGCCTGATGCTGCTACCATTTCAATGCTACCACTGTCCAAGTACACTGTATGATGTGAGGAAGAGAGCACGCTACTTACATATACATGTATTTATCCAGCTTTGCTGCAAAGTGACGAGGCATTTCTCCACACCCATAATAGTTTCGGTCATTTTCAGGTAGATGATCCACATCGTGGAAGATCACGCAGTCCCAGATGTTGTCCTTCATGGCCTCCTTGAAGCCCACGTTGAAGAGCATCGCACGATTAAAAGGTTGTGTGCCAGTCTTGACAGAGTAGAGAGAAAAGCAGAAATGCACTAAGACTTTGTCATTTTTTTTTCCTACAGTTTTCTCATTTGTTGACTGGTGGGCAAATAACAATAATAACCACAACCCAATCAAATAGAAAAGTCACGACATATGTCAGAGTTTTTAAATGTAGCCAGGAGTCACTGAACAATGCAGATACATTCCGAAAACATGTCATTAGGTGATTTCATTGTTGTGTGAATACTGAAGGACACATACACAAACAAAGCCAGTAATAATGTCACCAGGCATATAACCTTAGGGGACCACCCCTGTGATCTGCTGCTGACTGAAACATCGCTATGCAGTGTGTGACTGCACACTGGTTAAATTTACTTGCACTTGCCATATTTCATTCTTTAGTAAGAAAAGAAAACTAGATACTTAACTGTTATTATCTAGCCAACTGGTACAATGTCACATTTATATAATAATATAATTTACATTTCTGCTTTACATCAAACATATCACGTCATAGATCATAACCAAAAAAATATATACCTTTTATTTTTTAGTGACACTTTCCATCAAGACTAAGGCAGGAAAGTGAAAGCAACTCAAAAAGCAGTAACCTTTCTCTTCTTTTTGTCTCTACATCAAAGCCAGGGAGGTCAAGCTCTGCATTACTAATGCTTATAATAAGGACCAAGAGCATTTTAGAGACAAAAACATCATAATGTACTATACAAACCTAGCCTCCTTTATTATAACCATTTTCCTTTATTTGGAAAAATTCAATAAAGTACACAGACAAGAGTTTGTTTTTGTTATTCTTGCTTATAATAAAGAGAAGAGCATTGTAATGGATAAAATATAGAAATATACAAAACCCAACTTCAGATATCGTCACCATTTTCCTTCACTCAGTAATGAAATATATTAAAGTGTGCTGGCAATAAAAAAGGTATTACCAGTATCTAAAGATAACTAAGGTACTTTTCCCAATGTCTTAACATTTCTCAGTTTTCCAAAACATAAAAAAAAAGGGTTATGACAGAAGTGAATGAGACATGAAAACAGAAGGGAGATCAGCAGAGTAAGTGAAGGGAACCGAGTGGAGAGAGGAAGGGAGGTTTGGAAAGGGGAAGTGCTGAGGAACAACACTGACCAAATTAAACTGTTAAATTGTGTACATGTGCAAATATGCTGTTATGTATAATTATAAACCACCAAAAGGAAAATACATAAATAAAAGAAAGTAATTGATCTTAATGACACACACTACTGTGCTGACTCAAGAGGGGGAAATTACTCATTTTTAGTCCTGGGTCCTGCACCAACTTGAGGTCACAGAAATCATTTTTACCCAGTGCAGTGGTGCACACCTGTAATCCCAGTGGCTTGGGAGGCTGAGAAGGAGAACTGCCAGTTCAAGGCCAGCCTCAGTAGCTCAGCAAGGCTCTGAGCAACTCAGCAAGATCCTGCCTCTTAATAAAATATAAAAAAAAGGGATGGGGATTTGGCTCAGTAAGCACCCCTGGGTTCAATCCTTGGTATCGAAAAAGAAAAAAAAAAAAAAAAAGAAATCACTTTACTTTTTGAAGACTTTTTTTATCAGTGAAATGGAGAAAAGAAAAAGCAGGTAAACTATAACATCACTACTGCAACAATGGCTTTGATAAATAATTTTCTTTTAAGATTTAAAATTTTGTTTTCACTAAATGTTGGCATAATACTCAAAAGGCTTATAATAAAAATAAGTCCTATGTTTAACCCATCTTCATCAGCCAAGATAATACATTTCAATTTTTCTGTTTATGCTAGTGTTCATCTCCATATTCTGAGGTAATGAGAAATCTGGTTATTTCTTGACTTCTTACCATGGAAGTAGAAAAGGTAAAAATACCACAACTACTGTCCCTCCCTCCAGTGCCCCACTATAGTTACAGCACACGTTTTGGTTAAATCAATAGAGTTTAGTTTATTAGAACTACATAAATATTTCTTTGGTGATGAATAAATTGTTTTCTTTGTTAAGCTGAGGGTAACTATTATTTTCTATGTAACAATTATTACTTTGTGTAAAAGGTCCCATAGATATACCCTACACCTATTAATAAGTGATATGATCATAGAAACACATCAGCCTCTCTCTATCTCCCAAGCTCAACTCTCCTGCCCTCATTTCTTGTTTATAGTTGGACTGGAACCATGGGTGACTATCATCTGGGGCTTCTTCATGCCCTAGATCATGCACATCTTTTACTTGGTTTGCTTAATTTGCTGAGGCACAAAATACAGTAGCTCCCTAAGTAAAAGAGCTTGGGCAGGGGGTAAAAATGTATGTGTGTGTGTGTGTCTAGTCAATGAGTGATGGAAAATGCAACTGTCTACCCCTACACCTGAATTGCCATTTTGTCTGGGTAAAAACTTCTAGGTTGAGAGTATGTGAAAGGTCCCGGGTTCAATTCCCAATATTACCGGTCTCCCACCAAAAAAAGAAAGAAAAATATTAGGCCAAAAATTACTTTGCCCTAGAATTTAAAAGGCATGATTCCATGATCTTTCAGTTATCAGCATTGTTAAGAAAATTCCTACATCTCTGATTGATTTGTCATTTTTCTTATAGACCCTTTTAAATATCTTCTTTTACATTTTTATTCTAAAATTTCAAAATAACATACTTCATAATGGATCTATGCTTTATTCATAAGTCCATGTGGGGTCTCTAAAATCTAGCCTTCATGTCAGGAAAATTTTCTTATATTTTTTCTTTGGTCACTTCCTTCCACTCCCAGAAATTTTTTTCTGCTCTAGTTTTTCTAGAACTCTGATTAGTGAGTATATAGTTACCACTTGATGTATTACAAATCACAGCAAAACTTAATGGCTTAAAAATGCCAGGGGTTGTGGCTAGGTCTCAGCAGTACAAAGCTTGCCTGGCATGCATAAGGCCCTGGGTCCATCCCCCTAGCACGAGCGGGTGTGCAGTCATTTATCATGCTGACTGCTTCTCTGGAGAGAGAATTCTGGGAATAGAGAAGAGAGCCCCATCTCTACTCCAGTGTGCGCCCAGCCTCAGCTGGAAGACTGGAAGGCTTGACTGAGGCAGGAAGATCCACTTCCAAGGCAGCTCAACTCACACGGCTGCCACGAGAATGCAGACAAGTCATTTCTTCCCCACAGACTGCCTGAGCACCCCCATGACGTAACAGATGGCTTCCCCAAGAGCAAACGATCCAAGAGGACAAGACAGAAGCAGCAATGTCTTTCATGACCTAGCCTCAAAAGCCACCTCCACAGAATTTGGTTCCTCAGGCAATTCAACGTTACTCCTGTGGACCCTCTTAGAGGGTGGTTATCCCCAAGACACACTGGGACTCTTAGATCCTCCTCTTTTCTTATCTTTGGGTTCTATCTTAAGAATTATTTTATCTTCCAGCTGTCCTAAGTTTTTTAGTTATCACATTTTCATCTTCAAAATTACTCTTATTCTGATTATTCATTATGATGTCCTATTTTTGTTTCACAGATTATTTTTCATTATCTTTCCTTTGCTCTCTGTAGATTCTACTATGAGGTCTATTGACCATCCTTCTACCTTAAGGATCTTCTCTGATTGTCTCTATTTTCCACGTTCCCTTTTTCTGCTTGGTTTCGTCTCTGTAGTGGAAGATTTCTTCAAAACCTGGGACCCTTGACTGCCTATTCACATTGCAGAGTAAGGCACTGCAAAACTAACAGAGTCTCCACTACTGTACCCACGAATTGTTAGAAACCACACTTGACTCACACCACATATACCCCTAAACCCAACTAAAACAACAAATATTCATTGCCCAATGTCCTCATGCCTGCTGCTCAGGAAACAGCAATGTCCTTCCCTATGCAAGACAAAACCCATGGCATCAAGTCTGACTGTCCATCACTCATGCTTCAAGTCTAACTTATCACCAAATAGTAACATTTTTAAAGCAACACAGCCCAAACCTGACCACTGCACACCACGACCACAGGAGCCCAAGTCACCATCATCTCTCCTACTGAAGAATGCAGAAGTTTTCTAACTCCTCTCCTTGCTTCTTCCTGGTCCCACCTGCAGCTTACTCTCTACACAATACCCAGTGTCATTTTTTAAAACAGTAGTTCAATCATGCCAGTTCCTCACTCAAAACCCACCAGCATTTTCTACCTCACACATAGAATAATCCAAGTCCTCACACGGACCTAATCATTAAGTTCTTCATTATGTGCTTTTCACCCACTTTTCTGACTTCCCAGAGTTCTTCATTGGATGCTCTGGTGACACTGACCTCCTGGAGCAATCCACACACCAAGCTTCCTCCAGCCACCCCCTCTTCCCACACTGCCCGTCATCAGTGTGGTTGCTCCTTTGCCTTGTATTATTGGATGTTCTGAGCTCCCCTCCTCATCCATCGAAACTCTCTAGATTAGGGCACCTCTCCTCGCTGCCCTATGCCTTTGGTCTTAGTCCCAAGCTCCATCTGACAGATCATACAATTATCTCCTCTTTCCTCACCAACAGAATGAGGCCTTACCTGGTGTGTGCACTGCAGTACCACCTTTATTCAATGAAGGAGACTGAACTGCATGGAGGTGATAGTGATGAGGAGCCCTATTCCTTTGGAGACCTTCATATATTAGATCTGGAATCTTCTTTCTGGGCATCATCTATTTCTCTGATGAAGTCACCACCATTCATGGCCTGCCCCAGTTGAAGGGGTAGAGGAATTCCTACCTGATAGCTGTCCTCAAAAAGTTAGGGCAAAGGTCTGAGGGTCCCCAGTGTTGGCTGTAGATTGACTTACCACTGTCTTCAGGACCCACAACATAGCTGTGTTGACAGTCTGGAGCTTCTCATAGTTTCTCCAGAGGATAAACTCTTCATTTTGTATATAATACCAGAGAGTAATCACCTAGCACTGAAAGCAAAGACAAGGAACTGGGGACCTCACTGTTTTGTAATCAGACTTCTAAACAATCTCCTCACCACAGCCTGGTACTTCAGCCTAACTTCTCTATTTCAAGAGGTACGGTTGGACTCATTCTTGTCACGATCACCCTCTACAAGAACCTGGTTCTAAACATTCTCTGCTCCTGGGGCAGCTGTCAGTTCCATCACCTACTTAAGAGATTTTTTTCTTTCACTTCCATTTTTGGAGTCTGGAAAGGAGAAGAGGTAAACCCATGCACAATCCTCCATATTCAACTCAGATTTCTGAGTTGCTCTTCAAATGCTTAGCATTTCTCCTGGGCACCCATCCAGCAAAAAAATTAAAAAATAAGAATAAAAATATTCTTCTATTTCATAGATAGATATGTGAAGATATTTCTAGTCAGAATCACACACTATCCAATGTGATCCTGAATTAATACTGATCAAGGCTGTATACAGCTGAGATTCAGGCTTAGCTCTGAAAGTACAAGTACAGATCTTAGTTGTTTTGCAAAGATGTCGTCCTCAACTTCACAAAATAATTAGATGATACTAAACTCACAGGAGAGTATGCCTTGGAAAACACAGACATCTATGTTCTGTCCAAGTACTTTATGGGGAACTGAAGTTTTAAAAAAAGGAAACTAGCAATTGGAAATACTAACCTAGAAATCCACAATTAAGGCTAACAAAAAAGTAGCAGAAAATTCTGACTTTTTATCAAGTAAAAAAAGGTAAATTTTCTGAGTATGGGTTGTTACATTAAGAAGTATCCAGTCAAAAAAAAAAGTAACCAGTCATGACATACAACATTATACACACATAGAAGAAAACTTAAAGGATGATTTCCATATACAGAAGTATGTTATACTAAATACCAATTATTCCAGGAAAGAAAAGCAGAGGAAAAACATTGGAGTGGTGTACGGAAGCAGATCTGGAATCAACCAATAAACCACAAAGGAGGAAATACTATATAACTTAGGAGTAAAAATTTCAGTATCTGCTACCAAAAAGGAAAAAATAGTAATATCACTAGGTTACTTTGTCTATTATTCTAACTTATCTATAGAAAAAGAGGAAAATAAATCCTACCAGGTCTTTCTGACAAGCAAACTGAATGGAATAGAACAGAGAGATTGGACATAGGCCTAATAGATGATACATATATGTTAACTCGTTTTCAACAAAGGTGCCAATGAGAAAAAGATAATCTTTTCTGATAAAGAGTGATAACTAAATAGGTTAAAAAAAATGTATTACCTCATACCATATATACAGAGAAACTCAAAATGGAGTAGTCCAAGAGTTACAACTATAAAACTTCAGGAAGAAAACAGAAAAGGTGAGGTAGCACATGCCTACAATCCCAGCAGAGCAGCTCAAGAGGCTGATGAGTTCAAAGCCAGCCTCAGTAAAAGTGAAGCACTAAGCAACTCAGTGAGACTCTGTCTCTAAATAAAATACAAAATAGGGCTGGAGGGTTGGGGATGTGGCTCAGTGGTCGAGTGCCCCTGAGTTCAATTCCTGGTACCTCCCCCCCCCAAAAAAAAAACACACAGAAAAGCTTAGAGTACAGTTTCACAAATACAAAACAAAAAGCATAAGTTATAAAAAAAAAAATGGACTTCATTATAATTAAAACCTTCTACTTTTCATAAGACATTGTCAAGAAAATAACAGGGGGCTGAGGTTGTGGCTCAATGGTAGAGTACTTGCCTCACGTGTGCAAGGCACTGGAGTCGATCCTCAGCATCACATAAAAATAAATAAAATAAAGGTACTGTGTACCTCTACAACAAAAAAAAATTAAAAGAAGAAAATAAATGGCCAAGTCACAGACTAAAGATAAATAATTGCAAAACTTAAGTCTTACAAAAGACTTAATACTTGAAAAAACAACAAATTCTTACAAACTCAATCAGAGGACAATACAATTTAAAAATAGGTAAAGATTTGAAAAGTTTCCAAGTAATATAGGTAGAAAGTGAATAAATATAATGAAAAGGTGATCAACATCATGAGTCATGAGGGAAACACAAATTAAAATTTCAATAAGTTACTACTTCAGATGCTCTAACCTGCCAAGCACTACCAATGACATAAAGCAATTGAAAAGGTCAGTATACATTAATATAAATTCCCATGCATCACACCCATATGAGGTAACAATGATGAGAGTGTTATAAGCTGGCAAAGAGACCTGATCTTCAAGTGTTACACTTTTTTTTAGATTTTTGAAACATCACTTTATGCACATTTAAAAAGAACATACATAAATTCTTCCTTATGTTTATAATTCACAGTCTTTAAACAAAGACACAGACTATAAAATTAGATCAAGGTCATTTTAATTCTATGTAAACCATGTTCAGGAAATATTGTTTAACTCAGCTTTAACAGTATCTGTTCAAAACAAATGGAATGAACTTTCTTGGTTTTGCCATTATTTGCTAAATCCACTCTCTTCTGGTTATTTCTGTTTCTAAAAGAATCACAGAATCTCTAATTTGGAAGTAATCCTGGGCATCACATGGTTTAGGCCTCTATGAAATGTTTGGCTTTTTGACCTGTCAGTTCACTGGATGCCTATTTACGCGTCAGCTATTGAGATGTGTCCATCCACGGGGAAGGCTAATGCTCCACTGCTAGTGCCAGGCTAAGCAAGGTTAACAAATTAAATATGCGCAGCTACAACAGAAACAGACCAAATTCCTCTACCAGGAAAGATGACTTTCAAACACTACAAAAACAGGACAGCAAATGTTCAATGGATACCACGTTTTTTCTGACTCTCATTCAGGTACCCTTGATTACCTAATAAAGTTGATTCAATATTAATTTTCAGGGCTAGCCAACAACTACTCCACAGTATAAAGACACCCTCAATCACGAACTACCTACGTTTTGCTATTAAAAATCACAATAGGGGTTTCGGGATGGCAGACTAGAGGGCGGCTGCGTTTCGTGTTGCTCCAGGACGCAGGATTGGGGGGGGGATGGTGGGAGACTTGGGACCGGCTCAGGGCCGCTGGGTGGGTCTCTCCCGTTGGGGAGGCGGCCCCAGAGCGCAGGGAACTTTGTGGAGTGGAGTTGCTCGGGGAGACGCCACTCCCCCCACAGGAGCGGACACGGACGGCTGGGATCATCGTGGAGGGGGTGGCTCGGTGCAGCGCTTGGACTCGGAGCGGCCACTGGGGCTCCGGGCGGCTGCCTGAGGAGGAACAGCGTGGCGAGCTGTTTGGACTCAGAGTGATCGCTTCTGGACACCAGGGGTTGCCCGGGAGAGGAGGAGAAGCGCAGCCGATCGCTTGGTCTAGGAGTGACTCATCAGATCTATGGGCGGTTGCCAGAGGAGGAGCTGCGTGGTGAGCTGTTTGGACTTGGAGTGACCGCTTCTGAACACCAGGGGGTTGCTCTGAGGAGGAGGAGAAGCACGGTGGGTCGCTTGGTCTAGGAGTGACTGCATCAGAGCCGCAGGCGGTTGCCAGAGGAGGCAAGTGGTGAGTTGTTTGGACTCAAAGTCACCACTCCTGAACACCCGGGGGGCTTCCCTGAGGAGGAGGAGGAACAGGGTGGGTCACTTGGACTCGAAGTGACTGCCTAGGGCTGCGGGCGGTTGGCGGGAGGAGGAGACGCGAAGTGAGTTGCTTGGACTCCTAGTGACTGCATCAGAAACCGGGCGGCTGTCCGGGGGGAGGAGGTGTGTGGCGGGTCTCTGGGTCTCCGAGCTATTGTGCAGGGCTCCAGGTGGTGGCTCAGAGGAGGGGCCACATAGCCAGGCGATTAGGTGCAGAGCAGGGTCCCAGGAGCTAGGTGACTTCTTGGTGGAAGAGCCACACAGAGACACACCTAGGGGCGGAGCAAAGTTTCCAGGACTGTGGGCAGATTCTCTGAGGAGAGGCAGCCTAAGGAGACCCGTCTGCGAAGGGTGAGGCACCCAGGAGGTAGGTCCGGGCCCCTGGGAACGTTGCAGAGGAAGACAGCCCAGCCCAGGCGGTAGTTGTAGATTGAGGGGAACCTCTAGGAGGGGAACTGACCAGCGAGACCTCCCCGCTGGGTGAGTCTTCCCTGCCGGGTGAGGTTTTCCCACAAGGACGGTAAAACCAGAGACACAGGCACAAACAAGCCTTGCCTCAGTCTGCAGCCTAGTTCCCCTTTGGATGACCATTGGTCAACAAGTGGAGGCACCTCTGCCCACTATCAGGGAATATACCCCACCTGAGGGTCACCATCCCTAGAGAGGCAGCTTCCTTGGGGAGCACCACATTATTAACTTCCTCCAAGAGTGCAGGCTACTGAAGGATAAGAGGGGATATACTAGCAATCTTCAGGGACATTATAAGTCAATAGAGGAAATCTGCAATATCTTAAGGACCCACTGATTCCTGAACAATATGAGAAAACAAGGGAAGAAAATGCCCCAAATATAGATGTTACATCAATAAAATCCAATGACAGCATGGCAGAAGAAATGACAGAAAGGGAGTTCAGAATGTACATAATTAAAATGATCAGGGAAGCAAACGATGAGATGAAAGAGCAAATGCAGGCATTGAATGATGAGATGAAAGAGCAAATGCAGGCATTGAATGATCGCACCAATCGACAGTTAACAGAGCAAATACAGGAAGCAAAAGATCATTTCAATAAAGAGTTAGACATATTGAAAAAAAACCAAACAGAAATCCTTGAAATGAAGGAAACAATAAACCAAATTAAGAACTCCATAGAAAGCACAACCAATAGGATAGAACAGCTGGAAGACAGAACCTCAGATATTGAAGACAAAATATTTAAACTTGAAAACAAAGTTGAACAAACAGAGAAGATGGTAAGAAATCATGAACAGAATCTCCAATAACTATGGGATATCATGAAAAGACCAAATTTGAGAATTATTGGGATTGAGGAAGGCTTAGAGAAACAAACCAAAGGAATGAACAATCTATTCAATGAAATAATATCAGAAAATTTCCCAAATCTGAAGAATGAAATGGAAAATCAAGTCCAAGAGGCTTATAGGACTCCAAATACACAAAATTACAACAGACCCACACCAAGGCACATTATAATAAAAATACCGAACATACAAAATAAAGACAGAATTTTAAAGGCTGTGAGAGAAAAGAACCAAATTACATTCAGGGGGAAACCAATACGGATATCAGCAGATTTTTCAATCCAGACCCTAAAAGCTAGAAGGGCCTGGAACAACATTTTTCAAGCTCTGAAAGAAAATGGATGCCAACCAAGAATCTTATACCCAGCAAAACTTACCTTCAAATTTGTCGATGAAATAAAATCATTCCATGATAAACAAAAGCTAAAAGAATTTACAAAAAGAAAGCCAGCATTACAGAACATTCTCAGCAAAATATTCCATGAGGAAGAGATAAAAATAAAGAAGCAAAGCAGCAAAGGGAGGAATTATCCTAAAGGAACTGTCAAATAAAGGAGGAACCAAGTTGTGTCAAAATAAATAAATAAATAAATAAAATTTTAAAAATGAACCAAATGACCGGGAATACAAATCATATCTGAATAATAACCCTGAATGTTAATGGCCTGAATTCATCAATCAAAAGACATAGACTGGCAGATTGGATTAAACAGAAAGATCCAACAATATGTTGCCTGCAAGAGACTCACCTCATAGAAAGAGATACCCATAGACTAAAGGTGAAAGGATGGGGAAAAAGATACCATGCACATGGACCCAGCAAAAAAGCTGGAGTATCCACCCTTGTTTCAGATAATGTGGACTTCAAGCCAAAGTTAGTCAGAAGGGATAAAGAAGGACATTTCATACTGCTTAAGGGAAGCATAAATCAGCAAGATATAACAATCATAAACATCTACGCCCGAAAAGTGGCTCATCCATGTATGTCAAACAAATCGTTCTCAATTTTAGAAACCAAATAGACCGTAACACAATAATACTAGGTGATTTTAACACGCATCTCTCACCACTGGACAGATCTTCCAAACAAAAATTGAACAAAGAAACCATAGATCTCAATAACACAATCAATAATTTAGACTTAACAGACATTTATAGAATATACCATCCAACCAAGAGCGAATACACTTTCTTCTCAGCAGCACATGGATCCTTCTCTAAAATAGACCATATATTATGCCACAAAGCTAATGTCAGCAAATACAAGAAGATAGAGACACTACCTTGTATTCTATCAGATCATAATGGATTGAAGTTAGAAATAAATGAAAGAGTAAAAAACAGAAACTACTCCAACACCTAGAGATTAAACAATATGCTATTATATGATGAATGGATAACAGAAGATATTAGGAAGGAAATTAAAAAATTCTTAGAGGTAAATGAGAACAAAGAAACATCATATCAAAATCTCTGGGACACTATGAAAGCAGTACTTAGAGAAAAATTTATTTCATGGAGCGCATTTAATAAAAGAAGTAAAACTCAACAAATAAACAACCTAACACTACAGCTCAAAGCCCTAGAAAAAGAAGAACAGACCAACACAAAAAGTAGTAGAAGACAGGAAATAGTTAAACTCAGAGCTGAAATCAACGAAATTGAAACAAAAGAAACAATACAAAAAATTGACAAAATAAATAGTTGGTTCTTCGAAAAAATAAACAAAATTGATAAACCTTTAGCCACACTAACAAAGAGAAGACAAAACCCAAATCACTAAAATTCGGAATGAACAAGGAAATATCACAACAGACATGACTGAAATACAAAACATAATGAGAAGCTATTTTGAAAATCTATACTCCAACAAAATAGAAAATTTCAAAGACATCAACAGGTTTCTAGAGACATATGAATTGCCTAAACTGAACGAGGAGGACATACACAATTTAAATAGACCAATTTCAAGTAATGAAATAGATGAAGTCATCAAAAGCCTACCAACAAAGAAAAGTCCAGGACCAGATGGGTTTTCAGCCGAGTTCTACAAAACCTTTAAAGAAGAGATCATTCCAATACTTCTCAAAGTATTCCATAAAATAGAAGAGGAGGGAACCATCCCAAACTCATTCTATGAAGCCAATATCACCCTGATACCTAAACCAGACAGAGACACATCGAGGAAAGAAAATTTCAGACCAATATCCTTAATGAACATCGACGCAAAAATTCTCAACAAAATTTTAGCAAATCGCACATAAAAACATATTAAAAAGATAGTGCACCATGATCAAGTGGGTTTCATCCCAGGGATGCAAGGTTGGTTCAACATCAGGAAATCAATAAATGTCATTCACCATATCAATAGACTTAAAGTCAAGAATCACATGATTATTTCAATAGATGCAGAAAAAGCATTTGATAAAATACAGCACCCCTTCATGCTCAAAACACTAGAAAAAATAGGGATAGTGGGAACATTCCTTAACATTGTAAAGGCCATCTATGCTAAGCCCATGGCTAATATCATTCTAAATGGTGAAAAACTGAAAGCATTCCCCCTAAAAACTGGAACAAGGCAGGGATGCCCTCTTTCACCACTTCTTTTCAATATCGTCCTTGAAACTCTAGCCAGAGCAATTAGACAGACCAAAGAAATTAAAGGGATACGAATAGGAAAAGAAGAACTCAAACTATCCCTGTTTGCTGATGATATGATTATATACTTAGAGGAACCAGGAAATTCCACCAGAAAACTTTTAGATCTCATAAGTGAATTCAGTAAAGTAGCGGGATATAAGATCAATGCACATAAATCTAAGGCATTTTTATACATAAGTGATGAATCTTCAGAAAGAGAAATTAGGAAAACTACCCCATTCACAATAGCATCAAAAAAAATAAAATACTTGGGAGTCAATCTCACAAAAGAGGTGAAAGACCTCTACAGTGAGAACTACAGAACACTAAAGAAAGAAATTAAAGAAAACCTCAGAAGATGGAAAGATCTCCCATGTTCTTGGATAGGAAGAATTAATATTGTCAAAATGACCATACTACCAAAAGTGCTATACAGATTCAATGCAATTCCAATTAAAATCCCAATGATGTACCTTACAGAAATAGAGCAAGAAATTATGAAATTCATCTGGAAGAATAAAAAACCCAGAATATCTAAAGCAATCCTCAGTAGAAAGAGTGAAGCAAGGGATATCGCAATACCAGATCTTCAACTCTACTACAAAGCAATAGTAACAAAAACCGCATGGTATTGGTACCAAAAAAGAAAGGTGGATCAATGGTACAGAATAGAGGACACGGACACAAACCCATATAAATACAATTTTCTCATACTAGACAAAGGGGCCAAAAATATGCAATGGAGAAAAGATAGCCTCTTCAACAAATGGTGCTGGGAGAATTGGAAATCCATATGCAACAGAATGAAACTAAACCCATATCTCTCACCATGCACGAAACTAAACTCAAAATGGATTAAGGATCTCGGAATCAGACCAGAGACCTTGCATCTTATAGAAGAAAAAGTAGGTCCAGAGCTTCAACATGTCGGCTTAGGACCAGACTTCCTCAACAGGACTCCCATAGCACAAGAAATAAAAGCAAGAATCAATAACTGGGATAGATTCAAACTAAAAAGCTTTCTCTCAGCAAAGGAAACTATCAGCAATGCAAAGAAAGAGCCTACAGAGTGGGAGAAAATCTTTGCCAATCATACTTCAGATAGAGCACTAATTTCCAGAATCTATAAAGAACTCAAAAAACTCTACACCAAGAATGCAAATAATCCAATCGACAAATGCGCTAAGGAAATGAATAGACACTTCACAGAAGAAGATATACAAGCAATCAACAAACATATGGAAAAATGTTCAACATCTCTAGTAATAAGAGAAATGCAAATCAAAACCACCCTAAGATTCCATCTCACCCCAATTAGAATGGCGATTATCAAGAATACAAGCAACAACAGGTGTTGGCGAGGATGTGGGGAGAAAGGTACACTCATACATTGCTGGTGGGGCTGCAAATTAGTGCACCCACTCTGGAAAGCAGTGTGGAGACTCCTTAGAAAACTTGGAATGGAACCACCATTTGACCCAGCTATCCCACTCCTCGGCCTATACCCAAAGGACTTAAAATCAGCATATTACAGAGATACAGCCACATCAATGTTCATAGCTGCTCAGTTCACAATAGCCAGATTGTGGAACCAACCTAGTTGTCCTTCAATTGATGAATGGATAAAGAAACTGTGGTATATATATACAATGGAATATTACTCAGCCATAAAGAATGATAAAATTATGGCATTTGCAGGCAAATGGATGAAACTGGAGAATATCATGCTAAGTGAGATAAACCAATCTCAAAAAAACAAAGGACGAATGATATCGCTAATAAGTGGATGATGACACATAATGGGGGGTGGGAGGGGTTAGTGTTAGGGTTAGAGTTAGGGTTAGGGAGGGGGGCAATAATGGAGGAAGGAAGGACTGTATAGAGGGAAAAGAGGGGTGGGAGGGGTGAGGGGTAAGGGAAAAAAATAACAAAATGAATCAAACAGCATTACCCTATGTAAATTTATGATTACACAAATGGTATGCCTTTACACCATGTACAAACAGAGAAACAACATGTATCCCATTTGTTTACAATAAAATAAAAAAAAATTACATACCAATCATTTAAGTAAATTATTGTTATAATATGATTCTAATAAAAGACTGAGATGTACAATAAAAAAAAAATGATTTCCTACTTAGCAATAAGAATTTTTTGAAATGTAAAGGTGAGGTCTATTCTTTTGCATTTTTTTAAAAAATAAATATTTCTGAGTTTGAACTCCAAAAAAAAAAAAAAAAATCACAATAAAAGATCTTGTCTTTCATTTTCTATACTTAAGTTCAGAAACTGAAATGCTCTTTCAAAATCAAACACTATGAATGCACCTAAGGTGATCCTAGAGTGCTTTGGCGCAATATGAAACAGGACTTTGAGTTACATTAAAATGTGCACTTGCTGAATCTAGAAGGCAGTACACGAGTTACGTGCCCCCAAACAGTCTAAATTACAAAATAAACCATTTCTCAATTACATGAAACTCTACAAAGTTTTCAGGAATAAACAAAACTTATAAACCTAATGAAAGCACAAAATTGGACAATAGTACGAGTCAAATAAATATTAATCCTATTAAAATGAGCAGCTGTACAGAGGTTATTTGAAAATCACAGTTTGACAATCTAATGTTTATAATGTCATTAAAACATACCACAGCTATCATACTAAAGTCAAACATAATTGCTTATCAATTCATCTGACCAAATTAAAATTATTACAAGAAAACTATAATTATTATAAGGAAAAAAATACAAGCTCAATCCAAAATATAACTTTACTGAACTCTAAAAACCAAAGATTTGCATTACCCCATTGATCTTAGCTAGACATTTTAATCAAACCATATCTAAGAGTTTAAGTTTTGAAAAATATTAATATTTTGACCATTCTGAAAAATATTCTTACCTGTTCAATGACATAAAAGGCAAATTCCAGCCGCTGTTTCTGAAGCATTGGAATCAGGTGTAAGAAAAAAATTGGAAGATGTTCATGGCGATTACGGAAAGGAATGAGAACTGCCACCTTTAAAACAAAGAGTCACATTTGTAAATAAGTATAGCAGCAAACCCTGGAGGTGAAGATAAAACAGATCCTTAAAAATTTCTGATGGCTTCAGACGCCTACCCTCATGAATCTCCTCACCAGACAGGACAGTGAGCACACCCACCCAGGTGTGGCCTTTGCCTTCACTGCTTATGGTCTTAGGAAGTTGGGAGGTATGGATGGGCTCTAAAGACAGGTAAGGATTGTGGTCTCTATCCTACAACACCATAGAAAATGACTGGAAGATTTTAAGAGAGTGATAAATACAATTTTGTGAGCACCAAGACTCCTATGGTGGCGGTATGAAGAGCAGACTGGAGAAAACCAAAACTGGACTCAGGGAACAAAAGGAAATGAATGCAACAGTCGAGGCAAGAGGGAATGGCAGCCTGAAGTAAGGTGAGGGAGGAGGGGAGGAGAGGGATGTGGGTTCTCAAAACATGTAAGAGGTAAGTTAAGAGGATCTGGTTATGTTGGATGTGAGGAGTGAAGGAAAGGGGATGTAGCAAGAGAGACTTTTAGGTCTTCTAGCTGATCATAAACAGTAACTCTTGTGAAGGACATGACGTTAAGTGAAAAATGCCAGGCACAGGAGACTTCATGCTCTCCCTCACATGTGGAGGATGAAAATGTTGATCTCAAAGAAGAAGGAATTACTAAAGGTTAGGAAGGGTGAGAGGAGGAGGGATAGAAAGAGGTTAGGAAATGGGTAACCAAAGTATACTTAGATAAGAGGAATAAGTTTTAATGTTCTGGAGCATAGTAGGACGACAATAGTTTGAAACAACCAATCGTGTATTTTATGATGAACTGGGAAAGAGGATTTCATAGGCTCTAAACGCTAAGAAACGACAAATGTATATATGGATACAGAAATGCTAATTATCCTGATTTGATCATTACATATTGCATACATACTGAATCTTCACACTATACCCCATAATTATGCAGAGTCCACTACAGAAACGCAACCATATCTAATAGGACCACAAAATATACATTAAGTTTGATAATTACTATTTTTCACTTAAATCAAATTCATGTATTAAGCTTTTGAGATATATTTGTTAATTTATTTTAGTGGTAGGAAAACCAGTTTAAAATGCAATTGGCAACAAAATTATGTTAGGATGTTACACTTAAAAGAAAGGTTCAGAGACAGTGTACAGAAAAGAAAGAAGTTTGTCCTTTATAAACCAAAGAAATTTCTGGGTGTGGTGGTGCACACCTGTAATCCCAGCAGCTCGGAAGGCTGAGGCATGAAGGTCTCAAGTTCAAAGTCAGCCTCAGCTTTGTGCTAAGCAACTCAGTGATACCCTCTGTTTCTAAATAAAATACAAAAGAGGCTGGGGATGTAGCTCAGTGATTGAGTGCCCCTGAGTAAAATCCCTGGTAGCCCAAAAATAAATAAATAAAACAAACCAAAGAAATATGTGCTCACCCAAAAAGCAAAAGAAAAACATGCATATGGAAACAAATTGTTTCTAAGTACATCAATCTTTCCTTTAATATGAAAAAATGAGCTGGAGATTGTGCTTAGTGGTTGAATGTTTGCTAGCATGAGCAAGGCCCTGGGTTGGAGCCCCAGCAGTGTCAAAATAATTGAAAAATAAAGTAAATTACTTGGAGTCCAGAAAAAACACCACCTTCACAAAAGGTATTACTACTACAAGAAAGTAATTTAATAATTATCAATCATCACTTACTCAAATCCTCTATCTCTTGGACCCAAACTTTTTCATACAACTTAGATCTCTTTACAATTCAGATTTTGCCTTAAAAAAAAAAGCTAAAATGTTTTCTAGGCTATTTTCCATAGCAATTACTGAGTTAGGTTGGTTTTATTATAGTTTGTGAATTTTCTAATAAATTGGAATTTAAGTTTTCTATAAATTCTGAAATTATTAGATTTTCAAAGATTCTAACAGTAAATTATATGTAACTAAGATAACACTGTGTCACTCTATATTCTGAATTTTTAATTTAATTTGATTTATTTTTTATTCTGGATATTTAATATAATCTAAACTGATTATACCAGAAAATTATATAAGATCATTAAATCCAGAATTAAAATTTTTTCCATACTAAATAAAATTTACTAATGAATGAAAAAGTGTAAATAATTGAGAATTCCTAAGTTTACTGAATCCTACTTGTAAAATCAGGGCAATATTAGATATCATCAACCAAAACTAGTAACACTAAGGCTGGGGGGTGTAGCTCAAGGTAGAGAAAGTACATACTTAGCATGTTCAATACCCAGCACAGAAAAGGGAAAAAGAAAAAAAACAGTATTTACCCATGTATTTTGTATGACCAGAATCATAAATGGGACAAAATTATAAATTACTGAGTTTTATTTAAAAAGAGAACAAAGTATGGTTTAGCAAAATTAGAAGTGTCTAAATTAGAAATGCCACTACTCATTCTCCTTTAATGCTGACAGGACAGAAAGAAAAAGACCAAGGCTGATTGGACACTAAAGTTCTCATGTTTATATTAATGATTTTATATTGGATAGGTAGGAGGAACTAACAAGATTCTAATATATGTCCCTGCCAGCTCTACTGAGAATTCCATTCCTATTATTTACCCCATCACGTATATCTTAGCTCAGGAGCCTGTGGACCTCGAAACTGCCACAGCAGTACTGGTCCAATATCCAAGGTGCCCTCCCTAGCTCCCCAGATGGCTGCCTATGGCGCTGGCAGCTCCCTTCTGTGAGGGGAATTGCTAATGCGCTTGAGTGTGGCTGGTATATTCAAGGAATTCCTAAATCACATATAGCTGTTAAGCCAGTTCACAGGTCACTCTTAATACAGGAAATGATTAGTGAAATAAGGGAAGAACTTGCCCTTCCTGATTTTGTTCTTGGCCTCAAGTTGGCTGCCAAAGACATAATGTGAATGGGCTATATAAGTGCTTAAGGCAAACTATAGTCATTTAAGGGAAGAAGCTATCAAATGTCTGCAGTCTATATTAATTAAATACAATTTGGCTAACTGATGAGTTGAATATATAAGTATCAACAAAGGGAAAGTCCTAATTCTTAATACAATAAATTCCTCAATGAAGCACTTGAAATATAAAGAGCTGGATTTTTTGTTTTTTTTGGTTTTTTTTTTTTCAATCTTAGAAGTTAATTGAGATACAAAAAGAAATTATGAGTGTCTTGACAAATTCAAATAAGCTAGATTGACATTTAACAGCAACTAAATATCCAAATTATAATGAGATGCCATAATGAGATTATGAACAATATGCCTAAAGCAAAGTTATTTTTATTAAAATAAAGTTAGATAATATCTTAAAAATTCATTTGGCATGTCCCCTGTAGTTGTGCAACAACATTCGCAATAGTTTACAAATTTATTGTCTAGGAAAAGACCTCAGTGTTCTGTGATCATTTATTTTAAGGTTTAATAGCCTTCCTTTCAGGATATCATACTTCTCTGTGCCCTAACTTGCTGTGTGAGCCATTCTGTTGATACAACCCCAGTGGAGGTAGAGAACATCTGGTCATTATCTTCTGTAAAAATACTTCATCTTCCCAAATCCTTCCTCACCACCTCTTGTTCAAGTACAATTATCCCATTCATTTTATTCCCACCTTCAAACCACTAATCTTTACTGATTTTATGCACAAATTTTATCCTTGCTTATTTTCTCCTAAAAATGCTATGAAGAAGAAAGGTATCTACCATATAAATTTCCTCCACCAAGTTTCTGTCCCACTTTCAAACTTGAGCACATGACCAGTTATGTGCCCCTAAATAACATAGTTTTAGATTTGGTGAGTTTAGGGCGTATCTAGCTATTTGCCGCTAAGTTAGACTAGAGAAGGGGCTGCTCTCATTCTCCTGTGGTGTTTTCAGTTCTGCCTGCCTCTTCCTCCTCATTGCTAGTGCCTACAGGAACAATTCCCAAACTGGTAGCACTTGATTTTAAAATGCATGTTTTTGCACTACTTCGCACTACTAGAGTCAGAATGTCTCAGGACTGAGTTCAAGAACCTGCATTTTTACTGAATGCCTTGGGGAGGAGTTCTGAAACAGTACTGAACCATCCCTTAAGGGACCTTGAACTAAAAGTTGTACCCGTGGCCTCAGCACAGGTAGCAGCACCACGCAGCTATCTGGTTCTTTATGCCTGTAAGTGTTATAAATTTTTAAATCTATCTGGTACGGACTACAGGCAAAACGACAATAATTCTCAAGTTTTCCAATCCCAAATTATCCCACTAGTATGATATACTGTGCACACCAGAGGGGGTACATTATAAATCCTGTTCACATCTCAGCATCAACCTTCATGCCACTCCATGGCCTTGATAACTGAGTGTTTTCTATTCCATTAGCATTCAATATATACACTCATAACTCAAGTAATAAAAACAATTTATTTGCCTAGGACATTTTAAAAAAGTGGAATGTATGTAAATTAGGCCATATTTCATACATTCAATGAATCTGATCTTGGAAAATAGCATAAGGCAATTATAAAAATAGAATACTTTGCATAAAATTGTACTGAAATCCATTGAAGTAGATTCACAACTTGTTTGAGGCAATGAGAAAGGTGAGCATTTATATAATCACTTGTAGCGAAGTCAGGCATTTATTAGTGTCATAAAGTCAATGCAACAAAACTGTTTCACATCTACCTTGTACAAAATAATATGGTCTGCATTAGGGATGTAGATATAAATTGTATGCATTCCTAAACACAAAGCATTTTAAGGTCAATGAAATCAAAGAATCTTTTTCAAGAGTTTAACAACATAAAGTTCTTCCTACCAGCAGTGACTTTTAGGGGCTGGGGGGTACTAACATTCAAATGTTAGAATTTTATTAATATTTTAAAAGAGAAGTTGAAAACTATTCCCAGGCTAAGGTTATATCATAATCTTTTAGGATACAACTTTTGATTTAATCACTTGTATTTCTCATATGAATTACACAAGTGTCATTTCCTATTCAAACATAACATACACTTACTCATCCATTTCGTAGTCTTGAGAACAACTCTAAATCAGGGTTTTCAAAAATTTTAAGAGCAGAAGAGGCAGATCCATCCCCTTACAGATTTTCAAACAAAACATTAAACAGAATTCTGACGTATAAAAAACCAAAAGCTTCCACTCTATCTTCTGAAACAGGTGAAGAGCCCAAAGTCCTCCCTTTCAAGTACTGCAGTGACCTCTGAGTGGCCTCTTTAGAATTAATGACGCAGAGAAACAGCTTGACAACCCCAATGCTGGACACAACTGAAAATCAGAATATTAATATCCTCCCAGTGAGTTCTCACAGCTCCAGAAATTGGTGGGGCTATGCCTGCAGGTGTCTATAGTCATTAGGGACACCTGCAGGAGGCAGAGGACTTAGCCTGTCTCCCAAATAGAAAGGAAAAAGAAAGCAAAACAAAAGAAAAAACCAACCAACCAAAAGGGGGGAAAAATAAACCTGCCTTCCAAGCCAAATTCAAGTGACGTATTTTTTTCTGAGGATGCCTAGAGACTGAACTCATGAGCAGTATGTTTTATACGTGCACAGGTACATTTAGTCTTCACGAGTAACACCGTTAAATCCCAGTGGAACCATAAATATCTATGCACTAAATACAGAATTTATCAACAGTTAATGATATTCCACTCTATATTTTGAATCAAGTGCAATTTTTTTTTTCAAATGCATGGTAATAATCACATTACTTTTTTTAAAAAAACCACTTCACCTTCCACCTGGGTTTACAGTCTTTTGGCCTCCAGTGACCTCCTGGCTCAATATCCAAATCCTTAGAGAAGAGTTGATGAACTTCATCAAAACTGACTTCACTTACATTGACACTGAGGAATCCCCCTATAAATAGAAAACATGAAGAATGGTTTTAATATTTTTTTTTGCCTCTAAGATGCAAAAACCAGTGATGGGTAGGATGACGGCATAACCTACTTAACAACGCAGTACGTTTTACTCTTGTTTTCACCACATAATTATTAGTAGCACCTTTCACTTTCAGCTGACAATTCATATGGCCACCCCAAAGAAAGTCAAGTTCTTTACCTAACCTTTTGCTTTTAATTGGATATTTAATATTTTTTGAAAAATGTTTGCATGTTGTTTTAACATAGCATATTGCTGCAATTCAACAACATTCAAGTATCTTAAAACTACTTTTAGGTTCAATATTTTTAATACAGGGGACACAAATGAAACAGTACTCGAGAGTTAAATAAGCAGTCAGATTGGGAGCCGAATCCCAGCTTCTACTGGGGCAATTACTTAATCTTTCTGCCTTGGCTTCTTCCTCTGTCAAAAAGAGTATAGTGATGCCTGTCTCCCACGGTGGTTATGTCCACTACATTAAACACAGTTGGCCCTCTGTATGGCCAGATTCCTGAGCCACAGATTCAACAATCTTAAATTGAAAACATTCAGGAGGAAAAAAAGAATTGCATCTACACTGATCATGCACAGACTTATTTTTCCTTATCATTATTCCCTAAACAATATAGCATGACAACTATTATAGAGCATTTCCATTGTTTTTTGTATAATATGTAATCTGGTTTTGGTATATGTAAAGAGGATGTGTGTAGGTTACGAGCAAATACTACACCATTCTATGTAAGGATTTTCATATCACGGGCAGGGAGGGTCCTGAAACCATTCCCCCCAGATACTGAGGGAGGGCTGTAACCTGTGAGATCAAGTGCCAGGCACTAGATAAAAAGCAATAAATGTTAGCTACTATCACCATTATCTACTGACATTTCTTTTTTTCTTTCTTTTTTTTTTTTTTTTTTTCCATGCTAGGGATTTTACCCAGGGCCTCTTGCATGCTAAGCATGCACTCTACTACTGAGGTATATACCCCTGCTACTGACATTTCTTAAGAAAGGATATTTGCAAACCCAATTCAACTTATTTGAGTATCTAATATGTACCAGGTCTCTTGGTACAAAACTGAAAAACCAGGGACTTCTAGATGTTCCTGGTCTAACAAGTAAGTGCTCACTCTCCAAATTAATGAATATATATTACTGGAGATGCTTTTTACTGTTTTCTAATGTATACCTTTGAAATAGGAATGAATCTTGGATGAAAAATTATTTCCTTCAAGTCAGTCAAAAAGTGATACAGGAAGCCTCTGTATCTTCGCCTGAGCATTAAAACAGCTTCATGATTACTACCCACCTTCAAAGCAACACAATCCACAGTGTTTTCAATGAAGGTTAGTAGGATTAAACCACAATGGTCTTTTAACAGCTAAACTGTTAATGTCCACATAGGTACAAATTGCTCTGGAATGCCTTCCTGCCAAATTCTTTCCTCTAACTTCCTAATCTCATAAAATATAAACCAACGAATGCTGAGGCATCCCATGTCAAGTCTTCTGAGCCTCTTGTGGTCATGATTTCACATAGAAAGCACTCAGTTCCTCTCCAAAGAGCCCCTTCCCTCCTGCTACCCTATTCTACAATGTTTTCATGATGGCCTCTCTTCCCATTCTACTATCTTCTGATCAGGCAGATCCATCAGTAGCGCTGAGGCATGTCAGAGGAAAGTGCTTTTAGTTGCAAATGCCTATGATTCCCAGAGTAAGCGAGGGGAAAAAAAAATGCAATCTTCTAATATCTGCCTGTTCTACTGACAAATTTATGGTCCTATATAATGAAATACCCACCCTTTAGTGTAACAAGATATATACAAACTAATTTTAGAAAAATCAAATTTACGTAACAGAATGAGAGACCTATGAACTTGGAAAGAAAGGGAAAGTTAAATATAAAAGTGATCAGTCAACACAAATACAGACTATCATGACTCAGCTGACAAAAACAGAATCTAGCACTGTAATCAAATAAAATTCACGCAAATAAATCTGATGCATTTAATAGTATGCATGGTTGCTAAAATGATAGTGATTAGGCTAAATAATAAGCAGTTCATGTAAGTAACTGAAGTTGGCATTCTTTATGCACTGTTAATCCAAATTTTTTTCTTTTTTGCAGCTTTATTGCTTCAACAGCTGTAATCATCATTGTCAGCAGTTTTCTCCAGCATCATCTGCAGTTTAATTACCATCTTCAATGCACATGCACTGCCAAATTGAGATGCCTTGTATCTTTCTCCTCAATGGAAAGGGTTTCCTGTGTCCCTCACTATTCCTGATGCCTGAGGTGCCTAAGTTCACCTTCCCTGTGACTGCCTCCCCATCCACACCCCTCAAAGTCTGTTAGCAGCTTTGCTCTGAGTCCTAACATCTTGCTGGCTGAAGACCAACAATGATTCAGTGGCACTGGGGTGGTCCTTCCAGCAACATCACTATGCTGAGGAGGAAGTGGGGGAAGAAAAGAGTCCTCCCAAGACCACTAGGAAAGTGTGCTCACAGAGCGTGAGATGGAAGAGTGGGACACCAGTGGTACAGTACTCAGGAGTTAAATAAGCAGTCAGATTAACTGGAAGCTGAATCCTAGTCTCTATTGGGGCAATGACTTAAATCTTTCTCTGTCTTGGCTTCCTCTCTGTCAAAGAGTGCAATGATGCTCATCTCCCATGGTGGGTATATCCACTACATGAAATACAATTTGCCCTCGGTATTGGCACCAACTCAGTGAGGAGATCCTGTGCATGACCAGCGAAGGGAAAAGGGCATGCGACAGGAGGGGGCCAGGAAGCAGTACTCAGCAGATGAGCTGGTGGTGATGGATTATCCAAACTGCCCTCAGTGGAAAGAATCTCTCCTGGGAAATCTGTGGGGTTGGCGGGACTTAGGTTCCCCACCAAGGTCACTTTCATGTCATTTACATATTGGATATCCCCTCAGGTTTCACTCAAGTGTTCTAGAGCTTTAAGAAAGCATTTGAAAGCACCTTCTGTGAATGAGACAGGGGAGCATACATCCTCCTTTAAGGTACTTGGAAAATAAGCCACCTGACTAGCCAGCCCCTTGATCTCTTCAAGGGCAATTAAAGAGGAAGGATCCATTGAACTCCACAGCGCCCATCTTCACAGCCCACCTTCACAGTCCGCCTGTCATCTTCACAGCCCACCTTCACAGTCCGCCTGTGCTAAATCTGACAGCTTCAACCAAGAAGTGCTTCCTTTTTCCTTTTGGAGATAGCAAATGCAAAAAATAAATATATTGACTGAAATCTGTTTATCTGCTAGTGTGATCAATCTGTAAATAACATAATTTACTGGAATAAATTTCACTATTTGGAAGGTTGTTGGTGCTGGGGTCAGAAAGGAAATAGCATGAGAACCGAGTCTGGAGAGAGGAGGGGCTAGAGCCTATCTAGAGAGTAAAGGTGAAGAATAGGGGATTCCCAGACAAGGATAAACAACCTGTTATACAGCCAAGTCGATGTGACTATCACTGTTCAATATGTAAATAATGTGCTGTGCTACTGGTTATGTGGAAACATTTATTATAATTCTCTAATGCTGAATTTGCAAAATATGGAATAATGTTTCCCTTTTGGGGAAGCTAGACTTGAAAGATCCTGAGCCGCTTAGGTATGCATGGGCCCAAATGGCAGGTTTGTGGTGTGGATTAAAATGTATCACATGACATGATTTAGGATTTTTTTCTATTAAAATATAATTCTTAAAATAACAAATACTCAATACACATAAATTGCCTATACATACATTCTTTGTAGCATTTCAAGTAAAATTTAAAGCACATAACATATAGTCAGAGTTCTTTTCTCTATAAATCAGCAGTTTTAAATAATTTCTTCACTCAATCTAGGGCCTCTACTTTTTGGTATCAAAAGCCTAATTCTGGACTCCTTGGTCTTTGTCACTGTTCTGCCCTCAGGGTTTTAAATGTACACAGTCCAAAGCTCTGGTGACAGTGTGAAAGACCTGAATTTCCCCCAGAAATGTCCGTTCGGATGAATTCCTCTCCAAAGTCAAAGTTGAATTTTTATGATAAGATGTCATGTTCCCTCCCCCATTTCCACACTACCCTCTGGGTAGAGCTCTGAGGCTGAACAGTTATGAGTCATCCTGCCGTTGGTCACCTACGGTCCCCTCTGAAGCCAACATTAGCAACTATCTATTTCACAGGCTTTACTCAAGTCTCTCCATTTCTAGAATTTTAAACCTCTGCTTAACAAATGACTTCTTACTCCACTATTCTTTAAGTGACTGAATCTGAACATTCTAATCATGAGATAGTGACGGCTTTAGTAACGCAGCCCCGTGCCAAGTGCAGGCCTGGGCACAGGTGAGTGGGAAAAGCAAAACTGGTGATGTCCATTCCTTTCCGCACTCTCCCCCTCCTGCCTATATTTCCATTCCTTGGATCTGTCAAGTGCTAAAATATGTCTTTAAAACACTGTGTAAAAGATGTGCCATGTGTAGGTGGCCCAAAGTAACAGCCCCAAACTGCCCAGGCTCTTCTCTCTCAACCTGACCACAGTACACAGTTCCTAACACCTGTTTTCCTCCCGTGCTTGTGGTTCTCCTTGTTTTACTCTGAATGACTAACTGTAACCTCTAGGCAACAGTCTTTGCTCCCTGTTCCCAGCTTTGCCTCATAATCCAACCAATGAGCAAGGCCTTGCTCTACTCCTAAAGGCCTCAAACCCCTCATTAAACTTCTTCAAATTGTTTTCCTACTCTCTATAATAAAACTGACAACCTCCTTCAAAGTCATAATCCACACATCTACACTCCCTGATTTCTGAGACACATCCGTTCATGTTTTAGCATGCTAACACAGGGTATACCCTATAATGTGTGCATGAAATATACTGCTTCCTTCTTGTTCCCGAATAGCTATTATAAAATTAATAACATGTCTTTCAAGAAAATAGTTTATCATCTACTCCTACTGTCTTTTCAAATGTGTTTCTAGAACCATTTAATTGCCAAGAAATTTCTGTATGTTGCACCTCAACATTTCTTCTAGAATACACTCCCAAGATCTTCATCCTAAGGAAACCGCATTCTTCCCTTTTAATCTGTGCTAAGTGAAAGGTGCTCCTGTTCCCAGGTCTACAGTCTTGAAGACTGCCACAAAAGAAGGTCCTTACACAGACTCACACGTGTATGTTACAAATCATCATTTACTTCCTTCCTCCATAAATTCACCTTTTAAAGTTTGTGCCTGTAGCCACACCACCTTCCCCATGCAGCCATTTCCTGATAGGTGACCTTCTCGCTCTGTACACCACCACTGAGAACCAGCTCTGCTTCTGCACAGTAAGAATCTCAGTCACCTGGCACCAACTGCCTGTCAACAGTGCCACCACTGCTGCCTCTCATAAAGCCTCCTTCCCTTTCAGCTGCCCACCACTCCCCTCCCACGAGATTCCCTCTGCAGCCTCATGGAGATATAGGCCTTTCTGCTATATCTGCATTTTTTCTCTCTACCTATCCTCCAAATAAAGTGGTTTGTTTATTTGGGGGTATGCTTGTTTAAAATGTAAATCCCCAGCCTCCTCAGCACCCGTGTCAATAGATGCCCAGGGCCATGTTTGTGGTCATCAACTTGATCTGGGTACATTTCAGCTACTTGAACTGCCTGTACAAGTCCTGCCTGCCAGGTGAAGACACCATAATCCATTCTCCAAGCCTCTCTGGCAGGAACTCACAAGGTCATGCATATCCAAAGAGGACTGTGAAGCAGGGCACAGCATGAGGAAAGGGGCACTTTGCCAACCTCTTTCAGGAGAAGTAGAGGCAGAAGCATATGGCTTTAGGGGCACCAGACAGTGGCACCTTTTATCTCCAGATCTGAACACTGCTCCACCAAGGGGCAGAGGAGACACTTCACAAGGTGGCCAAGGCCTTGTTTCAGCTACTCAAGCTCTGAACCTAACTCTCCAGACACACAGTTTTTTTTTTGTTTTGTTTTTTTATAAATTCCTTATATTTATAAACCGCATAAAGCACATTCCAAGGTGTGCAACCAAGAACCAAGACTTTGCTATAAGTCTGGGGTTTGATTGTTAGAGGCCTAAATTTTTAACAAGCACCCCAGCCGATAAGGGTACAGATCATCCCTGAACCACTCTCCTAGAAACAAAGCTCTATATGGCCTTCACCCCAATACAGCACCCACACACTCACCATCACCCTAAATTCCCCCTCTCTTCCAGACCTGCCACACGGAGGCTGCAATCCCACCCTGGAGCAATGATTTTCCATTCTCGTATCCTCTATCTAAAAAAACAGTACTGAGGAAAACCATGTAAGCACAGATTTAATGCAATTGTTGGAGTGACAATACTGCAATATTGCCATAAACACAGCAAACATTCAACAAAAACAAGTGTCACATGATGTGTGCATTTGGTCCTCATGGGGGCTGACTCCCCTATTTCTTTCCTATCAAAATTTTCTAAATATTTGTTCCTCCCTTTTGAGCTGCTGAGGTCAAAAATCCTCAGCTGCTTCCTCACACACACAGAGGCCCCCACTTCCTCAGAACAGGAAGCAACACCTTCTCCACTGCACCGCCACATGGCCTCGGGCGCTCCACCTCCTCCCTCAGCGAAGGCTTCACTGTCTGGGTACTTCCGCTTTCCTTTCACTTTCTCTAGAGACTCCTCACCAGCCACCCTCCCTTATACTTCTTATCCCTCTTTTCCAGATCTTTTCTCTCCATAATGCCTAAAACCCACGCTCCTCTACCTCCTCTGAGGAGTCCCTCCCTGAGTCCCACCTCCCAGATTCCTTACCCCCATTCCCTTTCCTACCAAACCTTTTTTTTCCAACTAGTTGTTATGTACGTCTGATTATCTTTCAGGAGTATATGCTTTACTTCTTACCCCAGTGGACTAAATAAAATTGCTTGCATTAACCTCCTACCTGTCACACTCAATGGCCTTTCCACAGTTGCTCATTCTACCTGCTTCTTTGAAGAGGAAACAATCTCTTCTTGAAATGCTTTCCTCGGTGGCCCCTGGGACACTGTCTTCTGACTTCTCTCCGTCCCTGATGGTTTCCTCTTCCGAACACGACTCGGCCCCATGAGTGCTGATCCTCCTAGGGCCCCACTCTTAGCTTTCTTCCAGTTGCACTTCCTCCTATCTGTAGTCCAGATCTCTCTCATAAAATTGAGAACCCCAGTTAATTTTCCTGAACTTCAAACAAAACATGCCCAACCGAATTCATTAACTTCCCCATTCTCCAAATGTGATGTTTACCCTATGTTGCTTTTTTCAGTTAACTGTCACCAAGTCAGGAAGCAAGAAATCAATCCCGGTCCCTCAGTCAGTCTTGACATCTGGCCGAATATGCAGAGCTGCTTTTTTGTGTCTCTTCCTCTCTCCAACACCATGGCCTTGGCTCATGCCCTTGTCCTTTCCTCTCCACCTCGCCTTCCCCACAGGAAGTTCCTCGCTGGCATCTCTGATTCCAGACTTTGCCCATACTCATCACTGTTCAACTTCTCATCTGATCATCTTTCTGAAGCCTCTCCTAGTCCATCATTCATGGGCCTAAAGTCTTCAGTGGCTCTCCATTCCCCTATAGCAGTGTTTTCACTTTTGGTTTTATATCACCCTTTTGGCCCCAGATCCTTTGAAAATTGTGTACTCTCACCTGAGAGAAATGTACACAGGCTCATAAATCAACCCTGCAAACAAGCTCAGGGCCCTGCTTCCCCTGAAGTCCATCTCACGGACACCCAGGGATTCCTTAGTGCTTCGCACAGGGCATTGTGACTCCCCAACCAGTGTGGCCTCCTTCACACCCCGCTTACACCCCCACTCGGTTGTAGCATGCTCCCCATGGTAGGAACACACAGCCCCCTCAGGTGCTGATGGCCTTCTCTCTCAGCGACCTACTGAGTTATCTTGAAGACCCAGCTCCCATGTCCGTCTCTCTGCTGTCTCCCCTCAGTCTCATTCATTACCTTGACAGTGGCAGCTGCCCTTCTCAGGGTGTTGCCTGTTCCTAGCCAGCATGCCCAGCAGCCCACCCTGCTTTGTTCCTCCTCTGCCGGCCCCTGTGAACACCTAGACCTGCTGCGCAGCTGCTGTTCAGCCATCGTTTCTTCACTCTAAAATGGCTGGCACATCTGTCTTTTTACAATAAACATTTGCTTGATGGCTTGTCATATGAAGCATTAGTTGAGTTTTTCTAAAGTTTGCCCTTTTTTCCCCCTCTTTGATGATTTTCATTTGAATTATTTAAATACATCTTAAAAAGCCCTTGTAGCTTTTGTTATATACACAAGATTAGCAACTACAGGAACTATCAGGGTTAAACCATAAAGGCAACTATTCTACAAACAGCAGGAACATAGAAGTCATTGCAAATGTAATCTGTTTGAATAAGAATTAGGAGATAGGAAAACTTAAGGTAAGTCGATATATTTTAATGCAAAGCCACAAATAACATCTTCTATTTCTACCTCATCCAGACAAACCAAACTCCAACTTCCCTGCAAAGCATTTAATATTTTTTGCTTTAGATAGGGCAAAATTTCTATTTTACTTGGTTGGAATAGAGTGTCTTACATAAATTCAACAAAGCTGAAAGTGGATTTGTCCTCTAGAGAATCTGTAAATGTTAACAGCAATGAAGTAGTCACTCGTACTCTTCATATAAATAATATACATTAAAATAGATTTCATAGTGTAATTGACTACTACTAAATATCAAACTGCTGAAATCCATGAAAAGTTTTTATTCTGAATTTCATTTTGAAAAATTCAAACTGAGTGGAAAACCAGTGCTGGTAGTCCCACTGCTACACTAAGGAAAAATCATAAAGATTTACAGTTAGATTATCAAGCACTTTAACTTCACTTTTGGCGATTATACATAAACTAAATACTGCTCCTACTTGAATGGTTTTCATCCAACTGGATCTTATTCTTACCTATATTCCCACTCTTATTTGAGGAGGTATTAAATTCAGTTATTTTGTGTGATACAGCATTTTACATTAGGTAGTTCATGATGTTGTTTTCTATGATCAATGGGAAATATTCTGTTAATTAAAGAAAATACTAAGGATGCTCAGTTAAGTAGAAAACTCTACTTTCTCCTTGGTTTCTTATTCCTTTAATCATAAAATCTAGATTCACTATTCAAAGAAATAGGAAGAGGGATTATCAAATGAATGTCAACCAAGCTTTAAGAAATGCACTTCACTTTATCCAAATACTCTGAAGGTGATATTGTAATCTCAGGTTCTACAGACAGGTAAATCAAAACTCCCCTTTGTACAGGTCACACAACCAGTGAAGGGACTCTCCCAGGTGGCTTATGCAAAATTTCTTGGCGGAAGCCTCAATATGAGGACTGTACCCATGGTCCCTTTTCTCAAGTGTTACCTATATGTGGACATATTTTCTACCAAATAACCCAGTCTCCTGGCCATTACTACCTAGACATGTGATTGACTGGTGCTGAATCCAAAACTGGCAGCCTAAAAGGAGGCCTGCCTTACAAACATGGCTGACAAACCAGTGTGATCTTTCTTGAAAAAGAATGCAAGACTCTAAGGAAGGCAGGAGAAAGCAGTTACAGCACCAAGACTGAAAAAACGGCAGCCACAGCAGCCATGAGGCAATCCCTGGAGCACCAGGCCAGAGGTACTTACAATAAGCTGCAGGACGGGGAGAGAGGAATGTTAGCACCAGGGGGCTGGCAGGCAGACACTTTACAGCTGTTTAATTAGTACTCATAAAGCACTAATTAAGAAAATGGTAACTAAACTAAAGACAGAAAGATTTCCTAAAACCATAAATCCGTGAATATGCATATTATGAAGGAGAAATTACTGTAATCAATATTTCAACAGAACATTACCCAGTGGTTTCAGTACTGCAGATAAAAACACTCATTTTTAGGAAAACAAGCCTGCAATAACAAAGTTATGACAAACATATGGCCACAAAAATCTCTGTCAGCAGAGACAGCAAGGTCAGAATCACTCCAGAATATGTTTCTTTAATACTAGTGCCTAGGCCCCAGGCTAGATCAACAAAATCAGAAATTCAGAGGTCGGGTCCAAGGATGGTAAAAGCTTCCCAGGCAATTCTATCAGGCAGCCAGGGATGAGAGCCACTATTGCAGATGAGGGGGTGGGGGGAAGTCAAAGCTTGGCCCAAGGATCACAAGCATTAGCGTTGGAATTGTTAGAATGAAAATTCTCAGCATCATCTTGGACCTATTAAAACTGAAATGCAAACAATGGGGCTGGCACTGTGTTTTACAAGACCATTCACGTGATTCTGATAAATCTCCAATTGGAAAACCATGGTCTTAGATGGCATAGAAAAGTCAATCTTTTTTTTTTTTAATCTTCAGGCTAGCCTTGAACTTACGATCTTACTGCTTTGGCCTCCTAAGTCATTGGGACTGCAGGAGTGTGCCACCATGTCCAGTCACTATCCTCTAAATCTTGAAAAAATATAAGTTTAAAGGACAATATCAGGGTTACTATCACATATTATATGCAGAGGTTAAGAACAAAATATTAAAATTATTAGGAGGAAATAAAAGTATTTGTATAGCCTTGGGATAAGAAAAGGTTTCTTAAAAAAGCAAAAGCCTTACATAAAGTGACTGACATATTTGAAAATCATAATTTTAAACATTTATAAGATAAAAGACTCCATGAACAAAATAAAAAGACAAGCCCAGGGCTGGGGGTGTAGCTCAGTGGTGGAACACTTGCCTAGCATGTGTGAGGCACTGGATTTGGTCCTCAGCACCACATATAAATAAATAAATAAAGGTATTGTTTCCATCTACAACGAAGGAAGGAAGGAAGGAAAGGAGGGAAGGAGCGAGGGAGGGAGGAAGGGAGAAGAGAGGGAGGGAGGGAGGGAAGAAAGAGTGAGCAAGCAAGCCCAGGACTGTAAAAAAGATCCTTAAAACACACAGAGAAGATAACAGGTCCCTGCAGGAATATAAGGAATCCTACAGATCAATACAAACACCTAATAACCAGCAAGGAACCGATAAATATCATGACCAAGCCAAGTCACAGGACAGAAAACTAAAAAACAGACGTAAAATTTACTTAAGCCCACTAGTAATAATGAAAGTAGAAACAGTGAGATACATTTGTTAACCCATCAGGTTACTGAAAATCAAAAAAGTCCATCAATATCAAATTGGTACATTTATGGAAATATTCATTGGGCATATGGTATAGCTGCTTTAGAACAATCGAAAAATACAGAAAAACAAAGCCAGCATATCCAGTAATTCCATGTCAAGCATATATGTACAGTAAAATCTAAACTACACACAGATCTACATTTATTATTATTATTATTTACTGATTACTATTTTGTGATCACAAAAACATGAAAACAACTTAAATGTCCATCAGCTGGTAAACAGGCAAATGAAACGTGGTAGGTTTGTGTAAAAACACACTCCTCAACAGTTAAGGGAAATAAATTAGATCTGTAGGTAACAACGTGGATGGTTCTCAAAAAAATAAGTAAAAAAAAAAAGCAAGTCACAGAGTGAGACATAATTTATAAGACCATTTATACAATGTTTTAAAACCTTAGAAACTATGTTTTCCATATATCTAGCATCTACCTAAGTTAAAAAAAAATTTAAATAGCCTACATGAATACACACCAAATTCACAAAAGAGGAAAGGTGCCTTCTGGGGGAGAAGATGGAGAACTAGCTTCAGGATGATGGTCAAAAAGGACTTTGGTTTCAATCTGTAATGTTCTAATATATCCAAAAGGAGACTACACGTTACTCTCTATAATGTTCTAATATATCCAAAAGGAGACTACACATTACTCTCATAAAAGCTTTTAAAAGTATTTGGAAGTAAGCCAAATCAAAGTATTTAAATATGGATGGGAGAGATATGGGTATTTGTCATTTTCTCTTCCGTTATTTTTCTTCTACTTTTCAATCACTACCATCCAAAAAGGTGTTCCCCACCCCCTGCAAAAACAAAATAAAATTACATGCTGCATAATATGAACATTAGCACCCACGATAGCGATCTGATTCTGATGTGTTCAAATCATGTGGCTTTTTTATTTTATTTTATTTTTTTTAATTATAACAAAAGTAAACAGACAAGTCAAAATTAGCTCACACTTACGCATGTAAGGCAGTTTTTCTGGACAGGGAAGAAATGGTGAATATGTGAAGTTTTCCGGGAGATATGTTGTTGTTTGAACAAGATAGTCACTTGAATTATTGCCTTCAGGATAATCTTGGAGAGAGAGAAGAAAGTTACAACCAAAATATTGCCTTCTGCTTTTGCTTTCAGTATGAAATGTCACTGTCACCGAGACGACTACAATATGCAATCCCCAGAAGTACTTAGAAGCAATTATCTAGAAAGAAGTAGAGAAAAGCAAACCGCTGATGGAATGGACCCCTGGCATGATTTCCCAGGAGAGGTCTGGAGAGCAGCATGGCCCCACCCCTGCACACAAACAGCGGTGCCACTTGCAACCACGTGAATGCCTGTCCCCGCCCCACTGGCTGGGCCAAATCTGAAGGGAGTGCAGAGACACACCAGCGAATTCTGTCCACTTTCTCGCAGCCACACTCAACCCAGCACACTGCTACCAGCATCTGAAGAGCAGAGGGGTGGGACTAATGTTTTCTTAACACCTCACAGTAAGAAAGAAAAAGATCCACCCACTCAACTTACTTTTCGAACACAGCCTACTCTACACCTTTAAATCAGTCATTCTCAGCCTTCCTGCTGCAGCTCCTAGGGAGCCCTGAGGCTATTACTACAATTTGATCCACTCTCCTTAGAGTCAGCAAGTTATGCTATCCATAGGACAACGGTCCTGAGCACCAAGGTCAAACCCCTGTGTTCAAATTCTTGCTCTTAACATGTAACTAGCTTTCAGGGTATGACAGTATTCAATCTCTCATCTCTGCCTGCCTGCTATTGTCATTTTCAGATTTTGATAAAATATAGTATCTAAAGAGCTTAGAATATGCCTGGGCCTATAAAAATATCCAATAGTTGCTGCTAGGAGTGACTGTCTTAGACATGAACACCTAACACAACATGAGACAATCAAAGCCTTAGGATTCTTAAAGGTGGAGCCAGAGATCAATCCCTCTCTGGAGCAAAGTTCTGAAATGCAAATCTAAGAACTACAACCTGTCAGTTTCCTGCTATGGAGATTAAGCTGACATAAGAGAATACAGTGCATACAGAAGATAAGAGATGGAAGCAGCTGATTAAACTACTGTCTGTCTCCTGGATCCAACCATATACCACAGAAAATGAAAATGTTTGCTCTAGCAAACACTCTAGGAAAATGGGAAGAAATTCTTTCAATTTCAGTGATCAGCTCCAATGAGACTGTAAAAGCCAAACCCTCGGACTCATGGGAAAATGGGAAAAGTATGCTTATGAGGTACGTAAGCAGAGTCAGAGCAAACTAAGTGCTTCCTCTGTACACATGTTCATTCATTACCAAAATGGAGTTGATGGGGCTGCAGCTGGGAGCCAGAACAGCATTTTGGAGCAGAAACGCACCTCAACTCCAGGCCCACCTATGAAAGAGGGCCCTCCCTGCCAAGGGTGCCAAATGGAAGTTGATGAACAAAGGCTCCAAGCCAGACAAGAAGGTCCAGTTTCAAAGCCTGCATGGAAATTTCAGTTATTAATTTGACAGGGCATCAATAAGGTAGTAACTGTAGTTCCAGAAAAAGCCAACACCACAGAGACCAATGATGGTACAGCTGCTAAGGACAACTTCACCAGGAAGTAGGAAACCCCAGTAAGAGAACTCCCCCAGTCCTCTCTCCAGAAGCCCTGGAAAGCATCTGTCAAGGAAAATCCTCTAGGTTACACGGGGAGGAGGGATTCAGTGGGCACTGTTTTGTGTATCAGGGACAGAGCAGGGCCACAGAGACTCCTCTTAAGAGCCCACACTAGGTATCTCACCCACATGTATCTGAAAGACTTAAAGATACTGTAAGACATAAAACGAGTAAGGAAGGTTCTGATTCTTTCCTTAAGATGCTTTAAAAAAAATTTACATATATATCAAATTTCAAGTCCTATTTTAAAAAAGATTTCACTTCTTATGCAGAGTCTTACACTGCTAGTGGTAGGAGCTAATACTCTAAGCAAGAATTAGATTTTTGTCACTTCCACAAAAAAACAAAAATAAAGCTAAGATCATTAGTAGTAACTTCTGATCAAACTCCTTAGAGTTATTTATACGTTAGAGTTATTTATTTATCTTCAATCGACAAATAGATTTTGCTGCTTATTAATAATATAACAAACTTTTTTTTTTTCATTTGAAAACAAGATAAAGCATTCTTATTTCAGGGACACAGCAAGAAAAAAAGATCACATACAAAGAGAATTCTTAAAAATTATGTTTGTCAAAATTTGAAAAAAATCAAATCAAAGGACTGTAATAAAGTCAAAGTAATCTCCCAAAATCTAGAAAGAAGAGAAAAAAATTGGAAAACAAAAAAGAAAGGATGATAAAATTAGAGGATTCTTTCAGAAGCCACTAATCCAAATAGTTCCAAAAAGAAGGGGGAACAAAGCAAGAAGACAAATAATCAAAGAAATAATAGAGGAATATTTTGTAGAACCAACAGACAAGAGGTTCCATACTGATAGGCCCGTAGTACCCAGAGAGAAGAAAAACTAAGCTCTAAGATGTTCTTTGTAAGATTTCATGATCCAAGAAAAAAAAAAAAAAAAAATCCTAAAAGTCTCCAGAAAGAAAGGAAAAATTCATCCACGTATAGTATCTGTGATTAGAATGTTCATCATATTTCTCAAAAGCAATACTGGAAGAGAGAGAACAATGATGTAGGAATACAAAATCCTCAAGTGTGATCACTTCATGTTCCTAAACTGCTCAGGAAAAAATTAGAGATGCATAGAAAGCTTAGTAAATGGAGTGGGGGAGGGAGTGGGGATAAAAAGAATCATTATTAAAAAGATTCACAAAATCGCATCTACTACTTCATTCAAGAAAACAAACCTCCCATGAATTACGTATGTATGTCTTGCTTCTGTAACAGGAAGAGTCACAACTGATAATTAAGAAACAGCAAAATAGGGATGGGACTGTAGCTTGGAATAGACTGCATGCGTGTTTAACATGCTCAGAGCAAGGGGTTCAATCTGGGATGGAGGGAAGAACAGCAGAACAGAAGGAAGATACGCACAGAATAAACTGTTCAAAATTAAAAGTAGTTCTCTTTGAGGATTAGGACTCAGAGAATGTGTGTGATAGGAGACTGCTGTTTTTGTTTGATCCTGGCTGGGTACAGGGGTGCACTGTAATCCCAGCACTTTGGAAGGCTGAGGCAGAAGGATTCTAAGTTCAAGGCCAGCTTCAGCCAGTTAGTAGGACCCTGTCTCAAAATAAAAAAAATTAAAAAGGGCTGGGGATATAGCTCAATGACAAATTGTCCCTGGGTTCAATCCCCAGTACCAAAAAATTAAAAAAAAAAAAAATATATATATATATATACACACATATGTACTACTTAAAATTTAAGAAAATAACTTAAATAGTTTGCTTTTCAATATGAATACATGAATGGTTAAAACAATAACTATAGAACAGCGAGTTCTTTTGCACAAGTTACATAGCTCTCACGCTCACGAGCTCTTACACTCAGACACAAAGTTCATCTTACAGCTTCTATTTTTGCACATGCCACAGAAAGAACAGAATATGAATATGATGCTTTTTCTTAATCTCTTCAGTTAATTTTTCTTAAGCACTTACTATATAATACACATTTGTAGGAGCTAGAAATGGAAGTTAAATAATGTTGTCCTAGAGTCACTGCCTTTATGTGTTCCAAAAACTTGTTTTCTTATAATACTAAGGCAGAAAAATATTAATGTTCTCCTGTATCCTCAAATGATTTCTTAATGTTGTATATTAATTTTAAATCAGAATATTTACTCTGCATAATTTACTAATTTTTGTCATTAATACTGGGGCCTCTCTTCTTATCCATGTGCTATAATTCTACAGACCCACATCCAACTCATTGAAATTTCAAGCTCTCTAAACATTTCCACAAAACAAACTGCTGACAGTCACTCCCCCTGGGAAGTGTGGTGACAAGAAAACCAGAGGGAACTATTTCACTTAGTTCATTCTAATGCCAGAATGATTGAATCTTTCATAAAAGAACACTTCATCACTTTTATCAGCTTTCAAAAAACACTTTTTAAAAAGCTTTAAAGACATGCAATATTATATTCACTTCCTTCAACACAGTTTTGGAGCTAAACGTGTTTTTCTTGGCCACATCATTATAAATGATCCTAAGGAGTTCGATTCATTGTGAGACTTACAGAAACACCTCTGCACTCCTGAGTACTTTGTCCAGTGGTATTTACATCATCCCACTGTAAGATATACATGAGTCTACCCACCGCCTGGGTCCTTCTCTTTTAATTGAAATCCAATTGTCTTTGTTTTCTACCATCCAATAAAGTTGTAGGACATAGCAGGAACATACTGCAAATAAATCCTTTACAACTGATAATATAGCCAATAATGATTTAAGTTTTTGGAGATTATACTGTAATAAACCCATAAAATTGTGATTCCTACTAAAGTGGGTAGGTGAGCAATGTCCATCAAATATAACCACTGCTTTTAAAATAGAAGAGTTTAAAAAGGTTATGCATGTGGAGAGATCCACCACAACGCTGTTAAGAGGCAGACGTTATTTCATCTAATGAATGGATGAAAACAAAATGAGTTCTGGGCCCCTTCCTGTTTCTTCCCATCCAGAACCACACCCAAAGAGGAGGCAGACAAAAAGAAAACCACTGGACAGGTCCCAACTCCACTCTCACTGGACCTTATCACTTAATGGAAAAGGAGAATGGGACCAAAGGACACCTTCTCAATGACTTTATTTCTTCTACAAAGGGCACCTTAAAAGGGGTGGCAGAAACCCCTTGAGTTCTTTCCTGTTCACCACTAGCTTGTGCTGTCAGGCATATACCAAATAAGAAAGCATGCAAGGTTATTTCTAACAAACCCACCAAGCTTAACACTGCATGACCCCAACACCTGCTTCAGTAATTATTCAACAAATAAGTCCTGTTTTCTTAATTTGACTGACTCTGCAGGCATCATTTAATTATGAGAATACATGATTTCTGCACAAAAATACATACCTATTTACATTTGATGCTGCATAAAGTCATGTAAGGTGGTTAAAACTTCTTTTCGAAATCAAATGCACTTATAAATATAACAAGCTATCTACCTTTTATTGTTAAAATTTAAATGAGCCACTATGTATTTATCAATTTTCCACTAGGGTTCAAGTAGCCCTTTGTACACCTTATTGGCTATATCTCCTTTTTGGAAACTTTATATGTATTCATCTGTGCAAAAATAATAACTGCATTCTAAATAACTACATTTCTAGATCTCCAAGAGAAAGCTATATGTAAAGGGAGAATGTTTTTCCTAATCTGAGTCTCCTATATCTAGTTAAGTATACAAACTACATTAACTGTTCAATAAATGCTGTCTAAATGAACCTGGCAGAGCTTCATAGTTGCCTACTTTAACTCAATTTCCTTTCTCCTTAGGTAACAGAACCCCAATTTTATTCCAGCACCAGTGTTCCCAGCTCAATGACTTTATTTCCCAGTGTACTTAAATGTGCCCATGCGATTATGTTCTGGCCAGAGAGATGTATGAAGAAACACCGTGTGGGACTTCTGGAAAGGTTCCTTAAAGGCAGGTACCCAATTTGTTCTTACTTCTTTCATTCTTTCTTCCTATTAAGCCAAATGCAAATACAAAGACCAGAGCCCCAACAGCCAAGGCTGTGAGTTTACTATGATACTATTTGGCAAAGCAGAAGACGCAAAGCATGTGATGACTTATGAAGAAATCTCCACAACAGCCACAGACAACCAACTTCCAAACTTTTACATGAGAACAGAAAGGCTCAAGTGGCTAAGTCACTACTTTCCAGGCATCTGTTAGAACCCCACCCAATTCCTGACTAATGCTATAACTGCCTCCTAAAGACAGTTTTCCCATTAGTAAAGAAATGGTTAAGCACCCTTGATAACAAATGGTTAAGCAATCCCTGATAAGAAATTAAAAAACCAAACACTTTCACATCTTACTAAACCATATGAAAGGCTTTCAAAAGTTCATATTGTCATTATTGAAACTGTAACCTGGTGAAGGGAAGAAAGGATTCCTCTTTCTTTTTGCATAATGCTAAAGGAAAGTTTGCCTTGTTCAGGTAATCATTTATCATTTTTCCTAATTGAGCTCAACATCCACACATAACTTATTCATATCCCAGGGGAAAAAAAATCTATGATATACACACTTTTAATATTCATTCAAATACAGTAACCTAAACCTAATATTTCTTTTCAGTTGAACAGACTTTGTGTGTGTGTGTGTGTGTGTGGTGCTGGGGGTTGGACCCCGCAGGGTCCTGTGCATGCAAGGCAGGTACTCTACCACCTGAGCTATATCCCCAGCCCCATCAGTTAAACAGACTTTCAACAAACACTTTCACGCTGGGTGCAGTAGTGCACGCCTATAAACCCAGTGACTCAGGGATTATGTCACTTAAAGGCAGGTACCCAATTTGTTCTTATTTCTTTCATTCTTTCTTCCTATTAAGCCAAGTGCAAATACAAAGACCGGAGCCCCAGCAGCCACTTTAGGCTGTGAGTTCACTGTGATGCTATGTGGCAGAGCAGAAGACACAAAGCACGTGATGACTTACAAAGGAACCTCCACAACAGCCACAGATAACCAACTTCCAAGTTGAGACCCTAAAAAAGTTAATGAGACCCTGTCTCAAACTAAAAAATAAAAAAAAGGGCTGGGGATGTGGCTCAATGGTTAAGCACCCTTGATAACAAATGGTTAAGCAATCCCTGATAAGAAATTTAAAAACCAAACACTTTCACAACTTACTAAACCAGCACAGCCCTAAAGGAGTTTTTAAAATATTTAGACTTCTCCTAAAATTGACCTCCTATTCAGTAGGCCAATCAATACAGAAGACAGGTTAATGAGATTTTTATCATACTATTAAATAAATTCTGCTATGTTGAAAGTCTTTCTAAAAGAAATTAAGTCTAAAAGATTAAAGGAAAACAAGAGTGTTTTGATTTGTAGCATTGAAAATAAATCAGGCAAATGACTACAATGGATTTTGTAAAAGTATGGGTGATATTAAATTGCAAACTGGTACGCCACAGTCTTGAATTTTTTAGCAGGGTCTAAAACTCCTTTATGCCTTGACGTACTTTTGAGAAAGCACACTTATGGCTAGGAGGTAGGCATTCTACTGAGAGGTGGCAACAGAGACAGCAGAACAGTGACTTCAGGTCTACAGTGGCCCAAACAACCACTGACACAAATTAAATATTTATTTTCAACCACTTAAAATGAGAACACACAGCTCGCAACAACTGGCAATCCCACCAATCCCTTTAAAGTAGCACCGACAATACTCAGGATCCTGACACTGTGGGAAGACAGCCGCAGAGGAGCGTGGGTACTCTTCCAGAGTAAGAAACCCATTCACACCACATTCACATTCACATTCACAGCACCAAATCATTAGTTTGGCCTATTAGATCTTAACTTTTTGTGACTCTAATGCAGATTCTACTTCCAGATGACATTTAAAAAGAAAAGAGCAACTACTGATTTCCAATTTTATAAAATTTCTCCTTTAGCCCCTTAAAAAGTTCATAAAATTAAGAATATTCTATAATGCAAAAATAATTACGTATGTTCCAGAGAGAGTTGGAAAAACATTTTAGATATAAGAATAGCCATACACAGTAGTGTGGCTCATTGAGATGAATTAATTATTCCTTGTGGTTAATTTAAATATAATAGATAAACTGAAAAAGCAGAAGTTGCTCTGAATTTTATGTTTGCAGGAGTGAACTTTTAAGTATCTTTGCACCAAATCCTATCACCCTTGAAACCACAGCTTTATATAGCCTAAAATATGGGACAGACCTGATTTGCATAATAAATTAATATACAAGTGTACTTAGTAGACAAGTCTTCATCTCTAACAGGGAGTTCCTGGGAGGCAAAACCAGAGTTTAAAAGATCTAGTCACATGCTCTATGCCTATAAGGATAAGAAACAAAAGCCAAGTAAAGTGAAAGAGGAAGCAGTCTTACCTGTGCCATTGAGGGTGGCATTTTTATTTGTGTACAGCCTGATCATATGTCCTATTGTTTTCACATTCTCTCTCAACATTATACCTCGAGCTTGTACCATAAAGAGGTATGTGTTGGCTATAAAAAAAAGTGGGGGGGGGAATAGGGATGTCATTAACATGATAAGCTTATTTAATAAAATAATAATTAAAATGGCAATATCCCTTTACTAAAGAGACTAAATGAACAAATTGAAATATCACAATGAACTCTTTAACCATAAATTATTTTCTACTATTAAATGTACAAAGTTATTTCAAAAAATTACCTTATTTTAAATACTCAAACCAAGTCAGAAAGCTTATTTTTTCTAATTCTATGTTAATTCCTTGAAACCAAAAATTCCACAAATATAAAGATTCTTTATATAATGATATATACCACAAATCATAATATTCGGTATGCATGAAGATCTTGCAATGGATCCTGTATATTTTCAATGTGCGTAGGAGAGAAGGCTGTTCTAGAATCAGTATCTATTTTGGTAATTTGTCTAAGAGTTAATTCCTTACCTTTCCATCACAAATAGACCTACCAAGGTTGTGAAAATAGATGAAATATAAAATTAATGTGCATTTTAAGATTGGTCACTTTAGTTCTTTGTGATAAGTGCTTTAAAAACAGCCCCTTAGTTTCTTCCTGGGGAGAAATGGGTAAGCAGGGAATTATAAACCCAGATCCCTTGCTGGTCCCCATTCTGCTACTGCAGTACCTGACCTGGGACACTGGCTGGAGCCCTCACTTTAGAGAGGCAGCCCTGCACCAGGGCCTCTTCCACTCTCTATGCTCTAGTCACAAAGCCAGGAAGTCAGAACTCCATTTAGGAAGCAGAAGTTCATTCCTGGGCGAAAGCTCGACAAGGTTAAGAGAAGCCATCACTGAGCTCAGTAATGACACTTCAAAATATGAATGCTGAATGAAAAAGCAAACAAGGCCACCTAACTTTCCAGGCCCTGCTCTACTCTCTCCAGGTGGCAGGTTGATGAGCAAAACGTGACATTCACTACCTGTCTTCCCATTTTTATGTAAATGTGAACTTGTCCAAATACAAACAATACGGCAACCCAGCCTGAAATAAAATGAGTAGAGGAGTTAATATTTTCTTTCACCTACAATCCATAAAAGATAAACAGAAGCATCCAGGTTTTACATAAGCTTAACCGCAATTATTTTTAAGAGTATGTCTACCCACTTTCTAGAAAACAGTCCTATATTAGATGTTACTTGTTTAGGCTTGATTTTATTATACTGGGCTATAACCACCACAAAATTTTATTATATTTTCCCACTTGAATGGACATGAAAAAAAAATGAAGAGAATAAAAGAAATAAGAAAATGAAAATAACAGTCATTCAAAAATGTACAAAAACATCTGATAAAAGTCAAACTAACCTTAATAATTCTACCTAAACCAGGATCTAAAATTCAATTGAACGAGGTGGGGAAGGGCATCAAGCAGATCATGAACACCAATTGGCTAACAGTACCTGGAGGTTTTTTTTTTAAATCTCAAAATTATATATGACATTTGTTACCAGTGATGTAAATATCTTATATTTGTTCTATACCAAACGATACAAAGGCCACCACAGAGTAGCAGAACTGAGCCAAGGGTAAAAAAACAAACTTCCAGAAATGACACTGGCCTAAGCAAGGAATGCTTAGTGAGAGCATATGTGCATTACCATGTGTCTTGTAAACATAATTTTACAAAATTATACAGCTGGAGAGGTGCAGGGAGGTCAGGCCACAGCTATGCAGATAGCCAGGGCACAGCAGAACAGAGTTAAGGTAGAAGGCAAGAACCAGATTCCCTGATGGTCACCAACAGGGAAGGCCGTGGGGGATACAAGAACAGGAACTCTGAACGGAGGACTAACTGCCTACATCTCCCACATATGCGGGACAATGGAGGGCACAGGATTCTAAAGAGAAGGAAATGAATTAGCATTTACTGAGTACCCACTTTGGTCAGGCCCTGAGCTAAAGTCTGTATCCAAATACATGTAAATATTCACATAATTATATTTCATTTAGTTCTTATAACTGCCGATAGCAGAGTGAATGGAAGTCCCCAAAAAGATATGTCCACATCCTAATTCCCTGAACCTGTGAATGTTACAATATTTGGAAAGAAGTCCTAGCAGATGTATTTCAGTTAAGGATTTTGAGATGAAGAGATCATTCTGGATTATCTGGGTGAGCCCTAAATCCAAGGCAATTGCTCTTACAGGAGAAAGGGAGAAGGGGATTTTTCACACACAAAGGCACATGCACTAGAAAGGCAGAGTTAAGACAGAGGACAAGGGAGCTATGTGGCCACACCCACGCAAGGCAACAGGCACATGACTGAGAACAGGCCAGGACGGTTCTCCCCAAGAGCTTGCAGAGTAAATGTCCTGCCAGCCTTCATTTCAGACTTCTAGCCTCCACAACTGTGAGAAAGTAAACTTTGTTTTAAGCCACTCGTTGTGTGGCGAGGAGATAAGCAGTCCTGGGAAGCTGATACATCATCCTTTGATAGCGATAATGAAAAGAAAAAACTCCAAAGTAAGTTACACAGGTAGAATTAAAAACTCAGGATTCAAGCACTCGTCTGAATGAGTGGAGTAGGGGGCAGGCAGTGAGCTGGAAGAAGTCACAGAGGACATGGAGGGACAAGGAGAAAGAGAAATCTGCAATGTAAAAAGTCACGAGGGAAGTGACAATATGAAGAATAAATCACACTTCAATTACTGTGAGCAGGAGAAAGCCAGAAGAGACATTTTAAAGTTACAGGAGAGAAAGTGTTGCCATATTATCTACTGAACATATATATAAGCAATATTTTAAAAAACAAAATACCTTGTATATTTACCCCTTACTATTACCTACAGACATCAGCTATCTCTGAATTTCTAAGAATGCACGATAATCTTCTTCATATGTTTCATGTGCCAAAAACTATCTTCTTTCTACACTCAGGGCCACATTCAATAAATCCCCAGATATTACTCATCCATGTTGGTAAAGGAAAACATATTACCTCTACTAATAGTGGTGTAAACCTCAGGATTAGGCTAGACTGAATATGTAATGCTGTTTATATTTTGCCTAAGAATAAGGTATTGCTTAGATTAAAAACAAAAAATAAACTTTGACGCTGTTCCAGGCTATTAAACAAACAACTCCTTTTATGTCAAAGTACTACTTAAACAGAGACTATCCTATCATCGTCATAGTAATACAAAGTCAGGTATGGGCTCAAGATCATCTATTGTACAAATAATTACCAACCTACAGTGTCCTCCTCTCCACCTTTCAAGGAAGTCCTGGGCTGTGTTCAGACTTTCATTTTATCAGGCAGATAACAAATATGATGATCACAAACAGTACAGATCTATTTCAGATCTTAGCCAACAGCTCAAACTTTGCTGATGTAGACACTAAAAATTAACAAGAAATTCTTCACAACAGGTCTCTTTATCCCTTCCATTCTGCAGTTAATGGTTTTAAATTATGTCTGGAGATTATCTGTGCTTGAATACTGATCATGGTTAAACATTCTCATATAAAAATTGATTTTTCCAATGGTCTTATATTAAAGATGCTCAGGATGGAGAGGTGTTTACCCAACAGATATTTATTGAATATCTACTATTTACCAAGCAGAGCTAGGGAATAAGGGGCCCTGTGGATTCCTATATAAAGAGCCAAGATCCTTAAGAGGCACATACTGACTAAATGCTCCTTTGCAACAACCAGATCAGGAGGTCAGCCTATTTTGTATGTAGTTGATAATTCAAAACGTAGACTCTGAATCTAGTGGTATGAAAACACTATCTAACGAGATAGCTTTGAGCCCTGTTGATTTACTATGCTACTAACCTAAAATAATGCACAGCTTCTTTAGTTTTATGGGAGCCCAAGAGAGTTAATGAACCACATTGGAAAAAATTAGAATCAGGAGGAAATGAGGGAATCAGAGAAGGAAAAATGCAGGCAATTAAACAGATTTTTTAAAAATCTAATCAGGAAACTCAATGACATTACAGACTAAAAGAAGAAACTATAAGTAAATACACCTAGGAAACACCATAAAACTGTTAAAAATCAGTGGTTTCAGAGTACATAAGGTGAATGTGAAACAATTCTCTTCACTTAGGAATTCTATTGATATGAGAAAAAAGAAAGTGAGAACTATTTGAACTTTATGTTTTACAACTATCCCCAATCTTGTGTTTTCATAATTAAAATGCCTTTTGGGATTTCACTTTACTTATTCATGAAAGAAAAACAAGAAAGAAGCAGAGAAGGGATGCAGGGCAGGAAATTCATTTCAAAGATTTCCAAATCCAGAGCACATTTTCAAATCAGTAAACAAGGTGCCTTGTAATTCTCTACCTTCAGTCTCCATATTCAAAAGAAAAAGTCCAATTTCTCTTCTATGACTCAACCTGGAAACTGCACTATAATTAGAAGTCATAATTCCTTTTTCTTTTTCTTAAGAGACTCAGTCTCACTATGTGGCCTGGCTGAAGAGATCCTCCTGATTCAGCCTCCCGAGTAGCTGAGACTACGGGTATGCACCACCACCCAAATCACTTAATAATCAAAAAGACAATATATGTAACATGGTTTCAGCAAAATCACACTAACATTAGCAAGGCTCAAGTATATAAAAACAAAACAGAATACACTATTTCAATCATAATATCATGTTATAGCAACAAACTTGATATAGCTACTTAAAGATACTACCTTAAAGATACTATCATAAAGATACTATAAAAAGACTTTTCTAGCCAAATACTGGGAAATGTTATGTTGAAATTACTTCCTTGGGTAACTTATAATGCTATACACTTTGAGAACTTCTATTAATCTTGTTAAGTGAATTACAACATATCTTTCTAATAATTATAAACAATAAATAACATTTAAGATAAACCTATAACCCAAACCCCTAGTCACTGCAGTCTCATAAAGGAACACAAGATGCTAGCTGTCTTAAGCAATTTATCGTCCATTTCTCTTCTAGAAGAAAAAAATTCTTCACCATGATAGACAGCCACTTCTATCTTAGAACAAGTTAACCTGGTTTTCAAAATGTAAGATTAGCTCTATAAAAGACTAAATGGCATGATTATCAATTGAGAAAAGTAAACCTATCTAGCACTTAATTCCCTTCCCCCACACCATTTGGGGTGTTTTCCAGAAACATCTTTCCCAGACTGAAAAATTACCTGAGACACATATTAAAAATAAATCAGAATTGCACTCAGAATCTCAGGTGAAATTCCTGGGAAATAAGGTTATTACAGCAGACCAACCTAACTATGGCTTAAACACATTAATATTTGAAAACCATTGCTCACAGTTATTCTCTAAACATAATTAATAATATTTTTAACAAGCCAAAAGGGGATTTTCCTTCTGTATTAGTTCAATTTATACATCCTCCTTCACATAGCTTTCAAATGCATGCACAATTCCTTCAGACCCTGGAGAGTCTATGTGCATCCTTAATCAACAAACAACACAAGGATTTTATGGAGACAAAAATTTTTACTAACTTAACTAATTAACCTGTAAAACAAAGATCCAAGCAAAAAGTCCTATTTGTTATGGGGGTGGGGAGCGGGGAGTTAATTAACAAATTTAATATTTAAAATGACTAAATTTACCTTCCTAAACATTGTGCTGGGCCCCATGTGACCAAAAATATGACTAGTGATAAGCTAACTCCTATTTCAACTAAACAGGGTTTTGCTGTAACTTAAACCAAACTCTGATAAATTTTTTCTATGACCTAAAAGCAAGTGTGCCTACAGGAACGTGACCATGAAATGTAACGAATGGAACAGTTCCAAAGTATGATGTGTACAGTAGGGAAGAGTAAGACTGGGATGTGCCTGACACTCCCTACTGAGCCCAAGAAATGAAATAAAAATTCCCAGTTACAACGAGAGGAAATGCAGTTTTCAAATGGCACGGTAATGGCACTGTAAGTATCCTCAGAAAAATCTGCATTCAACCTTCAATTGACCTGATCTCCAATTTGAATCACTTCTATTACTTGTACATTATTCTCTTTATTATCCTGACAAAAGGCAGAAATGGAAGGAAAAGGTCTTTTAAATATTAAATCACAGTACTTTTCACAAATTAAAAATAATAAGAAGGACAAGCAGAGAAAGGAGAAGAGAGGAATGAATCCACAGGGCAGACTGCTCTGCTTAAATGGGCCAACTGCAGCTCAGGCAATGGTGACAAAAGCCAGGCTGGTCCAAGGCACCAGGATAAAACTACAAAGGCTCGGAGCATGAGGAACAGCCAGATGCCACCTAGGAGCCCAAGGTCTGTGGTGTACCTCCTCCTCCCGCTCTTCTCCCCATGGCCTTTCCACCCACCTCCACAGTTTTTACCTAAGACAAACAAGAAAGGCAGGCTTGAAAGGAAAAAAGAGGCCAGGAAGGCCCCTGTGAGTGGAGGAGGGACAGGTGGCTGGGAAGCCAGGGTGCATGGAGTGAAGGGCACAAGGTCAACCCAGAACAGAGCCACAGAGTTGAAGGGATGTTAGTGGTCTGTCCCATCTCAAGCAAAGCATCTTACTGGCCCTAACAGGTGGTCATTTACCCTCACTTGAAAACGTGCAGGGAAAGGTGGGTTCACAGCCCTCTTACTACCCTGACTCCAGGTCAGTTTAGTACATTAGTGTGCATGTCTGTGTTTCTTAACAATAAGCCTGATATCAGTTTATGAGGTTATGTCAGGAAAGTTTTACCTGTATGGTAATCTTTTCGAATAGAGTTTATATTTTCCCCAAATCTTCAATTTTCCAGAGCAAAATACATCAGTTCCTTCAACTCAGGAACAGGGGGATCAGGAACATGAAGGTGTGCATTTCGGCTCTTCCACCAAGCTGTGTGAGACTTGGGGCAAGTGACAACCTATGGGAGTCTGTTTTTTCTTCTTTCTTCACGCAAAGGCTAGCCCTACTGACTATGGTACTATAATACAAAGCACTGGCTACCTTTGGGGTTTTGCTCCTGGGGCTTCTCTCTCTACATTCTGGCACCAGAAACACCAATGCCTCTGCACCCCTGTTTCTCATGGCCTTGGGCCCCTGCAGAGAGAAGCAAATGGGGACTGTGGTGAGGAAAGTAAGTAGTCACAGCGGGAACACCAGAGCATGAAGCCTAGGACTAGTGCTGTAAGAAGGCTTGAAGCACATCCTAGGATGAACAGGCTTCTCACGGGATAACTGTGTTAAAAATGAGTCAGAACCACGATTTTGGGGGCCTGGGAAAGATGCTGATTAAAGCATAACAGTTAAATATGGCTTGGATGGGTAGGAAATTAACCACCATATATTTAACACTGCCTCGAAAGGAAAATGCATTATCTTCCCAACCAAATTCCAAACAGTGTTTGGAATACTGTTGTGATTTGGATAGGAGGTCCTGCATTAATGATTGGACTGTGAGAGCCATAACCTAATCAGTCCATCCTAGTTTGAATGGACTGGGTGAATGAACCATAAGCTGCAGGGCCACAGCTAGAGGTGGTGGGTCACTTGGGGCATGCCTGGAAGGGTCCATCTTCCCTGTGGTCCCTTCCCCACTCTCCTCTCTGCTTCCTGGTGAGCCACAAACGGAGCAGCACTTCTCCACCACAGCCTTTTGCCATAATGCCCTGCCTCATCTTGTGCTCAATGCAGTGAACTCAGTTGACCTCTGGAACCATGAATGAAAATAAAGTTTCCCTCCTCAGGTATTTTGGTCACAGTTACGAAAAGCTGACTAACACCAAATACCAATCATACACAGAGGTTAGGAGTTTCTTTTTAAAGTATTCACAGATACTGGCTATTCTTATCTTTAGCAAACAAGAAACGGCAGATATGATAAGACTGCAGCAAATAAACATACTACTACTTCTTTCAGCCATAATGTTTACTACATCTCATATTTATTCATAAAATACTAAGGTGCTAAATGGCATTTAGCAGTGCCAGATTTCAATGAATCAATAAATCATCTAATTTCCCACAAGACCACAGGATTTAGATTAATTTACACTGACACTACAGAGCTGAGTTACAGGTGCTACTTGAGAACCGTAATCTGAATGTGGAAGGCCATCTCTAACAAAGCCTGCCACCCCCTTGAGTGTGGACCGGACCCACTGACTCCTTTGTGGTTGTGGAACTCAGGATCAAAACCAGGGTTGCTCACATGCCAATCAAGGGCTCTTAACACTGAGTTACCTCCCCAGTCCAGACTTCTTACTCACAAGACAGGAGAATAAGAAAAGGTAGCAGCATCTCCTGGGATACTTCCATACTATACGTGGACCTCCTCCACATTCTGACGGAGCCCCTATGATTCCATGTTTAAGAGTAACTAACTTAGTGAGTCACTTCCACTTGCAGGAGTGAGTTTATTACTCAGGTGTGCTGGGGGAGAAAGAGATAAATGTCACCCACCCGTGTGCTAAAGACACTCAAAATCTCTCTCCTGGGCCCCAAGCCCATACTTCCATCTGCCTACCTACTAACAAATTCTTCGTGGATGTCCCACAGGCATCCCAACTCAATCTCTCTAAAATTAAAACAGTCCCCTCAAAACATGTCTTTCTACATTCTCTCCAACTAGTATTCTGGTTGTCTCAGTTAGAATCTGAACATCCTCTTTAAGCTAGTCCCTTTTCTTCAACTGCACTATTGACATCCTCAATTCTTCCTGGTACAACTATCAAGACTGATCCAAATCTAACCTTCTGCTGCTTGACCAACTGCAAAAACTTCTCATCTGGTGTCTCTGTCCCTGTCCTCTACACCCCATCATTCATACTAGAACTATTACTCTGAAACAAAAGATTGCATTATTTCCCTTTTAAAAATTTCCGTTACTCACAGCGCAAAACCGGCATGGGATGTGAGGCCAGTAAAAAGGCCCAGAGAATAAAGATGACCCATACCATGGCCCGAATCAGAAGAACCCAAGTAAGGGGCCACACAGGTCAGAGGATTTGGTGAGGAGAACCCAAAAGAACTTGGGCAACACAAAGCAGACAAAAATAGCTCAATTAACCTCCAGGATATAAATAACTCAAAAAACTGAACACCCAAAAAACAAAGAACCCAATAAATAAATGGGCAAAGGAACTGAACAAGCACTTCACAGAAGAAACACGAAAGGTCAACAAATGTATGGAAAAATGTTCAACCTCTCTAGTAACCAAAAAAATGCAAATTAAAACTACACTGAGATTCCATCTTGCTCTAGTCAGAATGGCAATTATCAAGAATACAAGTAGCAGTAAATGTTGTTGAGGATGTGGGGAAAAAGGTACGCTCATACACTGCTAGTGGGACTGCAAATTGGTGCAACCACTCTGGAAAGCAGTGTGGCGATTCCTCAGAAAACTTGGAATGGAACCGCCAGTTATCCCACTCCTCAGCTTATACCCAAAGGATTTTAAATCAGCATACTATAGTGATGCAGCCACAATAATATTTGTAGCAGCTCAACTCACAACAGCTAAGCTATGGAACCAACCCAGTGCCCTTCAACAGATGAATGGATAAATGTGGGATATACACACAATGGAATATTACTCAGCCATAAAGAAGTATGAAATTATGGCATTTGCTAGTAAGTGGATGGAACTAGAGACTATCATGCTAAGTAAAACAAGCCAATCCCAAAGAAAAACAAATGCCAAATGTTCTCTCTGATTTGTGGATGCTAACACACAATAAGGGGAATAGGGAAGGGAAGAATTAGACAAAAGGGAATGAGGGAAGGGAGTAGGAATGGAAACAGGAAAGATAGAATGAATCAGACAGAACTTTCCTATGTTCCTATAGATGAATACACCACCAGCATAACTCCACATTATGTTCAATCACAAGAACAGGATTCTAATTAGAATTAAGTTATACTCTATGTATGTATAATATGTCAAAATACACTCTACTATCATGTGTATCTAAACAGAACAAATAAAATAAATAAATAAAATAGTTCAAAAGAACAGAACCAGGTTAGTCCAGTCAGAGCCAGGAGGCTAAAGGGCTATACTAAGAAAACTGCAGGGCAAATAGCTACTTTCTGAGAAGCCCAGAGATAAGCCCAATCAAAATGACAGGACACCTGCCTATAATCCCAGGGACTCTGGAGGCTGAGGCAGGAGGATCGGGAGTTCAAAGCCAGCCTCAGCACTTAGCAAGGTACTAAGCAACTCAGTGAGACCCTGTCTCTAAATAAAATACACAACAGGGCTGAGGGCTGGGGATGTGGTTCAGTGGTCGAATGCCTGAGTTCAATCCCTGTTACCCCCCAAAAAAATGATAGGAGGAGGATTAAGGGTGTGGCTTACTGACATATAAACCCTTATAGCATGCAGGAGGCCCTTGGTTTGATCCCCAGCACTGAAAGGGGAAAAAAAAATCAGGGGGCTTTGAGCAAGGACCTGACTAGCCACCTCGCCCAGAACACATATGTCTGCACATACACCCTGCACCCTACCGCTCAAAACCAACAACTCTACCACTCCCACCAGGGCACAAACCCCTTGGGGGCCCAAATTACCCAGCACTCTGTCAGGTAATTCCTCAACGGCCCACAGGAATTCAGACCAAAGTGGTCCAATTAGTTTCCACCACTACCAAAAGACAAAACAGTCTGCTAGTATGTGTAGGAAAGGCCAAGGAAACCATCGAGTCACATGGACAGTGAAATTGTCAGTCCCAGGGAGATCACCCAGTCTCCCCCATGACAGTGCCTCAGTGATTACAGGCACATCAATTTCTTTCTTAATCAGAGACATAGATAAAGCTGTGTGAGCCCAGAAACCTTTCCCAATCTGGCCCATCTAACACCCCACACCCTGAGGTGTAGCCAGATGGAATCATAGTACTCCCACTTTCTGGAAGCTTACTCATGCTGTTCGTTCTGACCAGAATCCCTCTGCTCATTCCAGAGAAGTCCTAGGGATGACCCACTCCAACCACTAGCTTCTCTCCACCACCTGCTTTGCAAGGACTTGTTGCAGCTCCTTCATGGGGTTCATCCCCATTGAACTGTTTCTGTCATCTATCTTTGGTACCTCAATGTCTAACTTCTCTTGGGTGCTCCATTTGTTGAATGAATTTTTAAGCTAGCTCATCTTCTCCTGATATGACAACAGGGAAATAACTAGGTTATGTTGGAAGTTATACTGGAAATAGCTTCCTACTAACTGGAATTCTATTTTCAATTCCATCAGGTAAAGATCTTGGAGGGAAACTGCATTTATCTCTTTGCAATCATGCACAAAGGCCAACACAAGATGAAAAACAATTCATGACTCCTACCTCTCCGGGGTAGGCTAGGGCAGTGTGTCCATGGACTTCCTATGGGGTGGTCAGGGGGAGGGTGCCTGCATCCAGTTTCTCTCCACACTAAAGTTAAAGACTATCCTTGCATTTCCTGCATGAATCAGTAATGTCAGGGGAAAAAAATGTTTCAAGTTGTTCCTAAAATAATGAGCTTCAAGTTCTATGGAACTCATTGTAGATGAAGACCCAAATAGCCCAGAAACTGCTAAGCAACATCGACAATCAGTGGAAACTAAACGTCTGCAACTAGCACACTGCAACCAGGTAATATATCAACTCACAGGAGAGAGAGAGGAGACAGGAACACCGGCAAAGGAGACCAAAGGGTAACTAAAACGAGAAGGCCTGTCTGAGAAGTGCACCTGACAAACACAGATGTTGACATAATGTAACTGACACCTACCAAACAGGTTGAAGTGGTAGGATTAACAGAGATGGCTTAACAGCAAAGATTTGATACATTCATTTCAAAGTCAATCAAAAGTCCTACAACATATATTTCAATCATAAGAAAATTTAGCCCCAAGATGCAATTCAAGCTAACATAGGATGCATTTCAAGAAGAAATCACTGTATGTCTAATGAAAAACTCTAAGAAATCCAGCACAGGTAAAGCATTTATTTCTGCTGCCCACCAAAGTACTTTGGTTGTCTCAACCCAAAGCACATGTGCAATGAATGGAGTGTTGCAGTATGAACCCAACTAGCCACATTTTTCAAGGGACATGGTTTTTATTTGAAAGAACAACAAACACATTATGGTTAGACTTGTGTATCTGACCTACATTTTCTCAAATATGAAGAAAGTGAGCCTGACACTTCAAAAAAAAAAATGGCATTGGTTGTCAATGATAAGAATTTGAGCATTCAAGCAAAAAAAATCTGAATTTTTGGAAAATCATTTTCCAATACTTAAAGATATGCAGATAAATAAGGAAGGTTTTGTGGGTTCTGGTTGGAAGGGGGTTTGCTTTGTTTTTTCTGTTTGTTGCTAAGTGGCACAGGATTTTGAATCAGATTCAGTTTAACAAATTTATAGTATTTTATAAGTTTGGTTAAGTTTCTTTTCTAACTATCTTTAATGGGTTTTTTTTTTTTTTTTTTTTAAATAAGATTCACAAGACAGTAGTAGTTTAAACCATGTCAACCTAATTGTTTGCAAGAAAACTGCCCAAATTTTTGACATTAATACGATTGTTCTATGGGAAACATTAAGCACTCAGATAAGAAAGATATATTAGTATTTTACATCAATTAAATTTTAAGACTCTACAGATAGTATATTAATGCACTAACAAAAAAATAAAAAACAAAAGGATGACATCAAATAAAATTTGGAATTCTGATTTCCTTTGGTTAACTTTTCTTCCCCTACCCACCACCCCCTCTGGTGAACTGAACCCAGGGGTACTTTACCACTGAGCCACATCTCCAATCCTTTCTATTTTTTTATTTTGAGACAGGGTCTTGCTAAGTTGCTCAGTCTCATCAAATTGCTGAGGTTGGCCTAGAACTTGCAATCCTCCTGCCTCAGCCTCCTTAATCACTGGAATAACAGGCATGGGACACCCACCACACCCAGTTCTTTGGTTAACTTTTTGAGTAATATAACTTTAACAAGTTAAATACAAAGTAACAAGTTAAATACAAAGTAAGAACATTGATATCTAAGAGCAAACAAAAAGGAAAAAAAACTTTCTCCAAACTCAAAGTTAAATGCCTAATAAAATAACATCCCACTGAGATGTCCAATTTCTAAGAAATTATGTAAGTTTAAAAAAAAAAAAAGCTACAGAATTAGGAATAAGTGTATAAGACTTCCAAAATTTCAAAAATAAATAAATAACAAACCTTAACAAACATGTTGGATAATATCAAGCCAACCGAGTGACAAGAAAGGGAAATATAACTGATATCTACCAAACTAGCTAATATGGTAAAAGGAATAAGAGCTTCTTAATAGAAGAGATGTGAAACTTTGAGACCCATAAAAGGTACTCCTACACACATACATTTCAGCCCTAAGAGAGTCTGGCTCCAAGACATAATTCAGGCTAAAATATGAACTACTGTCAGTATTTTAGGCTTCAAGGGGGTGTATTTTGCTGTTGTGCAAAGAAACTGCATTTATGAAAAGTAATATTAAAATATCCATGCTTCTATAAACTCTACCCTAAAACTTCTATTTTGAGAGACATCAAGGTGTCAGCAATTCACGAGTTCTCAAGTATCATCATCTGAGTGTATTCTTTTCTGGGGTGGGGGGGCAGGTGTACTGGGGATTAAACCTAGAGGTGCTTTACCACTAAGCCTCATCTCTAGTGCTTTTTGTTTTTTATGTTGAGACTGGGTCTCACTAAGTTGCTTAGGGCCTTGCTAAATTGCAGAGGCTGGCCTGGTACTTGTGATCCTCCTGCCTGGGCCTCCCAAATCGCTGGAATTACAGGCACACACCACCCCATCTGGCTTTGAGTGTACATTTCTTACTTGAATCTAAAACCTTAATAAAGAAAAAGTCACATAGTGATTTTTTATATTATAAAATTTCATATTATAAAATTTATAACAATAATCTATTATACCCAAGACAATGCCCAGATAAGAATTCCATCTCGAAATTCTGCAGGTGTTTTCATTCTGTAAGAGGTATCGCATTTTTAACCAACTTAGTGTCTAAAAAGAAATGGTAGGAGATGAACACTGTTACTAACAATTTAACATTAAAAACACAATAACCAAGAAAAATTCAGAAAAGTTTTGAAAATAGCAATGTATTTTAATATCCATATGAAATTCTTATTATTCATTCATCAGAATAATTCCAGGTTGGTTATCAACAAAAGGGAGGATGAGGAATTAGGATATTTAGTAAAGAAGCCAATACTACCTTTCAGACCAAAGGCCGAAAGTGCTAAACAGAAGGTTAAAATTTTAAACTACAAATTGCCTTACATAATTAATCACTATTTTATCTTCGAAATCATCCTAACAGGTAGCTGAGGCAACTTGCCCTTGAAAAGCAGATCCAAGAGTACCAAATAGTGGAGCACTGTTTTTTACAAGAGAACTCAGACCCTAAAAACTCCTGAAGTATGGCCCAAATGTTCACTGACCCCATTCTAAAAAAGTGACCTAGAACACCAGAGTACGAACACTGTTGACCTCGATCACATTCTCTGCTGCCGGTTTCTCCATCATAATTTTACAACCAGTTATTATATCTGAGAATGTTTGAATAAAACTACCATTAAACACTGAGCTTAAGCTTAAAGATTTGATATTAAATGGATAAAGCGGTCATGAATACTTTAGAACGCGACCAGAGCATCCCGGGCCATCACACCTACTCCTACTATGTCCATTTAATGCAATATTTTAAGTTATTTAAACGTACATGTACAAAATGCACATAGCAAAGCCATGCCCCCAAGCAATTTGACACGTCTAAAATAACAGTTCAAATAAAATGCTTTCTGCGGGCCCCTGTTCATACAGCCTCCAAATCCCACAAGTAACAGCCTTAACGTTCCGCATTTCCTCCACTGTGATCAGGGGAGGTGAGGGTGTGTCTCGGTACTTACCGATGCCCGGAGCCACATAGATGAAGTAGAGACACGACGAGGAGAGGGAGAAGAAGAAGATGAAGGCGAGGAGGGAGCGATTGGAGACCCGCATCATCCGCCTGAGCACAGACATCTTCCTCTTCCCAGCCAGCAGCTCGGGCTGCGCTCTCAGGCCGGATCCGGGGCCACCGTCCAGGCCCTAAACTTCCATGAATGTGCTAAGAACCCCGAGAATGCCGAGGGTTCCGCGCGGAGAGGCTCTGGGAAGAGGCCCCGAGCGGGAAGGAGAAAGGGGGAGGAAGCGCACGGAATGAATGGGAGGCCGGAGAGCCGGGGAGGAGAGGCGCGGAAGGACCACGGGGAAGGGTGGAGAGAGGAGAGGAGAGTCCGGATGGGGGTCCGGGGGACCAGAGGACCTGAAGAGGCCGAGGAAGGGCGAGGACGCGCGTTCTCTCCGCCAGGCAGCGGCGGGAGGAGGGGCTGCAGGTGGGGAGAGGCGCAGGCTGCGCGCCGCGGCGCCCTGCGGAGAGGGGCAGCTAACTGCAGCACGCCGGGGTGGCCCGCGGCTCCAGGTATCCGCCCAGCACGGAGCCCCGCGCTACGGGTCCAGCCGCTCGCGTTCGCTCGGCGGGCCTGCGCCGCCTTCTCCGGGCCGCGGCGTCTTGTGCCTGCGCGGGGTTAGCGTGGGCGCCGGGGCCGCAGCCCGCTCACGCGACGCGCGAGGGCCCGCGGGGACCCTGGGGGCCGAGGAGCTGGGCGCTCGCCGGCGCGCAACCTCCACCTCATGCCGCGCCGGACCCCGGCGCCCTGCGGCCGCCTCGGGAGCCAAGCGCAGGCCAGGGCGGCGTCCCGGCCAGCGGCGAGCGCGCTCCGGCTCCGGTTCCTGCCGCTGCCAGCTGCCCGTCCGGCCGCAAGGGCGGCAACGGCAGCGGCATTACCGCCGCCGGCAGGGGTGAGGCGCCCCCGCCGGCGCCGCCTCCCGGACACCGGGCAAAGATCGGCCCCGAGACGCGCGGCGAGCAGAGGTGGGGAGCGCGAAGAGAAGGAGGCCGCACGCCGTCGGAGCCGCTTTTGGGCCGGAGAAGGGGGCGGACCTGGAAAGGCGGCGGCGCCTCGGAGGAAAATCCGGACTGGCGGGCGCGCCCGGAGACCCCCGCAGGCTCCGCCCGCTCGCTCGGAACTCGGCAGGCGGCGCTGCGCCGGGACCCGAGGAAACCTGGAGCCCCCGCCCTCCCCTCGCCAGAAGCACCGCGCGTCCTCATTGGCCCGCTGCGCACTACGCGGTGCAACCCCCTCGGCGCCGCGGGACCAGGGCCCCCGCCGTCTCCTGCGTCACCGCCGCCCCCGCCGCTTGGGGACCCTGCGCTCTCCCAGCCGCACTGGGCTGGCGAACGCGTCCCCACCTGGCTTACGTTCTACCTTAGAAATCGATAATGAAGGATCATATACCTGGAGGGAAAGGGCATCTCGAGAAGGGATTTCGATGGTGTCATTTCCTCCCAAAATACTCAGCGAAAGAGATGTATTTTCTACCTGTATTAATAATTCCGCCCCCCATCCCACCCTTCCGATAGAAATGCGCTGTCGGGGTGCGGTGTGTGCTTTATGCTAGGACTTGCCTTCACTTCTGAAGATGAACACTAGGTAGTCCCCCTGTAGCTCTGTGCACTCCGTAGGCCTCTGAGCGCAGCCGCCCAGCTTCAGTAGACAAGCTGTCCAGTGCTTTAATGGACCTTCTAGGCCATGGGCTACCTGTGTTCAAATGTTTTTTCCAGCCAGCTAAATTAGTTCAGATCCTTAGATCACTTTTTTTTTTCCAACAAATACGTGCAGCCGTAATTTACTTCTTAGTAATACAAGTAGAAAACCATTAATTATGACAACCTAAAATTTTAAGCAGCTATTTTAAGAGTATGGGAACTCTCTCTAGTGGATCAAAAATAATAAAAGAAATGTATGGTGTAATAAATGTAGAACAAAGCTACTGCCATTATTTGCTCGGTATTCCCAGATTGAACTATCCCTTGATCGCCATCAAGTTTGGTACCTTCTTTTTTTTTTTTTTTTTTTTTTTTATTGTAAACAAATGGGATACATGTTGTTTCTCTGTTTGTACATGGCGTAAAGGCATACCATTTGTGTAATCATAAATTTACATAGGGTAATGTTGTCTGATGCATTCTGTTATTTTTCCCTTCCCCCCCACCCCTCCCACCCCTCTTTTCCCTCTATACAGTCCTTCCTTCCTCCATTCTTGCCCCCCTCCCTAACCCTAACTCTAACCCTAACACTAACCCCTCCCATCCCCCATTATGTGTCATCATCCACTTATCAGCGAGATCCATTCGTCCTTTGGTTTTTTGAGATTGGCTTATCTCACTTAGCATGATATTCTCCAATTTCTTCCATTTGCCTGCAAATGCCATAATTTTATCATTCTTTGTGGCTGAGTAATATTCCATTGTATATATATACCACAGTTTCTTTATCCATTCACCAATTGAAGGGCATCTAGGTTGGTTCCACAATCTGGCTATTGTGAATTGAGCAGCTATGAACATTGATATGGCTGTATCTCTGTAGTATGCTGATTTTAAGTCCTTTGGGTATAGGCCGAGGAGTGGGATAGCTGGGTCAAATGGTAGTTCCATTCCAAGTTTTCTAAGGAATCTCCACACTGCTTTCCAGAGTGGCTGCACTAATTTGCAGCCCCACCAGCAATGTATGAGTGTAAGTTTGGTACCTTCTTACCAAGACTCTTAGGCCTTAGATAGTCTCCGTGCTGTGCAAGGTGGAGCCTGAATCACCCGGGCCTATAAAGCCAGGCCTTTTATTAACTGTAAGACCTCTCTTAGTCCTCAAACTGGGTGTAATACCCATTATACAAGGCTGTGCAATGAAGTGGGATATCTAAAATACTGAGCATAGTATCTGGCACAAAAGAGATTCCCTTACATCCCATTAGTTCCTAGGATGGACTCACCAAGTTCAAACTCATTTCCTTTTGGACTACTTGAACAGTTACTGACTTTGTCTAGCTAATTTGATATTTAATGTGAAATGTAACATTTTTAGATGTTTAAGGCGAGTTAAAATGCAAAGTCAGCAACATATTAAATAAAACACTTGTAAAAAAAACTAAACAAAAGAAATTTGAACGGTGAGGAAGCAAAAATTGTGATATTGCCCTCCCCTTGACTTTTCATCTCTATTTGCACCAGTTCATCTGATAGTTTACAAAGTTAATGCCACCAAATCATTAGTCTAGATAGAGTTCCATACCTTTTCTTGCCTACAAATGGACCATGGATCCCAAGTAAGTTTGACTTTTTAAAGGAAAGTTTACAACTAAGAGGGAAGTATTAACATCATAGAACTTTAGGCTTAAGCTTCTTGTAAGAAATGTGAAGTCTACCTTCAGATATGCATAGATGACTGCCATTGGTATCTCTTCTCATTTTAACCTCATTCCTTTTGGTTTGTCTTGTCAGCAAGTGCATCACACATTTGTTAATACTGGTTCTCCCCTGAAGTAAAGCAGGACTTCATCTATTGTACCAGGAAGCAAGGTCAAGGATACAGGCATTGTGAGAATTATATTAAATGAGTTAATGCCTTTAGAGGGCCAGTTACATGCTAATCAATATCGGAAATTCATTAAATTTAATCTTCAAAGCTCTTCTTTCTGTCTCTTTCAGCAGAAACAAGTGATGCTTCACTTGTCTCTTTTTGTTTAAACACCAAATTTCCTAGTCAGTCACCTACTAAGTCCCTCTCTAAAAGTCTGAGGGATGCCTTGAGATCTCAGCTCTTTTTTTCTTTCAGGGGTAGGGTTGGAACCCAGACTCTTATACTTGCTAGCAAGCTCTCTACCACTAAGCTATCTGCTCCATACCCCTCAGCTCTTTTTTAAAGTAGAGGAAATATTCAGACCTAAGAAATTCTGAGTCTTTTCAAACACACATGATCAACAGATATTTCTCAGGAGTCAGATAAGCCCCACAGCAGAGGTGTAACCACAGAAATCTAAGAATTTTAATTTTTTATGACTTTGAAAAGGCCTTAAAACTTGTAATAGTAAGAATAACTTACAATGGTAAGACAGAGTAAATTTTATTTAATAGCTTTGTTCTAAATTTATTACATCTTTTCTTTTATTAGTTTTGGTCCACTAGAGAGAATTCCCATACTCTTAAATATTTGGATAAAATATTAAGTTGTCATAATTAATGGTTTTCCATTTGTATTAATAAGAAGTAAGTTACAGCTAGGAGCAGTGGTGAACCCTGTAATCCAAGCAGTTTGGGAGGCTGAGACAGGAGGATCACAAGTTCAAAGCCAACCTTAGCAATTTAGTGAGACCCTATCTCTAGATACAATATAAAAACAGGGCTGGGGATGTGGCTTGGTGGTTAAGTGCCTCTGGGTTCAATCCCTGGTACAAAAAAAAAAAAAAAAAAAGTAAGTAAATTACAGAGACTACAATCAAAACAAAAAAGAAATTATACTAGTTTAATGAAGTAGGTGACATTCTAGTTGGTTGGTTTATGCTCTCTGAGGATGAACAGTATTCACCCAGTGTTTTGCACATGACCTCAGACACACACACACACACACGCATATGTACATATACACACATATATATACATACACACACATACATTAGAGGGAAAAGGAATGAAATAGTGTATAGAATTTCACTTTTAAGATGGGCATATCGGGGATGTAACGAAGTAGTAGAGCACTTTCCTAGCATGGAAAAAGGCCCTAAATTCAATCCCCAGCATTGGGTTAGAGGCTGCCCTCAGGTGGGGGTGGGGAAGGCGAGGAAAAAAAGAAAAGAAAAAAGAAAGAAAAGCTAGGACTTGTGGCACTTGCAGTTTGTAATCCCAACTACTTGGGAGGCTAAGGCAGGAGAATTGATTGCAAAATCAAAACCAACTGGGGTAACTTAGTGAAACCCTGTTTCAAAATAAAATTTTAAAAGGCCTGGGGATATAACTCAGTGGTAGATCACTTGCTTAGCATATACAGGGCACCGAGTTCAATGCCCAATGCCAGAAAAAGAAAAACAAAAAAGATTGTCATTTTTAAGATTGATAAAAGTTCAAACCTCTGTATAACATCACTGAATAGTCAGGCACAATGGCACATGCCTGCAATCCCAGAGGCTCTAGAGGCTGAGGCAGGAGGATTGCAAGTTCAAAGTCAACCTCAGCAACTTGGGAAAGCCCTAAGCAACTCAGTGAGACCTGTCTCTAAATAAAATACAAAATAGGGATGGGGATTTGGCTTAGTGGTTGAGTGTCCCTGAGTTCAATCCCTGGTACTCCCTGCCAAAAAAAATCACTGAATAAATATAGTAATTAAAATTTTTCCAACATGTGGTCTTAACATTTGAAAGTCAGCTAAAGAAATTTGTTTGATGGATTGTATTTAGACAATTGAATTTTTTAACATATAATGGAATGTAGATTGTATAAAAGTTAAACATGGGCATGATTCATCAAATGAAATATATTTATTCCAAAATGTGGTACAGAAAATTCTTAAGTAAAAATTTCATTATAAATATGACCAAAATTCTGAAAAAAAGATATTTTTCCATTTAATATTTATGTTATACTAAACAAATTTTAAAATAAATCGGTCATATTTAGGAGCAAACATGATCACTTTAAAACCAGATTTTAATAATCTTATGCAATATCTATGAAGTAATACAGTACTTTATGATAACATGGTATTGTTGTTAAAATTTAAAAATAAAACCACTGTGAGGATCCTACTTCAGAGTTTAACCCAAATTTCATACTAATTTCAAAGTTCCGTAGCTCCTTCATCTTAAATCCAAGATCATTCTTTTACATCATGTGAATGCCCTATAGGATTTTTCAAAGTATTCAGATCACTTTCATATCATTTTCAGAAGAGCCCTTGGGGTAGGAACGGCAAGTATTGCTATGTCATTTGGGGATGAGGAAACTAGAGCTCAGTAAGGTAAAATAACTGGCCTGAGGTCACATGGTAATAAGGCAGCCAAGCTGGGAACAGAGCCAAGATGTCATCAACCTAGTTCCATGCCCTTTGTGCAAACCATACCAGCTCCCTTCTTCACGTGGGTTACTTTGCCTATCAAGGCAATGTTTATGTTTAGTGTGTATTTTCATTTTCTAGAAAGAAATCTATGTGATCCATCTTTCAAGCATTCTTTACCAATTTTGTCCTAGGCATTTGTCTTAGGAAAGTATATAAATTGTACTGTATTTGAGGACTGGGGGTACAGCTAAGTGGTAGAGCACTTTTTAGCAAGTATGAGACCCTGGGCTCAATCTCCAGCACCTCAAAAAAAATAATAAAAGCACTAAATAGTACACTGCGATACATAAAGTCAAGGCCCCACTGTCTAGATCTTGCTTATAATCAGTTGGCAAGTCAAAATGAGAAAGTTAGTAGATTGTGTTATCGTTGTTCATTCTTTTTCTTGGCTTAATGCTGGGTTTATTCAACAGATTACCAGTTTTGCCTTAAAGAGAATCTGAGCTGTCAGACAACAGTAACTGACTGACCCTGACTGAAGGTCAGCAAATCCTAGGCTAACTGGAAAAAGAAATCTGCCCAAGAAAAATGAGAATTTGATCAGGAAAAAAAAAATGGATTGGAAAGTAGGAGAACAGAAAAGAATAAGCAGAGATAGAAAGTTTGAAGAATAGCCAAGCCACACAGAAGGTGGTGTACAAGGCCTTCCGTGGACAGGGACAGCCTTCAAGCACCTACCAGGTTAGATGTAGGAGGCTGCCTTCACTCACCTGTAGCCTTGGCTGCCTGGGCCCCATGTGGGCCCCTGAAGACCAAAGGCAATTAAAATCTTGGTACATGCATAACTCAAATGCACAGGGCATCGCAGGTGTTGTGCTCACCAGTTGGACAATTCAACCTGACAGAGAAAGTTCATCACACACACACACACACACAGGTACATACAGGGAGAGAGAGTGTGCTTCCGAAGAGTGGCTAATCCTGAGTGTTAACACATATATCTTTGTTTAAAAGAAGGGGAAAAAACACGATTTCTTGACACAATTCAAAAGAGACTACCAAATAACCCATTCTCATTTAATTTTTTAAAGTCATTTCCTGAACACATTTCGGTGATATACACTAGTATCTCAGAAGCTATTACAAAAATAAGGCAATAAATAATTATTGAATGAGCATATTCACACACTCTTTAACCTCTTACATAATTGTGCATGACCCTTTAAAGTTTACTATAACAAAAAGTACAAGTTTTGTTCACCTTACCTCACTGGGAACATTATCAAAAGGCCATCTTCATAGGATCATAGCCATCTTCATAAAAGTAAAAGATAAAATACATAGATGAAAGATAATATGTTATGAAAGTATTCTTCTAGTGTATTTAGAATCTTATAACTAGCTGACAAAAACAATCCAAGTAATTTAATTATGATACAGAGTAACTTTTAATAAAAATTTCTATGCCATTTTCTATCCATTTATTGTCATATAATGACAGGATTTTCTCAGACTCGTCTTTTAGTGATTAAATCACTCAGGAAAGAAAAAACTACTCTTAGAGCTTTAATGTGTTAATATTGAAGTGAGAAATAGGATTCAGTTATACTCAATGAAGGATTTCAGTGTTTCTGTGCTTGAAAAGAGAAATCTGAACTATCAATGTCCTCACTTAAGCTAAAATCCACAGACTCATAGTCACAGGAAGGACTATGTTAATGTAAAAAGACATGTAAAAAGTAAGAACTTTAGGTATGACAGAGCTATCCAAAAGAAGGAAGTCAAATCCTATTAGCCTGAAAAGTATGACTAAAACCATTTCACCATGACCAAGGAAATGACCCAGAAATGCAAACATCTGACAACATTACACAAATTATTAAAATAATCCAACATATTAGACCAAAGAAAAATACAGTACATTTTTTAAAGATATTTATTTAAATATGCCACAATTTATTTGCCTAGGCTATTATTTGTGAATGAGCATTGCTTTCAATCTGAGTTAACAGTGAATAAAACTAGCATAAACAGGTGCACATATGTATGCATTTCCCTTGGTGTTATACCTAGTAGTGGAAATTCTAGATTTTATGATCTATGTGCACTCAGATTTAAGAGATAAAGGCAAAGAGCTTCCCAAGGTGGTGATACCAATTTATACTCCCACTTGCATCATTTGAGAGTTCAAGTTGCTCACATTCTCATCAACACTGACAGCAGTCAACCCTATTACTATTAGCATTTCAGGTAGAATGTAGTGGTATCTCATTTAATTTGCACTTTTCTGAGGTTTAATGGGATTGAGCAAATTTTCATACACTTATTGGCATGCAATGTCTTTTATACAGGCCAGGAAAGCCTTTGATACAATTAACAATTTCTAATGTTAAACTTGTCATAAAATAGGGAAAAGAGAAGATGGTCATATTTTAAAAAGAGCTAGTTCAAGGTGCATCAACATGATTACTGTAGAATTAGCCCCATCTAACTCTTGAAAAAGATACAGGTTAGCAAGAATTAGCCGGTACACTTGGATGAGAAAAGTAAGAGGTAAAAATAAGCCAGGCATGATATCACATCCCTGTTATCCTAGTGACTTAGGAAAGCTGAGGCAGGATGTTTGCAAGTTCAAGGCCAGCCTCAGCAACTTAGGAGTCCCTGTCTTAAAATAAAAAGCAAAAGCATCACTAGGGATGTATCTCAGTGGTAGACAGCACCTGGGCTCCATGCCCAGTACCAAAGAAAGGGAGAAAGAGAAAGAGAAGGAGGGAGAGAGAGAAAAGGGGTAAAAATAGTGGAAATAAATTATCAGTAGGGTATGTGATTAATGGGCAGGAAGCATTAGCCAAAAACCCCATTATTTAAAACTCATTCAAAATTATTGAATAGTCAATCAAAAATATATGCACACTTATATAACATTGGGTCATATTCCTAGAAATTAGGGTTCCAACTGAATTTAGTTATATGGGTTTCTGTAGTTCCTGTGGAGAAGTATTTTAGGCATTTACTTAAGCAAGTATTCAATCATCTCAGTTTCCCTTCAAACTGTCAAAAGACTGCTATTAATCTCTTAATTGTCTTTATTCTCTGCTGTCTCAAGTGTGTCTTTAAAAGGATCACATGTTGTCAGCAGATGAATTCTAATCTAGCACCTAACCTCTTCCCTTGTTCTTTTGTAGTAGGTAGAGAACCACAGTACCATAACTTTGGAAGTCAGAGGATGAAAACATTGTTTACTGGGCCTCAAAATAAAAATCTGGAAGGAGAGGCTCAAGCAGAGGAAACACACGTTGTAGAACCACTCAGCTCAGGATGGTTTGGATTTTGCTTTGGTACTGGTTGCATTTGGTAGCAGTATAGTGCACAAGTACATTACAAATGAAATATCATGGTGCTCAGAGCATGGAGAAAATCTCATTAACAGGATAATATGAAGACTGCTTAATATAGAAGTGTGTATAATACATATAGCATATCCTATTTTTTAAAATATCATAAGTAACAAATGAAATATAATATAGCAAATTGTATTACAAAATGGATAAAATTTAACAGCTTACCCCATATAAATGTTACCCTGTGAGATCATGTAACAAATACCAACAAGATCTCAAATGCTATAGCAACAATATATATATTATATATATATATATATTGTTTTGTATATATATATATTTATATATATATATATATAATACCTAAGGAAATGAATAAAATGAATATATTATATATATATTATATATATATATATATAATACCTAAGGAAATGAATAAAATGAATATATTATATATATTATATATATATATATATAATACCTAAGGAAATGAATAAAACCACCCTGAAGGAAAAATATCAGCAACAAAAAGTAGAGACAAAAAGAAGACCAGAAAGGATGGGAAATTCAGTATTATAAAGTAGTGGATTCTCCCTAAATGTGACCATGAGTATTGGAGGATGACCAATCTAGAAAGTTACAATCATTTATCCCTAAAATAGGTAGTTTAAGACAGGACAGTAAGCCTGCTTCCAAGACAAGAGACAGTGCCATAGCTAAAATAAGTCCTTGATTGATTCCAACAATATTTATGATCACTACCAGTTTTGCTTCTAGTATTCTTCACCTGCCTAGACATGAAAAATATGTTTATAGTTAGGGTATGTAAGAAGATGGATCTATCTTTAAAGAAATGAAGTCTTTCCTTCAGGGAGATGTAAACAGGAACAGTTCTCCAGGTCAGTCTGCTGGAGTCCAAAACTTGTACTTATAACCAAATGTCTCCTTTGCAGCTGGAGTACTTTTGCTTGAACTAAGCGTAACCCTTTTACCCAGAGTTGCAGATGTGGTCCAAGCAAGCTGGACTTCTTGAGACACACCAGTCTCTTCAGGATGATAGAGTGCTAGACAGAGGATGAGTGCTCTGAGCCTTTTCAATCTCTGCACTGGGTTGAAAGAGACAATGTATCAAGGAGAGGACTTGAGGAGACTTCAGACAGAGTCCTTTGCTATAGGATCTTCACCACTGCTTAGAATAAATTACAGCTGTGGGAACATTTGTTCACTCGGTTATTTGCAAACTGGCAATTATTACTGAGTTATAATTAACTTAGGTTGTGGTCTTGATATAAACTGTCTTAAAATAATCTATTTCAATAAAAATAGTTTCCCCATTTTTTCTGTATGATAAGAAATGTAGGTCCAGGAGCCTAGGTAGATGATAGAGCATTTGCCTAGCTTCCATAAGAACCTGGGTTCAATTCCAAGCTCTGCGAAAGAAAGAAAGAGGTCGGGGGTGGGGAAGAAAGAAAGAGAGAGAGAGAGAGAGAGAGAGAGAGAGAGAGAGAGAGAGAGAGAAAAGAAAAGAAAAGAAAAAATATTCTCACCAAAAACACCACATTACCAATTATGAATCATCAAAACAATAGGTATAAATGACCAGGTTTGGTGATGCACACCTGTAATCCCAGCGACTTGGAAGGCTAAAGCAGGAGGATCGAAAGTTCAAAGCTAGCCTCAACATCTTACCAAGGCCCTAAGCAACTTAGGCTGGGGACGTGGCTCAGCAGTTAAGTGCCCTTGGGTACCAAAAAAAAAAAAAGATAATTTTGATAACTAAAGTCAAGAATACAAAACAACCGAAATAAGTTTTATTCCTCTAATTTTACATGCTAGTTATTCCCAGACCCTATACATCTAAACTATTAATGGTGGGATAATTTTAGCATATGAATTGTGCAGTGATTTTTAATTTTAAACATTCTTAATCAACTTCCTGACCCCGACTTGTAAAATGACATTAAAATCTCCTAAGAGCCTTTAACATATGGCAATCGTTAACTATACTATACCACTGTTACGGTTTAGATTTGCAGTGTCCCCCAAATGCTCCTGTGCTAAGGCAGGAGTGTTCACAGGTAAAATGATTGGATTGTGAGAGCTGTAACATAATCAATCCATCTGTTTGAACAGACTGGGTAGTATCTGAAGGTAGGTGGGGCATGACTAGAGAAAGTAGGACATTGGAGGCCGGCCCGAGGAGAGTTCATCTTCCTGGTGGTCTCTTCCCTGCTTCCCCTCTCTGCTTCCTGGCGGGTCATGAATCAAGCATTCCACCATTATCTTCTGCCACAATGTCCTGCATCACCTGGGGTCCAGAACAATGGACATAACCAACCACGAACTGAATCTCTGAAACCCTGAGCCAAAATAAACTTTCTCTCCACTAAATTGCTCTTGTTGGGTATTTTGGTCACAGTGATGAAAAGTTGACCAACAACTGTGGAGAGAGAATATTAATGTTTGAACGCTTAAGTCATTAAATTAGGGGTGACTTTGTTCCTTTTTAAAAAAATTTTTTTAGTTGATGGATATTTATTCATTTATTTATATGCAGGGCAGAGAATCAAATTCAGTGCCTCACACATTCTAGGCAAGCACTTTACCACTGAGCCGCAACCCCAGCCCTTGTTCCTATCTTTAAGAAAAAAAATGTTGGTAAATCCTTCATTGCCATAGGAAAAGGGGGCTAAAACCTTATTTGTAGGAAGAAGGAAGCATGTTATTAAAAGTTGAGCTGGCATAAGGTGTTTTCCTGTTTTATGAAATGCCACAAACCCTCACAGAAATTAATAAAACATCTTCCAAGTTACCAGAGAACATCTATAACCCTGAAAAGTCATGCAGGAAGAAGGCCTAGGAATACTGTCCACTGTCAGAAAAAAAAAAAAAAAAAAAAAAAAAAAAAAACTAGGAGAAGATTCTGCTCAGAACACTTAGGGCAAAACTTAAGGGCAGAATACTCTCAGGTCATGGAACCCCCCACGTGGCAAGACAGCCTCTTCTCCTGGAAGGAGGGGCTGCATCTGGGCTGCCTGGAGAGTCTCTTGGCTCCTTTTGACAGCATGGGAAAGAAGAGGCATTCAACAAGCAATGCACACACACACATAGCATTTCCATAACAAGCAGGCTATCAATCTGGCAAGGGGAGGCAAGCCTTGGAAAATATGCAGCCCCAGCCAAGTTTTATAAGTCGAAGAGTAGTGAAAGCTAAGTCAAAGGTAACCACACTTTTATGTTTACAGGAAAATCGTATCACGCAGAGATTCATGAAAAACCAGTGCTACTTCTCCTAACCTGGAATAGAATCACGTCATGGGACAAAATGCCAGTAAGAAAGCTTTCATAGGCAACGTCTTGCAATCCTGCTGTGCCTTAGGGCACTCCCTGGCCTGCACTCATGACTAGACCAGGAATAACTCCATTCAAAAAGAACTTATCCAGAAGGAACCAGGGTAAAGAACAAAAAGAAGTAGAGGAAAAAGAACATGATGTATGAAAGGTAGATAACCACTTATCAGAAAAATTATACCAAGAGTGAGATTGAAACCAATGTGTTAAACATCAAAAGAATTCTTACACACACACACACACACACACACACACACACACACACACACACACACACCATCCCTGGGAAATACAGACAGAATTAGAAGGGCTCAAGGAAGCAGAGGCAAAATGAGCTGGCATACTGGAAAGAAAAAAAAAATTTTAAAAGATCATCCTATTGTCACAAAAATCATGGCCACGTGGAAAGCAGAAACAAAAAGGTAATAGATATTCCTGAAAACACAATTAAAGGTATGAGATAACAGGTTTGAGAAAACTGAGCGTGGGAAAATAATAGAAAACAAGTAAACACATTTCAACATATGTACATTTGGTATTATTACTGAAGAAAACAGAGAAATGTGGGCTGGGGATAGAGCTCAACTGGGAGAGTTCTTGCATCCCAAGCACAAGGCCCTGGGCTCAATCCCCTGCACCACAAAAACAGAATAAGTGCAAAATGATATTTAAACTAACTAGAAAGGAAGAGGACCTCTATCTTCTAGATTCTGTTAGCTTCTTTTATTCACATCATGTCATCATTTTTAATCAAGTTATATTTCATTGCCTGTTTCTCTTCACTGTTTTCTACATTTTGTTATTTCATTGATTTTATTTATTCTATTATTTTATTGATTATCCATTTTAACATGCACAGCTATTTTATTATTTTAAGTAGTTCTAAAATTATCAGTGAATATTTCACAACCAAAGATCTAGAACAATTTTGCTTCTCTCCAATGAGCCTTACCTGCCTATTTTATTTCAATTTGTTTTAAAGCCCATCAAATTGCTTTTTAACGAAGGGAAGGAGGGGGGATAGGAATAGGAAAGACAATGGAATGAATCTACCTAACTTTCCTAAGTACATGTATGAATACACCACGATGAATCTCACCATGGTGTACATCCACAAGACTGGGATCCTAATTAGAATAAGATATACCCCATGCTTGTATAAATATATCAAAATAGACTCTACTGTCATGTATAACTAAAAAGAATCAATAAAAAAGAATAAAAGAAAGTCATATAAAAAATAAAAACATAATTGCTTAGGCTACTAACAAAAGTTTAAAATGAAAACTGCTGAGATGGCTCACTGTCAGGCACCTATCATCCGCCATTTGCCTGCCTCTCACCTGTCCATCGCCTACCTTACACCTATCCATCACCCACCGCATGAGGTTCACCTCCCGATTTTAATTCTGTCTGTATTTCCCAGGGATGGTGTGTGTGTGTGTGTGTGTGTGTGTGTGTGTGTGTGTGTGTAAGAATTCTTTTGATGTTTAACACATTGGCTTCAATTTCACTCTTGGTATAATCAGCAAACTGATCACCGACCGCCAGTGGAGCACCAGCTGCCTGCTGTTGCCTGGAAGTTCACTGTTACAGTACCTGCAGGTTTGATTACACATGGCTGCCACCATTTTGAGACAATAGCCAGGTCCTGTAGGACCCCTGGCCAGACTGACTGAGCCCCGTCTCCAGGACCCCTCAGCCCGACACATCACTCCCTGCCTCTGGGGCCCTCACATCGACTGCTCTCCATCACCGGGATCCCCAGACTGACTGACTGTGCCCTATCATCAGGACCCCAGACATACTGATTGCACCCTGCCTACAGGATCCCGCAACCACACCAAACACACCGGACCTCCAGGACCCCTGCCTGCCCAACCACACCCCACCTCCAGGACCTCCAGTAGACCATGTCCACACCCGAGCTGCAGCTCCCCATTTGCCAAGACATTTGGAAGCCAGAGCAGCCATCTTGGATAATCCTGGAAGCCCTAGCTCCGATCTTTAGGTGGGGAAAAACCCATCCTGAGACACCTGCTGGAGACTTGAAGCTCACTGTCAGGTACCTCTCATGCATCAGGCTACTGAAGACTGGGAGGTTTGAATACTATATGACTGTTATACTGTAGATTTTTTTTTCTCCTTATTGAACAATTTTAAGTTTTTATTTCTTTACTTTTCTTGCTCTCTTTTCCTTTTGTTTACCTGTTCCCTCAGAGTCGCTTTCTCCCTTTTTGCATGCTAACATCCAATTTCTTTTGATTATACTCTCACCCTTTCTATTATCTAGAACTTCTGTATGTTCTTTCTTATCCCATTAACAGCTACATCCTACATCCCTCTGCATCCTCTTTGTCCTCCATTAGAAACTGCAGACCTTATTACAAATCTGTTTGTTATACTGAAGATAATAATTGAAATCATTCTGTTTAGTATGACAATATTGTTAATGTCCTCATAGGGGCCATTTGGTCTAGGATTGCATACTGTTTGATTTGGGCACTGCTAATATTGATCTCCCCTTAAAGAAAAGGTTTTGGAAACCTATAGGGCCACTATAAGCCTATAGGGGGGAATCTGTAATACCCCAGATCTGCACTGCTAGAGGGGAAGATACATGAACAACATGAAAAAACAAGGGAAGAAAATGATCCAAACAAATCTAGGTTCTATTTTAATAGACTCCAATGACAGTATGGTAGAAGAAATGTCAGAAAAGAACTTCAGATTATACATGATTAAGATGATTCATGAGGCAAAGGATGAGATAAGAGCAAATGCAGGCAATGAATGATAATACCAATAAGCAGTTGAAAGAGCAACTGCAGGAAGCAAAAGATCATTTCAGCAAAGAGATAGAGATTCTCAAAAAAAAAAAAAAAAAAAAAAACAAACAACAACAACAACAAAAAGAAATGGAAATCCTTGAAATGAAGGAAACAATAAACCAAATAAAAAAACTCAATGGAAAGCATCACCAAAAGACTAGACCACTTGGAAGACAGAACCTCAGACAATGAAGACAAAATATTTAATCTTGCAAATAAAGTTACCCAAACAGAGAAGTTGGTAAGAAATCATGAACAGAATCTCCAAGAACTATGGGACATCATGAAAAGACCAAATTTAAGAATTATTGGGATTGAGGAAGACACAGAGATACGAACCAAAGGAATGAACAACCTATTCAATGAAGTAATATCAGAAAATTTCCCAAACCTGAAGAATGAAATGGAAAATCAAATACAAGAGACTTACAGAATACCAAATGCACAAAATCACAACAGAATCACACCAAGGCCTAACATTCAAAATAAAGATAGAATTTTGAAGGCTGCAAGAGAAAAGCATCAGATTACATATGGGGGGAGACCAATATGTATAGCAGCCAACTTCTCAACCCAGACTCTAAAAACTAGAAGGACCTGGAACAACATATTTCAAGCTCTGAAAGAACATGGTTGCCAACCAAGAATCCTATACTCAGCAAAACTAACCTTCAGATTTGAAGATGAAATAAAATCCTTCCATGATAAACAAAAGTTAAAAGAATTTACAAATAGAAATCCTGTGCTACAGAATATTCTCAACAAAATATTCCAAGAGGAGGAAATGAAAAACAACAATGTAGGTCAGCAAAGGGAGGAACTACCTTAGAGAAAAACCCACTCAAAGGAGAAACCAAGCCAACTTAAAAACCAAAAAGCAGCCAAATGACTGGGAATACAAATCATATCTCAATAATAACCCTGAATGTTAATGACCTAACTCATCAATCAAAAGACATAGACTGGCAGAATGGATTAAAAAGAAAGACCCAACAATATGCTGCCTGCAAGAGACCCATCTCATAGAAAAAGACATCCACAGACTAAAGGTGAAAGGATGGGAAAAAACCTACCACACACATAGACTCAGTAAAAAAGTGCGGGTTTCCATCCATATATCAGATAAAGTGGACTTCAAGCCAAAGTTAGTCAGAAGGGATAAAGAAGGACATTTCATACTGCTTAAGGGAAACATAAATCAGGAAGACCTAAGGATCATAAATATTTATACCTCAAATAAACAGTGCATCCCTGTATATCAAACAAATCCTTCTCAATTTCAGGAATCACATAGACCACAACACAATAATTCTGGGTGACTTTAACACACTGCTGTCACCACTAGATAGATCTTCCAAACAAAAACCACACAAAGAAATCATAGAACTCAGTAATGCAATCAATAATCTAGACTTAATAGACATATATAGAATATTTCATCCATCAATGAGCGAATTCACTTTCTTCTCAGCAGCACAAGGATCCTTCTCAAAAATAGACATATGTTATGCCACAAAGCAGCCCTTAGGAAGTGCAAAAAAATAGAGCTACTGCCTTGTGTTCTATCAGATCATAATGGACTGAGAGTAGAAATCAATGACAAAATAAAAAACAGAAATTACTCCAACACCTGGAGACTAAATAATATGCTATTGAATGAAACATGAATAACAGAAAACATCAGGGAGGTGATAAAAAAATTCTTAGAGGTCAATGAGAACAATAATACAACATATCAAAATCTCTGGGACACTATGAAAGCGGTACTAAGAAAATAATTCATTGCATGGGGCGCATTCCAGAAAAGAATGAAAAGTCAACAACTAAATGACCTAACATTACAGCTCAAAGTCCTAGAAAAAGAAGAACAAAACAACACCAAAAGTAGTGGAAGACAGGAAATAATTAAAATCAGAACTGAAATCAATGAAATTGAAACAAACAATTTAAAAAATTGACAAAACAAAGAGTTGGTTCTTTGAAAAAGTAAACAAAATAGACAAACCCTTAGCCACACTAACAAAGAGAAGAGAGAAAACTCAAATTACTAAAATTTGTGATGAAAAAGGAAATATCACAACAGACACCACTGAGATACAGATCATAATGCGAAGCTACTTTGAAAATCTGTTTTTCAACAAAATAGAAACTACTGAAGACATTGACAAATTTCTAGAGACATATGCTCCTCCCAAACTGAACCAGGACATACACAATTTAAACAGATCAATATCAAACAATGAAATAGAAGAAGCCATTAAAATCCTACCATCCAAGAAAAGTCCAGGACCAGAGAGATTCTCAGCCGAGTTCTACAAGATCTTCAAAGAAGTACTCATTCCAATACTTCTCAAAGTATTCCAGGAAATAGAAAAGGAGCATACCCTACCAAACTCATTCTATGAAGCTAATATCACCTCATACCCAAACCAGGGAAAGACACATCAAGGAAAGAAAATTTTAGACCAATATCCTTGATGAATATAGATGCAAAGATCTTTAACAAAATACTGGCAAATCGTATCCAAAAACATATTAAGAAAATCGTGCACCGCGATCAAGTGGGGTTCATCCCTGGAATGCAAGGATGGTTTAACATCCGTAAATCAATAAATGTAATCCATCATGTCAATAGACTTAAGGATAAGAATCATATGGTTATTTCAATTGATGCAGAAAAAGCATTCGACAAAATACAACACCCCTTCATGCTCAAAACACTAGAAAAAATAGGGATAGTAGGAACATACCTGAACATTTTAAAGGCTATTTATGCTAAGCCCATGGCCAACATCATTCTTAATGGAGGAAAAACTGAAACCATTCCCTTTAAAAACAGGAACAAGACATGGATGTCCTCTTTCACCACTTCTATTCAACATCGTTCTTGAAATACTAGTCAGAGCAATTAGACAAACTAAAGAAATTAAAGGGATACGAGTAGGAAAAGAGGAATTTAAGCTGTCACTATTTGCTGATGCCATGATTCCATATTTAGAGGATCCAAAAACCTCCTCCAGAAAACTTCTAGGCCTCATCAATGAATTCAGCAAAATAGCAGGCTATAAAATCAACACACATAAATCTAAAGCATTTTTAAACACAAGCAATGAAACATCTGAAAGGGAAATGAGGAAAACAACCCCATTTGCAACAGCCTCAAAAAAAATAAAATAAAATACTTGGGAATCAATCTAACCAAATAAGTAAAAGATCTATACAATGAAAACTACAAAACATTGAAGAAATTGAGGAAGTCCTTACAAGATGGAAAGATCTCCCATATTCTTGGATAGGCAGAATTAATATTGTCAAAATGGCCATACTACCAAAAGTGCTATACAGATTCAATGCAATTCTAATTAGAATTTCAATGACATACCTTACAGAAATAGAGCAAGCAATCATGAAATTCATCTGGAAGAATAAGAAACCCAGAATAGCTAAAGCAATCCTTGGCAGAAAGAGTGAAGCAGGGGGGTATTGCAATACCAGAATTTCAACTATACTACAAAGCAATAGTAACAAAAACTGCAAGGTATTGGTACCAAAATAGACAGGTAGATCAATGGTACAGAATAGAGGACACAGACACAAACCCAAATAAATACAATTTTCTCACACTAGACAAAGGTGCCAAAAATATGCAATGGAGAAAAGATAGCCTCTTCAAGAAATGGTGCTGGGAAAACTGGAAATCCATATGCAGCAGAATGAAACTAAACCCCTATCTCTCAATGAATGAAACTAAACCGCTGCACAAAACTCAACTCAAAATGGATTGGGGACCTTGGATTCAGACCAGAGACCCTTCATCTTATAGAAGAAAAAGTAGGTCCAAATCTTCAACATGTCAGCTTAGGACCAGACTTCCTTAACAGGGTTCCCACAGCAGAAGAAATAAAAGCAAGAATCAATAACTGGGATAGATTCAAACCAAAAAGCTTTTTCTCAGCAAAGGAAACTATCAGTAATGTGAAGAGAGAGCCTACAGAGTGGGAGAAAATCTTTGCCAATCATACTTCAGATAGAGCACTAATTTCCAGAATATATAAAGAACTCAAAAAACTCTACACCAAGAATACAAATAACCCAATCAACAAATGGGCTAAGGAAATGAACAGACACTTCACAGAAGATCTACAAGCAATCAACAAACATATGAAAAAATGTTCAACATCTCTAGTAATAAGAGAAATGCGAATCAAAACTACACTAAGATTCCATCTCACCCCAATTAGAATGGCGATTATCAAGAATACAAGCAACAATAGGTGTTGGCGAGGATGTGGGGAAAAAGGTACATTCATACATTGCTGATGGGTTGCAAATTGGTGCAGTCACTCTGGAAAGCAGTGTGGAGATTCCTTAGAAAACTTGGAATGGACCCACCATTTGACCCAGCTATCCCACTCCTTGGCCTATACCCAAAGGACTTAAAGTCAGCATACTACAGAGATGCAGCCACATCAATGGTCATAGCTGCTCAATTCACGATAGCCAGATTATGAAACCAACCTAGATGCCCCTCAATTGGTGAATGGATAAAGAAACTGTGATATATATATACACACACACACACACACACACACAATGGAATATTACTCAACCATAAAGAATGATAAAATTATGGCATTTGTAGACAAATGGATGAAATTGGAGAATATCATGCTAAGTGAGATAAGCCAATCTCAAAAAACCAAAGGACAAATGATCTCGTTGATAAGCGGATGATGATACATAGTGGGGGGTGGGAGGGGGGCAGAATGTAGGAATGAGGGACTGTATAGAGGGAAAAGAGGGGTGGGAGGGGTGGGGGGCAGAGGAAAAAATAACAGTATGAATCAAACATCATTACCCTCTGTAAATGTATGATTACACAAATGGTATGCCTTTACTTCATGTACAAACAGAAACAACATGTATCCCATTTGTTTACAATAAAAATAAATTTTAAGAAAATTTTTTAAAAAAGAAAGAAAACTGCTTTGGTTGCTGCCTTGAGTACTAATACACAGATTTACCTGAGATATTTTGCTCATTTCTATTTTCACCATGACTTTTTGCATTTGTTACTTCATGAAGGCTCATTTTCTTGCTTCTTAAAGTCTGTCAATTGTAGTTCTAGCAGTAAGGCCCTGTGAGTATTAAACTCTTGGTCATATGTATAACTTTTCTCTCACTAAGTGATTATTAGCTTGGTATAGAATTCTAGGTTGACAGGTGCACCTTTGAATGTAAAATCTTTGAAGGTATTGTGGTCATTGTCTTGTGGTATCTATGGCTTTAATTTGTCTGATTGTCATTCTTTTGTAGATAGTTTCTATTGTTATTGCTGTTGGTCCCTTTTTTCAGATTTTCTGTGGTTTCAATATTACATTTCTCAATTTATCCTGCTAAAGACTTGGTGCATAATCTTTCTTAAATTCTGTCAAGTTCTCAGTCATGAATTCTCTGAATATTGCTTCTCCTCCACTCTATGTACTACACACAGGGCAAAAGCCAAACCCATACCCATTTGTACCTACCAGCTCACATTGAGTCTAACCAAGATAAGACCTTCCATTTTATTAAGTGACTGATATTTTAGGAATAATTTCTATCACAGCATGACATAGCCTATGACAACTAATTAATTAGACTAGTAAAACCATTGAACAGATTAGAAATTCAGAATTAGACACAAATGAATATGGACATTTATTATATACGGCATTTTTTCAAATCATGTGGAAAAGGATAAGATTAGTGAAATGGAGATGGAACAATGTTAGCAACTGAAAAACTGAGATCTGCTTAATTCTTTGCACTAAAAAGTTCTAGGGAGTTTAACGTTTTAAACTCAAAAATATAAAAAGTAACAACTGTAAAAATACTAGAAGAAAAACTGGGTGAATTTTTCAATTGTCTTAGAATGGGGAAGGTTACTAAGAAAGACATTAAGAGAAATGACTGATAAATATTAAATTTTTTTCCCTTGGAAGTTTTCCACAAGCAAAGTTAGAAATCAATAACAATCTGAACACAAATATTTGAAGTGCATGATAAAGACAAAGGCTTAATTTTCTTAATATAAAAAAGAACTTTACATATCAATAAGAGACACAGGGGAAGGGAGTTCTCAGGGAAAAATATTTTTAAATGAATGGAAAGTTGTTAAACTTAAATATTTAATGTGCAAATTAAAATGGCAGTGAGATACTACCTTCCACCTATGGTTTGGCAAAGACTGTGCTATATTGGCAGGACATTGTTTTTGGCAATATAAATGAATACAAAATTTAAGGGGGGTAGTTGTCAATATTTATTAATATTTTAAATACAAAAACTCTTTGGTACAGCAGTTACTATTTTTAAAAATTTTCCTGGGGCCTGTGGGTGTATAGCTCAGTGGTAGAGCATATGCCACTGGTTTAATTCCTAGCACCAAAATAATTTTAAAAATTAGTGAAAATAAAAATTGTCCTGCAAGTCTGCTTATATGTATATGCAAACATATATGCACAACAATATGTATTTGCAATGATTTAAACATAGGATGACTGGAAACAATCTAATTTCCACCAATAAGGGACTGGGTAAATAAATTACTTCAATGTAATTGAAAATTACACCTGTAAAGGCCTAAGGTAGATTTCATGTGAGTTAGTCCGGCCTGACATCTGAGCTCTAGAAAATTGTGCTCAGGTTGTATCTTTGGGAATACCTGCAAGCAATCCCTCAAGCTGAATAAACTGAGTTTTATAAAGAAGCTATTTATAAATTGTGGATGGGAGGAAGAGAAACCTGATAGTATGAGGCACCGTGACCACAAAAATTCCTGAAAAAATGAGATAGGCAAAGTTACCAGAACTGGAAGGAGGAGTGTTAAGGGAAGGAAGTAGTTAGGGAGAGCAACCAATGAAAACTCAGGAAACCAGGCCAAGGCCCACCTCTCTTCTCCGGATATCTTCCAATATAAAGCTAAAGGTGGGGAATCTAAGGATGCATTCCCTGTGGATCTCTGAGCAGGGACGAGAGGTAGAGAGTGAACTGGGAGGGTAAGTGGCAGGTATACAGCAGCAGAGACCTGAAGAATTGAGGCCTTTTAGATGGGGAGAAAGGAAATCATGTTGTCTCTGCATTGTCTCTTTAACTATTGAAAAATGTTTTAATCTTATGCACCGGTGTTTTTTATTAAAAAGTCAGCGGGTGGCAGTACTTTTTATAGGGAGGGGGAAGAATTATCTTGGGAGTGGGTAGAACTGAAGATTGAACCCAGGGACTTACACATGCCAAGCAAGGGCTCTGCTCCTTGTAATGTACAAAGCTCCTCCCCCGACCTTTCCAATGCAGTCATTTCCCCAACTCCCAACCACTTGTCAATCTGTGAACATCCTAGCTAGCTATTGGTTCATCAGTCAGCTTGCAAGTATCCTTCTCCGATATTGGTCCCCTATTAGCCCGTCGGAATTCAACTGCTTTACTGTAGCTACCCCGCCATCTTTTCTCATTCTTCTCTCTCTCCTCCTCACTTTCTCTATCCTCCTGCTTTCACACTCTCTCTGCGCATGCCCTTTCTCTTTCTCTTTCTTTTCCTCTCATTTTCTCTCTTACCCTGCGGGGAGACACTCCGTTTGCTTAATAAACTCCCTTATGTGATTTCCCGTGTCCAGTGTGGTTTCTGTGGGATTCCTTACACTCCTGAGCTTCACCCCCAGCCCAAAACTCTAGTTTTCATTTTTTATTATATTTTTTTGATGGTAGGGTAGGAGGGATTGAACTCAGGGGCTCTCTCCAGCCTGATTTTGTATTTTATTTAGAGACAGGGTCTCCACTGAGTGGCGCCTGAGCCTCCTGAGGGGCTGAGATTATGGGCGTGCACCACCGCACCCTGCTCAAAACTCTAGTTTAACAAAGCATCTTGGGAGCCATCCCAGCTGAGGAAAGAAACACTTGTGAAACAAAGGAGCAAGGAAAAAAGGGGGAAACCAACTCTCTTTTCCTAATAAAATGTTAATAATTTGGAGAGGGAAGGAGGAAGTCCAGGAATGGGAAGAAAGTGAAAAGTGAAAAATTTAATTAAAAAGAGGATACAAGGATACAACCTTGAAAACTCTGGGTAGCTGAGACCTGAGTAGGAAAAAAAAAAAAAAGAACAAGGAAGACACTAACTTCTAAGAACAGGTGCTCTAATAATACTCAGTTTTGTGTTACGCCAATCCTTCAGAAACTCCAGCCTCACTCGTAGGCTGTATTTATGTGGTTAGTGTGGGTGGGAGTCGTTAAAGGAGAGGAACTCCACTTTCAGTCTGGATTGTCTTAGGACTGAGAATCAAGAAGAGCCTCAGTTGGACAAACACTGAAAAGAGATTTCATCCTAAACCAGAAATTGGAACAGAGCCTAACTCCAGAAAACCTAAGGCCTTAGAAAATCTTCAGTAATATAGGAGAGATGTTGATTCTCACCATATTTGAGGTTGAAGAGCAAACAGTTTTAAGCAAACAGTAAGCCTGGTGACCTGTGCAAAAAAGGAAAAAAAAGATAAGAAAAGAAAAATATATATATATATATATATTTATATATATATTTATATATTAAGGAAAGCTAAATTAAAGTATTCAAGACAGACCTGACTCAGGTATTCCCACAGATATCTAAGAGTTCATATTGATAAATACATAAATCTCTGGAGTTCAACTGCTTTGCCTTGGCTTTTTTGCATATCAGCAAGGGTGAGAAGTTTAAATGTCATTCTGGAAGTTGATTGTCAGTACTTTGTTTCAGAAAAGGCTAACCATCAGATTTTTTTCTAGTCATGATAAATCATGTAATCAGACCCAGGATTTTAATCCTTGTTTACTGTCTCTGTTTTCAACACATACAACATCAAGGACAACACCAAAAAATGAATGTACAAAACTGGTCCTACAAGTTTTGCAGTAAATGATAAATCAGAACATTAAGTAAAAGCAATAATTATTATTACTAATCTTACAGTTAGTATTAATCTGAAGAACCGAGAGGACTCCAAGATAGTTAGAAATAATAGAATAGATGAGCCTAATCTTATCTAAAACTTCATAAGAAATCTCGTATCAAAAAAGGTAACTATTTTTGGTTTGTCATGCCTTAATAGAATCTGATGAAGTCAGGTTTTCCTAAGAGTGACAGTGGGTTTCATCTTTCTTTAGAAAATATAATGTGTAGGTTGTTGCTCTTTCCCTAGCAATAATATATATTTGAATTAACCAATTGGTTTAGGAATACCAACAATGCCCTTAGAAAAGATTTTTCATATTTACATTAAACAACTTATAATAAGCAACCTCATTTGTAAAACACATATGATAACCAATGGGGTAAAGTGACCCAGAGTCTTAGAGAAGTGAAAGGAGTCGGTCCCATGATTAATAATTAACCTACAGTTTGAAAGATATAGAGAGAAGTGTACATAGGCATGCAAAGTTAAATATTTATTGGTATAACTCTACACTAATATTGTTTACTTTCCAAAAGAATGTGGCATAACCCATAACTTGAAAAATCACAGCTAAAATACAATGCCAAACCAGTTAAATGAGACAAATAAGATGAAGTCAGGTAACAAATATGTAACCCCGTGAATGTAGTTGTTTTTAATTTATACATGAGGATGTAGAATAGAGATGGCTAGCTCAAACTCAGGTCTTTTTACTGCCTTATAAAATACATGCAGTTGAGCATATTTTAGTCTACTGCATTTTCTTAGCTCTACCAAATTAATGAGGATAATAAAAACTTACACTTGCTAGGAGATGTCTAATACTTGGATACAAGCAAAGAGAACTCAGAATGAGCTTTCAATGTCATCCTGGGGCATTGTTTAACCAACCCACTCACAGATTACTTAATTATGCAGGGTAATGTTGTTCCTTTGTTTGATTTGTACAGACCTTTATGTATAATTTATACATGAATCAAGAGTTTAGACTCTGTGGAGTTAAATGTTAACTTGTAGGTAGATCCAGTGGAGTTACAAGTCATTTCCTTAGGGTAGAAAAGTTATCTTTTTTATTGTACTATAGAACAATCTTATTCGAACATTCCTCTTAAATGCTAAAAACACTCAGTTCCTCAAAATACTCTTTGAACAGCTTTATCCTCTTACCAATTCCATCATTAATGAATTGATAAATCTTTAACATTTATTCATCCTATATTGGAATAAGAATCATGATTTTAGCTTTCTAAAAATTATATTTAGACAGGTAGTTATGGTGGCTAAATGCAACAACATGCCTAGAATATAGTAAATACTCAATATATAGTAAATTTTATTAACTTTCATGTCCCAATCCCTCCAACATTGTAAGAAAAAAAAAAAAATGCAGCACTATTCACAGAAGGAATGGATACTCACATGTATGTGGTGTGTAAATATATATAAATGTAGATGCATATGTACATACACATAGATATATTCATATATATTCATAAGCAAAGGGAGTATATGTATATACATAATATATATGGGGTTTTTTGGGAGGTGTACTGTGGATTGAACTGACAGGCACTCAACCACCGAGTCACATTCCCAGCCCTATTTTGTGTTTTATTTATTTTAATGTGTTTTCACATTCATCAAAATTTACCATCAAGAACCTTACATAACTTGTAAAGAATCTCTTTATTCCCATATTCCTATGATCAACTCTAATATTTTTTAAAATAAATAAATAAATAGCAAATAACAATGCACTCAAGCCTGATTTTGGCTGAGAATCCCAAGTAGAAAGTACCTCATAGACCCAATCAGAAATAGCACGAGCTGAAGAAATAAATTGTTTTGGAGAGCGCTCACCTAGCATGCGCAAGGGCCGTGGTTCGAATCCCTGGCTCCTCAGAGGGGGGAAAAAAAAAATCAAAGAAAAACAAATAAACAAAAAGAAATAGCAATAGCAACATTACTAGGATAACTTCCTGAGAACTGTACTGATTCAAGAAGAAATACTTTCTGAGTGCTTTGAGGGAATTCCAAGGGGGGATGGAAGGAGGCAGAAAGAAATAGCATAGAGACACATACACAACCAGAACTACTGTGTACTTTTTCTCTCTTTCTTCATAGGAGTGGTCACATGGCAAACAGTCTGGGGAACTATTCACCTCTCAAATAAAAATATGAAAATCAGTTTTTCCTAGACTTTTTATTCAGGGACCCAAAATAGTTAACTATAACCATAACTGTGAGAATTGGCAAATTGATTTTTAAAAATTTTTTTTTGTCCTTAATGCTACATAGGAAACAGAATCTATTTCTCACTCTTAATTAATTATTCACTCACATTCCAAGATACCGTAGTGTTACTACATAGCAATAATATATTTCATGATATTTGAACCAAATGGTACATCTAGCCTAAAAAATGATCATTTTATTTCTTTCTCATTTATGACTTCTGATCAACTTATCCCATTAACCGTTATAGCTGTTGCCACAATGAGAAAGGTGAGAAGAGAATTTTGTATTCTCTGTTGTATAAGAGGTTAATTTACAAGATAAGTGAAACATGTGCTATCTGTAATTTACAATGTTTGAAAAGAGAAGGCTCAGGGAGGAGATGAATAAAACATTTTCCATGTGGTAAATTATTTAAATGATATTAATTAATTTAATCCTCCTCAGAAGCTTCTCTGACATTGTCATTTAAAGACAGGGGCTCCTTGAGATTCTAGATGGCAGATTAGAGGAAAGCTGCATTTGCAGTTGCTCCACAGCTTGGCATTTGGGCAGTGAAATTACTGCTTCTCAGCGAGGTAGGTGAAAAAGGAAATTCACTGAAAGTCAATACCAGACAAGTCAGAGTCTCTTAGAGACCCAGAAATTCAGGTTCATTGAACAAAGAACCAGCAATGGTACTGATTAGCTGCAGAGGGGAGGGATAGCATAGAGATTCAACGCAACAGACAAATTTATCATGTAGATCAGAAAAGCAACCTGAACTTAGCTGATCCAGAGGCTTCATAGCAAACTGATGTTTGAAAAGTGCTCTGTGTTGCTGAACTGACTGCAGAGAGCTGAGTCATCTTAAGGTGGTCACACTGCAGCTGCTGCTGTGGGAGTCAGTAAACCACAGCACACATTGCCATTCTGCCCCCGTTGTACTGTGTGGCCTAGGGTGTAACTAGCAGGATGAGACTGAAACAGGCACAGAGAAGATTGTACCTGAGGGGATTCAAGTCAGAAAAATGGAGGGGATTGCAACTCACTTTCCCTTTGAGCCTGGTGGCTCACATGACCAGCTGAAGAGGATCTGGAAAAGGAAGGTGTGAATACACTCAGGGACTAAGCCCGGGAAGGATGTATTCATGGGAAGCACAGTGTGTGGGGGATTGACTCCCTGGACGCAGGAGTAGAATTCTTGGAAGGCTCCTGAGATCCAGATTCCCAGAAGAACATCTGCCTGACTCTAGGGGTGTGTTGATCTAATTTCTCCAGAACAGATACTGCCCAACGAAGCCCCGAGTCTTACTTAGACTTAAGTCCCACCTTCCTGAACTCCACTCCTAGAACTCTGCAGCAGCCTCACCCTGGGAGTGCATTGATCTTGTTAGTCTGTGCAGAAAAAACTCCATCTGACAGTACTACCCATTCTACCCTAACTAGTATGGGTGAGAAGGGAACCTGAAGTGTCCTATTGTTTTAGGACACTCCAGCTGGCAGCTGGGTGTGCAACAAAAAAGAGGAAAGAGTTAACAACCCCCAGCCCTTGCTCTTGCTCTCTTCTGGTACACAGCCCAAGAAGAAAATAAATTGGGGGGTGGGGTACCAGGGATTGAACTCAGAGGCACTTAACCACTGAGCCACATCCCCAGCCCTATTTTGTATTTTATTTAGAGACAGGGTCTCGCTGAGTTGCTTAGTGCCTCACTTTTGCTGAGGCTGGCTTTGAACTCACGATCCTCCTGTCTCAGCCCACTGAGATTACAGGTGTGTGCCATGGTGCCCAGCCCAAGAAGAAATTAAAGAGGGACAGTTGGACAGAGGCGGTGACTACCCATCCTCTTTGATAATTTTGACTACTTCAGTGGAGACAATTCTCTCATTTTTCACTATGGATTTGTGTGTGTGTGCGTTCTTGCTGTGCTGATGGGTTTCTAGGAATAAATAAATATGTTCCTCATATGTTTATTTTCTCATTTTTATCATTTTTAATGATAGTTATTCTTCCTTGTCTTGAGGGTTAGGATTTTTGGTTTGCTTATTGTTTTGCTTTATTCCTGTTTGTTCATTTCTCTTATTTATCTATCTCTCTATTCTCCCACTAACAGCCAGATTCTCTTGTTCTCTCCCCCTTTGCTTTGTTTTTTTTTTTCCCATTTTTCTCCTCCTCCATTATAAACACCACTTGTCTATCTCTTCTGCATTTTCTGTCTTTACATTTTGAAAGTTTTAAACGTTCTTCTACCCTCCTATCCTATATTCTTTTCTCTTAATGAACTGTATTTTTTACCATCTTTTAGAACTATTTGGTTTAAAAACTCCTAGCCCCACCATTCATGTTGGTGCAGTGATTGGTACTGTGGATGATATAATTGACACCTGCTATTGACTTTAATGTCTGATCAAGTTCATGGCTATTTATTATTTTTGCTGTTAGCAATTCCAGTCCCACTATTCCTGTTTTTGTGGTAATTGGTGTTATAGATGTCATAGTAGGCATTGGGTATTTATTTTAATGTCGAATATTGTTTGCTTTGGTTGATACTATTGTTTTTTCCCCCTTTTCTGTCAAGTGCTAGGAATCCACAGAAATACAATTTTACAGTATAGAGACTCTGCTGCTGAATTAACCCAGTCAAAAAGACAGCATACTTTGCTCTACACACAAATTATCCAAACTCAAACTTCATTTATACTTCAATACAAAGAATAGAAGAAATAAAATCCCCAAACTAATGAATAGACCCTGAGTAGAAACTTCTGGAGCGGGGGGACCCTCAGGTCCCACTCATGAACACCCACTCCTACAACAAAAAACAGAGAGAAATAACACAAAGGCTGTAGATACCACAGGCAAACACAGTCTCAGAATGAAAGTGAAAAGATGGAAATTGATATACCATAGAAATGGAGCCCCCAAACACGCAGGAGTAGCTACTCTTTTAGCTTCAAGCCAAAATTAATCAGAGACATATGTTACTTAATAGAGATAAAGGGAACAATTCAACAAGAATATATAATGATAGTAAATATTTATGCCCCAAATGTTGGTGCTCCTAATTACATAAAACAGACACTACTCAAATTAAAGACTAAGATAAATCCATTACAATAACACTGGGTGATTTCAGTTCACCTATCTCACCAATAGATAGATCTTGCAGACATAAACTCAGTAAAGACTCTTCAGACCTAAAAAATATTATAAATCAAATGGATCTAATAAACATCAGTAGAATATTTCATCCCAAAATACCCAAATGCATTTTCTTCTCAGGGGCTCATGTAGCCAAAATAGACATATTTTAGACCACAAAGCAATTCTTAGCAAATCCAAAAATATATATATAAATTCCTTGCATCTTATTGGATCATAATGGAATGAAATTATAAATCAATCTTAAAAAACCTTACAGAAACTACATAAACATATAGAGGTTGAACAATATACTTTTGAAGGCTGGATGGATGATGTAAGAAATCAGAAGAAATTTTAAAAGTCTTAGGATTGAATGGGAATAGTGATACCACTTACAAGAACCTCTGTGACACTATGAAGGCAGTTTTCAGAGGACAATTTATAGCTATGAGTGCCTACATTAAAAAAAAACAAAAAAAACCAGAAAGATCCCAAATAAACAACATAATGATGCATCTCATGGTCTCTAAAAAACAAGAACAAACCAATTCTAAAACCAATTCTAAAAGTAGAAGCAAGGAAATAATTAAAATCAGAGCCAAAATCTATGACATAGAGAATTTAAAAAATAAAAAGGATCAATGTAATAAAGAGTTGGTTCTTTGAAAAGATAAACAACGTTGACAAGTCCTTAGTCAAACTAACCAAAAGAAAAAAAAAAAAAAAAAAAGAGGGAGAGAGAGAAACAGGGAAGAACAAATTAACAAAATTAGACATGAAAAAGGAGAAATCACATTATAGAAATCCAAAGGATCATTAGGGACTATTTTGAGAACTTAAACTCCAATAAAATGGAAAACCTAGAAGAAATAGATATATTTCTAGACAAACATGACCTGTCAAAATAAAATCCAGAGGATGTAGAAAACCTAAATAGACCAGAAACTAGCAATGGGATAGAAGCAGCAATAAAAAGCCTTTCAACAAAGAAAAACCCAGATGAATTCTCAGCTAAATTCTACTAGACCTTTAAAGAAGAACAAATGCCAATGTGCTACAAATTTTTCCACGAAACAGAAAGGGATGGAACACCTCCAAATTCATTCTATGAAACCATTATCACACTTATACCAAAACCACATAAGGACCCATCAAGGAAAGAAAACTACAGATCAATAACCCTGATGAAATTAGATGAAAAAAATCTTAAAATATTAGCAAATCATACTCAACAATATATTAAGAAGATTGTATATCATGACCAAGCTGGTTTTATCCCAGGGATGCAAGGATGGTTTAACATATGCAAATCAGTAAATGTAATTCATCACATAAATAGAATCAAGGACAAAAATCACTTAGTCATCTCAATAGATGCAGAGAAAGCCTTCAACAAAATTCAGCACCCACTCATGATAAAAACACTGAAGAGACTCAGGATAGAAGGAATCTGCTTCAACATTATACAAGGTATATATAAAACACCCAAAGTCAACATTATAGCAAATAGGGAAAAACTGAAAGCATTTCTTTTAAAATTTGAAGCAAGACAAGGAAGTCCACTCTCACAACTCCTACTTAACATGGTACTAGAAATTCTAGAGAGCAATTAGGCAAGAGAAGGAAATAAAATGGATTAAAAATATGAAAAGAAGAAGTCAAATTATCACTGTTTGCACATGATTTGATCCTAAACTTAGAAGATTCAAAAAGATCCCACCAGAAGACTACTAGAGATAATTAACAAATTCAGCAAAGTAGTGGGTTACAAACTCAACATACAAAAATCAATAGCTTTTCTATATGCCAATAATGAATCTGCTGAGAAAGAAATTAGGAAAACAATTCCATTCACAATAGCCTCAAAAAAAATAAAATGACTAGGAATAAATTTAACCAAGGGAGTGAAAGACCTCTATGATGAAAACTATACAATATCAAATAAAGAAATTGAAGAAGACACAGAAGATGAAGGACTTCCCATCCTCATGAATAGATAGAATTAATATTGTTAAAATGACCATCCTACCAAAAGCAATATACAGATCCAATGCAATTCCCATCAAAATACCAATAACCTTATTCACAGAACTGGAGAAAGTAAAGGAAAATGTCCTACAATTCATTTGGAAGAATAAAAGTCAAGAATAGCCAAAGCAATTCTAAACCAAAAAAAGCAATGCTGGAGGCATCCACAATATCTGACTTCAAATTATACTACAGAGCTATAGTAATAAAAACTGTATGGTACTGGCATAAATACAGACACATAGACCAGTGGGACAGAATAGAAGACACAGAGACAAACCCACACAGATATAGTCATCTGATCCTTGACAAAGGTACCAAAAACAAACATTGGAGAAAATTTAACAAATGGTTCTGGGACAACTGGTTTTCCATATGTAGAAGAATAAGTCTAGACCCTTATTTCTCACTCTGCACAAAAGTCAACTTAAAAAAGATCAAAGATCTAGGAATTAGACCAGAAACTATGCAACTCCTAGATCAAAACATAGGGTAAATACTCCAGCATATAGGCACAGACAATAACTTTTTCCCTTAAAAGCTCAGGAAATAATGCCAAGAATTAATAAATAGGATGTCAATAGCAAAACTTCTGTAGAGCAATGGAAACAATTAAGAATGTCAGCAAGACATTCCCATCAAAATACAAAGTGGGAGAAAATTTTTGCTAGCTACTCTTCTGACACCAGATTAATATCTAGAATATATAAAGAATTAAAAAACCTTACACCAAAAAAACCCCCAAGTAATTCAATTAATAAATGAACAAATGAATTAAGCATACACTTCTCAAAAGAAGAAATACAAATGGTTAACAATTATATGAAAACAATGTTTAATGTCATTAGAAATTAGGGAAATGCAAATCAAAACTACACTGAGATTTCATCTTACACCAGTCAAAATGGCAGTCATCAAGAATACAAACAACAAAAAATGCTGAAGAGGATGTGGAGAAGAAGGAACACTTTTATACTGTTGATAAAATTGTAAATTAGTACAACCACCTACTATGGAAATCAGTATGAAGTCTCCTCTAAAGACTGTACATGGAACCACCATCGCACCCACTCCATACCACTCCTTAGCGTTTATCCTAAAGGATTAAAGTTATATAATAAAGTGATACATGCATACCCATGTTTATAGCAGCACAATTCACCACAGTCAAATTATAAAACCAGCCCAGGTGTCCATCAACAGACACTTAGGTGGTATATATACACTATACAGTTTTATTCAGCCATAAAGAAGAATGAAATCATATCATTTGCTGGAAAATGGATGGAATTGAGAACATTAAGTGACATAAGCCAAATTCTGAGAGTCAAGAATCTTATGTTTTCTATCACCTGTAAAAGCTAGAGGGAAAAAAGGAAAAGAAAGGTTGTTTGTGGTGGGGAGAAATCTCATGAAAATCAAAGGGAGATCAGTGGAGGAGAGGAAAAGAACCAGGGGAAGGGAGGAGAGAAGGGAAAGGGAAAATATTGGGGAATGATATTGTCCAAATTATATTGCTACAATGTGTGCATGTATGAATGTGTAACAATGAATCCCACCATATGTACAACTATAGTATACCAATAAAAAGTATGAAAAAAATAAAGAGAGGAGCTCCTGGGAAATTTCTAATTCTAGTATTTTCCCCTAATTATGAATGGTTCAAAATAGACTCATTAAAAATTCAAAATCAGGAAACCTCTAATACCACTTCAGTATACTGCCTCTATAGTCTTTCAGACATATTTACACACATACCTGTTACATAATACGTTATATTTTGCATATATAATAAGTTATATACTACATGCATGAGATATGTTACAAAATAAAAGAAATTATCTTAAATCTTTTTTTTTTTTTTTTTTTTTTGTGGTACTGGGGTTTGAACCCAGGGCCTTGTGCTTGACAGGCAAGCACTCTACCAACTGAGCTATATTCCCAGTCCAAATCTATTATTCTTTAACCTGACTTTTTACTCAACAAATTGTGCATATTTATCCGTGTTAATTTGCATTGATCTGCATTATCTTTTTCCATGGTTGCTTAGTATTCTCTTGTATGAATTTATCATGATGTAATTCACTGCATCAATGAACAGATTTCAATTTACTTTAGGATCTCTGTGAAGTTTGATAATTATCCCACAGCTTCTACATAGAATCATGCATCACATAAAGTTTTGGTCAGTGATGACCACATACACAATGGCAGTCTATAGATTATATTGCCTAGTGACATTGTAGCTAATTTAGTTCATGTAAGTACACTCTATAATGTTCACACAACAATGAAATCACCTAATGTTGAAATTCTCAGAATGTAGGCCAGTCATTAAGTGATGCATGATTGTAATTAGATTTGGAACACCTGTGTGGGACTCAAACATCCACATTTCTAAGAGTATTCATCCAGATGCAGTGGTGCCTCCCAGAGGCTCAGGAGGTTGAGGGAGGAGGATCAGTAATTCAAAGTCAGCCTCAGCAAAAGCAAGGTGCTAAGCAACTCAGTGAGACCCTGTCTTTAAATAAAATACAAAATAGAGCTCAGTAGTCAAGTGCCCCTGAGTTCAGTCCCTGGCACCCCCCTTCCCCCAAAAAAAGAGTATTCAGATAATACCCTAGTGCAGTTGAAATTATGCGAGCTATTTTTTAAGAACTTTTTTGATGGTGGGCATCTAATTTTTATTTTCTTATGTATGACATTAAAATAATATTTGCACCTGAAAAAAGAAAAAAAATAGAAAGGGAGGGAAAAAATCCCACTTTTCTCTGTCTTTCTTCCTTCCCTCAAAATTTGACCTTCCTTCTTCATATTGCATAGAAGGAAAAGCAGTAAAGATTAGCTAGATCCTGGGAGAAAATAAAGAGAAAAAGGAAGCTGGGCAGGGGAAAGAATTCAGTAGAAGATGCTGAGAGATTTGGGCAGAAGGAAAGATGAAATAATGTTATCAAAAAAAATTCATTTATTCAACTAATATTTTTAATTTGATATAAAATGATCATGGCAATGTGGAAGAGAGGCCATCCTTGCGTTTTGAAATAAGCACATGAAAAAGAATGAGACCAGGTTTGCCATTCTAGATGCATCATTATGCAATAGGAATGCCTGGTTTCAATAGGCTTCTATATATCTCGTTTTCAAAACTGTTGCGAATTTAATTGTAAGCAGCAGATGGGAGCTGAATGAGCACTGGACTCTAGTGCTCATTCACTCTGCGTCTCTGACAAACAAGTTAATACCTCTGTGCATCTGTTTCCTTATCTGTAAAATATGCAAACTAAATTAATCTATAGCCCCTTTCAGCTCTAGCATTCTTTAATTCCATGAAAGAAAAAAATTTTTTCACTCTGTAACCAAACCCATTTAAGTATTCTAATTTAAAAACCTATGGACAATGGAGTAAGTAACAATGAGCATTCCAAACCCCTTAAATATATAGCCTACTGTAACCTTTCTCATCTGAGGTGCATCAGACACCAACCTCTTCTGAAACACCAGAGAATCCATTAACTAAAGTTTTAATACTTCACTGGAAATCAGTCTGCAAAATCTAGTAAGTAGGAAAATGATACCTCTAGAATATCAACAATTGAAAACAAGTTTCAATCTAATCGAAAATTTAGGCTCAAACTCAAAAGACTACCCAGCAACAGCTCAGGGACTTTTCTCAGAAAAAAAGAAATGTGTAAGTTGGTAACTGTGCCTTTCTGATTAAGACAATTGTCTCATAACAGTAAAACCAAACCATACAAGTATAAAATAAGGAAGGAATGCCTAGGGTAAATAAATACCACATGCGAGGTGCGATGGCACACACCTGTAATTCCAGTGGCTCAGAAGACTGAGGCAGAAGGATCAAGAGTTCATAGCCAGCCTCAGCAATGATGAAACACTAAGCAACTCTGTGAGATCCTATCTCTAAATAAAATACAAAATAGGACTGGGGATGTGACTCAGTGGTCAAATGCCCCTGAATTCAATCCCTAGTACCCCCCCCCAAAAAAAAATAAAGAAGAAAAGAAAAATAAATAAATACCACTTTAATTTTAAATATTTGAATAACAACAAGACTTAAGCTGATGTAAATAAACAATGCAGTGGTCACATGCTATCAGATTGGAAGTTTCTGCCTGCTCACTTTCCTAATGTATTACCATGACTTCTCTTTTACTGGGTTGAATGATGGCCTTTCAAAGATATGTCCACTCAAAACCTGTGGTTGTAACCTTACTTGAAAGAAAAGAGACAGAGAGAGAGAGAGAGAGAGAGAGAGTGCTATGTAAATACATATGTAAATACAACCTGCAATTTAGGGTAGCCTAATCCAACGGCAAGTGTTTCTGTAACAGAGAAGTCAATGTGAAGACAGAGGCAGAGATTGGAATGAAGCATCTACAAGCCAAGGAAAGCCAAGGACCACCAACAGCCTGCAAGAAGCTGGGAAAGAAACCTGGGATGGATGCTTCCTCAGCACCACCACACGGTACCAGTTCTGTGCACACCTTGATTTTGAACTTCGGAGTTTCTGGCCTCCAGAACTATATAAGAAAAAAAATTCTGTTGTTTTAAAACACTTAGTTTTTGATAATTTTTCAAGGTAGCCCTAGGAAACCAATACACTTCTTTTAAAATATAGTTTCCGAAAATAGTGATCTGCTCAGAGTTCTGTACACATATATACTGTACCCGCATATAACATAATCCTCAAGTTTTTTAGGGATTACGTGATCTTGGCCTAACTCTTACTTAAATTACCTGTGACAGTAAAAACAAAAACAAAAACAAAAATCTTCCCATGCCTGTCCTGTGAATTCCCATGTGGGCTGCCACATTGAGTGGTGCAGGCTTCCTGACCGGAAGAACTTTTGCAATGCACAGCATGCAACCACTGGCATTTCAAAGCTATGCACCCTGCCATGGCACTATCATGCCTCTTTCTTGCACAAAGATACAACCCAGTCCCAAAGAGACATCTTTTTAAATTTTATACAACAGTGTTATATCCTCAGCAATGATCTTGGTAGTTGTCACCATCTGCTCTGTTGCCCTGGTCCTGTGGTTTCAGTTCTCCTTAAAACTGCTATCTACAAATAATTCCTAAACATCAAGCATCTCTTAGGCCTACTAATATTACAGCTTGATGATAACACTTAGAAAGCGGAGCCCTGAATATTTGTTCCCAACACCCTGCATTTAGCAAATACTGAAATGTTTGTTTCCTAATAATTTTTCTCATAACCAAATATCCTAAAGGGATTATAGTCACTTAAGTTTAAGCTCCTGTTACTTTCCAAAAATAAATAACACTAAAGGCTAACAAGTTCTCCTGGCCACTACCACTTTTGACGACTTAGACACAAGCTATAGCAGACATACATTTTCTTATTTACTTTTGGATTTCTGCAATAGTTTATGGTTTCCATTGTCTTTTTTGCATGTCTATTGGTTCATCTTTCTTCCTTATACTTTTCTCAGACAGTATCTTTTACAAAGATCACTTTCATTTCCTCCTTCCTAATTCCCTTCATTATATTCACATTTATATTCATTGCAGTATTTTTCAGGATTTTTAGTGATGCTATGCTCCATCTGAATTTGATTTCTTTTTTATTTCTGGTTTCTTTTCAATTCCAAATTAAGAATACCACTAAACATAGAACAGAGTATTAATAAACCTGTCATCTCAACAGGCTCAAAATGCAATTATTTTCTTATGAGGTCTATTAGATTGTAGCTAACAAGTTTAATTCTGAAAACATGTAAAATGTCTTTTATTTCCTCCATATAGACTACAACACTTTATTTTTGATTTATTAAAAAGAAAGATACATTTTTCTTTTCATAATTTAGTTCTCACCAGTTTCTTTCCAAATTGATGTTTTAAATATAAAAATTATAAATCAAGTTAAAGTAAATTAAAATAAACTACTTCCTGAATTTTAAGTTCATTACTGAGCATGGATTATAAAAGCGTTTTACATACTTCATTTTGTTAGGACTGTGTAACAACACTGTGCAGCAGAAGCCATTATTGACTTTATGTTACAAATCGAAAAATTAAGGTTCTGAGAGGTAAAAAGAATTGCCTAAAGTTGTCTACTTAGAATGTGATGAATTCAGTGTACAAACCTGCTAAAACAGAGGTTAAAAGCCTTTGATCTCCTGGATTTGACCTCTTTTATAATTAGTCTGAGAAAGTCACCTTTTGATATCTGCATAAGAGACCTCCTAAGATCCAAACTCTTTAAGTAAAATTATGTTTAATAAATATTTTTCATAAAGGTGACACAATTTTTTTTCAAATGACAGTTCCCAAAACCAAATGCCTGTGGCAACCAGTAGACAAAATAAAAGGATGAAACAGGCAGGCATAAGACAAAACAAAAGCAAAATAGCTTCTGATAAGCTCAAATTAATTGGAGCCTTGAAGGGACTGTTAGCCTGGTGTTGCCAGATATCCTGTCGTTTTGTTTTGTTTTTAAAAGCCTAAAATTCAAGTTTTCTCCTCAAATCTCTTAATTATTAAATGTCCACAACTAAATCAGGTTTGTTTTTCTAACTACAAACTAAATAAATCTAAGAAGCCCACAGATTATGACTCTGGTATAAACTGACTTGGCCCTTAAAGCACATGTCCAATTTGGTAGCCCTGGACTACTTGCAACTATTTAAACTCAAATTTTAGTTAAAGTTAAATAAAATTTAAAACACAGTTCTTCAGTTGCACTAGCAACATTTCCCACATTCAGCCACTACATTGGCTGTGGCTACTATAATGATCAGTGCAGAACATTATGATTGCAGAAGGTTCTGTTGGACTGCACTGAACAAGAACAACAAAAGAATCTTTGCTGTTTATCTATACTCAGCCATGATTCACCTGCTCGTACTACAGTGTTAAAGTTACTGGCCTCGGGACCATTCCTGACACTCCTCATCCATCTGAGCAGAGAGGATAAACAGACAACCCCCCTGACTGGGCTTGGCTGCAACAGAGAGCAAGTCAGACCAGGACCAGCTGGGAAGCAGGCAGAGTGCATCTTCCCCTTTCCACAGAAACCAGGGCCTGCTATTCTCTCTGTTCACCCTCAAATACTTTTTTAAGGTTTTTTTTTTTTTAATATTTTTAGTTGTAGGTGGACACAATACCTTTATTTATTTACATGTGGTGCCGAGAATCGAACCCAGTGCCTCACACGTGCTAGGAAAGTGCTCTACCACTGAGCTAAAATCCCAGCCCCAGGGTGTTTGACTATAGGACAGTATAAATGATTCTTACCTGATGTTTCTAGTTCCCTTGGATGTTTCATTTACAACATACAAAATTTTAAGAGTGAAATGTCAAGTTTAGAGGAGATGATGAAGCAGGATATTTTTATTCTCATAAGAGAAGACCATGGTCATTGCCCGCCCTTGACCTTCTGAAATCTTAGACAACCAGCTCATTTTCCTGGTTTTATGGCACGCTGTGTTAGGATGGGTAGTTTCAAAAACATACTGCCTGTGAGACTCACCTGTGGAAGGTTACCAGCTTTAGCAAGTGAAAATACAAGATTCCCACTTAAATTTGAGCTTCAAATAAACAATGAATAAGTTTCAGTGAAATTATGTCCCATTCAATATATATATATTTATCTGGAAATCCCATAGCAATGGGTTTATAAAAATAAAATTTTGTGGTGGGCACGGTGGCACACATCTGTAATCCCAGCAGTTCAGAAGACTAAGGCAGGAGGATCATGAGTTCAAAACCAGCTTCAGCAACTTAGCAAGGCCCTCAGCAACTCAGTGAGACTCTGTCTCTAAATAAAATATTGTTTAAAAGGGCTGGGGATATAGCTCAGTGGTTAAGCAGCCTTGGGGTCAGTCCCCGGTACCAAAAATAAATAAATAAGTAAATAAATAAATAAATAAATTTTTAGAAATTTTGTTTTTTAATTTTTTTTTTTTTTTTTTTTTTTTTTTTTTTTTTTTTTGCGGTGCTGGGGATCGAACCCAGGGACTTGTGCATGCAAGGCAAGCACTCTACCGACTGAGCTATCTCCCCAGCCCTGTTTTTAAAATTTTTTTAAAAAATTTTATATTTGTAGATGGACAGAATGCATTTATTTATTTTTATGTGACGCTAAGGTTCAAACCTAGTGCCTCACACATGCTAGGCAAGCACTCTGCCACTGAGCTACAGCCCCAGTCCTGTGTTTTTTTTATTTTTTATTTTTTATTTTTTTGGTTTTGTTTTGTTCATAGTAATTCTAATGTTTATTCAAGTTTAGGAACCCTGATCATATTTAATTCACCTGCCTCTGGGCCGCGTTTTATTCTTAGCTAAAACTCCATCTCCTACCGAACTGACTTTTTTCAGTGGATCCACGGTCTCCTTTAGAAAATATGAAGCTACACATAAGTGATGCCTTGGTTACACTACTTGTCATCCGTCAACCCTGTAAATGTGTGCAGAGGGGAGCGAGAGATCAAGCCAAGAATCTCCCCATTTTGCCAGTGAGAAACTAGAGGCTTAAAGCCTTAAATTTTTGAGGAACAACTAATGGTATGGCAAATCCAGGACCCAAACGTAGGTCTTCTGGGCTCCAGGTCAATGCTCATGTAAGTATTTGGCACTGAGTGGGAAAGGATGGCAATTGTAAGAGACAGCGGATCGTTTTCAGGGAAAGTGTGGCTAACTAATTACCACTCCCTGGACTCAGAGTCCTCTCCCCACCAGTCAGTTATGAAACTGAAGAGGAAGATCTGGAACTGGAATTCAAAAGACCCCACATCTCAGAAATCCAGCATTCTGAAGCAGAGTTCCAACAAATCAAAATAATCTAGAAATCAGTTTGGGGGCTGGTGATGGCAATGATGACTGAGAAAGCCTGCAAGAATGTTTTATGCTCAGACGGTTGTTAAACTGAGTCATGAGATGGGATGCCTGTAGTTTACCTCAACCACCAAGTTCACACCCTGGAATTTCCTCGCAATAAGGTAATGAGTAGCTCTGCACCTGACCTGCCCCAGGTGCTGCACTGTGGCAGCGGGGTCAGAGAAAGGTCACCGCTGTAAAGGGAGAAGCAGGAAGAAGCCGTAAACCCAGGCTCCCAGGCTCCCAGGCTCCAGGGAGAGATGACTAACACCCCAGCTGAATGCCTGGGCTGGTGGCAGAAGTGAAGCGCCCCCAGGATTCATCTCTAGAGGCTCTTTGAGAGCAATTCCTCGGAGGTACCCATGTCGTTATGTTAGGGTCCAATATCGACTGGTCCCGATATCGACTGATCCCCAGAGAGTCAAAGTGCACACACGGTAATGCAAGACACACAACAAGGTTTTATTGCAAGCTCAAGCCTGGACCGCAACCAGCCTCTCAGACCATTGCAATGGCTGAGTGGGGAGCGGCCCCCAGGGGTGAGAAAGCCCTCTATTTAAGAAATTTCCAAGCATTCACACACAAAGACCTGTACGTTATTGATTAACATTTGAACAGCTAAACATTAGTCCTCCTCTGGTTGGGTCCTGCCAATCTATTTGATTCTCACTGGGTCCCGCCAGAACTGAACGGTCCTAGAGGAAGAATGGAGAAGGGAAGGGGTGAACTATGCAGGAGATGAGTCGGGGCTAGGCCCCCCTGTCCTTGATAGATAAGGTTTCCAGGCAGCTGCACATTCCTCAGACAAATATCTCTTAACAACCTCGATAAGCACGGGGACCCAGCAGTCCTGTTTGTCCTGTACTGGCTCTTGAGGGTGCAGTCGCAACTGCCTGCATCCTGGTGATTAAGACAGTTAGCTGCACAGATATCACCCTATTCTCAACAGTTACATGTCTATAATTACAGGAGCATCGCTGTTTCCAAAAGAGAGATGCCTTCTATTAAAAAAAAAAAAAAAAAAAAGACAGTGAACTGAATTTTCAAATAAATCAGAGAAGATGTAGTATCATCTATCCATTTGAACCCTTATCTCATGTTTAATCTTTTCTATAAGCTTATTATTGAATCTTGTAATATCCATGAGTACTGATGCTTGGTACCCAGTATAGAAAACTTAATGCATGATTGCTCAATCCATGTAGAATGCAAGGGATGAGAGCAGAGGCCATCCCGTGCTGTAACTCAGTCAGTACTCTTTTTTCTTTCTTTTTCTTAAATTTGTTTTAATTAGTTATACATGATAGTAGAAAGTTCATCATACATGAATGGAGTATAATTTCTCATTTTTCTGCTTGTATATGATGTAAAATCCCACCAGTAGTGTAGTTATATATGTACATAGGGTAATAATGTCTGATTCATTCTACTATCCTTCCTATCGGCTAATACCCCTCCCCTCCCTTCACTCCCCTCTACCTAATCTAAAGTAACTCTATTCTTCCCTAGTCCCTGTCCCCCTGCCCTTATTGTTAGTTAGCATCCACATATCAGAGAAAATATTCAGCCTTTGTTTTTTGGGGATTGACTTATTTCACTTAGCATGATATTCTCCAACTCCATTCATTTACCAGCAAATGCCATAATTTCATTCTTTTTTTAAGACTGAGTAATATTCCACTGTGCATATATACCACATTTTTTTTAAATCCTTCATCTGTTGACGGTCCATAGTTTAGTTGGTTCCATAGTTAAGTTATTGTGAGTTGAGCTGCTATACACATTGATGTGGTTGCATCACTGTAGTATGCTGATTTTAAGTTCTTTGGGTATAAACCAAGGAGTGGGATAGCTGGGTCAAATGGTGGGTCCATTCCAAGTTTTCTGAGAAATCTCCATACCACTTTTCATAGTGATTGCACCAATTTGCAGTTCCACAGCAATGTATGAGTGTACCTTTTCCCCCACATCCTTGCCAACACTTTTTGTTGCTTGTATTCTTGATAATTGCCATTCTGTCAGTCAGTACTGTTAATAATGAACATTCCTTATGGGGCAGAGCAAATGAGTTATTATTACAGACACTTGACCCTCATTACAAAACCTTAAATATAGAATCATTCTGGACTTTAGTAATCTCTAAAGCACTTGAAAATGCCCTTGAATGTAATACTATTACTTTCTATTGCATAGAAAAATGCACAAAATACTCAGCTTTCTTTTTCACTATTTCATGGTAATACAATGGAGAACATGTTAATGGTTTGAGATACAAAAAGCCTAAGGCATTATTTTTCATATTCAACCAGGAAAACACCTAAAAAAATTTGTTTTCTTAAAGAAGTCTTTTGACTGGGGCTCTAAGCAGTGTGTTGTTGCCTTTAACCAGCCATCGGAGTTAGTAGAAATAGGATCCAAGAGCTTACATGTTGATCTAAAATAGTCATCCCACATGGAAATTAAGGGATCAGATGGCCTCACAAGTTATTTCCAGACCCATATTACAGTTGCTAATGTACACTTACCAAAATAAAACATTAAACAGATATTCATTCCTACCCCTAAGTTTGCAAAATTATCATTGAAAGAAAATAGCTAGGATATCATCCCGTGTGAGGTCCATGTCTCACTGTATCCATTCTGGTGCTATTCTAAGAACATGATGAAGACCACTGATCAGTTAGTCTCAGATTTTGCAGTCAGAGTTGCTGGGTAACAAAGAATGTGTGCAGAGAGGAGTGAGGGATCAAATGTCCAGGCCTGCAGAAGGCCGGCCTGCCCTGTGAAGCTGGACTTCAGGAAGGAAGGGCAGGGAGGACTTTCTAGAAACCTCTGCTCTCAGAAACCCCACTATTGGCTAGAGATAAAGGATGGCCTTGAAGTTTGCACAACATAGCCTTACTTCCTTTCTCTCAGTCTTAAAAACTTAATTCTCTTAAAAAAAATAAATCTCTGTCCTGGGTGATCCTATCTGCTGTCACAGATGGCCCCTTTATACTAATAATGGACAAAATGTATGTTGGAATTAGTTGTAATCATTTTCTTTCTATTATTTCTTCTAGAAGTTTGAATCTGGTTTCAGTTAGGTGACCTACCTAACAGTTCAAATGAGATAAAATACTTTGTTGTCTAGAACAAGAACGACAAACAGATGGTTGTCGCACGTACAGATTCCCATCAGGACCCACAGGATCAAATGCCATGATGGATAAGTGATTGTGTCATGGGCGTGGAGGGGAGAGAGCTGGAATGTGGACCAGGTTCACTATTCTCATCTTAGCATAGGACAAATCTGACGCTCGCAGATTTTCAATGGATTCAGTGTGAAATCCAAAGCCATTCTTTTCACAGTGAGGAACAAGAAAATGAAAGAAATTATCTCCAATAATACTGAATACTTTCTGAAATGTTTTAGCCAAACAACTGGAAGGGGAAAGAATTATGTGCTATAGATGTTGAAAAGGCAATGACAAGAATTATCTTATTTTCAGATGACATTCTGCTTCCTCCCAAATTTAGAAGAACTACCAACAACAGTTAGACTGAGCAACAGAAATTATTTTTGAAAAATAGCTCATAGGACTGGGGAGATAGCTCAGTTCATAGAGTGCTTGCCTATCAAGCCCAAGGCCCTGGGTTCAATCCCCAGCACAGCAAAAAAAAAAAAAAAAAAAACTAAAATTAAGTTTAAAAATCAGTAGTTAGGAATTTCAGGATAAATGTGACCACCTCAGTTGGTGTTAACTTTATGGAAGTCACACAAAAGCAGAAAGGAAACTAAATAAAATTTCACATACTTTGTTTTCAATAAAGCTAGAGATAGATGTACAGGGCAGACTCCAGAACATGTACAATTCTCCCTTCAGGGACTGGCTGGAAACTGAGCGGGTGAGGAGAAGCAGCTTGCTAAGAGCACAGCAAAAATATATTTCTCGAGAATGAGGAACTCATCTCACAAGGAAAGTATGTACTTTTGGTTCACAAGTGGAGAGAATGGGTTAAGTAGAGGGAGAAGTGGAGTCAGGAGCAGGAGTCTTCCTGAACCAAGTTTGATTCCAGGGGTGGACAGCACAGTAAACCAGACTGATAAGCCACCTTTGCCGGAAGAACAGGCTTCCTTCAGTATCCTCCAGGGTGAGTTCCAGGACCCACAGATAACAAAATCTGTGGACTTTCAAGTCCTGTACATAAAATGGCATTGTCTTTTCATCTAACCTACACACATCCTCCTATAGACTTTAAATCATCTCTAGATTATTTATAATGCCTCACACAATGTTTACGCTGCATAAATAATTGTTACACTCTGTTTCAAGAAATAATAACCAAAAAAGTCTGCATATGTTCAGTACAGATGCATTTTTTCCCCGTTGTTTTTGATCTGCATCTGGTTGAATCTGCAGAGGGAGAACCCATGAATGCAGAGGGTCAAATGTGGTCCCTCTCTGAGGCTACAAAAGAGAAATCATGCAATGATGACACAGAATTAAACCTGGCCCATTGATAGAAAGATAATAAAAGAAAATATGTGAAAAAGACCAGAAAATTTAATGAGAGATCATCCACATTTATCAGAAAACTGTTCCTATGAAGCTGTTGAAATTTGTGACCACGCATATCAACATGAATTTTAAAAACTTACAGAATTTGTTTTGTGAAGGAATACAACAAAGCAGAAACTGCAAAATTCAGGGAAGAAAAATAAATAAATTATTAGTTAATTAAATAGAACATAAGTTGGAAGAATTTTAAAAGCAGAATGAAAAAAAATGCAGAAAAGAATGTATTAAAAGGAAAACAAAATAATAAGATTTTAAGCACTAAAATGGGGACAGAGGAAAATAAAGGTGAAAATTTGTATAATCTTGCAGTAGAAAAAGTCTTCCTAAACATTACCAAAAAAAGACAAAAAGGATAAAAAATATCGATGTATCTGATTATATTAAAGATCAAATATTTCTGTTTATAAAAAAAATAAGTTCTGGGAAACATTTGAAACATGATAAAAATAGTTATTCTTCAGATACACAAACACATCTTTTAAGTTAATAAGGAAGATATAATACTCAATACAAAAAATAGAGGATATGAACAGACGACTCACAAATAAGAAATAATGAATGTATGAAAAATTGTTCAACTTTACTAATAAACAAAGAAATGCAAATCAAAACAATGACTCAGCATTGTTGGCTATTGGAATGGTGAAGATTAAAAAGAATGGAAGTCCCCAGTAAGACTAGAGTGTGGGGACAGCATATTGACACAGAATTGATATGAACTTCATGTGCACACTGTTTGTCCTAGTACTTGTACACCTGGAATTTTCCTAAAATATTTTTAAAAGGTGCATAAATGTGCACAAACTTGTGATTGTTTTCTAAAAAACACATTTTCATAACATCCAAGAGTTGGAAAGACATGAATAAAGAGATAACAAATAATATTGGCCTGTACTTAACAATACAGTACCATACACTTAAAATTTTTAAATAAATAAATAAGGGAACTTAGACACACACACACACACATATGCACACACACACACACACACACACACACAAAAGACATGCACAAAGTCAATAATCACATTAAAGCTTGTTTAACAAAATGAATAATCCGTGAAATTTAAATTGAAATCATAATAAACTCATGCCCATAGAATATCTAAAATCAAATACACTGAAAATACCAAATGATAGAGACTGTAAAATGGCCAAATGACTTTGGAAAATCATTGAGCAGTTTCTAAGAAAGTTAAACACACAAGTACCCTACAACTGGAAAATCTTCTTCTAGATATATAAGCAACAGAAATGGAAGATTATGTGCCCACAAAACACACAAAGCTTGAATAGAAGTGTTTAATTCAAAATACCCCCATAAAAATGGAAACATTCCACTGGAGGATAGACAAACATTGTGATTTTTATATAAAAAGAGAATTAATTATATTTCAATAAGTCTGTTTAAAAGTGAATAAATAATGAATTAAAACATACTATTTAATAATAAATGTGGAACAAAAACATGCAGAAATCACAAAAACATTAGGTAAGAAAAAGAAGCTAGACAAGAAAGAATATGTACTTTCATCATTTTATTCATACAAAGAACTTGATATCAAAATAGCAATCACCTCTTTAATGAGAATTACAATGTGGAATTGGCTGGAAAGAGAAGCAAGGGAAATTTCTGGATGATGCAAATATTTATATCTTTATTTGTATAATGGTAACTCGATGGCATACATTTATGGAAATTTATCAGACTATCTGCTTATGATCAGTGTATTTTCCGCATGCAAAATAAATACATACCTCAAGCAATAAAATAGCTAGTTAAAAAACATAATTGATAAAATTATGTATTCATACAATAAAATACTATACATTTAAAATGAGCATGTAGTTCTCTATTTATTAACTTGGAAGCCTGCAATATATTATTAAATATAAAGTATAATACAAAACAGAATGGAGAATACTGTTTTTATAAAGAAAAATAATTTAAATACTTATGTGGGTATGAATGGCAGCAAAAAGATAGGCAGAAATGAAACTACTGAAATATTAAAACTGGTGACTACTGGGAAAATATTTTATGATGAGTTTTATTACTTCAATAAAAAATAAAGATAATTCCATATTTTTAAAAGGCACACAATTAAAGCATTGCAACAACATCAAAATAAGACCAAGGTCTAAACTGGTGTTCTCAAAGGGGGCTATTTGTGCCTCCCTGTCCTTCCCACCCCAGGGACAGTTGGCAATGCCTGGGCACATTTTTGATCACCTCAATTAGAAGTGATTATGGCATCTAGTGAGCAGACTCCAGCATCAACTAACAAAGAATCACAGAACCTAAAATGGAAATAGTGCCAATGAGAAAACCTGGCCTATCTAAGTGGAAATAGGCCTGTTTGTAAGAAAGAGTGAAGATGTGTTTGTTGGCTTCTTATGATTAGCTGTACATGTATGATTACACACGAATGATGTGAATCTACATCGTGCACAACCATGGAAACGAAAAGACGTACCCCATTTGTGTACAATGAATCAAAATGCAGTCTGTGAAAATAAAACAAATTAAAAAAAAAGAAAGAAAGAAATGTGTCTGAGCATTCATGTCCTCCCCCCAAAAAATTTTCAAAACTGTAAGTCATGTATCACTAAACAATGGGGATATATTCTGAGAACTGTGTCATTAGGTAATTTTGTCCTTGTGTAAACATCATAGAGTATATTCACACAAATCTACAATCTACATGGTAAGGCCTGTTGCCCTGACATAGGGCCTCTTGATGCAGTTAGAGACACAGTAAACACAAGATGTATGAGGCTGCTGCTGGTATAACATGACCTAATGTTTTACATGAAACTTTTTTCTTTTTGTAAGTAGGAATCCACTCTAAAACAATGGTTAAGAAATGTAGCATAGTAAGTGCATAAACCAGCAACATAGTCATTTATTATCACTAGCAAGTGTTATGTGCTATACATCATTACAAAGCCTATACTTTTAGACTACTGGCAGCACAGTAGGCATGTTTATACCAGCATCATCAAAAACATGTAATATGTTATATTACAATTTCCTGTCAGCTATGACATCACAAAGCTACAATGTCTCTAGGCAATAGATATTTTTCAGCTCCGCTGTCTATGCAAACCATTGTTGACTAAAACGTCATTATGTGGTGCTCGGTGGTTCTTAAGTTATCTCACATTCAGGATCTGCATAAATCCCAAAGGCGTCCAACCTCCCTCCATGCTTACCACAATGCTCTCCACATATGTGGAAGGATGGTGCTTACAGATTAGCTATACAAAGCCACCAAGAATCAGGCTTGACTTCCACGTCAGAGAGGAGACCTGCAGAGGCTGAATTCTCTGAGACGGATGTAAACCACCAAGAGGGTAACTATGACACGTTCAACTCTTGGTGTCCTCCCTAGTCCTGAGGAAAGAAGCTATTGCTAGGAAGGGCACTGCTTATTGGGGAAACCAGTTTCATTTCATTAACCTTATGACCCATATAACCAACTGCTTCCCAGAAGAAAGATCTGGATTTGGGGTGTTTGATAACCAAAGTGACTTTATTTTGTCTCTAGTAAGCAGTCACCAAGATAAGTTTTAGAAGAGAAATGATTTTCTATGTTCTTTAAGCTCCAATTCATATATCTAGATTCAGTCCCTGCTGAATTCACCATTCAGCCAGGTATAGGAAAAGCTAAGGCTGTACTGTAAGGGAGACTCTGCCATGTGGGAAGGGTAAAACTGACGTGTTTCATTCCCAGAGAAGGTGAGAAGGAGAAATAGAATCAGTGGGAAAATGCACCTCTCTGGCAACCTGCTACATGTCAAATTCCCAGAGTGGAAAAGGCAGTGATCATATCCAGACAAACATGAGAGAAAGACGGAGCTAGTTGTTTCCTTCACTGTGCATAGCCTAGCGGAGTGGAGATCCTCCAGGAAAAGGTCATGTTGTTTCTGATAGGAAGAAAACCAGGTAGTTGAAGGGAAAAAAAAAATGCTCATTTCTGAGTAGAATGTGCCATGGGTCCTGACACTGATGTGTACCCTGAGAAGGAACAAAGGGGCATCAAGATGACCTACAGATTTGGCAAGGATTTCAAAATGGTGGGCAAATGGCAAGTCTTCAGCTACTGTACCTTCATTGGATCCAATTCTGGTAGGCATGACCTGTCGGTAACACTTCAGAGGACACCAGATCCAGAGCAGGAACCGGGAGGGTGCGGGATGGCTCCCCCTGCCTCCCACCCCGTATGGGTTAGTTCTCCCTCAACTCCTTGCTACCATGAAGTTCCTTGAATCCTTCCCCAAACCCAAATATATCCGGATGTCATTTTGGAGAAAAGGAAAGAAAGAGAAGAAATTCAAAGTTGGAACATTCACTTGAGACATTGTATGAATTGAAAAAGGACCAAAGTCATGTAAATTGGCAACACGTGTGCATGCGTGTATGTATGCCTCTGTCCATCTTCACTATCCATAGCACAGGGTCCTCACAACCAGGGTTAAGTTAGAACATAGAGAGGCATGTTTACTTGCATATTTGAGCAGTTGTTGGTAAATGCATTTCCCCTTTGCAGACTTTTCTCCAGAACAAAACCAGGCTGAGAAGTCCACACTTGTGCAGAGGCTCTGTTAAGAAAGGCACTCTGATTTTTGTCAAAAGCTAGTGGAGGGAGTTGATGGCATGTACGTTCCATGTCTTTCATTTGTTTTACACACACACACACACACACACACACACACACACACACATTATGGAAGGATATATAATATCGGGCAATATTAATTGTTTGGGGGTATAAGATAATCCTTTTGCAACTTTGGAATTTGGTGTGTAACCCATCATGAAAAATAGTCAATTAGAAGATAAAATAAAAAGGCATACCACAAAACATTTTAAAGAAATCCGGGGTGGCCATCCCTATTACCAGGAATCCTCCTCCCTGCAGTGCCCCCTGGTTTGTGACTGCCCCCTAGAGGCTGCCTAGAGAAAAATCTGAGATGAGTGTTTCTGTGACCTCCTCCCTGATCAGCCTGGCTCCACTTAGTCTAGTAGCACAGGCCTCAAAGGACTGCTTACAGGGTGGTTTTCCTCTGACTCCATGCCTTGGCTCCATCTGGCAACAGAGGTTCTTGTTCAGTTGGCAGTCAGTGGTTATTACAGTGGGAAGAATCAGGATCTGAGTGAACTGCAGCACTATTGAAATCTCTTTCTTAGAAACAGAATCACATATTAAAACAGAATTGAGTCAGTCTTAAATCACTAATGGAATACTTATATTTTTTTATTAACATTAATTTTACAAGTTCAGGTGTTTGTACCATTTAGATAGATGTATATCTAATATTTCTTTATTATTCAATTTTTGTCAAAAATATAAAGTTGTGGAGTAATTATTCATTTATATTTATGTGTGCAGTTTTTGACATATCAATGAATTGCATAATAGTCATGATGTTGAATTTTAAATCCTGATGCACTCAAAACATACAGAAAGGATTTTGTAATCTCATGTTCTCACTGCATGCCATAGCTGAATAGTGAAAAAGAAAAAATAAATTTTTAAACAATGCAATGTTTTGAAATTTAAATATATAATTTAACAACATAATACAATTTCCACCATTGCATGTTATTAATATTTTTCATATCTATGTCCAATTAATTTCTTTTTTAAAAAATTAATTGTTTTTGCAGATTAGAAAATTGAAATATTATTGACAATTTTGAAAATATGAAAAGTTTAATGGTATTGGTAACATTAACTAAAACAATATGAAATTGATTTCAGTAAATTTTTAAGTCGATGCAAATATTCATGACTTTCAAGTCTTCTCTATAAAAGTTTATTTAATCTTGTTTTAGTTGCTATTAAATTTTTTGCAGATTAGTATATAACAATATATTTTAATAATGGATTAGAAGAGGAAGAAGCAATCTATCTTATGGTTACTGTGTTTTTACTAATCATGTCCGAAGAGTGTTAAGTAGTTAGGAGAAGACAGATTGGTTTAGGTACTCTGTAAATCAAGTTGAAGATACACCCTGATTTTCCAGAACATAAGCTCTCACTGGTATCTCTCTCTGTGATCATTAATGCTGATGTTCACCATGGTCCTTTCCTAGACATTGTGTCTTCTACACGCTCTCAGTGCTGGATCCTTGCATTCTCCTGGTTTGGTTGTCACCTGCATGCAGATACACTGGATCACAATATCTAATTAGTTGAGCTCCAGGATTGCCCATATGGTTGCTCCTTGGATGCATCAAACTCAATGCACTTAAAAGTGAACTCACAATTGCCCACCCCCAAACTACACCTTTGTCAGTACTCACTGTCGCCCACTTAGTCGACCCAGAAGCAGGGAGCATCCTATGTTATTCTCCCTCCTTGTTGTTACATCACATTTCTTGTCTGACCAAGTTTACTACCAAAGTATTGCAAAGTCTCCTATTTTCCATCAGGCCCTAGACATCTCTTTTCTGCACTTATTCAATCACTACTTAGAGATTTTGCCTGACCCCCATCTTGCTACCCTCTGCATCACCCACAATGCAACCAGAATGATGGATCCAAAATGCAGTTCTGGAGAGAAACTAGCACTTTAGATCATACCATTTTGTAGAGACATGTTTAAGTAGCCCTAAGATGGCAGCTGGTGTTGGGCCAAGAGGTGGCGCATAATCAGTGTTAACACAGTGTGATCTCTTATGACCTTTTGCCTGATTAATGTCTCCTCTGCGCTAGTGGTCAACAGATGTTCCTCATTCTTTCTTGATTGGTACCATAGTGCATGCTCCAACCGTGCTACTTAATCCTAAGCTGATTGGCTGCCTTAGTGTATATAAGACATTCTCTTCACCTGGGAGGAGATTGCAGATCGCAGAATGCGGGACTAAGGACACACCTCTAGGTCACAGGTTGCAGGTTGCAGGATGCAGGCTGCAGGCCGCACCCTGCACCCTGCACCCCACACCTCCAAGAAGCGACCCACCTCTAAGAAGCAGTAGACCTCCGAAAGCGTAGCCTCTCTGAAAGCATAGCACCTCTAAAATTAAGCAAAATCTCTCTTCCTCTAAGCAAAGCCTCTCTTCCTCTCAAAGCCTCTCTTCCTCTAAGCAAAGCCTCTCTTCCTCTAAAAGCAAGCAAGGAAGCAGCTCAGAAATAGAAGTAGTTCATTCCCAGTCCGCCTCCGATAAATTCCCGGGGATTGTTGCTGCGGACAGCAACACCATATGATCTAAGAAAAAGCATAAAATCCAATAATCCCATTATAGTCTCTGGTTTATTTAAAATATCTTTTAATATATAGAGGAAAAGGCTAGGGATGTGGCTTAGTGGTGAAGCACTTGCCTAATGTGCATAAGGCCCTGAGTTTAATCCCCAGCACCTTAAAAACAAAAAGGAGACATTTGTGATTGATTAATAGACGTTCATAAGGAAGTTTCTGACTTCAAATTCCTGACATATAAACATCTCTTACCTGGAAATGGGTATTTCATTTGAGAATTCAGCTCCTCCTGTTTCCTACTAAGAACAGGGCCTCCCATTATCCAGTATCTGGTACACTGAGATCTGTGTGAGGGGCACCCTTCTAAAGGGAATGGTGACCCTAGAGTTGACAGCAGAGTGCACGGCCCTCTGTGCTGGAATTGCCACCTCCCATTCTCTGCTTTCCATTTCCTTCCCCTGCTGAGGACAGTGGGAATCTCTGCCTCCTCCTGATACTTCTGGGGACTCTTTTATGACTCCCTACTACCACTTAGGTCACCAGGACCTTACTTAACCGCTTAGAGTTTCTACCGATGCCCTAAGAATGCTTAAAACCTCCCTGCTGATGCTGAGACTCTACAAAGCTACAGAATCAGAGTAGGCTGGGTCAGGGGGAGATTGTGAACTGGTCCCACCAATGTGACCCAAAATAATTTTCTTAGGGAAATAATGCTATGATTCTGGTTATGTTTGATACTATTAATAATACAAAAATTAAGCCACGTGTGGTGGCACATGCCTATATTCCCAGCTACTCTGGAGCCTGAGGCAAGGAGAATCACAAGCTCAAGGCCAGCCTGGGCAACTTAGCTAGATCCTGTCTTAAAATAAATTTTTTAAAGGGCTAGGGATGTAACTCAGTGGTAGTGTACTTACCCAGCATGCACAATATTGAAAGACAATCCCCAATATTGAAAGACAAAACAAAACAAAAAAGCCCTCAAAATAACAACAACAAAACATAATTAAGTTCAAAGGTGCTCAATAGGACTTTGAGAGTCGTTCTGTAAAATTGAAGTATTACATAAGCAGTGAGGCTGTGGGAAATATTTGGAATGTAATCAGCTAATATTTGAGCCCAAATAAATGAACCTGAGAATTGTGTTAATGTTTAACTTGAATTCTTTAAAAATAAAAACAAAAACAAAAAGTCCAAAACTCCACTAGAGGCACTGCCTCTGGGAACTGTAGTATTCATTTTTACTAGTGCGTGAATTTTCAGATATTTTTTCTAGCACTCCAGAGCAATGAACATGGCTTGTATTCAAGGGTTGTCATGTTCCCGGAATTCCAGTGAGATAGGACTTAAAATGTTTGGAGAAGTGTAAATGATGCTCCCTATCTGAAATCAATTTCTAGTGTTATTTCTCTCACCCCTTTGTTCCAGCCTTGCTGGATTTCTTGACATTTCTTGAAAATGCGAAGGTCATACCTACCTTAGTGTATTACCATTGTCTAGATTTTTCCCAAGATTTTTGCTTGGCTCCCTCCATAGCTGCATTTGTTCTCCCTCGAGAAAAAAAACACAGCTGATTACTCAATTTTAAATAGCCTCTTCATGGGGCTGAGGGCATAGCTCAGTGGTGGAAAACTTGCCTAGCATGTGTGAGCCCTGGGGTCCATCCCCAGCACCACCAAAAATTAAAAAAAATTAAGATTAAAAAAAAGTCTCATCCTGCCTAACATCTTTGCTCTGCTTTATTTTTCGTTAAGACATTTGTTTACTATACACACACACACACACGTACTTGTTTTCTGCTTCTCCAACTAAAATATAAGGTGAATGAGAGCAGAGAATTTCTCCCTCGCCTCATGGCTAAAACCCCAACCACAAAGTAGACTCTCTATATATGAATGATTTTGAAGGAATCAATTAATTAATGTGATTTATATTATTTCTTCTCCCTTTTCTTGGTCAAATTTGTTAGATTCTCTAACTGTGCAAAGAATAGTTCAGTGGTCCAGAGAACAGACTTTTGAATCCAGTTGGAATTCTGGCCCCAGCATTTATCAACCTTGGGATTCTCGATAAATTATCTCACCTCTCATCTCCAATCCCCTTTTATTATACAGCGGCAAAGAATTATCCTTATTGAGTGAGATGACATTAAATGAGTCAGTGCATAGAAAGCACCAAAACATGGTGCCTACAAATTGTTTAAATACTAATAAACTCATGGTTTTATGAGTTCTGGTTTGTAGGTACTCATACACAGGGTTTTGCTTCCTAATATATTTTTACTTTTATGATATGTTTCTAGTAGTGTGTTGGATTGTTGTAAAGGATTCTAAAGTCAGTTCACTGGTGATTATTTGCTCTAAATTTCCTGATAATTTTGCTTGAATGTCCCATTATTTTCCATTTGTTGACCATTTTAATGAATATATAATCAAGTGTTTTCCCAGGTGCAATTGGTAGAGCAATTTAAAAGAGAAAAAAGAGCCTATTGGTTGGGCTTCACTATTTAAAAAATTCCTCTTGATTTTTGTTTGTTTGTTTTTTGCTGTACTGGGGATTGAACCCAGGGCTTCATGCATGCTAGGCCCCCACCCCAAATTCCTCTTAGGTTAAATTAAACATCACTGGTAACAAGAGAAATGTAAATTAAACCCACAATTAAATATCATTTTGTGCTTGTCAGATAGCTATTATCAAAAAGACAAAAGATAACAAGTATTGGTGAGGATGTGGAGAAAAAGGCACTCTTGCACACTGTGGATGGGAATGTAAATTAGTGCCCCCATTATGGAAAACAGTATAAGCTTAGTTTTGTTTTGTTTTTTAATTCAAATTGAACTACCATATATTCCAGGAATCCCACTTAAGAGTATATCGAAGGACATGAAATCAGTATGTTGAAGAGAAATCTGCATTTCCAAGTTCATATGAGCAATATTCACAATATCCAAGATATAGAATTAACCTGAGTGAAGAGAAGAATGATAAAGCAAACACAGTGGAATGCTTTTCAGTCATTCATGCTAACATGGAGAAACCTGGAGGACATCATACTGAGTGAAATAAAAAGGCACAGAAAGACAAAGATGGCATGGTCTCCCTTATATATGCAATCTAAAAAAGTTGAACTTAATAAAACAGACAGTAGAATGATGGCAGCGAAGGGATTGGGGGGATAGGGAGGGTTGGGAGATGTTGGTCAAACAGGACAAAGTTTCAGTTGGATAAGATGAATAAATTCTGAAGATCTAGTGTATAGCATGGTAACTACAATTAATAATAATGTATCATGTGCTTGAAAAATTGCTGACAGTAGATTATTTCTCATTATCAACTAATAAGTACATGAGGGGATGAATATAATTAGCCTGATTTAATCATTGTATAATGTGTGTATATCAAAGCAGTATGTCTTATATACCATAAATATTTATGATGTATATATAATTTTATTTATCAAATATGTCTTTATAAAGCTGGGAGGAAAAATAAAAAGTAAACACATACACAGATAGAATGTTTTAGTTAGCTTTTTTCATTGCTGTGACTAAAGGACCTGATTGGAACAACCGCAGAGGAGGAAAAATTTATCTGAGGGCTCACAGTTTCAGAGGTCTTAGACCATAGAAAGCCAACTCTATTCCTTGGGACTTGAGGTGAGGCTGAACATCATGGTGGAGTGTGGCAGAGGGAAACAGTTCGCATGTTGATCAGGAAACAGAGAGCAAGAAACTCCACTCTCCAGATACAAAATACATACCCCATAGCTATGCTCCCCATTAATCACTTCCTCCAGCCACACCCCACCTGCCTCCAGTTATCACTCACTTAATCCTATCAGAGATTAATTCACCATTTAGGTTAAGATTCTCACAACCCAATCATTTCTCCTCTGAACCTTCTTGCATTATCTCACCCATGAGCTGTTGGGGGACATCTCACATCCAAATCATAAAATAGAACAACTAAATCACTTCCACTTAGAAATATAGGTAAGAAAAAAATGTTAAATAGCCAATCAAATTAACAATGTATTAATGAACCACTATAACCATGTAAGGTTTGACTTAGGAATTCAAGAAGAGTTCAAGCACTAGAAAATCATGATTTAACATTTCAAGAATATTGAATCCTTGGAGGAGAATAAAAATAACTGGCACTATAAAGTTCAACTAGCTATTCTTTATATTTTAAAAAGACAGAGCAAATCTTCCAAATATGTCAAAGTTTATTTACTCAAAATCAATAGTAGACATTTTAAATACAGAAACACTAAAAACATTTTCATTAAAATTGAAAAAATAATGTTGTCTATTATCACTAAGAGTCAACAGTGATGGAAGTATTATAGACTATGCTGTAAAATAAGAGAAATATTCAGTCTAAAAATGAAAAAAATACCCTTTCGATACCATTTTCTATCTTGTTTATAAGTGAACTCAGGTTCTTTAAAGGACCTGAAAGTAGCACATATTAATGTCCTATTACCACAGCTGTCCCAGAAAGACAGGTCATGAGCTTTCTCTATTTATGGCGACAACTGAATGTGATTGGAGGTAGATGGGCCAGGTGTCCAGGACCAGGCCTTCAGGGGTTGAGCTACTAAAGATGAACCTAACTTTCTAATCCTTTAAACATAGGGAGTGAAAATCCAGTCCCATGTTTATTTATCGAATGCAGCATTGACTCTCAAATTCAGACTGTTACATTATACTGCAATTGCCTCAGTCAGCTAATTTTATCAGTAGACTGATGACCAAAAGAAGGTATTATTATAAAGTGATATTTGTTCTCCAGGTGTGGTGGCACATGCCTGTAATCCCAGCAGCTCCAGAGGCTGAGGCAGGAGGGTTGAGAGTTCAAAGCCAGCTTCAACAGAAGCAAGGTGCTAAGCAACTCAATGAGACCCTGTCTCTAAATAAAATACAGAATAGGGCTGGGGATGTGACTCAGTGATCAAGTGCTCCTGAGTTTAAACAAAAAATTAAATAAAATAAAGTGAGATTTGTTAGTAGAGCATCAAGCCCCCAAATGGGATTTCCAATGGCCATAGTAGAGCAGAGCAACCTCACAATTCTGCCTCCCAGCCACAAAGCTATTTAACCCAGGATTTTTTCAAATGCGTTTCTTTAAGAAATTAGATCATTCATTATAATTAATTTGGCAAGCAATGACAGCCAGCTGCTCAAGCAGGATTCCAAATTTTCTAACAATTGAATAAATACTAATTTATTTGTTTATTGATATGATTATGGAATTAGCAAAATGGCCTGTTCCTCAGCATGAAAAATTAAGATCCAAATTATTTCATTATGGCTTATTTCTGTAACAAGCTAAAATGAAATGGAAAGTCTATTGTTCAGATACCAAAAAAAAAAAAAAAAAAAGAAAGAAAGAAAGAAAGAAAAAAATTTAAAAATTCATTTAAACATAGTTTGAAACTTTGACCTTCAGGTTGCGATCTTCATGTGTTCTCCAATATACATCTGTTTTTCTAATACTGGTACCCACATCCTACTTTCTTTCCTTTTTTTTTCAATGCATGGTTGGGGACTGAAGGCAAGGCCTTCTACGTGTTAGGCAAGTGATCAACTGCTGAGCTACATTCTCAGCCTTTCCACATCCTAGATATTTAGTCCCAAATTACCTTCTCCACATGATCAGAAAAAAAATGTTTTATAAATGGAGTCTCACTAAGTTCCTGAGGATTGCCTCAAACTTATAATTCTGCCTCAGCTTCCCAACTAACTGGAATTATAGTTCTTGCCACTGCAACAAGCCAGCTAGCATTGTTTTGTTTTGTTTTGTTTTTGTTTTTTGTACTGAGGATTGAATCCAGGGGTGCTTTATCACTGAGTTACAGACCAAGTCCTTTTTTTAAAATTAATTAATTTATTTTTTATTTTGAGATAAGTTCTAAGTTGCTGAGGCTAGCTTTGACCCTGTGATCCTCCTGCCTCAACTTCCTGTGTCACTGGAATTATAGGTTTGTGCCACCAATCCTAACTGGAAATCTTATTTTTAATATGATATTCTTCCCCTCTGCTGCAAATTGAACCCAAGGCCTTGTAAATGCTAGGCAAGGGCTTTAACATTGCTCTAAAACACCCCTACCCACATGATAAATTTTCATGAAGACTTCATATTTTATGATCTCTACGTACATTTCCATTATTTGCAACAGTCTCTCAAGATTCCAGGAAAGTGTCCGAGGAGGTTTAGATGTATTGTTTTCTCATCATTTAGGCTTAAAGGAGATTAAATGACACTTTGTGCAGAAATGACACTTTGCCTCGGAAGGACACCTTGTGTGCAGTTGGGGAAGGAGACTGCTCCTCTCAGGTTGTTCTCATTTCCACGATGAGGATGGCACCATGCTGATAACAAGTCAGGTCTCTCCTCCCTGCCTCTAACTGCCTGCTTCCCTTGCGGCGAAGACAGAGGCACTTGTTTGAAAACTGCAGGTACAAAGCATAGCCTCTTGGTGATTCTTCCTCAGTCTTCCTGCAGGTTCTCCACCCCTCCTTTAGTTCTTTGCTGAGCCATGATCACCAAGGAGTAGGAGTATATCAGGGAAGAGCCTTGGACTTCTCTTTGCATCGGCCCTGGGAACCCACAGTTCTCTGCACTGGCTAAACCATGAAGTGAGTTAGGTTCCCCATCTAGCTGGAGAGATAAGTGGGCAAGAAAGTTCTAGATTTGGGATAGGACATGTAGGAAGATCTAGTCCAACTTAGCAGACCAAGTGCTTATATTTGGGGATAATTATTTTATATCATTTATACCTCATATAACTTCTATGTTGATTTTTTCCCCAAATTTATTGAAAGGTGAGAAAGAGTATAATTCTTCTTTTTGAGTTGGCATACCTCACCTCACACTCCCGCCCCATTACTAGGTCATCCACTTTGTACCCCTGAAGACTATGGATTAAGAAACTACTAAAAATTATTTCTTTGCTGTCCCACAGAGACTCACAACCTGGGAAACAGTTTCAGGATCCTGGCAGGTAGAAGAAGAAGCAAGGTGCAGTTGGGATAGTAGACATGTTTTATTTGGAGGTAGCCGCAGCCCCAAACTGTTTAGTACCCTGAATCTTTCCATAGGCCTTTTTTATATGCAGGCCAAAGAAGGCCTATTGCCACAGGTTAAATAAGTGAGCATATGCTCACAAGCAGATGTTTACGACCTTGAGTGCATATGCTAAATCAGGGTGTCCATGACCTTGACTACATACTAAAAACATAGCCCAACAGAAATCTCAGTGAGAGAGCCATCTTGGACCTGCCCTACAAGTCACCACTTTAGGGTCCCTTATAGTACAATCTATGTGGTTGACATCTTCTCTAGTGATCCATTAGTATGGAGGGCAGAGTGCTGCCTCCATAGGCTACAACAACAATACAAACTGCAACAACATACAACCAGAAGACGAGTCCCACCACCCAGGAATACTAAAACCATTGTCAGTTTCATCCCACATTTAAGTGACAATGAAAGCCTTTCCCAGTCATATTCAGGGGACATATTGGATTTTCCAGGGTAGCCTAGCAGCAGAACTCACTGGCACTTCAGTGCATACCCAGCTGGCAGAAGGGATTGCTGCTCTTTTGTAGGTGTTTGCCCAGTCCACAGTTGTGTTGGCAAGGACACACCTGTGAATGAAAAGACAAAGCAGTTACAGTCACTAGTGCAGATAAATCACATCCATCTTGAAGACTACATGCCAGCTTTGAGTCCTGGAAAAGCACAGTGGCCACCTGTGGTGGTTTCCCTGAGCGGGCAGGCTTTGTGTGTACCAAAACTGGGGGATACATAATTGATCAAAAGGAAATGAAAATGTGCCCTTTAAAAATCTGGGTCTCCAGGTATCCCACTCCTTGGTTTATACCCAAAGGACTTAAAATCAGCATACTACAGTAAAGCAGCCACGTCAATGTTTATAGCAGCTCAATTCACAATAGCTAGATTATGGAACCAACCTAGATGCCCTTCAACAGATGAATGGATAAAGAAACTGTGATATACATACACAATGGAGTACTACAAAGAGGAATAAAATTATGGCATTTGCAGGTAAATGGATAGAGTTGGAGAATATCTTGCTAAGTGAATATGTCCTTTGGGTATAAGCTGAGGAGTAGAATAACTGGGTCAAATGGTGGTTCCATTTTGCTTTTTTGGTATTAAGTTTTTTGAGTTCTTTATATATCCTGGAGATTAATGCTGTATCTGAGGTACAGGTGGCAAAGGATTTTCTCCCAGTCTGTAGGCTCTCTCTTCACATTTTTGAGTGTTTGCTGAAAAGAAGCTTTTTAGTTTGACTCCATCCCTTTTGTTGATTCTTGGTTTTACTTCTTACACATTAGGAGTCTTGTTAAGGAGGTTTATTTCTAAGCTGATATGATGTAGATTTGGGCCTACTTTTTCTTCTATTAGGTGCAGGATCTCTGGTCTAATACCTAAGTCTTTAATCCACTTTGGGTTGATTTTTGTGCAGGGTGAGAGATAGGCGTTTCATTCCATTTTGTTAATTTTGCTACATATGGATTTCCAGTTTTTCCAGGACTATTTGTTGAAGAGGCTATCTTTTCTCCAATGTATGTTTTTGGCATCTTTATCTAGTGTAAAATAACTGTATTTATGTGGGTTTGTTTCTCTGTCTTCTATTCTGTGCCATTGGTCTATGTGTCTGTTTTGGTGTCAATACCATGTCATTTTTGTTACTATAGCTCTGTAGTATAATTTAAGTTCTGGTATTGTGATACCTCCTGCTTCACTTCTCTTGCTAAGGATTGCTTTGGCTATTCCTCCCAGGGCTTTTGCCACAGGACTTTCCCTTGATACAAGCACAGCTCTCAGTACATATCACTATGGGAGATACTTCATTTGGTACCACCATCCAGATGGTGCATAGCTCCCCTCACTGTCTACTTTTTTTTTTGCACCAGTATCAAACCAGACAATGTCTGCAATGTCTATCTCTGACTCCACGGTTACCATGGTCCACACAGGCTGGGGCCATCAGTGTACTAAGCACTAGACACTGTATGTACCTCACCTATATATGCTTGTTTCTGGTTCACCTACACCTAGTACTTCTTAGAGTCTATGTCCTTGCTGGCTCCTAGCACACCTGGCTCTTCTAAATGCCTCCATGGCGTTGATGTTTTGCAAACCTCTGCTATAAGGAGAAGTGCTAATCCCTCCATTTTTAGGGTGCTACACATAATGCTATTTATTTATAAATCTCACAGATGTAACAACAAAGCAGCAAGGGACTTTCCTGACCTCCATCTAAATTGTTTTCCCAAGTCCAACTCCACTTGACAGGTGGAATGTGGTGAATTTGGTTACCTGACCTGTCCCTGCCAGTTGCCCACTGGAGCCTTTGGCTGCTATTGCTTCCTTTTCTGCATTACCAATGGCCAAGCAGGTGTTAATCCTCCTCCTCCTCTTCTGACTCTATCATTACTACAGGGGAGACTGAGGGGTATCTTCAAGATATAGAAATCCTCCTCCAGTGACGATACTCTGGTTTTCAAGGCCTCTTCCTTATCTTGCAACTTCCCCATCTTGGTAGTTTCTTGTAAAATTGCATTAGTTTTTGCTCTCAGAGCTGAAAGAAACACCCATCCAATGGGCCCAGAGGTCATGCGTGTAGCTTCTTAGGCCATTTCTTCATCCTGTCTGAATTATCTCTGCTGTCTTTCCCCTTGGCCCTGAGCTTCACCACTCTATTGACAGTCCACCTTACTGAGTCCATGTTGCTCACAGGGAAATCAGAAGCCTTCTCTGTGCTCATAAGGAATCCATCCACAGTATCCCAACTCTCCACAGGAGTTCATACTAATAGGACTGAGTACTACATGCCACTCAGTGGCCATAGTTCCCTCCTCCTCCACCAGAGTTGAGGCATCTCTCACCTGCATGGGATCCTGCCAACTATGTCAATTGCTGTGCAGAGGCTTAAACCCTGGGAAACAGATCTGTGATTCCAGCAGATGAAAGAAGATGTGAGGAGCAGTTGGGAGAGTAGACATGCTTTATTTGGCAGTGGTAGCAGCCCCAGTTACATTAGGCCCCTGAATCTTTCCATTAGCTTTTTTATATGTAGAGCAAAGAAGGCACATTGTCAACAAATTACGTAAGTGCATACTCAGAAGCATATGTTTGTGACCTTGAGTACATATGTTGAATTGGAGTGTTTATGAACTTGGCTACATACTAAAAACATAGCCCACCGAAAGTCTTGCCAATGGAGCCTAACTATTGCCATCTTGAGCCTATCCTACACTTTCCTTTCACGTTAAAGGATATTGGCCAAGGTGGCGGGGGGCAATAGAAACAAGATAACTGAAATTCTAAACAAGTATCTAAGTTCAATACTAGATGTCACCATCCTGATATTTTGAATTATGTATTTTTCCCAATCTTCTTTATGTTCTTCCTAAAAAAAAAAAAAAGGATCCAGTCATGGGTCACATGCCTGTAATCCCAGTGGCATGGGAGATTGAGGCAGGTGGATCACGAGTTCAAAGTCAGCCTCAGCAAAAGTGAGGTACTAAGCAACTTAGTGAGACCCTGTCTCTAAATAAAATACAAAATAAGGCTGGGGATGAGGCTCAGTGGTCAAGTGCCTCTGAGTTCAATCCCTGGTACGAACCCCCACAAAATAATAATAATAAATGTCAAATATTTTACCCTAAATTATCCTCAGCCAAATAAATGACTGTGCTTTTTCTTTCTACCTGTCTTTCTAGGCTCTGAGAACATTAAGTTCAAATTATAGTAACCCCATGGTAATCTAGAGCAGCAGTTCTCAATCTTGGATGCATAATAAAACTATTTGAAAGACTTTTTAAAACTACCCCTGCCTGAGCCCCTCCCAAATATTCTGATTTAAAGGGTAAAAGGTAGAGTCTATATTTGTTTAAAATTAAACAAATGGGTGGTTCTAATGTGAAACAAAGATTAGGACCCTCAGAACCAGTGGAAACTGGCTTCTGAATTTGAGCACATATTAGAATCACCAAGGCCCCTCCAGACTTAGTGTAAGATAGGAAAAGCGAACACTGGTTTTCCTTCTCCAACACTCACACTCAACACACTCCTGAGACCAAGTATGTGGGTTTCTCCCACACTAACCAATTCTTTTTCACCAGCTGGGTGTCCTATACTTCAGTCGAATTCTAACACTAATCAGAGTAAATGCAGAGCCCACAAGTTAAGATATCAGGCCCACAAGACTGTCCAATACCAATTGCAGAGAGTAGGTCCCCAGGTTACCCACAACTTATGCTAGACTTGGCTACAAATCAAAGACTCTCAATGATTCCCTTCTTGTGTTTGATAATTTGCTAGAATAGCTCATAGAACCCAAGAAAGTAGTTTATTTATGGGCAGTGATTTATTGCATACCACATATTAAAGAATACAAGTGAAAGCCAGATAAAGATATACATAGGGGCTGGGGATATAGCTCAGTTGGTAGAGTGCTTGCCTCACATGCACAGGGCCCTGGGTTCAATCCCCGGCACCCCCCACCCCCCATAAAAGAGATACATAGGGTGCAGTGTAGCAGGGTCTGGCACACAAGTACCTCTGCTCCTTAGAATTAAGATGTGCCATCCTCCCAGCACACAGATTTTACAACAGGAAGCCCTGCAAACCCCATGGTTTGTGGATGTTTATGGAGGCTCATCACATAGGCATGATCAATTATGAACTCCATCTCCAGCCCCTCTCCCCAGAGGATGAGGATGGGGCTGAAAGTGCCAAGCTTCTAATCGTGGCTTGGTCTTTCTGGTGTCCGGCTTCTATCCAAGAACCCACCAAAAGTCACCTTGTCAGAACAAAGGACACTCCACCACTCAGGAAATTCTAAGGGAGTAGGAGCTCTGTGTCAGGAACCAATTGTCAAAGACCAAATATTAGAACAAGGGTGCACTTGTCACTCCTATCACTCAGGAAGTTACAAGGGTTTTTGGAGTTCTGTGCCAGGTACTAGGGGCAGAGCCCAAATATTTATATATTATTAGGTCATGTCTAATCAATCAGAATTTCTGGAATCTACCTCATTTTGTTTTGCAGTGCTAGGGATGGAACTCAGGACCTCCTGTACAGTAGGTGTTTTGGTCAGCTTTTGTGTTGCTGTGACCAAAATACTTGACAAGAACAACTTAGAGGAGGGGATGTTTATTTGGGGCTCAAGGTCTCAGTTCATAGATGGTCAACTCCATTGCTCTGGGCCCAAGAATAGGCAGCATATCATGGAGGAAGGGCCCAGTGGAGGAAAACTGCTCAGCTCATGGTGGAATCAGGAATTAGATAGATAGATAGATAGATAGATAGATAGATAGATAGATAGATAGACAGATGATGGAAGAAGAGGCCATAGGGAAGATGCACCCTTTCAGAGCACTCCTTCAGTGACCCACCTCCTCTAGCTATGCCCCATCTGCCTACAGTTACCACCCAGTAATTTAAAATAGGATAGACTGATTAGGCTATGACTCTCATAATCTAATCATTTTGCCTTGAATCTTCTATATTAACGGGAGATTTTGGGGACACCACAAATCTAAGCCAAGATACCAGACATGTGCTCTACCACCAAGCTACATCTCCAGCCCAGAATCTATATCTTTAAATGATCCAAGTGAACTACAGACATGGCATTTAGAGGTCACCAGAATTGACGTCTACTTTCTTATATCCTCTGTGATCTTCTCAGACATGCTATTATCACATCATGTTTGCTATGCAGGATCTCCAGTTTAAGCCCCAATGATTTCATTTCTAAAGTATTCTAATGGTCAGTCTTTGCCTTCCTTCAGTTCCTCTTGAACAGTGACACAGATTTGCACCAAAAATGTAACGTTGCTGCAGATGTTTTGACAGGTGGTACGTTTTATCACTTTGCCACATCAAAGAATTCTATGGAAACATAAAGCTGCTCTTAAAAACTCAACTTAACATTAAGTACAAAACTGCTGAGAGCCATCTACGAACAATGTGTGTGAACCGAGTGACATTTGAGCCATAGGCAGGGAAGTTGCTGTCTTGGGAACTCCCAGGTGGAAATCCACTGGTGTGAGACCACCCACTTCATGTCGGCCCGACCTGCTCACCGCTCAAGTTTTAGCACAGCCTTCCTGAGATGGGTGTAACTTGCCAAACGCCAATCAACCCGTTTACTGCAAGACCCCTGCCACACCAGGAAATAAGCCCTGAAACAAAACTCCTCCCACTGAACCCTTACCCCTGCTTTTGATGTACTCCCCCTTAAATAAAGAATTGGGTCCTTTCTCAGTTGTTCAGTTCCAGTTCCTATCAGGACTGCAAGAGTCATGAAGCGCTCCACTTTTTGAATCTAACTTTTGGCTTTGTCCCTAATCTTTTACTGATTATTTCAGACTTTTCATTTTCTCAGGCGGCTCACACCATCTGAGCAGGAACCTGATCTGTTCTGGTGCTGGCACTCAGTCACGAAACATCATCAGACATTCCTGGTCCTAGTCTACCCCTAACTTTCAACCCGTTTGGATCAGCTATGGTTTGGATGTGGTCCATCTCTGCCAAAACTCATGTTGAAATTTACTTGCCAATGTAAGAGTATTGAGAGTTGGTGGGGCCTCTATTATGTGTTCAGTGAGATGATGGGATTAATATAGCCTCTGCAAAAGTAAATTAATATGAGAACAGGTTGTTATATAGCAAGGCTGGAACTTCCTCCCTTCACGCATGTGCTCCTCTTCCATAAATGCCCACTTGTCCCTTCCACTTTTCTATCTGAGGCCCTCGCCAGAAGCTGAGCCAACACGACTGCCATGCACTTTAATTTCTAGACTCATGAGCTAAAATAAACCTCTTTCCTTTAAAAATGACCAAGTCCCAGGTATTCTGCTATGGCAACAGAAAACAGCATAAGACAGGATTGCAGACTTGGCCCTGGCCCTTATTTCCCGCTCAGAGCCATCAGTATATGTAACCTTCCCTAATTCCACAGGGAGTCACTTCATTCCTCACTCCACCCCTGATATCTACCCCAGGAATATACATCAGCAATGGTAGGAGGCTCAGGGATGTGGTGAAGATTGCTACTTTGCAGATTACTTGGGGGTCTAGAAGTCTGAGAGTTTAGTGATTCCTCCCCACCACCACCACCACACACCACACACACACACACACACACACACACACACACACACACATCAAAACCCACCCCTGCCTACCAAGGTTCAGACTCCACAAATTCTAACAAAACTGTAATTGTAATGTAATATAAAGCTGTTCCCCTGCCCTTTCCAATGCGGTCATTTCCCCGCCTCCCAACTACTCTGTCAGTCTGTGAACATCCTAGCTAGCTATTGGTTCATCAGTCAGCTTGCAAGTATCCTTTTCCGTTATTGGTCCCCTGTTAGCCCAGCGGAATTCAACTGCTTCACTGTAGCTATCCTGCCATCTTTTCTCATCCTTCTCTCTCTCCTACTCACTTTCTTTCTCTCTCCTTCTTGCTTTTCACACTCTCTCTTGCACACGCCCTTTCTCTTTTCCTCTCATTTTCTCTCTCATCCTGCAGGGAGACACTCTGTTTGCTTAATAAACCCTCTTATGTCAATTCCTGTGTCTGGCGTGGTTTTCTGGGTTCTTACAGTGATTCCTGGTATAATTCAAAGTGCAACATCTGCCACTCTTTGAGGAGTAAATTGAGCCATGGTATGAGGGTGTGTCTGGTCACAGGAACAGAAAGGCAAGAAGTAGAGGAAGAAAGAAGTAGAAAGAGGGAAAGCTGGAGTAGCGTGCAGTTCAAGTTAGTATTGACCATTGCAAAGAAGGCTGTGGAATTAAGAGCTAACTTCAACCCATTGAACAGGACTTGCTCAGGCTTCTTCACTGGAGGGGAGCCCTATGTTTCTGAGAGCCTCACCTTTCTGTCCAGCAAGAGCAGCATCCCCAAAACAGCAGCTCCACCACCTCAAATGCCCAGGGGTCCCATCCATCAGACTTGGCTTCCCCACAACCTGACAACTTTGCTGATCTTCTTTACTTCTCAGATTCATCTTCTGTTCCATTCAAACTCCCTTCCAGACATATTATTTCATATCCCTTGAGTAACGGCCTCCTCTGCCTCTTCTTCACTAATTTACAACATGCAACTTTCCCAGTGTGCATGATTTCTGCTCTTTCCACCCTTGTCTCTCTCTACAGTCTTCATTTCTTCCCATTAATGTTTCCTGATCTGCATGCTCACTCGAATACATTCACTACTTTACTTCCCCTTAGCAGAGTAATCTGTAGAAGAATAAAATAGATGAAATCTTGTAGCCTTTCTTATGCTGATTCAGATTGCAGGATTGAAGCACATTCTACCAATATAACACAATAGGAGAAAGAGTAATCGTCTGCTGACATGACACAAATTCTTTCAGAAGGTGATTGAGAAAAGCAAACAGTCTGTTCTCTTACAATTAAAACATACTGTGGAGCATTTCAGATATATTTCAATTTCGCAAATACAGCATAAATTCTGTGAGCCCAGGCAGAAAGAGAAGCATATTTTTATCTCAAGTAAGTTAATGCTATTTCCCAAGTAATTTTCAAGGGCTATAAACCGCCAAAATCATCAGCAAATTTGACTGCAACATTTTATTTATTAAGAAATTTCTCCATTACAAATGAAGTTCGTTATTAGCTTCCACAATAATTACTCTATGATGGTCCATAATTAAGTGACACAAGATAATACAGAGTCAGTACATTAGATGTAAATTCTCATGCACACTATTATAATTTCACACGATAACAACTTAAATCGGCAGGCAGTTGAAAACAGACTATAAATTTTTCAAAAATATTATTCCTAGCCAGTCGCCACATCGTACACCTATAAGCTCAGCTATTCGGGAAGCTAAGTCAGGAAGATAGCAAGTATAAGACCAGTCTGGGCAGTTTAGTGTAACCCTTTCTCAAAATAAAACCTAAAAAATAAAAGGAAAACTGGGCTCAGTGGCACACACCTGTAATCCCAGCAGCTTGGGAGGCTGAGACAGGAGAATTGAGAGTTCAGAGCCAGCCTCAGCAAAAGTAAGGTACTAAGCAACTCAGTGAGACCCTGTCTCTAAATAAAATACAAAATAGGACTGTGGATGTGACTCACTGGTTGAGTACCCCTGAGTTCAATCCCTGGTACCCCAAAATTAATTAATTAATTAATTAATTAATTAATATAATATTCACTTTTCAATAAATGTGGAGGAAAAAAAAGTAAACATCATCCATTGCTGCTGCCTGGTACACAGTGGTCACTCTATAATAAATTATCACATGTTGTATTGAAGCCATCTGCTAGCCAGGGCTACTAGCATCATTCCATTCTCCCTAGTAATAGGAGCCTCCACTCTTTCTGAGAGAAAAGCTATTTCTTCAAGGACCAGAGGGGTTGCTTCCCATCTTTGGATGTTGCATGATCACAAGTAAGGTTTTTATCCTTTCAGTTCTGCCTATAAAATTAGAACTTCAGGCAAGTCTTTCAGATTTCATAGATCAAACAAGAAGGTCTACCTGGAACCTCATAACATCATGCTTTACCACGCCATCACTTATGTGGCTTCAGTACACACCAGGAGGGACCAGGCCCATCTACCCTTCTTGGACCTATCTCTTCCCTCTTTCTTCCTCACCTTCACCCTCATACCCTTTACTCCCTCTCACCCCCACTCCAAAATGGATAAAGTTAAATTCTTAATGTATATTATTAGCAATACAGACCCACGAGGGCCCTGAGTTCTCCTGGACATGAGCTCTGAGTAATCAAAGAGCAGAATTCCTGCTCTGATTGCTAGCATTTTATAGTTATTACAAAATCAGCAATTACCAGGGAGTGGTGAAATCATTAATGGGATGATGGTGAGAGAGGTATGTGTAGCAGAGAGGAAGTGGGAAGGTGGCCTGAATGTAGTACAGACCCCTAGGCAGCAGAAGAGCACTAGTTACCTCTGGAAGAGTGTCCAAGTTCTAGGAAGAGGTAGGAGGAAAAGCAAAATTGTAATAAAGAAATTTCATTTAGCCTATTTTACATTGGAGGAAATGTAAATTATTATAGCTACTATGTAAAACAGTATGGCGATTCCTCAGAATGTTAAAAATAGAACTTCAATATATTATACACTTGAAAATTGCTAAAACATTTTTCCATATTGTTATTGATGTATTATAATTGTATACAACGGTGGACTGGGATTGGTGGCATACCCCTGTAATCTCTGGCTCAGGAGGCTGAGGAAGAAGGACAACAAGTTCAAAGCCAGCCTCAGCAATTTAGCGAGGCCCTAAGCAATTTGGGGAGATTCTATCTCAAAACAAAATAAATAAATAAAAATTGCTGGAGATGTTGCTTAGTGGTTAAGCATCTTTGGGCTCAATCCCTGGTGCCTTTCCCAAATGGTGGGATTTATTGTTACATATTTGTATGTGCACACAATATAACAATATAATTGAATCATTATCATTCCCCAGTATTTCCCCCTGCCCTCCTTTTCTCACTCCTCCTGGCCTGTTTTTTTACTGTCCTGATCTCCCTTCAATTTTCATGGAATCTACCCACTTTTCTTTTCCTTTTTCCCCTCTAGCTTCCACATATAAAAGAAAACATATGAATCTTGATCTTCTCGGTTTTGCTTATTTCACTTAACATAATGTTCTCCCTTTCCATCCGTTTTCCTGCAAATGACATAATTTAATTCTTCTTTATGGCAGAGTAAACTCCATTGTATACATATATATACCAAATTTTCTTTAAGGAGAAAACATTTTAAATGTTCTCACCACACACACACAAGAAGTTGCAATAGGTATGTTAATTCATCTGATATAATCATTTCACAATTCATATATCAAAACATCATATGTATACCACAAATATATGCAATTTCTATTTGTCAATGAGAAAGTAATAACAGGACTAGGGGTATAACTCAGTGGTAGGGAAAGAAACCCTAGGTTCCATCACTAACATGGCAAAAAAAGAAAAAAAAAGTAATAATTATTTTATTGGTGCATTATACTTGTACATAATGGTTGAACTTGTTGTTATATATTTGCACATGCACACAAATCAACAATATAATTTGAAAAATATCATTCCCCATATTTCCTCTTTCTCTCAACCCTTTTTTTTAAGAAAAAAAAAAACCTGTATCTCGGAGAAAAAAATATTCCCTAAGATGGAGCAAAGTATGTCTTCTCATTTAAAAGTAGGATTCTCTTAGACCAGAAACCCTGAACCTACTAGAAGAAAATACTCCATCATGTCAGCTTAGCAACCAGGCTCTGAGCTCAAGTGGTTTAAAATGCTCTTTCAAGGTAGAAAATTTTATAGGTATTTGTATTATATGTAAATGTAAATTTCATTTTTATATGCGATATAAACCTTATATATAACAATGTATAAATGAGCTTCATTTTATAATGTTTATATAATAATTTATGGTGGCCACAGTAAAGAGAAAGTCTTGAATAAGTAATCTCTAGTTAATAAGCAAGGTTTTACCCAGATAAGCAATGTATTGTCTCCAAAAAATTGGTCTGTAAGAATTTCCTGAAGCAAATGTTGAAGTTATTTATTAGTTTGCAACCTTATCTTTTGTGGGCAGGTGATTTCAGGAACAAAAGTGAAGTCATGTTGACACAGGAGGTCCACAATCCTTTCAAAGTCACATTGATGCCATTGTAACAAAAATTTCTTTTAAGCACTTGCCTGTGTTAAAACTAATGGGTATTGAAGGTGGAGAGGAGACATGGAGAATCAAAGAATGGCTGAATTGTTCCACATAAGACAAAACATGGAGATACTCAGAGAAGAAATACAGGGGATGGAGAGAGTGGAGGAGCCTGGCAAAGTGGAGGAGGTGTGGGGGGCACTGGTGATCAAGAGGACTAGTTTGGTGGTATGAGAGTAGCATATAAAAAAGAGAATAAGACAGGAAAGGGAGTGGATCTGAGGGGGACTGTGAAGATTGGAACAGAGGGGAGGGACTGTTACCCAAATATGATTACTAGGATGTGTGTGTGTGGGTGTGTGTGTGTGTGTGTGTGGGTGTGTGGGTGTGTGTGTGTGTTAGGCAGTATAAATTCCCTGCTTCCAAATTCTCAATAAATGTTTGATAAAGTCTTGCATAGAACCTGATTTGTGTTTCTTTCATATGTATAAACCATTCATAGATTGGACTCCAGGGGGACCAGGACATTTAGATTGTTCTTTAAAAACAGTAAATACTGCATGTTTATTCTGAGTCAATCTTCACTAAGTGACAGGTCTGCTGGCTGATTCCAAGATCACTCTAAGAGACTGTGTAAGTCAGCTTTTTCACTTTTGTGACTAAAGGACCCAACCAGCACAAGTAGAGGAGGAAAAGTTTATTTAGGGGTTCATGGTTTCAGAGGTCTCAATCCATAGACAGGGCTCAAAGTGAGGCAGGATATCATGTGGAAGAGTGTAGTAGAGGGAAGCAGTTCACGTGATGATCATGAAGCAAGAGAGACAGAGACTCCACTCACCAGATACAAAATATATACCCCAAAGCCGTGCCCCAATTCCCACCTCCTCCAGCCACACCCTACCACTTCAATTACAACTCAGTTAATCCCTATCAGGGGATTAACTAACTGATTGGGTTAAGACTCTTTTAACCAATCATTTCTCCTCTGAACCTTTTTGCATTGTCTCACATGTGAACTTTTGGGGGACATCTGACATCCGAACCATAATAGAGACCCTAATAAGAAAAGGATGAAATTTGATGTTACAGTTAGAAAGTTTAATCACAGGTGTCAGCATAACCAATCTAAAAAGAAAAGAGTCATTGAAGAACAGGAGAAATAAAATGGGCAAAATAAAGTAAGGTTATGATACACAATCCATGAAATCATTAGAGAAAAACAAAGAACAGACAAAGACCAGGAAGGAAGAAGTAGACATTTGGAAGGAAATAATAGCCAAAAGATGAAAACAAAATTAACATTGTAAATGTCAAATGAAAGCTAATTTCATACCAGAAGTATACAGGGAGAGAAACAAAAGTGAAATAAAAAGGAGAAAAGAGAACAAGAATAATAGTTTCATGGCTTGAATGCCTATCATTAGGTGACATATTAGGTGGCCTACTAAGCATTTTATTTCATTAGTAATTTTTTAAAAAACCATTTGCAGTAAATATTACACTATTTTCCAGATAAAAAACCCCAATGGTCACTGACCTAAAGTTATGGAAATTGTCAGTACATAGTGAGGGTTTGAACACAGATACATCTCATTCTAGAGCTTATGTTCTTCACTACAAGTAGTTTGTACTGTTATTTTGGTGTACTATTGTAAAAGTACATGGGTGACAGCTATCATCATTAACTATAGATTCTGATGAGAAGAAAATGACTTACCCTGGTGCAGAAATATCAGGTGCCATCATCCTGACAGAATATTAACTAAGGTTCATGTTACTATGTGAGCCCAGAGTCCTACACATCAAACCAAAACATAAACATAGTTCCACACCACCAGTGTCTGGTTTGTGAGAAGGAACTCTTTTAGAACAAGTATGGCAATTTACTCCAAATGAGCTGAATAACATTAAAACCAGGCTCATCCAAATATCCCTAAAGTCAATAAATCCCTAGACATTCAAAGCATAGACACTCTTTCTTAAATCATATAACCTTCTCCAAGAAAGCCATGAAGATGCTTTCAGTCATTTTTCTAAGGAAATGCTACTAAAAATTTTTCAAATTATCATTTTTTAAAAATGTTATCATACACAGTCTGCTTCCTGGTGCCATGTTCCCACGCAATTCCACCATGATGTTTTGCTTTACCTCAGGTCCCTGAGGAATGGAGTCGGCCATCAATGAACTGAGACCTCTAAAACTGTGATCGCCCAAATGAACTTTTCCTCCTCTAAAATTGTTCTCATCAGGTGTTTTGGTCACAGCAGTGAAAAAGCTAACGAAAACAGAAATTGGTGCCAAGAAGTGGGTCATTGCTATGACTAACCTGACCATGTGGATCAGAAGTTTTTGGAACTTTTTGGAATTTGTGAGAGGAATTTTGAAGATAGAAATGCTTTAGATTATTATAAGCCAAGCTTAATGGATGATTCTTCTAGGAATTCAGAAGACAGAATGCAAATAGGACCACGTACAGTCAAGACAGGACTCATGAAGTTTCAGAGGAAAAAGAGGACTCTATTCAAAATTGAATTAGAGGCAATTCATGTTTCATTCTGGCTAAGAAGTTGTCTGCATTTGTCCATATCCTGAGACTTTGTGTGAGGTTCAATTTAAAGTTGATGGATTAATTAATCTGGTGGAGGAACTTTCAAAGCAGTACAGCCTTCAGAGAGTGGTGTGGATATTGTGGGCAGCTTTTAGCCAAGTGTATTGTGATAATCAGGAGTAGAAAGCAGGGATGAAAGATTTGAAAAACTTGTAGTTTGACCAGAAAACTGAGCAAACCACAGCTAAGGAACCTGTGTTTGCTAAAGACATTACAGCCACTAAAGCTAAAGACTTTACCCAGAGACAATGGAAAAGATGCTCGAGGGCATATCAGGAATTGGCAAGATCAGATCCATCTCAGGCTCAAGGGGATAAAAGTAAAAATTCCTTTGAGAAGAGACCAGTGGGGCACCCTATTTTGTACAGAGTGACCTAGGAAGTTGTTTCAATATGCTCAGAGACTGCTGATCAGAGTCCCTGAGGTTTGGCTATTGCTCAAGATGGCAGCAGCCAAGTGAGATGGTGCACACCTGCAATCCCAGCAGCTCCGGAGGCTGAGACAGGAGGATCACAAGTTCCAAATCAGACTCAGCAACTTAGTGAGACCCCATCTCAAAATAAAAAATAAAAAGGTCTATGGATGGTGGTTATGCACCCCTGGGTTCAATCCATGGTACCCCCCAAAAAACAAGATGGTGGAAGACCACATGGTGTGTTCTGCAGGAAAGCAGAGTGCTGGAATTAGAGGGTCATGGAGGCTTCCATCAAGATTTCAAAGGAAGACCTGGAAAACCAGGCAAGGTGCAGCAGGTTCAGATTCCCTGCAGGCATCTGCTGAGTGGATGATACATGGAGATGTGAGAAAGAAGTCAAAACTGCAGAGGAGACCCGCAAGATTAAGAAATGCCAGTACCATGGAAAGTCTGCAGAGAAAAGCTGCAGGAATCAGTCAGAGACAAGTCAAGAGAGAAGCCGTGTGGATTGCAACCAGCAAAGCCATGAGGGTGGAGATACACAAACCCTTTAGCAAGAAAATGCTGCCATGTGCTCCAGATGCCAGACATGAAACTACAAGACATGTTTGTCCAGCTGGATTTTGGTCTTGTTTTGGTCTCATCCCTTATTTCCATGTTCCTATTTCTCTCTTGCAGTATGGAAATATATACTCTACTTTTTTATATTGGATATATGCAACTTGCTTTTGATTTTTACAGGGAGGGTCTCATGCTGAGAGTTTGTTTTGAGTCTTAAAGGACACTTTAGGCTTGGACTTTTGGGCAATCTTGGAACTGTTGACACTATGGGAACTGTTGGAGATGGATTAAATGCATTTTGCATTGTGAAATAAACATGAACCTTTGAGGGTCAGAGGTAGAATATTATGGTTTGGATGTTAGGTGTCCCCCAAAAGCTCATGTGTGCAGGAAAGTTTAGATGTGAAATGATTGAGTTGTGAGAACCTTAAACCAATCAGTGAATTAATCCCCTGATAGGAACTAAAATGGTGGTAAATGCAGGCAGGTAGGTTGTGGCTGGAGGAGGTAGATCCCTGGGGACATACCTTTGGGGTATATATTTTGTCCTTGCTGAGCAGAGCTCTTTTTCTGCTTCCTGGGTGCCATGTTCCCAGCTGCTTTCATCTGTCACACGATTCTGCCATGATGTTCTACCTCATCTCAGACCCCAAGGAATGGAGTGGGTCATGTATGAACTAAGACCTCTGAAACTGGGCGCCTCCAAATAAACTTTTCCTAAAAAATAAAAAGCATACACATAGCAAGAAAAGTGACTTTGAGTGTAATATTTTAGGAGAACAAAACAAACATGATATCTAAGACCATAAAAGCACAAGAGCTAGGAGCTCATATTCAACTGCTCAGACCTTGGAATAATTTTTTTAAAGAAAAAAAAAATAGGTGTGGAGAGGAGAATATGAATAAAAAGTAAAAAGTTCTATACACACACATAGAATTTTAGTGCGGGAATTTTAGTGTCTGAGGTTTTAAGAGACACACATTAAATGACCTCAAGGCCCATTACTCTTCAGTTGGTATTTTCAGTAGTGACAAATGTGAATATTTCATGTATATGTAAACAAGAGGAAAGGAAACCAAAATAAGCTCCCTCCCAAGAACAGTGGAAGACTTCAGCCTACAGAGTAGACCACAGCACCTGCTACCTCACCTGCTGAGGTGCATTGCCTACTCTCAAAGAGTCAAATGACAGCTTCCCTGTCCATCACTCTAAAGAACGGCTATAGGGCATTCCTTCCACATAAATCATATAAACTCCTAGTCCTCTTTAAGGTTAGTGAAAAGAAATGATTAAAAACCTTTTCATGGAAGGAGAAAAAAAGTTTGAAGCATTCATCTAATTGATTTTGGTAGCAACGACTTTGATTAGAAATTTAATTGCTTTGTGTTGCAAAGATAGCACCTTAGGGGCTAGAAGGATCTATTGGTTTTCTTTGCTTAACTTTCTCTCTAATATTGATAGTGGATTCTCAGTGTTACCATAGCCCTTCTGTCAAGCAATCACAATGTCATGAAAAACAGAATGACCTTTATAGCTCCTGGAAGCTTTTCCTAACTCCTTAGTCCAAATGAGGACCCTTCTCTGCATCACACTCTATACCCAAGTGTGGCACATGTTTCACAGTACTGTGTCCAAAGTTCACTAGGTTTAAGGCTCTCTCTCTCTCTCTCTCTTTTTTTTTTTTTTTTTTTTTTTTTTTTTTTTTATTGGCACCAGGGATTGAACCTAGGGTTGTTTCACCATGGAACTATTTTATTTTTTTATATTTTGAAACAGGGTTTCGCTAAATTACTCAGGGCCTTGCTAACTTGCTGAGGTTTCAAATTTGCAATCCTCCTGCCTCAGCCTCCCAAATTCCTAGGATTACAAGTGTGCATCACTGCTCACATATTGTTTAAGGCTTCCTGAAGATACAGTACACGTCTCATTCAACTTTGAATCCCCAGTGTCTCAGCATATGGTGATGTCTTCATCAGTTGAATAATGTTCATGGCTTCTGTATTGCTAATGAGTCAAAAACATGATTCCAACTGATGTAAGCAACTCTAGCAGGTGAGGATAAAAGAAGGAAGGGTAAATAAGAAAGAAAGAAAAGAAATGAGAAAAAATATTGCAATTGGGGGCTGGAGTTGTGGCTCAGTGGTAGAGCACTTGCCTGATGTGTGAGTCCCTGGGTTCAATACTCAGCACCACATATAAATAAATAAAATAAAAGATCCATTGACAACTAAAAAAATTTTTTTAATTGCAATTGGTTAATTTTCAAAGCAATTCTCCAATGCATCTGCACCAAAAGAAGTGGACTGTGAAGAGGGGAACAATTCTTGATGCTCTTAGGTTCTAGTGGTTTGGGGTAGGGTTTATCTTCTAGTACCCTCTGTGCCTGACAAGTCCAGGATGAAAAAAGTGACTTTCCTTTCTAAAGGAAGAAAATAAGAGGAAGAAAGTGAGGCATGCAGAACATCTTGGCTCATGCAAGTGAAAATTGAAAAGTACAGGAGCAGAAGTCACTTCAGGTACTAGCGCTGTGTCTTCCTCCATGTACATATTTCCCAGCTCCACATGACTCAGTTCTGACTTCATTTTCCAACAGTACCACCCTGGGACTTGAAGCTTCTGTTCTGCTGGTTTAGGAAACCAGGGTGAAGTGATTCACTTTATGGGAATGCATGCCAATCAGCCCGAGAGCTGTCTTACTGCAATTACTTGGGCCTTGGGTCCATCCCAAGTGACGAGCATCTGGAAGGAATTTGGAAGTGCTCCCCTTGGGGGCACACAGCCCGTTCATATTGGAGCCAGTAAGAGGAGCTGGAAAATTGTTTTGGAAGTTGAGCCATCGCCACCTTTTTTGACCAAGTTTGCAGTTTCTTGGACAATATAACTAGACAGTTTTTAATTGAACCACTCCATGGACCAATAACTAAAGCCAGAGGAACTATTCAGCTGTGGTCTTGGATTTCAGACTCCTTGATTGTGAGGGTTTGACTCTTAGCAGCAATCCTGCTACCATTCCAGCTAGTCCTCAACCTATAGTCTTCCTACGAGCCCCTGGGAAGACCAACCGTTATCTGCTCATCAATTTCCTCACCTCTTGGTTATGTCACAGTTGGTGGTTCTTTACAATGGAGGCAATTGCCACCTTTCTCAAGCTACTAAACATCTGCCACATGTGTGGGAACAGCCCAGAAGGACAAGAATGAAACTTCTTTCTAGTCCCTATCTTGAGTTCTGATATGGTTTCCACCTTCTAGCATTTGCTAGAAGTGATTTTAGCCGAGAACAGAGAATTCTACTTTTTAATTCAAAGAAGCTTGAGATATCTAACATTCTAGGTTGACTGATATAGGAGGAAAGGCCGTCACTTAGCAAAGCTGTCTTGCCTCCCCTTGTTGCTTTCAGATGGTCCATTTCTAACCAAACTTGTCTCTCTAGTAAGAGTTTACCAAAGGCTACAGAATACATTCATCTTACTCTCACAACCTATCATTTTTCTGACACATCTCTAACTTTCAACCTCAGTGACCACACGGTCTGAGCTCCAAGATAAAATAGATGAGTTCAACCAGCTGCTCTGCAACCACATAACAGAGATTGCCAGTTCCTGTGCCAGTTGCCTTATCCCATCTTGACTGAGTCAATTCCTGATTTTACAATCTCACCTCCAGATACAAATTTAGGAATCATTCAGAGTTTTATATTAGTTTGTGAGGGCTGCCATAATAAAGTACTATAAACTGGTTTGCTCAAACAATGGAAATGTATTCACACAGTTCTGGAGGTTGGAAGCCCAGGATCAGGTGTCAGTAGGTTTTAGTTTTTCCTTGGCTTGCATATGGTGACTTCTTCTGGTTCCCTTAAGTGGTCGTCCCTCAGTCCTGGTGTGTTTGTGGCCTAGTCTCCTCTTCTCATAAGTCCCACTCCACTGACTTTGATTTATCTTAATTTCCTCTTTAGAGACCCTGTCTCCAAATACAACTATGTTTCAAAGTTCTGGAGGTTAGGACTTCAACACAGGGCAGGAGCACAAATCAGAGCATAGCAAGCCTTTCAGTGATAAAACAACCTTCAAATTGGTTTGAGCAAAAAGAAAGAACATGTTGTCTCATAACTGAAGAGTCAGTAGGGATAGGGCTTAGCTGGATGCAGACTCACATAACAGCAGCAGGAGCCACCTGTCTCTTCCTTTGACCACATCTTCCCATATTGACTTTCTCCCCATGGTGTGATGATGGTCACAGCCACCACAGGTACAATCTGTTGGTTTGGCAACATCACTTGAGACAAATTCTCTTTTCAAATAATTCCAGAAGTTTTGAGAATGGACTCATTGGCCTAACTAGGTTAGGTCATAGGTTCAACATTGAATATCAGGTCACCCCTTAAAAGGGGAGTGTGGCTGACAGAGCATCAGCCCCATCCAAAGCAGATACCCTTAGATAAAAGGCAGCCCTGAATACAGGTTAACATCACAGACTCAAGTTTGACTCCTGAGTTCAAATCCATACTGATTGGCCATGTGACTTTGTCAAGGTATCTAACCTCAATTTTATAAATCAGGGATAAAATAGGAAATGTTCACCTTTCTTTTTATTATAAACAAATGGAATATATCTTGTTTCTCTGTACATGAAGTAAAGGCATACTACTGTAATCATACATTTACAGAGGGTAATGGTGTTTGATTCAATCTGTTGTTTTTTCCTCCCCCCACACCTCCCACCCCTCTTTTCCCTCTATATAGTCCCTTCTTCCTCCATTCTCACCTCCCTCTCCCCGCCCCACTATGTATCATCATCCGCTTATCAACGAGATCATTTGTCCTTTGGTTTTTTGAGATTGGCTTATCTCACTTAGCATGATATTCTCCAATTTCATCCATTTGCCTGCAAATGCCATAATTTTATCATTCTTTATGGCTGAATAATATTCCATTATATATATATACCACAGTTTCTTTATCCATTCATCAATTGAAGGACATCTAGGTTGGTTCCACAATCTGGCTATTGTGAACTGAGCAGCTATGAACATTGATGTGGCTGTATCTCTGTAATATGCTGATTTTAAGTCCTTTGGGTATAGGCCAAGGAGTGGGATAGCTGGGTCAAATGGTAGTTCCATTCCAAGTTTTCTAAGGAGTCTCCACACTGCTTTCCAGAGTGGCTGCACTAATTTGCAGCCCCACCAGCGATGTATGAGTGTACCTTTCTCCCCACATCCTCGGCAACACCTGTTGTTGCTTGCGTTCTTGATAATCGCCATTCTAATTGGGGTGAGATGGAATCTTAGGGTGGTTTTGATTTGCATTTCTCTTATTACTAGAGATGTTGAACATTTTTCCATATGTTTGATGATTGCTTGTAGATCTTCTTCTATGAAATGACTATTCATTTCCTTAACCCATTTGTCGATTGGATTATTTGCATTCTTGGTGTAGAGTTTTTTGAGTTCTTTATAGATTCTGGAGATTAGTGCTCTATCTGAAATATGATTGGCAAAGATTTTCTCCCACTCTGTAGGCTCTTTCTTCGCATTGCTGATAGTTTCCTTTGCTGAGAGAAAGCTTTTTAGTTTGAATCTATCCCAGTTGTTGATTCTTGCTTTTGTTTCTTGTGCTATGGGAGTCCTGTTGAGGAAGTCTGGTCCTAAGCCAACATGTTGAAGATCTGGACCTACTTTTTCTTCTATAAGATGAAGGGTCTCTGGTCTGAATCCAAGGTCCCCAATCCATTTTGAGTTGAGTTTTGTGCAGCGGTTTAGTTTCATTCATTGAGAGATAGGGGTTTAGTTTCATTCTGCTGCGTATGGATTTCCAGTTTTCCCAGCACCATTTCTTGAAGAGTCTATCTTTTCTCCATTGCATATTTTTGGCCCCTTTGTCTAGTATGAGAAAATTGTATTTATTTGGGTTTCTGTCCATGTCCTCTATTCTGTACCATTGATCCACTTTTCTATTTTGGTACCAATACCATGCGGTTTTTGTTACTATTGCTTTGTAGTGGAGTTGAAGATCTGGTATTGCCATACCCCTGCTTCACTCTTTCTGCCAAGGATTGCTTTAGCTATTCTGGGTTTTTTATTCTTCCAGATGAATTTCATAATTGCTTGCTCTATTTCTGTAAGGTACATCATTGGGATTTTAATTGGAATTGCATTGAATCTGTATAGCACTTTTGGTAGTATGGCCATTTTGACAATATTAATTCTTCCTATCAAAGAACATGAAAGATCTTTCCATCTTCTAAGGTTTTCTTTAATTTCTTTCTTAAGTGTTCTGTAGTTCTCACTGTAGAGGTCTTTCGCCTCTTTTGTGAGATTGATTCCCAAGTATTTTATTTTTTTTGATGCTATTGTGAATGGGGTAGTTTTCCTGATTTCTCTTTCTGAAGATTCATCACTTATGTATAAAAATGCCTTAGATTTATGTGCATTGATCTTATATCCCGCTACTTTACTGAATTCACTTATGAGATCTAAAAGTTTTCTGGTGGAATTTCCTGGTTCCTCTAAGTATATAATCATATCATCAGCAAATAGGGATAGTTTGAGTTCTTCTTTTCCTATTTGTATCCCTTTAATTTCTTTGGTCTGTCTAATTGCTCTGGCTAGAGTTTCAAGGACGATATTGAAAAGAAGTGGTGAAAGAGGGCATCCCTGCCTTGTTCCAGTTTTTAGGGGGAATGCTTTCAGTTTTTCACCATTTAGAATGATATTAGTCATGGGCTTAGCATAGATGACCTTTACAATGTTAAGGAATGTTCCCACTATCCTGATTTTTTCTGGTGTTTTTTGCATGAAGGGGTGCTGTATTTTATCAAATGCTTTCTCTGCATCTATTGAAATAATCATGTGATTCTTGACTTTAAGTCTATTGATATGGTGAATGACATTTATTGATTTCCTGATGTTGAACCAACCTTGCATCCCTGGGATGAAACCCACTTGATCATGGTGCACTATCTTTTTAATATGTTTTTGTATGCGATTTGCTAAAATTTTGTTGAGAATTTTTGCATCGATGTTCATTAAGGATATTGGTCTGAAATTTTCTTTCCTCGATGTGTCTCTGTCTGGTTTAGGTATCAGGGTAATATTGGCTTCATAGAATGAGTTTGGGAGGGTTCCCTCCTCTTCTATTTTATGGAATACTTTGAGAAGTATTGGAATGATCTCTTCTTTAAAGGTTTTGTAGAACTCGGCTGAGAACCCATCTGGTCCTGGACTTTTCTTTGTTGGTAGGCTTTTGATGACTTCTTCTATTTCATTACTTGAAATTGGTTTATTTAAATTGTGTATGTCCTCCTCGTTCAGTTTAGGCAATTCATATGTCTCTAGAAACCTGTTGATGTCTTCAAAATTTTCTATTTTGTTGGAGTATAGATTTTCAAAATAGCTTCTAATTATGTTTTGTATTTCAGTCGTGTCTGTTGTGATATTTCCTTCTTCATTCCAAATTTTAGTGATTTGGGTTTTCTCTCGTCTTCTCTTTGTTAGTGTGGCTAAAGGTTTATCAATTTTGTTTATTTTTTTGAAGAACCAACTATTTATTTTGTCAATTTTTTGTATTGTTTCTTTTGTTTCAATTTCGTTGATTTCAGCTCTGAGTTTAACTATTTCCTATCTTCTACTACTTTTGGTGTTGGTCTGTTCTTCTTTTTCTAGGGCTTTGAGCTGTAGTGTTAGGTCATTTATTTGATGAGTCTTACTTCTTTTATTGAATGCGCTCCATGAAATAAATTTTCCTCTAAGTACTGCTTTCATAGTGTCCCAGAGATTTTGATATGATGTTTCTTTGTTCTCATTTACCTCTAAGAATTTTTTAATTTCCTTCCTAATATCTTCTGTTATCCATTCATCATATAATAACATATTGTTTAATATCCAGGTGTTGGAGTAGTTTCTTTTTTTTCTCTTTCATTTATTTCTAACTTCAATCCATTATGATCTGATAGAATACAAGGTAGTGTCTCTATCTTCTTGTATTTGCTAATATTAGCTTTGTGGCATAATATATGGTCTATTTTAGAGAAGGATCCATGTGCTGCTGAGAAGAAAGTGTATTCGCTCTTGGTTGGATGGTATATTCTATAAATGTCTGTTAAGTCTAAATTATTGATTGTGTTATTGAGATCTATGGTTTCTTTGTTCAATTTTTGTTTGGAAGATCTGTCCAGTGGTGAGAGAGGTGTGTTAAAATCACCTAGTATTATTGTGTTACGGTTTATTTGGTTTCTAAAATTGAGAAGGATTTGTTTGACATACATGAATGAGCCACTGTTTGGGGCATAGATGTTTTTGATTGTTATATCTTGCTGATTTATGCTTCCCTAAAGCAGTATGAAATGTCCTTCTTTATCCCTTCTGACTAATTTTGGCTTGAAGTCCACATTATCTGAAATGAGGATGGATACTCCAGCTTTTTTGCTGAGTCCATGTGCATGGTATGTTTTTCCCCATCCTTTCACCTTTAGTCTATGAGTATCTCTTTCTATGAGGTGAGTCTCTTGCAGGCAACATATTGTTGGATCTTTCTTTTTAATCCAATCTGCCAGTCTATGTCTTTTGATTGATGAATTCAGGCCATTAACATTCAGGGTTATTATTCAGATATGATTTGTATTCCCGGTCATTTGGTTCATTTTTTAAATTTTATTTATTTATTTATTTTTTTGACACAACTTGGTTCCTCCTTTATTTGACAGTTCCTTTAGGATAATTCCTCCCTTTACTGCTTTGCTTCTTTATTTTTATCTCTTCCTCATGGAATATTTTGCTGAGAATGTTCTGTAATGCTGGCTTTCTTTTTGTAAATTCTTTTAGCTTTTGTTTATCATGGAATGATTTTATTTCATCGACAAATTTAAAGGTAAGTTTTGCTGGGTATAAGATTCTTGGTTGGCATCCATTTTCTTTCAGAGCTTGAAAAATGTTGTTCCAGGCCCTTTTAGCTTTTAGGGTCTGGATTGAAAAATCTTCTGATATCCGTATTGGTTTCCCCCTGAATATAATTTGGTTCTTTTCTCTCACAGCCTTTAAAATTCTGTCTTTATTTTGTATGTTAGGTATTTTCATTATAATGTGCCTTGGTGTGGGTCTGTTGTAATTTTGTGTATTTGGAGTCCTATAAGCCTCTTGAACTTGATTTTCCATTTCATTCTTCAGATTTGGGAAATTTTCTGATATTATTTCATTGAATAGATTGTTCATTCCTTTGATTTGTTTCTCTAAGCCTTCCTCAATCCCAATAATTCTCAAATTTGACCTTTTTATGATATCCCATAGTTCTTGGAGATTCTGTTCATGATTTCTTACCATCTTCTCTGTTTGTTCAACTTTGTTTTCAAGTTTAAATATTTTGTCTTCAATATCTGAGGTTCTGTCTTCCAGGTGTTCTATCCTATTGGTTATGCTTTCTACGGAGTTCTTAATTTGGATTATTGTTTCCTTCATTTCAAGGATTTCTGTTTTTTTTTTTCAATATCTCTAACTCTTTATTGAAATGATCTTTTGCCTCCTGTATTTGATCTTTTAACTGTCGATTGGTGCGATCATTCAATGCCTGCATTTGCTCTTTCATCTCATCATTCAATGCCTGCATTTGCTCTTTCATCTCATCATTTGCTTCTCTGATCATTTTAATTATGTACATTCTGAACTCCCTTTCTGTCATTTCTTCTGCCATGCTGTCATTGGATTTTATTGATGTAACATCTATATTTGTTTGGGGCATTTTCTTCCCTTGTTTTCTCATATTGTTCAGGAATCAGTGGGTCCTTAAGATATTGCAGATTTCCTCTATTGACTTATAATGTCCCTGAAGATTGCTAGTATATCCCCTCTTATCCTTCAGTAGCCTGCAGTCTTGGAGGAAGTTGATAATGCGGTGCTCCACAAGGAAGCTGCCTCTCTAGGGTTGGTGACCCTCAGGTGGGGTATATTCCCTGCTAGTGGGCAGAGGTGCCTCCACTTGTTGACCAATGGTCAACCAAAGGGGAACTAGGCTGTGGGGTGAGGAAGGCCTGTTTGTGCCTGTGTCTCTGGTTTTACCGTCCTTGTGGGAAAACCTCACCCGGCCGGGAAGACTCACTCGGTGGGGAGGTCTCGCTGGTCAGTTCCCCTCCTAGAGGTTTCCCTCAATCTACAACTACCACCTGGGCTGGGCTGCCTTCTTCTGCAATGTTCCCAGGGGCCTGGACCTACCTCCTGGGCCTGGGAGCCTCACCCTTTGCAGATGAGTCTCCTTAGGCTGCCTCTCCTCAGAGAATCTGCCCGCAGTCCTGGAAACTTCGCTCCACCCCTAGGCGTGTCTCTGTGCGGCTCTTCCACCAAGAAGCCGCCTAGGTCCTGGGACCCTGCTCTGCACCTAATCGCCTGGCTATGCAGCCCCTCCTCTGAGCCGCCACCTGGAGCCCCGTACAATAGCTCCGAGACCCAGAGACCCGCCACACACCTCTTCCTCCGGACAGCCGCCCGGTGTTCCGATGCAGTCACTAGGAGTCCAAGCAACTCACTTCGCATCTCCTCCTCCCGCCAACCACCCGTAGCCCTAGGCAGTCACTCTGAGTCCAAGTGACCCGCCCTGTTCCTCCTCCTCCTCGGGGTAGCCCCCCGGGTGTTCAGGAGCGGTCACTCGGAGACCAAGGGACCCACCTTGCTCCTCCTCCAGGCAGGCCACCTGTGTTCAGGAGCAGTCGCTTTGAGTCCAAACAACTCACCACTCGCCTCCTCCTCTGGCAACCGCCTGTGGCTCTGATGCAGTCACTCCTAGACCAAGTGACCCACCGTGCTCCTCCTCTTCCTCCGGGCAGTCCCCCCCGGTGTTCAGAAGTGGTCACTCTGAGTCCAAACAGCTCGCCACGCAGCTCCTCCTCAAGCAGCCGCCTGGAGCCCCAGTGTTGCTCCGAGTCCAAGCGCTGTGCTGAGCAGCCACCTCTACGATGATCCCAGTTGTCCATGTTTACCGCTCCAGTGGGGGAGGGGCGTCTCGCCGAACAACTCTACTTCACAAAGTTCCCTGCGTTCCGGGGCTACCGCCCCATCCAGGACGCATCCCCAACGGGAGGGACTCACCCAGCGGCTTTGAGTTGGTCCCAAGTCTCTCACTATCTCCTCTTTTGAATCCTGCATCCTGGAGCAACATGAAATGCAGCCACACTCTAGTCCGCCATCTTGAAAACCTTGCTTTTATTTCTTGTGCTATGGGAGTCCTGTTAAGGAAGTCTGATCCTTAGCCGACATGTTGAAGATTTGGACCTACCTTTTCTTCCATAAGATACAGGGTCTCTGGTCCGATTCCAAGGTTGAGTTGATTTTTGTGCAGGGTGAGAGATAGGGGTTTAGTTTCATTCTGCTGCATATGGATTTCCAGTTTTCCCAGCACCATTTGTTGAAGAGGCTATCTTTTCTTCATTGCATATTTTTGGCACCTTTGTCTAATATGAGAAAACTGTATTTATTTGGGTTTGTGTCTATGTCCTCTATTCTGTACCATTGATCTACCTGTCTATGTTGATGCCAATACCATGCCATTTTTGTAACTATTGCTTTGTAGTATAGTTGAAGTTCTGGTATTGCGATACCCCCTGCTTCATTCTTCCTGCTAAGTATTGCTTTAGCTATTTTGGGTTTCTTATTCTTGCAGATGAATTTCATGATTGCTTGCTCTATTTCTGTGAGGTACGTCATTGGGTTTTTAATTGGAATTGCATTGAATCTGTATTGCACTTTTGGTAGTATGGCCATTTTGACAATATTAATTCTGCCTATCCAAGAACATGGGATGTTCATCTATTATAACCCACTTCTATATTTCTCACTATACAAGATAACATATCTTATTTTCTCTTCATATTGACCAAAAGTTAGAAATCATTTTAACCCTGAATATCCTTACTCAGAAAATGGCAATTACTTTGGAACCTCTTTGACATTACTGCCAGTAGAGGAGAAAGAAAAGGAGAGAAGAAAAACTATATTGGTTGGAATGTTTCCGGAAGCAAGCAGCAGAATATCTGCTAAGATAGAATAACAATAAAAATAATGATGTCTCACTTACCAAGAAGTGCAGAGGAGGGCCAGCCAGACTCATAGGGAGTCCAGCAAGGCCATAGTTCTGACAACATCTTTGCCATTCTTTTTTCCTTCTCCCCAGGCATGATGTGAGCTGCAGAAAACTTGACCATAATGTTCTCTGATGACATTGTTCAAAGGTCAAAGAAAAGTCTATTTCTCTTGGTAGCATGTTCTTTTTTTATACGGGAGGGCGATGTGACCCCAGACTCTCCAGCAGACTTTCCCTTCCCTCTCCTTGGCTTCATGCCCCCTTTAGAGCCACTACTGGTGAGAAGCATGTAATTGCCACATTATGTGAGACCAGCCTGGAAATATGACTCTCAAAACAAAATTGGTGTTCTGTTAAGAGAAAATAAAAGTAGCAGCTGGGGAGGTGACCAATGGCGCCCGCTAATACAACAGAATGAGACAAGAGAGGATCCAAGATGGCAAACTAAAGGGAGGTTGCATTCCTTGTCACTCTGGGATTCAAACAGAGGAAATACCATTTCTCTGTGTGGCAGCTGTCACTGCCCACTAATTCCCTGCTATTTACTCCTGATTTGTCCACCAGGATCACCCACAGTCTGCCAGCATATTGCCTGCCTTCTCAGCACAGATTGCTAACTAACTGCGACCTATCATCTGTCATGTGTCCATTTGCTGGTCTTTCACTTACCCATCGCCTGCCACTAGATGTCCACCCACTGATAGCCCACTATTAGCCTGAAGACGGCCCACAGGCTGCAAGCCAATGACCTGCTGCCCACTGCTGCCTGGAAGTTCATTGTCACAGTACCTGCAGGTTTGGTTACATGAGGCCACCGCCATCTTGGGACACCTACAAGGGCCTTCAGGTTTGCCACTGCCACTGCTGCTATCTCAGAATGTGGTCACCTCAATCTGGGGATACTGGCCAGGGCCTGGAGATATATTGGAGTACCTGCAGGTCTGATTGCACCTGAAGTCTTTCTTCTGGGTGTGCTAGTGGCCGCCATCTGACTGCCTCTTTGCAGGGCTGCACATTTGTGTGAGCGCATGCCTGGTGGTCTCTCTGCAAGTTGAAGGGGCATTGAGATCTTGGGACTACATCAAGGCAGAGCTTGGGGAAGCATAAACATAACATCTTACATTACTTTTGTTCCCTCATTGTTCATCATTTGAAATGGTAAATGCTTTCAACAAACTTATTGTTTATATTGAACACATCATTTCTTTTTTTTTTTTTTTTTTTTTTTTTTGGTGCTGGGGATCGAACCCAGGGCCTTGTGCTTACAAGGCAAGCACTCTACCGACTGAGTTATCTCCCCAGCCCCTGAACACATCATTTCTGTTTATTGCAATGAAACTGCAGACACCTTAATAGAAGTTATTTGGTTTAAGGTTGTATATTGTTTGGATTGGGTGCTGTTAATATTGGTCTCCCCCTTAAAGGTGAGGTACTAGAAGCCTTCAGGAACACTATAAGACTACAGGGTAGAAACTACTGTCTCAGCTCCATACCACTACATGGGAAGACACATAAACAACATGAAAAAAAATAAGGAAACAAAGCACCTCCAACAAACCAAGATGTTCCAACCATACAATCCATAGACAACACAGTAGAAAAAATGTCAGAGAAAGTGTTTAGAAAATACATAGTTAAATTGATCTTTGAAATAAAGGATGACATCAGAGAGAAAATACAGGAAGTGAAAAATCACTTCAACAAAGAGGCAGCTTATAAAAAGGAATCAAGCAGAAATTCTGGAAGTGAAGGAAACAATAAATGAAATTAAAAATTCAGTGGAGGACTTGGGTTGTAGCTTAGTGTAGAGTACTTGCCTAGCATGTGTGAGGCAGTAGGTTTGATCCTTGGCACCACATAAAAATAAAACAAAGATATTGCGTCCATCTAAAATGAAAAATAAAAAATTCAATGAAAAGTATCACTAACAGACTAGACTACTTAGAAGACAGAACCTCAGACAATGAAGACAAGTTCTGTACTCTTGAAAATAATGTCAACTGCACAGAGAAGATGGTAAGAAATCATGAACAGAATTTCCAAGAAATATGTGATAACATGAAAAGACTAAATTTAAGATTTATCAGAATAGACAAAGGCATAGAGATATAAACCAAAGGAATGCACAATCTTTCAATGACATAATATCAGAAAACTTCCCAAATCTAAAGAATGAGTAGAAAATCAACTACAAGAGGCTTACAAGACCCCAAATGTACAAAACTACAGCAGACCCACACCAAGGCACATAATAATGAGAATGACTAACATACAGAATAAGGACAGAATTTTAAAGGCTGCGAGAGAAAAAATCAAATTACATATAAGGGGAAACCAATTCAGAGCTCAGCTGATTTCTCAGCCCAGACCCTCAATGCCAGGAAGTCCTGTAATAACATATACCAAGCTCTGAAAGAAAATGGATGCCAACCAAGAATTTTATACCCAGCAAAATTAAACTTCAGATTCGAAGATGAAATTAAAATCCTTTCGTGATAAACAAAAGTTAAGAATTCATAACTAGAAAGCTTGCACTACGGAATATTCTCAGCAAAATATTCCATGAGAAGTAAATGAAAAAAAAAAATGACAACCAGCAAAGGGAGGAACTACAATCAAAGGAGAAACTAAGTCAAGTTAAAAACCAAAAATAAACCAAAATGACCAGGAATACAAATCATAACTCAGTAATAACCCTGAATGTTAATGGCCTAAATTCATCAGCCAAAAGACATAGACTGCCAGACTATATTTTTTTTAAAAATCAACAATATGCTGTCTTCAAGAGACTCACCTCCTAGGAAAAGAGATCCACAGACTAAAAGTGAAAGATTGGGAAAAAATATATCACTCACATGGACTGCATAAACAAGCAGGGGTTTCTATCCTCATGTCAGCCAAAGTGGATTCCAAACCAAAGTTACAGAAGGGATAAAGAAGGACATTTCATATTGCTTAAGGGAATCATACACCAACAAGACATAACAATAGTAAATATATATGCCCCAACAATGGAGCATCTATGTACATCAAACAAACCCTTCTCAATTTAAAGAATTAAAAAGACCACAACACAATAATACAGGGTGATTTTAACACACCTCTCTCATCACTGGATAGATCCTCCAAACAAAAACTACACAAAAAAACTATAGAACTAAGTAATACAATCAATGATTTAGACTTAACAGACATATATAAAGTATTTCATCCATCATTGAGCTGATACACTTTCTTTTCAGCAGCACATGAATCCTTCTCTAAAATAGACCATATGTTATGCCACAAAAGCAATTCTCAGCACATACAAAAAAATAGAAGTACTACCCTGCATTCTATCAGATCATAATGGAATGAAACTAGAAATCAACAAAAAAAGAAAAAATATAAGCTACTCCAACACCTAGAGATGAAATAGCATGCTATTGAATGATGACTGGATAGCAGAAGAAATCAGGGAGGAAGTTAAAAAAAAATACTTATAGGTAAATAAGAATACCAATACAACATATCGAAATCTCTGGGACACTATGAAGGCAGTCCTAAGAGGAAAGTTCATTGCATTGAGCTCATGCACTAAAAGAATAAAAAGTCAACAAATAAATGAACTAACATTACATCTTAAAGTACTAGAAAAAGAAGAACAAATCAACAGCAAAAGCAAAAGGCATGAAATAATTAAAATCAGCTGAAATCAATGAAGTTGAAACGAAAGAAACAACTAAAAAAATTGGCAAAACAAAATATTGATTCTTTGAAAAAATAAATAAAATCAATAGGCCCTTAGCTACACTAATGAAGAGAAAGAACAAGAAAACTCACATTACTAAAATTTGTGATGAAAAAGAAAATATCACAATGGATACTACTAAAATACAGAAGGTAATTAGTAACTGCAGAGAGCCCTAGGATGGCGGCTGGCGTTGGGCCAAGAGGTGGCACATAATTAGTGTTAACATGGCGTGATCTACTTTTGCCTGATGAGTTAATGTCTCCTCTGCACTAGTGGTCAACAGATGTTCCTCATTCTTAATTGGTCCCGTGGCACATGCTCCAACCATCCTACTTAATCCTAAGCTGATTGGCTGCCTTAGGTATATAAGACATTCTCTTCACCTGGGAGGAGATCGCAGAATGAAGGTTGCAGTTCACAGAATGCAGGACAAAGCAGATACCTCCAGATCGCAGGTCACAGGCCACACCACTAAGAAGCACCTCTGATAGAAAGCACCTCTGATAGCATGTACCTCTAGCACGCACCTTTAGGACGCAGGATGCAGGACACACCTCTAAGAAGAAGCAGTAGGCCTTTGATAAGCGTAGCCTCTCTGAAAGAGTAGTATCTCTAAAATTAAGCAAAGTCTCTCTTCCTTTAAGCAAAGTCTCTCTTCCTCTCAAAGCCTCTTTTCCTCTAAAACTAAAAGTAAGTAAAGCCTCTCTTCCTCTATAAACTAGGGAACAAGCAAACAAGCAAGGAAGTAGCGTAGATAAAGTAATAGAAGTTCCAGTCCACCTCCGATAAATTACCACGAGATTGTTGCTGAGGACGGCAACAAGTAACTATTTTGAAAATTTATACTCAAATAAAATAGAAAATTTTGAAGATATTAACAAATTTCTAGAGATATGTAATCTAACCAAACTGAAGCAAGAGAACATACACAATTTAAACAGAACAATTTCAAGCAATGAAATAGAGGATGCCATCAAAAGCCTACCAATCAAAAAAAGCCCAGGACCAGAGAGATTCTCAGCCCAGTTCTACAAGACTGTCAAAGAACAATTAACATCCATACTCCTCAAATTATTCCGTGAAATAAAAAAGGATGGAACCCTTCCAAACTCATTCTATGAGGCTAGTGTCACCCTGATATCAAAACCAGACAAAGATCCATCAAGGAAAGAAAACTTCAGACCAATATCCTTGATGAACATAGATGCAGACATTTTCAATAGGATTCTGGCAAATCACATACACAAATATATTAAAATGATCATGCACCATGAGCAAGTGGGGTTCATTCTAGGGATGCAAGTTTGGTTCGACATATGGAAATCAATAAACATAATTCATCACATCAATAGACTTAGAGACAAGAATTATATGATTACCTCAATATATGGAGAAAAAGTATTTGACAAAACACAGCACCTCTTTATGTTTAAAACAATAGAAAAATTAGGGATAGTAAGAACATACCTCAACATTGAAAAATCTATCTATGTGAAGTTCAAGGCCAACATCATTCTAAATGGAGAAAAATTGAAAGCATTCTCTCTAAAAATTGGAACAAGACATGGATACGCTCTTTCATCACTTCTATTTAACTTCATCCTTGAAACTCTAGCCAGAGAAATTAGACAGAAGAAAGAAATTAAAGGGATATGAATAGGAAAAGAACTCAAACTATCACTACTTGCTGATGAAAAGATTCTATATTCAGAAGATTCAAAAAAAATCCATTAGAAAACTTCTAGAACTAATTAATTAATTCAGCAAAGTATCAGGATATAATATCCACACCCATAAATCAAACACATTCCTATACATCAGTGATGAATCTACTGAAGGAGAAATTAGGAAAACTACCCCATTCACAATAACCTCCAAAAAAAAGCTTAGAAATCAATCTAACCAAAGAGGTGAAAGACCTCTACAATGAGAACTACAGTACACTAGCAAAAGAAATTGAAGAGGACTTTAGAAGACGGAAAAATTTCCCATGTTCTTGGATAGACAGAAATAATATTGTCAAAATGGTCATACTACCAAAGCATTACACAGATTTAATGCAATTCCTTTTAAAATCCCAATAACATTCTTCATAGAACTAGATGAAGGCGCCAAAAACATATGTCAGAGAAAAGATAGCCTATTCAACAAATGGTGCTGGGAAAACTGGAAATCCATGTGTAATAAAATGAAATTAAACCTCTATCTCGTACCCTGCACAAAAATCAACTCAAAGTGGATCAAAGACAGGCACTATAACAGAGACCCTGCACCTAATATGTTATGGTTTGGTTGTGAGTTGTCCCCCAAAAGCTCACGTGTGAGACAATGTAAGAAGGTTCTGAGGAGAAATGATTGGATTTGGAGAGTCTCAACCTAATCAAGGAATTAATCCCTGATGGGATTAACTGAGTGGTAACTGGAGGCAGGGGGTGTGGCTAGAAGAAGTGGTTCATTGTAGGTGTGGCCATGGGGTATATATTTTGTATCTGAAGAGTAGAGGCTCTCTCTCTCTCTCTCTCTCCATCCTGATCACCATGATGTAAGCATCTTCCCTCCACCATCCTCTCCCACCATGATATTCAGCCTCACCTTGAGCCCTGAGGAATGGAGCCAGACTTCTCTGGACTAAAACCTCTGAAACTGTGAGCCCTCAAATAAACCTTTTCTCCCTTACAGTTGTGCTGGTTGGGTCATTTAGTCACAGTGGTGAATAGCTGACTAAAACATAATAGAACAAAAAGTAGGCCCAAATCTTCATCATATAAGCTTAGGACCTGACTTCCTTAACAAGTCCTCTCAAGTGCAAGAAGTAAAATTAAGAATCAATAAATGGGATGGATTCAAACTAAAAAGCTTCTTCTCAACAAAGGAAACAATCAATAACAGGAAGAGAGAGCCTACAGAATGGGAGAAAATCTTTACCACTTGCACCTCAGATAGAGCACTAATCTGCAGGATACATAAAGAATTCAAAAAATTTAACACAAAAATTTTTAAAAACCCAATCAATAAATGGGCTAAGGAACTGAAAAGATACTTCAAAGAAGAAGAAATGCAAACATATGAAAAAATGTTCATCTCTAACAATTAGAGAAATGCAAATCAAAATTACTCCAAGATTTCATCTCACTCCAGTCAGAATGACAATTATCAAGAATACAAGCAATAATAAATGTTGGCAAGGATATGGGGGAAAAGGTACGCTCATACATTGCTGGTGGGACTACAAATTGGTGCAACCCCTCTGGAAAGCAGTATGGAGATTCCTTATAAAACTTGTAATGGAACCACCATTTGACCCAGCTATCCCACTCCTCAGTTTATACCCAAAGGACTTAAAATTAGCATACTACAGTAATGCAGCTACATCAACGTTTATAGCAGCTCAGTTCACAAAGGCTAAACTGTGGAGCCAAACTAGGTGCCCTTCAACAGATGAATGAATAAAGAAAATGTGGTACATATACACAATGGAATATTACTCAACCTTTAAAAAGAATAAAATCATGGCATTTGCTGGTAAATGGATGAAGTTGGAAAATATCATGCTAAGTGAAATAGGCCAAGCCCAAAAAACCAAAGGCTGAATGTTTTCTCTGATAAGTGCATGATAATGTATAATGAGGGGGGATAGCAGGGGGAAGAGAAGAATGAAGGAACTTTGGATGGTGTAGAGGAAAATGGGGTGGAAGGGGGTGGGGGATGGAAAGATAAGTAGAATGAAACAGACTGTATTACCCTATGTATATGTATGATTATGTGAATGGAGTGAATCTACATTGTGTACAACCATAGAAATGAAAAGTTGTACCCCATTTGTGTAAAATGAATCAAAATATGTCTGTAAAAATAAAAAAGATTTTAATAAAATAAAGAATGAAATTATGGCATTTGCAGGCAAATGGATGGAATTGGAGAATATCATGCTAAGTGAAATAAGCCAAACTCAAAAAACCAAAGGCTGAATGTTTTCTCTGATGCTGATCCATAGTGGGGTGCGGGGTAGGGAAGAATGAAGGAATTTTGTGCAGAGGGGAGCAAGGTGGGGATAGGAAGTCCAGTAGAATGAGACAGACAGTATTACGCTATACACATGTACGATTACATGACTGGTGTGACTCAGCACCGTGCACAGCCAGAGGAATGAGACGTCATGCTCCATTTGTGTACAATGTGTCAAAATGCATTCTACTGTCACGTATAACCAATTAGAACAAATTTTTAAAATTTATGTAAATAAATAAATAATTTTAAGAAGAAGAAAAAGGAATAGAGAGGGAAATCAAATAGAAAAAGAAAAGATAGAGATATATAAAGGCAGGAGAATAAGACCACAAATGCTTCAAGGACCACTCTGTGAAGGAGGTAGAGCCTCCTCTCCCTGCATTTGTCCTTATTATTGGTCATCAGTTCCTCAGCAGGACTGTGATTCCCACCAAGGGCAGAACAACACAGTGCAGCTGATAAAGCCTTGGCCCAGTGTATTAGCTATCTATTACTGCATAACAAAAATACCCCCAAGGGCTACGGATATAGCTCAGTTGGTAGAGTACCCTGGGTTCAATCCCCTGTACAGCCAAAAAAAAAAAAAACAAAATAATCCTAGTGGTTCAAAACAATAATAAGCATTCAAGATCTCTCACTGCTTATGTGGGTCAAGGGTTTGGGGGTAACTTGGGCTGAGTTATTCCCGTTTAAGAGTTCTCATGATGCTCAGGCAGATGTTAATCCAGGCAGTAGCCATCTAGAGGTCCTTTCTCCAAGATGCCTTATCCATTCACATGGCCAGCAAGTTAGTGTTGGTTTTTGGCAGGAGGCCTCAGGCCGTATCCACGTGGTCTCTGCAGAGGGCCACCCAAGTTTTCTTGCAACACAGTGACTGGCTCCCTCAAACTGAGTCATACAAGAGAGAAAGAAAGAAGTCGTGATGTCTTTTATGACTGAAACTTGGGAATTATACAACTCTACTTCTATCACATTTCATTTGTCAGAAGAAAGTCAGTAAGTCCAGCTCACATTCAAAGGAGAGGGAAAAGTCTGTGGAAGGGGGAATTTTAACATATGTTCACCAATTTGTGGGTATATGTTAACACCACCACAAGCAGCTCCCATGTCAGTTCACCATGGATCGCTTAGCATTCTTCAGGTTTGGAAGGACTCAGATTTAACCCCTTGACCACCTCCAGTCGGATGCTCCCAGTTTGGTCCTTTCCTGAGAGAGGTCCATTGTTTCTAAATTACTCATTCTTACACACTACCTTATCTTTGCTTGTTTGAGCAAAGATAAGATGGTCAGGAGCCTGCCTACCTATCTTCTTTCCTTTCTATCTTTTTTCCTTTTCTTTCTTAATCCATGATCCTCATTCAGGCATTGTGAAAGGTAAAATCATAGATGAGACATGCTTAAAAGGTATTCTGATTTAGAGATTTCATTCAGAATATTATAATCCCACTCTTCAGCCAGGCAAATTGATTAAATATTTGAACATGGCAAATGCAAATTCAGGATCCAAGATATTTACATTAGAGTTAACACTGTGCATTGATAGCATCAAAACCTAGTCTTACAGAGTGATAAGTCTTAGCAAATGAAGCTCTTTGGCTTGGAATGGATACAGAAAAAGAGCGAAAGAAGAAGTGGGAAATTGAGCCTAGGGATTTTGTGAGGTGCAGCCAGGGCTTTGAAGGAATCCCTGGAAATCAGAAAGGGAAAACATTTAGAAACAGAAAAATTCTCTAAGTAAAAGGATGTTCTAGGATGATGTGGTATTGGCGCAAAGATGAACAAATGGATCAATAGAACAGAATAGAGAACCCAGAAATAGAGTCGTAAAAATATAGTCAACAGATCTTTGGCAAAGAAGCAAATCAATTCAATAGAGAAAGCATAGTCTTTTCAACAGATGATTCTAGAACAACTGGTCACCCACATGGGAAAACAGTGAATCTAGACATAGACATTATGCCTTCACAAACTATAAAACTAGAAGATAGGAGAAGCTCTTGGGTTTGGCAATGCCTTCATGGATACCACACCAAAAGCATGATTTTTAAAAGAAAAGAAATTGATAAGTTGGATTTCATTAAAATTAAATTAAATTAAAATTGCCAACTTCTGCTTCGCAGGAAACACTTTACAAGAAGGAAAAACAAACAAGCAAATAAAACCCACCAACTAGGAATGTATCTTTGCAAAACACATAACAGGTAGAGGATTGGTATTTAGAATATATAAAGAACTTTTGAAACACAACAATAGGAATACCAATCATTTTTCAAAAGGCAAAAATCTAAACAGATTACCTCATCAAAGAAGATATGCACATGGTAAATGAGCTTATGAAAGGATGCTGAACATCGTATGTCATTAAGATATTACAAATTAAAACAACAATGAGATATCACTGCAAACTTATTAGAATGGCAAAAATCCAAAACACTGACAACATCAACTCCTGGCGAAGATGTAGAGCATCCAATACTCCTTTGTTGGTAGTGGGAATGCAAAATGGTACAGGGTTTTGAAAGGTAGTTTGGCAGTTTCTACCAAAATAAAACATTTTTAATATATCATCCTACCAACACACTCCATGGTACTTACCCAGAAGAGTTGAAAACTTATGTCCATAAAAAACAGCACACAAATGTTAATAATAGCTTTATTCATAAATGCACAAACTTGGAACTAATCAAGATGTCCTTCAATAGGTGAATGGACAAAGGAATTGCGGTTACGTCCATACAATGGAACATTATTTATCAAGAAAAAGAAATGAGCTATCAAGCCACAAAAATCATGGAGGAGCCTTAAATGCATCCTGCTAAAAGAAAGAATCCAACATGAAAAGGCCTCTTTCGTTTTGTTTTTGTAGAACAGAGTTCTAACATTTATTAAACACTCTGTGTGATGGTGACCAGTCTAAGTACTTCACTTGAAAAAAAGATTTCACTGAAAAAGGCCACACACTGAATGCTTCCAACTATATGACATTCTGGAAAAGGCAAAACTAGGAAGACAATAAAATGATGAGTGGCTCCACGGTTTAGTGGGAGGGATGAATAGGTAAAGCACGGGTAATTTTTAGGGCAGTGAAACTATTCTGTAGGATATAAAGGTGGATACATGTCATTGTAAATTTATCAAAACCCATGGAATGTCCAGCACCAAGAGTGAAACCTAATATAAGCTATGGATGTTACCTAATAAATGTATCAGTATTGGCTGATCAAATGTACACATGTACCACACTAATGTAATAATAAATGAAACTCAGGAGAGAGTGAGGAGGGGTTTATGGCAATTCTTTTTACTTTTTGTCAACTTTTCCTATAAATCCAAAACTGCACCAAAAATAAACTCTATTAAAAACAATAGTAACAAAAGTATGTTCTAAACATAAGTCAGCTGACTTAAAAAGGTACAATGCCTTCAAGACAAGATTATCCAAATCATAACTCTCATAAGGAGAAAACCTGGATAGGATTCTATCTGCTGTGAAGCAGATGGTGTTTTGAATTTACAGATCTGGAAAGGCATTCACAAGACCATAAAGTCCAGGTTTGCTCAACTTTTAGCCTGTAGAATAAACACCTGCTGTACTTGTTAAATAAAATGCAGGTTCCAGGCCCCACCATCAGGTTCTGAGTCAGTGTTAGGGCTTCTGGGAATATGTTTTTGTAACAAGTTTCCCCTGTTGACTGATGAAAGATGGTACTAGGAAATTTGTGGCAGAGCTTGGACCAGAATCTTTAGAGATCTTTCCAGATTTTCACTGTATTCTAATAGAAAATGTTAAATGTAAATATGAGCAAAGCAGACACTTATTTAGAGCCTGAAACTTTAAGACTTACTTTTGTTTCAGTCTAAACCAATGGTCAAAGGGGAAATACTGCCTTCCATGCCCTCTGGGACTAAGTTTTTATATCTTACACGCTTTAGCCTACTCCAATTTTAGTACTAATCTTATGAGTTTCTAACACATCTCTTTCTTTGACCAGATTATGAGTCTCTTAAAAATAGGAATGGTATTTATTCATCCCTGTGACCCTCAGTAGGAGGATCTGTTATGTAATGAAAACTTAATAATATTTATTTGGTAGATATTTGGATCAAAGTTCCCTTTCTGAATTTTCAAATAGAGGAGAATTTACAGAGCTAACATGCATGATATTTTTAATCAATATTGCATGACATTTTAATTACAGAAAACAACATAATAGCCTGCCAAAAAAATGGGCAATTTTTGTAATCAAAGTAGTTAAACTAATGTGGGAAATAGAGCAAGTAGCATTTCCCAGCATGGCTTCAGTGTGGCATCTATTACATTAAAAAACATCTTTTTAAATGATTAATCCCAGTGCCAAAGTCAACAATAGTTTGTTTGAAGCCCCAACACTATATCCCAAATCAAACTTGCAGTTCCTCCTTCTATAGGATTGTCAATACAGTCACGTGTCACTTAACAGCAAGGGATACATACTGAGAAGTGCATCTGCAGGTGATTTCGCTGTTCTGTGTACATCATGGAGTATACTTGCACAAACTAAGACGGCTGAAATGTCACCAGACATTATTGTAATCATATATATGATCCATCATTGACTGAAACTTTGTTATGCAGCACACAACTATGCTTTCACTACAATCTCCATTTGGGAAATGGACAATATTATAAATGTGAATTTGGAAAACCTCTGAGCTCCCACTCCTAGAGAACCAGTTAATGGCATTACAGGGACGGGTCCAGGTCCTGTATAATGGGAGAATCTATTTATGCCTGACATCCCAACAGAAGTGACTCTTCCTCACAAAGACATAGTCCAACTTTGAAACAGGACAGAGAGTTCTCAGCAGAGGCAGAGGAGAAGCCATAGCCCTAGGTAGCCACTCCTGTGTATTTGTAGCATCAGACAAGCAGAATTTTGAAAGACATATTGGAGAGAATATTCTTGGTAAAACTGAGATAGATTCAATTCCTAAAGTAAAGTAAACGTGGGTATTTGCAGATGTCAAGACTAAGAAGACTAAGAACTATCTGCAAATGGAAATCCATAGTTTCTCATTTGAAACCCTGGGGGCAGGTGTGTTTCAGAATTCAGAATCTACCAGATTTTTTTTAAAGCAACACAGTGAAAATCCAACAAATACAATGTAGAGCATTCCTAGCAGTATGTGAAGTATCATAATGCAGTAGTCAACACATTAAAACTTGTACTTCAAATGATCACTGACACCAGCACAGCACAGTGGAGTATGCCTTGCCCCCTGCCCACCCAGGCAGGCCTGGTGGTGTTGTCAATTAGATAGACAGGGCAGTTTTACTGCCAAGTAGGTTTCATTTTCAGAGTTTTGGGACTTTGTGTGGATACTAGGCAGTTTATCACTGTAGTAAAGAGTAAGTTATTGTAACTAATGACAGGGAATGGTGACATGAGAAAGAGAAAATATTTAATATTAGTAGACTCTGAAATAAGACCCAACCAGACAGGAAAATTGACCATTTTCGTGACCAAAGGTTTTCATGATATCAAACCAGAAGCTGGTTTTAGGAACAACTGTTTCTTTACAATTGCTTTGTTACAGGGAGATGAAAACCAAGATGCCTCCACATTTGTGGGGCGGTGGGGGGGGGGTCCCAGGATGACAGATGCTAGCTCTCTTCCTTTTAGAGACCTTCCCCCAAAACTTGACTAAGTATTTTATATGACCCCAAAAAGAAAAGAAAATCAAGATTTTCATTTTAGATCATCCCTGGACCTATGATTGGTTTAGGCATGAGGATAACTAGGTGCTTTACTCTTTAATGTTTTCCAAGGCAGAGACCTGAAGAGAGCAGGTGGACCGAAGGGCAAATGTCTGCACTGTTGACCGTTTCATGTCTCTGTTGTAGGCTGGAGCAAGCAAGCTGAGAGCTTGGCACATAGGAAAAGTTACGTGGATTAAAACTGTCTCAACTGTGAAAATCAACATTTGTCCTTGGGAGCATACTCTGTGTATGTGTGTGTGTGTGTGTGTGTGTGTGTGAGAGAGAGAGAGAGAGAGAGAGAGAGAGAGAGAGAGAGAGACTGATTGATTTCCCAGCTACCCATTGGAAAATGAGGAAGACTGAAGAGGCATATCTGTCCAACACTGGCATGGAGCCCACAGAAGGGATCAGACTTGAAGTGCCAAAGCCCACAATGAACAGTTCTGTGGGATCAGGGTTAGAGAGACACATTTGTTTGAGCTGCTTAAATTCCAACCTTCCAATTTCACTCAGTGCTAGTGCTCACAAAGTCTAAGTAAGTCAGACTTGGTACATCTGCTGAGGAATATCACATCTTACAAGTGACTCAAGATGGTGACGGGGTTCAGGATACACTATCCCAAAGTAGGGCACCTTGGCATTTGAGGAAAGAACAGAAGCAAGAGGGACACTCTGACCTGCTCTCATTATTCTCCCTGAAACAGGTCATGAAGGGATTTCCTGGCCCTCCTCTGAAGCAGATGACAAGCCCTTCATGTGCCATATACCTAGAGGGAAGAAATGTCACCCAGGGACACAGAATAATCTGAACAGCCAGGTATTCCTATATTACCCAATTTATTGCCATTAAAACATTCCCTTTTGCCCTTTAATCATATCTCTCTGCAACTACTTCTTCATCAAACTTATCATAAAAACACTTATTTCCCTGTTTCTTTTTATCTTCAATTCTGAAGGTTCCTGCATCACATACACATAAATTAAAGTTGAATGCTTTTTTCTTGTTAATCTTTTAATATAGTTGCTTTGGCCATGAACTTTGTGATGAGTAAGAAACTTTATAATGCAAGGCAGGGATGGCTAAGCAGGAGAGGCAAACTGGAGTCAAATGACTGTGCTCTGTCAGGGCTTCCCGAAGTGGGGAGGGCTTTCAAGAAGACCCCCTTGGAGAGGGGATTAAGATTGAAGGGGTTTTGCAAGGTGCACCCCTTTTGATGGTTTTACATATTGGTGCTTTTTATTTAGACTTCAGGGAAATTAAATGAAGCTGTTATTGATATGGAAGAAACAGGAGATTGTGGTTCAGGAATTCTAGGGGGTTACCAGCAGGGAAGTGAACAATGACCCATGGCAGACGTGGAAACAGTTAGACACAGCAGAAATCAAGTGGATGACTCAGGACTGTGCATGAATCCAATTTCCTCCTTCGCCAGAATCATGAGCAGGACTTCCAAACTGGTACGCAAGCAGCAACAGAGCTGCTGCTCCTCTAACCATATTTTGAAGATAGGCAGACACTCACCACTGGAGGAGGGAGGGTAACCAACTCTTGGATACCAGTGGGAGAGGTACATGTTTTGATATGTGACATATGACTACATATTAATGCAGGGTGAATATATATTAACACATATTGAGATACATAATAAATGATTATATATTAATGTGTGATGAAGCATTTATGGTTCTTCAATCTTAAAATCTTAGCATGTGCAAGGCCCTAGGTTCAATCCCCATCACTGCAAAATAACAATAGTGTCATCCTCTCCGAAAAAGCTAAATTTAAAATGTCTCCAGATTACATCGTAGATTGCTGTCCGGAGCAGGAGCTCCATCTGACTGTTTTCTTTGAGATTCAGCTTTCAGAGTAGACAAAAAAATGTCTCCAGGTTGTTGCTGGCAGTGTTTGGCATTCATCACATCAACAGAGGTAACAGTGATCAGAAGTTTTACTGGATAACTATAACTCCTAACAAAAATTACAGGGAGAGCTAGGGAACTAACTCAGTGGTGGAATGCTTACCTAGCATGCACTAAGTCCTGGATTCAATCCCCAGTACGTTAAAAAAAAAGAAAGAAAGAAAGGGAAAAAAAAAAAAAACTACAGGAAGGCCTATACTTTCTAGGGTAAGCCAAGTTAAAATAAATAAATAAATATATATATATATATATATATATATGAAATTCCAAATTATAGGGAATTATCAAGCATCATTATCAAAGGTTCTTATCATGGTACTATTATATTAAGAGAGTCCATCACTTCAATTATAGCTTTGTGAAATCATGAGCAGAGAATTCAGCTTCCTTATGCCTAGATTTCCGGTCTATAGTGACTGTGATATAATAAAGTGGGTGTTCCCCTAACCCACTAAATGTGTGGTAATTTGTTGCCCAACAATTCTATGAGCAATAAAAGAAAACTGTATATTTGTTGACCTTCTTTCCTCCAAGTTTAAGCTACTAAATCTATTGAGTGAATTTTTCATTTCAGTTATTGTGCTTTCTCATTCTAGAATTTTCATTTGGTCTTTATTATAGTTTCCTTTTCTCTGTTTATTCATTAAGACCATATTTTCAAGGACCTGAAAATATTCAAGCAGATTTTAAGGTATTTGTCAAATCTAATATCTATTTAATTACCTACTTTTAAATAACAATCACATTTTCCTATTCTTTTGTATGTCTGGCAATTTTTTTATTCTTCAGTGGACATTGTTAGTAATACATCTTATAGATTTTGAATATCTCATTCTAAATAATGTCAAGTTGTTCTATTTGAATGATAACTATGGTTGATCACTTTGAAGTTACATGGGCTCTTTAGTACAGACCTGTGAAACACTTGTGGCATTTACTCACAGGATTCAAATTCCAACCTCAGCGTACCTGGTAGATTTTGACAAGGCTTGTTTTGGGAGTTTTCAGAGTAGACTAGAATAGGCCTTGCTCTAGGATATGATCCTCACTCCTAAGATATGCCATTTATGAATGCCTGGGATATTAATGAAGTTTCTCAACTCTAACTGGAGTTGAATTCTAATGTCGCTCAGCATGGCTCAATTTGTAGTAAGTTTGCCACAGATCAAATACATAGCAGGACTCTCTAGTGAGCCTCATAGGTATGACAGCAAAAACACAAACAGTAAAAGCCAAAATAGACAAGCAGGACAACATCAAGTAAAAAGCTTTTCACAACAAAGAAAACCACAAAGTACAAAGACAACCAATGGAATGGAAAAAAATATTTGCCAGCCATATATCAGATAAGATATTAATTTTCAAAATATATAAGAAATTCCTATAACTTACTAGCAAACAATGAATGATCTAATTTTTAAAACTGGTTAAAAATTTGAATAGACTAACCTACCTTCCTTCTTTCCTTCCTTCCTTCCTTCTTTCCTTCCTTCTTCCTACCCCTTGTGCCCCACCCTCTCTGTGCTGGGAATTGATCCCAGGAGGACTATACCTTCACTAATATGCATCTTAATGTTTTCCATTAAAGTATTTGTTTCATTAATAATTGACCTCAACATAAAACTATGAGGGAATAATAATCATAAAATTCCAATGTCAGCAAGTGTCACTCCGTTGATTTAAACAAAATTAGCTGAAAGCTTCCTACCCACAACTTATAAGTCTAATGTTCTGCAAAGATGTCTACACACTCCCTGGGACTTATCCTTCCATGGCTCACTGGTCCTGCTCTGACTGGACTCATCAGCTATATATTACCTCTTGTATGCCAGCGTAAATGTCAAATTCAATTCAGTGTAAATGTCAAATTCTTGTCCTTGGTTTACACACACAAAAACAAACAGACGGGCGGACTAGAGGGAGGTTGCGTTCCTTGTCACTCCGTAACTCTGATTTCAAGCAGAGGATATCTGTTTCTTGGTGAGGCAGTTTTTGCTGCTTATCAATTCCCTGGTGTTTACCCCGTTTGTCTGCTGTGATCACCTGCAGTCTGCCAGCATATCGACGCCTTTTTTGAGTGCAGATTGCACACTGTCAGGCGTCTATCACCCACCATTTGCCTACCTCTCGCCTATCCATCGCCTGCCTTACACCTATCCATCACCCAACGCACGAGGTTCACCTCCCGATTGTCCCACAACAGTCAGCAAACTGATCGCCGACTGCCAGTGGAGCACCAGCTGCCTGCTGTTGCCTGGAAGTTCACTGTTACAGTACCTGCAGGTTTGATTACACATGGCTGCCACCATTTTGAGACAGCAGCCAGGCCCCATAGTACCCCGGCCAAACTGACTGAGCCCCGTCTCCAGGACCCCTCAGCCCGACTGATCACTCCCTGCCTCTGGGGCCCTCACATCTACTGACTGCTCCCTGCTTCCAGGACACCCAGACTAACTAACTGCACCCTATCACCGGGACCCCAGGCCAAATGATTGCACCCGGCCTCCATGATCCCACAACCACACCAAACACACCTGACTCCAGGACCCCTGCTGGACCAACTGCATCCTGCCTCCAGAACCTCCAGCTGACCACAGCCAAACCTTGAGCTGCAGCTCCCCATTTGCCAACACATTTGGAAGGCAGAACTGGCATCTTGGATAATCCTGGAAGCCAGAGCTCCAATCTTTAGGTGGAGCAAATCTCATCCTGAGATGCCTGCTGGAGGCTTGAAGCTCATTGTCAGGTACCTCTCATGCTCAGGCTACTGAACACTGGGAGGTTTCATTACTATATGACTGTTATACTGTAGATTTTCTTTTTTCTCCTTATTGAAAAAGTTTATGTTTTTATTTCTTTACTTTTCTTGCTCTCTTTTCCTTTTGTTTACCTGTTCCCTCAGAGTCTCTTTCTCCCTTTTTTGCATGCTAACATCCAATTTCTTTTGATTACACTCTCACCCTTTCTATTATCTAAAACTTCTGTATATTCTTTTCTTATCCCATTAACAGCTACATCCTACATCCCTCTGCATCCTCTTTGTCCTCCATTAGAAACTGCAGACCTTATTGCAAATCTGTTTGTTTTACTGAAGATAATATTTGAACTCATTCTGTTTACTATGACAATATTGTTGTTGTCCTCATAAGGGCTATTTGGTCTAGGATTGCATAGTGTCTGAATTGGGCACTGCTAATATTGATCTCCCCTTAAGGAAAGGGTTTTGGAAACCTATAGGGCCACTATAAGCCTATAGGGGGAAATCTGCAATACCCCAGATCTGCACTGCTAGAGGGGAAGATACATGAACAACATGAAAAAACAAGGGAAGAAAATGATCCAAACAAATTTAGATTCTATACTAATAGAATCCAATGACAGGATGTTAGAAGAAATGTCAGAAAAGGACTTCAGATTATGCATGATTAAGATGATTTGTGAAGCAAAGGATGAGATAAGAGCAAATGCAGGCAATGATTGATAATACCAATAAGCTAAAAGAGCACCTGCAGGAAGCAAAAGATCATTTCAACAAAGTGATAGAGATTCTCAAAAAAAAAAAAAAAAAAAAAAAAAACCAAATGGAAATCCTTGAAATGAAAGAAACAATAAACCAAATAAAAAACTCAATGGAAAGCATCACCAAAAGACTAGATCACTTGGAAGACAGAATCTCAGACAATGAAGACAAAATATTTAATCTTGAAAATAAAGTTGCCCAAACAGAGAAGATGGTAAGAAATCATGAACAGAATCTCCAAGAACTATGGGACATCATGAAAAGACCAAATTTAAGAATTATTGGGATTGAGGAAGGCACAGAGATACAAACCAAAGGAATGAACAACCTATTCAGTGAAATAATATCAGAAAATTTCCCAAACGTGAAGAATGAAATGGAAAATCAAACACAAGAGGCTTACAGAACACCAAATGCACAAAATCACAACAGATCCACACCAAGGCACATTATAATGAAAATGCCTAACATTCAAAATAAAGATAAGATTTTGAAGGCCGCAAGAGAAAAGCATCAGATTACATATAGGGGGAGACCAATATGGATAGCAGTCGACTTCTCAACCCAGACTCTAAAAGCTAGAAGGGCCTGGAACAACATATTTCAAGCTCTGAAAGAACATGGTTGCCAACCAAGAATCCTATATCCAGCAAAACTAACCTTCAGATTTGAAGATGAAATAAAATCCTTCCATGATAAACAAAAGTTAAAAGTTTTACAAATAGAAAGTCTGTGCTACAGAATGTTCTCAACAAAATATTCCATGAGGAGGAAATGAAAAACAACAATGTAGGTCAGCAAAGGGAGGAACTTCCTTAGAGAAAAATCCACTCAAAGAAGAAACCAAGCCAACTTAAAAACCAAAAATAAACCCAAATGACTGGGAATACAAATCATATCTCAATAATAACCCTGAATGTTAATGACCTAACTCATCAATCAAAAGACATAGACTGGCAGAATGGATTAAAAAGAAAGACCCAACAATATGCTGCCTGCAAGAGACCCATCTCATAGAAAAAGGCATCCACAGACTAAAGGTGAAAGGTTGGGAAAAAACCTACCACACACGTGGACTCAGTAAAAAAGCAGGGGTTTCCATCCTTATATCAGATAAAGTAGACTTCAAGCCAAAGTTAGTCATAAAGTTAGGGATAAAGAAGGACATTTCATACTGCTTAAGGGAAACATAAATCAGGAAGGCAAAACGATAGTAAATATTTATGCCCCAAACAATGGTGCATCCCTATACATCAAACAAATCCTTCTCAATTTCAGGAATCACATAGACCACAACACAATAATTATGGGTGACTTTAACGCACTGCTATCACCACTAGATAGAACTTCCAAACAAAAACCAAAGAAACCATAGAACTCAATAACACAATCAATAACCTAGATTTAATAGACATATATAGAATATTCCATCCATCAACGAACGGATTCACTTTCTTCTAGCAGCACATGGAACCTTCTCAAAAATAGACCATATGTTATTGCCACAAAGCAGCCCTTAGGAAATGCAAAAAAATAGAGATTCTGCCTTGTGTTCTATCAGATCATAATGGACTGAGAGTAGAAATCAATGACAAAATAAAAAACAGAAATTACTCCAACTCCTGGAGACTAAATAATATGCGATTGAATGAAACATGGATAACAGAAAACATTAGGGAGGAGATAAAAAAATTCTTAGAGGTCAATGAGAATGATGATACAACATATCAAAATCTCTGGGACACTATGAAAGCTGTACTAAGAGGAAAATTCATTGCATGGAGCACATTCAAGAAAAGAATGAAAAGTCAACAACTAAATGACCTAACATTACAGCTCAAAGTCCTAGAAAAAGAAGAACAGAATAACAGCAAAAATGGTAGAAGACATGAAATAATTAAAATCAGAGCTGAAATCAATGAAATTGAAACAAAAGAAACAATTCAAAAAATTGACAAAACAAAAAGTTGGTTCTTTGAGAAAGTAAACAAAATAGACAAACCCTTAACCACACTAACAAAGAGAAGGAGAGAGAAAACTCAAATTACTAAAATTGGTGATGAAAAAGGAAATATCATGACAGACACCACTGAGATACAGAACATAATGAGAAGCTACTTCGAAAATCTGTATTCCAACAAAATAGAAACTACCAAAGACATTGACAAATTTCTAGAGACATATGCTCCTCCCAAACTGAACCAGGAGGATATACACAATTTAAACAGATCAATTTCAACCAATGAAATAGAAGAAACCATTAAACACCTACCATTCAAGAAAAGCCCAGGACCAGATGGATTCTCAGCCGAGTTCTATAAGACCTTCAAAGAAGATCTCATTCCAATACTTCTCAAAGTATTCCAGGAAATAGAAAAAGAGGGTACCCTACTGAACTCATTCTATGAAGCTAATATCACCCTCATACCCAAACCAAGCAAAGATACATCAAGGAAAGAAAATTTTAGACCAATATCCTTGATGAATACAGATGCAAAGATCCTTAACAAAATATTGGCAAACCGTATCCAAAAACATATTAAGAAAATTGTGCACTGTGATCAAGTGGAGTTCATCCCTGGAATGCAAGGATGGTTTAACATCCGTAAATCAATAAACGTAATCCATCATGTCAATAGACTTAAGGATAAGAATCATGATTATTTCAATTGATGCAGAAAAAGCGTTCAACAAAATACAACACCGCTTCATGCTCAAAACACTAGAAAAAATAGGAATAGTAGGAACATAACTGAACATTGTAAAGGCTATTTATGCTAAGCCCATGGCCAACATCATTCTTAATGGAGAAAAACTAAAACCATTCCCTTTAAAAACAGGAACAAGACAGAGATGTCCTCTTTCAACACTTCTATTCAACATTGTCCTTGAAACTCTAGCCAGAGAAATTAGGCAGACTAAAGAAATTAAAGGGATATGAATAGGAAAAGAGGAGCTTAAGCTATCAGTATTTGCTGATAACATGATTCTATATTATAGGATCCAAAAAACTCCTCCAGAAAACTTCTAGACCTCATCAATGAATTCAGCAAAATAGCAGACTATAAAATCAACACACATAAATCTAAAGCATTTTTATGTGCAAGCAATGAAACAGCTGAAAGGGAAATGAGGAAAACAACTCAATTTGCAATAGCCTCAAAAAAAATAAAATACTTGGGAATCAATCTAACCAAAGAGGTAAAAGATCTCTACAATGAAAACTACAAAACATTGAAGAAAGAAATTGAGGAAGACCTTAGAAGATGGAAAGATCTCCCATGTTCTTGGATAGGCAGAATTAATATTGTCAAAATGGCCATACTACCAAAAGTGCAATACAGATTCAATGCAATTCCAATTAAAATCCCAATGACGTACCTTACAGAAATACAGCAAGCAATCATGAAATTTATCTGCAAGAATAAGAAACCCAGAATAGCTAAAGCAATCTTTAGCAGGAAGAATGAAGCAGGGAGTATCGCAATACCAGAACTTCAACTATACTACAAAGCAATAGTAACAAAAATGGCATGGTATTGGCACCAAAATAGACAGGTAGATCAATGGTACAGAATAGAGGACACAGACACAAACCCAAATAAATACAATTTTCTCATACTAGACAAAGGTGCCAAAAATATGCAATGGAGAAAAGATAGCCTCTTCAACAAATGGTGCTGGGAAAACTGGAAATCCATATGCAACAGAATGAAACTAAACCCCTATCTCTCACCCTGCACAAAAATCAACTCACGATGGATCAAGGACCTTTAAATCAGACCAGAGACCCTGTATCTTATAAAAGAAAAAGTAGGTCCAAATCTTCAACTTGTTGGCTTAGGATCAGACTTCCTTAACAGGACTCCCATAGCACAAGAAATAAAAGCATGAATCAATAACTGGGATAGATTCAAACTAAATAGCTTTCTCTCAGCAAAGGAAACTATCAGCAATGCGAAGAGAGAGCCTACAGAGTGAGAGAATATCTTTGCCACTCATACTTCAGATAGAGCACTAATTTCCAGAACATATAAAGAACTCAAAAAACTCTACAGGAAGAATACAAATAACCCAATCAACAAATGGGCTAAGGATATGAACAGATGCTTCACAGAAGATCTACAAGCAATCAACAAACATATGAAAAAATGTTCACCTTCTTTAGTAATAAGAGAAATGCAAATAAAAACTACACTAAGATTCCATCTCACCCCAATTAGAATGGCGATTATCAAGAATACAAGCAACAATAGATGTTGGAGAGGATGTGGGGAACAAGGTACACTCATACATTGCTGGTGGGGATGCAAATTAGTGCAGCCACTCTGGAAAGCAGTGTGGAGATTCCTTAGAAAACTTGGAATGGACCCACCATTTGACCCAGCTATCCCACTCCTTGGCCTATACCCAAAGGACTTAAAATCAGCATACTATAGAGATACAGCCACATCAATGTTCATAGCTGCTCAATGCACAATAGCCAGACTGTGGAACTAACCTAGGTGTCCTTCAACTGATGAATGGATAAAGAAACTGTGGTATACATATATACAGTGGAATATTACTCAGCTATAAATAATAAAATTATGACATTTGCAGGCAAATGGATGAAACTGGAGAATATCATGCTAAGTGAGATAAGCTAATCTCAAAAAACCAAAGGACAAATGATCTCACTGATAAGTGGATGATGACACATAATGAGTGGTGGGAGGGGGGCAAGAATGGAGGAAGGAGGGACTGCATAGAGGAAAGAGAGGGGTGGGAGGCGTGGGGGGGGGAGGAAAAAATAACAGAATGAATCAAACATCATTACCCTATGTAAATGTATGATTCTGCAAATGGTATGCTGTTACTCCATGTACAAAGAGAAACAACATGTATCCCATTTATTTACAATAAAAAAAATTAAAATAAAAAAATAAATAATAAAAAATACTAACAGACATACATTCATGTAAAGTATGTGCAGCATAGCAGAATTTACCAAAATTTGTAGTCAACAGATAGTAACAAAGCAGCATTTTTTAAAACTTGAGAATTTCATGAAGTCTGTTCTTAAATCTCCTTTGACTACCCTCTTAGGGGTTCAACCACCCTCTTTTCTCCAGTCCATTCTGATTTTGGAGGTAGCCTTCCTCAAACAATTCATGGAAACTCCATCTGCCCTCACTTTATTATGCAAAACAATTCAACTGACCAAGCTCAGTGGTGCACGCCTGTGATCCCAGCAACTTGGGAAACTGAGGCAGGAGGATCGGGAGTTTTAAGGCAACCTCAGCAACTTAGCAAGGCCCTAAGCAACTCAGCATCATCCTGTATCTAAATAAAATATTTTTAAAAAGGGTTGGGGATGTGGCTCCATGGTAAAGCACCCCTGGTTTCAATCCCTGGTACCAAATACAAACAAAAAAACAAAAAACTCAACTGACCAGTGCCCTATAATATTATAAAAGGAAGAGTAGCCCTTAAAGAAATGGAAGAACAGCATTCTTAGAATAAAATAGCAACAGGAAATAGCCTATTTAAAATTCCACTGCCTTCCTTGGTGCTGTGCCTCTGCTCTGGCTTGACCCCTTTCACCCTTTCCTGTCGAGTAGCCTAATCAGCACCTCACTTGGGAGAGGAAACTGTTCCCATGATCAATTCATCATTTGCCTGAAGATGGTTTTGCTTTCCTGACTGGTAGTCCACATGCCTAGCCCATCTCCAGCCACCCCGCCAGAATTTTTATAACCACTGATGGGGGTCATGATGTGAAATAAAATGCCAAATTATTTTTTCTTTAAAGAGATTAGTTATTTATACAATCATTCGCTTTCCTATTTAACTGTTTAATCCCCCTTCTCCATTCCCTGGAGCCTAGCAAATGAACAAATTTTGACATAAATTCAGTATCTAGTTTGTCTAAGAACAATGAACTCTTCTAAAAGAATGACCAAAAAGCACATGGAAAGATACTCAGCATCATCACTCATGTAAAGTAAACTAAATCCACTAGAAGTCACTATTCCCTATCTATTCAAATGGCTGCAATGTAAAAGGTGAGCCAGGTGGACATGGTGTCCCACACCTGTAATCGCAGCTACTGGGAGGTTGAGGCAGAGGAATCGTAAGTTTGAGGCCAGTCTAGGCAATTTAGTGATACCTGTCTGAAAAATAAAATATGGAAAGGGCTGGGGATGTAGCTAAATGATAGAGTGCCCCTGGGTTCAGTCCCCAGTAGCAAAAAAAAAAAAAAAAAAAAAAAAAGACTGACCATGCCAAGTATTGGTGACAATATGGAGGAATGGCAACTCTCATACACTATTGGTGGCAATGTAAATTGGTACAGCCACTATGGAAAATACTTTCGCAATTTCTTAAATAGTTAAACTTATGTCTACCACTTCATTTACGAACTGTACTCCTAGATATTTCTGCTGGAAAATGTAAGAATACATCTATACAGAGACTGTACATGAAGGTTGTGGACATTATGAAAACTAAGTTCTGAAATGACATCAGAAATGACAATTGTGTGTAATTTTTAAATATTTTTAAATAAGTAAGTTTTAAAATTATCTCTTTGATGTTATAATCTAAATGTATATATACCACAGTTTCTTTATTCATTCATCTATTGAAGGGCATCTAGGTTGGTTCCACAATCTAGCTATTGTGAATTAAGCTGCTATAAACATTGATGCGGCTGCGTTACTGTAGGATGCTAATTTTAAGTCCTTTGGGTATAAACCAAGGAGTGGGATAACTGGGGTCAAAAGGTGGGTCCATTCCAAGTTTTCTGAGGAATCTCCACACTGCTTTCCAGAGTTACTGCACCAATTTGCAACTCCACCAGCAATGTACGAGTGTGCCTTTTTTCCCCACATCCATGTCAACATCTATTATTGTTTGTGTTCTTGATAAAAGTCATTCTAATTGGAGTAAGATGAAATCTTAGAGTTGTTTTAATTTGCATTTCTCTAATTACTAGAGATGTTGAACACTTTTCATATATTTATTAATTGCCTATATGTCTTCTTCTGTAAAGTATCCAGTTCCTCAGTCCATTTATTGATTGGGTTCTTTGTATTTTGGGTTTAAAGCTTTGTAAGTTCTTCATAAATTTTGGAGGTAAGTGCATGTAGAAAAGATTTTCTCCCACTCTGTAGGCTCTGTTTTCACATTGTTGATTGTATCCTTTACTGAGAAAAAGCTTTTTAGTTTGAGTCCACCCCATTTATTAATTCTTGCTTTGATTTCTTGTGCTTTGGGAGTCTTGTTAAGGAAGTCTGATCCTAAGCCAACATGATGAAGATTCTGACCCACTTTGTCTTCTATTTGGTGCAGGGTCTCTGGTCTAATTCCTCAGTCCTTGATCCATTTTGAGTTGAGTTTTGTGCAGAGTGAGAGATAGAGGTTTAATTTCATTTTACTGCATATGGATTTCCAGCTTTCCCAGCACCATTTGTTTAACAGTCTATCTTTTCTCCATTGTATGTTTTTGGCTCCTTTGTCTAATATGAGATGACTGTATGTATATGAGTTCATCTCTGTGTCATCTATTCTGTACCATTGGTCTGCCTATTTTGATGCCAATACCTTGCCATTTTTGTTACTATTGTTCTGTAGTAGAGCTAAGGTCTGGTATTGTGATACCTCCTTCTTCACTTTTACTGCTCAGGATTGTTTGGGTTATTCGAGGTCTCTTGTTCTTCCAGATGAAGTTCATGATTGCTTTCTCTACTTCTATGAGGAATGTCATTGGGACTTTAATTGAAATTGCATTGAATCTGTATAGCGCCTTTGGTAGAATGGCCATTTTGACAATATTAATTATGCCTATCCAAGAACATGGGAGATCTTTCCATCTTCTAAGGTTTTCTTCAAATTCTTTCTTTAGTGTTCTGTGGTTTTCATTGTACAGGTCTTTCATCTCTTTTGTTAGATTGATTTCCAAGTTTTTTTTTTGTTTTTTTTTTTTTTTTTTGAGGCTATTGTGAATGGAGTGGTTCTCCAAATTTCTCTTTCAAGAATTCATCACTTATGAATACATCTCTGGGACACTCTGAAAGCAGCAATAAAAGGAAAGTTCATTGCATTGAGCTCATACATTAAAAAAATAAAGTCACCAAATAAATGACCTAACATTACATCTCAAAGCCCTAGAAAAAGAAGAACAGAACAACACCAAAAGTAGTAGAATACAGGAAATAATTAAAATCAGAGCTGAAATCAATGAAATTGAAACAAGAGAAGCAAGAGCATTCGATTTATGTGTATTGATTTTATATCCTGCTACTTTGCTGAATTAATTTATTAGTTCTAGAAGTTTTCTAGTGGAGTTTTTGGATCCTCTAAATATAAAATCATGTCATTGGCAAATAGTGACAGCTTGAGTTCTTCTTTTCCTATTCGTATCCCTTTAATTTCTTTGGTCTGTCTAATTGCTCTGGCTAGTTTTTCAAGGACGATGTTGAATAGAAGTGGTGAAAGAGGGCATCCCTGTCTGTTCCAGTTTTTAGAGGGAATGATTTCAGTTCTCCATTAAGAATGATGTTGGCCATGGGCTTAGCATAGATAACCTTTACAATGTTGAGGTCTGTTCCTACTATTCCTATTTTTTCTAGTATTTTAAGCATGAAGGGGTGCTGTATTTTATCAAACACTTTTTTAGCATCTGTTAAAATAATCATATGATTCTTAACTTTAAGTCTATTGATGTGATAAATTACCTTTATTGATTTCTGGATGTTGAACCAACCTTGCATCCCTGGGATAAACCCCACTTGATCATGGTGCACTACCTTTTAAATATGTTTTTGTATGCAATTTGCCAGTATTTGTTAAGGATTTTTACATCTATGTTCATCAGGAATATTGATCTAAAGTTTTCTTTCCTTGATGAGTCTTTGGTTTTGTTATCAGAGTGATATTAGCTTCATAGAATGAATTGGAAGGGTTCCTTTTCTATTTCCTGGAATACTTTTCTTTAAAGGTCTTGTAGAACTCAACTGAGAATCCATCCTGTCCTGGGCTTTTCTTGGTTGGTAGACTTTTGATGACATCTTCTATTTTGGTGCTTGAAATTGAAATGTTTAAATTGTGTATGTCTTCCTAATTCAGTTTGGGAGTATCGTATGTCTCTAAAAATTTGTTGATGTCTTCGATATTTTATATTTTGTTGGAGTATAGATTTTCAAAGTAGCTTCTAATTATGTTATGTATTTCAATGGTGTCTGTCTTGATCTTTCCTCTTTCATCACAAATTCTAGTAATTTGAATTTCTCTCTCCTTCTCTTCATTAGTGTGGCTCAGGGTTTATCAATTTTGTTTACTTTTTCAAAAAACCAACTTATTGTTGTGTCAATTTTCTTAATTGTTTCTCTTGTTTCAATTTCATTGATTTCAGCTCTGATTTTAATTATTTCCTGTATTCTACTACTTTTGGTGTTGTTCTGTTCTTCTTTTTCTAGGGCTTTGAGATGTAATGTTAGGTCATTTATTTGGTGACTTTATGTTTTTAATGTATGAGCTCAATGCAATGAACTTTCCTCTTACTGCTGCTTTCAGAGTGTCCCAGAGATTTTGATATGTTGTGTCGTTGTTCTCATTTACCTCTAAGAATTTTTTTATTTCTTCCCTTATGTCCTCTGTTATCATTGCATCATTCAATAGCATATTATTTAGTCCCCAGGTGTAGGAGTAGTTTTGTTATTTTATTGTTGATTTCTAATTGCATTCCATTATGGTCTGATAGGATACAAGGTAGTATCTCTATTTTTTTTGTATTTACTAATGGCTTCTTTGTGGCATAGCATATGGTCTATTTTGGAGAAGGATCCATGAGCTACTGAGAAGAAAGTATATTCACTCGATGATGGATGAAATACTCTGTAAATGTCCATTAAGTCTATATCATTGATTGTATTATTTAGTTCTAGAGTTTCTTTGTTTAGTTTTCATTTGGAGGATCTATCCAGGGGTGAAAGTGGTATGTTAAAGTCCCCCACTATTATTGGGTTTTGGTCTATTTGATTCTTAAAATTGAGAAGGGTTTGTTTGATGTACATAGATGCTCCATTGTTTGGGGCATAAATATTTAAAATCATTATGTCTTGCTGATTTATGCTTGCCTTAAGCAGTATGAAATGTCATTCTTTATCCTTTCTGACTAACTTAGGTTTGAAGTCCAAACATAAGTTTTATCTGTTATGAGGATGGAGATCCCTGCTTTTTTACTGAATCCATGTGCATGGTATGTTTTTCCCCGTCCTTTCACATTTAATCTGTGGATGTCTTTTTCTATGAGATGAGTCTCTTGAAGGCAGCATATTGTTGGGTCTTTCTTTTTAATCCAATCTGCCAGTCTATGTCTTTTGATTATTGAATTTAGTCCACTAACATTTAGGGTTATTATTGTGATATGATTTCTATTCCTGGTCATTTTGGCTTATTTTTTGTTTTCAACTTGACTTGGTTTCTCCTTTGATTGGCTTTTTCTTTAGAACAATTCCTCCCTTTGGGGACGTGTATTGTTGCTTTTCTCTTCCTCCTCAAGAAATATTTTGCTAAGAATGTCCTGTAATGCAGGCTTTCTATTTGTAAATTGTTTTAACTTTTGTTTATTGTGGAAAGACTTTATTTCATCATCAAATGTTAAGGTTAGTTTTGCTGGGTATGATTCTTGCTTGGCATCCATGTTCTTTCAGAGCTTGAAATATATTGTTCCAGGTCCTTCTAGCTTTTAGGGTCTGGACTGAGATATCTACTGATATCTGTATTGGTTTCCCCTTATAAGTAATCTGATGCTTTTCTCTTGCAGTCTTTAAAATCCTATCTTTATTTTATATGTGAGGAATTTTCATTATAATGAGTGTTGGTGGGAGATCCAAGATGGCAGACTAGAGGGAGGCTGCATTCCTTGTCACTCTGTAACTCCGGTTTCAAGCAGAGGATATCTATTTTTTGGTGAGGCAGTTTTTGCTGCTTATCGATCCCCTGCTGTTTACCCCATTTGTCTACTGTGATCACCTGCAGTCTACCAGCATATTAAAGACTTTTTTTGAGTGCAGACTGCTCACTGTCATGAGCCTACCATCTGCCATTTGCTTGCCTCTTGCCTGTCCATTGCCTGCCTTACACCTATCCATCACCCACCACACGAGGTTCACCTCCCGATTGTCCGACAACAGTCAGCAAACTGATCACCGACTGCCAGTGGAGCATTAACTGCCTGCTGTTGCCTGGAAGTTCATATGACAGTACCTGCAGGTTTGATTACCATTTTGAGACAGCAGCCAGGCCCCATAGGACCCCGGCCAAACTGACTGAGCCCCATCTCCAGGACCTCTCAGCCTGACTGATCACTCCCTGCCTCTGGGGCCCTCACATCGACTGACTACTCCCTGCCAACAGGACCCCTGAACCAACAGACTGCACCCTCTCACCAGGACCCCAGACCAACTGATTGCACCCGGCCTCCAGGATCCCACAACCACACCAAACACACCTGACTCCAGGACCCCTGCCTGACCAACCACACCCTACCTCCAGGACCTCCAGCCAACCACATCCACACCCCGAGCTGCAGCTCCCCATTTGCCAACACATTTGGAAGCCAGAGCAGCCATCTTGGATAATCCTGGAAGCCAGAGCTCCAATCTTTAGGTGGGGCAAATTTCATCCTGAGATGCCTGCTGGAGGCTTGAAGCTCATTGTCAGGTACCTTTCATGCATCAGGCTACTGAACACTGGGAGGTTTTATTACTATATGACTGTTATACTGTAGATTTTCTTTTTTCTCCTTATTGAAAAACTTAAAGTTTTTATTTCTTTACTTTTCTTGCTCTCTTTTCCTTTTGTTTACCTGTTCTCTCAGAGTCTCTTTCTCCCTTTTTTGCATGCTAACATCCAATTTCTTTTGATTACACTCTCACCCTTTCTATTATCTAAAACTTCTGTATATTCTTTTCTTATCCCATTAACAGCTACATCCTACATCCCTCTGCATCCTCTTTGTCCTTCACTAGGAACTGCGGACCTTATTGCAAATCTGTTTGTTTTACTGAAGATAATATTTGAACTCATTCTGTTTAGTAAGACAATATTGTTGTTGTCCTCATAGGGGCTATTTGGTCTAGGATTGCATAGTGTGTGAATTGGGCACTGCTAATATTGATCTCTCCTTAAAGAAAGGGTTTTGGAAATCTATAGGGCCACTATAAGCCTATAGGGGGAAATCTGAAATACCCCAGATCTGCACTGCTAGAGGGGAAGATACATAAACAACATGAAAAAACAAGGGAAGAAAATGATCCAAACAAATCTAGATTCTATATTAATAGAATCCAATGACAATATGTTAGAAGAAATGTCAGAAAAAGACTTCAGATTATGCATGTTTAAGATGATTTGTGAAGCAAAGGATGAGAAAAGAGAGCAAATACAGGCAATGAATGATAATACCAATAAGCAATTGAAAGAGCAACTGCAGAAGCAAAAGATCGTTTCAACAAAATGATAGAGATTCTAAAAAAAAAAAAATGGAAATCCTTGAAATTAAGGAAACAATAAACCAAATAAAAAACTCAATGGAAAGCATCACCAAAAGACTAGATCACTTGGAAGACAGAATCTCAGACAATGAAGACAAAATATTTAATCTTGAAAATAAAGTTGCCCAAACAGAGAAGATGGTAAGAAATCATGAACAGAATCTCCAAGAACTATGGGACATCATGAAAAGACCAAATTTAAGAATTATTGGGATTGAGGAAGACACAGAGATACAAACCAAAGGAATGAACAACCTATTCAATGAAATAATATCAGAAAATTTCCCAAACCTGAAGAATGAAATGGAAAATCAAACACAAGAGGCTTACAGAACACCAAATGCACAAAATCACAACAGATCCACACCAAGGCACATTATAATGAAAATGCCTAACATTCAAAATAAAGTTAGGATTTTGAAGGCCACAAGAGAAAAGCATCAGATTACATATAGAGGGAAACAATACGGATAGCAGAAAACTTCTCAACACAGACTCTAAAAGCTAGAAGGGTCTGTAAAAACATATTTCAAGCTCTGAAAGAACATGGTTGCCAATCAAGATTCCTATATCCAGCAAAACTAACCTTCAGATTTGAAGATGAAATAAAATCCTTCCATGATAAACAAAAGGTCAAAGAATTTACAAATAGAAAGCCTGTGCTACAGAATTTTATCAACAAAATATTCCATGAGGAGGAAATGAAAAACAACAATGTAGGTCAGCAAAGGGAGGAACTACCTTAGAGAAAAATCCACTCAAAGGAGAAACCAAGCCAACTTAAAAACCAAAAATAAGTCGAATGCCTGGGAATACAAATCATATCTCAATAATAACCCTGAACGTTAATGGCCTAACTCATTAATCAAAAGACATAGGCTGGCAGAATGGATTAAAAAGAAAGACTCAACAATATACTGCCTGCAAGAGACTCATCTCATAGAAAAAGACATCCACAGACTAAAGGTAAAAGGATGGGAAAAAACCTACCACACACATGGACTCAGTAAAAAAGCAGGGGTTTCCATCCTTATATCAGATAAAGTGGACTTCAAGCCAAAGTTAGTCAGAAGGGATAAAGAAGGACATTTCATACTGCTTAAGGGAAACATAAATCAGGAAGACATAACGATAGTAAATATTTATGCCCCAAACAATGGTGCATCCCTATACATCAAACAAATCCTTCTCAATTTCAGGAATCAAATAGACCACAGCACAATAATTATGGGTGACTTTAACACACCACTGTCACCAGTAGATAGATATTCCAAACAAAAACCAAACAAAGAAACCATAGAACTCAATAACACAATCAATAACCTAGATTTAATAGACATATATAGAATATTCCATCCATCAACGAGCGGATTCACTTTCTTCTCAGCAGCACATGGAACCTTCTCAAAAATAGACCATATGTTATGCCACAAAGCAGCCCTTAGGAAATGCAAAAAAATAGAGCTACTGCCTTGTGTTCTATCAGATCATAATGGACTGAGAGTAGAAATCAATAACAAAATAAAAAACAGAAATTACTCCAATTCCTGGAGACTAAATAATATGCGATTGAATGAAACATGGATAACAGAAAACATTAGGGAGGAGATAAAAAAATTCTTAGAGGTCAATGAGAATGATGATACAACATATCAAAATCTCTGGGACACTATGAAAGCAGTACTAAGAGGAAAATTCATTGCATGGAGCACATTCAAGAAAAGAATGAAAAGTCAACAACTACATGACCTAATATTATAATGAGTCTTGGTGTGGATCTGTTGTAATTTTGTGCACTTGGTGTTCTGTAAGCCTCTTGTATTTGATCTTCCATTTCATTTTTCAGGTTTGGGAAATTTTCTGATATTACTTCATTGAACAGGTTGTTCATTCCATTGGTTTATATCTCTGTGCCTTCCTCAATCTCAATAATTTTTAAATTTGATTTTTTCATGATATCCCATAATTCTTGGGATTTCTGTTCATGATTTCTTACCATCTTCTCTGTTTGGGCAACTTTATTTTCAAGATTAAATATTTCGTCTTCATTGTCTGAGATTCTGTTTTCCATGAGATCTATTCTGTTGGTGATGCTTTCTGTTGAGTTTTTAATTTGGTTTATTGTTTCTTTCAAGTATTTCTGTTTGTTTGGCTTTTTTTTTTTTTCAGAATCTCTATCTCTTTATTGAAGTGTTCTTTTGCTTCCTGCACTTGCTCTTTCAACTGTTTATTGGAGTAATCGTGCATTGCCTTCATTTGCTCTCTTATCTCATCTTTTGTTTCACGGGTCATATTAATTATGCAGATTCTAAACTCTTTTTCTGTCATTTCTACTGCCATGCTGTCATCAGATTCTATCAAAATAGCATCTTGATTTGTTAGGGACACTTTCTTCCCTGCTTTTTTCATATTGTTTCTGTATATTCCCCTGTAGGAGTGAAGATCTGAGGTTGAAATTTTCCCCCTGCAAGCTTATTGTGACCCTGCAGTCTTCCAGTATCTCTCCTTTGAGGGGGAGATCAAGGTTAGCAGCAGCCAATAAAAAGAAAATGCAGCCCTGAACCAGATAGTCCCTATAAAGATTTTAACATTACTGTAATAAACAGGATGAGTTTGATTATTATTTACAGTATTTCTAGTGGTGAATGAAGAGAATAGGGAAGGGAGTAGGATGTAAGTAGTAAATAGAGGTACCTGTCAAAGGAACTCCAGTCTCCTGTAGGTGTCTCAGGAAGGGAGCTGCCCTTCCAATGATGCTGGCCACACCCTCAGGAATAATTCAAATTGCACCAGCCTCCAAAGAAGCAGGGGAGTCACAGCGTAGGTACGCCAAGTCAGTGTGGTGGGGGGTGGGAGTGCAGGAGGGTGCAGTGTCCAGCGTCTGTCTGCAGCAGAGGGCGGGGGTGGCAGGCAGGCCAGAAGTTTCTTTTAAAATGATATCAGGAGGGACATCATCGGAAAATAGGGAATGAAAGGCACCAGCTGACAGAACTTCAACTCAAGAAGAAACATTTTTAACAGTCATTTTTTAAAATATGAGCAGAAATATAGGTAGTAAAATAACACTAGATAAGAGATTTAATGTGATGTTTCCCTATATATTTCAGATATCATTGTTTTGTTATTTTGTCTTAGTCCATCATATATTGCTATGATTGAATACTACAGGCTGGGTACTTTATAAGAAATAGAGGTTTATTTCACTCAGTGTTTTAGAGATTGTCCAAGAATATAGAGCTGGCATCTAGTGAGGACCTACTTTCTGCACCATAAAATGGTAGATGTCATATGGCAAGACAAGGCAGGAATTCTAGCCCAGGTCCTCTCTACTTCTTCTTGTAAAGTCAGTAATGCCATCATGGGGACCCCACCTTCATGAACTCATCTAATCCTAATAACCTCCCAAAGGCCCACTTCAAAATTCATTAATATATGCATATGGATTTGAAGATTTCAACCAATTAAATTTGGGAGAAGACAGTCAAATTATATTCAAATTGATTTATAAATTATTTAAGTCATTTTGATTTTTAAAAACCCTGTAATTAAATACTGGCATTGCTGGGCATGTAGTTCAGTGGTAAAGCTGGTATTTACCATGTTGAAACCCTACATTCAATACCCAGTATGACAAAAATAAAAAGGAGAAAACAAATGATTATCATGTGATGGACTGACAGATCTGACTCCATGAGAATGTTATAGGCCAGACTCTAAGGGAAATGACTAAACAGACTCCATTTTGCTCTGATTCTCCATGTTATGTAGGAAATAAGCTTCTCCCATGGGAACACCCCACCTCTGTACCCATCATCACTTACTTAGCGTGACATGTTTAATAATATACAGTGACAACTCCTATGTAGTAAAGAATTGCTCTCTTTTGATTCCTATTGCTCCTAAACAATGTAACATGTAAACAGTAATTGTGTGGTAATTGTGTTAGCAACCATTCTTTAGTCTGTACCTAGGTAAGGGTCAGTTTGACCCACTTCCCCCTCTGTCGATGATCTCATGATGTTAATGTGTAATTTCGAATCATAGCAACAGACACTTATGATTAATGTGGTTTTTGGTATAAGAACCCCTACAACCCTGTGGTCGGGGCTGTTCTCCCAATAGCCATTTTTTGGGGCATTGTGTGAGACAGTCAGCCGGCTGGCTTAATAAAGACTCTCAAATTTGTACTTCTCAGTGGTGATTGGTCTGTTCTTAAGTTGCGCCACATAACATTTGGAGGCCCCAGCGAGATCCTCGCTGCCTGGTGGGTAACCACCGCTCACCACTGACCTGGAAATGCCTGCGGAGGGGAGAGGCCACAACATTGCTCCTAGGGGAAGGACGTTCCTCAGCCCCAGGCTGCATGGTCTGTGGAGCCTCGCTCCAGGACTGAACTAAATTCTCTGAGAGAGTCACCTGTTTCTGCACCCCTGGGGGACTGGTAAGTGTTTTTCGGTGGATCCGCATCTGGGGACTCTGAGGAAGGCTGGACACAGCATTACTTCCGGAGTCCGGGACTGGCAAGACATTGCTCAGTCCCTCTGGTTTGGAATCTGGAGTGGCCACTTGTCCATGTCTTTGGTGTTTTATCTGTTCTGTGTTTGTTTGTCCTTTGTCGCCTCCCTCAGCAACAATCCTGCGGATATTTGTTACCGCCTGCAGCAACAATCTCGCGGGTATTTATCGGAGGTGGACTGGAAATAAACTACTTCTATTCCTGAGCTGCTTTCTTGCTTGCTTATTCTCTAGCTTATAGAGGAAAAGAGGCTTGCTTGATTTTAGAGGAAGAGAGGCTTTGAGAGGGAGTTTTAGAGAAAGAAGCTTGCTACACTTTCAGAGATCTATTTCTTCTTAGAGTTCTGCTACTTCTTCTTAGAGGTGTGTCCTGCATCCTGTGAACTAAAGGTGCATGCTAGAGGTGCGTGCTAGAGGTGCTGTCTATCAGAGGTGCTTCTTAGTGGTGCATCCCCCGTACTGTGATCTGTCATCTGCGACCTAGAGGTGTGTTCTTAGTCCTCCGCTCTGCGATCTGACTTCTGCCTTCTGCCTTCTGCCCGCTTATATTCCCTCCAGGAGGTGGAGGGAAGGGCCACGCCAGTTAAGCAAAGATCAGGCAAGGAGCCAGCTGCCCAATCACGGCAAAGGTCAAAACGAGCAGACACGAGCAGGAGCACGGGGAACACATGTGCACGCGTTGTGTGTGTGGACTCACTTGAATACGGCCAATGATAAAGCCCCTGAGTGTGTCTATGTTAACCAACTTTCTCACCACCGATGTGATCAAAACAACTTCTGGCTGGCTGCCAGGCGCCATCTCGGCGTAGTCCTCATGGCATAGCCTCCAACAGTCCTTTTCTGGTTTTTGTTGCCTTTACGTGTAAGCATGGGTCAATCTCCCTCACGTCCGTCATGTACTCCCCTCCAGCACATGTTCACTAATTTCCAGGAATTCCAGAAGAGAGCCAGTGACTACGGAACCCACTGCAGTGTCTTTTCTCTCTCTAAATTCTGTGAGAGACAATGACCAACTTTTGAGGTCAGATGGCCCCCTCAGGGAACCACCAAATTGTCTTTGGGAAGCCTGAACATCCTGATCAAATGTTTTATAGTCAAATTTGGGTAAAAAAAAAAAAGGTTAAAAATGTTTTTTAGCCATGTTCACTGAAGCTTACATTAAAATGTAAACTGCTGCCAATTAGAACTTTCAACTATTAGAGTTGGTCCACCAAAATTCCAGGCTAAAATTTTGATGGCTGCTATCCAGGAGATCAGAAAAACCGGTTTAGAACAAGATCCCAACTGAGGGGGCTCTCCCAAGGAGACCAATGGAAGCAACTCCCTTGCTGTCTCTTCGGGAAACTCCTTCAGGGAGGGATACGGCATAACCTTTGTCTATATTCTCTTAATTCCTTTTCATCTCTGATGAGAGGGACCACATCAGGATGGAAGCCAAAAAGACTTTAAAATTCTATCGTTTTGACTTCATAATTTTGATCTGGCGTGTCTAAGTTAATTTTTGATCAGATCTATTTTATCCAATTATAAAGTTTTCTTAATGCTCTGTTTCATTCAGAGGCCAGTTTACAAGGGTTAACTCTCAGCCTAATGGGTTTTAAAAAATAAGCTATAAGGTCTTTGTCCATCTGTTTATTTTATGTATATGTACACCGGTGTATTGTCATGTCTACATATATTTGGTACCAAAATTAACATGTGTGCTCATAAGTTAAAATTTTATAAAAAAAATAGATCCAAATGCTTTTGATTTATGTGATTTAAAATGTTTTTAAATTGGGTAAACAAAAATATGGCTTTCAAGTTACTAACACAGTTTTGTTTCCAGGTGGTCAAAAAATAAATAAAATGTTATTTTTATAAAATGTCTAATATCCATTGTTTCTAGGTTTTTCTTCAACAGGAAAGAAATGACTGATATGGCTCAATACAATTCTCTGATATCTTGGCTTTTAAAAAATAACTAAATTAGATTTAATATATATAGGATTGATCATGGATGTGTTTGTTAGAGACATCAGATTGGTTCAGAGAGTTAAAATGCTAACTGTTAAATATAACATCAAGTGTAAGGAATCCCACAAAAACCATGCCGGACATGGGAAATCACATAAGGAAATTTATTAAGCAATCAGAGTGTCTCCCTGCAGGATAAGAGAGAAAATGAGAGGAAAATAGAAAGGAAAAGAAAGGGCACGCGCTAGAGAGAGTGGAAAGCCAGGAGAATAAAGAAAAGTGAGTAGGACAGACAGAAGAATGGGAAAAAAAGATGTCGGGGAAGCTATAGTAAACAGTTGAATTCTGCCGGGCTAATAGGGGACCAATATCAGAGAAGGATACTTGCAAGCTGACTAATGAACCAATAGCTAGCTAGGATGTTCACAGATTGACAAGTGGTTGGGAGGCGGGCAAAATGGCTGTACCTGATGGGCGGAGGAGCAGCTTTATACATTACATCAAGTACTCTTAACTTCTTAAATTCCACAGGGTAACATACTTAAAACATTTTTGGTGTTTTCATAAATTGGTAAATAAAACAAGGGTTTAAATTTACTTTATGTTATCACTAAAAACATGATTACTAAAAGTCTTAACAGGTATTATTCTGTATAAAGGATCCAAAAGTTTCAACTGTATTTAAATAGAGTTCTATAAATAACAAAGTATTTCTTTGGATTAAAATGGAGTAATTTATCTGAATTCAGAGATTTATAAGGGTTGTTTCAGAATATAAATTTTAAAAAGGGGATCAACAGATTAAAACATTACAAGGTTTTAGATATAAAAATATATTTAATAAAAATATTTCTAGATAAAAAAGTCTTTATGTGATAAAATAAGGCTGTAATACATCTAAGTAAACAACAAGAGTGTCTAAGTGATTAAAAATTGTTAATTAAGAGTAAATTTAAATGGTTTATGTGTAAATGTAAGTAACGCAACAGTTAAAACTATTCAAGGTTTTTCCTAAGGTCAAATATTAATGTACTGATATAAATCAAATTTCAGTCTATATGCTAAAATGGCCAATAATTCTAAGAACATTAATTTACTCTTAACATTGTATCTGTTAAGTTTTATTCTGTACAGCTATTAGTCTTAAAAATTAAGGGTTTGTACAATTCTGGTTAAACAGCAACTGTTATTTTAGAGTATTGTACTACATTACAAAGTCTAAATTTTCTTTAAAAGTTAAACATGGCTAATATGAAAACATCAATGTAATTATGATTCTATTACTCTTATTTATATATTAAATGTGTTCACATCTTGCAGGTACACAAGTCTTTAAAAGGTTTAAAAGAACATTTTATCAAGCTAGTGTTCTCCAACCTAAAGTTGTAATGGTAAATTTAAACTTATCAAAATAAGAAATTTTATTGGGGATTTATTTATATCATTTAGTGTTCTGTAACTGGACCTGAACCTTATGTTACCTTCTGCACTGGGATAAAAATGTAAATGTATTTCTAAAAGATAATGAGAGTCTGATATGTTCAAAAGTTAATATCATGAAACAGGAAAACTTTTTGCCACTTTACTACACAAAAGGAAAGCTAAAAGCTCTCTCAGTTTTCTTTGATTCATATTTTAGGTGTAATATCATACTGTGTTAAGTAACATTTATATAGACTTGGGAAAAATATATGTAAACTTTATAAAGTAATATTTAAAAAGATAAATGTCAGCTTCAGAACTAAGACTACTTTACCTAAGATTTATAAAAAGCCCTGCCTTACCTGAGATAAGGCTCTGCTTCCTACCTTACTACATGTTACAATGGCTCCAAAATAAGTCAGACTTCAGTTCACTTAAAGTTATATTCAAAAGATTGGTTTTTTGTTGTAAAATTACTGTGATCTCAAACAGGGGATATAATATATAGCTCAGCCAAAATTTAAGATAGCTATTACACAACTAAATATGTTTTTACTATTGTTAATTCCATTTTGTGTTTTCCTTGTAAACTCTGTAACTGTTGACTGATTAATGTTTTACAGAGGTACTGCTTCAAAAACAATCTAAATTAATTTGAGATAATAAGCCATCACCTATGGGACAGATAATATAGTCCCCAATTTAATAAAATTCAGTAAATGACTGTAAAGTCATAGACATTAAAGTTAAAGCTCCGTACTGTATGACTGGTGAAACTGACTTGCTGGATGTTTAAGATCAAGACTTAAAGATTAAGATTAAAACAAAGGGGTCAAAAGAATCAATATTTGGCTCTTGCCCTCAAAGTCAACCTAAACCCAGGGAACAAGAGAACTTCTCTAAGGAGCTTTGCAACTCTGGGCCACACAACCTTCCGATCAGGAAGGTTGATGAGTCCACTAGAGTATGTGAAGCCAATCAGTGCACCTGCTGCAGAGGAGGGTCCTTGGGAAAGGGAGACATCCCTAATGCTTCCAAAGGAAGCCACCTGATTGAGGAGACCCTACCAGGTGAATGGCACTAAAGGAGCTAAGAAGCTGCTCTCAAGTTCCCCAAGAGTGACCCCTGTGGGAACTCAGCTGACTCTTAACAGCAGATAGGAACAAGGTCAATTTGACAAGCTCGGTCTTAAACACCTAGCAAAACAGTTAAAACCAAAACACAGTCATTCCTGGACATTTAAAAAACAAAACAATAGTTATTTTCATGTAACTTAAGATGTACACTTGTGTTAGCCCCCAAAATAAATAAGACTAGAGATAACAAAGATTCTTAGACAAAAATGCCTGATAACTATCAAGAGAAACTGCCAGAGTTATAAGTTTTTAGTCAGTTTAAGGTCTGCAGATCATCCTAACCTCTGATATAGGTAGACTTAATCATGTTTGCTAGTATGATTCTCTAACCCTAAGTAACAAAACTAAAGGGATCTCTATCAAAAAAAGAGATCATGCCAATAAAAAGATATTTTACAGAAATCAAATGACAGTAAGTAACTTAACTAAATGTTGTGTTTAGATTCCTGATAACTCCGACAGTGTTAAGATTTACAATTAAGGCCTTATCCTCTCCAGCCTTGTTAGACTTTGTTAGGCCTTTTATGTGAACAACGTCTCAGCTCTTCCACCTCCTAGAAAGAGATTATTAATTTCTATCAGCTTCATGATATTCATTGACATGTTCCAGATGTTATTTATTTTGTACTCATGGTTTTTTTTGTTTTTGTTTTTGTTTTTGTTTTTCTTTCATAGAACAAGACTTTTACCCCTAGAAAGATCCAATTTCTAAAAAGGAACTTTTTACTGCTTGCCCCACCCCACATCTCCCCCTCTCAGCTCGAAGCAGCAAGAGCGGTCATCCCCCTTTTTCCTTACAGCAGTAAAAAGTCCCTAAAATTAGAAAGGTAATAATAAAAATTTTAAAACACAGTCAATATAGATAGGTAAATTGGGTTATATCACAAAAATAAGGGCCAGTTTGGGTCCAGAAAGTTGGAAACAAATGACCTCTGAGAGATTAAAATATCAATGCTTCCAGAGCCCTTCCTCCACCCTTACCAAGAACCTGCTCCTGTTTTAACCTGTTGTTAAAGTCTCTCTAATAGGTTCAACTTATGAGAGAGCCCCAAGAGACCACGGATTTCCAACACCCATTTCAGTCAGAAGACTGTCTACATCAAATTGTTCCAGAAAGGACTAACACCTGGCTGAAATGGAAGGGACCTTACTCACAACATGGACTCATCACATCTGAGTTAAGACAACAGAAAAATGGACAGCCCTCAGAGACCCCAACCACCATCTAAAGATAAGACTAAAAAAATGTTAATCATGTTTTTTCTCTTACTTGGAATACGTCAGGAATAACTCCATGTTTGGCCCTTCAACTTTTTGAGATTACCAAATGGGATGATTTCTGTGTTACTGTTCACATATTTCCCCAGGTGTATGATAGAGAGGAAAGAAAAAAACATATGGGAATAATATCTAAACAAGCAGCTCCTGTCTTAGTTCCCCTCCTAGTGGGAATAGGTATAGTGGGCTCCACAGCTGTAGAAACCACTGCCCTGATTACTGGAAATCAGAATTTCAAAACTTTAAGTAGACAAATAGATTTGAACTTAAATATGTTAGAGATAGAATCCAGTCTGTTAAGCTAATGGTGTTGCACACTCACTATAATCACCTATACACTACTAATAAATCAATGATTTGATTATGTACAAAAAACCAGTGGGGAATGTGATGGGCTGACAGATCTGACTCCATGAGAATGTTACAGGCCAGACTCTAAGGGAAATGACTAAACAGACTCCATTTTGCTCTGAGACTCCATGTTATGTAGGAAATAAGCTTCTCCCATGGGAACACCCCACCTCTGTACCCATCATCACTTACTTAGCGTGACATGTTTAATAATATACAGTGACAACTCCTATGTAGTAAAGAATTGCTCTCTTTTGATTCCTATTGCTCCTTAACAATGTACCATGTAAACGGTAATTGTGTGGTAATTGTGTTAGCAACCATTCTTTAGTTTGTACCTAGGTAAGGGTCAGTTTGACCCACTTCCCCCTCTGTCGATGATCTCATGATGTTAATGTGTAATTTCGAATCATAGCAACAGACACTTATGATTACTGTGGTTTTTGGTATAAGAACCCCTACAACCCTGTGGTCGGGGCTGTTCTCCCAATAGCCATTTTTTGGGGCATTGTGTGAGACAGTCAGCTGGCCGGCTTAATAAAGACTCTCAAATTTGGACTTCTCAGTGGTGATCGATCTGTTCTTAAGTTGCGCCCCATAACAATCAAAAGTCAGATTGCATTATGTTTATAACACAACAAAAGTAAGAGGAAGAATACAAATAAAATCAAAAATTGCAAATACAGCATATTTACCCCATGATTTCATTAATTTTGCTCCTAAGATAATTACTTAAAATACTTAGATAAAATAGTTAAAATAATAAAAAAAAAACCAACATGGGTGAAGATGATAAATGCAGTAAGCAGAGAGCTTCACCATAGCTGACTTTCAAGAGCAATGTTTTTATTCCACTCTCAGAGGTGCCTGGGAGCTATCTGAATGCTAATCACAATTCTCAATGAAACAAGAAATTCAGCCTCTTGGCAATCTCTACACCAGAAAATCTATCAGGTAGTTCAAAACAATAGCCATTAAATTTATGAGACACTTAATGTGATTCTTCTCCAGTGTATTTCTGTGAATCTCATTTTCTCTGTATTGTAGTCAATGACTTTTGTTTGAAAAATGCAACAGAACATTTCTAAGTACCTGCCATTTCCACCCACTCTCCAACAGCCTCTATCTGTTCTTGGAATATTGCTCTGAAAGGGAACAAATGAAACTAGGAAACATCCAGTCCTTTCTCTCAATCAAGTGGCCACTCACCATGCTCATAGGGATATCTAAAAAGGAAAGAAAAATGTTGAAAGTTGCTCTTTGTGCATCTCCTCTGATCATCTATAGAGGTCAGCATAGTTTTGGCCCAGTCTGGGTTTTTCAAAAAATCTGAATGTAATAGGACTTGGTGGATCCCAGGAAAGACCCATATCCAACTAGGCCCCGCCTCCTACACCTCCCAATAATACTGTCAAATGATTAATCCATCAATGGACTAATGCATAGATAAGATCAGAGCCCTCATGTTCCAATTACTTCCAGTTACTTTGAACATTGCTGCATTGGGGACCAAAACTTCAGCATATGAGTCTTTTGGGGGGACACTTCATATCCAATCCATAATAATAGCTCAACAGGAATGTGAACTACATGGTGTATGCATTTGTCAAAATTAGCAAATGTACACTTAATATTTGTACATTTCATTTTTACCTGAAGGATAATAAAAGTGAAAGATAATGAAGATACTTATATGTATGCTGAAAGGGTAAGTATACTAATACTTTCAATTTATTTTGAACTGCATCTAGAATATAAGGTGACTTGATGGGCCCAGAGAGGACAGCTAAATAGAGAGTAAAATAAATAGAGATAATAGAGAGTAAAGTAAAATGTCAACGTTCAAATCTAAGTGGCACATAGACAGTGCTTACTGCAAAATTCTTCAGGTTTTCTAAATGCAACTGATGATTAGACACAAAGGGCTACGAACATCTCCGAGGACAGAGTAGGTGGCCAGGAGATGCTGTCAGCATGAAAGGTAATAAATGGGTAGTGAATAATGAGAATGGACTCACTGGGGTTCATCCAGGAAGTAGAAACATTGTATCTCAATCACCAGAAAGTACTTTTGGGGAGGGAATATTTTATGGAGAGATAGGGCTGTAAGTTTAAAAAGTAAGAAGATAGCAGAGTTGGGCTTGAATGGGGTGGAATGGATATAGCTCAGTGGTAGAACACATGTTTAACATGCACAAGGCCTTGAGTTCAATCCCTAGCACCAACAGGCGCGCGCACATACACACACACGAAAAACTGCTTCCTAATGATTACATTGAGGCCCCACCTCGACCCCCCTCTAGTATATAACTCTTGAAACTTAATATTAAAGGGGTTTCATTTGTTGTAATCAGGTTTGAGGAGAACAAAGATGGCATTATCTTGTGCTCCTGAGAAGAAACTGCTAAGTTCACACTACAAATGAGTGGCAAGACTAAAATCCAAAACCAAGATCCTGTACAAACAAGATCTGTGCTTTTTTTGTCCAGCTTTCTCTTGACATTCCTCTTTCCTCCTTCCTTCCAAAGCCTTCCCCTTTCATTCCTCCCAACTTGGTACTATTCTTCATGGCGTTACACCTGGATTTTAAGGGAAATATTCAGAAACATCACAACAATATTTTTCTACCCTGTACCTTCTGTGAAACAAGTACTATTTATTTCCCTTGGTATTTTTCATCTAGGTAATGGCTGGACTAAAGAATTACAGTCCCTATTTCTGCCCCCATCCAGCAAGGTGTTCTCTGGCAAGGTAACATTATATATCCAAGGGTTCTGGGAAGAAAAGGCTGAGAAGAAAGAGGAATAACCGTCATTTAATAACTGAATCGTGAAGTGGTGAGGCAGAACAGACTCCCTTTGACTCTGCAAACATGTCACCTGATGAGATGGGAACTGTGGGGGGAAAGGACCACACTTTTTTTTTAAATTTTTTGTTGTTGTTGAAGGATCTTTATTTCTTGATTTTTATGTGGTGCTGAGGTTCGAACCCAGGGCCTCACACATGCCAGGCAAGCGCTCTACCACTGAGCCACAACCCCAGCCCCAGGACCACACTTTTTAAACATTATTTTCCTTACTTATGTTCTTCAGGCTTCTTGACCCTGAAAACTTACAGGAAAAAAAAAACTTCCAAGTTGAGAAAGGAGACTCTGAAAGGAGACCAGAATACAAGATGAACTTCATTCACATCAGAAATCACAGGCAGGTCTTCGTTGTTAAGCAAAATTCTGGTAGGCTGATTTAATGGGGGACAGCTGGGTCAAAATGGGGTGAATTGTGCTGAAAGAAAACATTTTGCATCTATCCTCCTTTCCTTTGGGTCTAAAACAGGACCTGACATTACCCATGTAAGCGAGACAAACATTTAATGTCCTATATTTGCATAACGACTTTCCATTCATAGCTCTGGCTGTCCCAGCTAATTGCTTTCGAATACTTCTGCTACATCTGTTGGGTTTTACCACTTTCTAATCAAATCAAAATTCTCAATTCCAGCCATGTCCTGGGTCACCTCTATAAAATTTTGGAACATGGGTTGTAAGAACCAGAAGTCACAGGATTTGCCTGGTGACAGAGGATGTGCTATCTGGGAGAAGGTGGTAGCCTAGAAAGGACACAGAGTCATCAAAAAAAAAAAAAAAAAAAAAAAAACCTCCTGGTTCCTGGGTCCTCTGTACTCACTGGAATGAACTTTGAACAAAGCTTTATTTCTTCCCATTGTCCTCGCTGGGTCTTCCTCTGGGTAGAATCTACAATTCTGTAAGTTACCCCTCCAAGTAACCGAGAACTGTCCCAGATTATTAGGAGAAAGGGTTCTGGTGCCTACAAGCAATATAGTTCAAATTCTGGACTAATTCTGGTATTTTCCACTTGGAGTTTTCCTCTGTCCCTGTGGCAGTGCCAGCTGAGAGCCCTCTGCTCTGCTTAGACAGGGTTGATGCTCCTGTTCCATGACTTGCCCTATTAGGTGGAGCTTGGCCTTGTCCCAGAAATTAACATAAAGTCATAGTGATAAGGTGGAAAGTTATGAGGACAGTAATCAGTTGATATGAACTCCAAACCTAGGTGGCTATGACAATTTGTGTGACCCTGGACATTTGGCTCTAGGGATCATTTCATAATAATGACAGAACAGTAAGAAATAGCTACCAGAAGAACTTAATATGTGTCAGGGCCTGCATTAAGCACCTTGCATATTTTAATTTAAATACATGTAAAATAATAAAGTAAGCAAAATAAAAATAAATAATTCTTATAACAACCCCAATGAAGTTTAACACATCAATTCTTATTCTCATCTTTCTTTCTTTTTTTTTTTTTTTTTTTTTTTTGAGAACAAATGAATGCATTTAGCTATATTGGGTCTATAAAAATGCTTATTAGAGAACTTAAAATCTTCAAGGATTTCATTTTAGGCAACAGCATATAAAGCATAGTTACTGTCATAACTGGAAATTTCTCAGAATAGCTGATTCCCTTACATAAATCAATGCCTTACTTATTACAGATGAACTCCAGTAAATACAATAGGAGAACAGCATCTTGGAAAGTTGAATAGGGTTTGACCTAGGACAGAATATAGTTCAGATTTATTTCACTAAAAGAAAAAAGAAATCAATTTGAAAATTTAGTGGCGCAATCAGAAGTGTGTCAAGGAATAGCAGAATATTGTTTCTAAAATTAAGTGTGTGCACATGTGTGTGTATGTGTATGTGTGTTCATTTTTGCCAGCAATCAATGTTGCCTGGCTCTCTGGAATACAGAAATAAGGTTAACCTTTAAAAATTACACTCTTTAAAATCCATCACAATACATAACTCTAGACTGCTGGGGAAAAAATGGCTAAACTACAGAAAACTTTTCTAAAAATGAGTGGTTAAGGACATAGGGACAAAGAGGGTGTTTCCTTTTCTCACCCAACCTAAGGGTCACAGCTGATACTCCTATAGGGGTTATAACAAAAGATAGTTTAGCAAGAGAAAAACACAACAAATTTATTAATCAAAGTTTTATGTCACATGGGAGCCTTCAAAAATGCAGACCCAAAAATCCAGGGAAAACCTTTTATTATATGTAGGTTCCATGAAGGATAGAACCTATGTTAGAGATGTGATTGGGGGAAAGGGGAGGATCTAACAGTGATAGACTGAAAGGGAAATTCAGCCGGGTCTGTCTGTTCAGATTCTTCTTGGTATTTTCGTATAGTATTCCTTCCTCATGGCAATAGAACAAGACACTTCTTACAGGAGACCTTTGAAGGGAGCAGGGAGACAGTCAGAGAGGGAACTTTCTAGATTTAATGGCTTGCTTCAAGGAAGAGGAGTTCTAGTTTCTATGATCTGCCTTAGAAGAGAGGGATTTTGGTTTCAATGAATCAGTTTAGGGGGAGAAAGGACAGGAGACAGGAGGGCAAAAGTTCGGTAAGACCTTACCTCTGAGGCCCTTCCAGGTTCCCTCCATTCAAAGAACTCAGCATTCTGGGATATACCATACTCTGGACATTGTATTCTAAGCCCCAACAAAGATATGCAGCAAATCAATGTCCATGAAGAGGATCAGGGTATGTTTTCTGGAAAATATTATTTTATCAATAAATTGAGGGATTTAATGTAGATATTTTGCTAAATAAATGAGTAATAAATGCTATAAATAAATGAATTAAGCCAATGTAATGATAAAATTTCAATAAAATAATGTGGGTGATAATTCAATAATACATGTCAATATACTTTATAAAGAAAGCTAAGGAAGCTCATGATAATGAATCCAGAAGAGTGGAACAGACTAGATTGGGGTTCATGAGGTACTCCTTTCTTCTTAAGACAGGAAATTCATGTGATTTAGAACCAAGCCTAAGCAAAATTAATCATCCTTAATAGGAATGACAGACAATTTCTTTTTTCTTTTGAAATGGTGGTGATTTATTCCAGATTCTCATGCAAGTGCTCTACCACTGATGAGCTATCCCCAGCCCAACAGGTTTCAATCTGTATGCTAAGCCCTGATCATTGATAACAGCTACTTGAAACACTACATTTTGAAAGGCTGAGGTTATGACTGAATTTTATACAACATGCACTGTAACCAAGATGCAGAAGAGATCCTGTACAACCGGCCCTCTATCTGTGGGTTCCACTCCATGGATTCAACCCACTGTGCATCAAAATTATTAAAAAAAAATAATTTGTGCCTGTGCTAAACACATACAGACTTTGGAGGCAGGGGTCTTTATGTCCTAAAAAATATAGTACAACTACTATTTACATAGCACTCACACTATATTAGGTATTATACGTAACCTAGAGATGATTTAAATTATTTTTAAGGATGTGCATAGGTTAATATAAAGACTTTAATATAAAGATTCAAGTTCTTTAATGGCATATGCACATACTCTACCATCTTGAATCTTTGCATATTTTAGTATCCACATGGGGTTCTGGAATCAGTCCCCTGCGGATACCAAGGGATGGTTGTATTTATCTTCCAGATGGAAAATTATGGACCTACATTATCTGTAAAGCCTATTAAAAAATCTACTTTATTTGTTTAGATATAAAAATTAAATGATCTGATAAATAATTCAGTTGCCCAGAGTGGGAATTTTAAAATGATCTGATGATGATGTTGTGAAGAAGCGCAGGCACCTAAAAAGGTCACTTATCAAAATTCCAACCAATGGCCCAGCTAAGGTCTCAAACCATGCATAGCATCAACTACAAGAGAAAATGAACTTTGAGCAGTTCTAGCCCCCACCCTTCAAATCTCCCCATTGAGACACCAGCTACTGTACAGCAGAGACAAGTCATCTCCTCCGCTTTACCTGAATTCCTGACCCACAGAAACTGTAAACAATAGCTCATTATTAACCCCCAAATTGGGATAATTTCTTACTACCTAAGAGTCTTGAATTTTATTAACACTGGAAAAGAAGGTCCCTCACTGAAAATGAATCAATTAAGTGCTAATTGAATTTAATCTACAGGAGTCTTTTTCACTAGGGACTAAATATCTCTGGGGCATTCATAATCAAGTTACTGATTCTATAAAGCTGAAAAACAATACTGAACTGTGATGGTCACACGGAGGTTGTAGCTCCTTAAAAACCCAGTGCCATATATTATCACACTATAACATTTTCCTCAAAAATAGCCAGATGGAGCCTGGCGCCACAGTAAACACCTGTAAGCCCAGAGATTCAGGAGGCTGAGGCAGGAGAATCTCAAGTTCACAGCCAGCCTCAGCAATTTAGCAAGGCCCTAAGCAACTTAGTGAGATCCTGTCTCAAAAAATTAGAAGGATTGGGGATGTGGCTCAGTTAAGTGTTCTTGGGTTCAATTTCCAGTACAAAAAAAAAAACAAAAACAAAAACAAAAAACAACCTGTGGAGAAATTTAGATCACAAATTAAGTTTATAGTTTAGCATTTTTTTAAAGTTCTTTTTTTAAAAATAGTTTTTGTATGGTTTTATACTCCTTTATATGAAATCCCATCCCCAGATGAGTATGTGTTATGGTTAACTAATTAATTGAAAAAGAGGCTAAGACAGAAAAACATGGGAAGCTGCCAATTGCAAGTCAATCAGAAATAAGAACGAATCATCCTTGAAATGCTTGCACAATAAATTAACAAATATTTAATTTAAATTGAACTATTCATTTATTATAAGCAGCAAAATGAGTCTATAGCACCAAATCATACTCTATATTTATGTGCATTTTGAAAAGATTTTTGTTCAGTGTTTTTATGTCCTTGAAATTACCTCAGAGTTACTCAGAAATACTCCAGGCTTTGGAGCTCCACTGTACATTTTTTTTTTTTTTTTTTTTTTGGTACTGGGGATTGAACTCAGGAGCACTTGACCTCTGAGCCACATCCCCAACCTTATTTTGTATTTTATTTAGAGACAGGGTCTCACTGAGTTGCTTAGTACCTCACTTTTGCTGAAGCTGCCTCTGAATTTGAGATCCTCTTGCCTCAGCCTCCCGAGCCTGTGGGATCACAGGTGTGCTCCACGGTGCCCAGTCTTCAATATACACTTCTGAAACCCCAATGTTCTGTTCATTCAGAGGTGGTTAGACCCAGAGGGAACAGTGTGTCACAACATTCTGAATCAAACAAGACTGATTTGATACAGAAAGCTGATTTTAACTTTTATAATTAGAAATATCTGTTTGGGGTATAGGTGTGCAGCTCAGTAGTAGAGTACATACTTCATATGTATAAGAACAATTCAATCCTAGCACCCTTGGCCCCTACCCACCCCCAAATCTCTTTTAGTGGAAAATCTACTTGGAAAATTGAGGATTTTTTAAAAAAATGAAATCAGAATTCAGAAATGTGTGTCAAAATCATATTCTAACCCCTGCTCATCTGGGTAATCCTCTCCTCACCACCCACACACATGCCAAGTGATGTCAGAATAATACACTCAATTTCTATCAACCTCTTGCAGTATTTTAACTTGCCGTTTCCATTTCTTTGGTCACACACTCAGATTTCCAATTGTCCTACAATGATAGAGCTTCAGAGAGTTCTAACTGCCCTCTCATCTCCAGGCACAGAACTGCGGTTCCTCCACAGGGAGCAGACAGATGGTTATGAACAGAAACTTCCAGGTCCTCTTATCCATTTCTCTTCAAGCCCAGATCCTGACACCCATGTTGTGGAACCAGCGAGCTGCATTTTCTTCTTTTGTTCCCAACTCAGGCATCGTCTCACAAGACACTGAAGTTCCCAAGCCCTTCCATGTTAAATGTCACTTCCCTCTATAAATCAAGGGAGAAGGAAGTGACTTGAAAGATAAATGGGAAATTCCTAACCTGAAGATACTTGAAAAAAAAAAAAATGGAGAGGATGGGGTCTGCCACTTTCTGTCCCCAGGTTAGCATTAGGGGAAAGAGACTAAAGGATGGGCAGAGAGGCAACAGCATTCCCACCCCCACGGGCCACCCTCTCCTCTCTCTTTTCCCCACCTGTTCTCTTTGGTCACCTTCCTTCCTTTTTATGGAATTTTCCCTTTGCAGCCCTATCTCCTTGAAAGATGTGCACTCAGAATTCTCTAAACTCAACAATTCTTTGAATTCTCTGTCCTTGGGGCTGGGAAGGTAGCTCAGTGATTGAGCACTTGCCTAGCATGAGCAAGGCCCTGGGTTCCATCCCCAGCACCATAGGAAGTGGGGTTGGGGGAACAACCAGAAAACGCTGTTCTCCCATAAAGAAACCATCACTGAATACCTAACACAATAAGATGGATTATTTGAAGTGGCCGTTACTACCTTCAGGATGCCATGGCCAGCTGCCTGGTGTTGCTCAGGCAGTTTCAGGGGCTGTCCTCCCTCCACTCCCCCACATTTCTTTCTCCTCTCTTCTTTATCTCTGGAAGACTTCCTTTCTGGCCTCCCCTCCACAGTCTACCTCTTGCCTTTATTTCCCTACTTCCGAGACTCATTCCTCTCCCCGCTTCAGCCCTTGACCACAGCTGGTTGTCGAGGAGCACAGATCTGACTCAGGTGAGGCCAAGGAGGCCCATGCCTAGGATTTGTGATCTCAAGACCAAATGAAAATCTAGGTTCTACCTGTAGAACCATAGAAGGCTGGGAATATAGCTCAGTGGGTGAAGTGCTCGAATGCACATAGGCCCTGGGTTCAATTCCCAGCACCACCAAAACAAAAAGAACCACAGAGGCAAATAGAATCACATAGTAAATTATAGACACATGGAACCATGAGAGAACTAGAAGCCTAGAGAAACTATAACAAGTAAAAGGATTAGAGCCATTAGTTTCTAATTATCTCTGCTTAGATTCGATTTGGTTTCTTTCACTTGCAACCAAGACTACAAAGAAATAAGTTACTTATGTGAGCACTTAAAATCAGCCTCAATAAATACTACTCAGATCATGTTTTCCTTCAAGACTCCATTGGCCAATAAATGCGGGGCAGACTCCAACTTCTCACCTCCAGGCACGTGGCCATTGTCATGGCAACAGGTCTCCGCTAAGAAAATCTGTTTGGTCAGTTAGTACATGTTACCTGCAAGCAGATCTACATCAAGGTAACAGATATTTCACTTTTTTTTTTTTTTCCCCAGTCCCTAGTCTTAAGTAAATCACGTAGGGTGGTAGGGGGTTGGGGTAGGGGGAGAAAGAAATGCCACTTGACGGTGAACATAATCTTTTTTTTTTTTTTTTTTTTGTCTTTTGAAGGAATCTCAGTTATTGATGAACATTATTATATTCAAGACTTTTAAAATAACATGAATAATTTCGAAGAGTCCATGCCTTTGCTTCCTATTAGTATGCACTGTAGGTCTGGTTTCTGTAAGCATAAAATGGAGCTGCTGGCATCAAACTGGTAGGGTGGTCCATGCCTATAGTCCCAGCATTTAGGAAGTTGAGGCAGGAGGATAATTTGAGCCAGGAGTTCAATTCAAGCCAGTCTGGGCAACATAGAAAGACGTGGTTAAAAAAAATGTTGTAGGCATACAGGTTACCAAATAAAGACACAATAAATAAGACATCCAGAGAATATGGTTCGTTTATCAGTGTCGGAATGTTAGAAATATCTGGGTGCCACAAAAAATCAGACACATGCTTAAAAGTTAAAGGAATTCAGGGTTATAGTCTATGTGATTGGCTAATTTTAAATTGGGGTGAGACAAGGAAGAGTTATAGTTATGATTGGCTCTTTAAGGACACCATACTCATTATGACTGGAAGACTGAGGACAAAGGGATATTTGAGTTGGGGGTTGTGACCTAGGTATCAGAGTCTGCATTCCTGGCCAAATATGGACACAGGTGGTACAGGTAGGGAACTCAAAATGGCTATATTTTAGCCATATGATTTTGTAACTTAAAATGGCTCCATCTGACCACACATTGTAAAATTTAAGTTCTAGGTTACAGTAAACAGGTTTTTTTTTTTTTTATTGTAAACAAATGGGATACATGTTGTTTCTCTGTTTGTACATGGCGTTAAGGCATACCATTTGTGTAATCATAAATTTACATAGGGTAATGTTGTTTGATGCATTCTGTTATTTTTTCCCTTCTCCCCACTCCTCCCACCACTCTTTTCCCTCTATACAGTCCTTACTTCCTCCATTCTTGCCCCCCTCCCTAACCCAAACTCTAACCCTAACACTAACCCCTCCTACCCCCCATTATGTGTCATCATCCACTTATCATCGATATCATTCGTCCTTTGGTTTTTGAGATTGGCTTATCTCACTTAGCATGATATTCTCCAATTTCATCCATTTGCCTGCAAATGCCATAATTTTATCATTCTTTATGGCTGAGTAATATTCCATTATATATATATATATATATATATATATATATATATATATATATATACCACAGTTTCTTTATCCATTCATCAATTGAAGGACATCTAGGTTGGTTCCAAAATCTGGCTATTGTGAACTGAGCAACTATGAACATTGATGTGGCTGTATCTCTGTAGTATGCTGATTTTAAGTCCTTTGGGTATAGGCCAAGGAGTGGGATAGCTGGGTCAAATGGTGGTTCCATTCCAAGTTTTCTAAGGAATCTCCACACTGCTTTCCAGAGTGGCTGCACTAATTTGCAGCCCCACCAGCAATGTATGAGTGTACCTTTCTCCCACATCCTCGCCAACACCTGTTGTTGCTTGTATTCTTGATAATCGCCATTCTAATTGGGCTGAGATGGAATCTTAGGGTGGTTTTGATTTGCATTTCTCTTATTACTAGAGATGTTGAACATTTTCCATATGTTTGTTGATGCTTGTAGATCTTCTTCTGTGAAGTGTCTATTCATTTCCTTAGCCATTTGTTGATTGGATTATTTGTGTTCTTGGTGTAGAGTTTTTGAGTTCTTTATAGATTCTGGAGCTTAGTGCTCTATCTGAAGTATGATTGGCAAAGATTTTCTCCCACTCTGTAGGCTCTTTCTTCACATTGCTGATAGTTTCCTTTGCTGAGAGAAAGCTTTTAGTTTGAATCTATCCCAGTTATTGATTCTTGCTTTTATTTCTTGTGCGATGGGAGTCCTGTTGAGGAAGTCTGGTCCTAAGCTGACATGTTGAAGATCTGGACCTACTTTTCTTTGATAATCTGCAGGGTCTCTGGTCTGATTCCGAGGTCCTTAATCCATTTTGAGGTTTAGTTTCGTGCATGGTGAGAGATATGGGTTTAGTTTCATTCTGTTGCATATGGATTTCCAATTCTCCCAGCACCATTTGTTGAAGAGGCTATCTTTTCTCCATTGCATATTTTTGGCCCCTTTGTCTAGTATGAGAAAAAATGTATTTATGTGTATTTGTGTCTGTGTCCTCTATTCTGTACCATTGATCTACCTGTCTATTTTGGTACCAATACCATGCCGTTTTTGTTACTATTGCTTTGTAGTAGAGTTGAAGTTCTGGTATTGCAATACCCCCTGCTTCACTCTTTCTGCTAAGGATTGCTTTAGCTATTCTGGGTTTCTTATTCTTCCAGATGAATTTCATAATTGCTTGCTCTATTTCTGTAAGGTACGTCATTGGGATTTTAATTGGAATTGCATTGAATCTGTATAGCACTTTTGGTAGTATGGCCATTTTGACAATATTAATTCTTCCTATCCAAGAACATGGGAGATCTTTCCATCTTCTAAGGTTTTCTTTAATTTCTTTCATTAGTGTTCTGTAGTTCTCATTGTAGAGGTCTTTTACCTCTTTTGTGAGATTGATTCCCAAGTATTTTATTTTTTTCGAGGCTATTGTGAATGGGGTAGTTTTCCTAATTATTCTTTCCAAAGATTCATCACTTATGTATAAAAATGCCTTAGATTTATGTGCATTGATCTTATATCCCGCTACTTTACTGAATTCACTTATGAGATCTAAAAGTTTTCTGGTGGAATTTCCTGGTTCCTCTAAGTATATAATCATATCATCAGCAAACAGGGATAGTTTGAGTTCTTCTTTTCCTATTCGTATCCCTTCAATTTCTTTGGTCTGTCTAATTGCTCTGGCTAGAGTTTCAAGGACGATATTGAATAGAAGTGGTGAAAGAGGGCATCCCTGCCTTGTTCCAGTTTTTAGGGGGAATGCTTTCAGTTTTTCACCATTTAGAATGATATTAGCCATGGGCTTAGCGTAGATGGCCTTTACAATGTTAAGGAATAGTAAACAGGTTTTTATTACATATTGGGAAACTCAGACTACAGGTTTAACTTCGACAGAAAAGACAACAATTAATCTTACAAGAAGTCAAAGAAAAGCAAAATTCCACGCTCCATGAGTCAACTCTGAAATTCAACTCCTGCAGGGGGCCTTTACCCTGCCTCTGATGGCCCATCTATTTCTGACATGGCACTCAGTAAGACAAAGTCACATAGGGTCTGCCAGTTACACCACCCTCTTCTCGGAACAGAAACCAAATGAATTTCCCCAGATAGAAGCCAGGGGCACTCGTTCATGAGGTGTCCTGGGCTGAGACTTCTTTCCAGCAGGGCTGTGAGGAAATAGATCCAGTCAGATCTTCCTCTGGGATTGTTGGAAGGTGACACACATGCAGAGAAAAGGCAATTGTCAACAGCAAGACCCGAGAGCTTCTCAGAGAAATGGCTGCAAATCCATAAGCAGAAGCCACAGAAGGATGGAGAGAAGCTTAGGCAAGGGTAGAAGCAGCTGGAGTTGCTAGAGGTACTGGAAGCTGAAACTGAGCACTGAAGTGCTTGAAGCATGAGAACGGGGAGCAATGGATGGGGCCACTGAGGGATGAGTGACTGCCTTGGACCCCAAATGCAAGGACATTCTTGGTCCACAGGACTGCAGGGTCAGTAAGTGGGATGGTGTCTGCTTCTTGACATTCTTGAGTTTCCTGGGATAAACCCTATCACCTGAGATGCCCTGAGATGCCTAATTCACTCCTTGGTTTCATTTCTTTAAAGATAAAAAAGATAAAAGGACAAAAGAGAAACATATCCTTTCAAGGACCAAAGCCTAGATTTTTGTGGCAAGAGTTCAGTCACCATCCTCCTCTAACATCCTTGGAGCTTGACTATCTTTTATGTTTCTTTATAATAAACTTTTACCCTTTTTCAAAAGATAGTTCAAAATTCACAATACTTTTGTATAAATGTATTTAGACTTGCTATACAGTCTTGATCATAACCAGTTTTAAGGTGTAGCTAAATTTCCCATTTACTCAATTAATTAATTAACTTATTTATATATTTTTGTGGCACTGGGAATTGAACCCAGGACCTTGTGCATGCTAGGTAAGCACTCTTCACCAAGCTACATACTCAGGCCTTTGTATTTTGAGACAAGATCTTACTAAATTGCCCAGGCTGACCTTAAACTCAAGATCCTCCTGGCTCAGCCTCCCAAGTAGCTGGGATTGCAGGTATGTGACCCCACACTTGGTCCAGTCATTTTCACTTTTGGCTAAATATATATGATTTATATTAATTTTATACGTGTTGCTGATTCAGAAAAAACCTAGGAATCATTATTTTTCTATCCAGCCAGAAAAATGACTTTGTTTCAATTGTCCAGAGTATTGATCAAAACAATTTTATAAAGAATTCCAGAACTGAAAATTACTTTTTTTTTTTTTTTCTTTTTTGGTGCTGGGGATTAAACCCAGGGCCTTGTGATTTTGAGGCAAGCACTCTATCAATTGAGCTATATCCCCAGCCTCTTGAAAAAAAAAATTTGTTTTAAGTTATGTTTCAGTCATGTTTATTTAAAATCATTGTGAACTAGAGGAATAAAGCTGTCCTTGAGGTCTGTACTGAAAGATCCCTTTATAGGAAAAGATACTCTTTAATATAAAAGGGGTTTTTTTTTTGGGGGGGTGGATAACTCAGAGAAATATTTATGATTTTTAACATCTGGCACCAGAATCTCAAATCATGGAATTGTCAAAGGTTATCAAGAATGTCAGGTATGACTATTTTTTCATTTTTAATGAGAAAGCTTCAGAGGGGTCCAAATTTCACATCTAGGTCAATGCTGATGGGATGGTGGCAGGACACAAGGATGCAGACTCCACATGCCCATTTGACCCATTGTCTGTGTGATGGGCTGACAGGTTTGGCTTTGTGGAAATGTTGCAGGTCTGGTTATGTGGGAAATGACCATACAGACTCTTTTTTGCTCTGAGACTCCATGTTATGTAGGAAATGAGCTTCTTCCATGGGAATACCCCGCCTCTGTACCCATCATCAGTTACTTAGCATGACAAGTTTAGCAATACAAAATGACAAATTCTTATGTGATAAAAAATTGTTCTTTTGATTCCTATTTCTCCTAAACAATGCACCATGTAAATGGTGATGTTAACAATGATTGTGTAGACATTAGTAACCATTCTTTAGTTTGTACCTAGGTAAGGGTCATTTTGACCCACTTCCCCCTCTGTGATGATTCATGATGCTAGTTTGTAATTTTGAATCCTAGCAAGACACTTATGATTAATGTGATTATTGGTATAAGAACCCCTGCAATCCTATGGTCGGGGCTGTTTTCCCAATAGCCATGTTAGCAGCCGGCTTAATGAAGACTCTCAAATTTGTACTTCTCAGTGGTGATAAGTCTGTTCTTAAGTTGCGCCCCATAACAGTCTGGACTTAAGAAATCCTCTTCTTTAAACAGTGGTTGCATAAGTGCTACCAAGCTCCAGTTCCTTGGAAACAAGTTTTATAGGTTTAAAATTAAGTCTCCTTGTGTTAATCAGGCTCTCTCAAAATCAGGCTTCACATAATTGATTCTCCTCTTCTAAATTAAGATCACTTTCCCGTTCCTTGTTCCAGACTACTCTATATTGAAGGATTAGGTATTTGTAAACTTTTCAGACACATTTTTAATCCTTAGCTTACCCACAAATTGTCTAGTCTCTCTATATCTTCTTCCATGAGACTGAGCTAGGTCAGTGCCATTAAAGATTCAAGTCAGAAAACTCCCTTTACACTTTTAAACATTTGGATTTGCATTTGGCTTCCATTGTAGTTCACCTGCCAGAAGACAAAGGACGGATCTGCCAACTGAGCATTCTGATCTATGTAGGGGTATTGCTTTCTGTAAATTAATAAATAGGTATATACCTACACATTCACCCCAGCGCGTGTGTGTGCATGCGTGCACACCTCAGTCTATACAAGTAATAAGTGTTTGGTGAAAGAGCTTTTTGAGAATTTGAGGCATTGGAACAGTGTTGAAAACAGTGAACATAGAAGAAAGGTCGGGGGTGGGGAATCTCATGGAAATCAAAGGGATGTCAGTAGAATAGAGGAGAGGGACCAGAGTGGGGGGAGGGGAGGTGTTGCCGCCTGCAGCAACAATCCCGTGGGAATTTATCGGAGGTGGACATGAACTACTTTTATTATCTTTATCTGGGCTACTTCCTTGCTTGTTTGCTTGTTCGCTAGTTTATAGAGGAAGAGAGGCTTTGCTTACTTTTAGTTTTAGAGGAAGAGAGACTTTGCTTAATTTTAGAGGTGCTACTCTTTCAGAGAGGCCACGCCTATCAAAGGTCTACTGCTTCTTAAAGGTGGGTCGCTTCTTGGAGGTGCGGCATGCGGCCTGTGTCCTGCAACCTGCGACCTAGAGGTGTGTTCTTAGTCCCGTGTTCTGCGAACTGTGATCTCCTCCCAGGCGAAGAGAATGTCTTATATACCCTAAGGCAGCCAGTTAGCTTAGGATTAAGTAGCATGTGCCACGGTACCAATCAAGAAAGAATGAGGAACATCTGTTGACCACTAGCGCAGAGGAGATGTTAACTAATCAGGCAAAAGTAGATCAGCTGTGTTAACACTAATTATGTGCCACCTCTTGGCCCAACGCCAGTCACCATCCTAGGGCTACTTAAACATGTCTCTGCAGGGAGGGATGGGGGGAAGTGCTGGGGAGTGATATTGGCCAAATTATATTGTTATTGTATGCATGTACAGATATGTAACAACAAATCCTATCATGTACAACTATAATGCACCATTAAAATGTGTAAAAAGTATGAAAGAAAAAACAAGAAACAAGACAGTGAACGTGACCAAGGGAAACACTACTTTATGAAGGCTCTTGGAAGTGGCAGCCAGTCTGACTCTGGCACCAGATAGCCTGTAACACCTGGCTTAACATTCAAATTGGCAATGAAAAAAGATTCTATGTTCTAAGAAAATTTAACAAATGAAAACTTGAATTCAATCTAAAGCAACAAATTAGAGGACTTAATTTGTATAAAACCACATAAACAGTTGCAACTAAATAGGGACATGGTTTTGATCACTGCAAAGAATGTTCATTTTCAAAATAGCTATTTCTGTGGATCACTACATATACACATACATGTATTTTAATATTACAAAATAGAAAATGCATATCACACACATACACATACCTGTATATGACATTTTCTACTTGGCAAATAGAGGATATGTGATTTTAATTCCCATCACCTCAAAATTGGCTAAAGTTCAGGACTTAATTTCTCCAATTAAAGCCAGCTTGTCTCTTTTAAAAAATGTATCGTCCTATGTTATAGCATTCCATCCCAGAAAAAAAATGAAAACACTGCAAAATGGTCTGGCGGTGTAGCTTAGTGGCAGAATGTGTGCTTAGCATGTACAAGACACTGGATTTAACCCCTGGCACACATTTGAAAACAACAGAAAAACCACCACCAACGAAAAAGCCAACAAACACATAGTTACAAAATATGAGTGTTATGATAGTCCTGTCCTAAATAAGGTACTGAAGGTAAAGCTACTTTACTTGGCAAGAGTTAAAAATCCTCAATAATATAATCCATTCTCAAATGGGGAAATTCACACTAAATATAGAACATTTTGAATGCATGCAAAGCCAAAATGGTAAGTAAGAAGGAGGAAATAACAAGCTGTGAAACAGGTGTCAGCTTCTCCAAATAGAAAAGTTTCTGTGAATATTTGGAACCCCAGAATTGCTTTCTCGGTCATTCGAGGATAGAGATTACAGAACGATTTGCTTTATCTGAAAAACACTCTGGTTATCATCAATTGCGGTGTTGTACCAACAAATAAATGCCCAGCCGCAGACTCAGTTCGTGATGTTACACTAGACGGTATGAATATGGTTCCCAGCGCTATTCATAGTGCTCGGTCCTTGGCTAGCAATCCTAACAATTTCTCCATGAAACACTTCCTTTTTCGTTTAAGATAAATTCTCAGGGTAATTTTCCAGGAGTATATTTTAAAAGTGTTTTTGCTACTCTGTTTCTATTTGAGACAGGGTTTCGCTACAGTGCCCAGGTCGATCTTGAATTTCTGGACTCAAGGGATTCTCTGCCTTAGCCTCCCAAATGCGGCTCGATTCACAGGAATAGCGCACACCTCCAAAGCCCACTATTGCTATGACTAGCATTACTCAAGACAGCTTCTTTCCTTCCTTCCTCCCTCCCTCCCTCCTCCCTTCCTTCCTTTTCTTTCTTTTTCTCTCTCCTTCCTTCCATCCTTCCTTCCTTCCTTCCTCCCTCCCTCCCTTTCTCTTCCTTTCTTTTTCTTTCTTTCTTTCCTTTCTTTTCTCTCCCCTCCCTCCCCCCCCTCCCTTCCTTCCTTCCTTCCTTCCCTCCCTCCTTTCCTCCCTTCCCTTCCTCCTTTCCTCCCTTCCTCCCTTCCTTCTTTCTCTCTCAGTACTGGGGATTGAACTCACAGGCATTCTACCACTGAACTACAACCCCAATCCATTTTACTTTTTATTTTGACCAGGGGTCTAAGTTGCCCAAGCTGGCCTTGATCTGCCTCAGCCTCTGGAATCAGGTTTTACAGGAATGCGACACCGCACCAGGCTCAAGACAGCCTCTTAAATATTCAAGGGTGTTCTTAAGGGACACAATAGTGGGTGGCCTTCTAGGGAGACAATTCTCCAGTATCTTGCATTTCTGTAGGCCATGTGAGCCAGAAGCATTACCTACCTTTTTGTGACTACATTTTCCTGGCTGTTTGTATAGTGCGTGAACAGCCTTGGAAAATAAGAGATCTGTCTTCTTCTGGAATTGAGAACTGGTTGCTTCTTGTCCAGAATAGCAAAGTTAATGTCTCCCTCTGCAGTGAAGCTCAGGCAGATTTCCTTGTGGTCCATTATAAAAATATTTTATAAATATTTTATAAACTGCAGTTGGACTCTATGTTGCCCCCACAATCAACCAATAAAAGACTATTAAAACAAATAGATGAATAAAAACTGGATTTTAAACTTTAGTTTAAATTTGAAAATTTGGCCATTCTGAATGATTTCATTTTATTATGAAAATAGACTCTAGTTTGGGTTCTTGTCAACACCAACCAAGACTTCACTTAGTTCTGGTTTACCGCTAAAGTTAATAGTACTGATTGTGCTGGGTTGGCCCATCATGGGAAAGCAACGTGGGAAAAGCTGCAGCAGAAAACTGTTACCTGCCCAATGGCTAGAGGTGACTCCAAAAGCCAGAGCAGCAGCTGTCCAGACAAGCACAGCCCGGGTGGACTTATGGTGGGGTATCCTTATATGTAGTGAGGGGAACCCCTTTAAAGATTAGATTTAAAAAGTTGACTCTGGGAGATGGAGAATTCGGAGGTTAACTGTCTATAATAACAGTGCTCTCACATCAACCAAATTAACTGCTGTATTAAAAACTGGAGTTGGACATATATGTGAAAATGTTCAATATCTCTGATAATCAGGAAAATACAAATCAAACTACACTGAAAACTGGGCACAGTGGCACATGCCTAGAATCCCAGCAGCTCAGGAGGCTGAGTCAGGAGGATCTCTTCAAAGCCAGCCTCAGCAAAACTGAGGCTCTGATCAACTCAGTGAGACTCTGTCTCTAAATAAAATACAAAATAGGGTTGGGGATTTGGCTCACTGGTCGAGTGCCCCTGAGTTAAATCCCTGGTACCCCCCCACACACCAAAAGAAAAACAAAAACCTACACTGAGATTCCGTCTCACTCCAGTTAGAATGACAATCATCAAGAATACAAGTGATAATAAATGCTGGCTGGGATGTTGAGGGAAAGGTACAACATACATTGTTGGTGGGACTGCAAATAGTCTAGCCACTTTGGAAAGCAGTGTGGAGATTCCTCAACCATCAAAAGATCCAACTATCCTAATCCTTGGTATTTATCCTTGATATTAATCTAAAATCAGTAATAGAGGCATACCAACATTTTAGCAGCACAATTCACAGTAACCAAATTATACAACCAGCCTAGATGTCCATCAGTGGACAAATGCATAAAGTGTTGTGTATATACACAATGGAGTTCTACTCAGCTGTGAAGAATGAAATGATGTTATTTGCTGTTAAATGGATGGAAATAGAGAACATCATGCTAACTGAAATAAGCCAGACTCAGAAAGCCAAGGGTTGTCGGGGTCTTAAGCCCCTTGCTCTTCTCAACCAGTGATAAGGGAAGGGGACACTCCCCAAGAAGATCAGACCAGGACAGGTAGGGCCGATGACCACCAGCTCCCAGCCCTCCGGGTGGAGGACAATCAGACGCGTCAGGGAAACCAGTCACAGCAGGAACTCGTTTACTGAGGAAATCACACAGCTTTTATGTAGGGTGGGGGCTAGGCAGGAACCAATCCAGCTTAAAGGTCAGCAAGGCATGGGGGGTTCATGCGGGCAAGTCCCATGGGACTATATGGCAAGCACAAGCTGATCACGTTTGAGGAACTGTTGTTAACCAATCCCTGATGGTGGTCGGATTTATCTTCATTTACCTTTGAAACTGACTTTGAGGCCTTGATCTTGCTCACCCGCCAGGGAGTAAGGAGTCAGCCTGAGTTAGTTAATGTGTCATTAGTCCCAACAAAGGGTGGAAGGTTTTCTCTCATATGTGGAAGGTGGAGCAAAGTAAGGGGGCGGGGAAGTGCAGGAGTGGATTCCAGGAAAACAAAGGGAAGATCGGTGGAGTAGAGGAAGATGGAGGGGAAGGAGGGAGGAAGGGACAGGAAAAGGCAGGACATGCAGAATGAATTTGACAAAATTACACTATGTACAGTCATGATACCAGAGTGAATTCTACCTTTATGTATATCTATAAAGCACCAATTAAACAATGAATAAATAGAAGACCAGTACAGTAGAGGAAGAGGAACTGGGGAGAGAGGGAGGTATGAGTGGAGAGAAGGGAAAAAGGAAACACTGGAGAATGAAATGGAGCAAATTATATTTCATGCATGCAGGACTTTCTCAAAATGAACCCCAAGGCATTAAAAAAAGAAATGACAAACTTTTGAGGTGATGGAAATGTGGAAATGTTGATTCCCTAGTTTGATCATTTCAAATTTTTATTCATGTATTGAACTATCACATTATACCCAATAAATATATACAATAAAAAATTTTTAAAGAGAAAAAAATGGGTGTTGGACTGGGGATTTAACTCAGTGACACCAAATTTGCCTATGTTCAAGTCCTGGGTTCCATCTCCAACACTGCAAGAAGTGTGTGTCAGGGTGCTAAATAATAAAATATGGCACACCAAACCAGCCTGTCTCCATAAATGTACCATATCGATCTATTCATTGAACAAATATTTTTGAATATAGAGGTATAAAAATGAACACAACTCCTACCCTTCAAGGATCTTAACACACAGGGAAGAACACACACAATTGGTAATGGCAACAGAGTTTTATTAGTCAGGTTAGTTCAGCAAAAGTATTCTGTGGCTTTAGTAAGATTAAAGTTTCTTTCTTTTACAAGAGAGAACAGGTTAACAGCTCCAGGCTACTCTGTAGACTCTACAATCATCAGAACTGTGGGTTTCTGCTACCTTGTTGCTCCATTCTCAACACGAGACTTCTTCACTGTGCCTAGAGATGGCTCTCAGCCATCCCAGACTGTGTCTTCTGGCCAACAGCAAGAATTTTAAAAAGCAAGCAAGCATACTCTTTCCCTTTTAAGCTACTTTTCAGAAGTTACACTTCCAATCTGGAATCTAGACACATGGACACATCTCAATAGAGTGCTTAACTGTAACAAGCCAAGTGCCAACTAAATATGTGGGGTTCTACCAGGGGAAAGAAGCGAATGGGAATTGTGGGAGGACCAGCAAGTCTCAGCCAAGCATGAATTACTCGATGTTGCAGGCAACACCCTGGAACTAGGGAAGCTACTTCTGAGGATTTCGGGAGGTTTCAGGAAGAGGTGGAACTAGAATCCTGAAAGGCAACTAGGGTTGCCTTGAGGTGTGTAGAGAAGGTACATTCCACGGAGGGGAAGAGTAAGGACCCAGAAGTAAGAGAAAGCCTGTTGCTCTGAAGAAGCTGAAATTAAAAAAAAAATTTAAAAACCCAAGCACTGAACACCCGGCTGAGTCAAGATGAATCTATGCTAACTCCATCTGGCAGGAGTTTGGATTCTCCTTTAAGAAAGGGAATTAACTTGATCAGATTTGCACTTTGGAAGGATACTCTGGTTGTAATTTGGAAACTAGATGGGAAATGAGGTATCCTGAAAGTGTGACCCCCATTAAGTAACGTTCATAGTAAGCTAGATTGGTGATCACAGAAACCTGCACTCTTATAAGAGCAATGGGAAAGGAGAAAAGTAGATAAATTCATGTGACAGGAGGTAGAATCAACAGGACGTGGTAGTTAATCAGATATAGAGAATGAGGGAGAGGAGGTTAAAACAACTCTCAGTATCCTGGCTTTGGTGAAAAGCTGAATAGTAGCACCAGGTACTGAGATAGAGAAGTTGGTAGGAGTAATAGGGCTTGGGAAGGGGAGGGGAGCTCAGATCATGGCAAATTCAAATGTCTATAGGACCTTTAAGTGGTGATGTCTAGGACTAAACCTAAAGGGGGGCGGGGAGGGAAGGAAATCTTGGTTGGGTATCCATGATTGATAATCTTGCTCAACATGGTGGATCTAAGCTTATATTTAAAACTAATTATAACTGGTAAATGCGTGGTATATGCATGCTATCCAATTCTAACTAATAGATATGGAAAATGAAAAAATCCCTTGGACTTGGGAAAAGGGAATGAAAAAGAAGGCCATGTACTGACAGCCTTCATCTCCCAAGACAAATGTTTTCCAGGTGCTGGCTGCAGACAAGGAGGTGTTTCATCACCCCTAACGTAACAGTCTCTAGGAGGCATTAATCTCCTTGAAAGTAAATCCTCTCCAGACACTGCCCACAGACTCCCAACCCCAAAAGTTCAGATTCCTGAGTGCCCAAGAACACTGATATGCTCACTAGAGCACCCCTCAAAATGACTTACATAAACCCAGTCCCTTGGATCAGTGGCTCCTTTTCCACCAGGAAAGGGGTTCACCAGTGCCATTTCATCCCTGCATCCCGTTCCGATGTGAAACTTTGTTCCTGAATAAACAGCTGAGAGGATTCGTGAGGTTTGCATCCTGCCGGTCTTTTTTTTAACACTAACTACCTACATTGCAGATCTAAACTTACATTTTCAAATAATTATAATAGGCAAATGAAAGTATAAAGCATCCACTTCCAAATTTCTATGCATAAGACCATAGCATGATATTATATGACATTATTACATCGGCCCTAATTATTTTGCAAATCAGAGTTGTAGTTACCCATTTCAATTGACTTGATACATTGTGAAATATGCAGCACAAAAATTTAGCTGCTAAGCAGTCTCAATTTTTCAAACATTAAACTTCAGAGTTTTGAATCTTCCCAAACTGCAATTCATTTTAGACTAAGAGCCATTTCCTAGATGTTAATTAACTTCCTTGGAGCTACAATTCTGTTTTTCACAATAAGAATAGCTTTCTAAAGAATAACATTAGGGTTAGCTTTCATTTATTAACAAGACTATTTTAAAAGTTCTTGTTACTCTGGAACCTTCTATTATATTACCATTTCTTTGTTATCTTTATATATTCAACTAGTCCTTAAGCTCAATTAATTTTTTTAGTTCAATTAATCCTTGAATGTTTATCCTAAAAATTCAGGAGAAAAGGCACTTTCCCTGTGATTTTTCTGATTATTAACCCAAGAGTCCACGAAAGGATAGACATTTTAAAAAAGGAATAAAGGTATAGGAGTAGGTTCCAGGGGTACAACTGTATCCCAGCTACTTGGAAGGCTGAGGCAAATTTAAGGCCAGCCTTGGCTACTACACCAAAACCCTATCTCAAGATAAAACAAAAAGGGCTGTGGATGTATCTCAGTGGAAGAGCTTTAGCCTAGCATGAGCAAGGTCCTGAGTTCAATCCTTGGTACCAAGTATTATAATTTAAAAAAAAAAAAAATCTAATTTTCCTTTTTTTTCCTTCTTTCAAGTGGGAACCCCATGTTGTGCCCAAATAATCAGACCTGTTGATGGGTCCTTAAAGAAAATTGAGTTTAAAAAGGAAACAGCACCAGAGATGTTGGAGGGAGCTCAGCGACAAAGTGGTTGCATGGCAAACCTAAGGCCCTGGGTTTGATGCCCAGCACTGCTGTAAATGAATACATTTTAAAAAGAGTTGTTGGAGGAAAATCAGAAAGCCACTTTCCTCTCTTTTCATTTCTAGCATGAAACAAAGATGAAAGTCTCCCTTGTTGGAGTGTGAATTGGAAGAAAAACAGAGAAGGTGGGCTGGACAAGAAGTCATACTGACCAGTCATTTTTCTAAGAAAATAATCTTGCAGTGAGTTTGGGTGAAGGCAAATATTCAGCAGGAATTTCTACAGCTGTCAACCTTGGTTGAAAAACAGCAAAGGTTAAAATTACTCTTGTGTGCAGTATAAAACTCTTGGTCATGTTGTTCTCTTTTTGAAGTATTCATTTCATTTTTCTCTGATATTCCTGCAGGGAAGTTATCTGAATGATATTGTCACAGCAGAGAAAATGTAACTGAAGATACATCCATAAAAACTTTAAAAAACTTGGTGAAGCAATCCCATTTATGTAACAAGAACACAAGAAAGAAATCTAAGATCACAAGGACAAGATGATGAGATGGACCTGAAAAAAAAGTGAGAAATAAAAATATAACCCATGTACTAATGAAATCTATATTGCAAGCAACCCAGCAAAGTCCTTGATTGGTTTTTACTTCTTAGAAATGGCCAAAATGCAGTAATAATGACACAAGTAAACCTTAACTGTTCTGTAAAAATAAATGGATTGTTAAAATTGGACTCCTTGTATCTTCATTTTCACTAATGTCCCAAAGTCCAGGAAAGCAAGACAGAAAGTATGCCCATTTTTCAAAGTGCTGTACTATACAGCTGCTGAAGGAATTGCAGAGTCAGCATCCAGTATCCAGTTGACTCAACATTCACCTCAAAGGTGTAAAAAGGATGAAGTTCAGAGGCCTAGAGGGCTTCAAAGGGACTTCATCAACGGTTTGACCTGGATCCCATGGAGAATGTAGAGAACAGGGTTAAGTGCCAGGCACATTGTTAGAAAAGCCTCAAGAAACTGGCTTGTTGCTCTGAACAAAGAGAAGGGGGTACATTAGGAATAGTCTGCATTTTTAGTTTGCGGGGACTACGTACTGATGTGGGCCACAAGAGAAAGCCACACTGCAGTTGGATTTAAAAGGAAATGGGGAGTCTGAAGCCATAAACAGTCCTGCAAGCAAGGAGGTGCTGCCTACATTTGGTGAACTTCCGATGAGAGATCTCCAGTGACAGGGGTCTTCCCAAGAACACAGAAAATATCCCGATAGTCAGCTTTAAACAACTGTCAAGACCAGAGTGCTCACTGTTGGTGGGTAAATTAGTACAACCACTGTGGAAATCAGCATGGATGTCCCTCAAAAGACTAGGCATGGAAACAGCATATGACCCAATTATACTGCTCCTCAGTATTTATCCTAAAGAATTAAGAGTCATATTACAGTGATACATGCATACCCATGCTTATAGCAGCACAATTCACAATAGCCAAACTATGGAACCAGATTGTCCATCAACAGATGGATAATTAAATGTGATATATACACAATGAAGTTTTATTCAGCCATAAAGAAAAATGAAATTATAACATTTGCAAGAAAATGGATGGAACTTGAGAGCATGTTAAGCAAAATAAGTCAAACTCAGAAGGTCAAGTGTCATATGTTTTCTCTCCCTAAGTGGGAACTAGAGAAGAAAAAGGAAAAGAAAGGTGGGGGAGTGGGGGATCTCATGAAAATTAAGGGAGACCAGTAGAGGAAAGGGACTAGGAAGTGGGAAGAGGGGAGGAAGAGGGGAAGTGCTGGGGAATGATACTGGCCATTATATTTTGTGCAGAAGCCATCAGTGCTGGATCATTCTCCTTCACCTTTGCTTCTCCTACTTAGTCATTTCCCCCCAAATCCTGGAAGATTCAGAAGTAGCCAGGTATATTGAGACAGGAAGAAGCACAATGGTAAAAGGGAGAAGCTGGTCACCTTCCTTCCCAGTGAAGCTTCTCTGTAGAGAAAAAACTTCATAAAATTCAGAATGCTAGTTATTTAACTGCTTGAAAAGTTAATTGTTGAAATCAAGGTCTTTCTTAAAGTTTAAATCGACTGGAAGACACTGGCCAAAAGAGTCATGATACTCAATTTTTCATGAAAGGGCCTGGTGAGTTTAGATGAGTATACTGGGGAGGGAAGAGGCATAAGAATAGAAAATTTTTTTCCTGCCCTATGTATCCTGTGTGAGACCTGTGTTACATTACATTAAGATATGAATTTTCTGTTTCAGGAACAGATCAGGAGATAGAGAGTGAGGTGCAGGAGTCAGACAATGACACAGACTGTGAGAAAGTAGGTCAATAAAAAATGATGACGAATGATAAAGGTCACCCAAGGACTTTTAGAAAATCTGGATGTCTGGTGTTGTTTCAGAAGCTTTGTACTGTGCTTTGATGCAGCAAACTTCCATCACCACAAATCTTGAAGATTTTGTTAAGTACAGAGTTTGGATCACTGGTACTAGAGTAAAACGGGATGGGATAAGCTTAGTCCAGGAGTTCAATATGAGTGATGTAAAATAACTACTAAAATCTGTGTGAGAATATTCCAATTGCTTGTTATTAGAGGGAAATGGCCCCCAAAGCATCATTTAAAAACAAAAATTAAAAAAAAAAACAAAAAACAAAAATTAACCACATTTTTCTTTAATTTCCAACTATTAAGTATCACATACTGCTAATATCGAAGGCAAATGGTTAATAACAGCATTGATGCCAAATTGCATTCCTAGTGCCCTCTAGTGGACATGGTTGGTTTCAGGAATCACTTGTTAGGTTTCAGAGAAACCTTCCAAGATTTCAGAAGGGAATGCTATCTATCACTGTACTTTCTCCTCCTTTATTCTCATATTGTCCAAGCCCCCAAAATAAAACAGCAGGCTTTCTCTAAAGTGATTTCAGCTCACCCTCCTGCCCTCTGCTCACCTCTTCTGCACAATCTTCTTGGATTCCTGCCTTCCCCACATCTCTACAAAGATTTGTAGTAGAAACTTATGATAACTTCTTAAAATTTAGCATTAAAATTTTCACTTAAGGAAAATTTATAGTATTCTCTTTCTAGTTATGCTAAAAGGGGTTTCATTTGCACTTACTGTTATTTATATAATCATTTGGAGGATGAGAAGAAAGATTTCAATTTGGACAGCTGCCATGATCCTAGGGCCACCTGAAAGTGAATGTTCTGGTTTTGTGTTTTGTTTTTTTTTCCCTTTGTCTGAAAATATGTTTCACTCCCATTCTTTCTTATTTTCATTCTCATTCTTGATGGGTAATCTCACTGTATGGGGCTGTGTCTTAGTAGTTGTCCTTTCAATCCTTTGAAGATATTCCACTGTCTTCTGGCTTCCATCTTTTCTGTTAAGTCATCTATCAATTTAATTATTGCTACTGTTAAACGAAGTTTTGGGGCTGGGGCTGTAGTCCAGTGGTAGAATACTTGACAAATGTAACTCAGATCCCAAGTTTGATAGCCATCACCCCTTCAAAAACAAACAAACCAACAAGGCACAGTGGCAGCACATACCATAATCCTAACTACCTGGGTGGCCAAAGCAGGACTACAAATTTGATGCCAGTCTAGGCAACTTATCAAGACGCTGTGCAAAACAACATTTAGAATATTCTGGGGAAGTAGCTCAGTGGTAGTGTTTATCTGGCATGTGCAAGGCCCTGGCTTCAATCCCCAGTTTGGGAGCAGGGGAGGAAAAAGAAGTATGCTTTATCTTCTAGATTCCAGATTATTTCTGCCTTTGTCTTTCATTTCCAGTAGTTTCACTCAGATGCATATGAATATAGGTTTTTTAAGAATTTATGTTTTTTGGGATTTACTGAATCTTGAACCTGCAACCTGATGTTCGTTTTGGAAAATTATCAGAGATTCTCTCAATACTGTCCTATGCTTTCCCTCCTTTCTTTCTAGATACTTATAAACATTACAAGACGTTTTTACTAAGTTCAGTATTCTCTTAGCTTTTTCCCTATTTTCCATTGTTTTTCTCTTCTCACTTCCATTTATATTATTTCTCCTGGCATATATACTTCTTATCTTGAAAATATGTGCAATGTATGACTGTGTCTCTAGGTCACTGCTTCCTGAGTGATAAAAACTCCCAAAGCAAACAATCCCAATTATGCTGGCCTTATCTCTCTGGCATTTCCTCTCCTGGATTTTGATCCACTAATGACTGATTATAATGGCAACACTTCAGGAAGAGGTTTTCTTTTGTTAACATTTTACTTCTCCTCAGCAGGAAGGCAAATTACCTAGTCTGTCACAACCACCTCAGAGTCAGCAAGGTAGTTATTTACAATAAGTTCAATAAGCTTTGATCTTCCTTTCCACTAGGAAAAGTGGATTATTCACATTTGTAAACAGGCATCAGACATGACGAATTTAAAGACAACATTCATTTGCTCATGTATAATAAGGCCATCAAGGACTTTAGGAAATTTAAGAATAAAGACCATATTTCACTTTCAGAAACAATGGCAATAAAGCTTTCACAGAAAATTGGGCGGGTACCTGCTGTATATGGTTGGCATTTATTTTAAATAGAGAATATATTAGGTCTTCAGAAAACCAGATTTTAAAAAAGGCATCTAATAAATCTATACAGTGAATAGCATGTCTTTATTCTATTTACAGTACATTTGTTATAAATATAATACATTTTTGAAAAGCTTATTTAATTAACTTGAGTAGATTTATATTTAAACAGATCAACTCAATTGTTAAAGTAATATAATAAAATGATTTTAATGACAAAAATCTCATATTGTGAAATAGTGCACTCTATACTGAGATGAACGAGGAAAAAAAGTCAAACTCCTTTCAAAACTATTATTCAAATCATCAGAAAAAAATTTTTTTTTCTCTTTACAAAGTTATATATAAGCCATAGGAACCACCAGATACTGAAATATGAAGACTCTATAACCAAAGTTCAAATTGATTTTGGAGAGGTGTGTGAAGCAAGACAGGAAAAACTGTATTTAACACTCTATAGAACTTCACAGTAAAGCTGGAATTTATAGACTAATGGCTGAACAGTATTGCCAACAAGGCCTTTCCTTCCTCAAAATCATCTCCTAATATTCATACCACTGACAAGTTGTAACAGCAGACTTAGACATTGTTTTTAAGATGGGGCTTAATAAGGTGCATGGATATGCTGAGATTCTGTATTATGAGTATGTAAATTATTACCAGCTTTAAAGAAAGAAAAAAAAAAAAGAATATAAGTATTCTCAGTCCAACAGGGTTTGCATCATCAACAAAGTGACAGGTTGAATTATTTTGCAGCAATCAGACAACCACCTCCAAACACGTTAGGTATTTCAAATACTGTTGTAAAAACCATTCAGGAAAATTAAACTGATTCTTGTGGATTTCAGTATAAATTTGCAAGTTGTCACACATTATTGATGATGATTAGAGCAGGCATGGAGTTCTGCTGACTTGTTTCAAACACTGTAACTTGGTCCGATAACTTGGCAAATACCCTAGGAGTTCCAAGGTTATAAACACCTGTATGAACAAAGCAAGCTTTCAGCTGCAAACTGTGAATTTCCTGGCTTTTAAGCTGAAGTTTATATTGTGTCTGTCCAAGCCATGTGAATGATCCATGAATTTCCAATGCTTCTGGACTAAAGGAGGAAGAAAATGGTAAGTTGCAAGGTTTTTTCTCAATAATTTTTCCCCATAGTCCCATTACCATAATATCTTTCATCTAATACTTCTATTTCTAGAAATTAATTCGTGGAAGGCAGTTGTTTATTAATCATAACAACATATTACTATAACACTTACCATGTATTAACAATTATTATTTTCTAGGCAAAATACTAAGAGAAGATTATCTCATTTAATGCCCATAAAATCAGTTAGTAAATGATGGAACCTGATTTGAAATTTGAGAATTTTAACCCTTTGGGTTAACCCAGCACCCACAAATGGGCATTAGTTAAATAGTTTATGATACACACAATTACACACATGTGCTTGGATTTGAGAGAGCTATCACAAATCATGTTTGGGGTGTTACACAATAATATATATAATACATGCTTCAAATTATTTTCCCAAGAATCCAAAAATTTCTGAGTTCTAGAAATCTCTTGGGGGAAGGAAAGATAGTGGACTGAGACAGACATCATTACCCTATGTACATGTATAATTACATGAATGGTGGGAATCTACACCGTGTACACCATAGAAATGAAAAGCTGTACCCCATTTGTAGATAATGAATCAAAATGCAGTCTGTAAAAAGTAAAAAAATTAAAACAAATAAAAAAACAAGAGTGTTTATCTTTAGGAATTTTTGTTAAGTATTATTTTATAATTAGGGGGAAAAATTCTAATGCCTCTGAAACTTTTCTGTAATACCATACCAAAATCAGGGCATGCTTGAGTAACTTTCAGTGTCAACATTAGGCAATTATCTGAATAATTTCAAAACAATAAAGTGCTCTAAAATGACATTAAACCCTAAGCTACAAAACAAACTTTCACTAAATAAGTCTTTACCTTGTGGTTTTATGCCGAAGATCAACTATCACGTCTACATCAGCCTTAGAACAGTTAGAAAGTAAAAGAGTGACTGGCACTAAACAAAGGCTAGGGAAGAAAAATATACAAAAAAGGTTAGCTATATATTTTTTCTTAAAAATAGCTTTCTTAAAAATAAAGCTTGTGAATATCTAACAGGGCTATGGATATAGCTCAGACTAGTGTACTGGCCTAGACTTGGGTTCAGTTCCTAGCACCACAAAACAAAACACACACACACACACACACACACACACACTCTCTGTTGACTATCTTAACAGAACACAAGCACTTTAAAAATATATTCAAGTAAGGGAAAAATCAAGTTCCAAAATGATTCAAGATAACTTACTTTGTAAATCAAAATATGCTAATACAATGCCTCAATACTAAGTATATGTATATATTACACTTAGTATTAGAATATATACTTTCTAAACAATACGGTAAGTAATACAGATTTCCCTAAGCAAAAACTACCCTAGGTTGTGCTGGTGCTATGCCCTAACCTCCCCGACAAACTTCTCACATGGTGGGGAGGGCAACAAAGACAGATAAGTAGGTTTCCAGTCTATAGCATCTCATTAAGTTAAATCTCAACTGCATAATGTAGACCCAAGCAAAAACACAAGAATTTTTGCTATTCTGTTCCTATTTGATCCTCAAATGTCAAATTCTTTATGCCTTATTTAAATGCTACTAGAAGAAAAGTGAACATTTGGATATTTCCTGGTCTCTTCATTCTTCCTCTTCCTCCATTTACTACCTCCGTAAAGAGTGCCCACATTTATTCCGGCAAAACTTAGGCTGTCAGACTGACTCTTCCTACTGCCTCACTAGCCCCCATTCCCAATCATCTTCACAGATTCCTGTCAATTTTCTTTCCCAGGTATTTCCGGAAACTTAATTCACTCTTTCTCATTTTCCTTACAAGTTCAAGTTACCATATGTCTTGATATATGCATGAGCCTTTTGTTTGCAGTTCTGGGGATCAAACCCAGAGCCCTGCAAATGACAAAGTGCTCTACCACTGAGCTACATCTCTACCCCTATTTATTTTATGTTGAGACAGGGTCTTGCTACATTGCCCAGGCTGGTCTCAAACTTGTGATCTCCTTGCCTCAGCCTCCCAAGTAGCTGGGATTACATACTGATACAATTCAGTCTTTGCGAATCAGAGTTTCTCACACCTGAGCATGCACAAATATCACCTGGTGGGTATATTTCAAAAAAAAAAAGACTGGTAAGTTCTACTCCTAGATTTTTCTGACTCAGTATGTCTGGGGAATGGTCCCCAAAATTCCCAGTTGCTGCTGCTGCTAGTCTGAGACTACATTTTTGAAAACCACTGCTTTATACAACAGTCTTTCTGAACTGCTAACTGATGAGCCACAAATAGTGCCCAGAAATCAAACTGCTGACAATGATTCCACAAACTCTGCATCTAATTATTTGATTATTATTAAAGGCCTGGGCTCTAAAGTCAGTTTACTAGTGTTCAAATATTGGCTAAGAGAAACCCTCTATCTTACTTTGCTCAACTATAAACAAGGAATAATAATAATACCTACCACTCCTGGAGCTTTTTGTTGTAACTAGGTAAAACAAAACACATTAAGTACTGAGAATGACCAGTACACTTTCTAAACCTTCATGAACATCATCCTATGATTTTGAAAAGCTTATAGCACCTAACATAGCATGATTTACCTCTTTGTTATCTCTGGTCACCTATTCTTTCTTATATTCTCATTTCCTCTACTGCTCAACGTTCTACTGTCATGACCAAGCCTCCTACTACCTCATTCCTCCCACATTTTTATTTTTCTTTTCTGGAATTCCCTTTGCGTTGAGGATACTTCCCTATATCCTCAACCTCTTCTCTTTGTTTCTACACGTAACTTCATTTAAAAGTTGGCTAAGTACACAATTTCCTGGCTAGCCCTTCTTTACAGTAATACATGCTGCATTCCTTTTCTTTTGTGATAGAGGGATTGAGCCCAGGGGTGCTCTACCACTGAACTACAGCTCCAGCTCTTTTTATGTTATATTTTGAGACAGGGTCTTACTAAGTAGCCCAGACTGACCTTTAATTTACAATCAGTTTGAATGGAAACCTGCCTCAGTTTCAAAATAGCTGGGCTTATGGGTATGTGCCATCACACCTGGCTGGATGCTGTATTTTCCAACATCTTCCACATCTCAAGGTTATTGATGAAGTTCTCAATACCAATCCTTGATGATTTTCTCCTCCTACCTTTCCTATAAGAAACCTTCATTCTTTTGTCATAAGCTATGCCAGAGTTTTCATATTTTCTTCATAGTTCCTATGCTGACCAAACTCACACCAGTGATAGTAACTCCACATAGCATGGGTACTTTGGGAGAAGAGAAAGAAATGGCTATTTTGAAATAGATGAGGTACAGATGAGGCATGTGTATGATGAAACATGTACAAATGCACCTGCTCAATCCATCAAGCAGATACACAGCACCTAAGTAAGGACACTGCCATAGCACTCCCCTTCCACATCATCTGCTATTTTAAAAGCTTTGCCATGTGTTTGTTTTCTCCCTTTCGAGTCTTGTTGTTATTCTGGACAGCTTCACTGTCTAGGGAGATGACTCTCATATAACACTTTCTCAAATCCCTCACTTACCATGGCCACAATCTTCAGTACTATTCAAAACTCAGTCACCCAACTTTCATGACCATACCATGAACTTTTTTTAATCACCCAAAAAAGCTATCTCTGAAATAATTCTCAGTCACCTACTCTCTGACCACTATTTCCCATCTCTCTCTCGTCCTCCCAATTATCCTCTCTCATTTCAGAAGGATGTTCTTTAGTTTCACAAGGATACCTAATCACTCAGGCCTCTATTTCAGTTCTTCTTAACCTTGGTTACTGTGATAATTGTTTAGCAGTTATTTATTCCCTTTACCTTCCCTGTGGGGTTGTGTATCATCCTTGTTGACTATGGAGGTGAGGCTATTTTGCCTATGGAATTTAATGTCTTTGATGGAAGCAGAAGCCTTAAATTTGCATCTGTAATTTGATTCATTCTTTGTACATTAGAAACATGCAATGTGAAGAGGGTGGCTGTCCTCCTCTGAATTAAGACCCAAATGTATGTGGCACAGACAAACACAACTTTCCTCAAGTGCCAAACCCAACCAACCCACAGACTGGAGCAAACTTCAAACTAGTCACCCTACAGACACATAAGCATAAAAAACTGATGCTTTACTATAAGCTAACTGCATTTTGGAGTGGCTTGTTAGGAAGCATTATTGCAGTAACAGTGACCAACAGAGATGCACGCTGGTATTACCTGAAGACATGTTAAAAATACAGATACCTGAGACTTGGGTTCAATTCCCAGTATCACCCAAAACAAACAAAAAATATACATGCCTGGCTCCTACTCCCAGAGATTCTGATTTTATTACCATGAGCTCTTTGGGAGTTTCTAAAATTCTCGGGTGATTTTAATATGCAATCAAGGTTGGAAAAAACTGCCGCGTTTTACCTTTGTTTTATCCTTGAGCATGCCTACACTGTTCTCCCATATTTCTATGCAGAGTTTTGATTCTGTGATGCTTCATTGAACCACTCCTCTGATTTGATTAGTCCTGTCCTGTTTCACATGCTTCCCTACACTGCCTAGTACGGTGTCTTCTAATCCCAACAGACAATGTGGAGAATTCCTAAATATCCTAGCTTCCAAAGTACAGCACAGATTTTAACCACTAAGGTGAGAAAAAGCATTGTGAAATCTAAGATATTTAGGAAGGACATGAAATAAAACAGATTTAATAAATATGGATAAAGTAGGACAGGATTAAAATGGAGTATCATGCTGGGTGTGGTTGCGCACATCTGTAATCCCAGCAACTCAGCAGAACAAGGCAGAAGAATTGCAAATTCAAGGAGAGCCTCAGCAACTTAGTGAGACTCTGGATGTAGCTTAGTGGTAGACTGCTCCTGGGTTCAACAACAACAACAAAATACATCATGGAATCAAAACTGTGCATGGAGCTATGTGAAGCCAAGACACGTTCAATAAGAATAAATATGAAAGCCCTCCTACCCCCTCAGCTTTGGCCACACATTAGAATCACCTGGAGTACTTTAAAAATCCAGATGCCCAGCATCTAACCTGGGCCCATCAAACTGGAATATCGGCAGTGGAACTGAAGCATTAAGCACCTGTATTTCTTAAATTTCCCTAGGTGATCCCAGTGGTGCATCTGTATCAGACAAAGGCACATAAAATGAGTTCTGCACATTAACACCTCAACAGATTTAAGATAAAAATTATTTTAAAATTAACTTAAATGGCTAATTTTTTAAAATCTGACAAGAATAAGTGTAATAAAGGTGTGGAACAGGAGCTACCAGTATATACTGCTAACAGGACATGCAAATTGGTAAAATCACTTTGGAAAAGTCCCTAGGTAAATCTCAAGGGGGTAAAAAAAAAAGGCAAGCACACATGAACTATGACAGGTACACAAGAATAGTCACAGTGGCAAAATCAAACCCTTCAAATCTGAAGATAATCCAAAAGTCTATCAAAAGTAAGGTAAATAGATGAATTCTGCTACATTCAAACTTATTTATATAGAAATGAAAGTTAATTCCAGTTTTAGCAGTGGTTTACTCTTACTGACATATTACAAAAGCTGGACATAAAGTGAATATACTTTGTGAAATACTGCTTGTACAACAAAGTTCAAGAAATATGCAAAAAAAAAAAAAAAAACACAGGTTTGAACCATTTAAGTTAATTTATAATTTTATCTTAAAACATCTGTCAAGGTCTTAATTTTGCCCAGAACACCAGTGTGTCTTCAGCCAGTTTGTCATTCCTCTCAATTGTTATCCTGGAATTTCACCTTTATCAAATTCTCTACCTTTGACTCTCTTATCTCAGACTGTTCTGAGTAGTTAACCTTGCTCCTACAAACACTCCCTAAAATGGAAGTGCTGCATAATGCATAGACTTGTTAAGATTTTTTCCTGCTTGTTTCTTTCCCTGTTTCAATATAAAATTTAGTCCAAAGCCAATTCTGTCATTTTTCAGTGTGTAATTCTTTCTGGGTATTAAGAATTCTGGTACTCTCCTTGCACCACATTATTTTTCCAAGACTATGGACATATCTTACCTAGTACAAAAACAGATATTAGCAGATAGTCCATGATCTCCATTCACGGACATCCCTGACCACTTGAAAGAATGGTCAACACTTAGTAAATGTGATCCCTTACCACCCTTTCTCTTCTCAACGTGTTATTACCATGTTTCTACCCCCACTATATAGTGATAATCTTCTCAAAAATCATAAATGATGTTTTTATTGTCAGACCTAGTGAACAGTCCAGTCCATTTATTATTTGATCTTTCCAGAGTATTTTCAAATGTTAACTATTTCTCTATCTTAAACAGTTCCCACAGACCTTTGAAATGCCACCTTCTTCTTGTTGGTCCTTTCTTCCTAATTCTTTAATTGCTCCATTTTAGTTAGTCTTCTCTGGGGTTCCTTTATCCTAAGCTGAACTCTAAGGTCCCATTGTTCATTTTCTTTTTGTCTTATCTCAACCCATCTCATTCCCAGCTCCATTTAGAGTGACTCTACCAAAACTCATACCTTCAATTAGTGCCTATAGACTTGTCCTAGTAAGTCTTCCCTCCATCTCATGTTTGCAAATTAGCAACCTTTGAAGTGTCACCAGATTTTAAGACTTCCTATTTTTAGAACTTCATATATTCAAGTTATTTACCAAGATTATAAACACATCATGCCCCATGAAATTTAGCACTTAATAAATCTTCAGGAAAGGCACTATCTAAATTTGAACTGTTAAATGAGTCCATATTATAGTCATGTTATAGGTTTAACTAGTGACTAAAACAATAAAAAAGAAATGTTATTTTTCTCTTGTTCCTCAAAAGGAAACTTCAAGCAACTCAGAAGTGAACAGGCAATGTTCAGGTACAACTGCCACATAAATAGTAATTGTGGTAAAGGGTAAATTACTTATAGGTAATTTCTATAGACTCAATATTATTCTAAATTTCTTAGGTATTTGGGTTAATGCCATTGCCTGAATAAATAAGCAAATAAATACACAAAGTGTATAACTATGTGTGTACACATGTGTGAATTATAGGAAAATTTTAACAAAATGAACCTCAAACCTTTTTGATGAAATGGATGATTAAATGATTCTGGGTAGTGAAGACTTGTTTTAATGAGATTAGAAAGCTGGTCCACTGATGGTCTTGAGGAAACTGCAGTGTTTTCTGGCCTGAAGAATTTTAACAGTTCCATTTCTGGTGGTTCCTGAGAAAAGAAGAGATTTATGACAATAGAAACATTTCTTTGTTTAAAGAGAGAGAGAGAGATGTAGTATAAACAAACAAAAGAAGTTAAAACCAGTAAAGAGAATATAAAGGACAAACAGTACTTTTCCTTCTATTAACTAACAGTTGTTGTCATCTGCACTGTAATTCAGAATAAAGATATTAGGATCTGGAATTATCCATTCACTTATTCATTCAGTGCTAAAGTTAGGATTGAATTCCAGCAATTTCACAAATTAGCTCTGTGATTTTGAACTTTACTTAATATTTTAAGACCTGATTTCCTCATATGTAAAATTGGGTTCAAATAGGGTTAGATTTTATCAGAGTTTGATGTGATTCTCTTTCAGTAAAATTGCTTAGAAATCTGCATGTAAACATTCAATTGCACAGCACCTGCTTTAATAGTTGAAAATCAAAGATTGACTTAAAATTCAATTTTAAAAGTATATTGCTATAGATTACAGTGCTTTAGCTATATGCTTGAAGGTTAATAGCATGTTAAAAATCTTAATACAGCCAGCATTAGACACACTGTAAATATATTTTAAAATATTAATCATTATTATCTAAATGAAAATAGAGAAATATTCTATTTCTATATCCTTTCTTAATTATTTTCACTCTATTTTCCCTCCCCACAAACAAGAATTTTGATTTTTAATTTCCTGCTAACCTAGTTTGACTCTGACTTATACCCAGGGACTGGCAAACTACAGTTAATGATCTAAATCCTGCCTCCAGTTTTTTTAAAGAAAGGTTTATCAAAATAGAGCCACACCCATTTAATCTCAAGGGTTTACGGCTGCTTCTAGATTTCACTGACAGAGACTGCCTACCCAGCAAAGACTTGAATATCTACTTTCAGGCCTTTTTCGGAAAAAGTTTGCTGATCTCTAAACCTATGTGGTTATGAAAACCAGCATTAAGTTTGTTCAAAATGAACACTGTGGTACTGATTCCAATGATTGAGGTACAGAGTCAATCCACTGACAAGTGAAGTAAAAAATTACCATTTTATACACACCACACACACATATATATATATTCCAGTAACATGCTGATGTTATTGGTAAAACATTTAAAAAAAATAAAAAAACAGCGTATATCCTAGTAAATGTTAACAGATAAAGATATAAACATATGGGTTAACAATTTAATGTCTAGAAATTTATTCATAAAACATACAAAAAGCAAAACATTTGAAACTAGTATGATACACAAATATATGGAAATTGACTAAAAAAAATCTCATGAAAATAAAAAGGAGATGAGTAAAGGAAAGGGACTAGGTGCAGGGAGGAAGGGAGAGAGGGGGAAAATGCTGGGGAGTAATATTGGCCAAATTATATTGTTACATTGTTTGCATATATGAATATTTAACAATGACTTCCCCACCATCATGTACAACTATAATGAACCAATAAAAAATGGAAATAATAAGATGACATTAAAAAAAGTAAACAGGAGGAAAATTGCTCAGAAAGTTAAAGGTTTCATGAGATCTTAAGTGGCACAGTTTCTATTTGACCCCTAAAGCCTATGCATTTAATAACTGTGCTATCTTTCTTTTTCTAATCATGACTAAAATTACAATTGTTATATATCTTCTGTTGCTTAAACAAGAGAATCAAGATTATGAGGACATCCCCCTATACCTCACAGGTTTGTTATGAGAAGTACTAATATGAATCAACACTTGATAAATGCCAAACACCCAATAAATGATATACAGTATTTACCTATGTGATTACATTATTCCCTGGTACCAGATAAGAGAATTTTCTGTAGCTGGAATATAATATTTTAAAAAGCACTGTATAAAATAAACTATTTCAGACTTTAAACAAATTTAAATTGGCCAATGAAAGACTCAAACACAGAAGTGGTACACTATGTTAACAATGTCTACCTTGAAGAAGTTAGTTGCTCACCTTTTGAGGCCTTAAAAACTGAAATTAACCTTGAGATTTCACCTTTTTCCAGAGTCTATCATTCAGCCTTACAGACTCAAGTGCTTAATATATATCTTCTTAGAAGTTGCATTACAGTGTGATGCTTAATCAGTATAACTGAGTTCATGCAGATGAATATGTAAAGCCAGAATGTAATATAATAATATAAAATGACAAATATACTTGCTAACAGTCTAACCATGAACAATCTTTCCATTAGAAGGCTGTTCTGGAAACCAAAATTCCTGAAGACTGCTTGTTGCCAAATATGGAATTAAAAAAATCGAACTAGTCAGATAACAAATGTTGACTGGAATAAGGTTGACTCCCCTACATAATAAAGATGTAACTGAAGGTACATCAAGTACTAATGTGGGTGAGCAGAGTCCATTTACCCCTGGAACTGTGCTTGGTCTAGGAATCTGCAACAACATCACCTTCAATTAATTTCATAGCTGATCTACTCCCCCTCTGAAGAATGGTTTCTTTGTATAAATGTGGAAGGAAATAAAAACAAAAATACCCTTAGACTTCCCTTTCATATATATATATTTGTTTGGTTTGTTTAAGGGAAATTGCATAGGAAAAAAAAAGATGAGGTTTCACTATGCTGCCCAGGCTGGACTCAAACACCTGGGCTCAAGAGATACTCCCGCCTTTTGAGAAGCTAGTACTGTGTTGCCACCACTTCTGGTTCAGAAAAATGCTTTCAAAACACTCAAATAGTTTTATGATCATCTGACATGTAATCAAATTAGCAGGCTCTTATATTAAGACATAATAAACTATAACTATCACTCTGCTTAGACCTACAGTTTACTAAACAATATCCCCTTCTCACCTTTTTCATTAAATTTTACCCTTGAGCAAAATGCTTTAACATTTCACTTAAGATGTACTAAGTGTGAAACACATCTTAGAAATCAGAATTGAGTCTGATAAGTAGACACATAAAAAATCTGGGAACAGAAGATGTCATATGTTGCCTAATCAAGTTCCAGTCAACCAACAACTGCATTTGAGGTTGGTTCCACAAGATTATAATAGAGCTGAATTTTTCTATTGCCTAGTGATATCACAGCCATCAAAATGTCTCTAGCACAATGCATTATTCAAGCGTTTGTGGTGACACTGGTGTAAACAAACCTACTGCACTGCCAGTCATATAAAAGACAACCAATTATGTACAGCATATAAAACCTGATAATGATAATAAGTGTTACTGGCTTATGTATTTATAATACTATATTTTATCATTATATTCTTTTCCAGAGTAAGAGGCATGAGTTTATCAGAAAGGATCTGAAAAGGGGACACTCTGGGTCTTCTCTGAGAAGGACCTTATCATCATTTTGGAGTACACTGCAAGTTTACTGTAACATACTACTGCTGTATTATGTTGCAAGTAGTAGCCTCCCATTTACCATGCCCCACCCCTCTCTTTTTAAAATTAAATCCAAGGCTTTGTGCATGCCAGGTAAGCAAGCACTCTACCAACCATTGAGCTACACACCCAGCCACCTGTTTCATTTCACTCAGCACAATGCCCTTCAGGTTTTTCTATGTTATCAGAACAGAAGTTCCAACTTTTTAAAGGCTGAATATTCTATTGCAAGTAGCCTCAAATGTTTACCCTGTCTCTTGATTGCATCATTTTCTGTTGTGCCTGATTTAATTTTGTTTTGCTCATTACAGCCTAGAAGCAATAGGCTGCAACACACCATACACAGACACACAATACAGATTAGGTGCATTGTAGGTTCTACCATCTAGGTCTGTGTAAGTCCATGATAAGTACACTTATTTGATGGAGCCTCATTTGTAAAATGGGATAATTCTATCTGCTTTGCTTAGAATATTTATGAGGATAAAAGAATAAAAATTACTTTGTATTTTGTAAACAACAGAAGATCAATATGCTCCCCATTAGTTTTGGGGTACTTCTTACTTTCTGGCACCATAAGATCCTACAGCTCATCTTGTATTTCTCCTGCCCTGACCCTGGAATCAAGCATTGTTTCGAGGAACCCTGGTTTCCTTAAAATAGAGAATGATAAGTTTTATGCTGAAATGTTTGTTGCAAATCAAGAGCTACAATATGGATAAATTTCACAAGCTTGAACCTTGAATTAATGCCAGACAAAAAGAGTACCATTATTATATGATTATATTTATATAAATTCAAAAAAAGCAGTTTTACTTTTGACTTATAAGTCAGAGAGAAATAGTTAGGTTTATTCTGGGAGAAGACTTGGAAAAAAAAACAGGAACAGAATAGAAGCAAAGCTTCTGAGGTGCTGGTTAGGTTCTATGTCTTGACTGGGTATTAGATTGGAATATTCATCAATTTGTAAAAACCCAATGAGCTATTTATTCACTTTTCTCTATCTATATTTAACTTGAAGTTTAAAAAAATTTTAATATATTCAAATCATTCAAAAATTTGATAATTCTAAATTATACTGAATAAAGGTAGAAGACATAGCTCAATGATAGTGTGGGCTTAGCATGCATTAGGCCCTGAGTTCAATCCCCAGCACTAAATAAATATATTATACTGAGTAAATTTCTATATATCATTTGCCAGGAGAAAAACATGTGAACAATAGCCAATACAGGATATGTATGGCTGGAAACTCATTTCCTGAGAAAATATTAAAAACGTTTCTCTCTCTCTTCCAGCATAAAAGTAACAAGTATTTTCACAATCAATGCAAAGACAATTTGTACAAGTCATTTCTCAATAAGGGTTTGATTCTATTTTATGAATGCCACAAGAGGGGAAATATGTAAAGTACTATTAATCATTGTTTATAAGTGAGTAATAAGCTAAGATTAATCAAGTTAAGTAATTCACAGTAGGTCATCAATATTAGTCTTTGGGTTCCAAATTCATTATCTACAATGTGATGAAACTGCCTTATCTTCCAAGCTTAAATTCTCTTTATATATATATAAAAACCTATATACATATAACACATGTGTGTACATATATATATATATAACATATATAAAACATACGTAACATTTATTATTGCTTTCAAGTTTTTTTACATACATATTATGAGACAGAGAGAGAGAGGAGGGGAAACAAACTATTTTAATAGTAATATATTGAAATAGTGGCATACAGAGAAATAAAAGGGCTATGTCATACATACCATGTAACATGGGAATAGAACAAGAGTAAAGTTATAGAAAACATACAACTTCATTTTCTAAATGCTGTCTTGACACTGAGACACTCCAACTTATCAAATGTTTATGACATTAAGAAATAAAAACGAGGTTTTTATATTAATTAAACTGAGAAAACCACTTTCCTTAAAATAAGCAACAGATTTGGGGTTAAATTTAGTATCTCCATTAAAACAAATGGAAAATTACCATTATATAATCAAGAGAGTAAAAACTGATTCAAGTTATAGACTTGCCAACAGATGCTAAAATTAGTAGAGAAACCATACATTTACATTCTCAAATGAACTCCCAACAAATTACTTATCATTATGAAAAAACAAATAACTTGTGGAGAAACATGGTAGATACTACCTTAATCAAATGATCTACCACTAATAATGTGACAAACTACTATCATGTCCTCTGATGTAATACCCTGAGGACACAACATCACTTATGTAGTAGTATTTCTACCAAAAATGTACAACTTTAGTTTAATCATAAGAAAACATGAGAAGAACCCAGAGATATACTACAAAATAACTGGCCCAGGCTCTTCAAAAATATCAAAGGAAAAATCAACAAAAAAAGGCTAAGAAACTATTCCAGATTAAAACAGACTAAAGAGACATGACAACTAAATGCAATGTGTGATCCTGTACAGGAAAAACCAAATAATTGTAAGGATATAACCGAAATCTCTGATGGCACCTGAATATGGACTACATATGAGTAATGAATGCACTAAGTTTGAACTTCCTGAATATCTCAATAGTCATTTCTGATTATGTTACTGTCTTTGTATTTGAATATACAATGTAGCATGTAGGGGCAGAGGGACATAGGTCTGCAGTTTACAATAATTACTTGAGAAGGATTAAGGAAAAAAATTAACATACATGTAATACTTAAAAAGAATAAAGCAAGTAAGACACATGCTAACTACTGATGAACCTGAGTGAAAAGTGTGAGGTAGTTCTATATATTATTCTTGCAACTTTTTCTGTAAATTTGAAAACTATTTTAAAATAAAAATCATCAAAAATAATGGAGGAGCACACCATGGAAATTAAGAGCATTATTTAAATAAACACAACATAGAGCCACTATTTAAATAACTGGACAAAGTGTGATTAAATTTTCTATGTAAGAGTTTTTAGCAAAAACTTTAAATATTATTTTAGAAAAAAATAAGAAAGCATATTAAACACTGTTATGGTCTGGATCTAAGGTGTCCCCCAAAGTTCACAAGTGAGACAGTGCAAGAAGATTCACAGGAGAAATGATTGGGCTATGAGAGTTTAACTCAGTCAATGACTTAATCCTCTGATGGGATTAACTGAATGGTAACTGAAGTGGTAGGGAGTAACTGGAGGAAATAGGAATCAGGGTGTGGCTTTGAGTATCTGGAGAGTAGAGTTTCTCTCTCTCTGCTTCCTGATGATGCCAGCTGCTTCCTTCTGCCATGTTCTCCCGCCATGATGCTCTGCCTCACCTGGAGCCCCAAGGAATGGAGCCAGACTTCTAGGGACTAAGACTCTGAAACCATGAGCCCTCAAATAAACCTTTCCTCCTCTATAATTGTGCTGGTCAGATTATTTAGTCATAGCAGCAAAAAAGCTGACTAGAACAAACCCTATTGCTACACAACTCCAAAGGACACCCTTTACATGTCCCCTGGAGTGTGGTGCTGTTATAACAAATAAAATAGACACTATGCTTCCCTTCCTCTCAAGCAAATCATTTCTTTATGTAGTTTTGAAATCTAGATTTAATATAGAATATATCTTAGGAAAACAATACCTTTACAGGTACTTATCAACTTTGAAATTAATTTTGCTCATTTTTAATTTTATTTTCTTATAGTACTAAGGATTAAACTCAAGTCTTCAAGCACTCTAGGGAAGTACTCTACCACTGAGCCACATCACCGCCATCATTTCTAATTTTAGTAAGTCTTCTGCTACCAAACCAACCCAAATCCCAATATAAATCCTGAACAAATCAGATCCCTTCAAATATAAAAATCAATCAAACTAAAAACTCCACAAGTTCACAGGAAAGCCCCCAAACAAACTACATTATTACCTGTTTCTGAGGATAAGAAAAGGCTTCTTTTCCTATAGTGCGAAGAATTACATGATGCTGACCTTCCAAAATCAGCTGCTTACTGTCTTCTACAACATATGCCTTAAAAATACAAAGCACAAAAAATGTTATCCTCTTTGGTAGTAACTGAAAAAAGCAACCAACTGAACATCTGATGGGAGGCAGAAATACTTTAGCTAATATCTATAAATTATCAATAATCTTGGTTATTTATTCATTCAATCAATAAAGACTGTGCCTACAAAATCTCTTTTGATTCAATATAATTCAAATGGCCTGGATACCTGAAAGAGATAAATCTTGAAATCTTTCCTAATTCTCTCTAGATTCTTAAGAAACTGCTTCAAAAGAATTATGTCATAACACAGGGTTTGTCATCTCCCCCTCCCCACTGGAATGCCAATATATAGGGAAAGTTTTTTTCTTATATTCTTGATTCTAAAATGCCCTAGGGTTCATCACAGGAGAGAATAAATAGTGAGAATAATCATAAATCCTATCAGTGGAAATGTGATGTCCTTGGGACACCTTAAATATAAATACATATGCTTTAAAAAGAATTTTTTTCCTCTAAGACAGCTGATTTCATCTCTATTAAATATTTGTTCCAGTTTATAAATCACCCTCTTTAACTGCTTGTTTCAGAGAACATATATTTTTTTTATCTTAAATGGCTCCAATTTACTGTTATTGTTGCATTGTGCAAATACAGGCTTAATTTTTAAAACCCATTTTTTTAACTATTAGATTCAACAAACAAAAAATACTTAGTCAAAATGCTATAAGTTTCTAATACAGGTTTATTTCAATTCTGAACTTAACTTACTAAGGAGTAAACCCAGGTTAGCACTCTACACTGAGCTAAACCCCAATCTCCCAACGGTTCATACTTTTTGAATAGTATTGCATTAAGGCATGGCATAGCCCAGAACCTATTCAGCATCCCTATGTGCAAAATCAGAAAGGCAGGAGTTAAACAGTTAGGGAGGTGACCTTTAATTCAAAAGTGGATGAAAGTTGATGGATAAGATCTTAATACAATGTCAGACATCTTTTCTAACAGTCCCATGGAATCCAACAACAGTTGCCATGACTAATTCTATCATGCATCCTCCTCTCTGCACAACGGCTTAGATTTTTTGGGGGGTGCGAGGGGATTACCAGGGATTGAACTCAGGCACTCAACCACTGAGCCACATCCCCAGTCCTTTATCGTATTTATTTAGAGATAGGGTCTCACTGAGTTGGCTGGCTTTGAACTAAACGATCTTACTATTCAGCCTCCCAAGTTGCTGGGATTACAGACGTGTACCAGCACACCCAGTAAGACTTTGACTTTTTTAAACAAACTTATTTCTGGTTAAGACTGGTCAGGAGTTGTAGAATCTCTTTTTTTCCAACTTTCTTTTTTCAAAAAATTTTTTAAGATTTTGGTTTTCTCTTGAATCATATTTTATTCAGAGTCCTATGCTTCCTGGGCATCTTAGTCGACATTTAAAATGACTTTGCAAGTCTTCTCTAATTTAATGGTCATTTCTACATTCTCTAGAGCTCTCACTCAAAAACAATCTATCAATCACTTTCTCACTGAGTATCAATACACTAATAAGAACTAGCTACCACCAACTTCATATCTGAAACTTCCACTTTCCAAAAGTCAAGGATAATCACACTTTTAGATAGTGTTCTTCTTCAAGTGATCAGTAGTAGTAGTGGGGTTTTGTTCAGGACCATCTTTTAAAAAAAAAAAAAAACCTTCCCGCCAACGCAAGTTATTGTGAATTTCAAAATCAGTACAGAATACAGCATACAATACTCAAAATCTTGTCTCAAAACATTGCAGATTGTTACATGGCATGAACCTGTGGAGTGACACGCCATGAATGCCAAGAGTCTATTATACTTAATTGAAATGAATGGTGATTTCTATCAAGGGGCCATACTATTCAGCCTGAAAACAGGATCATCTTGATTTTCAGTTTTAAAAACATTTGATCTCAAGTTAATAGGATGTAAGTGATCTTTTTAACATAAAACACAATGACAGCAATCAGGTTACTTAAGCAATAGTTCACCTGAAACTTAATGAAGCGTGGCTTCAAAAACGGTTTTATAGGGCTGGGGAGATAGCTCAATTGGTAGAGTGCTTGCCTTGCAAGCACAAGGCCCTGGGTTCGATCCCCAGCACCGTAAAAAAAAAAAAAAAAAAAAAAAAAAACACGTTTTATTTTTATTAATTAAAAAACCCCCCTATGATAAATCTTCCCTTTGCATTTTTTCATATTTTACTGGTACATATTAGTATACATAACAGTGGAATTTGTTGTTGCATATTTGTACATGAATGTGATATAATGATAAAATTTGGTAAAGCTCATTCTGGCAGTATTTTCCCTTTCCCTGTCCTCCTCCTCCCCCTGGTCCTTTTCTCTATTCTACTGGTTCCCTTCACCCTCCTGTCACAACTTTCTTTTCCTTTATCCTCTCTAGCTTTCACATATGAGAGAAAAAAAATATGAACCTTGACTCTCTCATTCTGGCTTATTTTGCTTGGCATAATCAACTATAAATGATATAGTTTCATTCTTCTTTGTGGCTGAATAAAACTCCATGGTGTATATATATAACATGTTCTTTATTCATTCATCCACTGATGGACATTTAAGTTAGTTCTGTAGTTTGGCTATTGTGAACTGTGCTACTATAAACAAGGGTATGCAAAAACTTCTATAGAAAGTTCTTTTATTCTTTGGTATAAATGCCGAAAGAATGTCTGCAGTACTAGGCATCAAACCCAGGGCCTGGAACATGCTAGACAAGTGCTCTATCACTAAGCTACACCCCCAACAACAACAAAAACATGGTCCATATAAAAACGCCTGGTTTAACAAGAAAAGCCCAGGACCAGATGAAGTCTCAGCCCAGTTCTACAAGACCTTCAAAGAATTAACACCAATACTCCTCAAACTATACCATGAAATAGAAAAGGATGGAACCCTTCCAAACTCATTCTATGAGGCTAGTATCACCCTGATACCAAAACCTGACAAAGACACGTCAAGGAAAGAAAACTTTAGAACAGTATCCCTGAAGAACATACATGTAAAAATTCTCAATAAAATTCTGGCAAATCACATACAAAAACATATTAAAGAGATAGTGCACCACGATCAAGTGGGGTTCATCCCAGGGATGTAAGATTGGTTCAACATACAGAAATCACTAAACATAATACATCACATGAACAGACTTAGAGACAAGAATCATATGATTATCTCAACAGATGGAGAAAAAGCATTTGACAAAACACAGTATCTCTTCATGTTTAAAACACTAGAAAAACTAGGCATAGTAGGACTACACCTCAACATTGCAAAATCTATCTATGTGAAGCTCAAGGCCAACATCATTCTAAATAGAGAAAAATTGAAAGCATTCCCTCTAAGACCTAGAATGAGATATATTTGCCTTCTTTTCACCACTTTTATTCAATATCATCCTTGAAACTCTAGCCGGAGCAATTAGAAGAAAGAAATTAAAGGGAAACAAGTAGGAAAAGAACTCCAACTATCACTGTTTGCCAATGACATGATTCTATAATTAGAAGATCCAAAAAATTCCACCAGAAAAATTCTAGAACTAATAAATGAACACAGCAAAGTAGCAGGTTATAAAATTAACCATAAATCAAATGCCTTCTTATACATCAGTAATGAATCTACTGAAAAGAGAAATTAGGAAAACTACCCCACTCACATAGCCTCAAAAAAATAAAATAAAATACTTGGGAATAAATTTAACGAAAGAAGTGAAAGATCTCTATAATCAAAACTATAGACCACTAAAAAAAGAAACTGAAGAAGGGTCTTAGAAGATGGAAAGATCTCCCATGCTTGCAGATAGGCAGAATAAACATTGTCAAAATGACCATACTACCAAAAGCATTATATATAGATTTAATGCAATTCCTATTAAAATCCCAATGACATTCTTCACAGAAATAGAAAAAGCAATCAGGAAATTCATTTGGAATAACAAGACACCCGGAATAGCCAAAGCAATCCTTAGTAAAGAAAATGAAGTAGGAAGCATCACAATACTAGACCTTAAATTAGAGCCACAGTAACAAAAACAGCATGGAAAAGGCACCAAAACAATATGTAAACAAATGGTACAGAATAGAAGACACAGAGACAAACTCACATATACAGTCATCTCATACTAGACAAAGGCACCAAAAACATACATTGGAGAAAAGATAGCATCTTCAACAAATAGTACTGGGAAAACTGGAAATCCATATGTAGCAAATGAAATTAAACCCCTATCTCTCACCCTCACAAAAATCAACTAACATGGATCAAAGACTTAGGCACTAGAACAGTGACCCTGCACTAATAGAAGAAAAACATACCAAATCTCCATCCTATCAGCTGAGGACCGGACTTCCTTAACAATACCCGTCAAGTGCAACAAGTAAATTCAAGAATCATAAATGAGATGAAATCAAACTAAAAAGCTTCTTCCTTATCAAAGGAAACAATCAAATACTATAAAGAGAAAGGCTGCAGAATGGGAGAAAATGAGTGCAACCTACACCTCAGACAGAGAATTAATCTCCAGGACAGAGAGAACTCCAAAAACTTAACAACAACAACAAAAATAAAATAATATAATAATAACAACAACAACCCAAACAATAAATGGGTAAAGGAACTAAATAGGCACTTCACAGAAGAAGAAATACAATCCATCAACAAATACAGGAAAAAATGTTCAACATCTCTAGCAATTAGAGAAATGCAAATCAAAACTACTCTAAGATTTCATCTCACCAGTTGGAATGGCAATTATCAAGAATACAAACCATAGGGCTGGGGAGATAGCTCAGTTGGTAGAGTGCCTGCCTTGCAAACATAAGGCTCTGGGTTCAATCCCCAGCAGCGCAAAAAAAAAAAAAAAAAAAAAAAAAGAATACAAACAATGATAAATGTTGGCAAGGATGTGCGGGAGAAAAGTACACTCATACATTGCTGGTGGGACTACAAATTGGTGCAACCTCTCTGGGAAGTAGTATGGAGATTCCTCAGAAAACTTGGAATGGAACCACCATTTGACCCAGTCATCCCACTCCTAGGTTTATACCAAAAGGACTTAAAAGCAGCATACTATAGTGATGCAGCCATATCAATGTTTATAGCAGCTCAATTCACAACTGCCAAACTACAGAACCAACCCAGATGCCCTTCAACAGATGAATGGATAAAGAAACTGTGGTGTGTATATACAATGGAATATTACTCAGCCTTAAAGAAGAATGAAATTATGGCATTTACCGGGAAATGGATGGAACTGGAGAATATGCTAAATGAAATAAGCCAATCCCAAAGAACCAAAGGCCAAATGTATTCTCTGATATTCAGTTGCTAATTCAGAATAAGGGATGGGGTGTAAGAATAAGGTATTTGGACTAAAGAGAGGGGAGTGAAGACGGGAGAAGCATGGGGGTAGGAATGATAGCAGAACGAATTGGACATTACTACCCCATATCATATATGATTACATGACCTGTGAAACTCTGCATCATGTACAACTAGACAAATGAGAAGTTATACTCCATTTATGTGTGATGTGTCAAAATGCATTCTAGTATCATGTATAACTAATTAGAACAAATTTTAAAAAGAAAAAAATATTAAAAGAAGAAAAAAAGAAAAAAAATACCTGGTTTAATAAAAATAACACTCTAGAACATCTGAATCAATTTAATGACCTACTACTGGAATTCTCTATGCTAGTTCTTATAGTAGTGACACAAATCATAGCTTTGTCCCAAAATTGAGGTAAGGATGTTCCTGGACAACATCCTTAATTTCACTCTAGCATTATTTTTAAAAAACAGGTCAAAACATGCACATGATACAAAAGGGTGTGCTGTTAAAAAAAAGTTTTTCTGTATTACTATTCTGTTCATTTAAGAGAAATTACTGCCTAAATACTCATTCTGGGCTACCACATGTGGACTTTACTTGAATTTGAATTTTTAACACACTGGTATTTTAAAATTCAATGGTATTTTCAAATAATTTGGGGAAACTAAAGAGACCAACAATTAAGTAACTATTAAGGAATTATAAATGATTTGGCTGGGAGAGAGGAGAGAGAACAATACTGTGGGATTATATTAAACAAAAATATTGAACTTGGGGTACAGCTCAGTGGTAAAGCATTTACCTAACATATACAAGACCAAAAAGGTTCAATCTCCAGCAATGAAAAAATAAGTCTTCATCTATTAGAAAAGTCTTTTAAGTTGCTATAAGTCCATACAGAAACATTTATAGATGAACTATGTCATTTTTTGAAAAATGACAGAAAAACCAAGCCTAGTATGTACAACTGGCCTTGGATTCAATCCTCAGCTCTTAAAAAAAAAAAAATAAAGGTAAATATGAAAAAAGGAGGGAGGGGGCAAACAAAATAGGTGACATGAACAGCAACAACTTAATGACTCTTAAACCTTAATAATGGTACCCAAAGGCTCACAGTGCTTTGCTTCCTTTGTTACAAAAGTATTGAAAACTCCCAGAATAAAGAATATCAAGAGTTTAAGGGTTGGGGATATAGCTCAGTTGGTAGAGTGCTTGGTTTGGCCCTGGTTCGATCCCCAGAACCACAAAAAAAAAGTTTAATAACCCCTGCTCTCATAGAGCTTACCATATCCATAATATTCTCAGTTACACACAGAAATAACAATAACACAGAAAAAAAGTCATCTAATTTGAAATTAATTCTTTAGGCAAAAAATTTTAAAAGTGTATGGAACTGTTAAAAAAAAAAGTCATAAAACAACTGCAATACTGATGTGAAAAATTTAAGCAGAAAATATATAAACAGTAGTATACATTTATTCTTCAGCTTAATAATCAAATATTTATGAGGTTATTGCATGCCATCTTTCTGTGGCAGGTTGGTTTTTGTTTGTTTGTTTTTTGTTTTTTGTAGTGCTGGGGATTGAAATCCAGGGCCTTGTGCATGCAAGGCAAGCACTCTACCAACTGAGCTATATCCCCAGCCCCCTATGGCAGTTAAGTAGAGTTGCTATATTAATTACTGGCATTCTCAATACTTGAATATGGAACATGCGCACAGGGAACACATCACACTTTGTAAGCACTGTACCGTAAATAGAAAATGCAATGTCTTAAATAAAACTGTACACTGGAAAAAAATTTAAGGCTTGCTAAAATAATTTAGTAGCTCGTACCTTCCATAATATGACAATATTCAAATCCACCTCGCTGCATTTTTTAATCAATCTCAGAGCATCCTCTGTTGAATGTTTTTCCGTATGCAGAGACAACTGAGCTTGTGGTTTTTTCAACTCAGAGGATAAACTTCGATAAAAGAAATCTGCACATGGGCTTGCTGAACTTACTATCTGTTAAAAGAAAATCATATCTGTATGTAATGCTTTTAATTAAATACGTCTTGTCAGAACTTATTGTGTATCACTCATTTAAAGGTACTCTGCCAAAATTTACAATTCTATAACTTAAATATACCCAAAAGACTTATTCAGTAACATCCTGTCAATATGAGTGAATACAGGATGGTTACCGGAACACTTAAAAGATATGATACAAATTACTCAAATCTTAAAAGCTGTCACCCCAAAATAATTAATCTATACTCCCATGGACTTCCAAATAATCCAGGGAGGATGAATAAAACAATTAAATGTTGAAAACAAATATTTACTATTAAAATAAGAGGAGTGTTTCTCAAACACTTAGAACACTAGACAATATTCAGTGAAACAGAATGCAAATAGTTGTTGGCATTAACTTGGCTTTTACACTTGCCAGGAAAGAACATGAGAAAAGAATTTAAATGAACTCAGAACTAACTATAGGAATTCCATTAATGGAATACTGTGCTTCATAGTAAAATCTCTGCACTTAGGGTTTCATGAATTGCAGGCTATGTATATATCATGTAGATGTAAGCTTTAAGATAGTAAACAAATTTTAAATATTAATGTATACTTTTTCCTTATGAGTGAATTTTCTCTGGTAAAACATGTCTCTCAGTTTTCTCCTTAATCTGCAGTACTTGGAAAATTTATTCAACCAGTTGTGTCAAAAGGGGAAATGTCATCAGACAAAACTTTCCTATGTTCATATATGAATACACAACCAGTATAACTCCACATCACATACAACCACAAGAATGACAAGCTATACTCCACGTATATACAATATGTCAAAATACATTCCACTGTCATGTATATCTAAACAGAACAAATTTTAAAAAGGAAAAAAAAGGGGAAATGTCTTTGTTTCTGCCTTCTACGGTAAATTATTTAACAAATACAATAAAAAATTACAACCTTAATATAATCTAAGGGCCCTACTGATATTTCCAGGGATTTTTAAATTTTTAAAGAAACAAACAAACAAACTGAAGGTCTGAAAACTAAACTCAACCACATTCAAAGCATATTATCTCCAAAAGTCATGCATGTTTTAGAATTATTGGGCTTTTATAGCCATGAGATATTTCTAAATAGCTGCTTCTTAAATTGTCAAAGATTGTCACAAAGTGTGCATCAGATGAAAGCCAAGGATAAAAGAAGTAAAAAATTATAAAGTTGTTTGAAATTATCAAAGAGAACACAAAGAAAAAAAATCATACCATAATAATATTCAGTTACACAAAATTATATCATGTGGGTCCAGTATTTTCAAAGTAGGTCCCCAGATAACTTCTTCACATTATCTGCAGGGCTGGTTAAAAAAAGCAAATTCCCAACTCACGGTGCAATGAACTAAGCTTTAAAGATGAGGATGCAAAAGCCTATACTTCTACAAAATCCTCTAAAATCTTGACACTCAAACTAGGGTCTGCAGAATAAAACTCAACGTTACCTAGTATAACAATTTAGGACCTTAGGTTCTTACTCTCATCCTACTGAATCAGAATTTGCATCTAACAAGATCCTCAGTAAACATTTTTTGAAAAGATTAAAAACTACTGCTCAAGTTGATTCTTACACACAATTATAATGGGGTATCATTGCCGTCAACAATAGTACCTTTAAAATCACAAGATAGACTTAATGTATCTAGTTTATTATTTGAGTTTCAGAACCATATAATATGCCAATATCCTAGAGTTAATATCTATATATTGTACTAGGACCATTTCTCCTAACAGAAAATTTCCCTCATATAATTCTGGTTTTTTTTTTAAATTCCAAGATCTATGTTTACATCATAAAATTTTTTAAAAAAATAATTTTAACAGAGAAACAACATGTATCCCATTTGTTTACAATAAAAATAAATTTAAAAAAAAAAGAAATAATTTCAAGTAAGTAAAATGGTATGGTTCATACTATATTTTTGGTTTGTTTTAGGGATTAAGCACAGGTTGCAATACTCAACATTTGAAACATTCATCCTCCATGGAGTATGGGGATTACTAAAGTAACTATTTTGCTCAAATAGTCAGATATTCCAGAATTATTATTTTTAAATCAAATATCATTGTGTTTATTTGCATACCTGTTCATTTCCAAAGATGATATCTGCAAAGGTATACCTTTCTGAGGACTGCATGGCACCTAAAAAAGAAAGGGAATGAACTAATCATATCATTGCCACAAAATATAAAATGAACATTTAAGGAAGTATAAAAGTAAAATGAATTTACCTTCTTTTTCCTTACATCTTATTGCTTTGAAGCAAAACTTTCCCTTCTCCCTACTGGCAAGTTGGCCTCTAGGAAGAAAATGGAAGTTTTAAGATATTTCTCAGATCATGACACAGTAAAACCTAATTAATTATTCAGACTTTTCAGTCAAATTAGAAAATAATTCATAATTATAACTAATGCTTCAGAAACATTTTTGTTTTCATTTCAATGAAGTCAATCTTCATTCACCTCTTATGATAATATTTAAGTTTTCTCAAAACACATGTGTGTATGTGAGATACATTCCAAATAAACAGCAAGATAAAAAGATTACAACTGGGAGTGGCAATCCCACCACTCTATCATTTCTTCATTTCCTTTCAGTATATTCTCATATATATGACTTATACCAATTCAACGCACACACTTTGCTATGTGGGTGTATTTTCCCCCTATTGCAGACACTTTAAAAATGTTAATGAGTATATTTTGATGACCATAAGAGTCTGAGTTATAACATAATTTGCATTGAAGCCACAAAACAATTTTCCCATTAACATAATCCCATAATAAACTACTCTGATCACATGAATTTTCCCATATTTTGAATTTATTATTTTATATAAAGATTATATAAGGTTATATAAAATAAAGATTTATAAGAATTATATAAGGATAATGTGAGGTTAAGGTGTAAACATTTTTACATCTTTTGAAATATACTATTTTACATCTTTTGAAATAGACTATTCAGTTCTTTTCCAGTAATAGCCAATATTATTTTCAACTCACATCAATTTTATAACCATAAGGCAATCTTATATTAGTCATAGGATGACAAGTTGACAGGAATATTCTGGACAATTGTCAATGTGTATGACAAGTGTATATTCTTTTGTTTGTATGTTATAATATGAAATATACAAAAAGTCAGTAGAAATACAGACATAGCTATACAAAGAATAACCAAATCTACCAGGAATGAAGAAAACAAAACATCTTTATTCTAGTATAAACATATCTTAACTGTTTTGAGTTTCTGATAGTGATCAGGTACTGATTTTACAAATGCAAAAACAAACAAACAAACAAAAAAGAACGAAAAGAAAAAGAAAGAAAGAAAAATGTAAGTAGAAAAATGTGGAAAGGAATAAAAAGATGGAAAAGACTGGACCAAAACAGGTAATTTGGTAAGAATGAAGGAAAGAAGGACTGTATAGAGGGGAAAGAGGGGTGGGAGGGGTGGAGGGAAGGAAAAAAAATAATCAACATCATTGCCCTATGTAAACGTATGATTACACAAATGGTATGCCTTGACTCTATGTACAAACAGAGAAACAACATGTATCCCATTTGTATACAATAATAAAAAAAATCAAAAAAAAAAAAAAACAGGTAATTTGGTTTACAATCATGTCAACAAGGAAAGCACAATTTAATACTAAAAAAAGAAATTTTATGGCTGAATAATATTCCATTGTGTATGCATACCACAGTTTATCTATAAAGAATAATAATATTATGGCATTTGCAAATAAATGGATGGAATTGGAGAATATCAAGCTAAGTGAAATAAGCCAATCCCAAAAAACCAAAGGCCAAATGTTTTCCCTGGTAAGTGAATGATGATATATAATGGGGGTGGTGGGGTGGGGAGTGAGAGAAGAATGGAGGACCTTTAGATTATGTAGAAAGAAATGAGAGGGAGGGAGGGTATGAAAAATCGTGGAATAAGATAGACATCATTACCCTATATACATGTATTACACGAATGGTATGAATCTACAACGTGTACAACCATAGAAACAAAATGATGCACCCCATTTGTGTCAATGAATCAAAATGCAGTCTGTAAAAAATGAAATAAATAATTAAAAACAAATAAATACAATTAAATTTAAAAAATTTTAAGGACAGCATCAATAATCTTATGATATTCTGGTATTACTTTGAAAAATCAAGCAGTGATGACAGAACTTCTTATGAAGAGAGATAAAGGCACAAACCTTTATTTTCAGCAAGATTTACAGAGTTCTGTAATTTCCAGTGCTTGCTACTACTTGATACTTGGACTATGTGGAATTCCTTAACACCTGCTTCACTCTGAAAAAGAGAAGAGTTATTCACAATTTAGGAGCACTAAATTAAACTATTCTGATAAGAACAAAATTCAGATGTTACCCGAGTCTTTACCAATTAACATCAGATGGGATTTTTTATCTTGAAAAAGGTCAAAATGCACATTTCAGAAAGTTAACATTGGGGAGATTCAAGATGGCGGACTAGAGGGAGGCTGCGTTCCTTGTCGCTCTGTAACTCCGGTTTCAAGCAGAGGATATCTGTTTCTTGGTGAGGCAGTTTTTGCTGTTTATCTATCCCCTGCTGTTTACCCCATTTGTCTACTGTGATCACCTGCAGTCTGCCAGCATATCGACGCCTTTTTTGAGTGCAGATTGCTCGTTGTCAGGCGCCTATCATCTGCCATTTGCCTGCCTCTTGCCTGTCCTATCCATCACCCAGCGCACGAGGTTCACCTCCCGATTCCCGACAAGAGTCAGCAAACTGATCGCGGACCACCAGTGGAGCACCAGCTGCCTGCTGTTGCCTGGAAGTTCACTGTTACAGTACCTGCAGGTTTGATTACACCTGGCTGCCGCCATTTTGAGACAACAGCCAGGCCCCGTAGAACCCCTGGCCGGACTTGAGCCCGTCTCCAGGATCCCTCAGCCCGACCGATTACTCCCACTTCTGGGGCCCTCACATCAACTGACTCTCCCTGCTGCCAGGACCCCCAGAACAACTGACTGCACCCTATCACTGGGACCCCAGACCGACTGATTGCACCCGGCCTCTAGGATCAGAAAGTTAACATTATTTAAATTCCTGACATTCTTAAACAGCAAAGTAAACATTTTATCTGAGAGGTATTTTGAAATATAATGCACACCCAGTGGTAAATTTTAAAATACTGAAAGGCACTGAGTTATCAGAATCTATCACAATAAGATATTGGAGTATTTAATAGGATAAAAATTATCTGTTGTCAATGTTTAAATAAAACTATGGACTTTTATTTCTTTTGCTCCTTCTGAAATCTCAATCAATTAAGGCAAGGGAAAAAAAAAAAAAACAACAAGGAAAACCTACAAAATACAGCCTCAGTGTATAGCCTACATGTACATGAAGCAACTTAAAGAGGATATAATTTTTATTCTCCTAAATAAAGTTATTTTGGAATTAAAATGATTAAAACTTTCTTATCCAACTACAAACATTCTAATTTTTTTGAAGATCAAAGTACTAACACATTAAATATTCTAAAAAAGTGATCATGCCCATTTATGAATGCTATAAACAACAGAACTAATACTAATAATTCAAGTATTATCTGAACTACTGAATCAATCTGAGTCTAAAGTTCTATAATTATGAGATCACATTCCCTTCTTCAAGAACATCCATTCTGATATTTAGAGTGCATAAAAATAGAAAAACTTTGGAAATACCATATATTAAGGAAATGGTACTGTCAGAAATGTATAATTGAAGGATTACTAAGTTAACACTGTGTATGAAATTTTGAAGAATTTCATAAATTTAATTATATCAATAGAATATACTCAATGATGAGACCAGAAAGCACTTCAAGAGGTTTCTTTTAGATTGCATTACTAGCATATGGGGCTATATATTATATAAATATGTACCTTATTAATATCAGCAGATCCTTTCATTTGAAGAGAAGCTAAGGGATAAAATTACAAAGCTAATAGATAATTAAGATGATTTCACAATATTCTATATGAATATTCCCAAATTCCTAGCTTATGTTGTCTTGTGAAGGAAAAAAAAGAAACTATACTTTAAAAAGGGCAAATATTTCAAATGTTTTGTTAAAAACAAAACTCAGCTCTAAACCAACTTACAGTATTGGTATTTTCCACATCCACAAAGACTAGCATATTGCCTCCTCTGCCTTCTTCATCTTCTAGAGAATTACTTCTGCAGACAGTAGCTCGCACATTCAAAGATCGGCTGGTACAAATAACTGCAGTGTGTCTTAATATTCTGTGTCTAAAGAAATAAATGTACATGCAAATTTAATCTAAATTAAATATCATTCTCTAATAAAATCATTCCCTGTGTTACCATTCTCTAATTACAAATAAAGATTTTAAAACCTGATAACTCAGGACCATTCATATTCTAGAAAAACAAAGAAGATATAATAAAGTAAAATTATGTAGTTAGCCCATCTTTAAATTCTTTCTTCTCAATTTGGAAGGAAACTATTAACCTCCCTGACTCCAGGCTTATTCACTTGTTTCATGGAGTAATGTCTTGATTATGCCTCTTTCTGATACAACTACCAAGCTCTTCACCATCTAGTTTAACATTTCAAAGGTTTAGTTCTCTTTACTTCTTTACACAAAGCTTACACTGTGGCTGAACTAACTATATTCAGTTTATAGTCTCTAAATTATAAATCTTTTTTCATAGATATGGCCACTCCCTGGAATATCCCACTACTCTCTTGCCTACTCCCTTGCTCTCCAAATCCTGACATCTTTACTGTCCTTGGAAGCTCTTTTCACCACTACCACACTCCACAAAGCATTCCTTGATTGCTTTGGCCAAAATAATCCCCTTCTATCATCTTGTGAAAAATTACCATTTACTGAGGATTTAAAATGTACCCATATTTATAAATACTTCATTTTGATCCTGAAAGTTTTACAAGATATTAAGACATTCCGTTGAATAAAATAAATGTAGCATAATTATTCCTAGTTAATTTTATAAAATGAGAACATTTTACAAATGTTCTGCTGTGCAATACACAGATCCCAGGTTCTGGTGAGCCAGTTAGATATAATTTCTTCAGTGATTACCCATTATAATTCCACTCTAATCATTTGTTCTGAAAATACCATACTGATATTTTGTTCATACATTAGAGAGAGGCACTAAGGAGAAGAATAAAGTAATTTTCTTAAAAACAGATAGTTGTAGTTTGGTTGGTTCATCTACAAATGATATCCTATTTTAATATATTGGTGTTTATTAATTTCATCATTGTGAGAACTTTGGCCATAGTACTTAGTCACAATGAAGAATCATGAAGTTTATAGACAGAGGCAACTAAAAAGACCAATGTAGTTAAATATTCTCTACTTTTTGCTATTTAGAATTAAGATATATTTGGGATAACTTCATATAAAAACATCATGCATGATTTAGAAAATAATAATTCCTCAAAAAGTGATATATATTAACAAATACAGAATGCTGATTCAAGTATGTGTACCTATATTAAACATACTGGTAAAATTTTTAAAATTTTATAATACTTACCGTATTTTAGGTTGCTTTTTAACACTTTCATAGTAAAACAAAAAGTTAATTTCATGAACACCTTCTTCATCTGGCCCACGTAACCACATTGGTAGCTGGACTGAAGCTCCAGGTAGAAGAACAGTGTCAGGAAGGGGAACAGATATCACCTCTGGCTGACTCCCTATACCAATGCCAAAGTCTACAGAAGAAGCCGATGATATGAGTGCTGTACACACAGAGGTAGAGTCTGTCACAACAGTCTTGTAAGCACTACAATTTTCAGAAGCTGAGGGGCTCAGTGGTGTTAGAACAGCAGTATTACCACCAAAAGTAAAGAATTCTGGACGTTTAGAAACGACCTTCAATCCAGTAAGAGGACATTTGCTGACATTGACAAATTCTACATATGCTTTTCGGATTTCTCCACAGAGGAGCCCTGTAGGAAAATGTATAAAGAACACCTGCATTGGAGGGAAAAAATATTATTATATTGTCTGTTAAAAATTCTGAACTACTAATGAGTAATGCTTTTAAGATGCTATATGTCTTTACTAAAGGTTTATAAGTATTTCTTAATTCTCTTTGATAGCTTTTAAAAATAAACAGCTCCATTTTAGAAAAACACAGTAAGACACTCAGATTTTGAGTTAGGAACTAAAGGTAAAATACAAGAAAGCAAACCTATAAAAATTCCACAACTTTGTAGCTTATGGACAAAAAAAATGATAAATAATTTAACATGACTATAAAATAATAATCATTTTCAATAATCCTTATCACTGTCAGTTTAAAAAGCTCAACTATACATCCTTAAAATAAAAATATATACCAGGGGTCTTAAAGAAGAAGAGCACCTAAATCTGATTATACATCCATAATTACAAAATCCACAATGCTCCAAACAACCTCAGGCTTTTCATTAAACTGCATGGGGGCAAAACCTGGTATAACCAATAGTCTTTTTATCGGCAGATAAAAACTAGGTATATACTGTTCTTAGATTACATGACAATTATCATTAGGTTCTCACTTAGAAGAAACCAAAACTGGAAACTTAAGGTGACAACTTATGAATGTGGTTTAATGTATAAAAGACCAAATTAAACTCAGATTGGAAAATCCATCCCAGTACTCCCAGAAAAAAGTCTCTCATCCTAATTCCACAACCCCCAAAATGTTATATAAATGCACATTGTATGTTTTAAATTTAAAGAAGAATGATTAGGAAGTGGATCTACTAAAAGATCTGCATTTGTAACAAAACAAAAAACACAATTTCTTTAAATAATAGTTTTCTTAAACTATCACATGTAAGGTTAAATAAAGAACAAGTGCTGTCAAAAACAAGATGAATGTAAATTGAGAATATTGTGTACTGAGGAATGAACCCAGGGGTACTTACCACTGAGCTATACCCCCAGCCCTTTATTTATTTATTGAGACAGGGTCTTGTTAAGTTGCTAAGGGTCTCACTAAATTGATGACACTGGCCTTGAACTTGATGAGGATGGCCTCTTTCCTCAGCCTTGGGACACCACTGGGGATTACAGGCATGTGCCACAGTGCCAGGGTCAACAGAGGTTAATATCAATTATCATCTGGTTCAACTTTCCTCATTTTATAAATAAACTTTCAAGGGACAAATAGTTAGGGATGAAACTAAGTCTAACACTAAAGTCAGGTGTGGTGGTGTACACCTGTAGTCTCAGCTATTCAAGAGGTTAAGATGGAAGGATTGCTTAACCCCAAGAGTCTGAGACCAGCCTAAGCAACACAGTGAGGACACATCTCAAAAAAAGTAAAGCTCTATCCAAAACAACGTTATCCAAGAAGCACTGCTTTTAAAAACAATTTGTACATTAACAGTCTTATATTTTAAGTGATACAGCTTAATGAAAACTATAAACTAGTAGAATCACTTAAAGATGAATAATTTATTTTGACAACTTTACACTGATCAAAATAATCTCTTCTGAAAGTAATGCTCTCAAAAATGCTTACCTATATAATCCCAAACAAATGTTTTAAACTATAATGGTGAGTAGCCCTAAAGTAGCACTTAAATTCTAACTCATTTCAATTGTTCTTCAGTCCCTTAACTTCTAGTTATAACCATGCAATATGAATCAAAATTATTACTATGGGAACTTGACAAGGTTGGACAAGATGTATGAAAAAAAATATTAAGATTATGAGATGGAATTGGCTTGCCAGATTTTAAAAAAAAAATGATAAAGTAACTGTATAATACTAACACAGAAAGAAATGAAGAAATCATTACTGAACAGAAAAGGAGGCATACAAATACAATCAAACAGGAAGGGGTACCTTTGGTACATTGGTAAGTAAAAAGATAGCACAATGGGTTGCCCATATCCTATTAATGGTATTGGGACTAGAAACGAAGTTTGATTTCTGTCCCCTTGCTATTCAGAAGAAAATATTCTCCAGATTTAAAACTCGCAGATATTAAAAAATAAATAAAACCAGGGCTGAGGATATGCCTTAATGATAAGAGCCCTTGCCTATCATGAGAGAGACCCTGAGTTTGACCCCCCAGCACTGCAAAAAAATAATCTGTAATTTTACCAAGGAAGCCTATTAGTAAATATAAAACTTATATACAACAAAGTAAAAGACTACCCAACATGATTTCATGTAAGTTAAAAACCTCAACATGGTGAAAGATACCAAATCGAAGATAAAACATGTAGAAAGTATTTTTTAACCAGAAAATGAGGCTCAGGTCCATAAGTCTTTTATTACCTTTAAATGCAACATAATTTAGCAAGTGTCAAACCTGGATAGAATAAATATACTGCATGTACCCACACATGCACACACACACATCACTCATCACCACTTTCATGTGTAGTTCGACTCTACTTATAATTATTAAAACTGTAATTAAGTGCACAAGAAAGACATAAAAAGATAAACGCTCCTTCACTAAGGAAACTTGAAGATGCAGGAAGAAGGGTCTCCTTCCAGTGTTCATATTTATATGCTTCTATGACACAACCCTGCCTTTGATCACTCAGGTAAGAAACTTGATCCAGGTAGGCTGCTTTTCTTTTCCAGAAACTTGAAATTTGAAATGGCATAAAGACTAAAAGTTGATGAACTATAGTCATATCAAAGTAATTCTCTGCAGGTGTGGTGGTACATGACTGTAACCCCAGTGACTTAGGAGGCTGAGGCAGGAGGATCTCAAGTTCAAGGCCAGCATCAGCAACTTGGTGAGTCCCTAAGCAACTTAACAGACCTTGTCTCAAAAATAAAAACTAAAAGGGGTCTGGGGCTATGTCTAAGTGATTTAAGCACCCCCTGGGTTCAATCCCCATTATACCCGCCCTCCAAAAGAAATTCCTTCTAGAGGCTTATAATGTTTGCTCCTAAATTCTCTGGAGCTGTTGAATGCCCCTTCTTTGAAACTTCTTGTTCCATAATACGTTAATTCCCCTGAGATATTAAAATGTCTTTCAACTAAATATTACTTTCTCTGTAACTAAAAATTCCTTTCATACTGCATGAAAGTAGGATAGGGTGGGATAAGAGGGTAAAGGGAATACTGGGTTTTTTTTTTCCACATACTTCTATATTGCTTAAATATAAGCATTCACTCACACACTATTGTGATAAATTAAAAAATTACAAAATTACTAAGTTTAAAATAACCAAATTGTTTGCTAGAAGTTCTGTCCCAATTTCCATTAATTTAACGTTTATTATTTTATAACCTGGCTGTGACTTAATATGAATTTGTATAATTACCTTATTTTGTAAATTGAATTATTTTAAAACTTGCCTAATAAGACTTTAAAAATATAGCTCAATGTAATATCAACAACTTCAAAGTCTAAAATTAATTTATTTAAAGTATCTTCTGGCTATGTCAATTATTAAGTCCATTAAATTTTAGAAGTGAAATACCTCCAATAGTGGCATTTCTTCAGTGATTATAGGATCTAAACGTCGATCAGGACCATATTTAATAGATGTTTTTTCTTCTTTTGTGTTGTTAAGTCGAGGACCTTGAATTTCTAAATCCTGTCTCCCTCGGACTGACATACTCAAGGAATGCTTTCCTGAAATAAAAAACAACCAATGCCCTAAAATAATCTGATATGTTAACTGACAAGAATTTAACTTGAATATATGAATACTTAAATTTCAGATAATTCAATTACTGATTAACATGATTAATCAAAGAAATACCACCTATGTTATGCTGCTTAATTTTTCATTTCTTTTGGATTTACTTATGTTGCATAAAGACTATAAATCACTGAAGAGAAGTTCTTTGAAAACTGTATTTTCTAAACTATAATGCTTATTAATCAGAAAATTCTGAGAGAATATCCTAAGTCCAATATTTAATTGGGCCATCAGAAGATAGAGAATAAATATTCAAATGAAAAAAAATTTAAAACACAGAACAGGCCAATTCTTCACTTACTCATATTTGAATACATAATAACCTGAATAATTTCAGGATTATTAAATACATCTTCTCAAAAGACTGAACAAAGAAAATTAAATACGGTATAGGTAGTTTTAACTTATTTAATTCATGTGAGATTTTTCCCAAAGGCTTCCATACAGTACATGTATGTACTTTAAAAAAAAAAAAAAAAAAAAAAAAAAAAAACTCTATCTTTCCTGCATGCCTACTCAAAGCCTTTAATATGCTGAAGGTTACAGTAAGGGTTCCAGGCCAGATATATAATGTAGCATTTCCCACACTTCATGATTCAGATCCCTATTAGCATTTTACATAATATTGAACTACACTAAAACATCATGAAAACTCAGTTTTTAAGATGAGACTTATTTTAATAGTTAATTCATAGTCTCCACCTACTAATACCTTCTAATTACATATAGATTACGCTATTAATGCATATGTTTAGTCCTTAAACGAAAAGTTAGCTATATTTTACTGACAACCATAACTTTGTGGTAGTAAGTCAAGAAATGAGGTATGCACAAATGGGAAAGGAGCTTCAAAAAGTTCTTAACACCCAGTTATCTTGCTTTTAAAATGCAACAAATTAGCAGAATTATTTACAAACAAATTTGTCTGGTACTTGCCAAACAAGAAATACAAATACAGTATAAAAATAAAGAACACCTTACTCAGTCTTAGTGTATTTTTTTTTGTTTAGAACTTTTTAGTCATTATGAATTCCTTATTTTCTAATTTTGTATTCGATTATCTTAGATATGCAGGCAACAGAAATATTCAACAGGGGATTAAAAGAATCAAGTTTTCTAAGTGTTCCAAAAGACTTCCCATTATTAATAACCAGCTTTTATAAGTGCTAAATTCACAAGTATCAATAACTAGTCACTTTAATTTGTTATAAGATACATCCACTAAAATGAAGGGCTGGGATAGAAGGTTTAGTAGTGAACTCCTTTCCTACCATCTTTTCAACCTACATGTAATTACATATCATAATTACCAGGTAATATCAGATCCTGAAAGACTCCCTGAATTAAAAAAAAAAAAGGATAACTATGTTTAGTGTATCTATATTATAGTTTTAATCTTCAAAAAAATTGTAAAACATTCTACATATGGCACCAAGAATATCAATTTACACTAAAACTACAGTCTTCTTCAGGATAGAAAACAAGTATTTAGTTGCCAATGATGTGAAAAACAATGTTTTTTAATTTGTTCTATGCTTTTTTTTTAGGGGGTAACTGGGGATTGAACTCAAGGGCACTCGACCACTGAGCCACATCCCTAGTCATATTTTGTATTTTATTTAGAAACAGGGTCTCACTGAGTTGCTTAGTGCCTCACTTTTGCTAAGGTTGGCTTTGAACTCAAGATCCTCCTGCCTCAGGCTCCCGAGTCACTGGGATTACAGACATGCGCCACCGCACCCGGCTGTTCTATGCTTTATAAAAAAGAACATATTCAAAAAATAGAATAAACTAAGGTGGTTTCTGTATTGGCAGCAGACATCTTAATAAATGGTTAAAATTTATTTGCTGAGAATTTACTAAATTTGCATCAATAACAGAAAAGAATTATCAAAAGAATATATATTAGAAAGGGAAAACGTTAAGGTTTTTAAGCTATGTAGAGGTTAAAATAAATTAGTCATTCTTACATCTGCCTAAATACTTTTATCTAAAGGTATATTAGCCCTATTTAGAAAATACATCATTTTCATCCATTTTATTCTATGGAATGACTTAGGTATTAGTTTCTAATTGTTTAGCAATGCTATAACTTTACCTGTATGACATCCAGGAAGAGCACCAATGCCATCTACTGTCAAGGAGCCCTGAATAGTGCCAAGATTATAAACAACTCCCAGAATATGCAGCTCCCCTATGTGATGGGGAAAGAGCTTTAGTCTCGCCTGTGGAGATATTTAAGTGACTCTTATTATGTTTTCATAATATCAAATAGTGCAATACCTAAATTCTATAATGTTGCAAAAATAAAAACACATGACCTAAACTTTTCAAATACCAATATTTCTTATTGAAAAGCATCTTTTTCAAAAGAAAAATCTCTAAGTTCAACAATTACAATAGATACTCAATAGTTTTAATAAAAATCTAAATATGCCGTTCAAATAAATATCATGTGAAATTACCACACTGACACTAAGAAGGAAGTGAAAACTTTTCACCAGGCTTCCTAGGAAATTAATCAAAGACCACTACAAACCTACTTCCCCACCAATTTTTTCCTAATTTCAATTTCCTAATCATCTAAATTTTAGTTCTTAAAATACTGGAATATAATAATTTCACTGAGATAAACTGATTTTTATTAAATGTTTTCAGCTTACTGTTAGCAAAGTATAAAACAGAAAAATGATAAACGATTACCACTTTAGATTCTTCACTATTAATTAAGAATTCTGAAATAACTTCAGTTCCAATCATTTCAGGTTCACCTGTAATCTAAAACATAAGTCATTTTAAAAATATACATATCTAATAAAGTGTCAGATTAATATTCTTATATACCAATATTAAGAAACAATAACACTAATTAAAGGTAGCATTACTAGATTCTTTGTGAATGTGTGTCGTGTTGGGGATCAAACCCAGTTCCTCACACCTTTTAGGCAAGTGCTTTACCACTGATCCACACCATCAGTCCACCATTTCCAGGTTCTTATTGTATCCTAAGCTCTATGAAAAGTGTTTATTTCCATCCCTGGAATGGGGCCATGTTGTAGTGAGTACTTGAAATGTTATTTTTCACTTTGTTCCATCCAACTCAACTGGAGAAGATAAATGATCTATTCAAAGATGCAATCACCAAGAGTATAAAACCCCAAGAGAAAAAGTTGTACTTCTCATAGTCAACAATGGCCAAAATGGTAATTTAATATTGTTAGAAGAACAAATCTCTCCATTTTTTGTCCAATCACATCTTTTTCCAAACTGGCCAATTATACTTAGAAAAGACAGATGGCAGCTTAGGCATGATGCAGATAAGATAGGCAGACAACAAGAGCAGTAGGAGAAAGGCAGACCTACTTCCTACAAACCACTGACATTAGTAAGAGAAAATATCTATGGTCATATGGCAAAGAAGAGTTAACTAGCTCACACTGGAGGTAAAGTTGATTCTCAAAAACATTATTTTAGGGCTGGGGAGATCGCTCAGTCAGTAGAGTGCTTGCCTTGCAAGCACAAGGCCCTGGGTTCGATCCCCAGCACCGCAAAAAAAAAAAAAAAAAAAAAAACCATTTTACTTTTGCCATGAAACTAAATATTTGATACAAAAAAAATAAAAAATTACATCTCCCTAAATTCCAGTTTAGCATCTGTGTCCATGACCAGAAAAAGCCCACTAAATAAATCTAGAGTTTGGGATTTGTGGATGTAGCTCAATGGCAAAATGCATACTTAGCATGTGGAAGGTCCTGGGTTCAATTCCTAGCAAAGCACCCCCCATCCCCCAAAAAAGAAATCTAGTTTGAAATTTGTAGAAAGAAATGTAACTATTTATTTCAGGAGTACTGAACATTTTCATATAGCTTACTAAACCTCCTTTAAAATCCAGAATACTAAACAGACTAATATATTTATAAAACTAATATATCTTTCTTAAAAACTTTCGCAAATTCAATGGTTCATACTCTTATAACCACAAAATATCATCATTGAATTTAACCAGCAAGAATTTAAATGAGGCAATCTTTAAGAAAAAAATCAAAATACTTCAAAAAGAAAAATTGTCTAAATAATTTAAAGTTCAAATTTCATACACAACAGACATCTTTCTAGTTCTCCCTTCACAGATCAGGACCAAAATGCTAGGATGCTTCCCAGATTCAAATAATTTTAACCACATTATTAAAACATATAGTCTGGGTTAAATTATTTATTTTCTGGTGTAAGTCTAGTGCTTTCCTTTCTTGCCTCAATCATGAAAGCACATATATAGTTAGAGGATGTACGAGACCAAAGCCATCACTAATACTAAGTCCCCACATACAGATCAGCTCTTCTAAAGTCCCCCCACCTGTAAGGTACTTTGTGGGGATAAAAACTAAATGTCTACTATATTAAAATATATATATTCCTATATATATACACATATGTACATATTTAGGGGGGAGAGAGAACGGGGGAAAAAAGACAGTACAAAACAGTCAAAGTTTGTGTAAAAGATACTGGTAAATAACCTAATAAATTATTAGCTAAAAAACATATTTGGAGCCAGGCACAGGGTGGCATGTCTATAAAAATAGCTTACTAGGGAGGCTGAGGCAGAAGGATCCAAAGTCTGAGGTCAGCCTCTACAACTTAGTGAGACCCTGTATCAAAATGAAACACACACATACATACACATACACACACACACACACACACACACACACACACACACACACACCTGTCAAAGTGATTTCTGTTACAATCAACTGGGTAACAAGAATGATTTGTTCAAATCATTCCTGCTTTAAAAATAACTATCTTAAATATACAAAGGGTTTATCATAGACATGGGTATGAAAAGAAAAAGATAAATATATATATGAATCTTTTTAAGTAGATAATGCACAAAACAGGAAATAGAAATACAGTAACTTTGACTTCACTGGAAATCAATGAAATGGATAATAAATCAGCAAGATGATATTTTTATCTATCAAATCAACCAAGTTTTTTGGTAAATAATAATATTAATACTGCAAAGATGAGATATCCAACTCTACATGCTGCAGATGAGAAGCTTATTGGTATGAACTTTTGCAAAATCAATACAGGATGAAAAACTTATTTCCTAAAATCTTGTTAAGTTCACACCTAGAAATCTATTCTACAGAAATAATCTGAAGGCTAAGAAGTTATGCACAAATATATTCATCACAAGGGGTGGGATGTAGTTCAGTGATAGCTTGGCTACCACCCAAGAGGCCCTGGATTTAATTGCCAGCACTCCATTAAAAAAATTAAAAAATAACCACTGAACTATGATAGTATTCAAATGGAAACCTCCAAAACAACTACAGGTAACAGCAGGATACCTATGAATCATCCATAGGATTATGTAAAAATGAAATATTAAGATGCTTGAATATCAGAAAATGCATATTAACACAGAATGAAAAAAGCAACATACATAAGGAAATCCCAAATCCAAGCCAAAAACACACAGATGGAAATGACTGAAATGACAGCAAAATGTTAAAAGCTGGTTATTTCTAAATATTAGAAAGACAGTTTCATTTTTATACCTTATGCAGTTCTGTATTCTCAGTTTTCAACACTAGCACACATAAATTTTAAAACTAAGGAAAATAAGCAAAAGAAAGATTAAGTATAGCTCACTGAACCGAAGCAGAAATGTTATTACAGCATTTGTCAGACTATAACTGAAATATGCTTATTACGAATACCTTTTAATAACTTACTAGTTCTTTAACTTCTTCATTATCCTTTCCACTGAAATCTTTAGGTTGAAACTTCCAGAGTAATGACAAATCAGTCAACAAAAGTGGAACCTTCAAAGGGTTTCTAAAAGCCACTTCTACTGTAATTGGTTCTATAAAAGAGAGAGCTACATTAATAACTTTGATAAATCTCACCCCTCACCCTAAGTTTTAAAGTTCTAAACACTCCCTGCTTTCATTTCTGCCTAAACTGTCCTCTACCTTATAAAGTTCCATTTATTCAGGATTCAGTTTTTAAATTACCTCTTCTAAAAGATTTTCGTAATTTCTCTCAACTAAAGGATGTCATTTCCTCTTCTATATTCTACCACCACACTGCATATTCCTATATTAAAGCCTTTACCAGGTTTATAAATGCAACTCAGTAAATTACTGGTTTTAAATTCATCTTTGCATCCTCAGCCTCTGGAACTGATAAATTATCTTAAATCTGCTGTAAGTAAAACAAACAAACAAAAAACCATAAATAAAATTGAAGCATATCACCTTCCACAACAGCGAGTGGAAATCTGGAGTTATCCGAATAACTGTTCAAACAATATTGTGTGGGATGGAAACTGGATGGAATTATTCCTTTGTTAACCACAGCCACAACTTGCTCTTCAAGTTCTCGCCACTGCTGAGAGGATTCAGAGTCATATTCTTGATCCAGACTTACGTGAGTAGCTGCTTGCTTTTCACCTAAAAAAAAAAAAAAAAGTTACAATTAAATACATGCTCATGAACTACAAATTTATGAAGTATATGTTTGTGAATGTCCTCAAATAAAACATGCTAAAAAAAATTAGAGGTATTCAAATAAATACATATAAATTACTCTTGCCTATTTCTAATTCTCTAAGTAAATAAAATATTCTTTTATTAACCATAACTTAACTGGAACTTTGCTTACAACATTATTTTCCTCTTGACTCTGAAAGTATTTTCCCTATCTTCCATGAACAAATTTTATGAAATATTTCAAACATATAGAAAAGGAATGGAGAATAATGTAGCAAATACTTCTATTGTGAAATGTAACAAATGTCAACTTTTGTCATATTATTCTGAATAATTTTTATAAAATGAATATTACAGATATAGTTGATATCCTCTCTGCAATCCTCCCACATCCAATTACTCTCCTTCACTCCCACTGGCATCACTTCTTCCCAGAGCTATTTCAAAGTTGAAATCTATCATTCTCACCTATGTGTTTGTTCTGTTTTAGCACAGGAGACTAAACATAAACAATGCACAGGATTGAATTGTATATTTGAAATTCAGAGTAAAAGAATTTTTTCACATACATATTGAAACATACAAGTTCACTCTTGCCCTGCAGTATAAATTCATTATGTAAAAATACCAAAATATATTGATCCATTCTCTGCTATTAGGAATTTTAGTTTCACTTTTTTGCTATTAAAAACAACACAGGCACAGTGGCACAGACCTATAATCCCAGTGACTTAGAAGGCTAAGGCAGGGGGATCTCAAGTTTGAGGCCAGCCTCAGCAACTTATTGAGGTCCTAAGCAATTTAGCAAGACCCTGTCTCAAAATTTAAAATAAAAAGGTCTGGAGATGTAGCTCAGTGGCAAAGCACTGAGTTCAATTCCCAGTACCAAAAAAATTAAAAAAATAACAAAAAATACAGCTATAAACATAATAAATATATTTTGAAGAACACTAAATTAGATTTCAAGGAGAAACATTAAGCTCAATATAACAATATTTAGGATCACAAACCTTACTTCAGTGTACATCAAGAGCCTTAATATATTTATACTTTTGGTCCAGTACTGCCACTCCAAGGTTCAATCCTAAGGAAATAATATAATTCTACATATTTTTTTAAAAGTCTTAAAATAAGAAATGTAGAACACAGGTAACTGTTACATAATTCTGTGTACATTTAAATTTTTCATAATAAAAGGTTAAACAAGTTTTGTACACAAAGATGCTAATCACAACACAATTTTATATAAGCAAAAAGATGGAAATAATCTAACTATATAACAAGACAATGTTAAAGTACTTTACACTGAATGGAATATCTTACAAACATCAAAAATGCTTATAAAGATCATAAGCACTTTCTATGTGAGAAAAGTTATAATTATAATTGTTTTTATTTTGTTTTTAGTTTTAAAGTTAAAAATAACAATGTAATAGCTGTTATCGTCAGATTGACAGGACAACAAATGAAGTGGTATAAAGTTATTTATTTTCAAATATTCAACTACACAGCATTTTTTTAATGAAGAAAGGAAGCTCCAGAAAACTAGTCATTAGGTAACTTAGGTCAAATAAAATTTTACTAACCATCTGCTGGTCGTCTGTCATGGCCAAAGAAAACCCGTGTTGCTGAACTGTTAATATACGGTAAAGGAAGCTGTGGTAAAGGACCATCTGGTGATAGCTGACTTACATTCTAGGAGAAATATGAAAGAAAGCAAAAATAATAGTTTTTAAGAAAACTATACTTTCTTCACATATGCTTCATTTTTAAATATGCAAGGTATTAAAAACATATTAAGCAAAAATACTAAGACATAATTACTAGTTTTAATATGAAAGTCATACATTTTATAACTGAAAATAACTTTAGATATCATTTATTCTGCCTTGAAAAATCTTCCTAAGATTACCTAACTAATTAGTTCCCTTTTGATAATATACTTCCAAATATTATTTTGGCATGCATTTTACTTCCTATGACTCATTTTAGCATTCTATCTGCCAAAATTCCAACACAAATGATTTCAAATTAATAAAGTCTAAAAGAGTAGTCATTGTATATAGGATAAATAAAATATTTATTTACAGGTCTTAGGGGGGAAATTACACCTCCTATTTTTTTTCCATAAATAATGCTTTATGTTCTATCCTCCTGCCTCAGTGAAATATTTTTCTTCCTATTAATTTTTCTGGATTATGCCATAATAGCCTGTTTACTTCTCACAGATCCATACCTCCTCATCTTTCATAAGGAAAGGAAATAAATGTGTGTTTTCAAAGGATTATAAGAGGATTCACTGTTGTAAAATTGATTGTGGGCCTATAAAACAGAATGAAAAAACAGTCCAGAAAGCTTGTGGCATCTTTTCTTTTTAAAGTTTCCAAGAATAGCCACAAATCCAATGTTTACAGAAATATAAAATTATCTCTTAAAAACAAGGGATAATAAAATAGATGATTGAATAAAAAACCTAGCCTGCCATACTTTATTAAGATGGATAATTATATGTATTCTAACAAGACCATTTTATTATACTCCTAGAAGATAGCAGAATATGCTTTTTTGCTAAAAACAACTTCTTCAATATAATTTTAGTATCTATTCCTAAAACAGTATTCACCTTATAAACATAAAGATATTCTCTAAGGAAGGCCCCTTGTTGAGCAGCAGACTGTTTACTTTCATTGATTAAAATATGCCTAAAAGCAGACACAGCATTGTCCAGTTGCCTGAGAGTATAGGACTGGCGTCCAATAGTGAAGTTAATGTGATCCTCCGCAAGAGACCAGCCTTTTCCTTTGTAAACTTGCATGGCTTGACAATAGCAGCGTAAAGCATGCTTCTTCTGTAAGAAAACAAAGAAAACAAAGTATAATCCAAATTCATCTCGGACTGGATAAAAAAAATCTCACACACACATACACATACACACACACATATACAAAATCAAGTAAGTGGTTCTTACTCTAAGAGAGAATAGGATGTTGAGAAAATAAAACTAATATTTATGATAACCTCTTCATAATTATACAATCACATATGCAGAAAAAGATTCCTCAACCATCCAAAGGGTGTGTAGGTATGTTTATGGTACAGAGGTGTAGGGATGAAGAAAGAGAAAGGAAAACCAGTCTACCATCTATCCACTATTTCTCTGAGCAGCATCTTAAAAAGGTCAACTTCAGAAGAAAATGCTCACTTCTCAATTTGGCTTTATCTACTTCTTTCTGGAAAAGTCAAGGTCTATATAAACTAACAGTTTTCAACATCTAAGATGGGCAGATTTTGCTAACATTAGGAAGAAAAAAAGTTCTCACAATGCACCTAGAAGTGTACTATATATTTTCAAAGAATTTTTTTCTATCAAGTGAACAAACACCAAACTTTTCCACCCTTGGCTAAACCAAAAACATGCATCAAATTTATGTGGCCATATATGCCATGTGATATGGAGATTTACATGAAATATAAGTAAACCTTACTTTTCTATATTAAAATTCACATACCAGTCCTGCCATGCTGACCCTCACCAGCCTGCCAACCACAACTCACTGGCCAGTGCCATGAAACCATAGGGTTGATACATCATACCTTTCAGATATGGCAGGGTTTTCTGCCAGCATCAGATGACAGCACAAATTCATATTCAAGGTGGTCTCTATATGGATTAAGGTGTACATTCTGTGGTTTGGTACACCTACTGCAATACTGAGAACAGCAAGGAATTAAAACCAATAATATGCTACACAAGAAATGTGTTCAGAATGGAAGTAGTGCAGAATGCCAAAACCTACAAGTACTGCAGCAAAACAGCAACATTTATGGCAATAAATGTCAACATATGCACAAGAAAGGTACAGATCACTACATTCTTACAGCAGTGCAACAGTATGTTTGATAGAAAAGATAACAAAAAATCAGGAAATGGAAAATTTGCATTGCCCGTATTACACACTACAGAGAACTTTTAGAAAGCACCAGACACAATGGTGCACACCTATAATCTCAGAGACTTGGGAATCAGAGGCAGGATGATGGCAAATTCAAGGCCACCCTCAGCAACTTAGTAAGACCCCCAGCAACTTGATGAGACCAAGTCTCAAAATAAAAACTAAAAAGGGCTGGGGATGGGGCTCAGTAGTAAAATATCCCTGGGTTCAATCCCCTGTAACTTAAAAAAAAAAAAAACAAGTTACAAAGCAGATAAAGCACCAAAGCAAGTACTCCAACTGCAGTCATCAAGAAAAGAAGACAATAATAGAATAGGTAGCAGCCATTTTAACAGCCAGAGAAGACTTGCCATATTTAAAAATAAAAATAAAATCCTAAAGGATAAAACCCAAGTTTCTTCAGTGACAACAGAGACAGCTTTTCTTCAGATTTGGCTCTGGACTCATTAGGTATCAATCACCGTGTCATCACCACACAATGAATAAATGAAGTGGCCACTTTGAAAAAAATACTTCAGCAAAAGGATCTAGTGATTTTAGAAAAAGGAAAGAGGGTTACAAAGCTGAAGGTTGGGGATATAGCTCAGTTGGTAGAGTGCTTGCCTCAAAAGCACAAGGCCCTGGGTTCAATTCCCAGAACCACAAAAAAAAAAAAAAAAAAAAAAAAAAAAAAAAAAAGGTTGAAGGCGGTTTTCAATACCAGGAATCTCAGATGAGAATCAAAATTAACCAGAGAGGCCGACTAGGGGGGCGGGCACAACTCCAAAGAACCTCCTTTCAGTCAGAACCACCATCTTCCAGTAATTCACCAAAAGGAATGAACACAAAAAAGAGGCACCTGATACTATATTCTCTATCTCTTTTAGAAAACATGGAGTTATTCCTTTGGCCACATATGTGAACCTACAAGAAAGGTGATTTATAAATATCAAGGGAATGGGTGCTGTTCAAAAATGAGTGTCCCACAAATGATACCATGGCAAAACTACAATGATATGATTATGCCTGACATTTGACAATGACACCCAGCATGTATTAATTCTTGCCAAAAGAATTAATGTATGAGCCAGGCAGGGTGGTGCACACCCATAATCCCAATGACTCAGGAGGCTGAGGCAAGGAGGATCGAAAGTTCAAAGCCAAACTCAGCAATTTAGCAAGGCCCTAAGCAACTCTGTGAGACCCTGTCTCTAAATAAAATACAAAATAGTGGCTCAGTGATCTCAAGTGCCTCTGAGTTCCTGGATGAATTTTTGTATTTCTGAGTAAGAATCAGTATTTATAAAACCTTGACTTAGTAATTACAATGAGAGAGCAATTATAAAAAGAGAGAGAGATAAAGAGAATTAATGTATTTATAGAGCACATTACACATTCTTAAGAGATAAGTTAGCTTCCTGAAACATGTGAAGGAAAGTGATCAGAAAAAGAAGCCAAAGAGAAAGGTACCTGGATTCAACTGAAGTGCCATCCTGCTCTGCCCAGAGCAGCACACTTTGTAAAACCATGGAAAGGAGCCTGAGCTGCAGCAACCTATGCCCTATGAATTCATGGCATAATAGGTGCTTAAAAAAAAAAAAAAGACCTCTGAGCTGTTGAAAGAGAGAGAGAGAGAGAGAGAGAGAGAGAGAGAGAGAGAGAGAGAGAGAGAGAGAGAAACAAATGTAGTCTAAAAACACAGAAGTCCCAAAGCAAACAAGCACCACCTGCTTTGTCTGAACATAAGAAATCTGTCAGGCTACTCAAACTTTGTGAAAAACTATCTAGAAATTTCCAGAGCAGAAGCATATAGATTAGGGTCAGGGTGGTTAGTTTGAAACTGAACTCTCAATGAAATCTAATTCTGCTATGTCTATCCCTCTTTATATCACTACATTAAGCTAGTGAAATACCCAGTCTGTGCTAAAACTGCCAAGTTTAAGTGTACAGTGCAACTGTGTATATTTATACATATACATTTTTACACCACTGTTTTAGTGTTTGGTAGTGATAGAATTTGGTATTCTTTTCTTTTTCCTATCAATGCACCCCCATAACAACCAAGAGAAGGTATTTGGTATTAACTATTTATCACTGCTACCCTTTGAATTAAGACAATTGCCATCTTAAAAATGAAGTCTGGCACAGTGGTGCACACCTATCTAATCCCAGTTACTTGGGAGGTTGAGAAAAGAGGATCACGAGTTTGAAGCCAGCGTAGGCAACATAGCAAGACCTCATATCAAAAAATTAAAAAATAAGATTTGGTAACAAGAAGAAGCTTCTCTCCACTAAACCTTTGTTTAAGAGAGTGTGTATGTGCATATTTACCATCTTGGGGGTGGGGCGGGAAAAGGTGGGTGGTACTGGGGTACTCCAGCAGTATTATACCACTGAATTACATCCCCTGTCCTTTCCATTTTTTAAATTTTGAGACAAGGTCTCACTAAGTCACCAAAATTAGAATCAAACTTGCCATCCTCCTGACTCAGCCTTCCAAGTTGAGATTACAGGCATGTACCACTGCACCTGGCTCAGAGTACACTCTCGTATTCACTACTCTTCAAAGCTGAAATTATAACCTTTGTACTAATTATAGTCAGAGATGTCTTTGTGAGCTTCTGAAGAAATATTTTCTGAATTGTTAATGAAATCAAAGTCAAATCACCTGCCACCTGATAGCATTCAGAACAGTGTCTCTTTTGCAAATTTCCATAAAGATACCAAATTTGAATAAATCTAATGAGAAAACAATATCAGGAAAACCTAACTGGAGGGACATGCTACAAAATAATTGGCCTATAGTCTTCAAAAGTGTTAAGCTCATGAAGTTAAGGAATCCTTTGAGTAAAAAAGGACAAAAGATCCTATGTCCTTTGATAAAGGACACTTACAGTACAACAATCGAAACATGAATGGGGTCTGAGGATTAGACAGGAGCACTGTATCAATGCCAATTCTTTATTTTCATGGTTATAACATGGATATATAGGAGAATGTTCTTGTTTCTAGGAAAGAGAAAATTTGTCCTGAAGAATCTGGGGGTAGCAGGGTACCAGGTAGATAACTTCATTCTGAAATGGTTCAGAACAAAATTTCTGAACTGAATTTGCAACTTTTTTGTAAGTTTGAGACCATTTCAAAATAATTTTAAAAAAATATTTCTTGAAAAAAAAAAAAAACAAGCTAATCTCTAGTAGCATTTGGTTAAAGCAACACAATTGTAAACATTGATATACAGAAAACAATTGAAAATGCCTAAGTGTCCAGTTCAAGTGCATTTATTTAAAAATATTTTCAGTTGCAGATGGACATGATATCTTTATTTACTTTTTTAGGTGGGGCTGAGAATCAAACCCAGGTCCTCACACCTGCTAGGCAAGCACTCTACCACTGAGCCACAACCACGGCCCTCAAGTGAATTTTTGAATATTTCTTCGAAAAGTATCTAAAAAGATTTTAAAATGGTGTAAAAATTTAAAATCTGTCTTCTAAAATAAAAACAGAAAGAAAGATTGTCCAGGTCATACTGAACAATTGTACACACCTTCCACAGCACTTTCTTAAACATTTTTCACTGATTAAACTTCCTAAAGAAAATTACATGCTTAATATAATTTTCACTATTAAAATAGAAAACTTTCAAATAAAGACAAACACTAAAATAATGTGTTTCAGATGCATTTTCACTTACTATAGAAGGATTATGAAAAATGAGTTAATTTTTAATGTTTTTTCCCCACTTTAGAGTCTAAGAATTCTAATTGATGAAGTACATCAATTATTGTAGGGCTGTGGAGATAGCTCAGCTGGTAGAGTGCTTGCCTCGCAAGCATAAGGCCCTGAGTTCAATCCCCAGTACTACCAAAAAAAAAAAAAAAAAAAATTATTGTAAAAAATTTAATTTTATGACATTTAGTAAGTTTTTTATTTAATTAAAATAAGTCCATTTATTTTCTAATTTTCTACAGGTTCCAAAAATAGAGGAAGGAACCCAATATTAAAATGTTGTTTACTGCCAGGAGCAGTAGCGCATGCCTTTAATCCCAGAGGTCAGGAGTTGAGGCAAGAGGATCTCGAGTTCAAAGTCAGCCTCGGGTTCGATCCCCAGCACCGCAAAAAAAAAAAAAAAAAAAAAAAAGTCAGCCTCAGCAAAAGCGGGATGCTAAGCAACTCAGTGAGACCTTGTCTGCAAATAAAATACAAAATAGGGTTGGGGGTGTGGTTCTGTGACTGAGTGTCCCTGAGTTCAATCCCCAGTACCCAAAAAAAGTGTCGGGAGCGGCAGGGATGTAGCTCAGTAGTAAGCACTTCTGGGTTCAATACCTGGTACCCAAAACAAAAAGTTTCTTATTAAAAATCAGAAAAGTTTGCCAGGCATAGTTCTGTACACCTGTAATCCCAGCAACTCAGGAGGCTGAGGAGGGAGGATACTCCAAATTTAGGACCAGCATCAGCAACATAGTGAGACCCTCAGCAACTTAGTATGACTATCTTAAAATAAAAAGGACTGGGTATAAAGCTCAGTGGTAAAGTGCCCCAGTTCAATTCCTAGTACAAAGAAAAAAAAAACAGAAAATTTTTACATGAAATTGAGAGAAATTTTTTAATATCTTTCTTTGTACCTTTGAAATATCATTTACAATACTGGCAAGTTTTGTTAGCACAGGCTTGTAAAAATGTTAAGTATGTTCATTAAAACATATTAAGACTGGGAATGCAACTCAGTGGTAGAACATTTAACTAACGTGTATGATGCCCTGGATTCAATACCCAGCACAACCCAAAAAATACAGTATTAACTAAATTTTTTAAAATTCTCATTCTCCCCTATTAGATCAAAAACTCCTTAAAAGGCAACACCATGTTGATTTTATGGGTTTCCAGGGTGTTCCTGGAATAGTTTCTGAAATACAGAGATTATTATTCAATCCGCCATTTCTATTTAAAGTAAACCATTATCTCAGAGCTGCTTACCCTAAAAAAGCTCTCTCCACCTAATGTTTATAGGAACAACTGAGACTATAGAAATTTCTCAATATAAATAAAGATCTCTCCAGCCCAACCAATTTGAAAAGATAAGAGACAGAGAGTTCTACACATTAAAAATTTAGTCAGTAACCATTATAAAGCATTCTCAAAGACACCAGAGGACCAGAGCGCAAGCATTCATCCCTTCTTAAATGCACAGTGTATCTGGCCCTTAACATATATGATTTGGTTTAACCTCATTAAAAATTCGGGTAAAATTGCAAAATTTTATAAATAACAGATTCAGAAAAGATAAGCAACTTGGCCAAAGTCAAGTTGTGAGTAGATAAAGATCTAAACCCATATTTGTCTAAATTCAAATTCATACCTTTCCCAATAGAATACTTCAGAACAAAGTTTATTTCAGCTTTTAGAATTAATTTTAAACCATAAAAAATTGATGACACATTATAAAATAAATTAATTAAACAAATAGAACCTTTTCATTTTAAATAAAAAATGCTCACCTGTCCTGCTTTACTAAACCGATGGCCTGCCAATATCATATGAAATGCGTATTTTCTAACCATGGGACTCTTCATGTTTATAAAGCAATGTGCTGCCTGTTCCAAAAGAAGTGCACTTCGGAGATCAGAATCCTATTGAATGTTTAGAAGAAATGATTGTTAATTAAAAGTGAATAGATAACTGGTTAAAAACATTTACATTCTTAGCATATAGCATATCTAAAATTTAACTTGTGAGTATGTGAGGGCAGAGATAAAGGGGCAAATCAATTTTGATTCTTTCTTCCAAAAAAAGCACAAATTTCATTTAAAAAGCAAAAAACCAAAACTTTCACCGTGAAATATTTTGCTTTTCATAAGCAAATGCCTGATTATAGTATGTACCATGTAACAAATCTCTGAAGAACCACAATCCCTTCCCAAATGGGAAAAAAAAAAAAAAAAAAAGAGGCAAAACTGGGAATTTAATACAGGTATACTGGTTAAAGATAAACCAAAAATCACAACAGCACAGGGGGAAAAAAAATCAGATTTACACCAATCTAATTTCTTCTAGAAATTAGTCTGTGACTTCTAATAGCATATTTCTATCTACCCAAGACAAAAAGATACAAATGAATGTGTACAGATTGTGAAATAATCTTATCTACTAAAGTTTTCTTGTATTTAAAGGAATCCTCAATTTTTGCTATAATTTGAGAGGGTCAAATGTCTGCTTTTCATTAAAAAGTTCATGAAGATTATCTTCAAAGATTCTCTCTTCACCTGCCAATCATACATTAGCAAACAGTACAACTCAAATCCACTTCAACTGACGCTTACAAACACAATGACTACAAAAAACTGCACACTTATATTAACATCATCACTCATAAGAACAACCTTTTTAAATATGTCACCACTTAACAAATAACTGAGAAAGTACTGAAGGTTGCTGATTAAGTATCAACAACATTTTCACCGAAACTTTCTCTAGGTTTTCAGCTATTCTCAAGCTGAACTTACCATGCCCTTCCATGTGTTCTGCTGCCATTATTTTCCCCAGGGAAAGTTGAAAACAGAAAACATTGACTTTAAATGCAATACTTTAAACAAATTATAGTTACATCAAAAAGTGTTCACAGACCATTATTATAAACTATCTCTGTAGCAATCCTAAAATCTTAGAGCTGAAACACATCTGAGGAATCCACCTAGACTGCATTCAGTAACTGGTAGCTATTATTATTTCAAACCCCTCAAGAAAAAAACTAAATGATCAGATAATTTCTCTAAGAATTAAGATCCAATCAAGTAAGTAGAAAAATCAGGAATTGATTCTTAATCAAAGGTCTGCATCAGAACTACTTGGGGGGAATCTTGGGAATGAATTTTTTTTTTACTTTAAAAGAATTATTAAAATATATTCTTTCAAAGAATGTTTTTTTTCTTTTTCTTTTGGTGCTATTGGTGATTTAACCTAGCAGTGCTTGACCACTGGGCCATATCCCCAGTCCTACTTTTATTTATTTATTTAATTTATTTGCTTAATTATATTTTGAGACAGGGTTTGGCTGTTGTTTAGGGCCTCAATAAGTTGCTGAGGCTGGCCTTGAACTTATGATCTTCCTGCCTCAGCCTCCTACGTCGTTGGGATTACAGGCATGCAGCACCATGCCTGGTCAAATAATAAATGTTTAAAGAAAACAATGAACATCTTTCTTTCCCATACCATGCTTCATCTCATTTGCCAGAGGTAACAACTATTCACACGTTATTGTGTATGTGTGTCTTTCTCCATATATGTACATGTATACTTATATGCCTAATATATGTTTTTTAAAATATACATTCTTAATACATATGTGGCTTCATTCACTTTATATCATAGACACCTTTCCAAGAAATCTACATCTCTCGTTTCTTTTAAATCTACATTGTATTCCATTATATAAATGTTCCATAACTTATTAATAGTCTCCAATTATTTCATTTGTGTTATTACAAATAATTAATAAGTATCTTTATAAAAAACATTTTAATTATTCAAATATTTTATTAGATCAATTTCAAGAAGCAGAACCACTAAGTTAATGAAAGCTATGCATATATTTCAAATTTTAACCAATGCAGTCAAACTGCTACCAAAAATTATACATTTCATCAACAAAGAGAGTTCACATTTTCACTTCACTAAGTCAAAAACTCTAAAACTTTTTGTCTAATAAAAGAAAAATGACACCTTGCTCCTTAACATATATTTCTATAATAGCAAGGCTATTGATCTTTTCATACACTTGGAAGGCCTTGGTATTTTTTTTCTGTGCTTTGCTTGGTAGGATCTTTTTGTAAATGGGTTTTCATGATTTTCTGATTTGTCAGAGCCCTTTGGATACTTAGTTAATTTTAGTCCTTAATCATACAATTTACAAATATTATTTCCAAGTTTCAACATGAAAGAATTTATTCTTTTGTAAAGTGCACTATTTCTGTTATTATGGCTTCAAGATATTGCATCAAACTAAGAAAGCATATTATCATTACCAGATTTTTAAAAAAATGTTCTAGCATTATCTTCAAGATAAATATATGTGTGTATCTTCTGTATTACACTGGTTTCTTTTTTATATTATACTATCATATAATAAACAAATAGGAAACCAACCCAAATGGCTGCACAGATGTCACAATACCATTTATAAATAACCTAGTTTCTCCACTGATTTTTAAATGGTATCTTAAATCATATGAAATATGTAATTCCCATCCTATTCCATTTAATGTGTCTATTCCTATAAATGTAAACAGTTTTAACTTCTGTAGCCTCACTAATATATTCTAATATCTAGAAGAGGTAATTCCCTCTAATTTACATTTTTTATTACAGAATTTTCATTTAGGTCTCTCAACTGTTTCACAGTTTTCCTTTAGGTTCTATAAGTTTAAGTTTATTCTTAGCATGTGAATATGCACACAGAGCATAAATACACATACATATTTTTAAAATACTATAAAGCTTCACTGAACTTCAAAACTAGAACAGAAAGCAATCCTGGACATTATAATTAAAATAAGGAATATGCCCTGAGTATCTGTGATGGTTTTTAGATGATTCTAATATATAATCCAGTGGAGAACTAGCATAATAAACCCTAGAATTCTCAAATTTAACACTCAAAAACTAACCAATTCAAGAAAAGCCTGGAAGTTCACATCAGGTATTAAGTTAGCTGAAATGAAATTTTGACTCTTATATGCAACAGACTATTGAATGAGAAACAATCAGTTTGCAAAGTTGAATACCCTGCTTTCATATCACACTGTAGCACTAGTCTTCATTAGTTCCTCTCAGAGTGACACCCAAAATAGTAAAAACATTTTTCTAAAAAAATAAAATGGCCCTAAAAGAAAAGGTAACTGTCATTAGTATTGATGGATGAGAAATCAAAGGATTTTACAATGGATGGTTTTATCCAGAAAGCAGAGGCTATGAATGAATGCCACAGTCAAGAGATAATTTTAACAAAAGCTGAAAAGGCAAATATGAGGATATGTATAGGAAAAAAAAAATCTGAGGCATAGAACTTATTATGATTTAAGTGTGTCCCCCCACACATTTAATCCTTGCTAAAATAGTGATATGATGTGGAACCTAGTAAATGGTCATTAAGTCACAAGGGACCTTATAAATGGATTAATGACATTATCACAGGAATAGGTGACTAGGACAGTAGATTTGTTATAAAAGTAAGTTCAGCCCTCTCTTTCCTTCTTGCTCTCATACTCCTTTGCCCTTCTGCCTTCCACCATAGGATGAGGCAGCACAAAGACCCTCTCCAAGTGCCAGTGCCATGAACTTCCCTTCCTCCAGAACCATAAACCAAATAAATTCATATTGCTTATAAATTACCTAGTCTAGGTATTGTTAAAGCAACATTAAAAAACTAAACACAGATCTCAATAAACACTTTCATAAAAACAGTTGATAAAATCACCTGTTGCAGCTATTGCACAGAATCAAATTTCAAACAAACAATGGCTCTAAGATTTTGATTTTTTTCTTCATATAACATGAAGTTAATAGGGAAGGTCCTATCGGTTGATCAATTTCCCATAGGAATAGTTACTTTCCCATAGGAATAGCTGAAAACACTAGATTGTGCACTAACATTCTGAGAACCCAGAGCATGAAACAGTAAAACCTATCTGTCCATATAATTGCAATACCAAAAAATTAAGTCAAAGCACAACATTTTCACTCAGCCTTAAAACTGTCTTTTGCTACAACGGTACTAGCAAAAATCTAGGGAACACAATTCAAGAATATCAACAGTATGTGATTATGTTCTCTATTCTTGAGACAAGTACATTTTTCAAGTTAACAAAAATACATACAATAAACATAAATTACTAGCTAAGATTTTATATTAATTTTATACACATTATGCCTAGTAATCTTTATTTTCAAGTTATCACAAAAAATATGAGAAATAGAACAGGTCACTGTGAATCACAATTTCTGGGAAAATGCATCAAAGTACCTGCCCCCACCCACTACCCCACAGCAGTAAATAACAGTGATACATTTTCTACACTTTCATGACAAAATAAATCATATGGACTAGAGAAAAAAAAATTGAAAAAAAGAGTTGAAAAAAATGATAGAAAATAACAAGGATATAATGCAGAAAAATTTGCTCTACAGAAAATTTATGTACATATGCAGGTAGAAATGTAATTAAAAGTATTTAAGCAAGAAAAGAATAAATTTTATTCAAGCTCCTGGACCATTAATTTTTATATTCACTGACATCCCTAGTGTGAAAAACACAGTCACACATTCAAAACCCAAATCAGATTATTTATTATAATAGAAAACATCAACACACCTAGAGCCTATATTCAGCTCTATCAGTTTGTCTGACATCTGTTCACATTTAATTGGGTCAATGGGCCCATGCAATACCAAACATTAAACATTCTAAATATTATTTAAATATAAACATCATTTTAAATATAAATAAGTATATATTTCTATAATACACATTACAGAAATCTTTTTAGAAAACTAAGTAATTCAGTTTAATAAACATTTTTAGAGTATCATGTGCCAAGACCAGTATTAGTTACCAAAGATAAAAATATGAAGAGCAGTTCACTTCCCTGCCCTCAAGCTGCTAAAAGCTTAAACATAATTTCCAATATAACACAATAGGACAAGTCAGGTTTTATAGCACTATATGAGAGAGTAGAAAGAAGAAAGGAGACCTGGGGCAGTGGGAAAGACTATCTGAAGGACATGACTTATAAAGAACTAATGAAGGACAAGTAAATTAGGTAAAGCAAAAGGAAAAAGTCATAGTCCTGGTAAAAGATATCAAGGATATGAACTAGGGCAGTAGTAGGACTTGGGGGAAGTAGGAGATAAATAAACTATTTTGAGATATAAACAAAAATATAGTTAAGAAAATGAAACAACAACCCCGCCCCCCAACGCCACAGTTACTGACAGGAAGAATGAATACAGGAGCACTTCAAGTAGTTTCCACCGGAGTAAACAGTTGGCTGGTGACAATGCAAAACTATGCTATATCACAGAAGAAATTTCAAATTTAGGGCAGAGACTGTAGTTCACTGGTAAAGTATCTGCCTAGCTGCAAGTCTACGTGAGGCCCTGGGTTCTGTCCCCAGTTCTGCAACCAAAAAAAAAAACTGAATTTCTTTTTTTTTGTTTTGTTTTGTTTTTTTCTCTGTTTGTACATGGCGTAAAGGCATACCATTTGTGTAATCATAAATTTACATAGGGTAAGGTTGTTTGATTCATTCTGTTATTTTTTCCCTTCCCCCCCACCCCTCCCACCCCTCTAAAATTGAATTTCTTGATATGTAACTTTAGATGTCTTGGAAACACTCAAGTAGATTTGTCATTTTAAAATGGTCAAACTAATCTAAAATTCAAGAAGTCAGGGTTGGGAACAGATAGGAAGTAAAAACCACAACTGTGAACAAGATCACCCCAAAACTGTAAAAAGTAAAAATAGAATAGTGATAACTTAAGGGGTGAAAAATGTATTTGATTTGTTCCTTTGTTCTTGAGTATTCTAAAAAATGTCTTTAACCATACATACAAAAGAATACTACCATTATTTACAAATCGATTGTCAAAGCAACTCAATAATGTCTACTGTGTAATCTTCAACAGCAATTATATATGGATTATTTAACAGTTTTGAAATATTCATAATAAAATTTTTTAAATGATTAAGATGATTTTCTTTAAAAGTTCATTCTAGCCAGGTACAGTGGCACATGCCTATAATCCCAGTGATTCAAGAGGCTGAGGCAGGAGGATCGAAAGTTCAAAGCCAGCCTCGGCAATTTAGTGAGGCCCTAAGCAACTTAGCAAGACCCTGTTTCAAAATAAAAAATAAAAAAGGCTGGGGATGTGGCTCAGTGGTTAAATGCCCCTGGGTTCAATCCCCAGTACCAAAAAAAAAAATTTCATACTAGTTGTAAACAAGATTTAAAATTCTTCAGTGGCTACATTTTTTAAAGTTGAGGAATGATATACGTGCATGTTGTTTTAAAAACTATTACACATAGGACAAAACCTAAGTCATACGATACGCCCAATACATATTTGTGGTTAGTAATAATAAAATGTAGAGTTAAAATATATAAATAAAATAAATTCAATTTATGCAACATTACACTTAAAATGAATTCAACAAATAACTAAAAGGCTATCTTATAAATCTCAAAGGGATGCCACTCCTAATTTTATATTTTGTATACCTTCTCATGAAAAAAGACACAAGCTTACAAAATAATGAATACTAATTAAATCAAATACTATACAGTTTCAGTACCTCACTTGTCAACCGTATTAGGAGAGCTGCAGCCTCTGAATATTTGCTTTGGCTTTTTAGAATTTCAGCACTAAGCAATACACATCTTTCAGCCAATACCATATTCCTAAAGAAAAATGAATGAGAAAAATAAAATTAGCACCATAACAATACCTTGGCACATCAAAGTTACCATATATTCAGCAAAAGATTACAATTATAGATTTTGAATATAAAAGTCTACATCCTTATTACTCACATATCAAGTGTTAAAAAAAAAAACCTGCCAAGAATTCCCATAACCCACCAAAACTTTTTATCCTCATGTAATATTGTAGTAAGAATACAATGCAAAATTACAATTCCTATATGCAAAAAAGCTAGAATAGTAAACTATGAACTAAGGGTTAACAAAAATTGATTCTAACAGAAAAGAATATAAGCATGTCACCAATATTCGTTTTCTTGTTCTCGTTATAAGTTCTGGTTATTTTGTTTCATTTACTGGTTATTTATAGGAATATTTAGGCATTTTCCCATTGGTAGTAGCATTGTAATGTCTCAACTGGAGACAGCAAAGAACCAGAGTTGCCTGAGTGATCCCAGAGTCAAACTTTTTTTTTTTTTTTTTTTTTTTTTGGTAAAAATACATAATCAGTTGGTTTTTCTTTGTGGATTACTATATCAGAAATCTAGAATTAGATTATTCATTTTCAAAAACAAACTAAATGAGAACATTCTTCTGTGAAATGACAAGCAAAGTCCTTCTTTGGGAAACAGCAGCAAAAGTTTCTTCTTTTAACTTTTAATCCTTATATTGAAATATTACTTGACTTTGAAATAACAATCAAAGCTTACTAACTCAAACCTACTATGGAATGCCACTGTGAACAATATTTTTAAAACACAATTTACTAGTCTCAAATTACTGAGGGTGATCTGTCATAAACTTTCTACACCATGATTTTTAATATAGAGTTAGAATTTATAAATACCTAAGATTATTAATGAGCAAAAAAGACTTAATTCCTATTTACCAGTACTTCATGTATAATATTCAGTTTTCTTAAGTAAATTTTATAAAATCTCTCAGGTCTTAACACTACTATTTTTTGGTTCCTCACCATTTCCCCATGTGGTCAGTTATTAAGTCAATGGGTACAAATCCAGGATTTTATTAATTTATCAATTCAAGCAATATTTTAAAGAAGCATTTGTAAAAACAAAACAAAACATTGTATCAGCAGGGTGGAGTGCTGAGCAGTCAGGTATTTCTAGGATACAATTTCAATATTAAAGTAGAAATTGATACCAAAGACAGAATGAACAGGCAATAATTGATTTTTATTATGATTTAAGGAGAGAGAAGGATGGCTTTATAAAAGAAAAAAAATGGGGGTTGGGGTACAGCACATGGTTTTTTCCTAAATTTAATCCCCAGTCGCCAAAAAAAAAAAAGAAGAAATCCAAGAAGTCTTATAAGTAGAATTTCATCAATTCAAAAGTGAAGCACAGAATTCTAAGAGGGCATTGCAATGCAAAACATTATGTTTATTGTATTTGAAGAAAATTTATTTACATTTTATTATTTCTGGGATCAGGGAGCTTCTTAAAATTGCTATGTATAATTGACACAGTGTTTCTAATTTATCCCAAATACTAAACTGCCCACAAATTTTAATCAATTATGGCAACTTAGAGTGAGGATTATAAGGTAAATAATGCCTAACAGTAAACAGGGATTCAGAAACACATATAGTCTGTTGTGGAAAATAAGACAAAACTGGATTGCTAATGTTTATCTGGTTCACTATAGTCTTTTCTTTTGCAGGATTCTACACACATATCTCTACAAGTTCTGAACTTCATGAAGACAAGGAAGATCTTTTCAGAGAACAAATATTCAAACTTCTTGAAACTTTAGCAATTTTGGCTTCAGTAGTAGCTCACTCTACTAGTTCTACCTTTACAATTTCTCCTTTTCAATCTCTTTCAGTAATTCCTCTTCCAAAGGGCTATCTTCTGCTAAAATCTACAAATATGTTCTTGACTAGATTATAACGTATAAGAGGGAGGATTTGATAGTGGTTCCATCATTTATTAGCTGTATACCCTTGGGTAAGTGAAACTTTCTAAGTTTCAGTTTCTTTATCTATAAAGCAGAAATAACACCACCTACCAAGTTACAGGTTTGATGATTAAATGAAGTGTAAATTACTTGGTCATAGTGAATTAAATGCCAAACACTCAAATATTAACTTTTTAAAAGTAGGAATGTTGCTGTATTGTAAACATATTGCTATTACAACTACAACTTCTACTTAACATTATAGGAGTCAAAATTGCTTTTATCTCTCTCTTCCAATGTATCCATTCTACAATAGAAAAGTAAACAATGTAGCTCAAATGTAGAATGTTTGACTAACATGTAAGCAAGGCCCTGGGTTTGATCCTAGCACCTCAAGAAAAAAGAAATGTTAGATTAATCATTTTGAAAAATAACTTTTATGATGTCAAGGCTCTAATCATGTATTCAGTAATTTTCCATTTACTACTACATACATTTTAATTACAGATTAAGAATAATCATAATAAATGATAAAGCCTCCTTTCACTGATTTATCTCAAACCCCTTTTCCAAATTTATCAGTCAATACTTTCCATATATATAATTGCTATGATCTAGACAGAGTTCTATCTCCTTTCACTAATAATGGTTCAACCAAAACATTATTTCTGAAAATCATAATTCCAGAAATGTCTATCAAATCCCAACTACCTTTCTTTTAAGTTCTATTCATCAAATATCCCAAGAAACCTCCTCTGACCAGTTATGGATCTGTTCATAATCTCCTTATAGGTGGTTAATTCTAATACTACCATGTATTCAAAACACTTTCTATCTCCACAACTGACTCCCACCCCACACTGAACTGTTATTTAACTCTTAATTAACAAAAAAGTCAAAATGGCTAATTCCTGACTTAACAGTGGAAATGTTCCTACAATATAAATCATCCTCAAGATAACACATAACCTCAACATTCCTAATCCAAACCAAACAGAAAAGAGGTAGTAATAAAATACTAATTTTTTTCACCCCAACTTATCTGACTACATTAACTTAATTTGAGAATCTAAAGCATGAAAAACAAAGACCTCTTTATAAGTAATAACAATATAAATATCAAAAAATAAATTTAAAAAAATGTTAAATTTACCTCTAAATGGGCACAATATAAATACTATAGTAACCTACTTGCAGATATCCCTGTATGTCTGAATTGCTGTATCCATGTAATGAGCAGGGTATGGCCTGGGTGCTCCTGGTTGAAGAAAAGCTGACACTGCTGCCATTTCCTAAGGGAAAACACAAAATGCATACTATTTCAGAAGGAGAAATATTCTTATAATTTAGCATTCAGGATGCTCAAAAATTAGAATGAAATTTGTTGGAATTTGTTATTGTACATACATATAAAATGCATAGCTTAAAGCAGACTCAAAAAATATATACTTTCATTTTAAATTCATCCAAATTCAAGTATTTCCTTAAATATTTAAATGACATTTCCAAGAAGACCCAGTAACTTTCGTTTATGATATATATATATATATATATATATATGTAAACAACCAAGTGAACCTAGCTTAAGATTTCTGGTATACCTCCTCCCTGTTCTTCTAAGAGCACAGAAGAGACCAATGATGGGATTATACAAAGAAAATATAGTCAAGTGTCACTTAATGGCAAGGATGCACTCTAAGAAATGTGTACTCATTGTTTTCTTGTTGTTTGGGAAGCAAACTGATAAAATTTTTTAACGCATTATGCTTGTATAACACCACCATGGTCCACGATTACCCAAAACTTTGTTGTGCACCGTATGACTGCATCTTTTTTTTTTTTTCAATTTTATCTACTATCTGATAAATATTACATCTAAGCTATTTAAATAGAGATAGCAGCTATATGAAAGAAAATAGATTAGCATTAGAAAATAAAGGCATGTCTATTATAATATGATATATGTACACCTGAAAATAACTGAGGTTGTGAAAGCTGCCCTTAAAGGTAATATACCTCAAAAAAAAATATGGTTACAACAGTCCTTCCGAGGTCTATTCATCTGTGTAACCAAAGCACAAGCAAAATTATTAAATGCTATGTTGGAGGGTGACCTACATAATCTAGAAAGGCAGCTTAGCATGACTGGAAGCTACCTCCGGGAATATAAAAAATACCAATATATAAATCCTGGCAGAGATGGAGACAAAGAAAAGGACCTCCTAACAGGCAAAAATACTATGTGGGTGAACATGGGAGAAAGTGTAGCCTGCTTTGAGCCCAAAGCAATGCAAGACCGGAGGTATACCTCTCTATAGAGGAAGTTCATGTACATCAAAATGCAGGCATTCAGTTTTTATTTTCTTAAAATGCAACCAAGGGCTGGGGATGTAGCTCAGTGGTAAAGTGCTTGTCTAACATGTGTGAGGTCCTGGGTTCAATTCCCTGCAAATCAAAAATCAATAAATAAAAATAAATACCAACCAAGGCACCAGCTGCATACAGCATTGCTTGATCATTAAGAAAATCCTTCTTTGCAGTATGATAGCAACTGTAAGCTAAATCATAATGCTGCACCAAAAAACATAAGTCAGCCATTTTCCTGATTTGAAGTTCTGGTGCTTCGGGTGGATACCTATAAATACAAAATAAGTAAAAAAAAAATATATAATTTATTACCCTCAACTCCATTAAATATTAAATGTTTAACAAGCTATTTAACTATCCAGAACGTACAGAAAACTGATTCTCTTTAACAAGAATTCTATCCCCAAGAAGGGTATCAATTTTCAGAACTATTTGGAAGCAAAAAGTTACTTTATTTAATTTATAACTGTGGGAACTTCTTAATAGCAGGCAAGTAATTTTCTCCATGATAAAGTTATAAAGTAAATAAAATGGTTAATTCCAGGAATTACATATGATCAGGAAGAAAAATTAAAATCCAAAGGGATTAATTTTATTCTCCCTTAAAACAAAATTTTCTTACAAAACAAAATTTGCTAAGTACATGCCACATTAAAATCATAGACTATAACATTTAAGATATAAAAGGGTTATTAACGAATACCTAATCTAATCCCATCTTCATGCAATTAGGGAAACAGACTCAAAATAAAGTGACTTTCCCAGTTATCTTAAGAGTTTGTTTTATTTTTAGATGTCCAAACTACGTTTTTAAAAAAATTAATATAACTTACTTAGAGTCACTACTCTTACCTACTGAATGTCTGCCAATGTGAAACTAAGAAACTAAGAAGGTTACTGTTTGCAGGACAACATATAGTCAAACACTAGACAAAGTTAAAACAAAAACAGGAAAAATTAAAATAGCAGTTTTTTACTCACAGCAACCCAGATGTATTTTTCAGCTCATTAATGCTCTTTTCTGGAACTTTACTGCCACTAAACCATTTTTTAGTTGCAGAAAATAGAGATCGACTCAAACCTTTTCTTGATATTAGCTAAGAAAAAAGATTAAATACATTGGCAAATACGAAGGACTTAAATTTTTTATTCCCATACAAAAAAAATTAAATAACCTGAAAAAAGTTTTAGTAGTGGGTAAATAATAATTTTAATAACACTGATTTTTTTCCTTGAAAAACCATCTAAAGGGTTAGGAATGTAGCTCCACGGTAGAGCATTTACCTAGCACACACAAGGCCCCGGGTTCAATCCTCAGCAACACACACACAGACACACATACACACACACACACAAACTAATATGCTGGTAAAAATCTACTAAAAATGAATAAGTTTCTTCTAGAACTGAACAGAATTTCATCACTGATAGTAATTTCAATTAAGTCTTAATTTGGTCTACTGTGAAACAAAAAACTTAAAATACTTTAAATAATTTACACTACATTCTTAAAGTTAGTATTTACTTAAATTTGAAAAATAAAAATCCAAAAAGTTAAGTGTTACCTGGTCGTTTAATTGCCTAATTGTTTTCTCTATATGTGGCAAAAGGCCCCGAAATGTAAACTCTTGTATAAATTGTCGAATTCTATCATGATCGGTAAGTGTTAAACATGCACCATGAATTATTCCAGTATTTGCTTTCTTTGTTTCATGTAATGACGAGGCAGATTTTACATGATCTGGTCCGTCAATGCTGTTAGAAGGGTCACTGGATTGGTCCAATTGAAGTGGGTGAGCTCTAAAGTTATTTGGTAAGCCATCTACTGAAAAACAAATCTTTCATTTACTTTCAAAATGCAAGAGAAAATGGTAAAACTACTACCATACTGCTTTAAAAAAAAAAAAAAAACACACAGAAAAATGGAACCCTTTATCTCTCCATATGCCTTAGAAATCTAAGATATATCATTAACATTTTTGCCCCTAAATTAAAGGGTTTGAGTTAATACTTGCTACATCTAGTAGAAATTTAAGAATTCAGCTAAATTGAGAAATAAAGAAAAATAGTTTCAAAATAATATAAAGAATTACTTTTAAATATCACAACTAAGCCATTGAAAAAAATCATAACAAAAAACTATTTAGAGCTACTATTAGCAAAACTGTAATTAAAAATACAGAAATACAGCTCCCAAAATCATTTGAATTTGGGAAATAATTAATGCTGTACATCACATCTTCCCTTGCTTTCCACATATATTGTTTTAAAAGAAAGCTGACAACATAACTCTTATAAAATGAACTTTTAAATGTCAAAAACCAAACTCAAAGGACTCAATAAACACTTCAGAAGAAAAGCTAACCTGCTCATTATCTTTGTTACCAAAATTTCCCCATCTTTTATCTATAAAGGTTAGCATGCTTTGATAACAATACATGTTTTCTATCAAAAGAGAACTCAGAGAAAGTATATCAAGACCTTTGACTTCGTTATCTAATCCATCCAATGAAAGCAAGTTACTATCTGAATTCTTATTTGAAGTTATAGTACAAGGGCCATCTTCATATGATTCCTATCAAAATAAAATAAAACAGTATTAGCAATCATATTTATTCATGTTTAATATACCACCAAATCCATCAACAACTACAGTTGTTCTTCTACCACTGGCTTTATTTGCCAGCAGTAGTCTTTTCTTCTAGTCCTCTAAAATCCTAACTTCTTCCATGTTCTTTTTGTATTGTTATTTTCTGTTTATTTATTTTTGCAGGACTGAGAATTAAACCCAGGGCCTCAATCGTGCCAGGTAACTATCCTACCACTGAGCTACATCCCCAACCCTATTTTTATTTTATTTTGAAACACGGTCTTGGTAAGTTGCCCAGGCTGGCTTTGAACTTGTGATTCTCTCAAATAGCTGGGATTATAGGCATCCACCATGCCCAGTTCCATGTATTTTATTCTATCACTCCAGTCCACACCTGATATAGTCTTAAGTTCTTTTGCAACATTCAATTTTCTTCTGAATTCAAATGATCTATCTTAATTTGTTTACATGTGATAATATACATATACACACATATGCATATACATAGATATTCACACAGGTACCTAAGAATGTCTATGAATCAAAAGGAATATGGTAAGGAAGATGGACTGCTGGAGTCAGATAGGGGACAAAAAGACAAAGGGGTATATAATCTCCTAAGTCATGGGCACAGTGCTGCAATGTCTGAGTGGATTCTGAATATATTCAAGTGTTCTGAAAAAACATCTAATGCAAAATTCATTGGTACAAAGGCACTGCTTTGTCAGTCAACAAAGAAAGCTTAAAATACTCAGGTTACTCCATGAGACTAGTAAATATGGAATTATTCTGAGTGCCAGTGAGGAAAATATGTAAACTAGAATTTACTGACAAAACTATCTGAAACAACCATTTGAAAAACACCAAGAAACTGGGTATATTTAGCCTAGAAAAATGTATAAGGTGACAGATAGCTATCCTACATTTTGAAAGCTGACAATGAAAAACTGATATGCCTCCACAAAAGGACCAATGTATACAAACAATGCAAATGTCAGGTTGACCCTCAATTTCAAGCTGTTCAGAAATTCGACTAGTTACTTCAGGAAATAGTCAGTGCTATCAGTACTTCATAGATTTAAAGGAAATTAAAGCATGAAATTGGAGGCTGACACCTCTGCCTTCTGTTAAAAGTTCTCAAACTGGACAACCTGATTTACATTACCCTTTACAAACTAAACTCTAAATCAAAACTTTCAGTACTGTTTCTATTCTGAGAATGGCCCTGAAAGACTATTTTTAAAAATCAAAGCTTGTTAACATCCAAATGGTTCTTTTTTGCCTAAAAAATTTTCCATACCATAAATCACAAAGTAAGTTAGCAATCATTTCAATACTTAAATGAATAAAATATTGGAAGAGCACAATGTCTAGACTAAAAATTTCATGTTACATAGAAAAACAAGTCAAATAAGATCTTCAAACAATAGATATTAGAGCAATAATTACTTCACTTTATAACTGGTATGTTTTTAAAATAATATCACATAAGAGCACAAAACATAGTACAGTTATACAAAATAAAAATATTTTTTCCATTTACTTAGAACTTTTCCTTCTAAACAAAACAACAGTCAACTCTTGAGTATCTACCTAAGCAAAGGAATTTGGCATTTAACTACCACGGAGTGGCATACAACCGTAACCTTAAATGTTTGAAAGCACATGAAACCTTACTCCTATCCACTTCAGCCAACAGACAATAATTAACATTAGTCTAGGATTATATATTAAGGAAAGAGTTAGGAAGGAAGAAATAACACCTCTTAAAAATTCAATAGAAAAGGAAATCAAAGGAAAGCTTAGGTGGGAAAGTTCACCCACCTAAAAAGCATGAGTTCCAAAACCAAAAGGTGGCTAAAAGAACAGCATGTTGAAAATGTAGAAGGCAACCTCAGCGCATGTGGATAATAAATGACTGACTGGACAGGTAAAAAATTCTACTATATTCATGTTTAGCCAATCTAATTGTTTTCATTATGTAATTCACTTTTCATCTTTTAAGGAAAAAGAGCAATTAACATAATTATATACCTGAGAAGAGTTGCAGTTGGTTAAAAATAGCTTTAGAATTTGATTTAAGAGCTCACAGCTGATAGCCAGATTCTACAAAATAAATATTAGTAATTCTACCAGTTAAACCAAGACATAAAAGATCCTACACTTATACTATTACGTCATAAAACTGAAATACAACTTTTGTGGTTTGTTTCATTTGTGTGTGTGTGTGTGTGTGTGTGTGTGTGTGTGTGTGTTTACATATACCTGGTTTTGAATACTACTTTTCTGGAGATACTGACTCCAAGGATCTGGTATCTGTTCATCTGATGCTCGATTTGACGTTCGAGAATTAATTTTAAGCAAATAACAACCCTGAGTTCCATATTTCTGTTTCATTTCTTCATAAATTGATTCAGCTCTGAAATTAAAAAATAAAAATAAAAAACACTGTAGTAACTTGGGAGCAGACTTTGGACAAAAACGTCTTAATGATACTCAAAAAAAGGCAAAACAAAATTAGAGGATAGAAAAATTAATTAAATAAAAACATGCTTCTACTTTGTATTCTTACTGAAATTTTGGATATCACCTTAAAGCAGAGTTACCAAAGTAGGTTCCATGGAGTAAAAACTTCTGCAAGATATTCCTGTTAGTCAAAAGAATATCAGGTGATCAAACTAATTTGAGGAAACCACAAAAAAAAGAAAACAAATTTCTTTACAGGAAACCATCTCTGAGTTTTCTATGAGCCAATGTACACTATGATTTACCAATCCAGCTTAAACTCATAAACAGGCAGCCCTTCCTCTCAGTTAGGGGACTATTCTTCAGGAAATATACCTTGGGGAAATTTTTAGAGAACATTTGTCAATAAACAAAAGAAAATTAGCTGGGCTCAGCGGCACATGCCTATAATCCCAACTACATAAAGGAGGCTAAATCAGGAAGAATGCAAATTTGAGGCCAGCCTCAGCAATTTAGCAAGATGCTATCTCAAAATTAAAGAATAAAAAGGATTGGGGTACACTGTAGTTCAGAGGTGAACTGCCCCTGGGTTCAATCCCCAATACTGGCATAGGTACATATGAATGCCTATGAATCTAAAGGAATATGGTAAGGAAGTGGGGCAAGGAAGGAGAGATTATCTTCAAAATCTCACAAAACAAGACATAGTTCAAAGGAATAAAAGGAGGGGAAAAAATATAGTCAAGAAATTTATTACACAAAATCCACTTATTTTTCTTACAAAATTTACAGTAGTTAAATTTATGAGCTGTTTCTCAGATGCAGCAAAATAAATTCTGATTATATACCTTAAGAAAACTAAACATACTAGTTTACTAGGTTGCTGATAGGTAAGATAATTCAATTCAAATGATAACACAGCCTAAAAGCAAACAGTACAAACTACGGGAAATGAAATTTGGGTCCATAGAGCTAAACCAGTTTAAATGGGTGGTTTTTTTGTTTTTTTTGTTTGTTTGGGTGCTGGGGATCGAACCCAGGGCCTTGTGCTTACAAGGCAAGCACTCTACCGACTGAGCTATCTCCCCAGCCCCTAAATGGGTGTTTTTTAATCAGCCATCTGGTGGGGACTAGAACCCTAGAAAACCTGAAAGATTATTCAAATGCAAATGCTGATACTATACATAACAAATCTAGCAAACAACTAAATCATATTATGCTCTATAAAGCCTAAATTAATAAGTTACAAAAAATTATATAAACATAGAAATATGTGTATGTATACATACTCAAGTATAATAAATCAAACTCCAGTTCACTGTACCAAATGATACCACTAAAAATAAAAACCACTGATCTAATTACTTGAATTACTACTTAAGTATCCTTATAACAACCATTTAATATGTAAGATATAAACCATATTGAATTCATCATAGAAACTAATTTTAATAGTTCAAATTATTTCTACTTATATAGTATACTTTATCCAATAAGGCTAAAGACATTTCGAAAAATTCTAAAGATGAATCCTCAAAGTAATTCTTTGGTTCTATTGAGTTTACTTTGTTTAAAAAATGATGGTTAGAGGCTCAGTGTAAAGAATGTGCTTAGTATGCCCAATGTCCTAAGTTCAATACCCAGCACCCAATACATAACGATTTGTGCTCAGAACACAGGTAAGAAATGATTATAAAATTAGATATCCTAAATGGCACTGAGGTATCAGAATAACAGGGGCTGGGGATGAAGCTTAGTGGTACACTTGCCCAGAAACACTGGAATAATAGTATGAAATGGAAGATTAGTTTGATCCACACCTTGAAATAAAAAAGTCAAAATAAACTACAAAGTCAAAAAAGAAAAACTTCTTTTAATATTTATTTTTCAAGAATTTATTTTATTTTTTAATACAACTGATTCATGAATCCCAGAGGTAGAAGTGCTACTGCAAAACACCAACAATGACTATTAAAGGGAACATAATAAAGAAATGCTTGGATTTGTTTTTTGTTTTGTTTTCTTTTGTTTTTTGATACTGGGGATTGAACCCAGAGGTACTTTAGCAAGGAGCTACATCCCTTTTAATTTTTTATTTTGAGACACGGTCTCCATAGGCTGTTCAAGGTCTCACTAAGTTGCTGAGGCCAGCCTCAAACTTGCGATCCCTATCTCACTGGGATTATAGGCATGCACCACCACACCTGGCTTTACGATGTTTTTGAAACTATGAAGAACATCAAGGCTGGACAAAAGAAGAGACAGTGAAAACATAAGTGCTTCTAAGTAACACTGCGCAGTGAAAAAAAGGGGAAACTAGGAAGGGAAAAGGGAAAAAATGAGAAATAATTTTACATGAAGTAAGAAATAACAATTAAGGTCTACTGGTACAGAACAGCAAGTGTTTTTAAACAAAGACTGTGTAAGAGACATATTGAAAAGAGTTTAGGTATACTTATGAAAGCTACATTAAATGACTTAGTTGTTGGATATAACTCCGAAAAAAGGTGAAACTAAATATATTATTAATAAATTTATACTATAACAATTTTTTTTTTTTTTTTTTTTTTTTTTTTTTTTTTTTTTTGCAGTGCTGGGGATTCAACTCAGGGCCTTGTGCTTGTGAGGCAAGCACTCTACCAACTGAGCTATATCCCCAGCTACTATAACAAATTTTTATTTTGGAGGTAAAAAATAAATACAAAATTTAAACAAGCAATGTCCAAATTAATGTTAAATCATTTAATAAGAAAAAAATTAAAATTTTAAAATAAAACTTACCTCTGTTCATCTCCTGCGCTTATATCATGTAAAAGTACATAATATTTAAGCGTATTTGGTATAAACCACTTAGGGTAGGAATAATCATTGTTGTGCTGAATTCGATGCTGCTCTTGTGACAATTTTGAAAACTGTTCCATAGGTTCAACTTCATTAGATGATGCTACCAACATACCTTATAAACCATGTTATTAAGGTAATTATCACTTATTGCTGAATATTGTCATTAAGATAAACTTTAAGGAGATATTTCCCAGCCAGGAAAAAAAAAAATGGTTTCACAGATTTTCACTGCAAGCACAAAATAATTTCTCCAACACTTCAAAGTAATTCAAAGTTCTAAATCTTAAAGATTTTTTGTTCAGAGTTTTTAGGTTAGTTACATGTTCAATAGGAAATTCCTAAAATGGACAATATCAAAATCACATAACTATCAACATCATGACAGATTCTGCAAAATCATGTTTATCTCCATTCTGCCTCAGTGCAATTTCATACACTATACTATTTAACTTTTCTCTGCAACTTAAGAAATTTAAAAAGCCATAATCAAAGGAAGATTAAAAAGATTATTAAGTATATGGAAAGTTTTTTTAAAATATGAGTTTTAAAGCAACAAATTCTGAGGCGATCATTAAAGCAGTTAATACTGACCATTCATCCTTTCTCTTTCAAACTGCTAAAAATTTATTAAGCATGAAATATTCAAGCTAGAAAAATAAGAAAAATAATAAGTGAATTCTGAAGTCTTATAATTAAAGTAAATCAAAAACTAATTAATTATAGAAGTTATATATTAAGTATGCCATTTAACAAAAAAAACAACAAAAACATGATACATAATCGATAAAAAATAATTTCTCACTGGGTGCAGTGGTACACACCTATAATCCTAGTGACTTGAAAGGCTGAGGCAGAAGGATCGCTCATTCAGACCAGTCTCAACAACTTAGCAAGACCCTCAGCAACTCAGGAGACTGTTGCAAAAAAATTAAAAGGACTAGCGATGTATCTCAGTGGTAAAGTACCCCTTGGTTCAATCCCCAGTAACAAAAATAATAATTATTTTTATAAATGTTAATAATAATTATGATTTCTCAGCCTGGTATATAGCTCAGTAGTAGAGCACTTCACTAGCAGGCTCCAGGCCCTGGGTTCAGTCCCCAGTAATGACAAAAATAACAATAATTTCTGTACTCTCTATAGCCCTTCAATAATTTCAACTTCATTCAACTATTTCTAAGAGTAATAACTTCCATAATATTTTATTTCAAGAGAACTTGAAGTAAAGGATACATGCTAAATAGTGGTTCAGAAATTCATGATCTGATGCTGGCATCGACTGAAGAAAGGTCTCTCTATAAGACTCAAACCACGGAGTAGTAGCTAAAATTAGCAATATATAAAGTTAGAATTCCTCAACAGAATCAGTTTACAACAAATGAAATTTCAATTCCATATTCTTAAAAGGTATTAAAAATGATAATTTTTATTAGTAAACAAGCATTTTCACCTGTCTTTAAGATATATCACATATATATTTTGAGCCATTCACACAAATATATTCATACATTAGAGTATATATATTTGCAAAAATAAAACTGAGTTATTCCCAAACCTCTACACAACCCACTTACTATTAGTGCTCTAATATAACCTAGGTGAATAAAAATATTTCAGAAACAAAGTTTTGTGCTACTAATCACATTGTCATAAGTAGATCCTATTCATAAACTATCACTTTAGAGACTGGTTCTCAACTGAGGTTGATTTTAACCCCTGGGGAAACATTTGGCAGTATCTGGAGGTATTTCTGGTTGTTACAACTGGAGGTGGAGAGTGCCTACTGGCCTCTAGGGAAAGAGGTGAGGAAAATGAAAACATTATACAATGCACAGGACAAGATACCCCAGACAAATAATTATCTGGCTCAAAATGTCAATACTGATGTTGTGGATAAACTCTAGAATTTGATTCTTCAAGTATGACTATAATAAAGTCTCTTTAAAGGGAATTTCAAAGGATACTTACCTTATAAACAAATACAAAGCTGAGTATTTTCATTTTTTGAATAAATGTATATCAATCATGACTCTTGGAATGCCAACTCTTGCTTGCTCCATTCCAATAAATTTATATTACATCTAGTCATTTTTCATTTGAACTTATTTGACTTTACTAGGCTTAAGCAGATTATCTAAATCAGTTTCACTAAAAAGGAAACTCTATTCCTACTATTAGTGCTGAATAACAAACCTCACATTCTCTGTTTTCATCTTAACTACTGAAACACAGCAAATGTTTGCAGCTTATATTATAATACTACATTAAATGACTGGAGGGTTGACCAAACAGTGTATCTAACCTGGTGCCAAATATACAAAAATTTAATTTCAACAAATGTGTTATGAGAACAACCCATATATTATAGTCTGATTAGGAGTCATATTATTATAATAATTTCATGTTCACTACTATAAAAGAGGAAAAATATTCCTACAAATAGTACAATCTATACAAAAAAATTGCAAAAATTGGAGAAAGAATGACAGACTAGTATCTGCTATTTACAACAGGAAACCAATTTTCTCACTAATAACATATCCTCTCCATCAAATCAGTCAAAAATAGTTTGTCTACAAAACTAACATTATATTTTCATTTAGTACCAATAGCATGAAAAAGAAAAGAGATAATGAAAACTGGTTAAATAAGAAGGTATCTCCACAGATATGGTAAAGTGTATGAATATGTATATATTTTGATTATTTTTCTCTTTACCTTGTTGTATCATTGTTGCTTGAACTTAACAAATTATAGAGACACACTGTCATGAGGAGTATATTTTATAGTGGGGATTGGGAGTTCTAAATAAACAAAATACATCTTCCAGAACAGCTATTCATCACAACATTATCTATAATAACAAAATACTAGAAAACCCTCATGTCATCAGGAGGAGACAGGTTATATAAACTATGGTACAACCAATAAATGGTACGCTTAAGCAGCTATAGAAGTGGAAAACCTCTACATGCAGATACCAAGTATTCTCCTAGATATATTAAGTTAAAAAAGAAAAAATGGAACAGAAAAATAAGCATTTTTGTGTAAGAAAAGGAAGAAAACAAAGAGCAACACATGTATTTGTTTACATTTTCAAAAAAAATAATAGAAGGACAAACCTAATACATTTGTGCTGGGGATGTAACTCAGTGTTAAGGGCTTGCCTAGCATCCATGAAGCCCTGAGTTCGATCCTCAGTACCACCAAAGCCAAACAAAACAAAGCAAAATAAACAAAAAACCTAATAGAATTAATTATCTATATGAGACAGGAAGAAGAAAAAGAAGGGAGGAAATGAGAAAGGGAAAGGGACATAGAAAGTGACTAGACCTCCTATACATTGTTTTATAGTTTGACTTTGAAACCATGAAATGTATGTATAATTTAAAATTAAATCCAAAAGAAAAGGAAAAAAAAGCACAGATACAACTTCTTAAATTGAAATAACTTTCTATATTCTGACACAAAAAGATACTGGGTACTCAACTAAGGACATGAGAAGCAAAAGAATAATTTTAAATTATATATGGCAGAAATGGGTTTTAATCCTTAAGATAGGTCACAGTCAGGTTAATAAGGTAAGTTTTCCTTTCAATCATATGTGAAGTTCTCTTTTCAGTCATATATAAAATTTTCCTTCACAGTCCTTCAAGGGCTGAGGACATACACACTGTGGTTCCTTTGTTCTGCTTTAATTTTGTTAAATGCCAATAAACCAAGGGCATCATTCTATTTTTTTACTTGTTCAAATGACCTTTTTTTTTTTCTTGCAGAAAATGGAGGGAAAATGATAATTTTCATGTTAACAGGAGACTTCAACACTTAGCAACAATTCCTTCTCCTTAAAAAAAATTCTCTTATATTTATTTGAAGGTAAAAATCACTACTTTGCCTATCTTTTCCATCTCCGTATGTTCTTTATTTGAAACTGAAAGAGCAACCCTGTTATCCTACTAAAGTGTCTCTGTGCAGAATGTACTTTGTCTTGATAAGGAAGGGTAGTATGTTTTTCCTTATCAAACTAAGACAGCCCAAACTACACTATTCAAGGACAAAACCCGGATTTAGCAGATATGTTGTAAATCAAAAGTAAACACAAGAGATAATAGGATAACAAAAGATGAACAGACATCATCAGATCTCCTTCATTTTAGAAAAATCAGACGTTACCTGGGATGAACATGAAAAGTAGTAGTCAAGTAGGAAAAAAGACAATAGACAAGGAGAAGAATGAGAACAATCTAGAAAACTGAGACCACCACAAGAAATACCTGTGTATAACGAGGATTCTTTCAATTCCATCAATGTGTCTTTCCAATTACTGTACCAAGGAACACTAGCTTTAATTGACCGATCTGATGAAGAAAATATGGCACTGTTAAGCTAGGCTTATGAGGTAAATATCCAACATCTATTTCTTAAACAGAATGGATGAAGAGTATGCTGACTTAACATTAATTGTAAAAATCAGAAGCATACTTCTAGTCATATAATTAACACTTATTAAAATGGATTAAATTCCTTTTAATAATCTCCAAAGAGCATTATTTTGTATAATGGAATTTTATTCAAATGAATTAAGTACTTTATCACATTTCATTCCCAGTTTTCGAGGCCACAAAAATAAAGCTGTGGGCTGGGTTTGTGGCTCAGTAGTAGAGGGCATGTGCTTAGCATGCACATGTTCAGTCCCTAGCGTGAAAATAAATACATAAATAAAGCTGAAAGGAGGTGGCTTAAAATATCATGGAAAAAGCACAAAGAATAGTTTTATTTTTCTACTTATCCTAAACACTTGGAATTCTTTTAAAAATCTGCCTGAGTTCAGCTATAATAGTGCCTCCACCTGCTTTTAAAGGCAAATAATAATCTTCCTTTGTATAGAGATGTTGGCAGGACCCTGAGGATGCAAATAATATAATCAGATAAAATAATTTCTTGCAATCAAATAATGACAAGACTTTTCCTATCGACACTAATCCACTTTAATAAACTACTAAAAATAAATAAGGCCCCTTATACGCAGATGGCCAGACAGCAGATCTGAGAATCCTTCCCTGGAGAAAGTAAATTGCCCCAAGGAAAAGAGCTGTAAGTAATAAACACTGGGCAATTTTCAAGCTTCTTCACAGCCTCATCACCCAACAAGAAAGTCCACTAACAGATAAAGCTTTTCTTATGCCCAGTCAGGTTTTAACGTTTCAATTTGAAATAGAAAATAACACTACAGGCTTTTACCAAACATTTGAGGAAAGTCTCCAACAGAAAGAGACCAAAACAAACTGAAAAACAAGAGTAAGAAAAAGGGAACAAAACATAAGAAAACTTAAATAAAAAGTTAATAAAAATGTATTAATATCCTCAGAGTTAAGATACCACAACATGAAACAAGAACAGGCACAAAAAAAGGTAAATTCAGAAAACAGGAAGCATCTCAAAAAAAAAAAAGAAGCCCATTACAGAAGTTCTACTGCCAAATAACAGTAGTTCCAGAAAGAGCAGGAAGAACAAGTAGAAAGCAAGTAATAAAGAATCTATGAGCACAATTTCTTAAACTAAAGAGTGTACTTTACCAGACTGCCAAAAGGAGTGAGCTCAAAGTGAAGAAGGAGTCATAAACAGGCCCAACATGGAATTTCAAAACAGCAGGGATAATATATTTCTAAAATCTTCTAAAAGTTGGGGAGATAGAGGGAATATGTATCATAATGGCTTCTAGCTTCTTGAGAGCAATACTAGAAGCTAGAAAGTGGGATGAATTCTGAGAAAGATTTCTAACTAAAACTGTATACAGTCAAACCATTAATCAACTATGTGAAGTAAGAACATTTTCTCAGATATTTGAGTCTCAAAATTTTTAACTCTTAAAAATGGCCAGTCTTCTCAGGCAGTTATTAAAGATGTCCCCTTCACCAAATCAATGAAATGCACAAAAAAGGTATGAATGAAAGACAGAGAAGTGAAAAGGAAAGGAAATCCCTATGACAGCTATGGAGTGAGCCTTGGGGAGTAACCAGCCCAAGACAGAGCAGAACAGTGTTTATCAACTTTCATTTCACTACCTTTCCCCAATGAGTGTTTTCAACTTTTTCCTAATCATCCCCTCCCCCAACAAATTTTTCCTTTTTTGCAGTGCTAGGGATCCAAACCAAGGGTTTGAATATGCTAAGCTCATGCTCTACCACTAAGCTACATTCCAGTCCCTACTGTCCAGTATTTTTTTTTAAACCTTTCTTGAGATTTAACCCAGGACCTAACACATTATTAGGCAAGTGCTCTACCACTGAACTTCATCCCCAGCACTTTTTCTTTTGTTTTCAGATAGGGTCTCAATAAATTACCCAGATTGGCCTCAAACTTGTGTTCCTCCTGCCTCAGTCCCCTGAGTAGATGGCATTACATGGTGTACCACCACACCCAGACCCCTAATTTTTTTAAAAATACCACATATATACATGGACCATGACACTTTGGAGAACCAAAACTATTATGGTATCCAAAAATTTCTGTCCCTCCCAAGAAGCAAGTTTCACCTCACTTGGGGATAATATCATCCTTGTCAAAAACGCATGGAACAGGAAGAGAAGACTTCTGTAAGAATTAACATTATTTTACAAATTAATCATGTTTTTAAATTCTCCTGAGGAATTTTGCAAGACCACAGTGAATATTAACCAGAAATCGTGGAAACTGCATTTGGGACATGAAAAAAAAGGAAGAGGAGTGATTAAGCTAAGTCTTCCTTAATCATAATTATAAGTCAATAAATAAAATTTAAAATTAAGACATAGACAACACTATAAAAATATTACTTAGAACACATAATACTAGAAGAAAACACTAAGGGAAATGGTATATCAGAGAGCAGAAAGCTGAGTACTGCTATTTTTTCCATACAGATCTTTTCAGCATTACACCTATGTATATACATTATTTTGATAAACATGTTTTTAAAGAAAAAGGGAGAAGGGCTTTGGAGATCAAGAAAACATTTATATTACAAAACAGTTACTTTTCTTTTTAATATATGATAGGCAATATCTGTGTCCTCTTAGCACTTTAGCATATCAGCTATGCCATATCTATATTTACAATGTATTGTGATTATAATGTATTATCAATTAGAATGCACTATGATTACTGATTATCTCCCTACTAGATTAAGAACTGATAAAACATGTCTTGTATCTCAATGTAAACAAGCATCTCTATATCTCAATGTAAAGCATAAAGCAGGAAATCAATAAATATTGTTTGAATGAACAACAAATAATGTTAAGACCCCCATAAAATGGAATCACAGGATTAAAGGTCTAAGAACGGTCTTAAAAAACAATTAGCCAAACTTTTGTTTTCAGAGACTGACATAAAGTCTCTCAGAAACACTAAGTGATTTATTCAAGTCATCTAATTAACTAATGATATGGTAGAATAAGAACTTAAGACACTAAAGCATTGGATTCCTTGTCATTCACACTACAACACCATAGCAGGCCAAATTCAAGCTTCACTACTCTCTCTGGGCAGTGTCCAAGTTTCCACGCCATGTTAAAAACATTGTTCAGGTGGGCCTACAGGCACATACTGGTAATCCTAGCTACTCCAGAGGCTGAGGCAGGAGAATCACAAATTTAAGGTCAGCCAAGGCAATTCAGTGAGACCCTGTTTCAAAATAAAAATTAAAAAGGGCTAGATGTGTAGCTCAGTGGTAGAGCACCAATGGATTCAAAAATCAAAATCGCAAAAAAATAAATTAAATAAATGCCAGGAACTTATCAAAGTAGGTACCCTAAAATTCAGATTTGATTAGTAAAAATCATCATAATATTCTAAATCAAACTGAATCTCAGATGTATAGTGTATGCTTACCACGGACAAGACCCTAAGGTCATCCCTCACACCAAAAAATAAGAAAATTAAATTACCAAATTAACCTACCCTGCGGAACTGAAATTAATGGCAAAGAAAGAAGAAATTACAGGACATTTAATCAAAATAATTTTACAAATAGTACTAACCATACAAACTAAAACATGCTAGTTAAATCCTCCATAGGTGTAGGAAATTTTTCAAAAGCTTTTAAGAGATATTAAAGCATTAGATAAATTATACTCGGTTAAAAAGATTATTTTAAAAGGTTGCTGAAAGATTGTAACTAGGTGAAGTTCTTCTAATCCTTTCCCTTTAAAATCTGTTCCATCTTCTTTCAGTAAGTTAAGATTTTAATATTGGAAAGGAATCACATCAAATGCAGCTAACTTACTGTACATATTAGTATATTATTTCACTTACCAGTCTTGTTATGAAAAAATTTACCATTTAAATCAGATTAAGAAACACTCATAAAAGATTATGCATCTGTACATAGTTTATAAACATTTCCTCCACTTAACAGCAAACAAGATTAAAATAACAATAAACGTAATATTTTTATTTAATTATATTATTTCCACATCACAAAAAATGTTATCTACTGTTTTTCATTGAAAAAATATTTATTACACACATTCTCGGTGTTAGGTACCAGAATAAAATAAATAGCCAAAATTCCTGGGATTGTTTTTAAATATTATCCTATAGGCCCAGGCTCTAGCACTTCATAAAAACACTTAAATATCTATCTATTGAATGATCTCCAAGTCACAGAGTTACTTTTTCTAACAAAAGAAAATTTCATTCAAAAAATAATAATAAATCTTATTACATACCACTGATGTTAAGGTCATAATCTCCTGCTGTAATCACATTAGCTACTAATCCTTCTGCAGGCTGACTGCCAGAAACAACATCATTCAAAAGCTTCCGAATGGCTCCAGGCTGAGGTGGTTGGGTGATAATGTTGCTCACTGCTATCTTCAAATTTTTAATTATGTGAAGCTGATTATTAGGATCTCTCATATGAACTTTAAAAGAGAGAAAGAAACTTGAAATTAATTCTACACAATGCACAAGAAATCAAAATTGGTTTAATGGTTTTCAAGCAAAAAGCCTGCCCAAGTCAGAAACTAGGAATTCCAAGTGGAACACTTCCAGAAATACAACTAATTTACAATATTCCCTTCCATACCAAAAGAGCTAGATAGACAGCCTATTAACCATAAGATTACTTCCTCTCACATTATGCTGCCACTCACAATTTCCCTAGAGTAGATACTTTCCTTTCTCCTACATTTAGAGTTACCAAAAACTAACCACCATCCATTCAAATCTCTAATTTGACCTCACCCTAAGGATGATCCCGCCAGAGTAAGGTCCGTGGTAATCTCTATGTCTCAATGAAATCAGAGTAGGAAATCAATAATAAAGGGAAATTAAATGCTGTAAATAAGCTTTGCTATTCTTTCCCTAGTCTTCTGTCTTCGTTCTATTTTACTATCATAAAAATCAGTGCCCAGCTGGACATGGTGATTCATGCCTATAATTCCAGTGACTCCGGAGGCAAGCCTAGGCAACTCAGCAAGACCCTGCCTCAAAAAACAGAAAGGGCTGCATATGTAGCTTGGTGGTAAAGTACCTCTGGATTCGATCCCCAATACTGGAACAAAAAACAAAAAATCAATTATTACTCAGGGGTAAGAGACTGATAGTAAGGGAGGCTGGGCATGTGTAGTAATAGGTATATGTGGGTACTCTATTTTGTGCCCAGTTGTGCTGAAAGCCTAAAACTGGTATAAAAAAATAAAACATCTTCTTTAAAATAATCAATGCTCAAATCCCTTCTTATTCCAGTCCCGCCAATCTGCTATAGTCCTTGCTTCAGTCTATGAAATTTGTAAACAATGATTCAGAGCTGCAGGACAAGGAATAAATTCTGAAATAATTGAAGCAACACAGTACCCAAAGTACAGAGTTGAAAATATAAGCATATCTTTTTAATGTATCAAACAAGATGATTAGTTTCCAGAGTAATATTAGAAGCAGTCCATTATAAAGATTAAAGACCCAGCTTGCAGAGTCACACCTTAATTTAAATCCCAACACACCACTTATTAACTGGGTTATACTGAACAACTTTCTTAATTGTTCTGTGCTTCAATTTCCTCATCTGTTACATGTGATTACTACCTACTTCAAGGGGTTATTTTAAGGATTTATTTCAGATAGTAAGTGTAAAGCACTGAACACCATGCCTGATGATAAGTAGTATGAAGAACAGCCAGTCCATCATCGTCTATTCTGTCTTTATCATGGATCATCACACAAAGAGGCAACTTAGAAGCAAGACTGGGCAACTTAGCAAGACCCTGCCTCAAAATAAAAATAGAAAGGGTTGCAGATGTAGCTCAGGGGTAAACTGGGATAACTGGTCTTGGGTACCTACCCACACATACACACAATTTTTTTTTTTTCCTCAGTGGAAAATGCTTTATGCCAAATGAGCTTTTAAAAGTTCAGGCTTACCTACGCTTTAAGTAGTTATAAAGACTGTCTGTATAAATATCCTATTATTTCTCCATCAATTTCTAAATTTTTAAATCAAAACAAGACTAAAAATTTTAAAATACTATGTAAGTCATGAATATCTATCTATATTGTAAATATTTGTACACAAAGTATACATGCGAATTCCATTCAGAGTGGTTATCTATGATTACAGAAGGATGAAAAGAGACCAAGGCAATGTAGAAAGGGAACTTCACCCTTATCTGTAATTGTTTGCTTTCTTTTTAAAGGAAAGGAAAAGATAAAAAGCAAAGATGACAGAGGGTTAATATTTGCTGAAGCAATGGAGAGCTGGATGTTTCTTCTGTTTTCTACATTCTTCAGTAATTGTTATGTTTTCCTAATTTAAATAAACACATACAGGCCTCTCCCTAATTAAACTTCCCAGCTGGTCCAATTACGTAACAGAAACAAACAAACAAACCCCAAGAGTACTATGGTACATTTCTGATATCTTTAGGAATATACTATACAAGTATTTTCCTTAAAGTTGGACCATAATTATCAAGCAACTTAAGTAGCCATATGTGTATTAAACCTTCCTTTGGAGGCTAGGGATGTAGCTCTACAGTGGAGTGCCTGCCTAGCACTTCACTGATACAAAAAATAAAACCTCTTCTTTAAAATAATCAATGTCCAAATCCCTTTCACTCTAGTGCCTCCACCCTGCTATAGTCCTTGCTTCAGTCTGAGATTTATAAACAGTGGTTCAGAGTTGTTGTTTTCAGTTGTATTCTTAATTCAATTCTCTACACCATCACCACATACACAAATAAGATGACTTGAATTTTACTGAGTTTGATACTTGAAAACCTTGGAGATTAATTACCTGATTATAACAACATGGTAATTAAGATGAAATGTTTCTAACTAAACAATATTTGAGAAAGCTAGAGGCATTAAGTATCTTTCAAAGATTATTTCCTACTCTAATCTGCCACTTTCCCTAGCTCATACAGAAACTATTCAAGATTTATGAAAAAATTTCATTACAATCTTTTTCATCCTTTAAATAAATTTAATCAACTTTCAAATACTTACCAAATATGAAAGCCATATATTTCAAAAGCTAGTGTTTAAGTGAAATTTTCTTAAAACTTATAGACTGTTTAAATGATATGTTGAACCACTGTTTAGAATTATCAAAAAACTATTGCTAAGCAAAAAACAATAAGGCTTGGTTAACTAAAACTAAATTACCACTCTTTGAAACAAATGGCCAGTGGAGATTCTTCAAAAACTGTGAAGGGGTTAGTAGCTCAGTAGTAGTGGTGGAGTGCCTGATTAGCATACACAAGACCCTGAGCTTCATCCTTAATACCACTGGGTGGGGGGGGTAATTAAGATCACAACATGTGTATTAACAAAGTTTATCAGTTAGGTTTCCAACATTTATCAAGGATATAAAAAACAAGCTGAGCACAGTAATCCCAGAGGCTCAAGAGGCTGAGGCAAGAGGATCATGAGTTCAAAGCCAGTCTCAGCAACTTAGCAAAGCACTAAGCAACTGTGAGACCCTGTCTCAAAATAAAATACAAAAAAGGGCTGGGGATATATATATAACCATTCTTTAAAAGAACCATTTTTAATATAATATAAGAAATACCCTTCAGGTTTTAAAAATGTATATAAGGAACCTAAAATGGCTCTCCATTGACTAAGACTTCAAGCCTAAACATTATTAAGATCATACACATGAATGGTACTCAAATTTATCTAACAACCCTCTCTTCAGTATAGCTTTAAACCATGTTCTTCCACTGAAACCTAAAAATAGGTTTCCCAAAAATACTTGGCACTGTATTGACAATACATGATCTTGGCAGTCAAAGCAAATTTTTACCTTAACAGCATACCTGCAGGCCAGAAATGGAATCTAGTTGTCTTTTTTTTTCTTTTTAACATTCCTTTCTCTTTGTAGGAAAACGTTAAGCTTGTTTTAATTGTATTCTTAAATAATATTGCCTGAAGTGATATTCCAATGCCTTACTGCCTAAATAAAAGCTAGCTTTGAGGAATCACTACGAGACAGAAAGGAGCCTGTTCCAAATGATAAAAATCCCAAAACATATTTACCAGAAAAAAACCTAAACCACAGAAAAATTAAGTCCCTTTCACCAAATTCCTAATGCCACCACCATAGTCCATATCTTAATCATCTTAAATGTTAAAATTTATATCAACTTTTATCATTCTCGTAAACCACACCACTCATTTACCTCCCAAAATTTCACTGCCTTGCCTCACATTTACCATTGGATATCTAAAAATCCTCTTCCTAGAATTCAAGGTCCTCCTTATCTAGGCATTCTTCCTTACCATTCTATACCCCAACAGAAATCGTTCCCCACAGTTCCCCAGCCACTGAATCATAATTTATACCTTTTGCCCTTACCATTCTGACCCCAAAATCCCCTCCCCCATAGGGAATGATTGCCCTGTTCCTTTCCACCATTTCTCCAACTATCATTAACATATACTTCATTAGGCTCCTTCCCTAAATCTTTCCCAGTCTGTGGAAATTGAGTGTACTGATACTGAATCTCTCTGCACTATCCAATATAGAAGGCACCTGTGTCTGACTGAGCACTTGAAATATTTCTATGCCAAATAGACTTAAGTGTGAAACACACCAAATTTCAAAGACCTAGCAATAAAAATGAATGTAAAATATCCCATTAATATCTTACACTGAATGCCTATTGAAATGGTAAAACTTCAGAAATAACTGAGTTAAAATATGATATAGTATTCAAACTAATCTCACCTGGGCTGGGGTGTAGCTCAAGTAGCAGAGAGGTTTGCTCAGTATTCAAGAAGCCTTGAGTTCAATCCACAGGGCACGCATATATATATGCATACATACATACATACACACACACCCTCACCATTTCTCTTTTTTTAGTTGTTTAATGGATACTAAATATTTTTAATTATATACATGACTCATATGGGGGGGGGGGGTTGCGGGGAGCTGATGCTAGAGATCAAACCCAGTGCCTCCTGCATGCCAAGCAAGTACTCTACCCCCAGCAGACCCTTGGATTATATTTTTATTGGACAGCACTGCTCTTCAGTATGAATAAATAATTCTCCACACTGACAGGAGATAATGTGATGACTACGAACACAATGTCTTAATTCACATTGCATATTTTCTAATCTTTCCCAAATGTAAGACTGTGGACAAGTTAAGACTTCTGTGCCTCAATGCTCTCAAATTCAAAATGGCAAAAATAATGAAGGATTCAATGCACATTAAAACAGAAAAGCCACATAAACCAGGTATCAGGTATTAGCATTATGGTTTTTATTAACAACATAGGAAAGAGTACACACAACAAAGTCAAACTGGCAGGCACTCAAGTGTGTTTTTTAACAATCCATAAGAATGTAGGGCATTTTGTTGTTCTTGTTGACCTAATTCAACATCAGAGGAGCTGAGACTAATGGCTAAGGCAGAAACAAGAAAATCCAAGAATTTCCAAACTCTGGGGCTTTGTATTTTTTTTTTTTCCCCCCTTCTGTAGTTTTTTTTCCTTCCTTTTTTTGGGACAGTTCCCTTTTTAGATACAAAGCAAACTTGCAGCTATTATCCTGAAGAAACACCTGCGGCATGTAAATACATGAAATTTATGGCAAAGCTCTGTTTTGGGTGGAGAAGTCACCATAACCAAAAAAACATCACTCACTTACTTGACAAAAGGTTTATTAGAGAACCCTTCATTTATGCAGATCTTAACAAAGATCTTTACTTGTACTTTTTGCAATATTCTGTTTGCAAGACACTAGTTTAAAACACATTTATTACCCGAATAAAATTCCAAATGATTTGACCAACATTTTTTGCCTTAAGAATCTAAAGTTAAAGAAAATAGGTAACTCCTCAATGAGAACACATTCTTCCTACAATTAAACATCTATTTGAAAAAACAAAATTTAGGACTTTCTGTAGCTACAAGTCTAGATAACTTCAAATACCTAGATTAAATTAATCACGTCTTGTCCTTAACTTCCTCATCCTTCAGGTAAAAGGCTGTTACAAGTTTTATTATTTATATAACACTTTTTTTGTTTTATTGAGAGGTTAAGCAAAATACTGTACACCTAAGAAAATATTTAGGCGGGAGCGGGTGGAGGAAGGAAAGATAGTAGAATGCAACACAGTATCACCCTATGATATGTATGATTACATGAATGGTATGAATCTACATTGTGTACGACCACAGAAATGAAAAGTTGTACCCCATTTGTGTACAATGAATCAAAATGCAGTCTGTAAAAATAAAAAAATTAATAAAAAAATAAAATGTTCAAAGATAAAAGTAAAATAGCTAAACAGAAGTTTAGACACAGATAAGCCTCAACGCTTAATTATAATAGTTAAAACAACTTTGAAAAGTCCACCTCAACAATCGGGGGAAGATGACAAATCTTCCTTAAGCTTTACACCCTGTCCATTTAATAAGCAACATCTTTCTACAATTGTTGCCTTGCAAGTTTGTCTAATTTCTTCCCTATAGCCCGTCCGAACAGTACCAGTGCCCTTCTCCGGAGTTCAGGTTTTCCTTTAATATTTATTACTTAACAACCCGGCTTGTCCGAGGAAGAAGCTAAGTGCCCAGAAAAGCTGGAGGTTAGGAGAGCCCCGTCTTGACAACCTCACGCAAGGCCCCTCCTCCAGCCGCCACCTGGGGCACCGAGGGACCGCAGCCCCAGTCACCACTCTACCGGCTCCGGAACATAAACACCGCCTTTCTCTCCCCTGCCCGCCCCCAACTTCCTTCTCCCGGCCACGGCTTTACCAGAGCCCAGGGAAACAAGGAGGACAGCACATACCCTCGGAAGTGAGGCGAGAAAAGGGCTTAAGCAGCTCCGCGAAGCTGAGATGATTGAGACGAGTAAGCCGCTCTGCTTCCTCGCTGCACAGCGCGGCGACACAAGGAACGAAGGAGTCCGGGATTAGCTCCTGCACTGACTGTACGCACTGGGCCATCGCCGCGGCAGACGCAACGGTGGCGCCCGCCCTCCGGCCCACCCTCAGAGCAGATCCTGTGGCTGTGGCTGCGGCAGCTACCGCCGCCGCCCGCCGGCCTGCCCGGCCGGGCGGGGCCCCACACTGGAGCCTGGAGACAAGTAGAAGAAACAGACGACGCCGCCTCTGCTCCCAGGGCACACACCACTGATCCCCTCCCCGTCACCGCCGCCCCTCAGCGCTCTCCCCGGCGTCCTCACATTCCACCCTAGTAGGTGGAGACGCCGACAGTCGCCACTCAGTCCTCCCGACAGCAAAACCTTGGTCACTGCCCGACCGGAACCGCCATGTTAAGGCCGAACCCTGACCCGCCGGCAGTACTGCTCCCGACAGCCCCTGCGCTCGCCCCTCACGTGACTGTCAAAGAAGGCGGTAGGGGCGGGGAAGAGAGCCGAGGTGAAGGAACTAAGAAGCGACGGAGGCCGGTTGGGAGGTTGAACCGGAAGAGGTGTGAAGGATGGGCAGCTGTGGGCGGGGCCGGGCGGGGCAGGCAAGCGACCTTAGGCGGTGTTCTCACGCTAGTATTTGACAGAGCCCAGTCGGGTGCTGCAGGCGAGCTAGCCAAGTTCTCTATCTAGTTAGGCGCAGTCACAGCGATGAAGACCCCGGCTCACCTTCCTCTCAGGCTTGTCCTCTTTGGCTTCCCAAAGGGCTGCAGGGAGCAACTGATGGGAGGTTCGCGCTGCATTCTGCCCTCTCGCTTTGCCAGAAGGTGCGCTGCCCGCCAGCTACCCGGGGGTTTTCTCTGGCGCTGTCAGAGATAGACTGTGTATCCTTTGAACACAACCATACTTATAAAAAATGAACGGCCACGTATGTGACCCCAGCCACTGAGCAGAAAGTATGCTATCGTGGGTACTGCAGTTAAAATCAGTGTAAGGGGAACCTCCTGAACTACTTACTGCGTTTTCGTTGATCGGTGGGAAAGGGTGTGTCTGTAAGCCGGCCGCGTTTTTCTCCCTCGGAGTCTTCCTTTAGCCTCTGTTGGTGTGTTCATAGTGGTGGAAGTGCAGGAAGCCAGTATTTATGGTGTGGAATCCTGAACTGGTTTCCATTCTTAATTTTCACTTTTATAGTGTTGCTATAAATAAATAGAAGTGAATGAAATGAATTTTACCATTTTCTCAGTTTTTTTGAAATTCCTCTGAATTATATACCAAAACAAGGCAAGGAAAATTGCAAAGCTGTATCCCTTTGTGGAGCCTTCATTAAACAAGGCTTCCCAATATCAGTATCTTAAATTGTCCCACTATTGGGCACTCAGCTCTTATTATGGCAAAAAAAAATTATGATAGGTAAAGGATATTCCTTTTTCTATAAGTTCAGAAATGAGAAGTAGGGAAGGATGATAGATTATAATGACGTGACAGGTTGGCCAGAGATCAATTTAGAATAAGAAAACCACGTGCAAGTTAAGGATTAAAAATTCATTTCTTTAAAATTACCTGTACCTGTACATCTCAGAAAGTCTTATATACACATAATCCCTTTTGAATGCACCTAATCTCAATTTTATAATGTGAGAATCTACAACTGAGAGGGACAAGTTATGATACAGTTGTTTTGTAACAGGACTCTTACATGTGAATATATTGCTTTCTCTAATACTCATTGAAAAAGAAAAGAGAGGAAGCACTAATTTAAAGAACTCAAAAAACTCTACACCAAGAATACAAATAACCTGATTCAACAAATGGGCTAAGGATATGAATAGACACTTCACAGAAGAAGATCTACAAGCAATCAACAAACATATGAAAAAATGTTCACCATCTTTAGTAATAAGAGAAATGCAAATCAAAACTACACTAAGATTCTATCTCACCCCAATTAGAATGGCGATTATCAAGAATACAAGCAACAATAGGTGTTGGAGAGGATGTGGGGAGAAAGGTACACTCATACATTGCTGGTGGGACTGCAAATTAGTGCAGCCACTCTGGAAAGCAGTGTGGAGATTCCTTAGAAAACTTGGAATGGACCTACCATTTGACCCAGCTATCCCACTCCTCGGCTATACCCAAAGGACTTAAAATCAGCATACTACAGAGATACAGCCACATCACTGTTCATAGCTGCTCAGTTCACAATAGCCAGACTATGGAACCAACCTAGATGCCCTTCAATTGATGAATGGATAAAGAAACTGGTATATATATACAATGGAATATTATTCAGCTATAAAGAATGATAAAATTATGGCATTTGCAGGCAAATGGATGAAATTGGAGAATATCATGTTAAGTGAGATAAGCCAATCTCAAAAATCCAAAAGGCGAATGATCTCACTGATAAGCAGATGATGACAAGTAATGGGGGGTGGGAGGGGGGCAAGAATGGAGGAAGGAGGGACTGTATAGAGGGAAAAGAGAGGTGGGAGGGCTGGGGGGAAGGAAAAAATAACGGAATGAATCAAACATCATTACTCTATGTAAATGTATGAATATGCAAACGGTATGCTGTTACTCCATGTACAAACAGAAACAACATGTATCCCATTTGTTTACAATAAAAATAAATTTAAAAAAAAAAAGAGGGGAAATGGGGTGTAACTCAGTGGTAGAGCACTTGCCTAGCATGCATATGGCCCATGATTCCATCAACAGCACCAGAAGAAAAGCAGTTTTTTTGTGTCGTTTTTTTGTTTTTTTGTGGTGCTGGGGATCGAACCCAGGGCCTTGTGCAGGCAAGGCATGCACTCTACCGACTGAGCTATCTCCCCAGTCCAGAAAAGCAGTTTTATTGGCTGGTTTTTAAAAAAAGTTAAAAAGACAATTTCCTTTTGTGCAGAAGATAAAACTAACTGTGTTGGGCTCTTTGAGGACTTTCAAGGATAATTTAGAATATATAGATTTGAGATATAATTCACATACCATAAAATTCACTCTTTAAAAGTGCACCATCATTACTAATTCCAGACCAGTCATTCTACCCTCCCACACCCTCCAGTCTCTGGCAATACCAGTCTACTTTCTGTCTCTATAATTTACCTGTTCTGGATATTTCATATAAATGGAAGCATGCAATATGTAGCCTATTGTGTCTGGTGTCTTTCAATTCATAAAATGTTTCCAATGTCCATTTATGTAGCAGGAATCATTCCTTTCATGGCTGAGCCTAAATAAGTTTTGTCTTATAACCTGACTTTACAACATAACATCACATTCATACATATGGTGTATTTCCAGTGAATAACTTCACTGGCCCTGGGTTTGATCCTCAGCACTGGGGAAGGGGTTGGGGGTGAAAGGGATACAATGACAACAACTTGCTTGGTTTCCAGTTTAAAAAAAAAAAAAAAAAAAAAAAAAAAACTTCACTGTAAAAATCTATTAAACTCTATAATCATTGTCTATCCTGTTGCCCGTGTGACCCCTTTCTCTCTCTCTCTCTCTCTTTCTCTCTCTCTCAACTTTTGGCAGGTATTGTTTGAACTGTGGGTACCCCATAAAACAGATGATATTAGTAGTGGCCACAGTGGCAAACCTTTTGTCAAGATTCTTTCATTATTAAATTAAACTTATACTAATATAAGCAAAGTGGGGAATATTATAGATTATGTAACTTTGAGTAAAAGTGGAATAAAGCTCTCAGGAAAAAAAGAGAAGCCCTACAAGAATAAGGGATCCAGGGACCAAACCCAGGTTTCAGCATCAGGGGGACTCTTTCTCTCATCTCTAATTCTTTCTGTTTGGTTTCATTCTTCAGGAAGCATCTCGCCACATGGTAGGGTCTGCCTGCATTCTCAGATCATATCCTTTCAGCTTAACAAATCAAAAAAAATGGAATTTTTTTGTTCCCAGCATCCATTTATCAATCCCAGGAAAAGCCTCTGATTTGCTCATATCATATGATTTTTTCCTAAACCTACCAATTTTCAGCAGGAATGGGCTATCACTAGCCAGGCGTGCATCATATTTCCATTCTTTTAGGTATGGAAATAGGATTTATGACTAGAAAAATTAAAATGGGAAAATTTACTGCTAAACCAAAACAATACCCATCATACACCACAAAATATGTGTTGGCTTCTCAGCATCCACGTACCCCCTTCCTCCCATATGTATGATTTTAAGAATGCCTCTACCCACAAATTAACTCCTTTGAAACTGAAATAGGCTCATCTACCCAGAGGCAAACAAGCAAAGTCACATTCAGTCCCCCATACAAGTTCCAAACCCAGAAATCTGGATGATATGTGCTCTTGGTCAGGTCTGGATGTGGTTCTTCGTGGTCCTATTACCAATGGCAAATTTTAAATGAAACAACCCTAGTCAACAGTGGAGGAATACAGGATAATCTCAATCCCACTTTTAAAAAGAGAGACAATTTGCAATGATCACTGGACAAGGACAGCAAAAACTCACTTCCCAGTCAATGAAATGAGTCACATGGTCAAACTGATCTGCCCCTATTCCTGCCTACCACAAAGATGGTCTTCAATCAATATCCTCTGAAGTCATTTCTGAGACAGAAAAGCAAAGTAAAGAAAGAATATCTTGAGACCTGTTCCCACTTCTCATTTGCAAAATTATTGAGATTTGGAGATTATCTCAGGATTTTCCAGGGCACAAAATCAGTAAGGGACACATGTCCTTTCCAGATTGTTTGTCTACCATCTTCTGAGACATTGTCCACACTTATAGTATTTTTCTTCCTTTCTTTCTCTCTCTCTCTCTCTCTCTCTCTCTCTCTCTCTTTCTCTCTCTCTCTCTCTTCTCTCTTCTCTCTCTCCTCTCTCTCTCTCTCTCTCTCTCTCTCTCTCTCTCACTACGGATTGAACCCCCAGGGTTGCTTTATCACTGAGCTACATCCCCAATGCTTTTTAATTTTTATTTGAGACAAGGTCTCACTAATTTGCTTAATCTGACCTGGAACTTGTGATCCTCCTGCCTCAGCCTCCCAAATTGCTGGGATTACATACACCGTTGCATCTAGCTTTATCTACAGTATTAACTCTGAGTCACTGCCACATCTACTTTCTAGCATACAGGAATTGGAAAAAGAAAACGGAAAAGCACATTTCCGATGGTTTAAAGTCAAATCATAAAACTGCCATTCAACAATTTCACATCCCAATAACCCCAGTAAATCTCATTGTCACACATATCTCCAAAGGAGGCCAGAAATTTAGGCCATAGAGTTCTGTTGTTAAATGAAGAGAACAAATGAAATGAAAGAAGAGGATGAATATGAGATAACAATTAGAGGTCTCCACATACTCTGTTGGGAATGAGGGACTCTGCAGGACATATTTGCATGGGATCCAGCTTATCACAACTACTTCTCTGTTTCTCTGACTCCTCTGAACTCTGACCCTACTTATATCACATATCTTCTGGACAATTTACTGTGTCCACAAAATTGAGGTACAATTATTGCCCAAGTTTGGTCATGTGCCTGTCTTCAGGGCCAAGAGGACAGGTTCTGTCACTAAATTAAAGGAAGATTGATGGACAAAACATAGTCATACATAATAGGGATACATTTTGAGAACTATGTTATTAGGCAATTGCATCACTGTGTGAGCATCATGGAGTGTCCTTAGACAAACCTCAATGATACAGCCTGCTAGATTACTAGAATATATGATATATATGTGTGTTTATCTATGTACATATGCATAACATACACACGTGTGTATAATATAATAACCTTCTGTTCCCAGAGCTATGATGAACAAAATAACAAGATTAAATGAAACACATCAGAAAAATGATGCAATCAAGAGACAAGAGTAAACACAAGATAGTGAGGCAGCTGCCAGTATAACATAGCATACTGTTTAGCAATAAACTTTGGGGGGCAGATGAGGCTATATGTGGTACCAGTAGTGGCTCTACCATTAAGCCATATCCCCAGCCCTTTTAAATTTTATTTTTTATTTATTTTTATTTTGAGACAGGATCTCACTAAGATGGTCAGGCTGGCCTCAAACTTGTGATCCACCTGCCTCAGCCTTCCAAGTACCTGGAACTACAGGTGTGTGCCTCCAGACTCAGCTAAATTTCGTTTTTTTGTAAGTAGAAAGAGTACATCCAAAATAGTGATCAAAAATAAAAATAAATAAAATAATGATCAAAAGCACAGTATAAATTGGAGCAACCCATCTTTTTAGGAGGCTGAGGCAGGAAGATGACTTGAGCCCAGGAGTTTGAGGCCAGCCTCGGCACCATAGAGAGAGACTCTGTCTCAAAAAACATGTGGTATAGTAAATACATAAGCCAGTAATGTCCTCATTTATTATCATTACCACATATTATGTACATTAAAATCATATGTGTTTAAAAAATAAATATAATGTACATGTTATACTTTTAGATGAATGGCAGCACAGCAGATTGGTTGACATTAGCATCACGAAGAACATGAAAGAAATGTGTTTCACCATGTCATGACAGCTCCTATGTAACTGGGCTGTAGAAGTTTTCCAGCTCAGTTATAATCTCATAGGACTACATCATATCTGCTCTCTATCAATGACTGAAATATCCATAGGCAGAACATGATGTAATAATAACATTAGCAACCAGCTGAGTGTAGTGGTGCATGCCTGTAATCCCAGTAGCTCAGGAGGCTGAGGCAGGAGGATTTCAAGTTCAAAGCTAGACTCAGCAATTTAGAGAGGCCCTAAGCAATTCAGTAAGACTCTGTCTCTAACTAAAATAGAAAAACGGTCTGGGGATGTGGCTCAGTGGTTAAGTGCCCCCAAATTCAATCCCCAGTACAAAAAAAAAAAGTAATAACATTAGCAACTAAGGGCCTCTTTTCCCAGTCTTAAAGATGAGACTTAGTTTCCTTCTCTCCCAAATAATTCTATAAAATTTATGTTATGCCAGTGGACTTGTATTTTGATATACTTGTGTTATCAAGTATTCACAGTGTTTTATTTTATATATATGATAATGTTAGTTTCATCTCATAGCTGGTGTGGTCAAGTTTAAAGAATATAGAGAAGAATTCAGGAATGGTGGTGCATGCCTATAATCCCAGCTACTCAGGAGGCTGAGGCTGGAGAATCACAAGTCTCAGGCCAGCCTCAACAATTTAGCAAGACCCTCAGCAACTTAGAAAGACCCTGACTCAAAATAAAGAATAAAAAGGGCTAGGGATTTAGCTCAGTAGAAAAGCACCCCTGGATTCAATCTCAATACCAAAAAAGAATATGGAGAATATGCACACTGGACTGGAGATGTAACTCATTGGTGAGTGCTTGCCTAGCATGCTCAAGGCCCTGGATTTGATCCCTAGCACCAAAAAACAAAAAACCGGGGGGGGGGGGGGGGTGGCTTTGGACAGTGGCTACTGAAGTCAGGAAAACCTGGATTCAAAATCAACTCCACTGGTTGTGAATAAAAATATTGCACCTTTATTAATCACCATGTATCAAGCACAATACTTGTCTACTACTCTCACAAACCCCAAAAACATAAATGTTGCCATTTTAATTATATGCTTAATTAATTTAAGTATATATGTTGCATGGAGAAGTTAAATTGCCCAAAAATAGTAAGCACACTGAAGCCAGAAGCAGAACTCAGATCCTTGATCACAATGAAAAAATCACCTTCTCATGAAAGTTTCCTTGTTTTGAAATTACCTATAAAAATTTTAGTTTGTAGTAGTATATACTGTTTTAGCAAGATACCAGACACTTGACTTATTTCTCTTTCCTGGCTCTTGAATTCTTCATCTTTAAGCTAGAAAGTTGGGACTAATTGATTTCTTTTATTTAAGTTGAGTCTACCCTTCTTACCATTATTATTAAAGTTCACTTATTTCAACAGCAGATGGTGCTATTGAGTATTGGCTTTAAAATTAAAAACTAATTCCCAAGTACATAGTTGTCACATAGAAATTATCTACCTGTATATAAGAGCATTGGAGGTTAAGGAATACACCGAAAATATTTTTTAACTATTTAAATATTTTCAAACTTATTGCCAGGTATGGTGGCTCACACCTATAATCCCAGCAACTCTGAAGGTTGAAGCAGGAGGATTACAAAGCTAGCCTCAGCAATTTAGGGAGGCCCTAAACAACTTAATGAGGCCCTGTCTTAAAGTGAAAAATAAGAAGAACTGATGATATGGCTCAGTGGTTAAGTGTCCCCACATTCAATCCCCAATACCAAAAATAAATAAATAAATAAATAAATTTACTAAGGCAGGTATGGTGGCACAAGCCTGTAATCCTAGTTACTCAGGAGGCTGATTCAGGAGGTTGGCAAGTTTGAGGCCAGCCTGGGCAACTTATCAAGATTTTTTCTCAAGATAAAAATTTTAAAAGGGGTGGAAATATAGCTCGGTGATAGAGGGTATGTCTAGCATGTGCAAGGTCCTGGATCTGATCCTAAGCTCCACAAAAAATAAATATAATTCAGACACTGGGGTGTAGCTCTGTGGAAAAGCATGTGCTTAGCAGACATGAGGCTCTGGGTTCAATTCCACACACCAAACTTGTGTGTGTGTCTGTGTATAAAAAATAAAAAGGACTGTGAATGTACCTCAGTAATACATTACCCCAGGTTCAATTTCTAGTACCATAATAAATAATTAAAAATAAAATTTAGCAATAATATTAGCCCATTTTTTTTTCTTCTTTCTTTTTATTGGTGCTGGGGATCAAACCCAGGGCCTCATGAATGCTGAGCAAGCTCTCTAACCACTGAGCAACATTCCCCAGCCCTGACCCACATTTTTCTATTTTATGTATGATATTGTATGTTTTAAGATGCTTTTACCGTAACAAAGTATGGCACTGACATAAGGATAGACATATAAAACAATGGAATAGAATTGGAAACCAGAAACCAAACCTTCCTATTTAAGGGCAATTGGTTTTTTGAATGGTGCCAAATAAATAAATGAGAAAAAATATCTTTTCAGCAAATGGTATCCACATGCAAAAGAATGAAGTGGGACCCTTCACACCACTCACAAATCTAACCATGTACAAAAATTAACTCAAAATTAATCAAAGACCTAAATATAAGAGGTAAAGCCATAACACTTTTAGAAGAAAACAGGTATAAATCTTCATGGCCTGGGATTAGGCAGTGGTTTATTAGAAATGATACCAAAAGCCAAAGCAACAAAAAAGAAAGAAAGAAACTAGACATTATCAAATTTTAAAAATTGTGCTTCAAAGGACACTATCAAGGAAGTGAGAAGACAATCTACAGAATGGAATGAAAGAGATTGCAAATCATGTGTCTGATGTGATCTGATAAAAATATAATCAATATATAAATACTACTGAATTTGCATACCCCCAAAAAAGCATACAAGAAGGAAAAGATCTAGACCATGTAAAGAAAATTAAAATTAAACAATAAGCTAAGTATGGTGGTGCACACCAGTAATCCCAGCTACTCAGAAGGCTGAGGCAGGAGAGTTGCAAGTTTGAGGTCAGCCTCAGCCTCTTGATGAGACCCTGTCTCAAAATAAAAAATAAAATGGAAAAAAATAAAAAGAACATTACCCCTAGGTTCAATTTCTAGTACCATAATAAATAAATAAAAATAAAATTCAGCAATAAAAAAGACAACCCAATTAAAAATAGCCAAAGGATATAACACTATAGTTCTCAAAGAAAGATACACAAATAGTAAGCACATGAAAAGATATTCAACATCATTAGCCACCAGGGAAGTGAAAATAAAACTGTAATAAGATACTACTTATATCCACTAAAATAACTATAATCAAAAAGAAAATAACAAGTGAGATGAGGATGCAGAGAAATGTGAGCATTTATATACTGCTGATGAGAATGTAAAATAGTGCAGCTACTTTGAAAAAGAAACTTTTTTCCAAACTATTAAACACAAGGTTATATGATCCAGCAGGTCCACTCTCTAGAAGAAGTAAAGCATATCCACACAAAAATATTTGCACAAATACTCGTAACATGTCAACTTTTTTTTTAGTCAACTTTTTCACCACTGTGATGAAAGGACCCGGCCAGAACAACTGTAGAGGAGGAAAGGTTTATTTAAAGGCTCACAGTTTCAGAGATCTCAATCCACAGATAGCCAGCTCCATTCCTTGGGCTGGAGGTGAGGCAGGACTTCATGGCAGAAGAGTGTGCCAGAGGAAAAGAGCTCACATGATGATCAGAAAGCAGAGAAAGGGGTCTCCAGTTGGGGTATATACAAATATATATACAAATATTTACCCCAAAGCTACACCCCCAATCCCCACCTCCTCCAGCCACCCCTTTGGTTACCACTCAGTTAATCCCTATCAGGAGATTAATTTACTGATTAAGTTAAGACTCTCATGACCCAATCATTTCTCCTCCAAACCTTGCATTGGCTCACACATGAGCTTTTGGGGCACACCTCACATCCAAACCATAACACAATGTTATTAATAAAAGTTAAAAAGGAGAAATAACCCAAATATTCATCAACTGATGAATGGATGAATAAAATGTATTATATCCACACAATAGAATATTATTTGTCAATAATATGCCTGTAATCCCAGTGGTTTAGGAGACTGAGGCAGGAGGATGAAAAGTTCAAGGTAAGCCTCAACAAGTTAGTTGGGGATGTTGCTCAGTGGTTAAGCACCCCTGGGTTCAATCCATAGTACCAAAAAAAAAAAAAGAAAGAAAGAAAGAAAGCTAATAACACACACTATAACATGGATGAACCTAGAAAACATTCTGCTAAGTGAAAGACATTGATCACAAAATAATAACACATATTACATGATTCCATTTGCATGAAATATCCAGAATAGGTACATCTACAGAGACCAAGAATAGGTAAGTGTTGGCCTAGGCTAGTAGGTAGAAGTGGGAGGTGGCAGATTTGGGAGAGTTGTGAGGTTACACTTAGGGATACCAGGTTTCTTTCTGGGTTTATGAAAATGTCCTAAAGTTGATCGTGATGATGAATACATACATAACTCTGTAACTGTACTCAAAGTCACTAAACTGTATTATTGGATGAGCAAATTGTATGATTTCTGAATTATATCTCAATAAAGCCTACCAAAAATGCAATGGCAATGTTTTTTAATTAGAAAAAAAAAAGGTAGATAAAAGGATTAGCTATTTTGATGTCCATCCTTGTTTCAATTAGCCATGGTCAGTGACAGTCATGTGTTGTTTAAAATATGATGGGTGAGGAAGACAATGAGTCCTACACAAAATTTTCCTTTAATCTCACCACCCTGTCATCATTTTCTTTATTCACCTGATTAATTCATTTTTTTGTACTGGGGATTGAACCCAAGAGTGCTTAATCACTAAGATACATCCCCCACCCTCATTTTTTATGGTAATTTTTAGACAGAGTCTGGCTAAGTTGCTCAGTGCTTTGCTAAATTGCTGAGGCTGGCTTTGAACTTGCCATTCTCTTGACTCAGCCTCTTGAGTCTCTGGGATTATAGGCATGCCCCATTGTGCCCAGCTTCACCTGATTAATTCTTATTCTTTCAACACTCAAGTGTTACCTTCTCATGAGACAGCCTTCTCTGACCGTCACATCTAAAAGAAGGGTGTCCATCTGTGTCTTATGGCATACTCTAGTATAAATTCTGTCTCACCATAATATAATCATTTGTTTTATGTTCTCCTATCTGAATTTTGAATTTTTTGAGGCCAGGTACACAGTAGGCACCTATTTCATCATCCACAAACAATAAATGAGTGAAGGATATGAAGAAATTATAGACATTACAGTTACAGTTTAAATTAATGCCTCATCAATACTGTTTTGTTTGTTTGCTTTTTGTGGGGGTTGTTACTTTGGTGCTGGCAATCGAACCCAGAACGGTACACATACTAACCACATACTCTACCCTGAGCTATGCACCAAGCTCTATACTCCATGTTTGTAAAATAGTTTGGTAGCATATATGAAGAACTCTGGAAGTGTTCATTTGAATTGGTGCCACTATAAAGAATTCATTGCACTTAACAAATATTTATTGAATAATTTTTATATGTCAGGCACTGCTCTGAACACTAGAGTTTAGAACAAGGCCCATTCAGATTTGCCATTATCATGTTAGGACTGTTGAACTGTGTGATCTGCTCTCCATGGTTCTGAATCATACTTACCCATCAAGATGCAAGCCTACTTTACAAGAATCTACTGTGTAATCTTCCCCCGGCGTTGTAACGAAGAGATGACAAGAACAGGGAAATGGAGGAAACACAGGAAGAAAGACCATTAGAAAGGCATAGCCACTTACAGATTCAGATAGAAAAAGGAAAGATTATTTTCAAATAGTTTCAGCTAATAGCAAAGATATGACAATTTACACACTCACGAACACACACAAAGATGAGTGGAGAAAAATAAGTACATTGTAAGCAGTACAAAACATTAGGATTATGAATTCCAGAAGATTTAGAAATGTGGTAACTGAACAGCTATCATCTGTTGAGTTTTACTAAATTACTTATGGCTGTAGTCTTTATTAGTGATCTTTAAATTTTTGTGGATAATAAGGATTTCTGTTTTAAAGTTATATAGTCGTCTTTTTTTAACAAGTATCCTTTTTTTTTAACATTTTTGTTTTTAGTTGTAGATGGACACAATACCTTTACCCAGTGCCTCACACATGCCAGGCAAGCACTCTACCACTGAGCTACAACCCCATCTTATAGTTATCTTAACATATTTCATCTTGATAAAGATAGTCTCATGTTCCTTTGGTTCTCTCAAAAAAAAAAAAAAAAATTCCGGTAATTATTGCCCTCAGAACTTAATGTCTGGATTAGGCAGAAAGACCACCAGATGCAGTGGCACATAACTGTAGTCCCAGCTTCTTGAGAGGCTGAAGCAGCATGATTACTTGAGCCCAGGAGTTTGAGGGTAGTCTGAGAAATATAGCAAAACCCCATCTCAAAAATAATATTGCAGAGCATGGTGGAGCATACCTGTAATCCCAGCAGCTGGGGAGGATGAAGCAGGAGGATCATGAGTTTAAAGCCAACCTCAGCAATTTAGCAATGCCTTAAGCAACTCAGTGAGACCCTGTCTCTAAATAAAATACCAAAAAGGGCTGGGGATGTGTTCAGTAGTTAAGGGCCCCTGAGTTCAATCCCCAGTACTACTACTAATACTGAAACCAGAATTGAGGACAGGCAGTTAATGTAGAAATAGGAAATGGGGTCAAATCAAGAAAATGGAGGCCATGAAAGTCATCTACATCTGGGAAGTTGGAGACTGGAACTGGGAGAATGGAATGTCAAAAACCTCCAGAGCCCTTTGATTACCAAATTTACTGTCCTTTAACAACCTTTTTCAAAAGACTTCAGGCAAAGAGTTGCTAATGAATGCCCCTGGGTTCCATTTGGCCCACCCCAGCTGCCCATCTGCTTCTCACCTTTTTGCCATCTCACCAGCATCCCCTGGGCTTAGTCACTTAGGGAGGAAGGGGAGAAATGAGTGGGGAGAGAGCAGGAGAACAAAGGAGACCCTAATCCATAAAAGAGGCAAGGTGACTGGGGAGAGAGCTCAGATGGTAGAGTGCTTGCCTCGCAAACCCAAGGCCCTGAGCTGGATCCCCAGTACCACAAAAAAAAAAAAAAAAAAAAAAAAAAAAAAAAGAGGCAAGGCATACTCCTTAGGATTCTAGAACATCAGCCATTGCCCACTTCTCCCTCCCAGGAGAGGTCTGTGTTATTACCTTTAAATAAAACCTGCTTAATATGCTTGCCTTGGCATGCTTCTCTAACATTATACTTCAACATCTGAGGAAGCAGAACTCATCACTGATAAATGGCAGTGTCAATATTATTATTACTACTACTAATAATAATAATATAAAAATGGCCGGGCATGGTAGCACACACCTGTAATCTATACTCACCATCTACTTGGGAAGCTCAGGCAGAAGTATTACAAGTTCAAAGCCAATCTGGACAATTTATCACAAAATAAAAACTAAAAAGGACTGTGGATATAGCTCAGTGATGGAGTGCTTGCCAAACATGTGAGGCCTTAAGTTCAATCTCCATTACCAAAAAAAGAAAAGCATTTAAAGACTAAGACTAGGGGCTGGGGAGATAGCTCAGTCGGTAGAGTGCTTGCCTTGTAAGCATAAGGCCCTGGGTTTGATCCCCAGCACCCAAAAAAAAAAAAAAAAAAAGGAACAGCAAATTAAGTACTTTTTCTTTTTCTTTTTGGTATGGGGGATTGAACTCAGGGGCACTTAACCACTGAGCCACATTCCCCAGCCCTTTTTTGTACTTTATTTAGAGTCAGGGTCTCACTGAGTTGCTTAGGGCCTCACCAAGTTGCTGAGGTTGGGTTTGAACTCGTGATCCTCTCGCTTCAGCCTCCCAAGCACTGGGTTTACAGGAGTGCACCACTGCTCCCAGCTCAAGACTGCTTTTTGTATCCATGAAGAACATCATTGGAATTTTGATAGGAACTGCATTGAATCTGTATAGTGCTTTGTTAGTATGGCCATTTTGACAGTATTAATTCTGCCTATTCAAGAAATAGGAGATCTTCTTCAATTTCTTTCTTTAGTATTCTACAGTTTTCATTGTAGAGGTCTTTCCCCTCTTTTGTTAGATTGATTCCCAGGGGTTTTTGTTTGTTGGTTTTTTTGTTTGTTTGTTTGTTGAGGTTATTGTGAATAGGATAATTTTCCTAATTTCTTTTTCTGCTGATTCATTGTTGGTATATAGGAAAGCTATTGAAGTATAGAGTGCAACTTATTTATGGATGTTGCTTTTATATCCTGCTGTTTTGCTGAATTCATCTATGAATCCTAGAAGTTTTCTGGTGGAGTTTTTTGAGTCTTCTAAATATAGGATCATATCATTGGCAAATAGAGATAGTTTAAGCTCTTCTTTTCCTATTAGTATGCTTTAATTTCCTTGTCTTGCCTAATTGCTCTGGCTGGAGTTTCAAGGACCTATAGGCCAGACAAAGAAGACACATTGCCAGTAGATTACATAGTGAACTCATGCTCACAAGCAAATGTTTATAACCTTGAAGACGCTGAATCAGGGTGTTCATGACCTTAGCTACATATTAAAAATATAGCCCACCAGAAGCTTTGGTGAGGGAGCCTAACTACAGTTACTTAGGGCCTGTGCTACATAGGCATATGAAGGGTGTTTCACATCACTAGTCACCAAAGAATACACGTTAAATTCATATTTAGGATATAGACCCCCATAATGGCTAACATGCCATTGCTAATATCTGATATTGACAAGGATGTGGAGCAATGGGAATCTCATATTCTGATAGTGGAAGTTTTTGTTGATTCAGTCCCAATGGCTTCAGCACTTTTTGTTTTTGTTTTTGTTTTTGTACCAGGGATTGAACCAAAGGGTGCTTAACCATGGAGCCACATTCCCAGCCATTTTTTTTTTTTTTTTTTTTTTTTTTTTTTTTTTTTTAATTTAGAGACAAGTCCTCATTAAGTTGCTTAGTGTCTTGCTGAGTTGCTGAGACTGGCTTTGAACTTGCAATCCTCCTGCGCCAGCCTCCCCAGCCGCTGGGATTACAGGTGTGCGCCGCCTCACCCAGCCCAATAATGTGATAATACATAATGCATGTATATGTGCCCCAAAAGATTTGTACAACGAAGTTCACAGAAGCTATTAGATCAAAATAGAAGAATCCGAAATGTTTATTGACAGTAGAATGTCTTAGTCCATTTTGTATTACTATAATAGTATACCTGAGACTGGGTGATTTGTAAAGAACAGAGTGATTTTTGTTTGTTTTTACAATGTTGGAGATTGAACAAAACAGATCTAGTTATTACAGTTCTTGAAGCTGGGAAGTCTGTGTTTGAAGGACCTACACCTGGCCACATCATCCTATGGCAGAAGGCATCACCAGGGCAAGAGTGAGCCATGAGAAAAAACTTCCAGTCTCAGCTCTTTATAATTGGCATTAATCCATTCATGAGGGTGGAACCTTCAATTTAAACACCTCTCAATAGGCCCTGCCACCTAACACTGATACATTAGAGATTAAGTTTCCAACACATATCTTTTTGGGGGAAAAACCTGAAATGATAATAGCATATATTCACATACTCTTATAGTATGCAAAAAGAATGATCTAGTCAAGCCTGGTGGTACACATCTATAGTCTCAACTACTTGAGAAACTGAGACTGGAGGATCACTGAATTCAGGAGTTTGAGACTAGCTTAGGAAACATAACAAGACCCAGTTTAAATAAAATAAAATAATCTAAAAAATAATGATGACAATGAACTAAAGCTACCTGTTTGAAGATATGTGATATCTCTCCATGCATACAAAATAAATGACAGAAAAAATTAAGCTATGACAGATGTTAGCATAGTAGTTCAGGTGCGGTGGCACACACCTATATCTTTTGGGCACATAAGCACACATTACGTATTATCATATTATTGAACTGGGCGAGGTGGCACACACCTGTAATCCCAGCAGCTAGGGAGGCTGAAGCAGCATTCAACACCAGTCTGGGCAATACAGTGAGATCCTATCTAAAACAAAACAAAACAAAACAAAACAGAAAAGTAAATAAGGTCACAAGTTTGGGGCAGTGATCCAATAGAATTTGTGTCCTTTTTAGAAGAGACACCAGAGACTTTCTTGGTCTCCCTTTTACTGAGTACACACACCTAGGAAAGACCATTAGAAAGACACAGCAAGAAGCTGGCCAACTATAAACTATAAGCCAGGAGGAAGTTCCTCACCAGAAACCAATCCAGTCAACATCTTGATCTTGAACTTCTTAACCTTCGGAACTATGAGAAAATAAATGTGTTCCCAGTGTGTTATTTTGTCATAGCAACCCAAATAGATGAATACTCCAAGATATCTTATTTTTATTTTTAATTTAATCCTGTTGCAATCAGATAACACTTTCTACATGGTTATGATTTTAGTTAGATGTTTTTAGTGAGTCAGTATCTTTGTGAATATGAAAACAAATTTGAAAAATGAAAAGGTACTAGTGAAGAGAACAATTCTGTTGTAACGTTCTGTAAATATGAATTAAGGTAATTGATAGTTTGAGTCACATCAACTATAGTGACAAATACTTTTAAAAGAGTTTTGATATTTTTAGATAGAGGCAACAAATAACTGATTTTGCTCTAGCTATTTCATTTCCACACTTAAGAACTCAATTTGTTTCAAATTATTAATTAGTGAATCTTGAGTCTATATTTTAGAATTTTTATATTTACATTTTCTTGCACATTGGAGAGTCAGATCCTTTCTCAGATGTCATATCTGAGGCCTTTCTCCTTTTTCTTCTCTTAGATGAGCTTTTAGTAATCAGGGCATTAGCGTTACACTTGCTTGCCTACTTTTTTTTTTTTTTTTTGTGCTGGATTCAGTACTAGGGGTGCTTTACCTCTGAGCTACATGGGGCATCACCAAGTTACTGAGGCTGGGCTTAAACATGTGGTCCTCCTGTCTCAGTCTCTTCAGTTGCTGGGATTACAGGTGTGCATTACCACATCTGGATTTTCAGTCTTCCTTTCTGCTGAGAAGCAGTATTGACGCTGTGAATTTATGTTTTTGACTGCTAGCAGCTTAAGGTAAAAATCATAACAATAGCAATAGCTACACACACACACACACACACACACACACAGACATTTTGAATCTGAGGCACTTTACCACCGAGCTACATCCCAGTCCATTTTTTTTTTTTTTTTTAAAGACGGTACTGCCAAATTGCTCTTAGGGCCTCGCTAATTTTGGAGGCTGACCTCCAAAACATGAAATCTTTCTGCTTGGTCTCCAGAGTTTCTGGGATTACAGGTGTGTGTCACTGAACCTGATGTAATAGCAATACTTTTAAAACATAAATTTAGCCTGGTGTGGTGGTACACACTTGTAATCCCAGGGACTCAGGAGGCTGAGGTAGGAGGACCGCAAGTTCAAAGTCAGCCTTGGCAACTTCATGAGGCCATAAGTAACTTAAAGAGATGCTGTCTCAAAATAAAAAAGATAAAAAGGACCAAGAATGTGGCTCAGTAGTACCAAAACAAACAAGCAAAAAACAAAATATAATAACTGGAGGTGTACTCAGTAATAAATCACCCGTGGGTTCAATCCCTAGAATCAAAAAAAGAAAAAAATTATGCTTTAACATGAAATTATGGAGCAAGCATTCTTGTTTTGGATCCAAACACCTTCACAGCACTTCCTCTTCTCTATTTTGAAGATCTCTATGGACTGTTCCTGGGTAGAAGATTAGGACAGCTGCTTAGACAATTTGGTTTTTTCTTCATCCACTTATCCTGCTGATTCTTCAGTTTCCAAAATGAGCAAATAACAAAACAGAACACCAATGTAGTCAGTTATTTTGATAGTTCAAGCCAAAAGGTCATTTAACTTGAATTAAACAGTTTTCCCAATTTCATCATTGTACCTTGCTTACGTATAGAACCTGTTTTAAAACTGCAGTCATGGAAAAGCAAAAAAAAAAAAGTCACTCACATAAACTCATATTGGATTTTAACTCTCCTTGTGTTTAAAGTCTTGTTTATAAAAACAATGAAGGGTGCGAAAGTGTTAATAATATCTATGTCCAAAGTTGACTCTGACTCTGGGTTTTTATTTACTTTTGTTTGCAGAGTATGATTTACATGTTTAAGCAATGCTCTAGAGATTATCAGAATATTGCAGGACACTCCCTGATTCGATCTTCCTCACTAATTCCTCGGCCAAGAGTCCTTTTTTTTTTACAGACTGCATTTTGATTCATTGAACACAAATGGGGTACAACTTTTCATTTCTTTGGTTGTACAGAATGTAGATTCACACCATTCTGTATTCATACATGTACATAGGTTAATGATGTCTGCCTCAGTTCACCATCTTTCATACCCCCTCCTCCTCCCGCCCCATTTCCCTTTACACAATCCAAAATTCCTCCATTCTTCTCTCGCCCCTGCCCCCCACATCTCCTCTGCCCAACCCCCTTCATTATGTATCATCACCCACTTATCAGAAAAAACATTCGTTGGCCAAGAGTCTTAATCTGCATGCTTACATTCTCTGTTTTGCATTTTGCTTTGCTTTTTTAGTGCTGGGGATTGAACCCAGGACCTGGCACATGCTAAACATGCTCTCTTTGCCAGTAAACCTCACCCCTAGCCCTAAATTCGCTAAAAAAGAAGGAAAAAAAAGATAGCCTTGGGTGTAGTCATGCATGCTGTGATCCCAGCAACTCAGGAGGCTGAGGCAGAAGGATGGCAAGTTCAAGGTCAGCCTGAGCAACTTGGTGAGACCTTGTTTCAAAGTAAAAATAGGATGTGAGGGCAATCCAACTGTAACATCTGTCACCACATTGATCACCAGGATTGATTCAGCTCATCCAACTGGCTAGGCGGGTATTCCCTTGCACACTCACCTCTTCACGTGCGTGTTCGGTGGAAGAGGACAACCTTTCTGGATAGAGGAGGACAGCTCTTCAGTCAAGGGTGTATGAATAGCTGTGCTTCCCTGCTAGAACCTCCAAACAAGCTCTCAAAGTAAAAAATGAAAGGAACTGGATGGAGATGTAGCACAGTAGTAAAGATCTCCTGGGTTTAATTCCCATTACCAAAAATTAAATAAAATACATGGCTAAGGGTGTAGCTCATTGGTAGAGCACTTTCATAGCATGTGGGAGACCTGGGTTCAATATCCCCAGATTATAAATATGTAAATATTATATTTACTATTATAAAAAAGATGATAAATATGTAAATATTATATTTACTATTTTCCATTGATTTAAAATTCTGAAAATAAGAAGTATCCTATCTAAAAAGGTCTAAGATCTAAAAATCTTCTCCCATTCTTCAAAATATGTGGTAAGGTTAAGGAGACTTTTGCTTAATTCTTAGAACTCTGACATCCTTGAATAATGACATTTACTACTTATAAAGATCCAAGCACTATTCAAAGTGTTCTACATGTATTGATTCACTGGAATTCACAACAATTCTAATAGCTAGGTTCTAATATTATCCCCATTTCAAAAGTGAGGAAACCAAAGCACAAAGAATTGACACACTCAGGCAGTCCCACTTAGTGACTGTTTCTTCCTCTGGAGATAGTCTGCATTCTCCCTTGAATTTACCCCAAAGGCATCTCTCTTTTGAGATTGCCCCCAGTCTCCCTTGTGTGTATCTACTTTCCTAGATAAACCTCTGTCTATGTCTTTGTCTGGCTCATACTGAAGTTCTTTCATGTCACACATGCCAAGAACCCCACTGGCGGTCCTAAGTCAAGTCTCCCACTCCCTCCCCTTCTGGGAACTCCTTGGGCCCTTCTCCAAGGACATCTTTTATCTGTGACATCTCTTGGTAGCCCATATGGGGATCTTCGGAAGCATCAACTTTTTTTTTTTTTTTTTAGTATTTTTTTCTTTTTTTTTTTTTTCCTTTTTTTTTCTTTTTTTTCTTTTTTTTTATTGTAAACAAATGGGATACATGTTGTTTCTCTGTCTGTACATGGCGTAAAGGCATACCATTTGTGTAATCATAAATTTACATAGGGTAATGTTGTTTGATTCATTCTGCCATTTTTTCCCTTCCCCCCCTCCCCTCCCACCCTTCCCCTCCATCTATACAGTCCTTCCTTCCTCCATTCCTGCCCCCCTCCCTAAACCCAACTCCAACCCCAACACTAACCCTTCCCACCCCCCATTATGTGTCATCATCCACTTATTAGCGATATCATTCTTCCTTTGGTTTTTTGAGATTGGCTTATCTCACTTAGCATGATATTCTTCAGTTTCATCCATTTGCCTGCAAATGCCATAATTTGGAAGCATCAACTTTGATTATAACAATTTCATGTTAAGAGGATGGCCATGCAAGAATTCAAACCCATCCCCACAACTGAGATCAGTGTGTCTCCCTTAGATCACTCAGACTGAGACTTTTGATCCCTGACTAGGCAGGGTCATTGCCCCTTGCCAGCCTGAAGCACACATAAAAGATAGATCTTCAACCCACAAACCCTTAAGATTAAGGGATCAAAGTCTGGGAAAGGAGCATGAGATAGGGATTTAGAATAAAGAGAGAGACACACTGAGTCCTAAAGGTAATGCCCATGAGCCTCTGACATGCAAAAAACAGTTGAAAGTCTTGAGTGACATGCTCTTGGTTCATGCCCTTGTAAAATGAGGGAAATGCACAAAGTGAAAACTGGTGTGAAATGTGCATCTCCACCCTGCCTTCACCTTCAGCCCCTAACACCGACCCTTTAAAAATATTAATATCCCACACCAACATGTGGCTGTCTTTCCTTGTGGAGTTAGCCCATGATCTCCCTTGAATGTGTATTCTTTGCTTTACCACAAAGGCATCTCCCTTTTGAAATTGCCTCTATTCTCCCTTGAATGTGTGTTGCCAGAAGCAGTGTCCTTGTCCCTGATGCCAATCCAATAACAAGGACATGGTTTTCAGAAAAGGGAAAGAGGGTTATTGCTTTGCTAGCAAAGGAGAAACGGGGGACCCCTGTCCCAGAGGCTGGGATTCTGCCCTTCATGAGGAGCTGGGGACTTTAAAAGAGGTGATTCGAAGGCCATATCACACGTGTTCTCTGTCAGAGTTGTAATTCATTCAGTTATCATTAAGCAGGGGCCCCAAGAATTTCAAGAAAATTTAAGTTTTTTACAATGTTATATTTGATCCCATAAAATGTGAAAGAACTTTGAAAAATAGAAGATAGCATTCGAATATAAAGTATATTATTCCCATCATCAGAATCTGTAGACTTTTCTATTTTTTACACAAATGGATTAAAATCTAAGAGTATGTAATTTTCTCTTCATCTAAGTGCCCTTCTACTAAGGAAAGGAGACCCCTGCTCTTTCCACAGCCTCCCTTGCATGCATTCAATACAGTCTCAGCTGCTCTATCCAAGGTCTTTAATGCTGGCACCTGCCAGTCTTCCCCCTTGCCTTCTGTTGAGCTTTGTCTGCTACTGTTCTCCCTTCCTACTCCCCACACATTTACCAGCTCTGTTCTGTTACCCTCACCCTCATCCCTCACTCAGTATGATGCATTCATGAGTAATACTTCATGGTGGCATTCAGCCTGTCCATGGGTTGTGATATGAATGCAAAGTGGTTTTAATCCTACTTCTGAAAGTCAGAGAGCACTTCCCAGGATGATTCTCTGAAAATTGATAACGGGTTTTCTTCCAGAAAATTGCAGGACAAGTTGAACTCGGTCTATTTTAAGAAAACACTCATGAAGTTTCCATTTCTAAAAAGCTAAAATGCTACATTTCTGGTTCTGCTAGTAATTCATGTCTTCAAACTATGTCCTTGATGTCCTGAGACATTTTATATTATTTATCCTTCAAAATATATATCAGAAATATGGATGAGATTGGGCACAATTTTGCAGTTATTTCAAAGGCATAAAAGCTTTCAAAAAATGACCTAGGTTCTATATCAAATTATATCAACTAAAGTTTTTCAAAAGTAATGTAGAATTAGAAGACGTGACCTTATTTTATATCAGATTCTGGGTTTCACATTAACCAAAGGTCAAGAAGGGACATAAATCTAGGTGTCGTTTATTTAATTATTTCTTTATGTTTGGAGTACTGGGGAATGAGCCCAGGTGTACTCTACCATTGAGCTACATCCCCAGTCCTTTTTATTTTTTATCTTGAGATAGAGTCTTAGTTGCTGAGGATCTTGTTAACTTGCTGATGCTGACCTCAAACTTGCAATCATCCTGCCTTAGTCTCACAAATAGCTGGGATTATAAGCATGTTCCACTACACCTGGCTGAAAAATCTTATATGTAAAATAGAATTAAGAGTTGGGCATATTAGTCAGTGGTAGAATGTGTACCTAGCATGCATGAGGCCCTGGGTTCAGTTCCCAGCACTGTCAAAATAAATAAATAAATAGAATTGAAAGCACAATATCCCAGCCAATGGAAGTCTAGCCTAAGCTTTGTTATAATTTTTTTAAATGGGGTCTTGCTGTGTTGCCCAGGCTGAACTCATACTCTGGGATCAAGCAATCCTTCTGGTTGAGCCTCCCAAGTTACTAGGACTACAAGTACCTGTCACTACACCTGGCAAGCTTGGTTACCTTTGAGAATGAAGAAGTCAACTAAATACCAAAGTAAAGACCTAATGTAGTTCTCAGTTTGAGCTGCAACATGTCTTCTCATAGCTTCTACCCATTATCTGAATTTTGCTTTCCAAACAATACAGAAAAACAATGCTGACTCTTTGAACATATTTGAAGAAAGCTAATGAGCTATTGTGTGCCCTTGTAATCTGCCCTTCTTGAGGGGACAAATACACACCATCTTTAGCAGTTTCTTTTAGGCAGGGTTTTAGGTTTCCTCTCCATTTTCCTAAGAATACTTTCATCTGCCTATATTTTCCTAAAAATGTAATGTGTAGAATTGAATATAGTATTCCAGATATGTGACCACTACAAATATGATGCAACTGTTATCTCCCATCATCTGAGAGGTATACTTCTAATAATGCCCTTTAACAAATAGGAAAAAAAGATGTTCAGTTTTACAGTGACTGACAAGTATGTAGCAGACACTCCAGAAATATTTCTGAAAATCATTAAATGAAAAGTCAACATTTTTTCTTTGTTTCATTGTTGTCATTTGTTGTTGTTTAAAAAAAAAAACTTGAAGAATATAAAACTAAATTTTTATGAGACTTTGAATTTTTTAAATATCCACCTTCTCAGTATATTTGATATCTAGTTTTAACTTGGATATTGCACCATTTTTGAGGATCAGTTGGATTACCAAGAATCGCTTTTAGTTAACTCAATTTTAAAGCCATTATCGACTTAGAAGTGATTTTGGTAGGGGTGAGTTCCTATTGGGGATTTAACCCAGGAATGCTTAACCACTGAGTCACATCCCCAGCCCTTTTCTAAAAATAAATTTTTAATTTATTCTAGTTAGTTATACATAACAGTAGAATGCATTTTGACACAACATACATAAATGGAGCATAACTTATTCTCCTGGTTGTACATGATGATCCCCAGCCCTTTCTATTTTTCATTTTGAAGACAGGGTCTTAATAAGTTATTTAGGGCCTTTCTAAATTGCTGAGCCTGGCCTTGAACTTGTGATCCTCCTGCCTCAGACTCCTGAGTTGCTGGGATTACAGATATACAGCACCATGCCCAGCTCAGAAGTGATTTTTTAAAACATGTTTTTTAGTTGTCAATGGATCTTTTATTTTATTTATTTATATTGGTGCTGAGGATCAAACCCAGGGCCTCACACATGCCAGGCAAGCGCTCTACCACTGAGCCACAACTCCAGTCCCTCAGCATTGATTTTTATCAGAGCAGAATTCCATTGGATAGAACCTGGAGCATGAATATAATGTGAACTTTGGCCAACTGTTTTTTTATGGTGACAGCACGTAATGATATCATGGTTTTTATCTAAGGGAGCAAAGGGCTTGTTATGGAGAATTATCCCAAACAGGAAATTGGCATGATCTGTTTTCTAATGTAAAAGTGAGTTGTATTTTTTTTTAGCAGAATAGATATTTATATGAACTGAAGAACGGTTTTCTGTAGAAATTATGTAAAAGAATGGCCTAATCTAAATGCATTAGTCTGAGATTAGACAGTTCGGAATAACCATTGTATCCAAGCAGATGATCACTGGGAACAGTATGTAAAAATTATGTTTGTCATCATCTCTCCAACAATTGCTATCATGCTTTCAAATAGCAGAAGTTAAAAAAAGGGGGGTGGGGTGGGCAGGAAAGAATTGGAAAAGAACCAGAGGAGAAATGGGGAAAAGTTTCAGGAACACTAGATAAAGATCCAAATGCTGGTGCAAGATGGGGTCTCTAAAGTCAGTGTCCAACCTCTTTATTGCAGAGATGGTGTGTTAGCTATTTATCTCTTTGACAAATACCTAAGAAAAATAACTTAAAGGAGGAAAAGTTTCTTTTGGCTCACTGTTTCATAGGTTTCACTCTGATCAGCTGGCTCCCTTGCTTTGGACCAAAGATGAAGCAGAACATCATGGTAAAAGGGCATGGTAGAAAAAAAGCTGTTTAGTTCATGGCAGCCAGGAAGCAGAGAGAGAAAGCGCAGAAAGAGCCAGGGATAAATATATAGTCTCTAAGGGCATGCTCCCAAGTGAACTACTTCCTCCAACCATTCTCCACTTACCTACAGTTTCTATCACCTCCCAGTATTCCATTCAGCTATCAATGAATTAATCCATTGATAAGGTCAGAGTCCTCATGATCCAATCACTTCCCCCAAAACCCCAAGTCTTTAACACATGAGCTTTTGGAGGACATTCCAGATCCCAACTGTAACAGATGGTAACTGGAGACAGAGTAGTTAACTAACTTCCTAGAGCTACAGTATCTCAGTCTAGTTTGTTACTGAGTTATTTCTCAGTTTTAGGACTTTTCATTCTTAATCCAGTGCTCTTTATGTAACAGCAGTTGAACTGTAGAATGTATCAGAGTAGATTTTGTGTGTGTGTGTGTGTGTGTGTGTGTGCGCCTGTGTGTGTGTGCGTGTGCACCAGGGATTGAACCCAGGAGCACTTAACCACTGGCCACATTCCCAACCCTTTTTATATTTTAAGACAGGGTCTCACTAAATTGCTTAGAACCTCGCTAAGTTGCTGAGACTGACTTTGAACTCGAGATCCTCCTGCCTCAGTCTCCCAATTCACTGAGATTAAAGCCATGTGCCACTGCACTGGGCAATCCCTGGATCTTGCATTCTGCTCCACAGTTGCTTTAGCATGGTCAAATTGGAGGAAGTTTGAGAAGTGATCTTAGCCTTTGCTAGGGTTTGTATGTGGTTTGTTCCCCAAAGATTTCTATGCTGCAAACTGATTCCCCAGTGTGGTGGTTTTGAAGCAGAGAACTTTTAAGAGGTGTGTTCCAGTGGAAGGTCATAAGAACTCTCATGAAAGAATTAAGGGTGGTCTCAAGGATCTGTTAGGCCTCAAAGGAATGGGTTAGTTCCCACAAGAGCAGGTTGCTATGAAAGAGCAAGACTTGTCCTGTCGCTTCTCTTGCTTCCTTTCTTGCACGCATGCCCCTTGGTATGTGGGTAGTTTCCTTTCTGCTTCTCTGCCCTGTTGTGGTACAGTCAGAAGGCTAATACCATGCTGTTTAAAATTTCCAGCTATCAGAATCATGAGTCAAATAAACCTCTTTACTTTACAAAGTACTCTGAGTCAGGTATTTTATTATATTGACATAAAATGAACTAACAATCACAGGCCTGGGAAACATCCAGGATTTTTCTTTTTCTTTTGCAGTAGTTGGGGATTGAACCCAGGACCTTTTACATGCAAGACAAGCACTCTACTGAGTGAGCTATCTCCCCAGCCCAATACCTTGGGATTTAAATGAGTGAATAAAAGCAAGCTATGATGGAGCAATTTAATCCCAAATGCTTACTAGACTAAGACTAAGCAAATCAATGTGCTGTTATTTCTTTAATGTTGATGGCCTGTACTTCTCTACAAATATATATCATAGTCCCTTGTTGTACATGGAACTATCTGGGTGAGGTAACAGTAGGTCATACTCAGCGACAGGAGTTAGATTTCTCAGGGACAGCAATTTGCCAGTAGAATTTGTGGGTCATGACAACTCTGGAAATGGCTTCCCCCAACACCAGTGCTGTGAGATGTTGATAGATATTATTTCTGGAATACAGAAAGAAATTCTGCATCCATTCTTCAAAAAATGTTTTGTTAAATAAGTTCCTTTTCTTTAAGACATAAGGGGCTGAGGAGATAGCTCAGTTGGTAGAATGTTTGCCTCGCAAGCACTAAGACCCTGGGTTCAATCCCCAGTACCGCAAAAAAAAAAAAAAAAACAAAAACATAAGATTTTTTTTTTTCAGTAGTAGACCCAAGGACTGTCTACCACTGAGTTACATCTCTAATCATGTATTTTTTTAATTTTTTAATTTTGAGACAGGGCCTCAGTAAATTGCTGAGACTAGACTTGAACTTTTGATCCTCCTGCCCCAGTCCCCCAAGTATCTGGGAGTACAGGTATATGCAAACAGGCGCCCAACTTTTATAGGTCTTTTAATGTACAAATGTGAATTTGGAATCTCCAGAAGGCAAATTGGTTCACCAATGTTCCTGAACTTTTTTCAACATAAATCCCTTACTTTTCCTTGAAATTTTTCCAGGGAATACACCACTGGGGACAATGGTGCTGTGGTTTTGATATGGTTTGAGCATGTCCCCCCCAGAGTCCATGTGTTGAAATTTAATCCTTCATGAGGTATCAAGAGAGTGGAACTTAATCTGACTATGGTGTTTAGAGGTAAGGCCTTTGAGAGGTGATTAGGATTAGATGCGTTATCATGGTAAAGACCTAATGACTGAATTCTGGTGGTTTTTTTTTTTTATATAAAGAAGGAAAGAAAACATCAAAACCAACATACACATTATGTGTCTTTTGACATGTGATGCCCTTCACTGCCTTGGGTTCTACCAGCAAGAAAGCCCTCATCACATGCAGCCCCTTGATCTTGGACCAGAACCATGAGACTAAATAAGCCTTTTTTCTTAAAGTTACCCAGCCATAGGTAATTCACTGCAGTAATGCAAAACATACTAACAAAAATGTTTTTTTCTGAGACTGCAGTTTGGAATCTATTTAATATCACAAACCAATATACACACACTTGTAAATGTAAAACTGAAATGTTTCATAAAACAACACTCACTTTCTGTATGTATTGCACATGTTTTCTATTCTAATTTTACTTCTAATATATTGGATTTTTTCCTTTTTTTGTTGGTACATTATAGTTGTACATAATTATAGGATTTGTTGTTATATACTCATACATGCACCCAATATATCAACATAATTTGGCCGACATCAGTGACCAGTACTTCCCCTTCCCTCCCTACCTCCCACCCAACATATTGAATTTTTAAACTCATTAAATTGATTTCACAACCCATAAAGGGTCATGAACTGTAGTTGAAAAACATTATTTTGGCAAATAGTGGTGTATGATTTACAAACTTCTCTGTATTCCTTTAGTTTTTCTTTTACCTGTGAGCTGTGTAATACTTTTGGCTGAATCTGAGATCTACCCAGGATATGAATAACAGGGTGGAGCTAAGTAATTCCAACTATTTCATTAAAGTTCTGTTGAAGAATATCATAAGAAAGCAAGATTGAGAAAGTCTGGAAATGCAGCCAGTATAACAGTCAAAGAAATCTCAGTATCTTGGAGAGACACTTTATGTAACAGTGGTCCACTTGCCCTTTTAAATGTAGATCTGAGGTTTATTTTTTTAAAGGGACAAGTTTTTCTTTTTCTCTTCTCCCTCTTTTCTTCCCTAACCTGGGGGCAGGAACAGGATTACCCTGAACTACCTGTGTTCTACAGGAAGGAGATGCCTGCTGAGGATCTGGGAGATGACTATCTCCCAAATTAATAAGTGAACATGAACACACCTTCAGGGCACCCTGGTACCCCCTGTCAGGGCACACCTGGAATGCAGCCTTTGAAGAGCTCCTTTAAAATCTTCCTGTTCCTCCTAATGGGCAGAAATCACAGCCTCTGGGAAAAGAGTCCCCTGTGTTTCTCCTTTTTACTAGCAAAGCAGTAAGCCTTCTTTTTCCTTTTTCGCAAAACTGTGTCCTTGTTACTGAATTGCGGGGACAAGGACGGATCTTTCGGCAACATTTGGGACCCATAGAGTGAAAGAAGGGAACTCTAACATAGCAGATTTGCTGTTAACACAAATAAGATACTGACTTGAGACAGTCTGCAAGCTCTTTCCTTTAATGAATAAAGCAAGATGTAGAATGTTGTATACAAGATGTTCCCAGCCAGGTGCAATGACGCACAACTGTAATCTCAGCGGCTTGGGAGGCTGAGGCAGGAGGATTTTGAGTTCAAAGCCAACTTCAGCAACTTAGTGAGATTCCAAGAAACTCAGTGAGACTCTGCCTCTAAATGAAATACAAAAAGGGCTAGGGATGTGGCTTAGTGGTTAAGCATTCCTGGGTTCCATCACTGGTACCAAAAAAAAAAAAAAAAAAAGAATGCTTCCATTTATGTACATTTGTTAGTATATAACAAGAGGGATGTTTTATATACATTTATAAACTTGATGTACACAGCTCTGGAGGACACCCATGAACTGGTCACAGTGGTGTGTCTTTGGTAGGGCTTACTATGAGAGGGCCACTTATTTTTCAATGTGTATTCTTTATTACTGCTTTAAATTTTCATCATGTAAGAACCCAGAAACCACTCCAGACACAGGAACTCAGGCAAGAGAGTTTATTAAGCAGACAGACAGAGTGTCTGTCTGACAGGGTGAGAGAGAGAGTGAAAGCCAGGAGGAGAGAGAGAGAGAAAATGGCGGGGCAGCTATTCTTAAGCAGTGGAATTTCGGGGGCTAATAACAACGGACCAATGGTTGGCGAGGAAGTTCGCGGGCTAACAATCTAGACCCATTACTAGCTAGGAAGTTCATGGGCTAACGCTCTGGGTGGTAAAGTGGTGTGGGGGAGCAGAATGATGGCTGCGGCAAAATAGCAGATCTGATGCCAACGCATCATGTATTATTTTTCAAAAATAATAATGGATGAAAAAATAGACATATTTAGTGAGAATGAGAAAACCTGAAAGAAACAAAAGATTTCAACCTTTGTGTAAACAATTCTAAGTGATAATGGCTTGTGGGAAATGAAAAACAAAAATCTGGGGCTGGAGATGTAAGTGGTCCACTTTATGCTTTGACTATAGCTCTTGCTGCTCTGCCACTGCAACTTTTTTTTTTTAAATGGGCGTTTCTTTTTTTAATCTTTTTTATTTTTACAGACTGCATTTTGATTCATTGTACACATGGGGGAAAATGGACATGTTTCTTTCTCTTCCTCTCTCCCTGTTCCTCCCTAATCTCTCTGCTTCCTAATCTCAGGGGAAACAAGATTACCTTTCTTCCCCATCCTAGGCACATTTATCTGCCCCTGAGTACACACCCACCCTAGGAAAGAAGTAATCCAGACCTTGGGGATGGTACCAGAATGGCCATCTCCCAAATTAACAAGTGAATTACAACTCCAACAAAGAACATGTGGAATTAAGCCTTTGAATCATCTCTTTTAAAGCTCGTTTCTGCTGATGGCCAGAATCCCAGCCTTTGGGACAGGCATCCCCTATGTTTCTTTTTTGCTAGCAAAGCAATAAACCTTCTTTCTCCTTTTTCTCAAGACAGTCCTTGTTATTGGATTGGTATTGGAGACAAGGACTGAGCTTTCCACTACAGAGATACAGCTTAGTGGTAGAGAGCTAACCTAGCATACACAAAGTCCTCAATTTGAGCCCCAGCACCAACACTCACACACAACCAAAAATCAATTCGTTCAAATCCTGAATATATCTGTATATGTTGTAAAGATTATTAAGCATCTTATTTTTTTGTTGCTGTTTTTGTTTGGTTGGTTTGTTTTTTGTTTTGGAAGTGCTGGGATTCAAACCCAGGGCCTTGTGCATGCTAAACACGTGCTCAACACTTAGCCATATTCCCAGGCATTTTGTTCTTTTCACTGAATTCTTGGACCTTATTAACAATCTTCCAGATCTCCACAACATACAGCATGTTATGAAAAGCCCAGGAAGAAGATCCCAAATATGTTTTCTAGAACTGAGATTGGGATTTAGGATAAGGAAAAAGAAATATGGACTATTAAAGGAAACACCCTTAAGCCATTGAGATGCAGAAAACAGTTGTAAACCTTGGCTCAGGCCTTGTAAAATGAGGGGAAAACGCAAACCCAGGAAAACTGGTGCAAAATTGTGCAGCTCTACCCTGGATCCATCTCCAGTCGAGCCCCTGACACAGCCCATAAATATTAGACCCCCAGCCCAAGTCAGGGCTACTTGTCATTCTCAAGACAGCCCACGTTCTCCTTTAAATGTGTATTACCTTCATAAATAAATCTGTCTATGTCTTTGTCTGGCTCGTACTGAAATTCTTTTCCATCACGAATTGCCAATAACTCAACTGGTTCTGAGTTGAATTCCCTCTCCTCTGGGAACTCCTCAGACCCTTCTCTGGCGACATCTCTTCTCCTGTGACAGAATGATATAGGTTTTCCTTTTACCCTGCTTGTAGTAGAAGAGCTAATGGCAAAGAACAATGGAGCAACTGAAGAGGGTCTCCCAGGGTGGGGCTGCAAAAGGGAAAGCAAAGAAAGGAGCTTCCCATTTTGGGGATAATTCAATGACAGCAGTTTTTAAAAGTTAATATGCATAAGAATCATCAAGGTCGAGGGTTAAAAATTGAGCCAGATGTGTGTATGCAGGCCTGTAATTGCAGCTACTGAGGAGGCCATAAGAGGATCACAAATTCCAGTCCACCGAGTCTCAAAATAAAATACAAAGAGGGCTGGGATATAGCTTAGTTGTACAGCATCCTTGGGTTCAATCCCCAACATAGGAAGGAAAAAACAAAAAGAAAAACAAAAAAACCCACAGTGGTCTTTTGGGGTCCTGCCCCTAGAAATTACTGTTTAGTGACTCTGAGGTTTGCTATTATGGTATTAAAATAGGTTAATAATACTGGGGATGTAACTCAGGAGTGGAGCACTTGCCTGTCATGTGTGAGGCCCTAGGTTCAATTTCCAGTATCTCAGCTGGGGGATAAAAAGATAAACCCTTTTTTTTTTTTTTTTCAGCAGCACGGGGAACTGAGCCCAGGACCAAGCAAGTGCTATATTACAAGCTACATCCCAGTCCTTTTAAATTTTTTGAGCCAGATGCACACCTGTAATCCCAGTGACTGGAGATGCTGAGGCAGTTGGTGCACAACATGGCAGCAATTTAGTCAGACTCTAAGCAGCTTAGCAAGACCTTGTCTCAAAATTAAAATCAATAATTTTTTAAAAAGTGGGAGGCTAGGAATGTGGCTTAATCCCCGGGACCAACAACAAACAAACAAACATAAAAAAATTTATTTCCAGACCAGTTCTCTCTAAATTGCCCAGGCTGAACTCAAACTCGCTGTCCTCCTGCCTCAGCAGGGATTGTTGCAGAAAGCTCAGTCCTTGTCCCAGATGCCAATCCAATAACGAGGACATGGTTTTGAGAAAAAGGAAAAAGAAGATTTATTACTTTGCTAGCTAAGGAGAAACACAGGGGACTCCTGTCCCAAAGATTGTGATTCTGCCCATCAGCAGGAATAGGGGCCCTTTAAATGGGTGACTCGAAGGCTACATTCCACATGTTCTCTGTTGGAGTAGTAATTCACTTGTTAATTTGGGAGATGGTCATTTCTGAGATCTTCTGGTACCATCCCAAAGTCTGGATTACTTCTTTCATACAGTGGGTGTGTACTCAGGGAGAGATAAATCTACCTAGGATGGGGAAGAAAGGTAATCTTATTTCTCCTGAGATTAGGGAGAGGGAGAGATTAGGGAGGAGTAGGGAAAGAGGAAGAGAAAGAACATGTCCATTTTAAAAATAAGTTGCAGTGGCAGAGCAGCAAGGGCTATATTCAAAGCAAATAGTGGACCCATGTTATATTTCCCCATTGTTAATTTCTACATTTTACTTCTATGGAAAAAATGGCTGAGGACATCTCCAAGTTGCTTCTTGATGAAAAGAGGCAGCGAAGTTGGAGGAAGTAACCCAAAGTCCCTGTTCTCTATCAGGTAGAGCATGAACAGTTAAGGGTATTCAGCATCAGAGCAATTCAGAGGTCCACAGTGGCAGAGAGCAGGTGACTGGACAAAGCATACATTGCAGGGATCATGATAAGACAAAAATAAAAACAGCAAAGCATTATTTTTTTTTTGTAAACAGCACAAAAGCAATTAGTATTTCAGTCAATCTATGAAAACAGTAACTCATATCGGTGAAAAAAACAGATCAAGTTTATCAATGTAGGAGATTTGGAAAATTTATAGGTCTATGAGATCCAGTTCATATTAACTCGGGACAAACTTGCAACTTTAGAGTTCTTCATGATCATCATTATTAGGCACCCCCACACAAGGACACTTCCTTTATAGCCTCCAGTTTTACTTGTTTTTTGTAGGGCTGACACAAGTGTAAATCTTAAGTTACATTTAAAAAACCATGGTTTTTCCTTTTAAAAGCCCATGTAGGACTGTGCTCAGGCTATACTCTCCTGCCAGGTGTTTAAGATCAAGTTGGTCAAAGGGCCCAGGGAGGGGTCCTGTCATTCTCTGGGTCCTGACTGATCTTAGAGAGCAAGAGCCAAAATTTTGGCTGCTTTTTCCTTGGCCCTTTTATTTCTTTGACTTTGATCTCCAAGTTTTTTAAACAGCAGTCTTAAAGAGGGAGAAATACGTTATAACTTTAATATCTATAATTTTAGTTACTCCTTTCATTTAACTGGGGTCAGTATTAGTATTAGTATTGGAAGTCAACATTTTACACTATCTGTCCTGTAGGTGATGGTTTATTATTGCCTAATAACTAAGGTTAGAAGCAGTACCTCTGTAAAACAATGACAGAGAACAGTAAAAAGTTTACAAGGAAAATATAAAATGAAATTAACAGAGCAAAACATACAGTTTGTGTAATAGCTATGAACCAAGAAAAATGACTTTTATAATCTTAAACCTTTCTTTACTTAATTATACATTATATCCCCTGTTTGAGATCATGGAAATTTTTTTTTTTTTTGATCATGGAAATCTTTACAACAACAATCAATCTTTAGAATACAACTTTAAATGAGCTGAAGTTTAACTTATTTTGGAGCAATTCTAACATGGAGAAAAGAGGGAGGCAGAGCCTTATCTCAGGTTAAGCCAGGGCTTTTCACAAATAACACAATACAACATTACATCTGAAACATGAATCAAAGAAAGGCTAAGAGAACTTTTAACTTTCTTTTTGTGGAAAAAGTGGCAAAATGCTTCTATGTTTTACAATGTCACCTTCAAACAGATCAGGCTATCCTTATTATCTTGCTGAAATGCATTTGAATTCTAATTCCAGTGTGAAGAGTAACACAAAATTGTTTATGTAACTTATTGGCAACAGGTTACTCTATCCAACTATAAAACTTCAAATGACATGAATAAATACCAACCAAATTTGCTATTTTTATACAAAGTTGAGATTTCGCTACACATAATTTTAGTTTGGAGAATACCAGCTTGGCAAAGTGCTCTCCTAAGCTTTACATTTAACTAAGTTTAACTTTTAAAGTACAATTTAGGGCTGGGGAGATAGCTCAGTTGGTAGAGTGCTTGCCTTGCAAGCACAAGGCCCTGGGTTCGATCCCCAGCACCACAAAAAAAAAATAAATAAATAAAAAAATGAAGTACAATTTAGAATCCAGAATATATGGTAACAATAATCACAGGGCGGCAAGGTGGGGCTGGAGGAGCCGACTTGTCCCCATGGCGGCGGTCCGGGAGCCGGGCGAGCCCGGGAAGGGGAAGGGTCCTGGTTGCTGAGGCTGGCTTTGAACTTGACATCCTCCTGTCTCAGCCTGACATGCACAAAATGTGAAAGATTTGACTTAATAGACCCCCCTTTAAGCTCCTAGGAATTTTAGATGTTGAAAACACTCCCTGTGCACGGGATTCGATATTATATGGTTCACTGGGATCTGTTGTGGCTGGACTTGGACATTTTTTGTTAACTAGTAGAATTAGAAGATCATGTGATGTTGGAGTAGGAGGATTTATCTTGGTGACTTTAGGATGTTGGTTTCCCTGTAGGTATAATTATGCAAAGCAAAGAATCCAGGAAAGAATTGCCAGAGAAGGGATTAAAAATCAGATTTTATATGAAAGCACCCACCTTGATCCTGAAAGAAAACAAAACAGCAGCAGCAGCAGCAATTGAACAACTATGAGCATAGAAATCCAAAACATCTCCCTCAAGTCAGTGTGAACACTGGGACCAGCCACATAAAATATTATGTACAATAAAATCAAGTAAATGAATTATGTCTAAAAAAAAAAAAAAAAAAAATAATCACAGGGCTGCATGGTTTAACAAAAATCAAAGGATGACCTTAAATCTCTTACACATTTAGGAAACAGTGTTAATGATCAGAAATTGACTTAGTCAAAGCAAACAGATATAAGACAGGTCTTCAAATGACAGTGTGGCCCTTCTATGCCAGATACAAGGAATAAAAGAGTGCACTTATTGGTTATCTTGCTGGTAAACTTACATAAACTTTAATTTTAAAAACTTTCACATAACACTTAGACAAGGCTTAGCCACATATAGTTCTCAGATGCATAAATATATCTAGTAATATATATTTAGGGTGTCAACTATATTATTATAACAATAAATAGTTATTTATTCAGTTATAAAATAATCATTTAAGACTTTAAAACAAGTACAAACCCTAATTCCTTCAAGATTTAGTTTCCCCAAGTACTAATACTTAACAAATACAAGAAAATTATCTTGATAAGCACAGATCAATGTTTCAGATTTTGATTCATATCAATACATTAAAGTTCAAATAACTTTGGGCTAATTATAACCAATTTAATCACAAACTTTTTGAGATTTACCTTCCACAAACCTTCTATGACTTACACAATCACATCTTTACATCCTTAGTTTTGTCCTCTTTCATCTTGGATTTTAGCCACAAATATTACTTTACCAGACAAAATACTTTCTCATCCAGAAACATTTCTTTTACCTTCTAATTTTCTTTACTAAACTGTATGTCCATATTTATAAATTTCTTTTGTCTTTTCTAGTTTTGGATCCTTTCTTAAATTCATATTCTGAAACAGTCCTTATGAATGTTATCTGTGCATTTAATTTACACAACAAATTTTATCCCAGGAGAGGGTTGGACAATCCAGCATATACAAAAACTGTGCCTTAATCTTTTTTTCTCCAAGTTTGCATTCAAGAGGTTGGAGCACAGGATATTTTTAAGCCTGATCTGCTGCATTATCATTATCACAGTGCCATCAACTCTAAGTGAGTTTCCCACTATCAATCATACCCAGAGGCTCCTTTGGGGCCTTTTTCTTATACTGGGCAATGGAGGAGGCCCTTTCCATCCTTTTCTTTAGGCTTCCTTGAAGATTCCTTTGCAGGGGCTGTCTACAAAAACACGGATTGGCTTTAATTTGTCTTTTACTTTTCTGGGTGCAATTATTTATTCTGCCAGTCTCCCCAGGCATTTAGTTTGATGGGATGCTATTATAGCAAGAATTGCTTTGCCCCAGTGATGAATATCCCCTGACCAAATGGGGTGTCCTGTCAGACCATAGTAGTGGAGACTGTTCCCATCCCCAGGTCATAAACTGACAGTGCTGGAACCTATTGCCACATCCTTTGTGGCTAGCAGCCTCCGCCCTCCATGGGCAAAAGGGACTGGAAGGCAGGGCAGAGGCCAGGTTCTCTTTGGCCATTTTTCTATAGCTCAAGCAGCCTTTCTGGTATCTCCACCACCCCGCACCCCCCCCCCCCCCGCCCCAGTTTATGGCTAGTGTCCTTGACCACAGTGAAATCATCTGTGGCTGCTGGGGACCAGGATGAGAAACTGTGCTGGGAGTGCCAGAATGGGTTTAAAGGATGAACAATGTTTTAACCCTTTATTCTGGTGTCCTGCTGTCCTTGCACACTAGAGGCAGTGACTTTTGGCACCTACAACTTAGTTCCTGATGGTTCAAACCCATTACCATGCAACTGTACATATATACACACAGAAACTCTTTCATATATACTTTACCTCTACAAACCAACTTCAATGTCAAGATTGTATAATAATTCAGAAAAACCGTTTAAAGGTCAGACTGTGTTACAATAAACCCTCTTTCTCTTAGATAGTCTTATGCAGCCAAGATCTCTCTACTCAAGAGAATACTGGTAAGAGAATAATGGACCAGACTTAAAGGGCCAGTAATAGACAAAAACAGACAAGAGAAGATCACCCAAACCTGGGATGACAGACAGGAACTTTTAAAATAGACATACCCACACATACAAATTTCTTCAACTTACTCTACTTTTGACAGACCAACTCCAACTAAAAGATTGTATAATAATCCAGAAAACTATTCAAAAGCCAGATCTTTACAGTAAAACATTATCTTCAACAGGTTTATACCTATTAGGTGGCCCTTTCTTCAATTCACTTTACCTCTGACATACCAACTCCAATTATTGGATTGTACAAAAAAGAAACAGAGACAACCAGAGAGGAGCCCCAAAACCATGGCCAAGAGATGGGCACCTTTAAATTGACCAGTCAAGATATTTCCCAAGAGACTACTTATAGAATTGATGGAGTACTGGCCATGTCTTAAAAGGGGCAATAGCAGATACAAACAAAACAGACCACCAGAGGGAATTCCCAAGACCAAGGCCAACAAACAGATAAGAACCTAGAACATATCCAAAGGTAGGGTATATCCCCAGGTTGGAGTCCCACTTAACCATGACTCCTACACCAGTGGTGCCACAAATGTTCCCAGAAAGAGGGACCAGATGTTCCTACAAAGAGGAACCAGGTGTGTGGAATGAAGGGTCTCTGCCTGCACACCAGGGGGCTTACCAAATGAACAAAGTTGTCATGACTACCTGAGTTCAGTTTCCTTTTTCTCAAAGTGGGCTATGATGGATCAGCCTGTACTGTTCAGGGAGAGAAAGCGAGAGTTTCCCACAGCAAAAGGAACTTTGGCAGCTGCTGAGATGGTCCTTCAGTCCCTCCCTTTACTCACAAGAATAGCCTACCATCTCCTAATTCTCCTGCAGTTGCCTCGCAACAAGCTTGCCAGCACCCTGACTCCTCAGCATGGAAGTATTGTTCCTTGGAAAGTCAGGCCTGCCCAAGAATGCTGGAGCAGGACTGCTCTCAGGTTCCATCTGGTCGCCAAATTTGTTGCTGAAAACTTGGTCCTTGTCCCAGATGCCAATCCAATAACAAGGACACAAGTTTGGGAAAAAGGAAAAGAAGGTTTATTGCTTCGTTAGCAAAGGAGAAACACAGGAGGTCCTATTCCAAAGGCTATGATTTGCCCATCAGCAGGAATAGGGAGCTTTTAAAGAGGTGATTCAATGGCTACCTTCCATGTGCTCTCTGTCTGAGGTTGTAGTTCACTTGTTAATTTGGGAGATAGTCATCTTTGAGATCCTCTGGTACCATCCCCAGAGTCTGGATTACTTCTTTCCTATAGCGGGCATGTACTCAGGGACAGATAAATCTACCTAGGATGGGAAAGAAAGGTAATCTTGTTTCCCTTGAGATTAGGGAGGGGAAGATTAGGAAGGAGCAGGGAGAGAGGAAGAGAAAGAAATATGTCCATTTTAAAAAATAAGTTGCAGTGGCAGAGCAGCAAGGGCTATATTCAAAGCATGAAGTGGACCCCTGTTACAATGTACTACCGCATCCAGTTATAAATTCTATTTTCTGAAACTCTGGAGAGAAGATATCAATAAAGTGTGACAATCGTGTTAAGAACAAACACACACAAAATAGCAGGACAAAACAAAAACACAAATACCAAGGATGATTTCTGCTATTCATATGACAGACAGGAATACCATTTAAATAGAAATAAGGCCTTTTCTTCTTGTGATTGCTAAACTGCAAAGTAGATTTTCTTAAGTGGGTTAATCTGTGTAAAGAACAATGCCTCGCACAGAGTATGGGTTCAGTAAGTATAAGCTATTTATTGTGATTTTTTTTCTTGGATACATAAAAGAACTGTTGTTATGCAGATGAATCATCACTATAAATGATGCAGGGATGGGTTGCAAGATCTTGTGTTATGGGAAGTTTGTCTTTATATCTTAAAGTTCTGGGTCTGACTATGAAACAAGTAAATACTGAAGAGGTTTTGCAGTATCCAAACAGCTTTTGACATTAGTGATAATTCCTGTTTAAAAGAGTTGGGGAAAAAATGTTCCATTTATTTAAAACTGGTATCTAAGTTGTCATCAATGGCACATGACAAGTGACAACATTGCTAAAAGTTCACCTTCACAATTGTGTGCAGCTACTTAATGACATTTTTCTCTACTTCCTCTCAACAGATTGTTTTCAATTTTATTTTGTTTTCATTTACTAAGTTGATGAATACCCAGGCACTGATCCCAGTTTAGGTTTCAACTTTGTTTTAAATTCTTGGATAATGACCCAGACTCTGTCTCTTTTTAAAAGCCACAGCCTCTCAGCCTAAAGTGAGTCAGTCACTCAACTGACTCAAACAGGCAAGTTTCTATGTTGGCAAGGGTTACAGACCAGTGAGCATCCAAGTGCTAAAACCTCCTGGGAAATTTCCAAACCTGGGTGCTCATGTGGGTAACATCTTGTTTTATCAAGTTTCTTCCAATCCCAAGAGAAAGACTATTCAGTAAATATTCCATACTTGAGATTTTAGGACAGCAAAAAAGGAGGTCTGCAAAAAGTTCAGGGCTGTTCAGAGTGGGTCCTCCCTTCCTTGTGTGCAGACCGGAATGCCTTGTAAAAAATATTGGCATCAGCATCTTTATTGTACCCCTTTCACAAGGTTTTCTAAGCCTCCACTTTGTTTAAAAGTTGATGAAGATGAATTTAATCCCTTTCAAGACAAGTTATTCTCTTTTTAGGAAGCTCTTAGTAATTACAAGTCTTTTGCTTATGTTCCTTCTAAATGTGTCCATTGGTACTGTAAGGAAAAATGCAGCTCAGCTCAGGACTCTGGTGGTTCCAGCCCCTCCGGCGGAACTGCCAATGTGCACACCCATCTCAGTTGCGGCTCAACAATAGCTCCCAGAAAAATCCACGGAGGACACAAGGTCTCATGCAAGAGATTTTATTATGCAGACGACTAGCACATCTGCTCCGGGGGTGAAAAGAATGGAAAAGAGAAAGATGGCGTGGATGCTTCTCCCAGATATTGGAATCTCCCGGGCTGGAAGGAACCAATAGCGGAGGAGAATACTTGCAAGCTGACTGATGAACCAATAGCTAGCTAGCATGTTAGGACATAATGTGGGAAGCAGGAAAATGGCTGTAGCATAGGCCAGAAATTCCTGTAATGTAAGAGGCAGGTGGAGCACAGATTGACAAGTGGTTGGGAGGTGGGGTATCGGCTTTGTATTACAGGTTCTACCCAGAACCCTTTTGTACAGGTGGCATCTTTCAGCTATATCCAGGCAGCCTTGATACCCACTCTATTCTATTTATCTTCTCTTCTCTGGTTCCTGAAAGAGGTAGGAGGGAACTATGTGTACACAATATGCGTAGCTTGGAAAGGGACTGGAGTGAATTCCTGTTAAGTATGAATCCAACTATCTTTTACGTACTTTATATGCAGAAACTCAACAACAACAACAAAATTTCTAGAAGACTTGGGCAACTAGAATGCCTTTACAACCCATTGGGAATTTTTTTTAAGTAGGTATTATTTTTCTTTTTTTCTTTTTCAGTTGATGATAGCTCATTTTTGCTGTGATTCTTTTTTTTTTTAGTACTAGGGATTAAACCCAAGGATGCTTAACCACTGAGCCACATCCCCTGCCCTTTTTTTGTATTTTTCTTTCTTTCTTTTTTTTTTTTTTATTGTAAACAAATGGGATACATGTTGTTTCTCTGTTTGTACATGGAATAAAGGCAAACCATTTGTGTAATCATAAATTTACATAGGGTAATGTTGTTTGTTATTTTTTCCCTTCCCCCCCCCCACCCCTCCTACCCCTCTTTTCCCTCTATACAGTCTTTTTTTGTATTTTATTTAGAGACAGGGTCTCACTGAGTTGGTTAGGGCCTTGATAAATTGCTGAGGCTGGCTTTGAACTTGCAATCCTCCTGCCTCAGCCTCCCAAGCTGCTGTGATTACAGGTATGTACCACCATGCCTGAACTCAGGGTCACTTAATTATTGAGCCACATTCCTAGTCCTTTTTTTTTTTTTTTTTTTTGAGACAGGGCCTTGCTAAATTGCTGAGTCCTCCTGCCTCAGCCTCCCAAGCCACTGGGATTATAGGCATGCCCAACACTCTGTAATTTTAAAATAAAATAAAAAAGTGCTAAAGGCTGACATTTTGACTGAGTGAGGGCAGGTAACAGGTTCTGTGGACTGCACCATTCTTCCTGGAGTGACCCAGGAGGTTTTAAATAACTCAAAGGCCAAGTTTATGTTCATCTTGATATTACCACTTCCTAGTACAAAATTATGCACAAAGTTGGCCTCAATAAATGCTTGTTGAATTCAATTTACTTGAGTTTCCAGAAATAGGGAGATCATCAGAGAAAGATAGAGACTAGGAAAAAGGGATTGAACTAATTTCAAGGAAGATTTTCAACATACCCTTCTTATCTTGTTCTCCTGCCTATGAAAAATGTCCTCAAGAAGATGAAAAATTATACTGACAACCATTTGGCAAATATCTAGGGACACTCCTACCTCCACTCAAAAAACTTTTGTCTTTTAACATTTTTTTTTTCACTTATTTGTTTGTTTTTGCAATACTGAGGATCAAACCCAGGGTCTTATGCAGGCTAGGTAAGTACAATCCCAGCCCTTAAGCTCTCTTAAAGTATCAGTGTTCTGATAACCCCAAAGCATCACAGCCTGTGTCATCATTGGCATTCTTTCCCCTCAAGTCACCGTGTATTTTAAACACAGCCTTCTAGGGAAAGTGTTTTTAAACAAAGGAGAACTTGTAGTAATAGGCAGAGAAGCTTTGGAAATTATTTTGATGGCACGTGCTTAAAATTAGGAGCCAGAGAAACTCAAGTCCAGGACTTGACGGACAGATAGAGAAACCCCCAAGAGAAAAGTTGGGGTGGGAGAGAAGCTGAGTCACAACCAAGGTGACAGTGCAATTTTCTGGAACTCCCCAAAGCATTCTGACCCAATGGCCTAGTTCATGGAGGATGGGAGTCCTGTGGTTGACAGCAAAGTGCAATTGGCAGACTCTTGTAAGGACAAAACACCTTGTGGATACGTGCCTTTATTTAAGGACTGTTTGTACTTTAACCAGATACTTAGATTAACAGCAGAACTTGCCTTGTTGCAGGAAGCAGGACTGTTTTGCAAAAGTGAAACAGGCACCAGTCTTGGAACTTAGCCCTGAACTTGCTTCCCATAGGAAGGGGGTGGGAGAGTCTGACTCAGCTAACAACAGAAATGCAGCCAGAAGAGCAGAGGACAAGGTCCTCATAGGAGGGCATCAACTTTGGGGAGAACTTTTGCTTGATGGTGACCTCCACTCATCAGAAAGCCTGGGTTTCAGGGACAGGTTCTCCGTCCCCACAGAGAGGACAAGCAAATACAGGCAAAGTTCTCATACCAGCTCTTGTATCCAGTATGGGTAGATGGCCTAGAACAGTTCATGTGGCACTTGTCTTAATATAAAAATCTTCCCCTTTCATCTTGAACAAGGTCCTGCTTGGGACAATAAATCATGTCATTTTTGGCATGGAACACTTGGAAGGATACCAGACAAACAACTTTTGCAACAGGAACCAAGGCAAAGGCCAGCTTTATAAACTGGGGCAAGAGGGGATCAAGGTGAGACGAATGGCCCAGGACACCGAGTGGGATAAGTCTGCTACCTTTGTAGTTACTGGAAATCTTGAAGATAGTTCTAGCTACATCACATGAATAGAAATGGGAGTCTATCTTCATTCACAATGACCCCTGCAACCCTACAAAATAGAGAGGGTTATGTTCTTTATAAGTGTTTTTTTTGGGGGGAGGGCGGGAGTATTAGAGATTAAACTCAGGGATGTTTAACCACTGAGCCACATCACATCCCCAGCCCTTGTTTTATATTTTGTTTTGAGACAGGGTCTCACCAAGTGGCTCAGGACCTTGCTAAATCGCTGAAACTGGCTTTGAACTCATGATTCTCCTATCTCAGCCTCCTGAGTTGCTGAGATTACAGGCATACACCACCATGCCTGGCGTTTGTTTGTCTGTTTTTTAATACTGGCAATTGAATCGAGGGACATGCCTGGGTTTCTCTCAGTACCACTGAGCTACATCCCAACATCCCAGTCCGTTTTATTTTTTATTTTGAAGCAGGATCTCACTAAGTTGCGTAGGTTGGCCTCAAACTTGCCATCCTCCTGCCTCCGTCTCCCAAGTAGCTGGGACTACAGGGTGCACAACCATGCCTGGTTTACGACTGCATATCTATTTGCACCCTTGTAGTTGACAGTCGCTGATTTACTTAACATTTAATGTAGTATTAACTATCCTTGAAGAAGACAAAGTCTTTCATGGCCTGTTCTTTCCAAATGTATGGACACTGTGCCACATAATGCATAGGTTACAAATTGTTTCAAGTCTAATTGGAAAGTGAAATAGTTACAAAAATTTTAAATAGTCCAAGACACCAACATAAGAGGTATTAAAAATTGGTGGTCAACCAATTGCAGAGGCACATGCCTGTAATTAGGAGGGAGAGGCAGGAGGATTGCAAGTTCAAGACCAGTTTGGAGAACTTAACAAGACCCTGACTCAAAATTACATCCCCAGTCCTTTTTTATTTTGAGACAGGGTCTCACTAAATTGCTTAGGGTCTCCTTAAATTGCTGAGGCTAACTTTAATTTGTCATCTCAGCCTCCCGAGTCACTGGGATTGTAATTAGCGCCACCCGGTCAACTGTAATTTTTATGTGAGTTCAAAGGGAAAGAGTCACCACTTCAGGTTGAGAAGAGTAAAGAAAACTCATGTAGGAAATAGGACTTTAGGTCTTGAAGCATTTCCCATTTATTAAGTACTTATTACTTGTCAGGCATTTTCACACGTAGATTTTTTTTTACATGTGGATTCTTATTACTCAGAACAACTCTATGAAACTGGTATTCATATCCATAGACTTCAAAGAAGAAAAATGAGGCTGAGAGAGTTTAAGTTATCTGTCCTCCATTGCTCAGCCAGTAAACAGCAGAGAGGGCTCAGACCCTCTTCCTTCCAAGTTTCTGTTTTTCCCAAGGGCAGTGGGGGAGAAACACACACACACACATACACACACACACACACACACACACACACACAACAAGCAACGGTCTCCTGAAAGTCTGAAGAGTGGGAACAAGGACAGAGAGATCTAATTATGGAAGGTGTGTTTAGATTTCCCCAGCAGTCCTATTTAACAGGAATAGAGATTTCAGGAAAGTGAAAGAGTGGCATTCCACCTAAAATATTAAGTAAGGAAAAGTTTGTGAAAGGTTTGAAATAGCTTGGTGCAGTGGTGCACATCTGTTATCCCAGTGACTCTGGAGGCTGAGGTAGGAGGCTGAAGCAGGAGGATCACAGTTTGAGGCCAGCCTGGTCAACTTAGATAGATTGTCTCAAAATAAGGAAATAAGGGGATGTAGCTTAGTGGTAAAGTACCCTTGGGTTCAATCTTCAGTACAAAAAAAAAAAAAAAAAGAAGAAGAAGAAAAAAGAAAGAAAGAAAGAAAGAAAGAAAGAAAGGTTGAATGTCTTGAAATAGCACTGCAAAGAGCGGTGGATGATTGTTAATATTTGGGCCTGCCCCTTCATGCTGGTACCCAGAATGGACAGGAGCTCTGGGTTCTGGGTTGTGCTCACTCAGGTTTCAAGGGCAAGTATTCAGAGGAAAGAGTTGGGTGAGGCAAGGAGGGAGAGGAAGGAAAGGAGAGGGTGGAAAGAGGAAGAGATGGAGGAAAGGCAGGAAATGGAAAGAAAAAAAAACTAACCAAGAATTGACAGATAAATGACAAACTAGAAAATAAAGTGAGATGCTGGATGATGTAGCACACACATCAAAAGCTTTAGAGTTGGTCGAGTTTAAATCTTGGCCTTCCCACCTATTATGTGTGACCTTGAACTGGTCACTTTACGTCTCCTCGTTTATGAGATATGCCTACTTTATGGTGCACTTTGTGTTGACTCCCCAAATCCTTTTTACCTCTGCTGATCCAACTAAGCTAATCGTGGTAATCCCATTCTCTTTGCTAATGATTGGTTTAGGGATGACTAATGACATATGAAGAAGGATGCTATGGGTCAAATTATGATTCTGCAAAACTCGTGGGTTGAAACTCTAACTTCCAATGTGATGCACGTTGGAGGTAGGACGTTTTGGAGTGAATTAGGTATAGGTAAGTTTATGAGGGCAGGGCCTTCATGGCAGAATTAATGCTCTTATAAGAAGAGACATCACAGACCTTTTTCTCTCTCTCATTCGCTCCCTCTTCCTCCCTTTCCTCCCCCGCCTCACAGATCCAGTGAACAGTGCATACCAAGGAGAGAGTCCTCACCGGAACCCTACTGTGGTGACACCCTGCTCTTGGACTTCCAGGTTCCAGAACAGTGAGAAAATAAATTGTGTTGTTGAAGCCACCCAGTCTATGGTATTTTGTTATGGCAGCTCCCACTGAGTAATAGAAAGAGCTTAATGGAGGCTTCTGAAGACTTTTTCCTTGCTCTACCAAAGGAGAATCGTAAGCAGTTTCTTTCTTTTCTTTCTTTCTTTTTTTTTTTTTAATTCTTTTATGGCACTAGGGACTGAACCCAGAGGTGCTCTACCACTGAGTTATAATCCCTAACTTTAAATTTTTTTTTTGTTTTGAGATAGGATCTCGGTATGTTCCCACGGTTGGCCTTGAACTTTTGATCCTCCTGACTCAGCATCACAAGTTACTGGGATTATAGGCATGTGCCATCATGCTGCAATTAGAAGTTTCTTTCTTAGTCATACATCAAAAAAATATGTAAATAGCCCCAACTGTCACCAGCACCCATTCTACACCACCAAAGAAATCAGCTTCAGAAGAAAACAAACATATAGTACTAAAATCGAGGGAGATGGAGAGAGAACCATGATCAAACCATGCCTGAAGTCAGTAATATTGTACTTCCTGCTAGAGGAATCAATACAATCTCCTTTTTTTTTTTTTTTTTAAGCAAGTTTGAATCAAGTTTCTTTTACTTGCAGACTATGGCAAGTTAATGCTATTGTGAAGATAAAAATCAAATAACTGAACACTTGGTCCAGTGCATGGTGTATACAAATGATCTTTATTATTATTTTAGGTAGGTGGCTATTTTTGGTTGGGAGGTAGTCCTAGGGATGAAACACAGGGTTTCATACTCAGGTTAAGCAAGTGCTGTCCTTACTGAGCTACATCTCCAGCCCTGGTGTCTAATCTGTAAGTCATTCAATGTAGTAATTATGACTGGGAGACCTATCTATCAGAAACTTCAGGATTGAGGATGTAGCCCAGTGGTAGAGTGCTTGCCTAGCAGGTATGAAACCCTGGGTTCCATCTCCAGTACCACAAAAAGGAGAAAATGAAGGAGAAATTTCTAGGTAGCCCAGTGGGATATACCTGCATAGTCTCTGGTGGACTGGGAGAAGACCAGCAGAGGAAACAAAGCAGGACTTACATAAATGTCAGCGAATGTAGAACTGTAGTCTCTCTTTTGATTTCCAGTTTTCATCTAGGGGTTTTCCTACAGTCCTAATGAGTCAGCCAGCTATACTTTAGAAACTTCCTTAAGTTCTTTCTTTGCTTTCGTTAGAGCTTCCACTACTAGTTTCTCTGGAATGTACTCTTATATAAACTCAACTTCTATTTAAATATCTGTACTAAATAAAGAGGTGAAAAGTAGTCAAATCAAAGTAGCTTATTTAGTTCTATTCAATTGTACTTTTTAAAAGATAAAAATGGTTTAATTACATACTTAGATAAAACAACAGAAATATCTGAAAATTGTCCCCAAAACCACATTGTTTACTTGATGCTGAGCAGCTCCTAAACAAACCAATGTAGCCAGGAAGATGGTTGCTCTAAGGCCCTGGACTGCTCTTCCTTGAATTGTTGTAGCTGGTAATTAAGCTAGTATACATAATATGATTGTTAATGTTTTCTATTTTTATCAAGTTGCTCTTTTAAATTCTGAAAACTATTTAGTCCTTGAATACTTATGAAATCATTTCCTTGTTAGTAAGAAGTATGTAAAACAGATTAAATTAGCAATTATGACCCTAAAGCAAATATTAAGAATATGTGCAAGGTTTGACTACAAGGATATTCCTTGGAGCATCATTCATAATAGCAACCAAGAAAGTAACCAAATATTCAATCATAGTAAATTGGTGAAATCAATGATGATTACTGCATACAATATCATTTAAAATACATGGTAAAATTCCACAAATTCTGACATGTTCAAATAAACAACAATATGAACCAATAAAGATATTTTATATATGTATATATATATATGTATATGTATATGTATATACATATATATATATATTGGTACCTGGGATTGAACCTAGGGTTGCTTAATCATTGAGCCATACCCCTACCCCTTTTTATTTTTTATTTTGAGACAGAATCTCACCAAGTTTCTTAACTCTCCCTAAGTTGCAGAGGTTGACCTTGAACTTGTGATCCTCCTGCCTCAATCTCTGGGATCACAGGGATTACAGTTATGTTCCACCATGGCTGACTTCCATAATCATATTTATTAATATAGAAAGATACTCTTGTCAGTGGTAGTAATTAACAGAGACAGTAATGACTATCAAAATTGTAGGTAGCGGCGTCACACACACAACCCTATGTTAGAAAATCAAGGGAGTCCTACAAAGGTATACTAGAGCACCAGTAAAGTATGGAGTTACTGTGCCTCAATCATGGTGCCCTGTGGGAAGAAATTCTTGCAAATATATGTGGAATGCCTCATGATAACCACCAGAAATACAGTGGTTAAACTGCAGAGGGATAAAAGAGATCTTGCATCAGTGTTTGAGGAGCTAAGAATCAGTGAACTTTGAATGATGATTGTTAATATGATTTGTGCAAGCACACACACACGCACACACACACATACACATATATATACTTTTTTTTTTTTTTTTTTGATACTTGGGATTGATCCCAGGGGCACTTTAATCACTGAGCTACATTCCTCCAGTACTTTTTATTCTGAGACAGGGTCTTGCTAAGTTGCTAAGACTGACCTCAAACTTGTAATCCTCCTTCCATAGCCTCTGAGTTTTGCTGGGATTGGAGGAGGGTGCCACCGTGCCGGCTCAACTTGGCCTTCTTTAGTTAAAGTCTGAAAATTTCCAAATTCATTAATACTTTATATTTATTGCCTATAAAACCAATTGAACCAGTTGGATTACTAATGGAGTAATGTATGACTCACTCCCCCATGTCCATTACTTTATTTATCATTGGTTCAACCAAATGGTTGAGAAACTATTAGTAGCTATAGGGTATGCCCCAGCACAATAGGCCCATTCCATTCCTAGTGATTACTTTAGGATCTCAGGTCTAAGCTATCCAGATCATTCTTATTTCAAGAATGGATATGATCCATTCATGCCAATAAGGGAAGTTTGTCAAGGATTTTTTTTCCCCTTTTTTTCAGTACTGGGAATCAAACCCAGGCACTCTACCACAGAGCTATATTCCCCAGCCCCTATTGAGGATTTTAAAAAAATATTCTCTGCAGGGTGTTGTGGTGCACAGTTATAATCCCAGCAAGTTGGGAGACTGAAGCAGGAGAATTGAGTTTTGAGGCCAACCTCAGCAATTTAGAGGATCTCAAAATAGAAAATAAGAACTGGTAATATAGCTCAATGATAAAGTACTTTGGATTCAATCCCCTGTACCAAAAAAATAAAAGAAGAAGAAAAGGGGGACGGGAGGAGGGAAGAAAAGAAAGGAAGAGAAGAAGAGGGAACCGAGGAAGAAAGAAAGGCAATCAATCAAGCTATGTATTGAATATCTTGTGACCATTCAATCCCTAGATGATCCTCATGACCTAGAAAGTCTAACATCAGGAAATGGGCTGCTTAATAGATAGATAGAACCCTGAGGAGAGGGCTGTATACTCACCCCAGATATGGCCAAAGAGCTCACTGGGTAAAGCAGATCCTCCCAGAAGACAGAAGCATGGCTTGCCCCCTTTTTTTTTTCCCCCTTTTGTGGTGTTGGGGATTAAACCCAGGGCCCTGTGCTTGTGAGGCAAGCGCTCTACCAACTGAGCTATCTCCCCAGCCCAGAACCAGAGCTTTTTGAGGAGATCAGAAAGGGAAATCCTCGGCTGGTACATGGGCACATGCCTATAATCCCAGTGATTAATGGGGTGGGGGGTGGGTAGTGAGGCAGGAGGATTGCAAGTTCAAGGCCAGTCTCAACAATTTAGCAGCCTCTACGACCCTGTCTCAAAATAAAAAATAAAAAAGGTTGGGGATATAGCTCAGTGGTAAAGCACCCCTGGGTTCAATCTATAGTACAAAAAAAAAAAAAAAAAAGAAAAAGAAAAAAAGAAAATGGCAACCCTCTTAGGGGCGCTGCCTCAGACTCCCAGTGTGGATTACCTTGCCCCTGCCTGTCACAGAATTCTGCTAACCTACTGAAAAGGATATATGTATCTTGGAAGACTGAGTACTGTGTGGTGTGCCCTGCCCCCATCTTCCAACTTTTCAATCCATTTTCTTGTTCTTTGCTTACTGGGGTATTGGGAGGTGATTTATCGTTCAGGCATAGGCCCTCTGAGGAGCTATAACTGGAATTGAAAAAGATGATAAGACAATGCCCAAATTGGGGAACTTGGTGCTAATATCACAATTGGATGAGGCTTTGGGTTGACCCTGGGTGAAAGCATCTCATGTAAGTGGGGTCATTTATGAAGATATACATAGTGAGGACCAGGCATGTTGGTGCACACTATAATCCCAACAACTTGGGAGGCTGAGGAAGGAGGATGGCAATGTCCAGGTCAGCCTCAGTCTCTTAGCAAGACCCTGTCTCAAAATAAAATAAATAAAAGAACTGGGGATATAGCTCAGCGGTAAAGCTGGACTCAATCCCAGTACCACATTAAAAAAAAAAAAAAAAGAATGAATGAAGATATATGTGGTAGATACAGCACCACCAGATCTTCCCTCCATGACTGCGGCACTCATTCCTGCCAGCTGCCAAGAGTGGTGTCTGCTAATGGCTCACAGCCTAGTGCCTGCCAGTCTAGGAATTGATCTCTCTCTGAGATACTCCTATCTTCAGGAGAAGCCTGTATCCAACACTACTCACAGGGAGGAGAGAGGTGTGAGGAGAGGAGAGGTACAAAGGTCTCAATTAAGGACAACTCTAGAGGGTCATCCCTGCTCCACCTAACCTGGGAAACTGGCTGGGGCCTCTGTGACAACCGAGTTGTAGTTCCACTTCTCCTCGGCCCAATCCTGCTTCCTTCTCTCACTCTCAGTGGTCTGATAACTTTCCTGCCCCTGGTTTTCAAGCTGTCTGATTGCTTCTCAGTAAGGAAAAGGAAGCGGGTGTGTAAGGATGCTAGCAACTGAGGGGGCGGGCCTAAGTGTAGAGCAGACACGGTGGTAGGATCTCCATCAACTTCCCCCACCCTAGCGTAGCAGCCACGTTCTTCAAGAAAGTGACCCTGATGAATCTCCATCCCACTTTTAAGAGATTGGTTCAGGAACTTGGGACTACCCTGGCATGTGCCTGTCCCCTGCTACTGTATTGTAACAAGGATTAGAGCCAGTGTAGATTTGCTGGGGAACATTAGAGGAGTGTCCTTACACTAGGAGGTGGCACTGATCTCACCATTTGCCTAAGGAGGAAGAGGGCCCAGAGGCAGTCGAGAGAAAACAGGACAATGGTGCTGGGCCCTCTGGAACGTGTCCCCAGTAGCCTGACTGCCTCTGGACTGGTAGCCACTTGAGCCCCTGATCCCCATAGTGGGTGTGAGATGGATTGTCTTCACTTTAAGCTGAGGGCTGGAGCAGCTCCAGGGTGTCACTTAAACCATCTCCCTCCCCAGACCTATCCATGTTTTCATGGGACTGACAATGGGGAAAATGTTGAGGGCATTTATTTCTTCAAATATGAATTTGGACTCTATTGGTTGCAAGTAACAAGCACTGAAGTTAGTAATCCTAAGCAAAAGAAAGAAATTGTTTTGGAAAATTGGGATATTTCACAGAACCCAAGCACAGAGTCACAGCTGGGCCTGGGAATAAGCCAAAGCCTAAAACATTGTGGGGGATCTTAGGGTTCTCATTCTCCATCTTTCTCCAGGACTTCTGCCTTCTTACTGCCAGAAGACTCTATTCTTCAGTTTACAATGGACATAAGTACACAAAGCTTTTGAATTCCACATGTTACAGCTCATGTGGAGAGAAACTCTTTAATTTTTTTCTTCCTCCCACTTTTTCTCCCTTCTCTGTCTTATGAAATCTATCCTCCTGAATTTCAAAATTGGTACACAATAAATTTTGCCTTAGCCCAGCAGGGGTCAGGTAGCCTGGGGGAGGGAGGTTGGGTTCAAGGTCACTTCTAGGAAAGTGGTAACTCTGATTGAACCCAAAGGATAGAGTGGGTGGGGAAAACCATAAATGGAAAAGAAGTTCCCAGCGACATTCATATGAACAACAATGAAAGGGAATATGAGAAAAATGAAAGCATTTATCAAAGTTATAAGATTATTTATGAAGTTATTCTTTTACAACACTTACAGACCAAAATTTTGTTGTAACAGACCCCTGTCTACATTGTAGCCACACTTCATGACCTCATCCCACTTATAACTTCAAATAGGAAAAATAATACCTCCAAGAATTAAGAATGAAACAAGTTAACCTATGTAATATACCTAGCATTATATTGGTACATAATAAGTGCCTTATGAGAAATAGCTGATATTACCCATGAATTTTCCTTAATTGGTTACAACACTCTAAAATATTGAAAAATGAAAGTTCTTAGCACATATAAGGTCCTGGGTTCAATCCCCAGTATCCCCCACCCCCTAAAATTAAAATACCATTTTAACAACAAATGAAAATTGGAAAACAGGTAAATCTCTGCTGCTTTGTCTGAAACAAGGTGTAAATCATTGGGACCTTGACAATCTTTGCTCAGGACTGTGCACTGAGATTGGGTCAGTTGGTTTGCTATGACAGAGGTTCATGTTCCCTGAGATACAGAGTCTGCAAGCTGCATTGCTATATTGATTAACTGTGAGGGAATGTTCTCCACAGGAGATTTGACAATAGCAGAAGCATTAGCGGCATCTTCTTGAGAGCCATCTGGCATTGATTTTTCCACTATACTTCCTGAGGGAGGATGCTGCAGAGCCTTAGAGTGAAGAAAACAATATTCTCCTGTTACCTCTGCAACTGCTGACTTAGAAGCACCTGACATGTCCATGGTCACTTTGAAAACACAGAGACAAGATAGAAAAAGAGCACTGCTGTGAATAAAAGGCATGATTCCTGAGTTAGGCCACATATGTAGTAGGAATCCTCTGATTTAGTTTAGGGCTAGGGATGTAATTCAGTGGTAGAGCCTAGGGTGTGTGGCCCTGGGTTCAATCCCTAGCAAAAAAAAAAAAAAAAAAAAAGTTATTCTTATGTATTATGTTTAGAATAGAATTAACCCATAGTTAATGTTGATTTTACATTATCCTAACATAAGCAGTGGTTTTGTTTCATGTCTATTTGTCCTTTATATTACTGCCACTCTGCAGATTATTATCAATAACTTCTATCTTGGGCCAGTATTTGGCTATTCATTCTCATTTGTCAATGGAGGACAGATGATTCTCTAAAAACAAATTAGGTAAAGTACCATGGTCATGAAACTCTTTGCTTCTTTGTTGATATATTATGATCAGTAATTGTAAATAAGAAGGAAAGTTAAATGTGGGAAGAATTAGAGCTGCTTTTTTAAAAATAATGTTTTAGTTGACATAAAATTTATATGTATATATGGTGTACCATGTGATGTTTGTTACACTGTATACCTATGTTCTTAAACATTTGTTGTTTCTTTGTGTAGAGCGGCTTTATTTTTAATTGTCTTTTTTTTTTTTTTTTTTTGGTACTGAGGATTGAACTCAGGGGCACTCGACCACTGAGACACATCCCCAGTCCTATTTTGAATTTTATTTAGAGACAGGGTCTCATTGAGTTGCTTAGGGCCTTGCTTTTGCTAAGTCTGACTTTGAACTCGAGATCCTCCTGCTTTAACCTCTCAACCACTGAAATTATAGGCATGTGCCACCGTGCTCAGCAGTAAAATCATCTTTGATGAGGTTCAGATAGTTTAAAAATGACTTCTTATTTGACAAGTTATATCAATGCGTTTTGATCACAAAGTTGCTTAACACTGTCATTTTTTTTTTTTTAAATATTCAGTATCAAAGGCAGGGTTACATCCCCAGCCCCAACACGGCATTTTAATAATAGCTGATTTATGTAAAATGTTGCAAAGGAAGCCAGTTTTGTATTAGGATCAATAGAAGAAAATAGGCAAATGTAATTCATCAAGTTATACACATAATATAAAAAGGTAATTATGTCATATTACTATCATGCAGGATCTAATCACCCAGAGTCTGGAAGGATATATATGAATTTAAGTTAGTTCTCTTCATATGATTTTTTCACATACTCTTTTTTTTTTTCCTGTTTCCATTTTGATACTGGGGATTGAACCCAGGGCACTTAACTACTGAGTCACATCCCTAGAACTTTTATTTTTTTATTTTGAGACAGAGCCTTACTAAGTTGCTTCGGGCCTCACTAAGTTGCTGAGGCTGTTTTTGAACTTGTGATTCTCCTGCCTCAACCTCCTAAACTGCTGGGATTACAGGTGTGTGCCACGATGCCTGGCTCATTTACTCTTTATCTCATTTTTCTATTCTATTCTATTTGTGGTGCTGAGAATCAAACCCAGGACCCAGTGCATATGAGGCAAGTGCTCCACCATTGAGCTATATCCCAGACCCAAATATTTTAACTTTTTTTTTTTTTCCAGTACTGGGAATTGAACACAGGGTCTCACATACACTAGGCAAGTACTCTATCACTGAGATACATTCCTAGCCTCTTTCATATACTCTTCAATATTGTGCTTTTAATGCATTTTAATTATTAGTGATGAAATATTATTTTGTATATTGCACTTTGCTTTTGATAGTCCCAGTTGAAGTCTTAACATTAACAAGTTTAATTTCTGTGACCGCTGATCTACATCTCTTCCTTCAATATCTGTTGTCAATTGCAAAGGGACAGGGAATGACCACACCACACATCCAGCTGTCACGCCACCAAACCTGGCAACGCACCAGTGGTGGGAAGGCTGTGTTCACCTGGCTTGGGGTCTGGAGAGCTGCCACATAGCATGTCTTCATCCTCTTTGTCCCGGGAGTGTGTAGCCACTTTTATTCATGGCCCGCAATCTCCAAGGGGATCTTGTCTCTCCAATTCCTCCGTTCTATCCCCCTTTTCCTACTGCTTATACAAAGAATCAGAAGATTGAATGTTAACAGGGGACAAAACAAAAAACAATGAAAGAGGAATAGTCACTCCACAAAATGTACTTTCTCTCTCACTGTCATACAGGCAATTCTTGTTTACTTTAACATGTGAGGATAACACGGCTCTTTCACATGGTGCAAGTGATTTTGATTTTTTTAATGGGGGGAGGTGCAGGGCTGGGGATTGAACCCAGAGCATTACGCATATAGGCATCTAGGCAGGTTCTCTACCATTGAGCTGCATTCCCAGTCCTGTGATTTGAAAATTTGATATGATATCAAAAAATGATATCCAGAACTTTTAAAACTATGCTTTTTATTTTTATTATTGGTACCATAGAGTGAACTCAGGGGCACTTAACTGCTGAGTTATATCCCCAGCCCTTTTTTGTATTTATTTAGAGACAAGGTCTCAATGGCTTGTTTAGCACCTTGCTAAGTTGCTGAGGCTGGCTTTGAACTTGTGATCCTCCTGCCTCAGTTTCCTAAGCCACTGGGATTACAGGCATGCGCCACCGCACCCAGCAAAACTATGCTATTTTTAAGAGGAGAAGTTGATCCCTTTGAGGCACAGAAGAATAGCCCTTACCATTAGTCTTTCCAGAAATTTTTGCATAAATCCATACATTAGTTGCTGTCACCATATTTAGATCATTAAAATTTAAGTGCTACCACAATTTCTGCGTATCTATTTCTCACCTCTTCTATTTTAAATTGTGGGGGGCATAGGCTAGAAATAAAGGTGTGTTAGGATATACTTAAGTTTTCCATTTGTAGAATGGAAATAGTAAAGTTTAGATCTGCTTTTATTCTAGGGACATCTTTATTACTATGAGGTTTTAGTTTTTGTTTTTTTCCAGTGCTGGGGAATGAATGCAGACCCTTGCACATGCCACGGTGTGCACTGTACCATTGAACTACAACCCCCAACCCTTGCTATATTTTAACTTACCTATGCAGTGCCTTAAAAAAAAACAAAGACTTCCACTGGACATGGTGGTACATGCCTATAATCCCAGATATTCCCAGATACTCAGGAGGCTGAGGCAGGATGATTGAAAGTTTGAAACTGACCGGGGCGATTTAGCAAGATGCTATCTCAACATAGAATTAAAAAGGCTAGGGATGTAGCTCCGTGACAGAGTGCTTACCTAGCATGTACTAGATCCTGAGTTATAAATTAATTAATTAATTAATTAATTAATTCTGCTAAATAAATCCTTCCTCTTTTCACCAGATTCTATATTATTTTCTGGATTTGAGAATTCGGAGTGCTAAATTTTTTTTTGTACCAGTGTGCTTAACCACTGAACCAGGTTACTGGTCCTTTTTGATTTTTTATTTTGAGACAGGGTCTTCTTAAGTTGCTTAGGGCCCTGCTAAGTTACTGAAGCTAGCTTTGAACTTGTGATCTTTGTGCCTCAGCCTCTGGAGCTTCTGAAATTATAGGTGTAAGTCATTGTGCCCAGCTCAGAGTGCTAAACTTTTAGTGCTTTAAAGGAAACAAGCCACATAAATAGAATAGAGTCAGTCCCAACTTTATATTTTATGATATAGTGGGGAAAATAGTTCTAGGACCTGTATTCTTGCCTAAGTGTTAGAAGCATAGACTTAGGAGCCTGAAACAAGTGTTATAAACTCTGCTCGAGGCTTAAGGGTGTAGAACAGTAGAAAAGTGCATGCTTAGTATGCATGAGGCCCTGGATTCAATTCCCAGCTTGTGTGTGCACACACAAAAACAAGACAAAAAAAAAAAACAGGACTCTTCTGGACTCTTCTATTATGCAGTGATTACAAGGGCAAGTTACTTAAACTCTCTGAGTTTCAATTTTGAAAAAGAGGTAAGAAAGAAATAGGTGTTTTCAACATAAACTATACCCACATAAGCACATACATAAAATAATTGTGCATGTATGTGTGTATATATATATGTATGTATACACATAAGGTTTACTTGTTATAACATTGACATACATATACACATACATACACAAGCATTACATTAACATTGTACATGGCCCAAAAGTAATCATGTACTATTTTGTATTTTTATTGTTATCAGTTAACTTAAATCTTCCAAAATGGGAGCATATTTATATACACTTATATGTACCAACAAAATAGTTTTATTTATTTATTTATTTTCAGTGCTGGGGATTAAACCCAGGGCCTTGTGCTTGTACAGCAAGCACTCTACCAACTGAGCTACCTCCCCAGCCCCAACAAAATATATTTTAATTTACCTGGGCAAAAGACAAAATTTATCTATGCTGTTCATTTATTTGCAGTACTGTAATTTTCTTATTTGAACCAGAGGCTCTCTACCCCTGAGTTACATCTCCAGACCTTTTTATTTTATTTTATTTTTTAAAAAACTTACTATGTTACAGAGAAATAGTAACAAAAATGGCATGGTATTGGTATCAAAATTGACAGGTAGACCAATGGTACAGAATAGATGACACAGAGACAAACCCACATAAATACAGTCACTTCATACTAGACAAAGGAGCCAAAAACATACCATGGAGAAAAGATAGCCTGTTCAACAGATGGTGCTGGGAAAACTGGAAATCCATATGCAGTATAATAAAATTAAACCTCTATCTCTCATCCTGCACAAAACTCAACACAAAATGGATCAAGGACTTAGGAATTAGGCTAGAGACCCTGTCCCAAATAGAAGAAAAAGTAGACCTGAATCTTCATCATGTTGTCTTGGGACCAGACTTCCTTAACAAGACTCTAAAAGCACAAGAAATGAAAGTAAGGATCAATAAATGGAATGGGTTCAAACTAAAAAGTTTTTTCTCAGCAAAGGATACAATCAATAATGTGAAAAGAGAGCCTACAGAGTGGGAGAAAATCTTTTTCACATGTGCTTCAAATAGAGCAATAATCTCCAAAATTAATAAAGAACTTAAAAAGCTTTACACCAAAAATACAAAGAACCCAATCAATAAATGGGTCAAGGAACTGGGCAGACACTTTATAGAAGAAGATATACAGACCATTAACAAATATATGAAAAAGTGTTCAACATCCCTAGTAATTAGAGAAATGCAAATTTAAAACACCCTAAGATTTCATCTTATTCCAATTAGAATGGCTATTATCAAGAACACAAGCAATAATATGTGTTGACATGAATGTGGGGAAAAAGGCACATTCATACATTGCTGGTGGGGTTGCAAATTGGTGCAGTCACTCTGGAAAGCAGTTGGAGATTCCTCAGAAAACTTGGAATGGACCCACGTTTTGATCCAGTCATTCCACTCCTAGGTTTATACCAAAAGGACTTAAAATCAGCATGCTATAGTAATGCAGTCACATCAATGTTTATAGCAGCTCAATTCACAATAGCTAGATTGTGGAACCAACTGAGATGCCCTTCAACAGATGAATGGATAAAGAAACTGTGCTATATATACACAATGGAATATTACTCAGTCATAAAGAAGAATAAAATTATGGCATTTGCAGGTAAATGGATGGAATTGGAGAATATTATGCTAAGTGAAATAAGCCAATCCCCAAAAACCGAAGGCCAAGTGGTTTCTCTGATAAGTGGATGATGATACATAATGGGGGTGGGTGGGGCAGGGGTTAGAGAAGAATGGAAGAAATTTGGATTACGCAGATGGAAATGAGAGAGGGGAGATGGGGCAGGGGCATGAAAGAAGATGGAATGAGACAGACATCATTATCCTATGTACGTGTACAATTACATGAATGGTATGAATCTACATCATGTACAACCATAGAAACAAAAAGTTGTACCCCATTTGTGTACAATAAATCAAAATGCAGTCTGTAAAAATAAATAAATAAATAAAATTGATAAAAAAAATTTGAGACAGAGTCATACTAAGTTACAGATGCTGCTCTCAAACCTGTAAACTTGCCTCAGCCTCCAAAGTAGCTGGGACTACAGGTATGGGCCACCAAACCCAGCTTGTAATTTATTGATAATGCTAGTACAGGAAGCAATAACATTTTTATTTTTATTTATACTTTTATCCTTGTGATCTTGCTTCCTCAAATATTTATATCTCTTAAAAACAGAACAGCTCTTAGGCTTGATACATACTTCAGTGGTAGGACTTGTCTAGCATGCATACAGTCCTGGGTTCAGTCCCTAGCACTACCCACACAGACACACAGACACACACATGCACATACACAAATAGGCTAGAATTTTCAAGTAGTACTTAATAACTTAATTTTTATTTCAAATAATCTGAAATGTTGAAGAATGTGATGCAAATGCTTTCACCTCATTGGAAATCAGTTTATCTGCAGAATGAAAGAATTGGGCCAAATACCCTTTTGACCCTTCCCATTCCAAACATGCTAGGTTTCCACACTTACTGAATTGAAACCAAATGTGGAGTCCATTCAAATGTTACGTGTTGAATTGCCCAGTGACAGGTACTGAGATATTCACTGAGTTATTCCTGGAGTAAGACAGCATGCTTTGAAGACAGGCTGTAATGCACTGACTATCTACAGTTGAAGTAAACTGCAATGGTCAGAAAGTTATGGGGGTGACTACCTCCATCTTGTTATTTTGCAAAACTCCCAACAGGTAGCAATGATCCTGGCTAGCAGAAAAACTCCGGCAATATTCAACTTTGAAAAACAAAGTTGTGCTGAAGTCAAGGCAGAAGGTCCAGGTCTTTGGCTAGCTGCATGAATTCTTAAGTCCTTTACTTCATTTATAATGATGTCCTTGCTTAAGAAGAGTATGGTGGCCGGGTGCAGTGGCACACACCTGTAATCCCAGAGGCTCCAGAAGTTGAGACAGGAGAATCATGAGTTCAAAGCCAGTTTCAGCAACTTAGCAAGGCCCTAAGCAAATCAGCAAAACCCTGAAAGGACTGAGGATGTGGTTCAGTGGTTAAGCAACCCTGGGCCTGGGTTCAATCCCTGGTACAAAAAAAAAAAAGAGAGAGCGAGAGAGAAAGGATGCTAACTAAAACTCAAGATCCCATCTTGATGTTTGTATTTCTGTGAAATACTAAATGTCTTTGTTACTCTCAATAGGTATATAGATAAGAATTTTTTTAGAATTATCTTTGTCATTGAGAAATATCTATGTGTCAGCGTCAAGTTATTTAACCAGGGAAACGTCATTCCATAGTGAGGGCTCAGTCATGGACAGATTATGACACAAAGTAAGGGATTTTCTCCTGGTACCTGGTGTCTCTGCTGTTGTCAAAGTAACTTAAAAAGCCTGCTGCTGCCCATCACATACAACTGTATTCCTCAAAGAACTGTCCTTTGACACCTGCATCAGAACCAGCTGGAGGACTGTTAAAAATGCAACTTTCATAGCTCACCCCAGCCATTGCATTGAAATATCTTGGAATGGGATCATTTTAATAAGCTCTTCAGGTGACTCTGTTGCAAGATAGAGTTTGAGAACCCTTGACACAGAGCGAGTGACTTGTCAAAATTGCAGACATGGGCATGCCACTCTCCCACTTAAACTCTTAATTGGCTCCTCAAAACAGAAGGCAATTGAAAATGTCCAACCAGTCAGTCGTGACAGGCACAAAGAGAGGATACAATTTGTCTGGTCAGAAATGGCGCATGTAGGGAAAGACTGAAAACAGATTACCAAGAAGGGAGGGGATAGATTCTAGAGTTAGAAGCCCCAGAGACAGATTCATTGATGGTTCAGAAGGAAATGGTGGCTATTAAAAAGTTCTCATCAAGAACCATCTTAGGAAAATCAGTGTAGCAGCACTATGTGATATGGTTGGGGGGAGGGGGATTTGAAAGAAAATGTAATGATGGCAGTAATTTAAATGTGAAGTGATTTAAATATAGAAGAAACTAAAATGTTGCTACTTCATGGGAGAGACTTCTCCAAAATAAGACCTTGCCTTTCTCTCCCAGAACACAAAAAAACATTAAAATATGGCTATGTGGCATAATTATAGAATAAACTGCTTTGTGGATATAATTTTTGTAGTTACGAAGTCCATAAAAATAGAAATTAGTTTTATAAAAGAGTTATGCTGATGGGACAAAACTCATAAATTTTAAGTCAACTGTTTACTTACGTTCTGATACTGTATAAAGGAGGTTCTGGGGTAAGGGAGGAGGTAGTCTTGCTCCCACTGGTGCAAGATTGGGTACTGCACTTGTCCCAGGCTGGTCACGACTGTTGATCAAGCTTGACTGTGATATGGGTGGTCCTGCAGATTACAAAAAATGAGAGGTACAGCGTTAATGTTTCCTAATAAAAATGCTCACTATACTAGTACTAATAACTTAGATATTCATACTTTAAAGCTCTAATTAGGCCGGGCCTGATGGCGCACACTTATAATCCCAGCTATTCGGATGGCTGACACGGGAGGATTTCAAGTTCAAAGCTAGCCTTGGCAACTTAGCAAGGCCCCAAGCAACTCAACAAGACCCTTTCACAAAATTTAAAAAAGGGCTGGGGATGTGAATGAGTGGTAGGTAAAGTGACCCTGGGTTCAATCCCCAGTACCAAAAAAAAAAAAAAAAAAAAAAAATCTATTGGGCTATGTACAGAATTAATGAATTTCAGATACACAAGTTTAAACACTGATGTAAAATTAATGACATTCTTTTTCAAAACAGCAAAACTAATCAAGGGTGAACAAAACTGGTTGCCCCTGAATGGTTGGAAAGGGACTTAAGGACATTTTCTGGGATAACAGTAGATTGATTTCAATTTTTCTGTTGGCTTGAATTTTTCATAGCAAAATGTTAAGGGAAATGACATTCCTGTGTTTAACTTTATACAAATATGTTCCTCTAGTGAGATAACATCTTTTATTGTTAGAATTTCTACATATAAAGAATACTTCATTATCTGGAGAATAAAATCTCAGCTTAAACTTCAAAAAACAAACAAACAAAAACAAACAAAAAAAGAAAATGTCCAATCAGTCAAATGCAGTTGTCCTGGTCTTGTCTCTGCCTGGGTCTCTAGTTTCTTCTCTCCCCACTGACCACTGTGTGCTGAAAATTCCAGCAACCAGGAATTGTTTACAGACTGTCCAACCAGAGCAAGGTGTTTCCTGCTTCCTCATCTGTGCTTACCAGGTCCCCTCTATCTGGAATGTTTAGCTTTTCCTTCTTTCATTCCAGGTCCCTCTATCTGCAATGCTCTTTCTCTTTCCCCTTCTTTCCATTTCTATCCCCCAGGCAAAGTTAGCACCATTGCTCTTTCTTTATGTAGATTCCGATCACTGATCCTAGCATATTGAATTATGAATGTGTTATTTTCCTGTCCATCTTATTTACTAGACCATGAAAGCCTGAAGACAGGATAAATGTGTCAGTTTGGTGTAGACAACAGAACTCATCTGACTAAATCATGCAAGAAACAAGGAAGTATTGGTAAGACGTTCTAAAGATAAAAGATAAAAAGATAGTTTACACTGGGCCTGGTGACAAACTCCTGTAATCCCAACAATTTGAGAGGCTGATCTTAGAGAATCACAGGCCAGCCTAGAAGACTCAGTGAGACCTCGTTTCAAAATAAAAAATTAAAGAGCCTGGGGATTATTAGTTCAGTGGTAGAGTGCTGGTGGACTAGATCCTCAGTATAAAAAAAAGAAAGAAAGAAAAAAGTGAAGAAGATTTAGCAACTATGCTTCAGAAGGATAGATTTCAGATTTCAACAATAGGAACTTCTATGCATGAAGGGAAAGGCCTTGAGGGTCAAAAGTGGAGACTATAAGTGGCAGCCCCACCAAAGTCATTGTTACAACAGTGAAATATATACACATACATAAACATACATTGCATTTAATATTGTGCATGGTTCGTAGTAATCAATCTACATAGTTAAATTTGGGGATGATGAAAGGATGACTTCTGCAACAGAAGTGCCTGTGGGGTAACGGAAGAACAAGATGAAGAGATAGATGCTCAGCAGCAAAAAAATAAAAATAAAAATAAAACAAAATAAATAGCTGGTCATTTAGCCTGCCTTTTGGGATCTTGCTCTTGATTGTACACCTATCATCTATTGAGGTGCTTAACACAGAGTAGGTTCTCATTGAATGCTTGCAGAGTGAATAAAGTCAGAGAGAAACAAATGCCTATTTAACACTACCTGCCAGGCAATGAGCCAAGGGTTTCATTGTTATTGCATTTAACCTCTGACAATAATTCTACAGATAAACATTATCTGTTGTTTTTCAGATAAAGAAACTAATGACCAAGAAGAAACCTGTCAAGGTCATTCAGTTTACAAGAAAAAGAGTTTTGTGACTTTGAACATGTCCACACTAGTTTCCCCCAACGGTATATATATAATGCTCTTTGCCCATAAGGAATATATCTTATATTGATTTTTGTATTCTTTGGTAACTTCCCTTTTTAGTTTATAGTGTTTTAGAAATACTTCCATGCTAACCCAGATAAAGGAAAGCCAATATTTCATAGTGGTTAAGCACATTGACAATAATAGCCAGATTTCATGAGCTCAATTTTAGCTTTACTTTTTACCATAAATATGATCTTAGTCAAGTTTGAACCTGTCTTCACCTCTATTTTTCTGGAAAATCAGGATGACAATGTTAATTTCCTATCTCATAGGGTTATTATGAGGAATTAACATCCCAGCCACCACCCCACTTTTTTTGTACGAAGGATTGAACTCAGGGGCACTTGACCACTGAACCACATCCCCAGTCTTTGTAAGGAAACCATGCCGGACACGGGAAATCACATAAGGGAGTTTATTAAGCAAACAGAGTGTCTCCCTGCAGGGTAAGAGAGAAAATGAGAGGAAAAGAAAGAGAATGAGAAAGGGCACATGCTAGAGAGAGTGTGAAAGCAGGAGGCTAGAGAAAGTGAGGAGGAGAGACAGAAGGATGAGAAAAGATGGCGGGGTAGCTACAGTAAAGCAGTTGAATTCCGCCAGGCTAACAGGGGACCAATATCGGAGAAGGATACTTGCAAGCTGACTGATGAACCAATAGTTAGCTAGGATGTTCACAGATTGACAAGTGGTTGGGAGGCGGGGAAAATGGCTGCACGAAAGGTCAGGGGGAGCAGCTTTGTACATTACGGTCTTATTTTGTATTTTATTTAGAAACAGGGTCTCACTGAGTTGCTTAGTGCCTCACTTTTACTGAAGACTGACTTTGAACTTGAGAGCCTCCTGCCTCAGCATCCTGAGTTGCTGGGATTACAAATGTGCACCACCGTGCCCAGCATCCCCAACCCTTTTATATTACTTTTAATTTTGAGTCAGTGTCTCACTAAGTTGCTTGAGGGTTTTGCTAAATTACTGAGGCTGATCTTGAATTTGTGATCCTCCTGCTTCAGCCTCCCAAGGCACTGGGATTACAGGCATAATGCATGATGATACCGCCGTTGACCGGTGACAAGTTCTGCTTTCTCTAATGTTGAAGTTTGAATACTAGAGAAGCACACCAAGGCAAGCATATTAAGCAGGTTTTATTAATGAGTAGTAATATTACAGATTTCTCCCTGGAGGGAGAAGGGGGCCTTGGCTGATGTTCCAGAATCCCAAGAAATGAGCACAACCTACATGTTTTATAGGTTAAGGTCTCTTTTTTTCTCCAGCTCTCTCCCACTTTATCTCTGCTTCCTGTCTATGTGACTAGGCCTGGTTTTGCAAGTGAGATACATAAAGTGAAAAGCAAATGGGCAGGGGGAGGGCCAAAGTGATTCAGGCAGGCAAGGACCCGGGGGGCATTAATTAGCAGCTCTTTGCCTGCAGTCCTTGATAAGGGCAGGTAAATTTGGTAATCAATGGGCTCCAGAGATCTTTGACATTTCATTCTCCTAGGGGCAGTCTCCAGCTTCCAGAGGCAGATGGCTTTCATGGCATCCATTTCCTGGATTTGATCCAATCTCCTATTTCTACACTAACTGCCTGTCCCCAATTCTGGCTTCAATGGCTGCCAATGTACTTTTTAAATTTAAAAGAAACTAATCCAAATGGACCCCAAAATGATAAGCCAGTCATTTTTAACATTACTTTATATATTTGTTGAGTCAATTTATCATACTTTACAAAACTTATCATACTTTACATTCACTTTCCTCTGATTTTTCTAATAAAAATGAGCTCCAGTGAATATAAAAATGTCTTTCTCATTCCCTCAACACTTCTTGAAATTACAAACTTACTTATTTTCATCCTTTCTGCAAAGAAATAAATCTATTGGAGTTAGTCACAGGAAAGTCATCAGTGACATTGATGATGGAATCATTTTGGGACAGATAGATGTAGAGAGATTCATGCAGAACCCAGACTGGACTGGATAAAGAGTGGAAAATAAAGAAATGGAGACATAAAAGTAGGCATTTGACTTTGAAAAGAATTAGGGCACAAGCTGAGGAACAAGTGGGATCAGAAAGGGGTTTTTGCTTTTCTTTTAGAGATACGAATGACTCTTCATCTTCCTTCTATCTCTCTCCCTCTGTGGTTCAACTCCACGTCTTCTCTGTTCTTTGTTCCTATCTCACTTAAGTTCCCACACTTTTCTAGCGCTTCCCTCTGAATGGCTGATTCCTTATTATTCATGACTGCTCAGTTGTCACTTAATTTTTTAAAATTCTCTCTTCCTCCTCCTCCTCATCCCCTTCTTCTTCTTCTTCTTCCTCTTCCTCCTTCCTGCTCTTCCTCCTCCTCCTTTTCCTTTTCCTTCTCCTCCTTCTCCTCCTCCTCCTCCTTCTTCTTCTTTTTAGAGCTAGCGATTAAACCCAGGGCCTCACACACCACTCTACCCCTGAGCTATATACCTAGCCCTTTTCTTATTTTATTTTGTGAGTATAAATTGCTCACACTGGTCTGGAACTTAGGATTTTACTGCCTTACCCTCCGGAGTAGCTGGGGTTATAGCTGTGCGCCACCAGGCATAGCTTCTCTGACCTTTTTATCCGCCCTCCCATTCCTTCTGTTTTTGTTGTTGTTCGTTTGTTTGTTTTTGTTTCTTCTCTTCTTTTGTAGCTGTTTTTGTTTTTGTTTTGCTTTTGGTACTAGGGATTGAACCCACAGGCATTTTACCACTGAGTTACATCCCCAGCCTATGTACTTCTTTATTTTGAGACAGAGTCTTGCTAAATTGCTTAGGACCTTCCTAAATTACTGAGACTGGTCCCAAACTTGTATCCTGCGTCAGGCTCCACAGTTACTGGGATCACAGGCACAGGACATGATGCCTGGCTTCTTCCTGGTTTTTTATTTGAGATAATTTTATTCATTTATATGTTCATTATTTATATTTTCTTGGGGAAACTAGATGAAACATAAGAGATTATTATGTATTATAGGCATGATATATTTTCTGTGTGTGTTTTGAATATTGTTCTGTAAAACTGCATGTGAATCTATAATTTTCTCAAGACCTTTTTTTTTTTAAAGCAAATTCTGTGATTTTGTGAGAATTAGGATTTTGTTTGTTGAAAACTTATCACAGATGGTGTCTGGCATGCATCAAATACCTTTTTTGAAAATGCATTAATTAGTCAGTGAATGATATCCACTCTTGGTCATGTTAAAAGAGGATGGGTAAAATGGGGAGAGTACAAACAGTAGGGAAAAAAAATCCTGAGTTGCGGAAACCAGTATTCCTGTCCTAGAACTGAGATTTGAATTCAGATCTTTTTCCAATACTCCATGCCACCTCTCCATTAATGGAGCAATGAGTAGATAGATGACTGAAGTAGTGATTATGTCTTAGGAGACTCAACCTTAGTTTGGTTTGTTTTGTTTGGTTTTGTTTTGTGTGTGTGTGTGTGCGCGCGCGCGTGTGTTTTGGGTACTGGGGATTGATCCCAGGAGTGCTTAACCTCTGAGTCACATCCGCACATCCCCAGCCCTTTTTATATTTTTATTTTGAGACTAGATCTCACCAAATTGCTTGAGGGTCTTACTAATTTGCTGAGGCTGGTTTCGAACTTGTGATCCTCCTGCCTCAGACTCCTGAGTTGCTGGAATTACTGGCGCCACCACACCCAGCTGTTTTAGGTTATCTTTGCAGCGTATTATGATTCTAATGTGGAGAACTGATAGGATCATCAACTATCGGGAAGGTGTTTTCTACTTCCCATTAAGCATGACCAGGACATCACTTTGCTTAACTTGTGACTGGAGGGAAGGAGGGGTGTGTCATAGCCTGCAAGGTTCACTGTCTACCCGGGTCCTCTCCCCTCCCGTAGAGGTTTCAGGTTTCAATTCTCCCAGGACCGCGAGACCTCGCAGATTGCACCGTGAGGCTGTCGCCTGCGCCTCTGCACCCCAATCAAGGCAGCTAGCGAAAGACCATTTCAAGCCCGTGGCCGCGCACTTGGCCTGCCGAGGTTGAGCGCAGCGGCGGAGTCTGCTTCCAGGCTGTACTTGCTGGGCGAGCTAGGAGGCGGCGATCACAGCTGGGCTGGGACTTCCTTCCTCCACCGCAGGACAACAAAACAACCGACAGCAGGCACTGAGCTCTTGGCAGCTGTCTGAGCGAGAAGCACAGCGATGGGCTCCCTGCTGAGTAGCGATAGCAGCAAATCCTCGCCAGCCTCTGCCACCCCACGGGCGGTGCAGCGCAAGGGGGACCCTGAGCTGCCGGTTACGTCCTTCGACTGCTCCGTGTGCCTTGAGGTGTTGCACCAGCCTGTCCGGACCCGCTGTGGCCACGTGTAAGTGTCTGGGGAGCTCGGCTTGCACGCCTATCCGCTGGGGAGGGCGATGTTGGGGAAACCGAAGGCATGGTGTGTGTGTGTGTGTGTGTGTGTGTGTGTGTATTTAAAAGAAGCCAGTGCGTTAGAAAACTGCTGCAAGGATAAACCTGAACCCATTGGGGGCGGGCCACGGGGAGAATGCCTCATTGCACAGGATTTCGGTAGGCGAAAACAAACAATCGGGCTATGCTGCCTCCTTCCGAAGTCCAGGTGCCTTGCTCCACTGATGGGGATCCAGGCGCGGGCCCAGCCGAGTGCCAGGCTTCCCAATGTGTGGAGAACCAGCACACGCCCTGGCACAGAAAGGAAACAAGCGCCGGCCACAAGGCTTCCACAAAGCAGTTACTACGCAGGACGTGGTTGAACCGACTGTGCTTCCCTCTCTCCAGAGAACTCGGATGAGTTTGGTTTTGCTGTATCTGCACGTGCTGCAGGACCCCCACAGAGGCTGGGTGTTTCGAGCAACCGAGGGTCTGTGAAAACTGCCCTTCCCATCCCACCCCGGCGTCCTCTCCCAACACACACACACACCCCTCAAAGATCTTCAAGTTCAACTGGAGCGTCCGAGTGACTTTCTGAAGTCGTGACACAACTGATGAGGTGGGATTTGGGATTTGAACGTTAGCACCAAACCAGCGATTGTAAGCCATTTAAAACCTAGCCACAAAGTGACAGGAGGTTTTAGACTACCTGCTTTATGTTCGCCTCTCCGAACTGAAAGTATAGATTAAAATAACTTTCTTAAAACCCACGATACTATTTATTTAAAACGCCATTGATGCCAAGCCGTAGTAGTTTCTAAGAAGTGTTTAAAAGTTCCTGTATAAAATTGGCGGGCCTTTAGCGAGTGCTTGAGTAATGTGGTGGGAACTGGGTCTGTGAATTCGTGCTCACTGTTCACTTAGGAGAACTCCCCCCTTAACGTGGGTATGTGTGTGTGTGTGTGTGTGTGTGTGTGTGTGTGCGCGCGCGCGCGCGCGCGCGCACGGCGCACTTAATGTCACCTCTGGTGGATGAACTAACTATAGTATGGTGAAGCATTGGATCAAAACCTCAATTGAAATGGCATATTAAAAATGCAAACGCACAAAATGCTTTTGAAAGGATTTAAGTGGTTCTTGAGGAGGAGTTTACCCCACAATTCATCAGTGAGCCAGGGAGAAAGGTGTGCTGCCCACACATGTTTAAATAGAGTGCTCTGGGCATTATTTTGTGACTGTATTTTCAGGGTCTTTTTTTTTTTTTTAGCTCTGTACTTTAAATTCATGGCTTAAATTTACCTCCTTCCTACTTACAGATGTAGCTCACTGACACAATATCCAAAGGCCAGTATGAAAGTGAAAATGTTGTTGTGTAACAGTATAAAATATATTGACTAGTTCGGGATAATAAGAACCCAAAGATAACGTTAAATTTAAACCTAAAGTTTAAAGACTAAAGTTGTACCATAGATGAACAATGAATTTTAAATTCTTTCTGTAAAACTAGAATGGGCATCTGGAGGTTGTTTTTGAGTTTGGATTTTGAACACTATAATTTATTGTTTACAGTGTTCTGGCTTCTACTAAAGGATGATATAAATTTGCAAAATGTTAAATCTTTGGTTTAATCTTTTTCTTTGTTAAAGTGAACAGGAAGCCAGGGATTGGAAAAATAGTCATAAAATAGCATAACAAAGGCTGAACAAATTGTCTTCCCTAACTTTACTGTTCTTTGTTTTGACAAATCTATGTCCATTGTTCTGGCTGTGGGCAGAATTTCCATATTCCTCCTTTTGGCAAACTTACTTGGGCTCCTTCCACTTTATAAATGTTAACCAGAGTCCCTTTTACACTGGAGACTGTGTGTTAACACCATTTGTGCACTTTAAATGAATTACTCTTTTCCAATGAATATAGAAAATGGAAAATTAAGAAATGCAAGTGGAACCTCTATTTTATTATTCCATATTGAAACTAGATTTCCAGACTTATTGAACTAAGTCTTTTTATTCTGTTTTTAGTTTACAAACCTATTTCAAGTCAAACAAATGTAATAATGACAATGTATTATTGTGACACAGTAGAACTGGGCATTGCAAATGCTGAACTTAATTCATCTCTGCCACTAGCCAGCTATACAACCACTAAGCTGTTTAATCTTTTTGAATCTGTTTCTTTTCTTTTTCTTTTTCTTTTCTTTTCTTTTTTTTTTTTTTTTTTTTTTTTTTTTTTTGGTACCAGCAATTGAACACAGGGGTGCTCAATCACTGAGCCACATTCCCCAGCTCTTTTTTGTATTTTACTAAGAGACATGGTTTCACTAAGTTGCTTAGGGCCTTGCTAAGTTGTTGAGGCTGGCTCAACAACTCATGATCTTCCTGCCTCAGCCTCCCAAGCCGCTGGGATTACAGGTGTGTGCCAACGCACGCTGCTTTCAGTTTCTTTATTTGTAAAGTTGGGTGAGCAGTGCAATTTTATAAACATTTAAAATGTAAAGAAATTCCATAATAAAGGCTAAGGGCTGGGGCTGTAGCTCAGTGGTAGAGCACCAGCTTCTCTTGCACAAGGCCCTGGATTTTATCTCCAGCACAGAAAAAAAGAAAGTTCAAAATATGATTTCTATTTCCTTCAGTTATTCCATGAGCAAAACACCCATGCACAGTTATTGTTATTTCTGAAATTTTTGTTTTTTGGAAGCAAACTGGACCACAAAAAGTAAATCTGAAACATTTCCAAGATATCTCAGATAATCTCACTCTTTGCTTTGTCATTTTTCTTTTAGTGGACTTGAAGATGTTTTGTTTTAATGTTTTATGTTTTTTTAATTGACCTTGTTCATATTACTGTATTAGTCATTAAAAACAGATTTGGGGAAAAGGGTTTCTTACCTCTGAATCTTTTATTATCAGAGCTGGGGAAAGAGAAGATAGCTAAATTGAAGTTGTGTGAATTGAAATAAAAAGGAATTTGATTTACAAATAAATTTTGAAAGGAATTTGTTGTCAGATTGGATATACAAGGAAAAAAGATATCAAAGACAACTCCCAGGTTTTAAACCCAGTGATAAAGAGGGGAGGAGAGTTTGGCTCAGGAGGAAGTTAAAGAACTCATGAAGGGGCCAGTTGAAGATACAGTAATCCCATAAGAAAATATCCAAGTGGAAATAGTCCAAAGGCCCTGGGAGAGTGGGTTTAGGGAAAAAGTTGGAGGGAGTTATCTGAACAGAATCTAGAGGTTGAGAATGGACCTAAGACAGCTAAGCACTAACTGGGCATCCCATAAGATAGAAAGAGCCACATCTCCAGTGAACTCAGTGGATATGACTGCTCTGCCATAGAATGTGCCTAATTCTGCTTAAATGAAACGCTGTCAAGGATCATTGTGAAGTGCTTTCAGGTCTGCGGATTAAAACGTTCCATTTGTGGTCAAGTATGAGCAGTAAAGCCTTCCCCAAATTGCTGGTTCTCTAAGTAGAGTCTGAGTGTCTTCCTGATGAGTTCTAGACAGATCTAGAAATATACATCCGTGCTTTCATTCTTATAGGTGATGTTCAATCCCAGAGACTTCTTGTTTAACCTAAGCTTAAAGATTTTATTCTATTTTTTATTGTAGATATTTTTTATCTACTTGTATAATCTATTAGTGAAGGTTCTCTAAAGCAATGGTCAATAAGGGGTTTACATGTTCAACCCCTGACAGTATCATTGAATCTGCTAAAAAAACTGACAATAAATTAACAGGAGGAAAGGCATACAAGTTTGTTAAAGTCCAGAGGTGCCGAGGACTATGGTGCACACTTGTAATCCCAGTGGCTTTGGAGGAAGAGGCAGGAGGATCTCAAATTCAAAGCCAACCTCAGCAATTTAGTGAGGCCCTAAGCAGCTCAGGGAGACCCTGTCTCTCAATAAAATACAAAAAGGGTTGGGGATGTGGCTTAGTGGTTAAGTGCCCCTGGGTCCAATATCTGGTACCAAAAATAATAAATAAAAAAGTAAACAAATAAATACAGGCCCAGAGACATCACAGAATGAGCACCCAACAACCCAGTGAGATTTAGAAACTTACACACTGTCCTCATAGGGGAGAGAGAAGGGAGACCTGTAAGCACTTTTGGAGGGTTGTAAAAGAGTTTTAGGGGACATGAGTGAGCTTAAAGAACAAATAATAGTCTGAGAAAAATTTTTTCTGGTTTTTGGGTATAGTATCAAATCTAGGTGTCTTTCCAGTGAGTTAATCTAGAGGATCTGGCCTTTAGGTAGAAAAGGGGACTTCAGAGAAAGCCCCTCTCTGCTTCAGAAGGAGCAAAGCAGTGAGGAGTCAGACTAGTTTTCAGACTGCTTCTTTAGTTCAAAACTCTCAGTATGTCAAAGAATTATACCTTGGAGTGTGTACATATTTTATTCAAATAGATATTTTTATATTTATATATTTATATTTATATATTTCATATATAATTGAAGCTCAAACTAAGAAATATTTACATATACTATATATATATATATAAATGTACAAATATCTATATAAGTATAACATCTCCCTCCCTTACATATATGTGGTGGAACGGAGGGAAGGATATTTTTAAGGAATTTGTATATATTATCAAGGGCAATCTCCTAAAATCAACTGATTATAGATGTTATCCACATCTGCAAAATACCTTTAGAACAACGTCTAGATAAATGTTTGACTAAACAGTACTGTAACCAAGTTGACACATGTGACTGACCATAACATTTATTAAATGAGTTCTGTGACTGTGTGTGTGTGTGTATATATATATATATGTGTGTGTGTGTGTGTGTGTGTGTGTGTGTGTGTGTGTGTGTGTGCGTGTGCGCATGCGCATGCGCATGAGTATGGTACTGGGGAATTGAACCCAGGCGTGTCTACCACTGATCTACATCCCCAGCCTTTTTTATATTCATTTATTTACTGGTACTGGGGAATGAACCCAGAAGTGCTCTACCATTTGGCCACATCACCATTTCTTTTTTTTTTTTTATTATTTTTTTTATTTTGAGACAGAGTCTCACTGAGTTGTTGAGGGTCTTGCTAAGTTGCTGAGTCCGACCTCAAACTTGAGGTCCTCCTGCCTCAGCCTCATTAGTAGCTGGGATTACAGATGTGCATCACTGTCTCCCAGATATTAAGTTTTCCAAGGTTAATGAAATCTGGTTACCAAAATCAAAAATTAGATCAGTGTTGGTCTTTACCAGAGGATGCTTCAGTGTGCTACTAGGAAGCCTGTCTATCTGTCAACAATGCACACAACCCTGTGTGACTGGTAGGAATCCACACAATTTTTTTTAAATTTGAAAATCTTTGTTTATACCTGGTGGGTGGTGGTGCACACCTGTAATCCCAGCACTCTGGAGACTGAAGTAGAAGGATCTGGAGCTCAAGAGTTGCACATTAGTCTGGGCAACATAGTGAGACCCCATCTCAAAAAATAAGTGTTCCTGGGGCTGAGGTGGCTCAGTGGTGAGCACTTGCCTAGCATGTGTGAGGTACTGGGTTCAATTCTCAGCACCACATATAAATAAATAAAATAAAGGTCCTTTGACAACTAAAAAAATATTTTAAAAAATGTTCATCAAGGTTTATCATTATCACTTTGGTTTGTCATGCGTTATTTGGTTAGATCTGTAAGTTGTTTGGAGTAGATTCATTTGTTAATCCAGTAGATGTTCTTCCGGGAAAAATGGACTACAAATAAGATAATACTGTTAAGCGGGAAGCACATTAAATAGATGGTTAGTTCTCCTTATCAACAAATTTTGCATCCTTGGTTTCAATACAACTGTAGGTTGAAAATATTCAGAACAAAAAAAGTGTTTGTACTGAATACATATGGGCTCTTTTTTTATTGTCCTCATTCTCTAAATATATTATTTGTGTAGCATTTACATTGTGTTAGGTATTATAAGCCATCAAGAGATGATTTATTAATTTTGAGATAGGGTATGGCTGTGTTGTCCCTGCTGGCCTCAAACTCATGGTCCTCCTGCCTTAGCCTGGAATTCAGTGCTGGAATTATAGGTGTGTACCACCATACCTAGTTTGGAGATGATTTAAAGTATACAGCAGGGGCTACTAGGAAGCCTGTCTGGCTGTCAACAATGCACAAAACCCTGTGTGACTGGTAGGAATCCACACAATTTTTTTAAAATTTGAAAATCTTTGTTTATACCTGGTGGGTGGTGGTGCACACCTGTAATCCCAGCACTCTGGAGACTGAAGTAGAAGGATCTCATTCATCATCTGTCCACTGGGAAAAGCATGCACGAGGCACTAGGTTTGATCCCCAGCGCCACATTTAAAAAATAAAAATAAAAATAAAAACCAAAATAAAGTATATAACAGTATGGGCCTAGGTTATATGCAAATGCTACATACCATTTTATTTACTTATTTTTTGCAGTGCTGGGAATCTAACCCAGGGCCTCACGCATCTCAGATTAGCGCTCTACCACTGAGCCACATCCCCAGCCTGATGTGCCACTTTATATTAGGAACTTGAGCATCAGTGGATTTCATTCCCGGGCAGATAAAGAGGAGATGACTTTATAATGGATGTTAAGGGTTAAGAAAGAAAAAAAGAAAGAGAGAAGGCAAAGTAACAGGATGGGAAGTACGTGGGAGAGTTGCAATTTTAGAATATTTAGAGCAGTGCTTCTCAATTATTTACTGTTAAGACCAGTAGTGAGTGGTTCAATTCCCAGTGCATGCGCACGTGCACGCACACACACACGCACATATGCAAAGTGTTGTATTTTGTTTTTTAAAGAATTTCCATCCCATCACTAATTTTGTAAAATGAAATACAAAATGAAAATCTAAGCCCGGCGTGGTGGGCTTAGATACTCCAGAGGTGGAGACAAAGGATCACTTGAGGGCAACATAACAAGATTCTGTCTCAAAAGAATAAAAGAAAGAAAAAGAAAAATGAACTCTTAAAACACTAAAGATATATATATATATATATATATATATATATATATATATAAAATATAAGCACTTATTTTAAAAATGGTTAGGTTTTGGCTCGGGACTGTAATCTTAGGAACTCAGGAGGCTGAGGTAGGAGGACTGCAAGTTCAAGGTCAGCCTCAGCAACTTAGTGAGACTCTGTCTCAAAATAAAAAGAGGACTGGGGATATTGCTCAGTGTGCCTGTCTGGGTTCAATCCCCAATACTTAAAAAAAAAAAAAAAAAAAAAAAAAATTTAATCAAAAATATTTTAAAAATATTAGGTTCAACACAAATAAAATTACTGTCAGATTGCTAGATGAACTTTTAAATACCTCTCTCAATTTCCATATCTTATTAAACATGAACCATTTAAAAAAATGGGGCCTCATTTTGTGCAGGCTCAGTCTAGAGGAAGGAAGGTGGTAAGGTAGCTAGTTTGGTTGCAGCAAATGAATGAGAAGAGCAATAGGGTAGAGTTGGGTGGGGGGCATTTATGAAAAGCTGGCTTTTTTTCCCCTTGACCAAACCACTTGAGTCTGATTTTAATGTATAATCCACAGTCTGCAATTTCTTGAAATTCTTACCTGGCACTTGTAAAGAGCTGGATGTGCACTTTCAGTCTTTATCATCAGGAAAGTTACCTCATTCATCATCTGTCCACTGGGAAAAGTCTGGATATGGAAATTGACCCAACCTAGCATCTGAGTCATATGAAAAGCGCCAGAGAACACGGAACCACGTGGTCACCCTGAAGACCTTAGCCTCCATCACCTGGGATCAGGGTAGCTGGGGAAACTGGCTACACAGGAGATTGATGTGTATGCTGCCACCAGGATGTGGCACTTCTGCCTCCAGCCACCAGTGGAGCAGCCTCTGAAGAAATGACCTCTGACGCCAGCCAAAGGGACCAGCTGGGTCAGAGCCCACGTGCTAAATAAAGCCAGCTCCAGGCCAGGCCACCCTGCTCCTGCTATGTCACTTCTCCTGAGTGGGGGTTTTGAACAGAGATGTGGCATGAAGGGACTTCATAGAATGGAATAGATTATATGGAGAAGGCTGGGACCAAGGGGGTGAGTTAGGAGGCCAAGTGAGAAACTGGAACCAGATGGGAAGAGCAGGCGTGCTGAGAATGGTGGAATTTTAGAAGTATTTAAAGGTGCTGCTACAAGATGGAGCTAATGTGGTGTGTCAGGGAAAGTAAGGAATCAAGACGACTTCAAAGTTGGAGACAACCAAGTGGAGATGGTGAGTAGTCGATTGGATCTCTGAGTCTGAAGTTCAGAGGAAGACTTGGATTATAGATCAATAAACTTGGTATTCATGGCATATATTTGATCTAATCCATGACATTGAATGAACTTTCAAGAAGTAGATGTAGTTAGTAAAGGAGAGAGGTCCAAGGGCTGCATAGCAGTGCTCACCAATGGTCAGAGATGGACATGAAAACTACAAAGAACCAGCCAAGAGTTAAGAGGAAACCAGACTGGATTCTGGAGGCCAAGTGAGTGATAAATATTCAAGAAGGAAAGAAGGATTCACTATATCTACTGCTGCTGAGGTAGGAGGACTTGACTATGCATTGGATTAGCAACATGGAGGCCGCTGTGATCTTGATCAGTTTTGGTGAATAGTGGGCTCCAAAGCCTAACTGGACTGAATTCACAAGTGCCCAGAGGAGAGAATCAGAGACAAGGCATATAGAAAGTCCTCTCATGGAGTTGAAGGTAAAGGGAAGAAGAAAAATTAGAACAATAGCTCAAAATATTTGATCTATGAATTTCCAAAAATGACTATAAGGTGAAACTGCAGCTTAAGCATGAACCATCCAGGCCCTGATGCTGGAACAGAAGTGCACGGAACACCCAACTCCCGATGTACTGGGGTCTTACTTAAAATTGGATGAGTGAGGTCTTTTTACCATAATGATCCACACACTCTTCAGAGCCACTGTTCTAATAAAAGAGTGCTACTTTCCACATTGCCACTCCTTGAAGACGTGGCAAAGTAGTGTTAAATGTTAGCTGAATTAATTAGTGACTCCAAAACGAAAGATGGTTGGTATAATTTGGTGACTGCCCCTTAGGAGGGGACCATAATTCCGTGGTGTCAGTCACCGGATGCTATGTAGTTTTGTGTTTTGGGCTTGCAGTTTGGGTAATAGATAGTAGTCCTGTGATAGTTTTTGAACCCCATCAACAACTCTGTGCCTGTTAGTGATGAGAATTTCAGAAAGATGTAATTAAGCTGGCCCACAGTTTGCCTCCCCTGGTAGTTAGACTACTCCTTGTTTACTTAGCAGCATTAGTATTGTCATAGACAAATTAAATATTACTGACCTGCTGAATTATGTATGTTCTAACAGAACCTAAATAAGGTGGTAGATTGAGTTTTACACAGAGATTCCTCTTAGGTTCTGGTTTCTTGTCCTTGGACCAGCAGCACTGCAGAATTTGGGGCCCACCTCAGATCTACTGAATAGAAATAAGCATTTTAAAAAAGATCTCCAGGTGATCTTATCTTTAAAGTTTGAGAAACATAGCCTTCCTAGTCCTATTTAATTTACAATAAGATGAGACAGTGTTTGAGGTTTATGGAGAGGCACTCTTCTAAGATATTTAGGGTAAAGGATAAAATTTAAATTTATTTTATTTATTTTTTAATTTTTTTTAAAATTTAAATTTAAATGAAATTTAAAATCAACACACAGTAACGTGCAGAGATATGCAGAGGTAATTTTTGGAGACTGAAATACCAACTCTAAGACTGGGCTTTGATTACAACATAGTCAAATATATCAATACATCACAGGAAATCAGGAGGTCTGTTCATGGTGGGAGGGCCTTAGCTCCAGGAATAACTCACTGTACTTGGGCCCGTCCAGCATGATCCATTGCTGAAGAGGGAGTAGATTGTATTCATTGCCCTAGAATGAAATATTTCAGCCCAGACTCTTGTTGCTTTGAATAACAATTTTAACTTTGCTTATTGTATTTCCATCCTCATGTTTAATGAGGATGGATTTTAATTCAGCTTCATATTAGCATACCCAGAGTGAGATTAGACCTGCCACATGTTGCCAACAACCACATTCGAGATCAGCTCTGGATCTTTATTTTGCTTTTCTCTCTCTAGACCCGAGGAACTCCTTAATGACCTCCCTTTCCTTTTTAAATCCACTTAGGATTTGGTTTTGCTTTATCAGATTGGGCACATAAAGCTACCCAGGATCCTCAGCTGTCTTTTCCTGTTTCCTTCCAATACTTTGCTGACCTCCCTGTTGTAGGGGATTTTTGGTCAACCATTTAATTTAGGGAAACAGAATAGGGTTTATAAAATAACAACTAGGAATGAGGTAATGAACTTTCCATCTGGTTTCAGAGTTGAGTCATTATCTAGTTCTTCACTGATTTCCTCATGGATAGGGGTGAGATCAGTGCTGCGAATGAGTGTGATTACCTGCGGGAAGGGGCACAACCCATGTAACTTCCCAGAGATGAGATTCCAGAGTCACACGACATGAGCACAAGGAGCTTAGCAAGAGAAGCCAGAAAATTGGATTTGTGTGAAATCTGATGAATCGTGGTAACTGTTTGCATAACCACCACCATAAACAAGACCAAAAGCATTTCATTTCTTTACCCTAACAAATTCCCTCCCAGGGGCCTGGGGTTGTGGCTCAGTGGTAGAGCGCTTGCTATACACGTGTGAGGCACTGGGTTTGATCCTAACACCATGTAACAAAAATAAATGAAATAAAGTTATTAAAAAAAAAATTCCCTCCTAGCCTTTGCAGTCAGTTAATTCTCCCAACCACCAGCTCCAAGCAACTCCATCTGCTTCTGTCATCCAGTTTTAGAATCATGCAGTCAGTAGTAGTCTTTTGTGTCTGACTTCTGTCACTCAGCATAATGGGGCATGTACTTTATGTCATTTGATATGTTGAAACGCTTTTGCCTGTGCTTCCAAATTAAATCCTAAATCTGCCCATTTAATCCTATCATCCACTACTTTGCTGGTGGCAGCCACCATCTTCTCTTAAACTGCCTCTTAAAACAGACTCAAAACAGTACTCCTCGCTATGGCTCTTGTAAATCTGTAATCCATCTTTCTGTCTTCCTTTCCTTCCTTCCCTCCTTCCTTACTCTCTTCCTTCCTTCCAGTGGGACTGGGGATGAAACTCAGGGTCTTGCACATACTGGGCAAGCACTTTACCACTGAGCTATATCATCAGCTCTTTTTATTTTATTTTTTCATTGTTTTATATTTTATTTCATTTTGATACAAAGTATTGCTAAATTGCCCGGACTGATCCTGAAGTTGCTATGCCCCTGCCTTACCCTCCTGAGTAACTGGGATTACGGGTGTGTGCCACCACATCTGGCTTTTAGAATTTCATACCTGTACACTTTTTTGTTGTTGTTCAGGGGATTGAACCCAACAGTGCTTTACCAGTGAGCTATAACCCCAGCCCTTTTGACTTTTTATTTTGAGACTGGGCCTTGCTAAGTTACTGAGGTTGGCCTCCAACTTGTGATCTTCCTCAGCCTCCTGAGTTGATGGGAATACAGGCACACATCACTGTACCCTGCACTCTGTACACTAGAGTGAGAATGTTGAATTCAATTCTCTAGCTCTCATAAGTTGAATTTGATTACTATACTAATTTTAAGGAGAAAAAAAATTGTGTGCTTTTTTAAAAAATTTTGTTCTTTTCAGATATACATGACAGTAGAGTATATTCTGACATCTTATACATACATGGAGTATAACTTCCCATTCTTGTGGTTGTACATGATGTTTGTATATCCATATATGAACATAGGAAAGTTATCTCCACTTCATTCTACTGTCTTTCCTATTCTCATCTCCCCCCATCCCCTCATTCCCCTTTGTCTAATCCAGTGAACTTCTATTCTTCCCCTGCCCCCTTATTATGTGTTAGCATCTGCACGTCAGAGAGAATATTTGGCCTTTGTTTTTTGGGGACTGGCTTATTTCAGTGAGCATGATAGTCTCCATTTCTATCATTTACCAGCAAATGCCATAATTTCATTCTTCTTTATGGATTAGTAATATTCTATTGTGTATATATACCACATTTTCTTTATGCATTCATCTGTTGAAGGGTATCTAGGATGTTTCCACAGTTTAACTATTGTGAATTGAGCTGCTATAAACATTGATGTGGATGCATCACTATAGTGGGCTGATTTTAAATCCTCTGTGTATAGGCCAAGGAGTGGGATAACTGGGTCAAAAGGTGGTTCCTTTCCAAGTTTTCTGAGGAATCTCCACACTGCTTTCCAGAGTGGCTGCACCACCAGCAATGTATGAGTGTATTATTTCCCCACATCCTGGCCAACATTTATTATTACTTGTATTCTTGATAATTGCCATTCTGACTGAGTGAGATGAAGTATCAGTTCTTACTTTGCATTTTTCTAATTGCTAGAGATGTCGAATATTTTTTCATATATTTGCTGATAGATTGTATTTCTTCTTTTTTTTTTTTTTTTTTTTTTTTTGGGTGCTGGGGATCGAACCCAGGGCCTTGTGCTTACAAGGCAAGCACTCTACCGACTGAGCTATCTCCCCAGCCCCTGTATTTCTTCTTCTGAAGTATCTGTTCAGTTTGTTTGCCCATTTATTGATTGGGTGATTTGTTTTTTGAGTGTTAAGTTTTTTGAGTTCTTTATATATCCTAAGAGATTCATGCTCAATCGGAGGTACAGATGGCAAAGATTTTCTCTCATTCTGTAGGCCCTCTCTTCACGTTCTCGATTGTTTTAAAGGAGAAAATTTTAACCTCAGGTCTTTTTGAACTAAGTAGTTTTGCAGTCTTGTTTCTATATCCCACAAAAGAAGGACCAAGCTGTAGGGCATCTCGTGCCTTTCTATACCAACACTTTAAAATGGTTTTTATATATTCAGAATCAATACCTGTGGTCTCTTCCTAAACCCTGGCTTTCTGTTTTCTCCATTTAATAGTCATTCTTATTGAGTGATTGTGAATGCAGCTAATTGACTAGTCTATCAGATTTGCAACTAAATTTTCATATGATGCAGTAGCGTCTATATAATGCACATTTATGTTTCATGCCCTGTGTAGAGAGGTTAAGGGGTTTATATGAGGAACTCCAAGAAAAAAATGCCTCAAGGTTACTGTTTTTCACAAACATCCCCACTTTATAAACAGCCATAAAATGAGAAAGCACAGTATCACGTTCCAATTATTACAGGAGAAGTGGATAAACTGTCAAAGTGACTATCACGGTGTTATACCAGCATTTGTCTTCTGCTTGGATTGGCATAAAACTTAAATCATTTGAGAAGGAAAAGGTGGAAACTTGTAATTGTAAAAACCAAAGTGTTATCTGCTTGATCCTAAATAATTCATGTCAGACTTAGAGCTCTTGTACTTGCAATGTTAACATTGAATTGAAGGGCTGGGAATGTAGCTCAGTGGTAGAGACTTTGCCTAGCATGCATGAGGCTATGGGTTCCGTGCCCAGCACTGCCACACACACACACACACACACACACACACACACACACACACAAACACAAAAAATGTCCGGTTCCTGATATCCTAGTAACTCAGGAGGCTGAGGCAGGACGATAGAGAATTCAAAGCCAGCTTCAGCAACTTAGTAAGACCCTAAGCAACTCAGTGAGATTCTGTCTCTAAATAAAATACAGAATAGGGGTGGGAATGTGGCTTAGTGGTTGATTGCCCCTGAGTTCAATCCCCCGTACCAAAAAAAATGTACGGAGCTCAGTGGTAGTGTTTGCCTAGCATGCTCAAGCCTCCAGGTTCTATCCTTCACACTGCAGAAGAAAATCTATTTGAGTTAACATTTAAACCATTTGTATGAAATACCCTTTAAGACTACAATTTGAGCTGGAGATATAGCTCAGTTAGCAGAGTGCTTGCCTCGCATGCACAAGGCCCTGGGTTCAATCCCCAGAACTACAAAAAAAAAAAAACAAAAACCTACATTTTGAGAACCAATTCTTAGAGACCCAGAGACACAAGGCATACTGTGCCTTAGAGTTTAGAATTAACATTGAGAGAAGTAAAAGACAGACTCAAGTCTCCTGATTCCTAAAGCATTGACTGCTCTTTCTAACTAGGGCAGTTGTGGTGGAATGAATGGTTACTGTTCTTTGGGTCAGAAAACCCCAGCTTAAGACCAATCAAGGCCAGGCACTTCCTACGTACATGACCTTACAGAAGTAACTCAGTACCTCAGTTTCTTTGCCTATAAATGGAAATAGTGATCTTTCTCAGGGTTTTCTTATGGTTAAGTGAATTAAGGTATGTGAATGTGTTAAAATTTTGAGAAGAGTCAGTGATTCAAGTTTGAAATTATATTGGAATTGTTACCAAGCAACAATAAAAACAAGAGAAGAAACCTAGGCTGATCTGGGATTCTAGGTAAAGAGCAGGGCAGTCCCATCCATTTGCTGCTGCTTAGAACTTGTGGTCACTACCCAGTACTCAACTTCCAGAAAGGGTTCATGTGACCTGGCCTGCATCCAGTGCTCATATCTTTATCAGACGGCAGTGGGCACCTTGATTAAGGTTCCACTGAGGTCGTATCTAATGGAAGTGGGGTTACTTCTGCAGAGCAAGACACTACTGCAAGAAAAAGGGAATGAATGCAGGGCTGGTGTAAGATCCGGAAAATTCAAGCACTATGCAGCCTTAAGTATCCCCTGTGTGCTTAAAATAATTTAACAGCAGATTCTGAAGCGAGTACTTTTAAGAATCATTAATGGCTAATGTAACTGGGAATTCAAGGGAAACCAAAGAGCAAGAATAGTTTAGAAGATGAGTATGCTTGTCTATTATTAAAATTTATCATCAGAACACATTGAAATGCTACCTAGATGCCCATTAGCAATACAATGGGAAAGAAATTCTGTTATATTCACACAACATTCTCTACCAAATTAGAATGGACAATCTTGACAACACACAGCAATATGGATACATCCCTTAATCATAATATCGAATTGAAGAAGGCAAATTTGAAGAGTACATACCAAATTATTCCATTTATACAAGGTACAAAATGGTCGAACTAATCTTTGCTGTTAGGATTGAGTGATAATAACCACAAAGGATCATAAGCAGGAATGACAAAGCTGTGATCTGCTGATTGGTACATTTGATAAATACGTTATAACATTTTGTATATTAAAATATAGATACTGTTTTTATTATTGTTGTTTATTGTTGTTTGGTACCAGGAATTGAACCCAGGGGCACTCTACCACTGAGCCATATCCTCAACCCTTTTTATCTTTTATTTTGAGATAAAGTCTCACTTACTTGCTTAGGGCCTTGCTAAGTTGCTGAGGCTGGTCTTGAACTTGCAATCCTCCTGCCTTAGCCTCCCGAGATGCTGGGATTATAGGTGTGGGCCACTGCGCCCAGTTTAGATAATTTTTTTTTTAACTCGGTGATTGCATGTTAGCGATCAGAACTGTGACTGGAAGGTAGCAGGAGGGGAGATTCTGGGGTTTGGGCATGCTCTGTTTATTTGAGTGTGTTCTGTTGGTTGGTCACATTTCATTGAACTGTATGCCTATAATATATGAACTTTTCAGTATATATGACATACTTGAATTTAAAAAATTTAAACTTTTATATTTTGTGGTGATGGGGATTAAACTCAGGGCCTTGGGCATGGTAGGTAGCATCCCACCAGTGAGCCACACCCCTGAAAAGTTTAACTTTTAATATGTACTAATACTTCTAGATAGATATTAAGTGCTGAATAGTTTAAGAGGTACCAGATCATGCTAATGTGTATAACCTATCTAAAAAGACTAATTTCAATTCCATGTACACTTAGCCTTCGACAGCTCCTGTAAATAAGTCAAGATTTCCTGTGAATTCTCTTAAGATTTTATTATGATACCTCTAAATTAATCAGAATATATTTCTTGGCTCAGAGGACATTCTCTTGAGATTGATTTTGATTAGCTAATTTTGTATATCAAGGAATGACTTTAAAATGTTTTTCAAAAAAATTATAGCCAACTGTAGTGGCACATGCCTATAGTCCTTGTTATTTGTGTGGCAAAGGCAGGATTTTGATTTCAAGGCTGTCTGTGACCCTGTCTCAAAAATTATGTCTAGCATTTTTACTTTTTTGACTTACTGTTATTTTCTTTCTTCTTCTTCTTCTTTTTTTTTTTTTTTGGTTGCTGGGGATCAAACCCAGGGCCTTGTGCGTGCTAGGTAAACCCTCAACTACTGAGCTACACATCCCTCAAATCCACTGCTATTTTCTTGTCCAGTGCACAAAAATGCAGAGTCCAAAGACCAATTTTCCAAAAATTTGAGGTAAAGTAAGATTAGAGAAAAGGAAACACAATAGATATCTTTGAGTTAGTTTTTTAAACTTATTTATTTTTAAATGTTTACGATTAATTGATTAATTAATTTTGGTAACAGGGATCGAACCCAGGGGATCTTAACCACTGAGTCATATCCCCAGTCTTTTTTTTATTTTTTTTTAATTTCGAGACAGGGTCTCACTAAGTTGCTCAGAGCCTCGCTAATCACTGAGTCGGACCTCAAACTTGTGATTCTCCTGCCTCAGCCTCCTGAGTCTCTAGGAGTACAGGTGTGTGTCACCAGCCTGGCTCTTGAGTTAGTTTTAATACTCTTTCACTCACTCTGTGTTCTTTCTTTTGTTTATATAATTGCAAGTACATGTGGTGAGAGTGTGTGATCCCAGAGAAGTCTCATCAGGAAGGTGAGGGATTCTCTGGGAAGCGTAGGATGCAAGTGGACCTGTACTTTGGTAGTATGGTGCATAGTGTCCCAGGTGTCATTAAATTACAATTCACACAAACACACAGTGGTGGCTCCTTTATATCACTCAAAGTAACATATACTTGGTCTGTTTTGGGTAGATTCTGCCGTTCCTGTATTGCTACCAGTTTAAAGAACAACAAGTGGACCTGTCCATATTGCCGGGCCTATCTTCCTTCAGAAGGAGTTCCAGCAACTGATGTGGCCAAAAGAATGAAATCGGAATACCAGAATTGCACCGAGTGTGACACCCTGGTATGTGACATGAACGTGTTCATGGTTACTATCTTAGGTGACTGAGAAGATTACCACTTTGCCTGTGCTTTTTTGTTTGTTTTGTTTGGGGTTTTTGTTTTTGTTTTTGGTACCAGGGATTGAACTCAGGGATGCTTAACCACTGAGCCACATCCCCAGCCCTTTTCTATTTTTTATTTTGAGACAGGGTCTCACTGAGTTACTTAGGGTCTTGCTAAGTTGCTGAGGCCGGCTTTGAAGTTGCCATCCTCTTGCCTCAGCCTCCTGAGTCTGGGATTACAGGCGTGCGCCCAGCTTTGCGGGTGCTTTTGATCCCATCCTACCAGCTTTTCTTAGTGTTCTATCTCAATCTTTTTACTGGCGTCTCTCCAATTTCATACATATAGGCTGCAGACAAAACAGACCCCTGTACTATCTTTGCCTAACTTTTCAAGTATGATTTTTTGTTTGTTTGTTTGTTTGTTTGTTTTTTGTTTTAACTGGGGATTGAACCCAGGGACATTCTATTGCTGAACTACATCCCCAGCCTTATTTATTTATTTATTTATTTATTTGATGGTGCTGGGGATTGAATCCAGGGTCTTGCACATGCCAGGCAGGCACTCTACCACTGAGCTACATCCCCAGCCCCAGTCCCAGCCTTTTTGTTTTTCATTTTGAGACAAGGTCTTGCTATGTTGCCCAGACTGACCTTGAACTTGCCATCCTCCAGCCTCAGCCCACTAAGTAGCTGGGCATATTTCCACTTATATTATTCTGTTCTTTGAAGCCTTTATTGATCACTTCCTTGTTGTTGTAATCTCCACCTTTGGTACTATACTAGTCTGATCAGATTACATGGGGTCTTGGAGGTCATGCAAAAGGTTCTAGATTTTACTCTAAATGCAATAGTAAGCCATAGAAAGAATGGAAGCCTTTGCTGAATGCCAAGATTGAGCTTATATTTTTAAGATGGTCCTCTGGTATGTGTGGTGGGGAATAGAGGGGACAAGAGGGAAACTTGTGGAATCATTTAGGTAAGGAAACTGGATCAGCACAATGCATTAGGTATGGAAGAGGTTGTTTCAAGGCATATGTGGGATGTAGAATTGGAAAATGGTATTTGACTGGCGTCATTAAATGAGAGAGAAGTAACGAATAATTAAATTACATGAATAAGTGATAATAAGGGAACTAATAAGGGAAGCAAATTTGGAGTGGAATCCACAGAAATAAGTTTGGATATGTTAAGTTTGAGCTGCTAAGGGAAGATGCTGGGGAGGATGCATAGACATTCCACTCTAGAGAGAGTATTATTATTATTATTATTATTATTATTATACTAGGGATTGAACCCAGGGGTGCTTTACCACTGAACTACATCCCCAGACACTTTTATTTTTTATTTTGAGACAGGGTCTCGCTAATTGCCTGTTGAGGCTGGCCTCAAACTTGAGATCCTCCTGCATCAAGCCTCCCAACTCCTGGGATTATAGTCATGTGCCATTGCACCCAGCTCTTGACCTTTAAATGTAAATGGAGCCCTGTTGCATTTTTCCTTAGCACCCTATGCTTTCCCTTTATACTATTTGCACTCTTTTGTGTTTGTTTGTTTGTTTAACATCAGTTATTCCCATCAGGTTTGAGTGCCATGAGGGTAAAGGTGTTGGCTGTTTTACTGATGGTTACGTACCCAGTCTTTGAAACTGTTTACCGCCATCACACAGAACAGGAAAATAAAATTATCAAAATGGAATTTAAAAAAGAATAAAACAAATTAAACATAATCCACAGCAGTCTATATACAGGACTGTTCCTTGCTTCTCTGACTCAGGCAGATTGGGGGTCCAGCTGAGGGGTTAATAGGGACTGAGCACATTTCTCTAGCTACAAGCCCCTGACAAATTAATTCTTACTGTGGAGGCAGGAAGCCCCTGGTGCCAAATTGCTGAATCTCTCAGCTCTTTAGCTCCTGAGGATGACAGATCCCCTGATCCTTGCTGCTTGGCCTCCTTTTGGGCAGGGCCCTCATCCTCTTCGATTAGGCTGTTTCCTGCCACCTTCTCACCCCAGAGACCTTCCAGAGATCTTCCATGTGTCAGCCACAGCTGGGACCTTTGAAGACAAGGATGCCTAGGCAGCATGCACCTCCTCCAGCACCTTGCAAAGTGACTGGTGCATAGTCAGGGCAATGCATTTTATATGGTAATATAAGAGGTTTTGACTATATAATCTGTTCATGGCTACCTGACTTGAATTTATGCATGGTCTTTGGGGTTCAGACATCCTGAGATCAAACACTAGTTCTCTCAACTCACTCTGTATGATATGGGGCAAGTTATGAATCTAAGTTTTGGTTTACCTTTTTGTAAAATAAGAGGGAAAATAATGTTTGTTACGGAGTTGTTGTGAAGGTAAATTACATAAAAGTGGCTTTTAGCATAATATCTGGAAGATAGTAAACTAAAAATCAAAAGCTTTTCACCTTCTCAAGAATAGATTATTGCTTATTTTCACTTATTTTGTTATCATATAAAGTTTAGCATGTACAAAATCAAGCTTATGGTATACCATCACCCACTTCCTCCCCTCACCATCGATATCTCTCGGGAACAACAGCATTCTCTCTATTATCCAGGGTATAAATCTCCTTCCTTTTTTCAACCCCCACTCCCATGTATGATTAGTCACATGGATTTTGAGTTAGCTTTGAGGAACCTTTATTGCACCTGTCTCTGCTTTTCTATGCTTTTCCTGTTGCCAGGTATGCTTCATCCTTCAATGGCCATTTTAGACTTAACTTATTCTTCAGAGTCTGGGCCAGATCACCTCTTCTCAAAGCCTGGCCATAGTATCCCACTGTGCTCTTATCGATTTCCTGTGTGTCTATGCGTCCTTCTTCCTCTGTTAGATTACAAGCACCTTTAGAGCAGGCACGTGACTTGTGTTTCTTTAGCCATCTTGTACATTGTCTCAGATAATTTTGTGTCTAGATGATGAGCTTATCAATTCATCTATCCATAGATAGTTCCCAGGTCATTCATTTTCCTGAGGAATGCTTATCTCTGTTCAACACAGAGTTCAAAGAAAAAGACATTTTTTGTTCACTGAAGTATTAAGGAGATTGAAGGACCTTAATGTGTAAAGTTGGATGTTAAAGGTTGTAAACACATCTGTGTAAGATAGCCAGCTAGGTCAGTCCTAGTTTTTAATGTTTTCGATGGATATTGTAAAGCAAAGATTGTGGTTTTATTTTTCTGCTAGCTTTTATTTATGCCTTCTGATCAACAATTGTAACTGTTTCCTTGACATGGTGAATTTCATGTTTGAGTCTGAACTTCCGTAGCTTGGGTAAAATGAAGCAGAGTGGGTCAGCCACTTACCACAGCTGTACAAAACTTCCTTTAGTATGAGATCTTATCAGAGTTCTAATGAAACCTTTAGTAGAATGTGTGTTATGTTAGCAACAGATCCCTCATGGTTAGCATCTCTGAATGTATGTCTGTAGGAACAAGGGCTCTTTATTTTACCTTGATAAAAATGGACTGCAAGAACTGTTTTTTACATTTGCTCTTCAGGAACTGTTATGTATGCTATGTATTGTGAATTCATGTAGTACTGCTAGGTATATTATAAATCCATGGTATTTATATCTTTACCTAAGGCATGGGGTTTCTTTAAGTTTGTGGACACCTCTAAAATTGATATATTTATTTTTCTTATTTCTCTTTACTTCTTTTCTTTCTGGCTCTCCTTTTTTTACTTCTTTTCTTTCTGGCTCTCCTTTTTTTTTTGGTGCTGGAGATTGAACCCAGGGTCTTGTGCATGCAAGGCAAGCACTCTACCAACTGAGCTATATCCCCAGCCTCTTCTTCCTTCTTAAATTTTTCCTTCCATCCTCCTTTCTTTTTTCTTTTCTTTTCTTTTTTTTTTTTAGTTGTAGATGGACACATACCTTTACTTTATTTATTTATATGTGGTGGTGAGGGTCAACCCAGTGCCTCACACAGGCAAGGTAAGTGCTCTAACCACTGAATTACGACCCCAGTCCTTTCTTTTTCTTTACCAGTTTTCTTTTTCTTCTTTTTCCTCAAAATCTATTTATATAATGGCATGCAAAAAACAATATTTGGTTACTATACATCTTTTCACTTTCAAAGAATAATGCTTTTTTCTAAACATGTAAGTCCCCTAAGTATTGGAAAGACTTAAAAATAGTCTTATTCTTGGTAATGCCTTTACTTTCTGGTGCTGTTTCATTACTGCATCCATTTATTCAACTGACCCCATGGTATGGTTTTACTTGGGAGTTATAAAGTTGGATCACACAAAACCCCTTTCAAAAGTGAGCTTGTTTTGAATTCGCTTTTCTATATAGGTTTGCCTCAGTGAAATGAGGACTCACATAAGGACTTGTCAGAAATACATCGATAAGTATGGACCACTACAAGAACTTGGGGAGACAGCAACAAGGTTTGTTTCAATACAACATAATTTAAGGCTAAATTTGATGTGTCCATAAAGAATTTATGGGCTGGAAAGTTTGACATTTTTATTATGAAAATATGGAGTTATGTTTAGGTTCTTCACCATAATACTTGGTGCCGGTGATTGTTAATAGTAACCATTGTGAGAGAATTTTGTTCTATTTTAAAATTTGCATAGGGGAAAACAACTGGAGACATTGGGGCAACTTCCTCAAACAAGTTTGTATTAAGGAAGACCAAAAATAGAATGCAGAACTGTTAAATTTCTGATAGGTTCTATTCTGTAATAGATTCCCGAAGTAGATTGTGATGAAAAGATTATTCATCTTTACTCTTTCTTTTTAATATTTTTAGTTGTAGATGGACACAATACCTTTATTTTATTTAGTTTTTTTATGTGGTGCTGGGGATCAAACGCAGTGCCTCATGCATGCTAGGCAAGTGCTCTACCACTGAACCACAACCCCAGCCCTTTACTCTTTCTTAAAATATTATTATATTTCTTTACATGTGAATTGTACCTTTTTTTCCCCCTTTGGTACCAGGTATTGAACCCAGGGATGCTTAACCACTGAACCACATCCTAGCCCCATTATTTTTTTTATTTTGAGACAGAGTTTTGCTAAGTTGCTTAGGGCCTTGCTAAATTGTTGACGCTGGTCTTAAAATTGTAATCCTCCTGCCTCAGCCTCCCAAGTCACTGGGATTTAGGCCTGCACCAACATGCCCAACTCACCTTTACTCTTTTTTTTCTTTTGTGACACTAAGGAGTAAACCCAGAGAAGCTCTACTACTGACCTATATCCCAGCCCTTTTTATTTTTAATTTTGTGACAGGATCTCACTAAGTTGCACTGATAGCCTCAAACTTGTGATCCTCCTGCCCCAGCCTCCAGAGTTGCTCAGATTATCGGTGTATACCACCATACCTGGCTCATCATCTTTCCATCACCTCTGCTTGGTTTCCCAGCTCCTTCCCTCTCATTTTTCACATTTCCTTTAGAAGGAAGTGTCATCTCAGTGTATCTTCTAACAAGGGAACTACAGGCCTGGGACAGGTATCCTGATTACTTTGCCTTTTTAGTTGGGTGATTCCACTTGGGGGAAGGTAGTCAGGGGTGGAGGTGGGAGTTGGTGTAACAGAGGATATTGATCATTAACTATTTTTTTCTTTAAAAAAGAAAAAGAAACAAATCTCTGATGGAAAGGGTAGTTTAGCTGTATCAGAGTAATTAGAAAATTTGGAGTGTGCCCCTGTTAACAAAACTAAGAAGTGATTTGTATTCTCTTGCTTAGACCATGGCTTTGAAACCATTAAATCTACTAGTTTCCCACCACTGGTATTCAGTATGAGTATAATTTCTTTTCTCCTTCCTGAAATGTTAGTTCTACCTATTTTAAGAAATATACTCAAGCCGGGTGCGGTGGTGCACACCTGTATCCCAGCACCTCAGGAGGCTGAGCCAGGAGGATCGCAAGTTCAAAGCCAGCCTCAGCAACTTAGCAAGGTGCTAAGCAACTTATTAAGAGACCCTGTCTCTAAATAAAATACAAAATAGGGCTGGGGATGTGACTTAGTGGTCGTATGCCCCTGAGTTCAATTCCCCCACCACAAAAAGAAAAAAAGAAATGCACTCAAAATAAGAGCTTAAACATTATACCCTAAAGTCTAAGTGAGCGCGCCTTTCCTTTGTTCTACTAGAGACTGCCTTGCAGACATACCTGTTCTTATGGGATTAGTTTTACATTGTGATGTTACACATTTTAAGTGAGCATTGTAGCTGTAAGCAGATTATGGCTTCTGCTGGACTGACCACAAGGACCCTTGAGAAGGAAGGATAATAAGTGGGTTGAGAAAGTGTGTGGGTTTGATTGCAAGGTTGATGGGCTTTATGAAAATTTAAAAATATATGAAAGCTAATTTAAATCCTAATTTCTTTTGCTAGTTATAATTACATAGTAAGGAATTTTAAAAATAGATGGAACTGGGGGTGTAGCTCATTGGTGGAGTGCCTGCTTAGCCTGGGAGGCCTTGAGTTCCATCCCAGGCACTGGAAAAAAAAAAAAAAGAAAGAAAGAAGGAAAAGAAAATACAGAACTTGTTAATTAATCAATCTTATAGGCCAGATTTATATTTTCATTTATGATAGAAATCTTTGCTTTATAGAAGAATTAACTACATGATTCAAATATTGACAGCTCTTATACAGGAAGTTTATCCAGAGTAACATTCTGAGCAAACAGGAAATGACTAGTATAATGGAAAATAAGAAAAACTCCAAGCCTCCCTACTGTTCCTAAGAATTTAAGGCAGTGTAGCACAATATAAATGATGTTGATCTCATTTAATCTAAAATTTTTCTTATAACCACATTTGAAAAAGTAAAAAGAAACAAGTAAAGCCAGGTGTGGTGGGCCACACCTATAATCCCGGCCACTTGGGAGGTGGAGGCAGGAGGACTGCCAAGTTTAAGGCCAGCCTCTACAGCTTAGTGAGACCCTATCTCAAAATAAGAAATAAAAAGGGCTGGGAAGTTGTAGAACACCCCGGGGTTCAATTCCCAGTAACCCCCCACTACAAAAAGAAAGAAAAGAAAGAAATTAACTTTTTTTTTTTTTGGGTGGTGCTTGGGATTGAACCCCAGGGCCTTGTGCGTGCGAGGCAAGCACTCTACCAACTGAGCTATATCCCCAACCCAAGAAATTAGCTTTTAATATATTTTCTTTAATACAGCCAAAGTATCATTAAGACACGTAATCAGTAAAAAGTTATTGAGATAGTTTACATACTCTTTATGACATTAGGCCTTCAAATTTCAATGCGAAAGTCAGGGTTGTAGCTCAGTGGTAGAGCATTTGCTCAGCACGTATAAGACTTCGGGTTTGATCAATGGGTATTTTATACTTTCAGCCTGATTTTTCAATTTGAACTAGCCTGATTTCATATGCTTAATAGATATTGGACAGCACAGAGGTCAGGGATAATTACTAAGTACTCATAAGGACAACTAAAGATGAATTTTCATTTTTCATTGGAACTAAGAATGTGTAGTGGACACCCCTAGTGATGCTCATGAAGTTGGAGAACAAATAACACCCAATTCAGATGGTACTTGAATTAGGAAAGAAAGGAAGAAAAAGGCAACCGAGAGATAGCTGGGTGGTATGATCATCAGTTTCTCAGTTAATTGCACTTCTCTCCCAAAGGGACTAAAGTACTTCAAAAACTCTGTATCTGTTTCTCTGCCCGGTTCCTCTTAGGACACACATTTACATTTCTCACAGGGAAAAACACAGGCACCAGCAACGTTCTCAGGAGAGGAAATAAAGTATTAAGTCAGGGAAAGAACTAGGATTAGATAATCAACCTAACTTTTCCTTCTTCTCCTTCATCTCCAGTGAAGTGATTGCTCCAGCTTAGCTGCCCATGATTTTAGTAATGTTTGTAATTCTACTCATGTTTGCAATTTCCAGGTGTGTATGTCCATTTTGTCAGAGTGAACTGGATGAAGACAGTTTGTTGGATCATTGTATTACGCATCACAGATCAGAAAGGAGACCTGTGGTAAGGATTCTTGTTACCTATGTATTTTCGCAGTGTCTTAATTTAAGATGCGTTAGAAAATCCATTTAATAGATTTAGTTTCTTTTTCTCCTTCCCCTTCTTGTTCTTGGTGTGTGTGTGTGTGTGTACTAAACCCAGAGCCTCATGCAGGCTAGGCAAGTACTCTACCACTAAGGGACATCTCCAGCCCTACAATTTTAGATGCAGTCATTCTTACTCTGTTTTTACTGTTCTCAGTAGTAAGGAAAGTCTAACAATAAACAAATAATATTGAATCCCTTTAAGAAAATATTTAAAACTTCTCCAGGAAGAAAAAACCTGCCCATTTTGAAGCAAAATACTCCTATCATAAATGTAAGTTTTTAAGTGTCTTGGAAAGCTAAGAACAGAGGTACAGAGGTAAGAAATTTCCTTCATTTAAGAAAAGTCATTGATTTTAAGAAACCTAAGACATGTGTTATTCTATTGTACATGGCTTGTCTTTCTCTCTGAAATACTTTTATTTTTTATATCAGACAGGGATATTTTCTCCTGACATTTCCAAGGACTCTCACTCTCTTTGACATTCCAAAAAAGGAGACTAAGCAGACCACAAAGGAAGAGAAGGGTTTTATAGGTTCTTTATAAAGCCAATGGTCCTTGAGTACTAACTCCTTGTGAATCTAGATTGTTCTAAAGATGGTAACTGCTTTACTGTGTCATTGCTTCACCTTTTCCAGAATGGAAAAGGGCTTTATTTTTAAACTTCAACATCTTAACTTGCCATCTGTATCTGTTGATGTTTCTCTTACCCAACAGTTAAAATAGAACACAGTGCTCCAAAAATGGTCAGGGAAGGAGACTTAAAGAACCATCATCACCAGAGCCAGGAGTGATGTTGCACGCCTGTAAACCCAGCGACTCGGGAGGCTGAGACGGGAGAATGGAGAGTTCAAAACCAGCCTTAGCAACAGCAAGGCACTAAGCAACTGAGACCCTGTCTTTAAATAAAACACAAAATAGGGCTGGGGATGTGACTCAGTGATTGAGTGCTCCTGAGTTTAATTCCCAGTACCAAATAATAATGATAATAATAATAATAATAATAATAAGTTTAAAAGGGTGGGGATGTACCTCAATGGTAAAACACTGCTGGGTTCAATCCCCATTACTGGGGGAAAAATAATCAGTGATTATTCTAGATAATTGAATGCTATCAGTGCTATTTGTTATTTAGCATTTTACTAGCTTAAAAAAAATGATTAAGACATACTTCTGGTTTGATAATGATTCTCAGTAAAATGAAGTCCCAAAAGACTTTTCTGTAGGCACTGGAATTAGGAAAGGTGATCCTTACCACAACTAGGTATAAGAGCTAGAATTTCAAGCTTATTCCCTTCTATTTCATCTTTTTTTTTTTTTTTTTTTTTTTTTTTTTTTTTTTTTTTTTAAGGAAATCATGTTTTTTTTAGGGCAACAGTTCTCAACTTTTCTGGATTAGAATCACCCAGAGGATTTGCTTAGGCACAGATGCCTGGGCTCTGCCCCTAATGTGTTTGATTTAGTCAGTCTGGGCTGGTGCCAAAGACTTTGCATTTCTTTCTTTCTACTTCTCCCCCGACACCCAACCCTCAAAGCTGACATCAAACCCAGGGTCTCATACTAGTGCTCTACCACAGAACTACACTGCCAGCCCCCAAATTTGCATAAGTTCTCTCAGGTGATTCAGATGCTGAAAATTGAGGACCTCATCCTGAGAATCATTTTTTTCTTTAAAACATTGAAGAAAAGGCAAGCTAGACATAGGACTGTATTTTTCATTTGATTATTGTTGTTGTTGACCTGTGTTAGATGTTCTATAACCTAGAGACTTGGAGAATAAAAATCCTTCCAAAAGACTCTTCTCATCTGATTTAAAGTGGAAAGAAACATCTGTTTCCAACCATATCGACAGTGGTCTTTGTTTTAATCCTCTGGCATTCTATATCAGGAGATCTATTCCCTTTTCTTAGCAAGGAAATCACTTTGAGTCTTCAGTTTAATCATCTGTAAAACAAAGTAGAGAACATCACCCAGTGGTGTTGGTTATCTTTGGCATTTTAGTTTCACAAGAACAATTAATGAAGATTTATTACAGGCAAAGGGACAATTTGTAATCAATGGTCTCAAAAAATTTAAACCCCAGGATTAAGGGAGGTCAACTGAAGGCATCAGTAGGAGAATATTGCCATTACTTACACTGGCCCTGTCCTTTAGGGGTTCCTGCTTTTTCCACATCCCTTCCTCTGTCTGTGATGATTTCCCCACTGGCCTGGTTAGCTCATTCTTCAAGACTCACCTCTGTAACCAACAGCTTTGCTGAGCCTGTCCAGACTTCCTGGGCAAAATCAGTGATTCCCTTTTCAGGTCCTATATTCAAGGTCTTGAGTCATTATCTATTCATATCTTCAATGTAGAACTTGCTGTGCTATATTGAAAATATCTGCTTAAGCAATGGGCAACCTTTTATTACTTGTGCTAAGGACTGAACTTCATAATATTACATGATGTATTGGTTTAAATCTGTCCGTAGCCCTGGAGCACAGGAACAATTCTTATTTTGCAGATTAAAATGCATTATTTACATAAGGACATTTCAGTGGGAAGTTAAGATGAAATTAGAAACTATCTTCTGGCTACTGGGAATAAGGGACATAGGACAAATGTAAGTTTCTTTCTGCAGAGAGCCCCAACTCTTTGAGGATAGGGATCAAATAGAAGTAAATGTATGACAATTGTTGAATTCCTACTACAGATATGGCTCATTAAGGACATCGTCTCTAAATACAATAGCTACCCTGCAAGTGTGTAGTACTTTCCCCATCTCACAGAAGAGGAAACATATATGCCCAAGGTCATACATCTAGTAGGGTTTGAACCTAAAGGTGTCTAACTTCAAAAATATGTTATTAGCCAGGGGTGGTATAATTATAATGGACCAATTAAAAAGATAAATAGAAAAGATACCAATAGAGTAGCAGAGGGGGATCCTGAGGACGGAAAGGGAAGAACTGGGAAATGAAATGGACCAAATTATGTTATGTTTATAAATATAAATATATACTTATATATATTTATAAATATGTCACAATGAACCTCACTATCATGTATAGTTATTATGCACTAAAAAAAAACAAAAGAGTCAGGCTGGGGATATAGCTCAGTTGATAGAGTTCTTGTCTCACAAGCACAAGGCCCTGGGTTCAATCCCCAGCACTGCAAAAATAGAGCCATTTATATTAGTCACTCGGGAAATGCCAATTAAAACCATAGTGAAACACCACTGTGCACCTATCGAAATGGCTAAAAAATTTTAACAACATCAAATACTGGTGCGAATGAGGATAAGCTGAGTAATTCACACTTTGCTTCTGGAATGTAAAATGGTACAGCCACTCTGAAAAACAGTTTGGCAGGATTTTTTTTTTAATAAAGTTAAACATACCTACTGTATGACCAAGAAATCAAACTTCTAGAAATTTATTCTAGAGAAATGAAAACTTATTTTTATACAGACATCTGTACCCAAATATCCATTCCTTTTTAACTGGTAACAACCCCAAATCAGAAACAATCCAGATATCCTCCAAAAGGTAAATGGATGAACAAATTCAGATGTCCGTACCATAGATGATTTTTTAGAAATGACAAGGTAGGAACAACTTACATGGCCCTCATGGTCATTGTGGTCAGTGGAAAAAAATCTATCTCAGTGAAATACTATTCACTAGTATTTCCTCTAGTTCTATTCATAGAGGATTCTCAAAATGATAAGGTTATAAAGGTAGAGAACAGATCAATGGGTGCCAGGGGTTATGGAGGGAGGAAGAAGTGAAAAGAGAGCAGCACAGTGCAGTTCCTTTATAGTGGCAGGAAAATTCACTTGTTATACAAATTTCTGCATGTGATACAATTTCAAAAAACTGCACACATACATTTAAAAGTTGAATATGTGAGCTGGGCGCGGTGGCGCACACCTATAATCCCAGCAGCTCGGGTGGCTGAGACAGGAGGATCCCAAGTTCAAAGCCAGCCTCAGCAATGGTGAGGTGCTAAGCAACTCAGTGAGACCCTGTCTCTAAATAAAACACAAAATAGGACTGGGGATGTGACTCAGTGGTAAAGTACCCCTGAGTTCAATCCCCAGTACAAAAAAAAAAGGAGGGGGCGCTGGGGAGATAGCTCAGTCAGTAGAGTGCTTGCCTTGTAAGCACAAGGCCCTGGGTTCAATCCCCAGCACCCCCCCCAAAAAAAAAAAAAAGAATTTGAATATGTGCAAAACTGGTAAAATGTAATGTCTTGACCAGTGTAACTCTACAACATGTACAACCACAAGAATGGGAGTTATACTCCATGTATGTATAATATGTCAAAATACATTCTACTGTCATATATAACTAAAAAGAACAAATTAAAAAATTAAAAGATAAAAAATAATGTAAGGTGTGAGCCTAGTTAATCATCAATTTCCTAGTTTCCACAATGCCCTATGCTTATGTCAGATGTTAGTATTTGGGGAAGATGTTACTATTTGACATTTTTTAAATATGTCAAAATGAAAAAAAAAAAAGTTGGTACTAGGGTTTGAACCCAGGGTTACTTTACCACTGAACTACAGCCCTAGTCTTTTTTTTTTTTTTAAGACAGGGTTTTCCTAAGTTGCTGAGGCTGGCCTTGAACTTCTTGAACTTGTGCCTTCTCTTGCCCCAGCCTCCTGAGTCCTGGAATTACAGGCATGTACCATGGTGCCCACACAAAAATGTTTCTTTAAGAACTTTATTTATTTATTTATTTATTTTTAATATTTTTGTAGATGTTGATAGGCCTTTACTTTATTCATTTATTATGTGGTGCTGAGAATTGAACCCAGAGCCTCACGCATACTAGGTAAGTGCTCTACCACTGAGCCGCAGCCTCAGCTCTCTTTAAGAACTTTAAATGGCTATTAAATAAAAAATTGATACCTATGGCCAGGCATAGTGGTACATACCTATAATCCTAACAACTTGGGAGCTGAGGCAGGAGGATTGCAAGTTAAGGGCTAGCTAGATCTTAGCAAGACCATCTCAAAATGAAATTTAAAAAGGGCTGAGAATGTAGCACAGTTGTAGAGTACTTGTGTAGTACATGTGAAGACCTCGGTCCAATCCTCAGCAATGCCAAAAAAAAAAAAAGGTAAATATGAAACATTTTTACATTATATATGCAAATAGACAAGACGAAATGGATGCAATGTTAAGATAGGGTGAATGGAATTGTAAAAGTTAAAATTCATTTTGAATAGTTACTTATTTTTTAAATTCTGAAACTATTATTTAAAATTCTTTCTTGAATTCTTGGTATCTGTTCTTTCCAGTTCTGTCCACTTTGCCGTTTAATACCCAATGAGAATCCAGGCAGCTTTGACGGCAGTTTAATAAGACACCTGCAAGTTAGTCACACTTTGTTCTATGACGATTTCATAGTAAGTATATTTTCTTACTTTCATGTTATATTTTTATGTTATGTATGTTAAACTTACCTTTTGTTTTATTTTATTTTATTTTTGCGGTGCTGGGGATTGAACCCAGGGCCTTGTGCTTTCGAGGCAAGCACTGTACCAACTGAGCTATATCCCCAGCCCTAAACTTATCTTTTAAATTCAAGTGAATAAAATGATAGAGGAAAAATGTGTTTATAGCTAAGGTGTTAAGTATTAGCATTAAGTAGGAGAGCATGAAATTCAAATATTTTATAAATTTGACTATTGATATTAAAGTGGTTTTCTATCCTGGAAAAAATTATTTTCTTTGTGATCTAGATAATCACCCATTGTAAAGATAGTCAGATTTAACTTTTAAATTATTTTAATTTTTATTCTATTCCCTCCTTTTTACATAATTATAATTTTTATGACATTGTGGATTTACATAGCTGAGATGATGAGAATTCTGCATCCAATTGCTTTTATAAGTACATTGTGTCTACAACAGATATGATATTATCAGGCTAGTAAGACAAGTCTTTTCATTTTTTATTTTAATTCAATAAAACATAAAACTGTCACTTATTAAAAAAAAAAAATATATATATATATATATATATATTTTGTACTGGGAATTGAACCCAAGGGTGCTTCACCATTGAGCCACATTCCCAGCCCCTTGTATTTTTCATTCTGAGACAGGGTCATACTCAGTTGCTCAACCTGGCTTTGAACTTTCCATCCTCCTGCCTCAGCCTCTTGAGTCACTGGGATTACAAGGCATGCACCACATCAGTTCACATTTTTAAACCTAAAATTTATTACAAAAAATTTTAAACATTAAAATGTAGACAGAAAAATATAACAAATCTTCATATACTCATCAGCTAGCCTCAATCAATCATGGCCATCCTATTATGTTGAGAGTTTTTCAAGATGGATGAACAGTTATATATAGTATGAATAGTTTTAAATATTTTTTAATATATTTCTCATCATCAGAAATAATAATAGCAAGCAAATAGTTCTACTTTGGTCCATGGTTGTCATGTGCAGAGAATGCATCGTCTCCTAAGTTTCTTTCAGCAAAAAAGTGTTAATGCTTATTAATATGGGGAGAAAATTCACTTCTAACCAAGTTCTGAAATAAAATACTTTCATTGTTATGGAGTCCTATTTGAATTTGCACATAACTTTCACATTTTTGATTGTTTCCTTATACATTTTCAAGATAAAATTTAGTCATTGTTAAGGATTGTTGTTTGAAAATTTTCTCTAGGCTTTCTGATCTGCCCATGTAGTCATCCAGATTCTAACCTAGGTCTGAATAATAACTCTCAGGGCCAAGCAACTTGGGAAAGATATTTGACCACAGAACTTCAGTTTGTTCATTTGCAAAGTAGAAGAGTAAAAGCACCCACTCTCAAAAGCTCTTGTGAGGATTAAATGAGAGAGTGCATAGAAAGTGATTTATTTGCACAGTTCAGGCATAGATGATAGTCAAGTTGAAGATTGGCAAGGAGTAAGTGGGATTATTAGGACCACTTGAAGAATTGAAGAAGGTACCTGACAGAGGTTAAATATTCTCTGCTCCTTTTCTCTAATAGTCTTTACTGGTACACAAGGCCTCGGCATGGCCTGGTTCTGGTTCATGTGTTTTTGTTGGTAATACAAAGAGGTTCCTGTTTATCTAAACTCTCTAAGATGTTCTAAAAGTCATGCGTTTCTGGCCAGTGATGTTCAGTCCATTCTTTTTTTTTTTTTTTTTTTTGGGTGCTGGAGATCGAACCCAGGGCCTTGTGCTTACAAGGCAAGCACTCTACCGACTGAGCTATCTCCCCAGCCCCTTCAGTCCATTCTTCTCAAGATCTTTCAGAGAAAGTATGACTGGTCACTTTGAGAATACTTTCCAGGCATTCAAAACCATATTCATGGGTACGGAAGTGAACTTGAATTAATGTTATTTTAATTTTTGTTTTTTAAGCTACCATATATACCAACCTAGGCACTTTATGCATATTATTTTATTGCTTCCAGAAACTTGTTTAAAGTGAATATTGTATTTATATCCTCATTTAACTGTGAAATGTCCAAAGCTCAAAGGCTAGTTGCCTAAGAGTAAGCCAGTGTTGAGACCAATCTTGTGCTCCACTGTGCTTTATGACTTTCTTTTGGATTTTGCATCTGTGTTTTAAAGTGGTCTAGTAGATTTCACTTCTTGTTGGTTGTTTATTGTAGGAGAGGAATTGCAGAGGATAGGGCTCATAATACTTTGCTTTACTAACAGAATATGCTCATATCAAGTTTTGAAATCTATTTAACTCACAGGGAGGCAAGAAGAGACTTTTTTTTTTAAACAAATAGACATTTCGTAGTACTGCTGGCATTGTGAATCCTAGGGGGAGCTATATCTACATCTATATGTCTATATATTTTCCCTTCTGCAGTGCTGATAGAACTCAGGTCTTGCACATGCTAGGCAGGTGTTCTACCATTGAGTTATGCACCCCTGTGCCCTAAGGATGTCTTAACTTACTCCATTTATGTGTTATATATTATATGAAATATAGAAGTCTGCTCAGAATTTTTAATATTGTCTATAAAAACTATTAATTAGGTTAGATAAACTTGAAATTCCAAATCAAGATTATTTTATCACATGACAGGAACTAGTTAATTATTAGTCCAGTAAAGGAAAATAGACAATGTGCTAGCTCTAAAGCTAAAGTCTGGGCTCAGTGACAGGCTTTGTGGAACCTTGGACAAGTCACGTAACTCAGGTTTGTAATTTCCTGCAAAATGAGGGCTTTGCATTGACCAACATAGCCCAATTTCTTTTTTTCTTTTTTCTTTAGTACAAGGATTGAACCTAACCTTGTACTCACTTAACCACTGAGTCACATCCCTTGCCCTTTTTATATTTTATTTAGAGACAGAGTCTCTCTAAGTTGCTGAGAGTGACTTTGAACTTGTGATCCTCCTGCCTCAGCCTCCAGATCTGCTGAGATAACAGGCATGCACCACGGCGACATCCTCCAATTTCTGATATACTGTTGATTCTGCATATTTCTAATTATTTTTTCTTTATTGTAGGACTTTAATATAATTGAGGAAGCTCTTATCCGAAGAGTCTTGGACAGGTCACTTCTTGAATATGTGAATCACTCAAACACCACATAATTCTATTAAGAGGAAGGGAAAGGGAACCATTCAATTGCAACATTTAAGATGCTGCTTGAACAATTGGAGGGAAGTTGTCAAGGTTTGATGGAGAAAAATGTATAACTGGTTATGTGTTTGTCCATACTTATTGTTATATTGCATCCAAAAAGTGTTCTCATTTTGATGATTTAAGTCTGTTTTGCCTCTTGAATTTCTCAGACATTTAACAAGAAGTAGTCTCTGTCTGTCATTAATTATGGAAGAAATACCGGCTGAGTATGTAGGTGGAGGATCTCTTTGCAAATTGGATGACACCATTTGGAATGCTACATTCATAGTTAGGCAAGACAACTGATCTTTGTTCTATATAAAAAGATGAAGAGTTGAACAAAGTGTGAAATTCAATAAATATGAAATCTGTCCCAATGATTTTTCTAATCTCTAATAGAATAACATGAATAATCTTGTATGGGAGTAGGAAAGGAAATTTTTGAAGTCTAAATAAAGTCCATTTAACAGATATTATATAACAGATATAATATAATATTATAACAATAAATTTTGTGTTAATTCTTTGACTTTTTATAATGGAACACATAAGAATTATTATATTTTTAAAATATTTGTGGCTTGTTGTTTAGAAATTTCTATAATATAGACAATTTCTTAAGAATCATCAGTTGATATTTATAGGAGTCACATCAATCATTTTTAGTAGAAACCCTAAGGTCTTTATTTATAATTTTAACCTTTTAAAATTATAAACTAAAACACCAAAACCAGACACAAATTTATAGCTAATGCATTATTGTAAGAAACATTCTTTTAGAACTCTGCCAATCAACCCATTTGTCCTCTTGTATCACAATTATAACCCCATAAAAGCAGCCACTACACTGATTTCTACAATAATCACTTTCCTGCATTTTAAATTATTTCATCACCTAGTGCTTATCTCTATATTTTAATCTTATTCATTTAAAATTGTCTCATTTGATTTATATTTCACAGGGACTGGAGCCGTAGCTCAGCAGTGGAGTACTTTCCTAGCATGCTAGAGGCCCTGAGTTCAATCCCCAATACTGTAAACAAACAAAAACAAAATAGATGTTTCATGCCTTTCTTTTATCAGTAGTTTCCTCCTTCCTTCCTTTTTTCTTTTTGTCTTAAAATTTCCCTGATGAAGAACCTGACTTAGAGACATTCCCACAATTTGTATTTTACTTATTTAATACCCATGACCAATTCAATAGATGCCTCCAAATATTGGCACATAGATCCAGAGATTCAATCAGACTCAAGTTTGATCTTTTTGCAAGACTTTGGGTCGTGGTGTGTTCTTTCATTGGAGGACCTGTAATGTCTGGCTCTCTTGCTGTGATGCTAGCTGAAATTGGTAGTCAGTACCTAGATCCATTAATTCACTGTGGGTTGAGATTATTCTCTCATTTCTGTTATTAGTTATTATTATTAGTTATAACGTTTTGATAAAGAGAAATTCCCCAAATCTGCTCTTTGGTTAACCCATGGTATAGTTCAAATAGGAGGGGGAAAATAAGTAACTGGTTTTTCCCCCTTTATGTTGCAGACTGGGGATTGAACCCAGGGCCTCATGTGTGCTAGGCAAGTGCTACATCCTTAGCTCTATTTTTAAATCTTATTTCAAGTCAGGGTCTCACTAAGTTGTCCAGGCCGGCCTCAAGTTTGCAATCCTCCTGCCTCAACTCCCAAATAGCTGGGATTACAGGCATACTCCACCACACCTGGCCTTTTTCCCCTTTTATGTACCAATTTTCAAGATGATAAATGTGTTCATTATCTTATAGCAATCACTTTTCTAAAAAAGTATTATGGAGTAATATATTTAAACATATTTGATGGTCTTCAATGCATTATAAATGTTACTTTATTGAAGCTCCACTTATCTAATCTTTGGTCATTGAAAGCCTCATCAAGACAGTTCTGAGACCTTTTGATGCTTAATGTGAATTCCTTGCTATCTCATATGACAAAATACTTCAGGGTGAACTTATACGTGAATTTGTGTGTTTCCTGCTCCAGACTTCCAATCAATCATTTCTTCAACGACCTGGTTTCTTGCTGTGAGAAATGGTATTTCAAACCATACTCTGGACTCCTAAGGATGTTCCTTGCTACTAGATCGGTCATTGTTTCAAGGAAATAGCCAGTACTTATCTGTATGTTTTTAAAGATAAAACACTTGATGAGTTTCTTTTGCTACTTCCAAATAAAATTTGATAGTATAGGGTTTTTTCCTAACTTTTATATTTCAAGAATACTCTGTACTTCTCTACTAAAAATCTTGGTTTTCAAGAACACAAGGCATGATAGAATAAATCACAATTACCACTTCCTTTATTTACCTTTCACATGCATCTGTGTCAGAATAACAATACTAATATAATCATAACCAATATCATGACCACAACAAAAATGTTTTTATTTGCTCTCCCCATTTCCCCGCTACTTTTAAAAAGTTGTACTATGTTAACATTGTTAGAACATTGGTATAATATGCATACTTTCTCCCTTTTATCTCCAATTTAGTCTTGGCTCTTCAAGTAATGATATATTTAACATTCGCTACTATTTTTCATTCAATGCCTCTATTTTTCCTAACTGGCTCTTTAGTGACACTTCTAGGATGTAGATTAATATTCCAATCTTGAAAGGAAGCTAAAACATAATAAAGACTAGTGGTATCAACTCCAAAGGATGAAATGTTATTTGACTTAGAGTTAACTTTTTAATTTTAACTACTTATAAGCTAACTTTTCTCCTTAGACATAAATATAATCACAATCATGGTGCCCCAAATTTTCTATAGCAAGTTACCCCTAACTCACTAAAAGTGTTGTTACTATTTTTCCAGCTAGTATGAGGTAATCGGGAAAATGTAAAGCTAAATGAAATCTATAGGACCTCATGTCATCATTTTACTTTTTATTTTTTTGGTGGTGCTTGGGGTCAAACCCAGGGCCTTATGCATGCTGGTCACATGCTCTGACACTGAGCTGCATCCCCAGCCATATCCTGCATTTTTTTTTTTTTTTTTTTTTTTTTTGGTGCTGGGGATAGAACCCAGGGCCTTGTGCTTGCAAGGCAAGCACTCTACCTACTGAGCTATCTCCCCAGCCCCATATCCTGCATTTTTGATAATGATTTCAAACTTTTTTTCACAGATGCTAGCAAGTAACAAAAGATATTTAGTTTCACAAGCTCTCTTCCTCTAATTTGGATAGATCATGCAATAAAGCAAAACCTGTTGGACAAGAACCAGAGGAGAGGAATTGTTCAGAAATAATCCTTGGACCAAAAATCTAGCCCATGAAAAATAGAGCATTATTTCTGAGCATTAGTACCGAATATCCAAACAATAAATTTGTTAATTCAAAGCAGTCGAAAAGGCATATTTATATCTGTAAAACTTGATTTTAAAAACTTAGTCTTTAAAATCTGTTTTAAGCAAAGCTGTAAGTCCTCTCCCACTATTAACCTCAGTGCAATTCTGAATCCTGTCCCTGAATTCCTCTTGTGATTCTTTTGCCACCTACAGGACAGATTAGGTGCTGGCCACCTGCATTATCCTGTGTTCTGAATTATTTTGAGTTGTAAAATGGTGAAGTACAAATATACATTGTTTCACTGTGCCCTTAGCCTTTTATAAAAGGAGTGTATCATTTATTGTTTTGAAATAACCAATATTTTAAGTTGTTGACTACCAAAGTTTCACTTGCTTTCTTAAGTGCCTCAGGCTAAGCCTTTTCAAGGCTGTATAAGGGAAAAACTGATTGACATGTTATTCTTCCCAACCTAAATTCTAACCCTACAAAAGCTTATGGGGGTTTCTCATTTCTCTTTCTTATTTTTTTTTTCCACTCAGATTTCTAAAATGTAGGTGGAACACCTGGATTGATGGTAAATCTACAGTAAAGATAGAGTTCCAGGTCAGATATTCTGAGAGATTCTGTGTCCAATGATGATGTTTGTTTTTTGTTCCTGGGTGCTAAGTGTCTTCCATTATGAGTGAACTTACTCCCATTTTTGAATGTTTATCATGTCATAATTTGTATTCTCAAACACGGATGGTATTTTAAAAAGTACTAAGAAATTCATCTTTTATTACTCAACTGTAAAAAAATCTGTATAATGGTCAGAATTTAAAATGTACAATTCTTTTTCTTTTGAAAATTGTATTAATATGGGAAATAAAGAATGGCAGGACCATTGTTTTCATTAAAATATCTACTGAGTCTGTTCTTAAATACTGATCTTGATAATTTTTTAGACAAATCTAATGTGTATTTTTCTTTTTTTCATCTCCTCCTCCTCCTCATTCTCCTCCTTTTTCCTTTTTTTCTGTGCTGGGGATTAAACTCGGCCTCATGCACACTAGGCGAGTGTTCTGCATTGAGCTTCATATGCTTTTTAAATTGTCGCCATTCAGCAACATTGTTCAACACTCTACAAGTTTACAGTTTAGCCCCTCACAAAAAAGAATCATCCTGCCCAAAATATCAAAAATGCCAAGGTTTAGAAACCCAGACTTGGCTAAGGTGAGCACCATAGAGTTACTATTGGTTCTGCTAGCCAAGGGCTTCACTGAAATTTAAGATGGAAGGGCTAGTGATCAAGCTCTGTGTGGTAGAGCACTTGCCTAGCATGCATGAGACCTTGGGCTGTGATCTAAGGGCCATTCACATACACACACAAATACTACTACTAATAATAATAAGGATGCAAATATCACACTACCTACTAAATAAATACTAAGCTTTAGGTGGCTCTAGCTGTCATGTTACGTTTGTTTCATAGTACATATGAGCTCTTTAGATTTTGAGAAGTACAGGCCAGAACGGAGGTGTTATTCACATAACCTCTGGTAACTTTTTGCTGACATCCTAAAAGGGAGAGAATCCAGGGTCACTTGAGAAGACTTAACTTTTATTACTTAAATTATCTTTTTTTGCTGGTACTGGGAATAGAACCCCATTCCGCCCACCGCCCGCCTTTTTTTTTGGTCAGGGTCTTGCTCAGTTGTCTAGGCTGACCTCAGACTTGTGATCCTCCTCCCTCAGGCTCCTGAATCACTGATATTACAAGTATATGCCATTAAACTGGGCAGATTATCTTTATTGACAAAAACATTACAGAGAAGCACCTGTGTCTGAGATACTTAAGGCTAAGAAATATTTGTCTCTTAGTAAAGAAACAAAATATTAAAAGAAATATTTACTGGGGCTGGGGAGATAGCTCAGTCGGTAGAGTGCTTGCCTTGCAAGCACAAGGCCCTGGGTTCGATCCCCAGCCCCGCCAAAAAAAAAAAAAAAAAGAAATATTTACTATTTAAAAGAAAGTAAATTTTATTACTGAAAAATCAGCTGGTATTTTAATCCTACAGATTTCAGAGACCTTATATGGGTCATAAAGCTAATCATTGCTCCAAAGTAGACTTATACAAAGCCCAATGAAGCTGAGTCACAGGGAAAGGTATTGAAGGTAGGTAAAATTATGCTGTGATTACAAATGACGCCTACGTTATTTAGATTTTCTTTGCTGTGACCAAAATACCCAATAACTTATTTAAAGGAGGAAAAAATTATTTTTGCTCATAGTTTCAGAGGTTCAGTCCAAGATTGGTTGATTCCATTACTCTGGAATCAAGGCAAAGCAGAACATCATGGTGGAAGGGTGTGACAGAGGAGTGCTACTCTGTTTTATGGTGGCAAGGAAAAAGAGAGTTAGGGGAAGGGCCGCAGGGAAATGCCCTTCCAGGGCATGTCCCCAGCAAATGATCTCCCCCAGCCTTGCGCCACCTGGCTGCAGTTACCACCCAGTTAGTCCATTCAAACTAGGAGGGATTGGTTAGGTTATAGTGCTCATAATCCAATCATTTCATCTCTGAACATTCCTACATTTATAAAAGCTTTGGGGGACACCTCATATCCAAGCCATAACAACCCTCAAATCTCACATTCTGCAAAAGGCAACTATGAGTTCTGGCTGTTCCTTCTCTAAGGCAGCCTTTCTCTTGCTTCAGAATTCCAGGCTGCTTTCATACCATGGTATTTGTGTATCACAATGTGTTTCCAATCACCCCTCACTGAGCATGCTGGACAGTTACTATTGGGTTTGGATATGAGTCGTCCCCCAAAAGTTCCTATCTTAATGCAGGAATATTCAGAGGAAAATAATTGAATTGTGAGAATTGTAACTGAATCAGTCCACTCTAGTGTGAATGGACTATCTGGGTGATAACTGTAGAGGGGGGTTGCTAAAGGAGGTGGGGCATTGGGGGCTACCTAGAATATTTTGTTCCTCTCCTCTTCCTGAAAGGAGCAGTATCCTACTGCCATGCCCCTTCCACTGCTTACCTAGGTCCCAGAATTATGGAGTATGTGAACAAGGGACTGAACCTCTTAGACTATGAGCCAAAATAAACTTCTATAAAGTTGTCCTTATCAGGTATTTTGGTCACAGCAGTAAAAAGTTAACTAACACAGTTACACAGGTCATTTCTGTCCACATCTCACTTGCCAAAGAAAGTCTCAGGATCATGAATAATGTCAAGGTTTGGGAAAACGCAATCTTATGGAGAAGAGAACTGGATGAGTTATAGTAGAAATGCCAGCCATGTAGATACAGGTCAAGTAGAGTTGACAGAGAAGATGCAGAGATCCATATGGGAAAAATATTTAAAATATGTGTGGGAAGGAGGGTGAAATATCAAAATGAGACTAGAGTTTTAGAATCATGAAGTGATATTCATTTTTGCCATGTAATTTTTGATTAATTTGCCCCCAAATTTGGAGTGCTTTTACTAAATGAAAGATCCATTAGTTTCTCAAACATAGAAAATATTTTTTGTGAATCATTCTTATTTGTTAATAAGTAATGCCAAGTGTATTCCCCATCTCTTACAAGTGTAATATACTGTTTGTGTAGCTCCATCAGAACCACTTGGGGTGATTGTTATAGTAATAACTTTTCATTTTAGGGGCTCGCCTCAGACATACAGAATTAAAATTTCTAAATTCTGATAGATTCATCAGCAAGTCATCAAAAAATATTTGATTTTTTTTTCATTTCCCATGATCACCATTTCTACAATTATTTTTTTGGCAGGGGGTGGTTACTGGGGATTGAACCCAGGGGTGTTTAACTGAGTCACATCACCAGTCCTTTATTTTATTAGAGATAGGTTCTTGCTAAGTTGCTCAGGGCCTCACTAAGTTGCTGAGGCTGGCTTTGCACTTGAGATCCTCCTACCTCAGCCTCCCAAATCACTGGGATTATAGGCATGCACCACTGCTCCTAGCCATTTCCACAATACTATTTCAAGTCATTCATTATCTTCTCTCTTGCCTGGATCCTTATAGCTATGTAATTCACTTCTGTGCATTCACTTCATGACATTATGGTCCATTTTTATACAGTAGTCCGATCTTCAATAGCATGAATTAGATTGTGCCACATCACCTCTCCACTGCTCAAGATGTTCCCAGGGCTTCCTGCTATTGCTAGAATAAAATCTAATGACTTTTCCATGCCTTTCAAAAATGCTTCATGATCTGGCTCCTGTCTACCTCTCCAACTTCATCTCACTCTGCTCTTCCCACTGATCCCTATAGTTCAACCACTCTGAACTTCAGGTTTATTAAACACACCAAGATAAAAGATCCTGCATCTTGGCACTTTCTTTTCCTTCTATTTTAAAAGTTCTTCCCAGGGCTGGGCATGGTGGCACATGCCTGGAATCCTAGCAATTCAGGAGGCTGAGGCAGGAGGATCACAATTTCGAAATAGAAGCAACTCAGCGAGACCCTGTCTCAAAATAAAAAAATAAAAAAGATTTGAGGATTAGTAAAATGGCTCAGTGGTTAAGGACCACATCAGTTCTCCATCCAAATAAAATAAAATAAAATAAAATAAAAAATAAAAAGCTTTTCCCAGAGTTTGACATGGCTGCTTCATTTGAATTCCCAGTTCAAATTTTAGCTCAGAAAGAATTTTCCTCATAACTTGAACCAAACCATTTTCCCATTTTGTCTATTGTTTTATTGTGGTTTCTTCATAGCTGTTATTAAAATTTGAAATTAACTTACATGTTTATTTTAATTTTTATTGAGTGCCTCCCTTTTAGAATCTAATTTCTTTGTAGGTATGCACCACAAAACTCCATAATATTTACAACCATGGCACAAGGTAGGCACTTAATAAATATTTCAGCTACCTGATCTGTAATGAGAGGTGTTTTTTATCCTCTTCTTTGTCTTAAGGATTGAATGCAGGGCCTTATGCATGCTAATATGCACTGTACTACTGAGTTGTACTTCAAACCCCAAGAGTTTTTTATTTAATTAAATTTATTTTTTTCCAGGTACAGTGGTGCATAACCTATAATTCCAGACTTGGAAGGGTGAGACAGGAGGATCACAAGTTCCAGGCCAGCTGGGCAATTTAGTGAGAACCTGTCTCAAAAAGTAAAAGGGCAGGGCATGTAGTTCAGGAGTAAAGCACCTCTGGGTTCAATCTTTAGTACTGCAAAAAATGAATAAATAAATTTTTAGACAATGAATAAAAACATAAAAATTGTACTTACTTATGGGGTACCATAAGTAAGTATGGTTCTTGCATACATTGCATATTTATCCCTTCAAACATTTATCATTTCTTTATTATGAAAATATTCAAAATCCTTTCTCCTAGCTTTTTAAAATATGCAATACATTATCATTATCTACAGTCATCCTATTGTGCAATAGCACATCAGAACTTTTTATTCCTAAATATAACTTTGCACCCATTGATCAACGTCTCCCCAATCTTCCCTCCTCTATCATGAATTATTGGTGACATAAAAGTATAATGCACCAGGTGCAATGGTGCACATTAGTGATCCAGGGACTAAGGAGGCTGAGGTGGGAAATCACAAGTTTGAGGCCAGTCTCAGCAACTGTCTCAAAGTAAAATAAGAAGGGCTGGGTTTGTAGCTTAGGGTTAAAACACATCTGGCTTCAATTTCCAGTAGCAGAAAAACAAAGTATCAACAACAAACCAAAAAAATAATAATACTTTCATTATATAAAGGTCATAAAAATGATTAAAAATTTTAAAACCTCAGTATTCCTGCTTAATTTGTCCTTCTCCCCCTTCCCCTTCCTCCCCCTTCACTGCCGTTACCTCCTCCCCCTCCCCTCCTCCCCCTCCCCTCCTCCCCCACCCCTCCTCCCCCTCCCCTCCTCCCCCTCGTCCTCCTCCTCCTGTACCAGGTAACTAAGTCTCCACCGCTTTTTATTTTAATTTGAGATAGGGACTTACTAAATTGCCCAGGCTGGTTCCAATGTGTGATCCTCTTGCATCAGCCTCCCAAATAGTTGGAATTACAGGTGTGGGTCTCCACACCTGACCTAGCTGAATTTCTTTATGAAACAACGTAGAAGTATAAGTTAGTAAGAATACCTCAGTGGATAAATAAGCAATGAACTTAAAGACATGGTTTTAATGGAGAAACAGCTGGTCAAATCCACATGCATAAAACATCTAGTTGCTAGTAATCAGATATTAACTTGAACACTGTATGATGTACTGTTTTTCTCTTTTAAGACTTGTGGAAAAATGCATCCTACTGTCATATTTAACTAATTAGAACAAATTTAAGAAAAAAACAAAACTTACGGATCAGAGATGGCAGCATAGCTCAGAGGTAGAGTGCTTGCCTAGCGTGTGTGAGACCCTGGATTCAATCTCCAATTCTGTGAACAAGGCCCTCAGCCATTTAGCAAGACTCTGTCTCAAAAACTAAAAAGGATGGGCTGGGGATATAGCTCAGTTGGTAGAGTGTCTACCTCGCAAGCACTAACCCCCTGGGTTCAATCCCCAGCACCACCCCCCGCCAAAAAAAAAAAAAAAACTAAAAAGGACTGGGAATGTGGTTCAGTGATTAAGCCCCTCTGGGTTCAATCCATAGTACCACCCCTCTCCCCAAGAAAAAAAGAGCAGCATAATGTCTCAGTTTGCTCATTATTGCTATCCCAGAACTTGGCACAGTGTCATGTATCTCAATAGACACAAGATAAATATCTGACAAGTAATTAGTGAACAAATTGTAGTTTCATAAGCTTAGACAAAATGTTCTTAATAAAAAATGTCTTCAAGCCAGATGTGTCTCTTCTCTTTAGAGACCTGCCAAATGAGCTGTTTTAATCAGCTATTTCGTTGCTATGACTAAATGATCTGACCAGAACAATTTTTTAAAATATTTTCTTAGTTGTCAATGGACCTTTATTTTTTATTTATTTATTCATATGCGGTGCTGAGACTTGAACCCAGTGCCTCACACACACATGCCAGGCAAGCGCTCCACCACTGAGCCACAACCCCAGCCCTGACCAGAACAATTTTAAAGGAGGAAAAGTTTATTAAAGGGCTCACTGTTTCAGAGGTCTTAGTTCATAGAAGGTCGGCTCCATTCCTTGGGGCTTGAGGTAAGGGTGAACATCATGGCAGAGTGTGTGGCACAAGGAAGGGGCTCACAGATCAGGAAGAGACAGACTACTTCAGACTACTTTGTATTTACTCTCTGATACAAAATATATATCCCGTGGCCACACCCCCAATGAACCACTTCCTCCAGCCACACCCCACCTGCCTCCAGTTACCACTCAATTAATCCCATCAGGGATTAAATTACTGATTAGGTCAAGACTCTCACAACCCAATCATTTCTCCTCTGAACCTTCTTACATTGTCTCACCCGTGAGCTTTTGGGGAACAGCTCACATCCAAACCATAGCATAAGCCAAACTACTGGACCACTTCGCTCCTAGACAAAAGTTCTGAAGTAGAGATTCAGTCCAGTGGTGCAGCTTTCATGGAAGAAGCAGTATTTCTTTTGTGTTCAGGATCATTTTGCCAACTGCTTAGTAGCCAGTCAGTTTTGAAAAAGAGATAAGGGATTATCCATGTGTCAACCAAAATATGTGGACAGAAATTCTGGTCTCAAATCCACCCCCTGAGGATAAGGTTTAAGAGTATGTATGACATAAGGAAGTAGGGCTATATAAGGTGACCATGGTAAAGGAAAAGTGTTATGGTTTGGATGAGATGTCCCCCCAAAATCTCATGTGGTAGTGCTGGAATATTCAGAGGTGAAACAATTTGATTATATGAGTTGTAATCTAATCAGTGGATTAATCCATTCAAGGGATTACTTTAAATGGATGACTGTGTGGTAACTGTAGGCAGGAGGGCATGGCTGAAGGAAGTAAGTCATTCAGGGCATACTGTGGGGATTATATTTTGCCTGTGGTTCATTCTTTCCGCGCCCCCCTTCGTACTCTCTCTTCTTCTTGGCTGCCATGAACTGACAGCTTTCTTTCACTACGCTCTTCTGCCACTATTTCTGCCTCATCTTGGGTCCAGAGCAATGGAATCACTGACCATGGACTAAAACCTCTAAAACCAAAACCCAAAATAAATTTTCCTCCTTAAATTGTCCTTGTCAGATATTTTGGTCATAGTGACAAAAAGCTGGCTAACACAGGAAGCAAAGAAATTGGTGGTCTGTGCGTGCATATTCAAACTTCATTGCTCTTCACAGGACTCCTGTTCAGAGAATGGTAGCATTAGCATGGTCTGAGAGTGGAATTTTCAGTCTTCTGATGTTGAGAGATCACCCATCACATACCTTCACAGGTCCAAATGAATGGTTGATGGTTTCATTTGGGTTGAGATAGACTTTTATAGGCTTCAAGGTACTGAAAAATGTCTCAGGTAATTGTTACCTTCATGACTCATATGTTAGAGGTGTTATCTATAGCAAAGGTATGAGTATGTGACCTCTTAAGATTGGTGGTAAAAGAAAGTAACTGAAAATAAATGAAGATGGAGGGTTTATTCAGATTTTCCCTTGGCTTCAATATTGGAGATATGGTGCTAATTTCAAAGGACAACTGTACGTTATACATTATAATTTCTGCATTTAATTTGCTCTAGATTATATAGCATAGTCGGCTGCTGAATCATCCTAGATAACCAAATAAAATTGGCTAGTCCAGGTAATCAGGTAAAATGAAGAAATTGTTTAATTCTTTATATCCAGTATGTTTGGATATACTCCTAAGCATATTTAACTTTGTCCCATTGAAACACATATAAACACATTATATATAAACCTATAATATATATATATATTTTGGGGGGGATACTAGAGATTGAACCTGGGGCATTTTATCAGTAAGCTATAACCTTTTTATTTATTTATTTAAAAAAAAATTTAAGATGGAGATGGGCATAACGTTATTCAGGTGTTGAGGATCAAACTCAGTGCCTCACATGTGCTAGGCAAGCACTCTACCACTGAACCACAACCTTGGCCCCGTCTTTTTCTTTCTTTTTTTTTTTTTTGGGTGCTGGGGATCGAACCCAGGGCCTTGTGCTTGCAAGGCAAGCACTCTACCAACTGAGCTATCTCCCCAGCCCCCCGTCTTTTTATTTTTTATTTTTCACTAAGTTGTTAAGGGTCTTGCTGAGTTGCTGAGGCTGGCATGGAACTTGTAATTCTCCTACTTCAGCCTCCCAAATTGCTGCAATTATAAGCAGGTGCCACTGTTTTTGTCAAAACTTTTTTTTTTTTCAGTGCTGGGGATTGAACCCAGGGCTTTAGTGCTTATAAGGCAAGCATTCTACCAACTGAGCTATATTCCCAGTCCCAAAACATTCTTAGTAATGTGTGTAATAAGGTTAAAGTTTTATATGTAGTGATATTGTCTTTTGAGAGTATTTCAAAGGTGAGTTCTTCAGAAAATTTGCTCTTGTGGCATGCTGGTTTTTAACTACTTTAAAAAGAGAAAAAATAACTTTCTAATTAAAAAAACTTAACAGATTAATAAAATCTGAGAAACAGAAGGTTGAATTGTGGTTGCCAGTTCTGCAACAAGCAGAATTGTTGTCTAACGGGTATAGAGTTTCAGTTCAGCAATATGAGGAAGTCCTAGAGCCTAATGTACCGTAAGGTGAATGTAAGTAATACTGTGCTGTGCACTTAAAAGTGGCCAAAATGGTAAATTTCATGTTATGTTTTTTTAAAAACCACCATTTTTTAAAAATGACAAAAGAAATTTTTAAGCCAAATACCTTGGTATATATGTACATTTTGGTGATACCGAGTTTTGGAAATTATAATTGTCAGTGAAATTTAGGAAAGAAGAAATGTCATCTTACTGGCAAAGCTCTTGAGGTTTTTAAAATAAAGTCTTTAAATATAGAGACTGAACATCACTACTCCCTGTTTCTAGTTTTTACCCACTGGTCTCTCTTTAGAATTTTTTTTTTAAACCACAGGTTGATTTTTTTTTCTTTTTAAAAAATAAGCGCATTATAATTATACATAATGGTGGGATTCATTGTTACATATTCACACATGCACACAATATAACAATAGAAGGTGGCCAATAGCATTCCTCAGTATTTCCCTTTTCCCTCTCTTTAGACTTTCTTATAAAGCTTAAAGCACACATCCTTGTTTGCTTTCTTTCCTCTTCCATTTGCTGGGTTTGTGCTGTCTTTTCGGTATTTATTGGTTTAAGCCGCCATTCAGGGTAGTATTGCCTCCATTTTAACTTAAGTACATCTTTCAGGCCCTATCACCTTGTCACATCCTCAGGTACTGGGAGTTAGGGTTTTGCCGTATGAACTGACGGGTAGGGCAAATATTCAGCCTATAATCTCTATTTATTTTTTGTGGAGGCAGGGATCAAACCTGGGGCCTCATACGAGCTAGGTAAGCACTATATCACTGAGCTACACCCCCAACCCTATTTTTAAATTATTTTATTGTATTGTTTTATTTTGAGACAGGGTCTGGCTATGTTGCCCAAACTAACCTTAATCTCCTGTGCTCCAGTGAACCTCCTGCCTCAGCCTCCTGAGTAGCTGGGATTAGATGCACAACACTACACCTGGCTAAAATTCTTTGTATTTTCTTTGTTCAAATTATTCCATGGTTTCTCTCTCCTGATTAGGCCCAGACTGATAAATCAGTTTGTGTAGCTTTTTTTCCTGATTACTTTAAATAAAATTCAATAAGAAATTTACACTCTCCCACTGAGATTTTCTTAGAAGTGGGTAGAGAATGCTGAGGTCCAGGTCAAGAAAGTAATTATGTGTTGGACTGAAGGACCCAAGTCAGTTTTTTGATTTACTTCCCTTTCTGTTTTATAAGTTAGAAATGCTGACCAGGAAAGCCTGGCATCTAGAAGAGGAAGGAATGAATGCAATGGAGGGTTTGGGGAATCCCAATTCTCTGAGCCATTCCAGTGTGACTCACATTGGCTTTTCAAGTACAGTGGACTAGAACCAGTTTGAGGGCAATGGTGATATTTTAGAGGTAAGCGATGAAGAGCTCTCTGCCAGCCCCGTCGGCTTTCTTCATCTACGCTTTCCTGAGATAAAGTTTGTCCAGCAGTGTACACTGTGCTTCCCCAGAGTAACTGCTGAAACACAGAAATGCCCTTGGTGTTTGCCAGCCTTCAATCTTCAGTTTAGTAGTCCTGCAGGCCTGACAAAGTTTTTGATGTTTGCTTTTGGGAAGCTCCACTAAAATTAAACTGATAGTTTTATTTATAATAGGCCAGTGATTCATTAAAACTAATGTTTTAGTTCCTTAACCTCAGGTCCTTATTTCCAAATTCTGATACTTAAAAATGAATAAAGAAAAAAGGGGGGCTGGGGAGATAGCTCAGTGGTAGAGTGCTTGCCTTGTAAGCACAAGGCCCTGGGTTCGATCCCCAGCACCCAAAAAAAAAAAAAAAAAAAAAAAAAAAAAAAGAAAAGAAAAGAAAGAAAAAAGAAAAAAAAGGATATGGAAATGCAGGGTTAGGGGTATAACTCAGTGGGAAAGAGCATTTGCCTAGTATGTACAAGGCCTTGGGCTTAGATCCTCAGCACTACAAAAGCGGGGAGAAAAGAGGAAAGAAAAGAGTTACAAACGAAATATACTCTTCCTGCTACAATTTACATCTGAAGTGTTCCTCAAAGACCCATGTATTAAATGCTTACTCCCCAGTTTGGCATTATTGAGAGGTGGTGGAATTTTTTAAGAAGTGGGGTCTATTGGGTTATCTTCTGATCATTGGGGGCCTGACCTTGTAACAAGTAGTGGGACCCTGCCCCTTTCTTTTTCTCTCTTCTGCTTCCCAACTGTAACAAGGTGAATTGCTTGCTCTACCACGTGCTCTTGCTGTGATGGACTGTTTCACTAAGATTGGTTGGCCCAAAAGCCATAGGGTCAACTGCATGAACTGGAAACTTTAAAACTGTGAGCCTTTCCTTTTTCAGTTAATTATCTCAGGTATATTGTTACAGGAACAGAAAGCTTACTAACATCATTGCTTCTTCCCAAACAAGATAGTTCATTTAATGTCCTTTTTTTCTTAATTTTTTTGGTACCAGGAATCAAACCCAGGGCCTTGAGCATGGTACCGCTCTACCAGTGAGCCATACCCCCAGACCTTCTAATGTATTTTTAGATGTTTCCCTGCCAATAGAAATGATACCAGCAGGGAATATCAGAGGAACCAGATTAGTTGACAGCGGAACTCTCACTACTGCCAAGTCTTCCCAGTGAAGTCCACGAGACTAGACAGTTCTTTGCTTTGCTTTATTATCTATCCAGCCACAGGTAGTACATGTCCTGTGGTTTCTTCCCATTGCCCCATGTTCTAAATGGAAAATGCCATTGTAGTTGTATTTGTTCTCCATTGTGGTACCAATAATAGGGTACTTGAAAGGTATTACATTTACAATTTAGTTGAAGATTGCAAGATCATGAGATGTCAAAACTGGATCAGATTAAGAGTCAAATAAAGGAAGAAGTATTTGGAAATACTGGACTGGGAAAATATTGGTCTTATGACATTGCCTCTAGAAAAAAAATGGTTGGAAAGAATTTTGGATTACCTCTTTTGGCAAAGGTAGGACATGCCTATTTACTGAGGATGAAGGCTGAAATAATTAAACTTTATGTACAGAAACAGGGGTATTTATGTGTACTGAAGGGTTTTTCTGATTTCTTTAAAACTTAGATTTTGATTTTTAAAACTGGTGGTAGGCTGCTGGCAGTGACACATGCCTGTAATCCCAGAGTCTCAGGAGTTTGAGGCAGGAGGATCACAAAATTGTGGCCAGCCTTAGCAACTTAGTGAGGCCCTATCTCCAAATAAAAAATAAACAGAACTGGGCATGTAACTCAGTGGTAAAGCATCTCTGAGTTCTATCCCCAGTATAACAAAACAACAGCAACAAAATTAGTATTAGGTTTTTGCATCTGTTTTACCAGAACTAATCTTGTTATCTTTGCCTCTGTCATGGGTATGAGGACAGGACAGAACAATGCCCAGATGATGTCAATAAAATCAATAAACATTTTAAGCAAAGGAAAGATAAAAAGGAAAAGGATGAGGGTGGGAGAAGAGAGAAGGGAAGACAGAGATCATTTAGCTTCAGCTTTACAGCTTTCTCTCAAAAATGAAAAGAAGCTGGGTACAGTGGTGTATGCCTGTAATCCCAGTGATTTAGGAGGCTAAGCAGGAGGATTGGGGGTTCCAAGTCAGCCTCTGCAATTTAGCAAGGCCCTAAGCAATTTAGTGAAATCCTTGTCTCTTAAATAAAATATTTAAAAAGGACTGGGGATGGAACATGAGTTAACTTGTTGAAATGTCTGCCATCATTTGTCTTTAACTAGGGTTTTGCCTCTGAGGACAGGATTCAGAATATCTGTTTTATTGTTGGTTTGCTTTCTTTCTAGTGATTGACCTCTGTGTTTGGGCAAGGCAGATGGTGGTTGCCTTGTCCCATAGCTCCTGATTTAACCTACCTAGAAGTTAAGGCATTGCATTTAATAAAAACTGAATATTGAAATCTTAGTTCCACATTCTTGGTGAGAGTAGAGTTGGCATGGGTTGGGACTATACACATCTGTAGTCTAGTTAACTGTACCATAAAAGCTGAATTTCAAGAGATAACAGGGCCACTGGAGCTACACATATGAATATTATAAAAAATGGCAGCTGTACAACAGTATGTAAAAATACTGCTGGTATGAAATTAAATGGCCAGGGTCTTGGAGTTTAGGTCACAGACAGAGAGCAATCTTAGCATGCACAGGGCGGGCAGAGAAGGGAAGGGAAGGAAAGAGTAGGGGAGATGGAGGGTGGGGGTGGGGAGGGAGAGAAAGCTGCAAGTGATGGCACATCCCTGTAATCCCAGCAACTTGGGTTGCTCCTAAGGTGGGAGGATTGCAATTTCAAGGCTAGCATGGGCAAGTTAGGGAAACCCTGTTGAAAACAAAATGAAATTGGACTGGGAATGTAGGTCAGTTGTATAGTGTTCCTGGGATCAATTTCCAGTAGAGAGAGCAAAAGTTAAATGGCATGTGAGTGGCATGAAAATGCATGTTAGTAATGACATTTATGAATGAATTGAAATTTAACTGTCACAGAGTGTGCTATAAAAGGGTAAATTCTTTTATTTTCTATAATTTAATCTGACTTTTGAATTTCCATTTGTGCTAATTCGCAGAGATACGAGAGAGAATTTAAACTTGCAATGGAAAGTGACTCAGTTACTTTTCTTTGGGGAACAGGGACCACTTTTGCTGCATTTCTCACTTGCCTCCTATCTACTTCTGAAGTATTGATTCAGTTAGGCAAAGGAACAAAGTCCAATCAGGAAGTAGAGTTCACAATTGATAGTTCAGTAGAGAATGTTTAATATGGTAAACTAATTAAAAAGAAGCTACAAGAGCTCAAAGTCTAAGAGTAACAGTAAGGTAAACACTAAGTCACTAAGAAAAGTCAGGGACTGCCTAGCAGGAAGTGGGACCATCAAGGGAAGGGCCATCTGTTTTTTTTGTTTGTTTGTTTTTCAAAGTTTCAATAAAACTTTATTAACACTGAAACCTGAATCACACATAGGTTTCCTGTGTTGAGAAATACCAATTTCCTTTCAAATTTTTAACCATGTAAAAATGCAAAAGCTGGGCTGGGGCTGGGGCTCAAAGGTAGAGTCTTGCATGTGTGAGGCACTAGGTTCCATCCTCAGTACCACATAAAAATAAAATAAAGTAATTGTGTCTACCTACAACTAAAACAAAATATTAAAAAAAAAAAAAAAAAAAAAGAGAGAGAAAGACCCCTGTGAGAACACACTGTCTGGCCTACAGTCATTTGCCAGCCTTCACTCTGGAACCAACTGTCATGCCTGTACTGCCACCCCTTGTTCACTCTGTTCACTCTGGAACCAAGGTCATGCCTGTCCTGCCACCCCCTCCTCACTGCAGAACATTCTGTGAACTCTGAAGGGAAGGGCCATTTTGCGAAGCCAAAACCACAGAAGAAATTGAGCCACTGCGAGAAGCAGAGAAAGAGGGGAAATATATCTGTCTTCTTTCCTTCTGGTATCTCATCAGTGCTTCCCATTGGCTGAAGGTAGCCAGCGGTCAGTTTGAAAGGGAAACTGGGAAACACAGTCAGATCCAGCAACATAGAGCAGAATAAGGAAAAGGGTAGGAACATGGATCTACTTGTTACTGAGCAAATGCCTACCTCAGATATATTTGGCAACAAATAACAAAGAAAACAATTGAAAATGGTTTAAATGAGAGAATACTGATTATTTTGTTTAACAGAGAGGAGGTAGGCCAGTTCCTGATTCAGTGATGCAAAATGAATCTCCCTCCAGGGCATCAGAGGAAGGGCACAAAGGGATGTCATGGACTGCAGCTGTGCTTAAGACAGGAATTTGGAGATGCAGAAAATTAGACTGAATCTCCTGAGAAATACCCATGAACCACCAACATGCAGAAAACATCCACAAACTACTGAAAGACAAAACAAGCATTCCTGAGTACCCTAGCCCATATTCTTAGCCAGTGCCTTTTGAGGGCAATGCGAAAGTGCTGAGAAAACTACTACCAAATTGTGTAATTCTGCTCTGGCTCCACCTTTAGCCCAGTCCTAGCAACCATCTCTCTATAAACATTAACACCCCACACCAATGGGTTTCTGTCTCTCCATCTGGAGATGGTCTGCATTCTCCCTTGCTTTATTCCAAAAGCTTCTCACTCTTGAGATAGCCCACATCCTCCCTTAAATGTATCTTTGCTTTCCTAAGTAAACTTTTTTCTGTCTCTGACATGCTGAAATCCTTTTCTGTAACATATGCCAAGGACCCCACTTGTCCTGAGTAGAGATTCCCCTCTCCTGGAACTCCTCTGACTTCTGTTCACATCTCAAGAACCAGAAGGTCTGTTAAAGGGCCTGCTGTGTTGACAGTTAAGGAACTCAGAGATAATTGTGGTAGAGATTCAGGTTCCACAGTGTTGGTGAAATTGAATCAACTAGGTAGGACCACAGGGCCATGGGCCCTGATGCAGCCAAGATAGGTTGGAGCTGTCTTCACCAGCAAGTTCCAGCAACAGAATGCCCAGGACTCATTACATCTCTAATTTTTTTGGTACTAGGGATCAAACCCAGGAGTACTGAGTAACATCCCCAACCCTTTTCATTTTTTGAGACAGGATCTCATTAAGATGCCAAAGCTGGCCTTGAACATTCAATCCTTCTGCTTTAGTCTCCTGAGTTGCTGGGATTACAGATGTGAACCTCATTGCACCTTAACGAGCAGCCAAAATTGGACATCTTGAAAGAAAAATCTAGCAAACATTCAAAAGAAAACATACAGGTTTCAGGACCTAGATGCCCCATCAAGTGTGTCTCAAGTTCATGTCAGCTATCCCCCCTGGCCCTCCCTTTTGTCCCTCAGCTGCCATTTTGAGGGAAGAAGGCTGAGAGGGATTGGGTGTTTTAACCTAAAGGTTTTAGACTTTTGCAACATGGCACATGCTTGTCATTCCAGAAATTCAAGAGGCCTCAGCAACTTAGCAAGGCCCTAGGCACCTCAGTGAGACCCTCTCTCGAAATAAAAAATAAAAAAGGGGGCTAAGAATGTGGCTCAGTGGTTAAGAGCTCCTGGGTTCAAACCCCAGTACAACGAAACAAAACAAACAAAAAAACCCACCACAAACAAAAGGGCTGGGGATGAAGCTCAGTGGTAGCGTGCCCCTGGGTTCAATATCTATAATGCAAAAAACAAACAAAACAAATAAATAATTGTGATAGTTTATCAAAATGGTTGCACATTTAGGGTTCCTCACTCTACTGCCCAGAGGCTGAGAACATTTTATTTACACAGCTGAACGTATTCTGAGTAAATCTGTGACGTTCCTAGTAGAATATCAAGTACTTTTTCAAATGAAATGTTGCCAAGACAGACGATTGTGTCATTTGGTAATTAAGATTTTTTTTAAGTTTAACTCTCAGAGGGTAACTAAATTTTCCTTACACCTAATTTGCTGATGGATTTTCACATATTACCAACTACATGCTAATAAGTACACTAAATGACTTCTTAGAATACATAGGAAGTAAGACAAATGTTTGGATTAGGCACAATAAAGCTAATGTTATAAAAAAATAAAGCAAATAAGGTAAAAGTCACAAAATTAATGTTGTGGATAGGAATTCCCAGTGAGTAAAGAGAAACACTCATATAAAAAATACACTTCATTTACTAAAGCATTCATAATGAGTAAGATATGAATTGAAATACTATCAAAATTGTGAAATTTGGAATCTGAGCATCATTTTATAAGGGTTTGAAAAGCACCTGAAATACCATGATCAAATGCCCCTCCCACAATGTATTCTTCCTCCTCCTAGGAAATTTGAAGCTAAAATTAGCTTTCCTGTCCTGCTTCCAGTGCACTTGCTGCTAAGAAGCAAAAAGAAGAAAAATACAAAATCTTGTAGTTTAGCAGTAGAAATTAGCTATTCATCAAATAATTGTTACTCTGGGAATCCTTGTTTTAAGATGCATATTGACCATTTGTAAGGTTTTTTCTAAATCCACAGAATTCCAAACATTCCATTTTCTATCCTCATTATAATCACTGTTAATGAAAAATTTAGTACTTTGGCAAATACCATCTTTTTGTTCTCACATTTTGATATATATATTTAAAATGTAAATTAGTTGACAGCAAAATTCATTATATCTCCATAATGCTTAACCAAGAGCTGTCAAAACTAATAATAGCAAATTTGAAAAACTTAGTTTTTATTTGCGATTTGATAATTGGGCAACACCTCATTCCATAAAATAGGAGTGTTCCAATGAATTGAGCAGAGGAATTTGGTTTTATAGACAGAAAAAAGACAGTGGGAAGCTGAAACAGGAAAAAGGGGACTGGTCAGTTCCGTTATTTTCCTTGTAAAGATTAAAACACAGTTTTGCTTATTGTACAGGCTAAAATTAGATTTTTGGTAATCTGGCTACTATGTCTCTCCTAATTTCTTCCAAGGCCAGATAAACACCTTGTTTTCAGCACAGTGGTGTGGAACTTGGCGACTCCATTTTGGCCTTCTCTGGTGGACCTAGTGTGTGTGCTCAGTCCAAACCATCTCCTATACTTTTTTTTTTTTTTTTTTTTTTTTTTGATCCCGGGACTGAACCCAGGGGCACTTAACCACTGAGTCACATCCCCCGCCCTTTTTTATATTTTATTTAGAGACAGGGTCCTGCTAAATCGCTGAGGCTGGCTTTGAACTTGAGATCCCCCTGCCTCAGCTTCCCAAACTGCTGGGATTACAAGTGTAATTCTGGCTCCTATACATTTTATTTAACCATGCCAGGGACAATAAACGGCAGTATTGAATAAACAACCCTTTAAGTGGCTTCTATTTATACTTCATTTAAACTATAATTAAGGGCTTTAACAAAGGATGGTAATGAAATTATTTTCCCCAGATTTTCCTTACCTCCTTTTTCAGCTTGTTGTGTTAGGTTCTCAAACACTTACCAATTATGAGATTTATCTGGGAATTAAGGGCTCATTAAAATTTTTTTTGTATAAATGCTGCCGAAGTGAGCACAAAAATAAAAACATACTTGGTGAAATGAAAGATTGAGGCTCCTACCTCCTTTTCTTCCAAGATATCAAAAACCAACCTCCTCCCCCGCAAAAAACTTCTGAGGTGTTGGTTATAAGACTGTGAACATGACTAGTCACCACTTCAGAATCAGTCACATTGCGTTTAAGGCAAAAAACTGAATCTCTGTACAGCGCAAGGAATCGTATTTTTAACTAACCCCAGGGTTAAAAATCACATAATAAATATCACTTGTTTCATAACACATTTTTGCAAGGTCAAAACACTGTAGCAACGGCAAACAGTTAAGAACAAATCCTCAACATCAGAAATATATTTTGAAGAAAAATCCCTGGGAAACCTGAAGAATTTGCTAAAAACGGTAAGAAACGGGATCCCCCTACCAAGATGCTGGGGGCGTGTGCAGGTACCAGGCCGGCACCCAGCTGCTGACGTCACAACCTGCCGAAGGCGCCACGCGCGTGTTGCTATGGAGGCCGCCCCCGTCACCCCGCCCCTCCGCTCTGGGCCTGGTACGCGAAGCCCTCCAGCGTTCGGTGACCGGCCCGGCAGGCTGCAGGCAGCGCTATGCCACGGGAGAGCTGCTGGCGGGGGCGATGGGATCCCGGTGCACCATGAGCCTCGGGTCCCGCCCCTTCTTGGGCCGATGAGCACTGCGCACAACGTTCTTCTTTTGCCCTGGGGCCTCGGTTGCGAGGGCAGCAGCGGCTGGACGAGAAGCCCGACGGCGACACAGGGTCACCTCTCCACGAACCCGCGACGAAGAAGCAGCTCAGCCCACAGTGCCGCTCCGGGGCTCAGAAGTAAGGGTCTTCGCTCGCGGAGGCGGGGCGGGGACGCTGGGAAGTGGACTGGGAGCGGGAAGAGCGGCGGGAAAGGGTGGGTTGCGGCTGGGGAGGAGAAAGAACCGAGGGCAGGTGTGAGGAGCTGCCCGACAGCCAGGAAGAGTGAGGCCACCGGCGACGAATGAGGTACGGGGCGGGACCGCGGCCGGGCCTCAAGCTCCGTTCGCCAGTGGCCTTGAGCAGGAGGCGGGCTTGGGGGTGGGACGTAGTGTCGTTGCCACTAAGAGGGGCTGGCTTTTGACTTGCGCCGGGGCCCAGATGGAAGCGCCAGCGAAACCAATCGCGGGTTCCTGCGCCGGGTCTCCTGCACCACCTCTCCTGCACTACCTCCGCGACCTGAAGGCGGGGGCAGAAGGGGTGGCCCCTGGCCCGGCGCGTGCTGCCGGCGCGCCGCTGCGTTCGGCCCCGCCCCCTCGGAGTCCCGCCCCGGGCCCCGCCCCCTTCCTGGCGCGAGCTTCTTCCTGACGCGATTCCCCTCCCCCCCGGGTCCGCGCAGGGAGTCGGGCCCCGGGCCGCCACCGCCACCTCGACCGCTGCCGCCGCCATCGCCTAGTTCTTCTGCCCCCGTCATGGCCGAGGAGCTGTCCGCGGCCACGTCCTACACCGAAGATGATTTCTACTGCCCGGTCTGTCAGGAGGTGCTCAAAACGCCCGTGCGGACCGCGGCCTGTCAGCACGTGTGAGTAGACGCCCCCTCCCCCGCGCGGTGCCGGGTGGTCGTTTGGGTCCCTCATCCGGCCCCCGACTCGCGACTGCGGCCTGGAGGGAGTCGAGCCCCCGCGGCCTGTCTGAGCGCCGCTCGCCTCGGGGGCCTGTTCGCGGCGCGTCAGAGCCCCGGGCAGCCCTTCGCCCGAGGCCCGGGCCCGCATGCCGCGCCCCTCAGCCCGAGCTCTCCGTCCTGGTTTCTCTGGGCTTGGCGCCCCGGGGCAGGGGTCGGGCCCTCCGGTGGCGTCCTTAGGCCGGGAGGCCCGGGTCGTCCCGGCAGGCCCGGGAGGAATTGCAGGGAACGTGGAGCCTTTTTGTTTCCTAGCAACCCGAGTGCAGGCGGGGGTGTCGAGTGTCAAACCCGCGAGTGCCCGCACGGGCCGCCCGCCGGCCTCCTGCTTCGCTTTCAAGTTTTTTCTTCCTCTTTCAGAACCTTGGCCTGTCCCTTCTTTGGTCCAAGAGCTCTTAATCCGCCTTTAGCCCTGCTTCACAGGCCACCCTTGGATCGGTTTTGTTTCATTTAAAATTCCAGTAATCTATTAGAATGGTCTAAAATGAATTTTCTTCTCTCATGTTAGAACTGACAGGATTTCCGGATATTGAAGTGATAGTTTCCCTTTGTGTTACCCTTCTGTTCATTATTACTCGGTTACTACAAGAGTGGAGGTAAGAAAAGAAGAGTTCTGTGATGAGGAATGGACTGAAGATGAGGTACTAATTCTAGGGGTGAGGGAGAACACAAAGGGATTAGGTGAGGTCACATGGTGCTGTTTAGGTATATTTATAGGACAACCTCCATCATTTTGTAGACTACCAGAATGTCAGCAAGGATTGGAAGGAGACCTTCTTGAAAAGGTATATCCTGCACTGACAAACCTGGCTGATGACCAGAGTCCCTGGGGAGCTTTTTAAGTAAACTTAAAATTCCCGGGCTCCTTTCCAAACTTGCAAAAGAATTTCTGGCAGGTGGGGACTGAAAGTATTTTCATTAAAAAAAAAAAAAAAAATTGAGTCAGACTTAAGTTCTGTGCTTGTAGACACAGAATTGAACAAGTTTCTAGACATATTTCTCTTTTCACTTTTTTTTTTGAGAGTTGGGGTTGTATAATTTTGTCAAGAATAGGTAGAATTTTGGGTCCCTAATCATAAATGTTACTACTGATGATTTTTTTTGACGGTCTGCCCTGTTCCTCTACCTTAACTGCACTATTATATTCCTCTATTGTGCTGATTGTGTGAGCCAAGAATGTGTGACTTTTCATAATAGAAATGTCAATTATGTTTTGCATCTTAAATGCCTTCATTATTTGGTGCAACAAATACGGTTGTTGGAAAGTATTTTAAGATGTCTAGGGCAAAGTGTAGTCTGTCTTTAATTCATCTTTATTATTATAACTTGATGCCTTATATTTAAGAAGAAATAAGTTCTGTGATGACAATGAGAGAAAAGAAAAGGAGGAGAGCAGGCAAGGTGAGAAGTTATAGTAATTGCTAACTCTGTGTGCATGTATCTCTCTTCTGGATAGAATTTCAGCTATCCTTTGGGTCATTGCTCTCACAGAACTCATTGTAAATTTTAGCTTCCCTCAAAATTCCATGTAGATTGCTTTAGTCTACTTCCCTTGTGGTACATTTGAAATCACGAACTATAATTTGACTTGACCTCAAAGCTATAGAAAAGAGTGGAGATGATTGTTTTTTAATCCAAGGCCATTCTCATATCAGCTCATTGGGTTTTGAGGCTTCAGTGTGACCAGAGTAGCCCTCTACCTTCACTCTCCCCCACAGTTGCTTTATAGTTCTGACTAAAAAATTAATTAAAAATAGGCAGAGGGAACAAAAATTTTATTTGGAAGGAGTGGTAATTGTGGAACAGGGTCTTGATTGACTGGAAGGAGTTTTCTGGGAAATAAGATTAAGGGGAAGGGTTACTGGATATTAAATGCAGGGCATTGCAATATGCTAGGCAGGCATTCTGCTGAGCTACTTTACCAGTCCTAGAATTATTTTTAAGTAATAAAGTTTACTGTGCCCTTTGCCCTTTCTCTTTCACTCAAAGGACAGAACTGTGCCTTTAAATAAATTAATATTTTGTCACAAATTCAGTTTTTTTGTTTGTTTGTTTGTTTGTTTTGTTCCAGGGATAGAAGCCTGGGCCTCATGCATGAGCATTCCCAGCCCCCAAATTAAGTTTTTGGTTTTTTTTTTTTTTGTGGTGCTGGGAATTGAACCCAGGGCCTTGTGCTTACAAAGCAAGCACTATACCAACTGAGCTATATCTCCAGCCCCCAAATTAAGTTTTGATTCATAGGTAGAAAGGGATGAGATAAGAACTTCATTCTGGGTCTGTTAGAAAATAAAAACAAATTTTCATTGACCTCCCAATGAGAGGAAGGGATTCATCCACTGACTTTTCTACTCAGAGCAGCAAATTCATTGTTATTAAAAACTTTCCTAAGGACTGGAGCTACAGCTCAGTAGTAGAACATTTGCCTAGCATGTTCAAGGCCTTGAGTTCAGCCCCCAGTATTGAAAATGTATACACATACACACACACACACACACCTGTGTGTGTATATATAGGGAGAAAAAGAGATGCTATTGAGAATAATTTTACTAAAGAATTTAGTCCCCGCTTGTTCTTTCAATCAAAAAAAGTACATAGCTAAATCAACTTACTAATACAGGGACAGTTTTCTTGGGAAATACCTTAATTAGGTCTACATCATATGTAGAGGCAAGAAGGTACAGAGGATGACTCTGTATCCTGACTTCATAGTTTGGAGCCAAAGAATGTCATAGAGATAAAGCTTAGAGATCCTGGCAGAAACTTACGATTAAACTAATTTGAATGTTTTCCTCAAAACCAGAGAGACCTATTAAATAATTTTTGGCAGGGGAGCAGCGTGATTACATTTCCATTTTAGAAAGTTTATGTTAGTGTCGGGGTTCAGCTTGGCAGTGTGAAGATGTTGAATACACTTTGGTGTGTGATGGAGAGAAGTGATTAGAAAATGAACTAAGGCAGTGATAGTGGAAATGGAGAGAAGAGACTCCTGACATTTTAAGATCATTATGTAAAGTCTGATGTCCCATAATTAGATGTATATACTATATAGAGATCTGGAATAAATGGAACTAAAGTTATGGGTGTGGATGTAGTCACTGAGGGAGGTATATATGTTGAAAGGAGGAAGGCTGGATAGATAAAAACAAAGTGTTGGAGAATACTTAAATATCAACTAGAAAAAAGTATACTCTGAGAAGGAATGGACAGAATCATTGGAAGAAAACTAGGATTGAACATGACAGTGGAGACTGAGATAAGTACTTTTAAGAAACCAGCAGCGTCAGGTGCCTCAGAGTGGTCAGATAAAATATTTTGAAAAACATGTAAAGACAAATTAAGAATATTAACATTGAGCAGGTATTCAAAATAAGACTTCAGAGGAAAGTGCACAATGTCATAGTGGTAAGATGTTTATCTCTCGATGTATTCCATTAAAACATTAAAATCTCTAAAGGTTTTTTTAAACCTTTACTTGCACTGTTCTGAACAGTCAAGGAGAAATACCTCTCAGATACCATTTAGAAGTAAACTACAATCCCAAGAAAATTTTATATAACAAGAAATTTGATTCCTTGCAAACTTTATTTTGTTTTTCCTTTTGCAGTATTAGGGATTGAACCCAGTAGCCTGTCCATCCCCAGCCCTTTTTTTTTTTTTTTTTTTGAGACACAGGATCTTCTAGCCTTGAACTTGTGATCCTTTGCCTCATTCTCCAGTTACTGGGATTACAGGTGCCACTGGACCCAGTGATTCATTACAAGATTCTTAAAAATGGCAATCAAATCTGTATTTACTTAAGGCTATCTCTGTAAAAAAGATCTTTTAAAATAAGTTAATTTAAATTAGCTTCCACTTCTCATTCAGCACAAATTTGCATGATTTCCTAAATTGACCTCCTTGCGTTATCCAGTCCCTGAATATTCAGGTTATATTTCTTAAAATTTGAACAGCTTTATTGGTATCTTATCACTGGAGTAGTCATGTTCTAAATAGATACTTTAAAAATTTATTCTTTCCTATAGACTTGTGACAATGTTGAAAGTTGGGCTTATATGGGTTCTTATTGATTTAATAAGTGGTTGCTTTAATTTATTTTTTCCTTAGGAATTTTAATACTTTATTTACATTTATATTACATTTACAGAGTGGCATAATTTTTAAACATATGTGCTATTTATATAACAGAAGATAGACTTAATTTTTAGTCCTGAAGACTTGATTTTTTATTTTAAGTGTAAGTTATCTTGGGGAATGATTTTGAGTGTAGACTAGGAAGATAAAAGGTACCATATTTTTTATTTATGATAAAGTCAGGAGCATATTGGGTGAGAATGTTATTCTTTCCCAATATCTGTTGATCAGCCTTTGTTGGGTGAATAAATAAGAACAGATTGATCTGGCATCTGCTAATTTCCAGAGACATTTAAAGATAACCTTTTAAACGGTTTCAGGGTAATCTATTTTAAAGTTTCCTTTGATATGTGAAAACAGTTTAGTAATTACTTGTTGTTTTTAGTACCTGGGATTAAATTAATCCCAGGGACTCTTAATCACTGAGCCATATCCCTAGCCCTTTTTGTTTTATTTTGAGACAGGATCTTGCCAAGTTGCTCAGGGTCCCAAAGTTGCTGAGTCTGTCCTTGAACTTGTGATCCTTTTGCCTCAGCCTTCCAAGTTCTTGGGATTATGGGCGTGTGCCACCACATGGGCTGTTTTAGTAATTCTTGATTTGTAGCTCACCCCCCCATACTTTTTTGAAATTTGCTCTGCATAGCAGATTTATCTTGTCAAGCTCAAACGGAGATGAGCATAAATAGGTTCCCCACCTCCCCTTTTCAGTATTGTAGGTCAAACCCAGGAATATATACCTGGCCCCTTTTTAAAATTTTTAAAATTTTGAGACGTTCTCACTGAGTTACTCCTGACTCAGTCCTCTGAGTAACAGGTATGTGCCTCCACATCCAGTGAGGATAAGCAATTTATATCTGAAGAAGCGTGCTTGGTGGTACAGAGGAAAGAACAGTAAAATTGGGAATAAATAACTCAATGACTTTCTTGTATGTCTCTTAACCATAACTTTTAATATAACAATTATAGGAATCAGATGATTTGACTGATATGAAGTCACTAGACTATAAGCTTTATAAAGACAGCAGCCCATATCTACTTTGATGTACCTGAATCTATTAAACATTTCAGTATTTATTGAATAAAGAATGAATTGGTTTGTGTTAGGATACAACACAGCTTAACTAGCCGTATCAGTTGGTCAAGTCAATTTAACCCCATTCAAATTTTCTTGTACATAAAAGAAGATTAGAAACATCCTCTATTTTCGCAGGGTTTTTGCATGGACCAAATGAGGTAATGTTTGTGTATCATAATCTTATATTTGTGTTTTATATTTTTCAAAACAAATATATAAAATTAGTTTAATAACTATAACATCTAATACCACAAGTTAGGTTGCTTTTGAAAATCAAAAGAAATCTTTTGTTTTGTTTTGTTTTTGGTTTGGATATTTAAGCCAAAGGAATTATGAATAGAGAATTGAGTCATATGACTCAGTATTTTAAAGGTTTAAGGGAAAAATATAACTGTTCCTCAAACCGTTAATCTTACTTATTTTCCAGAGTTATGTATATAAACAAGATTGTAAATGTATTATTTTCCTGTTTTTCATACAAAGGACAACATTCTGCACACATTCTTTTGTGCCTAAATGTTTTCATATACTATCTTAGAGATTATTCTATATCAGTACATAAAAGGACCACCTTAGCCAGTCATGGGGACTCATGCCTGTAATACCAGGACTTGCGGAGTTGAGGCAGGGGATTTTTAAGTTTAAGTCCAGGCTTGGCAAATTAATGAGACCTTGTTTCAAAAAATGCTGCAACAAGTACAATTGTGCAATTGTCCCAACATCTGTGGGGGATGCCTTCCAAAACCTCTAGTGAGTGATGATCCTGAGCACAGTACTTTCTTAATCCCTCCCAACCCCCGCCTCCCCAGTACTAGGGATTGAATATGCTAGCAAGCACTCCCACCACTGAACTGTGCCGCTAGCCCCTTTAAAAGTTTTATTTTCAGAGTTTTGCTACATTGCCCAGCTGGGCTCAAATTTGGGCTCCTCTTCTCTTCCAGTAGCTGGGATCACAGGTGTGCACCACCTTGCCAGGCTTGAGCCCTATACTTCCTGGTGTGACACATTTCTATCAGTTGGAACATGTTTTCTGTTTATATCTTCCATTCACAAATTTTCCATCTTAACTAAGTAATTATGCACTATGGCTATAACTTTTGCTATTTGAGATGTGATAGCAAAATTAGCACCAATTTCTTTTCCTTCAGGATTTTAGGGATAGATTTCTTAGATCTTATAACAATCTCAGCATTGGCATATACTTTTTTTTTCTTATTTCACTTGCTAGAAGCACTTTATGACTTTTTTTTTTTTTTTTTTTTTTTGCCACATGTAAATTGTCAGCATCACTGTTTTTGTGCTTTGGGGCTATTTTTAAGTAAAATAATATTATTTGATTGCAGGTACTACCATATTCAGTAGTTGATCTTATAACCAAGGTAGCTGTGAAGTAACTAATGAGCATAGTGTATACAGTATTATATTGGATACAGGGCTTGGGAAAAGGATGATTGATGTCCCAGGTGGGCCAGGGTGAGATTTCATCATACTATTCAGAACATCGTGGTTGGGCTGGGGATGTAGCTTAGTGGTAGATAGCTTGTGTGTGTGGTTGAATCCCAGTTGCTGCAAAATAAATAATACAAAATTTAAAACTTATGATTTATTTCTGGAAGTTTGCATTTAATATTTTTCGGCTGCAATTGACTGTGGGTAATTGAAATGGCGGAACCTACAACTATGGGTAAAGGATAAGGGGGACTTCTGTATATATATCATTTTACTCCAAAGAGTTCTTCCCATAAGATAAATCTAATAGGTTCAATTGCTGAGTCAGGAAGGGTAAATACAAGGGAATTTGTCAGCTGTGATTATAGCTCTAGTGAAGTGTGTGGTATATGAAAAATGCTTACAGTTTTGATTTGAGGACTATGCATTATGTGTCTTTGGGTTAAAGGATTTAATAGGTTTTGGATTAAAATAAGCTATATTGACATTCATTGCTTTAGCAAATATTAGCAAATGTCTGTTGGTGCTGTTTTTAGTGCTGGGATGCTGTGGTGAAAAAATAGGTATGATTCCTTCCCTCTTGGAGCTGGGTGTTGGTGAGATATATTTTAATTAAAATAAGCACTCAGGGTGTGATTACAAATTCATTTGTGGTTGGAGAGAAAGAGAAAGAGTATGAGGGGGGACCACATCTAGTGTGGGTTGGTGGGTTAATAAGTGGGTAGTCATAGTCCCTTTCTTGGGGAAGTGATATTGCTGCTGAAATCTAAGTGATGTGTGGGTGTTAATTTGTGGAATGCTTTGTATATAGAACATTCTGTGAAGAGGATCTGAGCATAACCCTTGAGGTAAAAGGGAATATGCAGGACCTTGTATTTTCATGACAAAAGTATCTTCTAGGCTTTTATAGAAACCTTTTATAGGCTCCTTAATTTTTAGTTTTTAAGCCTTAGTTTACTCATTATAAAACAAAGGATTTTTTTTTTTTAAGATTCTAATAATTGAACCTAGGGCCTTGTGCATGCTAGAGAGCGCTCCACTACTGTGCTACATCCCCAGCACTTTTTAAATTTTTACTTTCAAATGGGGTCTTGCTAAGTTGCCCAGGCTGGCCTTGAGTTTAAGATCTTCCTGCCTCAGCCTCCTGAGTAGCTGGGATTGTAGACCTGTGCCATGACTGAAGGAATTTTTGAAAAATATTTTCTTATTTTTAAGAATTTAATGCAATGTACTTGGGGTCCCTGCTTGGTATACATTAAGTACTCAGTAAATGGTAACTGGTATTTTTACAAAAGTATATCCACATTTCATTGTCTTTGTAAAATTGTTTTTAAAGCATTTTTGTTTAGTTTAATACAGTTGACAATGGTACCTAGATTTTTTTTTTTGTGGTACCAGGAATTGAACCCAGGACCTTGAGCTACAATCCTTTTTAAAATTTTTTTTTATTTTGAGATAGGGACTTACTAAATCCTTAGGGCCTCTTTTTAAGATGCTGAGATTGGCTTTGAACTTGTGTTCTTCCTACCTCAGCCTCCTGAGCTGCTGGGATTAGAGGCATGTACCACCTAGCCCAAGAAGAAATCATTTAAAAATTTATTGCTTTACTTGCTAACAAAACTGTGTGTGTTATTTCATATTAAATTTGTTATGTAATTATGTTGCCATTCACATCATAGGTGCCTCTAAGATCGTGACTGTAACTATGTAGTGATGATAATTGTGATAGCTTGTTATTTTTAACTTAAATTATTTTTCTATTCATTTATTGCTCTTTTGAATATTATTACATTTCAGACTTGAAATGATTATTTTGATGAAGTTGTGATGTTTAATTCTATTCTTTAAATATTTTTAAAAATGGTCTTGTTTTTGGACCATCTGCAATTGAATTATACCACATTTCCATTTGAATCTTAGGTAATTTGCCATTCTTGTTCAGTTAATTGCGATGTTTTTTAGAGGGGATTCCTTTGCCATTGTCTTATGTATCTTTTTAGTATATTTAAATTATTAAAAAACTTGATTCTTTAAGGATTCTTTAATTTCACTTACTGATTTTACTGTTAAGCACAGTTTAATATGACTTAATTTTGGGATGAGTTGGGGGGAACATAGCATATACCCATAAATCTGTACATAGGTGTGCTTGCACATCCAGTTTGTAGGAATTTTTTTCACTTTTATTGTCAGTTGTATACAAAGTACTGAATACGTATTTTTCAAACGAAGGTGCATTTAAATACATAGACATTTTTAAAAATCTGGTAGTTTAAGCTTATAATTTTTTTCTTGTATAATCTTTTTCTAAAATTAAGCATTTCAAGGTCTGTGTGGATCTGCAGTTCTTGTGCAATTTTATTTTCATTTTTTGTTTGTGTGTGTGTGTGTGTGTGTGTGTGTGTTGTTTTCTTTTGTGGTACTTGAGATTGTACCCAAGGCCTTTTGCATGCTTGCTTGTATGCTAGTCATTTGCTGTACCACTGACCTACATCCCCAGCTTTTATTTTCCTTCTTTTTTTCTTTAAAGATGGGGACTCCCTAAATTGCCCAAGACTGGCCCCAAACATGGAATCTTCCTGCCTCAACCTCCTTAGTAGTTGGGATTACATGTGCAGCTAGGGAATGACAGGAGGATGACACTGTTCCTGGCTCCTGTGCAATTTTAAGAAATACAGAGAACCTCTGTATTCTGAACCAGTTTTTCCCACTGGTAACATCGTGTAAATATCAGAACCAGAGTATCTAAATCAATAAAGATACAGAACATGTCCATCATAAAGATATTTCACATTGCTGATCATAGAGGTACATGACTATAATCCTAGCTACTTGGGTGTCTTAGGCAGCAGGATTGCAAGTGCGCAACTAGCTTCAGCAGCTTAGGGAGACCCTGACTCAAATTTAAAAAAAGGAGGCTACAGATGTAGCTCAGTAGTTAAGTGCTACTGAATTCAATCCCCAGCCTTCACCCTCCAAAAAAATGTATCACATTGCCTGTTTGTAGCCACCTCCAGCTTCCCTTCTTCCCCTATCCTCTTTAACCATTGGCAAACACTAATGTTCTTTTTGTTCTGTTTCTGTAATTTTGTCATTTCAAGAACCTTAAAGGGCTGGGGTGTAGCTCATCAGAGGCCCTGGGTTTGATCTCCAGTATTGCAACAGCAATAAAAATCTTATATATTGCCCCACTGTATAAATGTAATGAAACCCATTTAATTATAAACCATAACAGATGAATTATATGATGATGCAAATTATGTATATGTCAGTATATCTGTTAGAAAAAAGAATGTTACGTAATGCTGACTATATTAATGTTATAAATTGAATTAAACAAATCTTGGATTTATTTTTTCACTGAGCAAAATTCTGTAGAGATTCAAGTTGTTTTTTGTATCAGTAGTTCTTTGCTTTTATTGCTGAGTAATATTACATGGTATGGCTATACCACAGTTTGCTAAGCCATTTACCCCTTGAGGAAGTCTGAAGTGGTCAATTTTTGACTATTATAAATAAATTCTGCTGTAAACATTTGTGGGCAGGTTTTTGTGTGAACATAAACCTTCATTTTTCTGAGGTAAATGCCAATAGTGTAATTGTTGGTTATATGGTAGTTGCATGTTTAGTTTTTTAAGAAAGCGCCAAATTGTTTTCCATAGTGTCTGTACCTCTTATTACTGCAGTTTCTCTGCATCCTCACCAACTTTTTGTGGTATTATTTTAAATTTTTAGCCATTTTGATAGGTGTTAGTGATATCTTCTGGTTTTAATTTGTATCTCTCTAATGTCAAATGCTGTTGAACATTATTTGATATGCTATTTGCCATCTGTTTATCTTAGATAAAAATGTCTTCATGTCTTTTGTCCTTGTTTTAATTGTATTGCTTGGTTTTTTAACTGTATTTTTGAGACTTCTTTACATGTTATAGATATTAGTCCTTCATCAGATAAATGATTTACAAATATTTTTTTCTCAATCTGGGGTGTTTTATTCATCTTTTTGTATATAGGATAAAAGTTTAAAAAGTCTAAGAGGCTAAAAATCTGTCAATTTCAGAGGGCCAAAATCAAGGTGGTAGCAGGGCCGTCTTCCCTTCTGAGGCTCTAATAACACGCCAGATCTCTGCTTCCACGTTCACATGATTTCTCTGTGTCAAATCTCCGTTTGCCTCTCATTTATAAATATATTTAGGATAGCAATAGGGCTTTTGAATAAACTTGGCTAATTAACCTCATCTCAAAATCCTCAATTGAATCAGATCTCTTTCCGTAGGTAATAGTTCCTTTTCTGGGAAACTTGAAAGTGCATATATCTTTGGTAACCTTTATTGAGTTTAATACCATCTATGATCTGTTTTGAGGTTTTTTTGTTTGTAGTGTGCTGGGGATCAAATTCAGGGCCTCCAGTATGCTAGGCAAATGCTCTACCACTGGATTAGTTAGCCCTTGAGTTAGTTTTGTTTAAGGTTGGAAACAGATTGAGGTTCATTTTTTTGCTTATCATGTCCAGTTGTTGCAGCATCATTTGTGAAAGCTATCTTCCATTGAATTGCTTTTGTAGTCTTTGTAAATCATTTTTGCAACTTAAGATATATTTTTGCCAGCCTCTGGACTCTTTAAAAGTTTGAGTATCTACTTAATAGAGATTTAACAGAGCAGCTGCTTTTAAGAAACTCTTGTTTTTGATGGTGTGGGGGATTAAACCCAGGACCATTTTTAGAGTCTTAAATTAGTTTTGTATTAATTACTTTATTATATAGTTTATTTCAATTGGAAATGTTGATATTTTTCCTTCATGTCTTTACATTTTAAATTAAGTCCTAAGTTGATTTTAAACCTGCTTGCTTTATTTCTTATATGAATGTTTTTCATTGTGTTTTAGACAAAATTTCTATAGTAATTAATATTTGAAGAGTTTGTATTATAATTCATTCAATTAACTCACTACATAATTTTGTGGGATTAATTTAGAAGTTTCTTTTCATTTTTGGTACTGGGAACTGAACCCAGTACCACTGATCTACATCCCCAACCCTTTTAATTTTTATTTTGAGACAGGGTCTTGCTAAGTTGCCAAGGCTGGTCTCAAACTTGTGATCCTCCTGCTTCAGCCTCCTAAGTCACTGGCATTGTAGGCATGAGCCACTGAATCTGACTTGCCCAGCTTAAACATTTTTTATTTTGTTTTGATTTTAAAGGAGGAAAGATTTATTTAGATTTGTGGTTTTAGTCCGTTGTTAACGGACCTGTGGTAAGGCTGCATAGCTTATCTCGTGACTTGGAAAGATGGGGGCGGGCCGTGCGGAAGAGTGCAATCGCCCAGCTTAGATTTTTCTTTCTTTCTTTTTTTTTTTTTTGCGGTGCTGGGGATTGAACTCAGGGTCTTGTGCTTGCAAGACAAACACTCTGCCAACTGAGCTATGTCCCCAGCCCTCAACTTAAACTTTTTAACATGAATGCATTTATAACCAATATATAACCAATATATAGAGTATTGTTTTGGGTGCATGATATATGAAGGCTGTCTCAATCCCACTTTTTCCATAAGCTCTGTGGTTATCTGATTTTTACATGGTGCAGTGATTTTTAAGAACACATTATTGGGTGATAATAGAACTGTGTTGTGTTATAATAAATCTTGTAATAGATCTTTCACATTCTGTATATACTAACATTTCCAAGTCTATGTATGTATCCACATTTTTGTATCATTCAAAAGAAAGTTTGTATAGACATTTAATTCAAGTAACCTTAAGAGAGAGATTTCATATGAATAAAAGAAACAACCATGAACTTTATAACCACTCTTGTCAGACTGAAGTCAATGGCAGGGGCATGTGCAAACTGTACAGTCTGACTTCTTAAGAGTTGAAATATGGCAGCCTAGAATCATTCCTGGTGGCTAGTTAATCCCCAAAGAGTAAATATGGGTGAAACTGATGATTTTTACAATCTGTCAATATGAATCAAAAATCTCATTCTGGAGATTGTGAGGTCCAAGATTGAAGGACTGCATTGAATAAGGGTCTTCTTGCTGGTGGAGACCAGAGTTCCAAGACCACTCAGGGCATTGAATGGCAAGAGGGTGCCTGGAGCTTTCATTTTTTGATAGATATAGGATCACAAATTAATGGAAAAAATGACTAATGAAGGTGGTGTTTGGGCAGCTTTGCATGTGAGATCACTGTATACATATTTTTATGTGGATTAAGAAAATCACATTTTTTAATTCATCTAAAAATATGATGAGCAGAGCTTTAACTTTTTAGTAAGAAATGCAGGGGAATGTCTGATCTTAAAATGGCAAAGTCTTGACTGATAGATCACAAACTGAAATTTTAGGAAAGGGTGGTGAATTTAGACTATATTAACATTTAAAAATTTTCCATATCAGAGGATGACAGACAATGTTAAAGACAAATAATAGAATAAATAGTGATGTGGTTCTTTCAACTACAACAGATTGTATCAGAGTAAATTTGGTTTATATATGCTTTTTTTCCACTCAGCATTAATGTTTTGTTCCATCATCAAAAGGCAGTGGAAGCAAAGTACACTAAAAGTAGTTGAATATAATCAGCCACAGAATTAAACATTACCACACAGAATGCCCAACTATTATCTTCTTGGTTCAATTTGCTCTTGAGTTCTTGGAATACCTGTTGCATTGTTCTCCTTTCCTTTGTGCATTTTACATCTGTTTGCATAATTTGCCAGCTTCAACTATTTATTCCTCTGCCCCTTTTTAAATTCAGGGTAAAGTGTTTATTAGAAATGTAGTACTTTTTAAATGTGTTAGTGTGTTTATTAGGATTGTTCGAGCTTTTGTTAGAACTTTGACAAGGTTATACAGATGGTTTACTCCAACAGTTGTTTTTTCCACAAACCTTATAAGTTTTAGTGTTCAGTTATACAGAATGCAAAAAATTTCAGTATGTCATATGTTGTATAATATCAGAAATTCCTAAAGCACATACAGCAAATGATTTTAATATCTAGAAGTTAGGATTCTAGGTTGTAGATTATTTTGTGTCAGAACTTTGAGCGCATCATTCCATTCTTTTGTCATCTGTAATTGCTCATGAAGTGTCGTGCTGATCTAATTTTCTTTCTGTGGTCTATCTTTTACTCCCTCTCTGAAAACTATTAGAAGTTGAAAAAACATTTGAAAGTTTCCAGTGATCTGTGTAGGTGTGAGTCTTCACATTCATTGTATAGGTTATTCAGTTGTCTCTTATTCTGCAGATATGTTTGTTCGCTGCTGGACTCTTTCTTTTGTCTTTCAAAATAATTTTCTATTGTCTCTGTCTTCTCTTTGGTAGTTGTTGGGCCACAGAATTAGGGAATCTTATGATTTATTTCTAGGGAAATGTATTTTCTTTATTTTCTTATTTCTTATTTCTTATTTTCTTGTTTCTTTATTTTCATATTTTAATTAAATTTTATTTTTTGTGATAATTGGGATTGAACTCAGGAAAGTGTTTTTTTTTTAAGCAATTCTTTTTTTTTTAAGCCCAAATTAGAAGATAATCTTAGTTTTTCTATTTTATAACAATTTAACTCCTAATTAAATTTAAAGGGTACTTCTAATGAAGACCTTAAGTGTCATTAGAAGTGTCATTCATGAAAAAGGGCTCCTGTTATAAATGTCCAGGTCAATGAATTTTTTCCAAACTGAGCATATCTGAATACTTAGCACTCACATCAAACAGAAGAAAATTGACAACACACTGAAAAGTTGTGCACCCTGCTCCAAGGAAAATCTCACATTCTTTGGGATACCCCATCATGACTTTTAACAACATAGTTCCTCTCCTGCCTTTTTCTATTTTGTGAAAATAGAATCTTGCAGTTTGTTCTCTTTTGTATCTGTCTTCTTAATTTAACATTATATATTAAATCCGTATTATAGCTTAGCGTTGTAGCTTTTTCATCCTCATTATTGCATACTGTACTTTTCATTTTGCACATAAGCCACAATTTATTCTTTTATCAATAACATTTGTATAGCTTTTAGTTTGAGGCTATTACAAATAGTGTGCTGCAAACATTCTGGAAATTTTTTTTGATTGCATTCTGTTGGGTATATACTTTGGAGTAGAATTCCTTAGTTGTAGATACTGTTAACCAGTTTCCCTAAAGGTTGGATCAGTTTATACTCCACAGCATCAAATGTTGATTTACCACCTCCCTGACACTTGGTATTATTATTATGCCTTTATAATTTTTAGTCATCTTGATGGATACGTGATGTTATTTCATTTTTACTTTTGTCGAATAAGTGGATTTTGAAATTTTGCTTTCTTTTCTTTCCCTAAATATAACTTTAGTTTGTACATCTTAAAATTTTTAAATATTCCTTGTTAATGGAGGTATTAAGTTAACCAGCTTACTAATTAGCGGTTTTTGAATTACTATTCCACTTTATTTCTTGTATTCAGTTCCATCATTTTTATGCGTTTATCTCTTAGTAATGATTTTGCTGATGTGAACTTTGTTTACAGCTTCAATTCTGAATTCAAAGAGGAAGTTTAAGTTGGTGATAGTTTTATCTTCATCTCCAAATATTATCTCTTTAGAAGCTTTGGTAGATTGGTAGACATAGTTTCTATAACATTACTTAGTTTGGTTCTTCTTTTTCTTTGCTCTTCATTCTCAAACTCCTTTGAATTGTATTTCTTAAAATTGTTTATTTAGTATTCTTCCATCTTGTCTGTTCTTCATATTACCTTCAGTTTCAAGATCCATATTTCTAATTGTTTACTGGATATTGTGCATTGAGACCTTTTGTGTGTGTGGTACTTTGAACATAACACTTAGACTTCCTGTGCCAGATAATTCTTCCAATATTTCTCAACTTGGTAAATACATTCACCTTTTACTTAGTCTTCCAAGTTAGAAATGCCTACCTTACTTTCCTATAATTAATTATCAATTTTATCAATTTTTTTTTTCAGACCTTTTTATTTTGAGACAGGGTCACACAAAGTTTGAGACTGTCTTTGAACTTGGGATCCTCCTGTCTCAGCTTCCAGAATTCCTGGGATTACAGGCATGCACTTCAGTGCCTGGCTTTTTTTTTTTTTTTTTTTTTTTAAACACAGGAAGGCTTTATCCAAATGCAGGCAAAAACACTCAATAGAAAAATCAGTGGAATAGACAAAGGGGAAATGAAGGGAAAGGAGGAAGGATAGGATAAGGAAAGACAATGGAATGAATCTGACTTTCTTATATACATATGTGAATTTACCACAGTGAATCTCACCGTCACGTACATCTATCAGACACTAATTAAAACAAAAAAACTATAAGTAAATAACAGAAAAATCAGTAGAGGGAAAAGGACAAGGGGAAGGCAGAGGGCAGGGAAGTACTGGAGACTGAATTAGAACAAATTATATTCAGTGCTTTTATAATTGTCAAAATGTATCCTGTTATTATGTATAACTAAGAAGAAGCAATTAATAAAAGAAGTGTTTCTCTCTAAAATAGAGCTATTCTCGTTCCTCCCTTCTAAACCTGTCTTAGTGTAGACCTTACTGTGGTTTAGACTGTTTCCAGTTATTCTTTATTTAAGTGGGAGGGAGCCATCTGACACTCCTTTTTTTTTTTTTTTTTTTTTTTTTTCCTTTTTCTTTTACAGTCCCTCAGGTTGAAGAATACAAACACTGACCAAAGCAAAGTGTTTAAATGAAAAACTTATTTGAAATTTATAAAACATATAAACAAAACTTAAAATTTTAATTAGACAAATTTGTAACAAATATTATTTTATAATTTGAATATGGGTGCTTCTGGAATTATCAAAGTTAAAGTGACACTGAAACTTTTGGGGTACTCTAGGAATTTTGATAAGTGTTGATATATTGCTATCTGAAAATGTAGAATACTCATTTTCTTATATTTTCACTGTTAAGTTTTTATCTGGGATATACCCCCAAAAGCTCATGTATTGGGCAGTGCAGCAATGTTCCAAGATAGAAAGATTGGATTATGGAGTTCTGACTTAAATTAGTAGATCAATCTGCTTGATGTATTAAAATTATGAATAGGTTGGTAACAGGGTAGGTGGAGTGTACCTGGAGGAAATAACCAGGGGGTGTGCTTTCTTGGGGACTGTATTTTTCCCTGGCCCTTCCTCTCTGCTTCCTGGCTTCTATGAATTGATCAACTTTCCTCTATCATGCCCCTCTCTTGGAGTCTGCTGACCATGGACTAAACCTCTGAAACAAAGCCCAAAATAAACTTTTCTTCCTCTCAGTTGTTGTGAGGTTGAGGTAGCAGTGACAAAAACCTGACTTAACACACCCCATTATACTGGTTATTTTATTGATATTTTATAATTATGGGATATAATTAGATGCTAATTTATGATTTTTAAGACTAGTTTCTAGTTTGACAAGTGAAAACTTATATTTTGGTCTTTTTTGCTTTGCATTATTTTGATTCCTGGTTCTGGTGAATTATTAGTGTTTTAATTTATGGTCTTAATTGGTAATCACTTCTAATGCTTCTTTAATGATATTAGCTACTGCTTACTGAGCACTTTCCTGACTTTCATAGTATGATAGTTTATATCTGTTGGAATCTTCTGAATAACTCAATTGTAAATATGTTTACTGTTTTATGGATGAGGAAACTGATTTTAGAGGGAAAAATGACTTGTTCAATGCTACATAGTTAGGGAACTCAGATTCTATCATCTTTCATTGCACTATTCCCTTGCTTTTATTGGTATAAATGAGGAATATTGATACATCTGTAAGTATAGGGGATTGTATTAAATGCATACTTATTTTGGATCCCAAATATAGGCACCTGTGTGCCAGACACAGAGCCAGGATAAGAGCCTGTGATTTGTCTGGCTTTCTTAAAAGCAAAATGATCAAATGTGGTAATTATTGGAGTCAGAGGAGAAGTAGTAAAAATTTTATTTAGTTAGTTTTGTTCCACTTAGAATGTTGGCTGTGGATGTTTAATGCTGGAAGTGTTCTTAAATATTTCTTAAGCTGTGTTTCTTTGTATATTGTGGGAAGTTTTTATATTTCCTGACCACATAAGTTTGGCTAACAGGTTTTTCCTTAGCAGAGGAAACATAATTTTTTCCTACAACCTCCCTAATCCATCTATACATTCTTTTTTTTGGTGGTGCTGGGGATCAAACCCACTTCCTCATTCACGCTAGGCAAGTGTTCTACCACTGTACTCCCTACTTCTAACCCTGTGCAGTTATGTGTAGTAGACCTGATAGTATTTTGTGGGAACATCTTGATATATATTAGTTTGAGACAAAAGCTGATGTGATTCAGCCTTTCATTTTGTAAGGGGAGAAAAATGGAGATTCAGTATAGATGTGCTGCTTCACACAGCTACTAAATGGCCGAGCCAGAATAAGATTTGTTCTTCCTTTGTACCATGCTTTCTCTGATTTTGTTATATAGTAATATTTATTTTCTTCATACACTCTATTAAAAAGTTATAAAGTAGACCTGTTTGTAACTTCTTTTATGTTCCCATCTAATCCAGTTATTAGTCTTATTCTCTGAGAAATAACATACATAGTTCTTAAAATTCTGAAGTGCATATGAATAGCCTAACGTACTTAGCATAAATATTTGTCCATAGTCACTTTTTTGTTTAATCATAGAAGTGAAAAGAGTACTTTTTTTCTGTAACTAACATGTCACAAATGTTTGATTTAGTTTCTGTAGAAAATGTTTCCTGACTGCAATGAGAGAAAGTGGAATACATTGTCCCCTATGTCGTGGAAATGTGACTAGAAGAGAAAGAGCGTGTCCAGAACGGGCCTTAGATCTTGAAAATATCATGAGGAAGTTTTCGGGTAGCTGTAGATGCTGTGCAAAACAGGTAGAGTAATACTCTATAAAGGTTAAAAATTCTACTCTGAAATTTTTGTTTGGACATTCTTGGTGGTTGCTTGCACTGTTTTAAAGAGAAAGATGTTTTTTAGCTTGGGAGTTGGGTAGAAAGAGCAAAAAAGTTGTGTCTATAGATTTTATTAGATTATAAGTTTATTGAGAACAGAGAGACTGAAAGATAAAAATCTCTGAATTGGCCATATTTTTTTAGCATGGTATTTCCCATCAAGTAATTGCTCATTAATTACTTGCAAAATTAATTGAGCACTTAGTTCATTTATATCCCATTGTGGTGGATTTAGTTTTCTGACAATAGCATCAGTATTGTAGCTTTGCACATAGATACGTTAATAGTTTAGCCAAATTGATTTCTATAGTGAAGGAATTCTCTAAGGGCATGCTTTATATCTGCTTTATATATGTATTTAAGAAATCACAAAGTAGTTGGCAGAAGACTTTGGTTAATTTTTAAGGAATGGGTAGGAAAATCAGGTGTTTATATATATAATTGACATTCTGTTATCTGGATTGTATTGTTCTATTATTTGGAGAAGGTGTGAAATGATGAGGAGTGACTAGACTTTGAGTAGATTTATGTGTCTAGATTTATTGTAAACATTTTTTCTGAAAATTATAATAAAGTCAGTGAACAAAACCAGTTGCCATTTTATGCATTCACACAAGTTAGATCTGCTTTTCCATGTCTTTAAGGAAGGTGTTTAACTGACAGAGCAATGGAGTGAAGCTGGAAAACGTACTTGAGAGATTCTCACTTTACTCCTCAGTGAGAGACTGAAAAATGTTCCAAATATTAACTTGGGAACTTAATTTTTTAAAAATGCTTTCTAACTGCTACAAGTAGTTAAAGAAATGCCCAATAAAATGAGCCAATCTTAGTATTTTTGACTTTTTTCAATATTATTAGTGTTATCATTTCAAATATAAAATTATTTGTTGATATTTTTTGCTGTGATTTTATAGAAAGTGAACTATTCTCCAAGGTCAGCATCTAATAGAAATGTATTTCCTATTTGAAACTTCTGCTTAAGTATTAAGTAATTGTTTCTTAAAAACACTCTTATTCAAAAGAGTTTAATCTTGTTTAATTTCATCATCTATTTTTATCTTTTATCTATTTTTCTTTTGTTGGCAGTGTCAACTAAATATTACTAAAATATTTTAATCTATTTACAGATTAAATTCTATCGCATGAGACATCATTATAAATCTTGTAAGAAGTATCAGGATGAATATGGTGTTTCTTCTATCATTCCAAACTTTCAGATATCTCAAGATTCAGTAGGGAATAGGTAAGCAGCCTTTATTCCTAAAAGTATAATTTTATAATTAAAATGGGAATTGTTTTGGGGGAACTGTGATTTTTTTTTTTTTTGTATATATTTTAAAAGTAAATTCTAGCAACTGTCAGAACATTTGCCTTCAAAATTTGTGATAAAAATGAAAAAGTTACTTTAAAAGTAAGTTTTGTTTTATTTAGTGGTATAAAGTATTAAAAAGAATTTTTATTTTTAAATTTTATACTGAGGATTGAACTCAGGGGCACTTTACCTCTGAGCTGTTTACCAGTTCTTTTTTACTTTGAGATAGAGTCTCACTAAGTGGCTGAGACGAATCTTAACCTGGTATCCTGCCTCAGCTTCCAAAGTAGCTGGAGGCAATACTTTAAAATTAAAACTTTTTTTTTTTTAAACACTACTGACACAGTAATTGAAAACTTGGATCCAAGTTTACTTTGTTTTGATACCTGATTATGATGACTATTGTGACTGGAAGAGATACCTACCTATAAAAAATGTAGATTTCAGCTGGGTGCGGTGGAACACGCCTGTAATCCCAGGGGCTAAGTAGGCTGAGGCAGGAGGATTGAGAGTTTAAAGCCAGCCTCAGCAAAAGCAAGGCATTAAATAAGCAAGTAGGTGAGAGACTCTGTTCTAAATAAAATACAAAATGGGACTGGGGATGTGGCTCAGTGGTCAAGCACCCCTGAATCCAATCCCTGGTACCAAAACAAATGTAGATTTCAAATGGAGGTATGCTGTATGTTCAAATTACTAAAATTTTAGTCCCTTTCACTAAATATCAAAAGGACTTTTGTTGAAATTTTCATCTTCTGTGATAATAACTGTTCTTAAAAACCAACCAGAAATTGTTATGTTTTTAAAGGGCACATTCATTCAAATTCCATTGGAATGTATTTATTTAGAATATTTTTAACTGGTTAGGAAAACTTGTTACCAAGTTGAATTTGAGTGTTTTTTAAAGAGAGGTAGTCTCCCTGTGTTGCCCACACTGGCCTCCAGCTCCTGGGCCCAAGCAGTCCTTCTGCCTCAGCCTCCTGAGTTACTGGAACTACAAGCATGCCCCGCTTGAGATTTTTGAAAATTGGTGTCACATACTGCATTTGGTTACAAAAATCATATAACATCCTCTTAATAGTTTGAGTTTATTTTAAAGAGCGTTTTTTTTAGTGTTCTGTTGTTAAAATGCCACCTTTCCCAGGACAGATTAATATCTGTCAAAAGATGCAAAATAATCATTTGAAAGTCTTTTATTTAGGTATGTAATTTAGCAGGTGAAGTCTTGCATAGACTGTGTGGAGAGGTTGTTATCTTCATGGAAGGTGCCTTTTCACTGAGTACACATTGTTATATGTAGCTTTATTTTGAAAAATTATAAAAAAAAGACCATCTGTTAGGTAGGTGATATACTATTGCTTGTCTTATTATAAGAGAAAATTGAATAATGTTTTTTTTAAAGTTCAACAACCTTTAACTTTTAGGATTGAGATACAGAGCATACCTCTTTAGGACTACTACCTGACTCTTTACTATTAAGATTTCTATTTTTGAAGGACCTTGCTTTTATAAAATTGACCAAATGAATGAAATTCTCTTTCACATAAGTGACAGTCCCCCTGGCATACCCACTCTTCCTTAAAGATTCCTCTAATATTTTATATGACACATGATTGGCAAGTGAAGATAACAAGATGTATATATTAAATATTAGTGGAGTTTGGGAGTAAAATATAAGTGTAGTAAATGGTCAGGTATTTTCTTAAGCCTACTCCATTTTGGAGGCACAACCTTGAACCATATCCTAGCTACATGTGTTTAAAATCTTACTGGTAGAGATAGAGAAATAGGATTTAAGGTAATTGCAGAATTCTCTAATCTATACTTTTGTGACTGCATATTAATTTTAAAAGACATAAGAACCTAATAAGCAGAGCAGTTCTATCTTAATTTGTTTGAAAAGTAATTGCTATAATTATTGCATGTTCAGAACTATTTGAAATTTATACTTTAAAAAAAATTCAGACTGCTTGTCTTCATTAACATTTCAAGTTAATAAATCCCCGATGTGTTTTAACTGAAGGTTTTAACTATTTTCCCTTGTGCTTATTAAGTAATAGGAGTGAAACGTCCACATCTGATAACACAGAAACTTACCAAGAGAGTACAAGGTAAACTTTTCTAAAAATTTTGCTAATTTAGTAAATAGTATTCATCACTTTATCAAATAGTAGACTTGTAAATTATATTTTTATTTAGTTAAATCATTAGCCATAGTGCTAGAAATTGGTAGTTTAGGAAAAAACAGTGTAATTTTTGCTTTTAAGAATTGCATTAGATTCAGAAAGTTTAATTATTCTCTTTGACTGTGGTCAGGTTTCTTCCATGCATGATTCAGATAGAGTTGTCAATGTTGAACTCTTCCTTGCTGACTTTGAGAGGTATTAAAACCTAATAATACTTGATCCTCAGATTGTTTTGAAGTACTTTATTCTGGTGATCAGTGTGTTTTTGCTTTATAAATTTTATATGTTCAATTCCTAGGACCTGGATTATATTAAAGATGTAATTTATTATTATTAGTAGTAGTAGTATTTGTACTGAGGATTTAATCCCGGGTGCTTTACCACTGAACTATATCCCCAGTTGTTGTTTTTATTATATTGGGGATTGAACCCATAGGTTCTTTACTACTGAGCCACAGCCTACTCTTTTTCATTTTTTATTTTGAAACTGGGTCTTTTCTAAGTTGCTCAGTCCTTACTTGTTGCTGAGGCTGGCCTCAAGGGTTGAGATTCTACTGCCTCAGCCTCCTGAGTTTCTGGGATTACAGGCATGGGCTTTTATGTCAGCTAAAGATAGGTGTAATTTTGGTGGAAGACTTAGAAGTTTTAAATTTCAGCACCAGACACTGGTGCATGCTTATAATCCCAGTGACTCAGGAGGCTGAGGAGGATCACAAGTTTAAGGTCAGACTCTGCAGCTTAGTAAGGCCCTAAAAATAATAAAGTGTAGGAATGTAACTTGGAGGTAAAGTGCCTGGGTTCAATCCCCAGTACCACAGGGAAAAAAATTTTTTTTAATTATTAGATATGAGATTTCCAAATTGGGCACTATAGAATATTTAAAAATTTCAAGGGACACACAGTGACATCCATTAGCTTCACATTAGTGATTGATTATAATTGTTTGGACTTAACTACTTAAAAACAACTAGGTCTTTGTTTTTGTTTTGATATAGGCAGACTCCATGAAAAATATTTAACAGTAGTATTATAAACAGATTGTTTGAGAAGTTCTGTTATAAATCATTTGTTGAAAACATTTTGAAAATGTGAGACTGTTTCAATAGTCTAATGATTATAACTTTAAAAACAAGCTCACCTTGGTCAAAATATTGGAGAGCTCATTTTTTGTTATGATTTTGAATTAAATATGTTTCATTTACAATTGTTTTCTAGTTCTGGGCATCCCACCTTTAAGTGTCCCTTGTGTCAAGAGTCAAATTTTACCAGACAGCGTTTACTTGATCACTGTAACAGTAACCACCTATTTCAGATAGTTCCTGTGGTAAGTACATATATAAGACAGTCTTCTGCTTAAAGCATGCTGCCTCATTTATTTTACTTTATATATGCAAAAGGGAAGGCCATTGATATAAATTTGGATAGAGCATTATCAGTAAGTATATTTTGGTCAATAAAGATTGATAACCGTGAGCCAAAATGAGATATTTAGAAATCCAAGGGAGATGCTTATTATGAGATAGCATAGGAGGACAGCCTGGAGAAGAGTAATGAATGTGAGGTGAACAGGAAACTCGACAGTTGTAGAACCTTAGTCTGTTGGGTCCTTTCAGTTTTTTCATCTGTATTCCAGCAGGTATTTTTAATTCTACGTTTGCAGAATCTAATGTATGAATGCATAAAGCAGGGAAGGAAAAGAACCATATTTTCTTTGAGTTTTATATTGAATTAACAATTTCTATTCATTTCTGCTTAATATTCAATGTATTGTAAACTTTGACCGGAGTCCAGTCACTTAAGTTTCTTTTTATATTATTTAGTATATCATCCATTCACTTTTTTTTTTTTTTTTTTTTATCTTTTTTGGGGTGAGGGTGATTTTTTGTTGCTGTTGTTGGAACTGGGGGTCAAACCCAGGACTTTGCAAATATGAGGTAAATACTTTGCCATTGAGGTACATCCCAGCCCTTATCCATTTACTTTTTTCTTTTTAATTGTTTTTTTTTTCAGTTGTAGGTGGACACAATACCTTTATTTTACTTATTTTTATGTGGTGCTGAGTATTGAATCCGATGCCTCACACATGCAAGACAAGCACTCTACCACTGAACCACAACCCCAGCCCTCCATTCACTTTTAAAGATGTACTTCATTAAAAATTTAAGATTACAATTTAAACTTCAAAATTTACATAATTTTTATTTTACATAAAAGGAAATGAAACTAAAAATATATCATGGTTTTTGTGTATCTCAAATGAGATTTTATACTATAAAGGCAATTAATAACCCTCCTTACTATTGGTGTTATTATAGACTCGTGTTTGTATTAAAACAATTGTGTGATTGGAGATAAAGTGATAGAATATATAAATATCTCTTATTAGTGCATTTTTTAAAAGTAATTTGGGAATTGATCTAGTTATGAAATTTGATCTTTAGAAATGTTTTTCATCAAGGGCTAGAAATGTAACTTGGTGTGGTAGAAGGCTTTCCTAGCAGGCTTGAGGTCTTGGGTTGGCTTCCCAGCACCATTAAAATAAAAGAAAGTATTTTCATGTATAGTCATTACCTCAGATACTTCAGATTTGGTTTCAAACCACTGCAATACAGCAAATATTGCAATAAAGCAAGTCATACAAAATATTTGATTTCCCAGTGTATATAAAAGTTTGTTTACACTATACTGTAGTTTATTATGTGTGTACTTACTGTGTCAAAATTTTAAAAAAAGCAATGTGCACAGCTTAGTTAAATACTTTATTGCAAAAGTGTTAGCGGATATTATTTGAGTTTTGGAAAAATGGTGCCAATAAAAGTTGCTTAAATCTTCCATTTTTAAAAAGTGTAATCTCTGCAAAATGTAATTAAGTAACATAAGACTGATCTTTTTCAGTAACATATGCCTGTGTCATTTTAATATATTCTCAATAATTATGTAAAGTTTGATTGTTTTCATTTTTTATTTGAAACAATCTTCTTTTCATAGACATGTCCTATTTGTGTGTCTCTTCCTTGGGGAGATCCTAGCCAGATTACTAGAAATTTTGTTAGTCATCTAAATCAAAGACATCAGTTTGATTATGGAGAATTTGTGGTAAGTAAATTCTTTAAGAAAGTTTACCATTTAAATATTCAAGTTAAATTATTTTTTTCAATCTAGACAAGGTTTTGTTTGTTTGTTTTGTTTTTTGTTTTTTGTACTGTGGATTGAATACAGGACAGTCTACCACTAAAGTATATTTCCAACCCTTTTTATTTTTTGTTTTGAGATGGTTTTGCTAAGTTGCCAAGGTTGGTCTCAAACTTGAGATTATCCTGTGTTGCTGGGATTGCAGACATGCACCCCTATGCCTGGCTAGACTTGAATTTTAAGGCAATCTATTATACCATACTGGTTAGATATACAGCAAGTTATTTTATTTTTGGAAATAATATTGGTAAACTTTAGAGATGTGGTAAAAACTAAATTGACTATTTTAGTGAATTAACAGAAGAGCAGACCCCCTAGACCTACAAAATTCTGATTTATATAAAAACTCTGTGTGGAATTAAGGGAAAATTGTATTACTTGAGTTAAAATTGATACAACATATGAAAGATGTATTTCTTATATACTATAAATAGTAAAAGTTTATTTCTTTGAGCAAATGTATCACTTATGATTGTCAGTTACAATTAAGCATAATTTTGATTAATGATTGGAACTATAAATTTTATTGTTTGCTGGCCTTATTAGTCCTAAATAATTACAGCAAAACTTAATTGAAGTTGAAGTATTTAGATCTTTTAATCTTTTATCTATTTGTTTTTTCATACTGGAAATTGAACTCAGGGGTGCACTTTACTACTGAGCTACATGCCCAGCCCTTTTTATATTTTGTTTTTATTTTGAGAGAGTATCTTGCTAAGTTGCCCAACTTAGCCTCAAGCTCTTGTGATCCTCCCACTTTAGCCTCCTCAGTTGCTGGAATTATAGATGTCACACCCATCTTAATCTTATATTTTAAAGTATACTATGTGTTGTCCATAAAGTTGTCCTGAATGTAATGTACATCAGGATCAGAAATATACTAGATAAAATGTGGAGTAGTTGAGTATTTTCTTATTGACAGCTTAATTTTGTGTGTGTGTGTGTGTGTGTGTGTGTGTGTGTGTTTTAGAATCTTCAACTAGATGAAGAAACCCAATATCAAACTGCCGTTGAGGAATCTTTTCAAGTAAACATCTGAAGCCTGTAGACATCTCTGCATCTTTGTACCTGCAAGTGCCATCTTTAAGGGGAAAACTACATGAAGTCACCGTTTCAGCAACTTGATGTGTATATTAATAAAAGTAATTCAGTCTATTGTTTTAAATTTTTAATTGAAAATAAAGGTTGGGCCACACAAAAACTTTATCCTCTTGACAAGTTAAAAAATGACAGTTATGACATTACTTTAAAAGGATAAAAAGGATTGTATTTCACTAAGGTAGTAGTGAAAAGGGAATCCCTATTTTACTTTTATCTTTTTTTATATTACATATTTTTGAATTTTTCATTATTATTATGTTGCTTTTGAAATTTGGTGCAGTTTCTCCTATTTATTGTACACAGGTATCACACAATAGCAAATTCTGAAAGACGTGATTGATATAAACTTAACAAATCTGAGCCAGTTGTCAGAGTTGCAGAATGAAAACTTGAAGTGCTAAATGGAAGAATCCAAAGGAAATTTTTTAAACACAGATTATAGCTGAAGTATTCAACTATAAGAAAATTGTATTTATATAACATTTAGTATTTTTGAAGACTAATGAGATTTCTTTAATAATTTTAACTCTTTAAAAAGTAAAAGTTCATTGTAAAAACATTTCCTTTTTGCTATTAGAAGGAAATATCAAGAGAAAAATTTATTTCTTTTGGGCAGTTGGTAATTCAATCTTGTTTGTTTGACTAATTTGTAAGCTGAAGTACTAAGCTGAATAACAGTGGTTTTGCCACAGAATTTTCAATAGCCAGCGTTTCTCATTAGCTAAGATGAAACTTAGTAAAAACTTTCAGTTGGTGATATTATATTCTACAGATATACTTAAATGAGAAATTTAAAGAAATTCAAAGCTAAAGATATATATGGACATACACTTTTGTGTATATATACATAACATACATATACATATATATCTTTGCATGCAGTTTGTCAGGTTATACATAATTTTTATTAAGGATTTAAAAATGAACAAGCAATATAGGATTGAATTATCTGATTTGATTAAAATTTTGTATATCACCAAATTTTTTAAAAGTAGTCAAATGCTAAGTGGTATAAGTTGGTTGCTATTACACCTTAAAAATTGAGTTTACACACAATTACCTGTTGTTATGGTGCTCATTTGTTATTCTCAAAAATAATGCGTGGCTATGATGTAGTGAAAACAGATTTTACCAGCCACAGTTTCACTACTTTGTAGTCAAAACTAAGTTTGTTCTTAATATTCTGTAATGGGAATCATAAAGTATTTTATAGAAGGGCCAAATCACAGAAAAAAAAGGATAAAGTTAATTCACTGACATTCCATACTAATATACAATGTTTATGCTTTCTTTAAAATTACTAAAAGATCAAAATCTCAGTAGTTTGCTGCTAATATATACATATATTGTATAAAAAGGTATATTTTGGTTTTCTTAAAACCCTTGTTGACTTTTCTACAGTGAACATTTTTTTAAACTTGATTTAATAAAAATGTTAATTTTGGAAGTGAAGTTTTGTAAAAACCTTTTTCAGTCAAACAGCAATGACTTTATTTATAGATAGTAATAACAATCACACAAAAAGCCATACATCTTAATGCCTTTGTTCTGTTATTCTAAGAGTGATGTTTACTGTATGCTTTAACATTTTCTCTGCAGTTAACATGAGTATAATTTTAAGAACAACTGTATGAGTTCTTTTTAGAAAGGTACTTCGACCGTAGGTTTTTTTTTTTTTTTTCCAGTTTAAAGCAATAACTTTAGTAGTAGTTTCTTTCAAAGTTTAATATGTCTGATATGTCAACCTAAACCATTCTGAAATTTGCAAACTTCTTTAAAGGAAAGTTGTCGTAGAGGTCATCTTGATAAATTGTGTTTTGAAGTTTTGTGAATGAGTTAAATATTAATAGTCTTGTGTGTTTTACATATAAGATTTTTCATAAGGAAAATATTTACTTTGGTATTTGCTTTTCTCTGGGAACTCAAGTGTGGAAATAATTGTTTAAAATCTCCCCTCCTTTGTCAGTGGGTTGAAAATAGGGATAAACCTGTACACATTTAATTCTTGGAAATTAGGTTCATGGGGAAAAGTTCTTATTTTAAATATTTGTCAGGATAAAGGAGGGAAACTGTATTAATACTGATACCTAAATTTCACAATACCACTTAGGAAAGCCTTTTCTCTCAACATATTACAGTTTATGTTGTTTGTTTAAACAGAGTCTTATTTGAGATGTATTGCTTTATTTTTCAATTAAAAGTGGTTTTCTCCTACTTGTGTGTCTAATTAAAATTTTGTCCAGAGGCAAATATAACATTTAACTCTTAACTCACTCTGAAAGATATATAGATGATAATCCATTTTGTACTAAAAAAAAAAAAAAAAAAAAAAAAAAAAATGAATAGGCAGAAGTTACCACATGCTCGTACTATTGAATTTAACCTTGTAAAGCTGTTTTATGAAGTGTCCATCTAACAAGATTCTTACAAGTCCTGATAGAAAGCTAGTTAACTGGTTAATAAATACCTTTATGTAGACAAATTACCTTGAACATATGAGGGCTGTAAGAATCTATTGCAAATATAATGTCATATGCCTTTTGGGCTGCTTGGTAAGTATTACCTTCAGTGAACTATAACTTCTATGGAAACCCGTTAAGTCTACTACTCAATCCTTTTTAAAATGGAGTGCTATTTCAGCCTGTGTAGAAATGGTGTGACCCAGAAAATGTCTGTGTGTGAAATTCATAATAGAAATAAAGCATGCACTCCATACCACCTAGTGTGTACAATATAATTTTTACAAATTCTGTAATACAGTTGCAGAACATGAAGCATATTAGGAGATTTTATTAAGATGATTATGTAATTCTGAAGGAGGTTTATGGGAACTGGGGAAAACCATGTTACAGTCCAGATACCCTTACCCCAACAGCAAGTTAAATCTTTGGGATCAAAGAAGATAGACATTATATTCTGTCCCACTGGTGAAATTAGGAAGATACATGGCTGTATTTTTTTTTAATGCTGTATTTGTGTATTTCATTAGCTTGCATTAGATTATGCAATTTTCTTGATAATTTTTTTCTTCTTTGATGTCAGGAATTGAATCCAGAGCCTTCTGCATACTAAGCATGTATTCTTACCACAGAGCTATATCACCAACTCCTGTATAACAGGATTTCTTCCCATCACCCTGGTACTGGGGATTAGACTCAGGGTTGTTCTACACCAAGCTACCCCTAATTTAATCCCTTTATTTTATTTTGAGATAGATTCTTGCTAAATTGAGTAGGCTGGCCTTGAACTTGTGATTCTCCTGCCTCAAGTTCCCAAATTGCTAGGATTACAGGTATATACCAGTGGTATATACTGCCATGCCTGGCTCTAACAGCATTTTTTTTTTTCTTTGTACTGGGGATTGAACCCAGGAGGGGCTTTATAACTGAGCTATATTCCCAGCCCTTTTTATTTTTTGAGACAAGCTCTCACTAAGTTGCTTAGGGCTGGCTTTGAATTTGTGAAGTTCCTTGCCTTAACCCTTCAGAATTGCTGGATTACAGGTGTGTGTCAGTACGCCCAGTTTATAACAGGAATTCTTAAGAGTCTGATATTGAAAGGTCCTGTTGTGCAGAATTTAAGATGATCAGGGCAAGGGAGTGAGTATATGGAGTACAGGACACTTGTTAGATGAGAGCTATTAGGTGGAGGATATAGAGAGGAAAAAAACAGGATGTGAAGGATACTGAAAGTGTAAAGTGAACAGTAACCTGAGTAATCACTCAAGAAAAATCACTACTGGAATCCCTTAAATCCCCTTCTTCGTATTTCTAGTTACTGATTCCACCATCACTACATAACCTGTAAATACCACAAATGGTTTTGCCACCTTTTATGTAAGTAGAAGCACAAAGTATTTTTAATCTAGCTACTTTTTGCTCAAGATTGTTTTTTGAGATTTTTCTGTCAGTTTTATCTTCCTTACAGCTGTCAGCAGTAACTTTTGTCCAGAATAGAAAAAGTCTATCTAAAGTTAAGTTTTAATATTTGTGAAAATTGTATTCCATCATCTTGTTGACTGTGGTTACCAATTGTAGGTAAAAAATGTCTAGTCTTCCCCTTACAATCTCAGGAAACAAGTGAAGAGTCTAACAAGTGACCTAACACTGCTGTGACCTGACCTTTTCCATAAGCTATGTTGTGGATATTTTCAAGCATTTGGTAGGGATGGGATTTATTCATTTATTTGCATTGCTGGAGATTGCATGCAGGCCCTTGTACAAGCTAAGCTTGTGTTCTACCCAGTGCTATGGGATTTTAATAAGTGTATAAGGACTAAATTTCTTAGGAATAGAGTCCAAAGCTAATAGAAACTAAAGGGACTGCAGTAGATAAAAAATGAAAGGATCTTTGTTGGGAGATGAGGCGATGAGAACACAAAGCCTAATTTCTTGGGCCAGGCTGGTTTTGCTGATTCTGCTGGTGGATATTTGTGTGGTTTTGGACAACTTACTGTTTTCCTCTCTGTTTTCTGAGGGTTGGATAATGTACAAAGAGCCTGCTACTTTATACCAACTGTATTTTTCTGTTTCCAAATAAAATTGATATATTATACCACAGTCATTTTTTAAATGTTTTTGAAGTAGTTTTAGGTTCACTTAGAGTTCTCAAACTTTTTGGTCTCAGGAACCCTATATACACTTAGAAATCATTGAGAACCTCATAGAGATTTTGTTTTTGTGGGTATATTTATTGTATTAAAATGAAAATTTTTTTTTTGATTTCAAATAATCCTTTGCATTATCATTAGTGTTTTAGTTCTTATTTTTTAATATTTTTTCATTTTTCAGAGCCTGGGATTCAACACACATCTATGAATCTTTTACCTATGCACGATTTTGTAACTCTGTAATGGTCCATCAGAAAATAGTGCACTTAATTATGTACATTTTCCAAATATTAACACTTTTTTATACTATATCACCACTGATAAAAATTGAAGAGCTGGAAAACTTAGAGCTTTTCCAAAATTCTGATTTTTCCTTAAAACTTCAAACTCAAACTTTATCATTGGTAAAAAATGGTGGTTTCCTTGATACAACAGGCTCATTTCTTCTAAATCCCCAACTCTAAACAATTTAGCATAGTTGTCAGTAACTCTTTAAAGAAAAATGACCATGCCATGAAAAAAGCTGATCGAACTCACAACTCAGAACAGTTGCATAAGTATACTTCCTTGAGACAGACATTGCACAGAGGAATCATGCTTTGTTGTACATCCCATTTTGTTGTACAGGATATTAGCAAGATCTACTTAAGGGTCAAATTTTGATATAAAGACAGCATTGTTTCATCAAGGGCATTTTTAAGTACAGATGCTTTTGTACATGTCGGTGAGGACTGTGATAGTAAATTTGATGCCTCTGACTTGATCCATTCAGCAGTGTAATTTTTTTATTGGTACATAATAATTATACATAATGGATTCATTGTGCTATATTTGTATGTGCACATAATTTGAAATATTTTATTTCCAAGTACAGTACCTCCTCTTGCCCTCCCCCCATTTCTCCCCTGAATTCCTTCCCCTACTGTACTGGCCTCCCTTTCATGAGATCCTCCTCACTTTCCCTCTTCTTTTTTTCTAGTTTCCACATACGAGAGAAAATACACAAACCTTGACTTTCTAAATCTAACTTATTTTGCTTAATATGATGATGCCCTATTACATTCACTTTCCTGCAAATGACAATTTCATTCTTTGTAACTAAATAAAACTCCATGGTGTTTATATATATCATTTTCTTTATCCATTCATCTGTTGACAGATACCTAGGCTAGTTCCATAACTTAGTTATTGTGAGTTGAGCTGCTGTAAACGTGTATATGCATGTATCCTTTATAGTATGCTGACTAAATCTTTTGGGTAAATACCAACAACTTGATACAGTATAAGTTATAGCTGGTATGGTGGTTTTATTCCTAATTTTTTGTTTGTTTGTTTGTTTTACTTTGTAGATAGACACAATACCTTTATTTTGTTTATTTTTATGTGATGCTGAGGATCAAATCCAGTGCCTCATATGTGCTAGGCAAGTGCTCTTTCACTGAGCTACAACCTCAACCCCTCATTCCTAGTCTTTTGGGGAAACTCCATATTGACTTCCGTAGTGATTATACTAATTTACATTACCACCAACAATGTGTAACGGTTTATTTTTCCCTGTATTCTCACCTGAATTTATTGTTGCTTAATATTTTTAATGATTGGCATTTTCACTGGAATGAGATGAAATCTCAGTTTTTGATTTGCATTTCCATATTGCTAAAGATGTTGAATATTTTTTCATATATTTGTTGACCATTTGTATTTCTTCTTTTGAGAAATGTCCATTTAGTTCATTTTGCCAATTTATTAATTGGGTTATTACTATTTTTGGTGGTTTTTTTAGTTCTTTATATATTTTGGATATTAATCCTCTTGAAAGAGTAGCTGGCCAAAGAGTTTCTCCCCTCCTGTAGGCTGTCTACACTTGATTCCTTTGCTGTGCAGAAGCTTTTTAATTTAATGCCATCTCATTTCCTGAGTTTAGGAGTACTATTGAGGAAGTCATTGTCTGCCCCTATATGCTGGAGGGTGATCCTGTTTTCTTCAAGCAGTGGCAAAATTTCTGTTTTAATTTCTAGCTCTCATCATTTTGAGTTGACTTTTGTGCAAGGTGAGAGATAGGAATCTAGTTTCATTCCTCTACATATGGATATCCATTTTTTCCAGTACCATTTGTTTAAAAGCCCTTCTTTTCTCCAATGTATTTATTTGGTGCTTTTGTCACGAATCAGATGACTGTATCAAGAATCATGGGTTTGTCTCTGTGTCTTCTATTGGTCTGTGTGGCTATTTATGCTGGTACCATGATGCTTCAATAAAATTCGTGTAATAATTTGTGGCATAGTTTGTGATAATTTGTGACATATTAAATGTCTTTTTTTTCTCAGAATTGCTTTGGCTATTCTAGGTCTTTTATTCTCTTTTATTCTTCTATATGAATTTTAGGACTTTTTTTTTTTTGTACCAGGGATTGAACCCAGGAGCACTTAACCACTGAGCCACATCCTCAGCCCTTTTTTGGATTTTATTTAGAGACAGGGCCTTCTTGCCAAGTTGCTTGGTGCCTTGCTAAGTTAGTTATTGAGGCTGGCTTTGGAAATCATGGTCCTTCTGCCTCAACTTCCTGAGCCAGGGGATTACAGGCATGCATCACGATGCCTAGCAGCACTTTTTTCATTCCTTTTTGGGCTAGTTTTTTGAAGAATGTCATTGGTATTTTGATGGGGATTACATTGAATCTGTAAACATCTTTTGGTAATATGGCCATTTTAACAATATTAATTCTGCCTACTCATGAACATGAAAGGCATTTCATCTTCTGATGTCTTCCTCTATTTCTTTTTTTAGTGTTCTGTAATTTTCATTGTAGAAGTCTTTCACCTTTGGTTAGATTTATTCCTAGGTTTTGTTTGTTTGTTTTAAGGCTATTGTGAATTGGATTGTTTTACTGATTTACTTCTTAATGATTTTATTATTGGTGTATAGAAAAACTGTTGATTTTAGTATGTTCATTTTGTACCCTGCTACTTTGCTCAGTTTATCAGCTCTGGAAATCTTCTGGTGGAGCTTTTAGGATATTCTAAATATAGGATCATATCATAAGCAAACAGTGATAATCTCACTTCTTTTCTATTTTTATCCCTTTAATTTTCTTCTTTTGTCTAGTTGCTCTGGCTGAAATTTCAAGTACTTTATTGGGAAGGAGTACTAAGAGCAGACATCTTTGTCTTTTTCCTGATTTTAGAGGAAATACTTTCAGTTTTTCCCTATTCAGTATGATGTTGGCTTTGGGTTTGTTGTATATGGCCTTTATGATGTTGAGGTAACTTCCTTTTTAGTTTCTTTAGTGTTCTTATCATGAATGGGTGCTGAATTTTGTCAAAGGCTTTTTCTGCTTATATTGAGATGATGTGATTTTTTCCTTGGTTGTATTTATGTGATGTATTACATTTATTAATTTGTGTATTATGAACCATCCTTGTATTCCTTGAATGAAGCTATCTTGATCATAGTAATATGTTGTGTTATATTCTATTTGCTAAGATTTTATTAATGATTTTTGCCTCTATGTTCATCAGAGATATTTGTCTATAGTTTTCTTTCCTTGATACAAGCTATTTTTGGTATCAGTTTGATACTAGGTTCATGGAAGGAATTGGAAGTGTTCCCTTTGTTTCATGGAATATTTTGAGGAGCATTGGCATTTAGTTCTTCTATGAAGGTCTGGTAGAATTCAGCTGCAAATCCATCATGTCCTAGGTTTTTCTTTGTTGGAAGACTTTATTACTGCTTCAAACTTAGTGCTTGTTATTGGCTTAAGTTTTCTGTATCTTCTTGGTTTGATTTTAGAAATCAAACCTTTTATATGTGTTTAGAAATTTATCCATTTTTCCTAGATTTTCCAATTTATTAGAATATAAATTTTCAAAATAGTCCCTAGTGCTCATCTGATTTCAGTGATGTTTGTTGTGCTATCTCCCTTTTGTCTCTTTTTATTAATTTGCCCTTTCTCTCTCTTTTGGTTAGTTTGGCTAAGGGTTTTATCAATCTTGTTTAATCTTTCAGAGAACCAAATCTTTGTTCAATTGATCCTTTGTATTTTTTATTCTCTATTTCATTAATTTTGGCTCTGATCTTTATTATTTCCTTTCTTCTATTTTGGAATTGGTTTATTTTTCTAGAGCTTCAGAATCCATCAATTAGGTTGGGATCTTTCTTGATTTTCTTTCTTTTTTTCTTTTTTCTTTTTTCTTTTTCTTTTTTTTTTTTTTTTTTTTTGTACCAGGGATTAAACCCAGGGGCCTCTCAACCACTGAGCCATATCCCCAGCCATTTTTAAATATTTTATTTTGAAACAGGGTCTCACTAAGTTGCTTAAGGCTGATTTTCTTATGTAGGCACTCATAGCTATAAACTTCCCTTTCAGAACTGCCTTTGTAGGTGTTTCAGAGATTGTTATCTTGCTTCTGTGTTCTTATTTAATTCTAAGAATGTTTAAATTTATCCCTTGATTATTTCAATGACACCATTCAAAAATATATTGTTCAATTTCCATGAGTTTAAATAATTTCCTAGTTTTTGTTGCTTTTGATTTCTAATTTTATTCCATTGTGATCTGATAAGATGCAAGGAATTACATTTTTAAAAGGTTTTGTTTACTATGACTTGCTTTGTGGACTAAACTGTGATCTATTTTGGAAAAAGTCCCCAAGCAGTTGAGAAGAAAGTGTATTCACCTGTCAGATGAAATATTTGTAAGATGTCTGTTAAGTCTGTTTAATTTATACCATGTTTTAAGTCTAAAATATCTTTGCTGATTTTATGTCCGGATTATCTGTGAGAGAGGTGTATGGAAATCACTCAGTGCTATTGTATTAGGATCTATCTGAGCTTAAATTGAGTAGTGTTTGTTTTATATAATAAGGATTGTTTTCTTGAAATCTTTATTTTATGTAATTAGGATTGAAATCTTGTTGGCCTCTTCCCTTTACCAGCATGTAGTGGCCTTTATGGTCTCTTCGGGCTAATTTTGATTTGAAGTGTTTTATTAGATATGAGAGTAACTACTGCTACTTGCTTTCAGGTTCCAATTGCATGAAATATCTAATCTGTCAGTCTCTCTTTGAATTGGATAATTGAATTCACATTCAGTGTTATAGAGGTATTTATTGCTTCCTGCCATTTTGATTTATTTCTGATGTTTGATCTTAATTCTTATTTGCTTATCTACTCTTAATGAAATTGGTTCTTTTCCAACTTCTCTTGGTTGCTGTTAGCTTCTATTTCTGTGTGTAGGAGCTCCTTGAATATCTTCTGCAATTCTGACTTACTCATGAATTCCTTTAGTTTATTCTTTTTTTTTGAAAAGTTTTATTTCTTCAATTCTGAAAGATTGCCTTGCTGGATATAGCAATCTTGGTTGGTAGTTTTCTTCCTTCAGGGTTATAATACATCGTTCCAAGTCCTTCTAGACTTCAGGGTTTCTATTAAGAAATTTGATATTATTATGATTGGCTTTCCTCTAAATGTGAACTGCCATCTCTTGTAGTCTTGAAAATTCTTTGTTTAATCTTTTTTTTTTATATTGTCCTTTTTTTTTTATTGTAAACAAATGGGATACATGTTGTTTCTCTGTACATGGAGTAAAGGCATACTATTTGTGTAATCAAATTTACATAGGGTAATGTTGTTTGATTCATTCTGTTATCTTTTTTCCCTTCCCCTCACCCCTCCCACCCCTCTTTTTCCTCTATGCAGTCCTTCCTTCCTCCATTCTTGCCACCTTCCCACCCCCCACTATGTGTCATCATCCGCATATCAGTAAGATCATTCTTCCTTTGGTTTTTTGAGATTGGCTTATCTCATGTAGTATGATATTCTCCAATTTCATCCATTTGCCTGCAAATGTCATAATTTTATTTTTATTTATAGCTCAGTAATATTCCATCGTATATATATACCACAGTTTCTTTATCCTTTCATCATTTGATGGGCATCCAGGTTGGTTACACAATCTGGCTATTGTGAATTGAGCCGCTATGAACATTGATGTGGTTGTATCTCTGTAGTACGCTGGTTTTAAGTCCTTTGGGTATAGGCCGAGGAGTGGGATAGCTGGGTCAAATGGTGGTTCCTTTCCAAGCTTTCTGAGGAATCTCCATACTGCTTTCCAGAGTGGCTGCACTAATTTGCATCCCCACCAGCAATGTATGAGTGTACCTTTTTCCCCACATCTTCGCCAACACCTATTGTTGCTTGTGTTCTTGATAATTGCCATTCTAATTGGGGTGAGATGAAATCTTAGTGTAGTTTTGATTTGCATTTCTCTTATTACTAAAGATGGTGAACATTTTTTCATGTATCTGTTGATTGCTTGTAGGTCTTCTGTGAAGTGTCTGTTCATTTCCTTAGCCCATTTGTTGATTGGGTTATTTGTATTCTTGGTGTAGAGTATTTTTGAGTTCTTTATATATTCTGGAAACCAGTGCTCTATCTGAAGTATGAGTGGCAAAGATTTTCTCCCACTCTGTAGGCTCTCTCTTCACATTGCTGATACTTTCCCTTGCTGAGAGAAAACTTTTTAGTTTGAATCTATCCCAGTTGTTGATTCTTGCTTTCATTTCTTGTGCTATGGGAGTCCTGTTAAGGAAGTCTGATCCTAGGTCGACATGTTGAAGATTAGGACCTACTTTTTCTTCTATAAGATGAAGGGTCTCTGGTCTGATTCCGAGGTCCTTGATCCATTTTGAGTTGAGTTTTGTGCAGGGTGAGAGGGGTTTAGTTTCATTCTGTTGCATATGGATTTCCAGTTTTCCCAGCACCATTTGTTGAAGAGGCTATCTTTTCTCCATTGCATATTTTTGGCACCTTTGTCTAGTATGAGAAAATTGTATTTATTTGGGTTTGTGTCCGTGTCCTCTATTCTGTGCTATTGATCTACCTGTGTATTTTGGTGCCAATACCATGCCGTTTTTGTTACTGTTGCTTTGTAGTATAGTTGAAGTTCTGGTATTATGATATCCCCTGCTTCACTCTTCCTGTTTCTTATTCTTGCAGATGAATTTCATGATTGCTTGCTCTATTTCTGTAAGGTGCATCATTGGGATTTTTTTTATTTTAATTTATTTTTATTGTAAACAAATGGGATACATGTTGTTTCTGTTTGTTTGTGGAGTAACAGCATACCATTTGCATAATCATACATCTACATAGGGTAATGATGTTTGATTCATTCTGTTATTTTTTCCTTCCCCCACACCCCTCCCACCCCTCTTTTCCCTCTATACAGTCCTTCTTTCCTCCATTCTTGCCCCCCTCCCACCCCCCATTATGTGTCATCATCCGCTTATCAGTGAGATCATTCGCCTTTTGGATTTTTGAGATTGACTTATCTCACTTAGCATGATTTTCTCCAATTTCATCCATTTGCCTGCAAATGCCATAATTTTATTATTCTTTATAGCTGAGTAATATTCCATTGTATATATAAACCACAGTTTATCCATTCATCAATTGAAGGACATCTTTAATTTCTTTCTTTAGTGTTCTGTAGTTCTCATTGTAGAGGTCTTTCACCTCTTTTGGGAGATTGATTCACAAGTTTTTTTTTTGGAGGCTATTGTGAATGGGGTAGTTTTCCTAACTTCTCTTTCTGAAGATTCATCACTTATGTATAAAAATTCATTAGACTTATGAGCATTAATCTTACATCCTGCTACTTTACTGAATTCACTTACGAGTTCTAAAAGTTTTCTGGTGGAATTTCCGGGTTCCTTTAAATATATAATCATGTCATCAACAAATAGGGATAGTTCGAGTTCTTCTCTTCCTATTTGTATCCCTTTAATTTCTTTTGTCTGTCTAATTGCTCTGGCTAGAGTTTTGAGGACAATGTTGGATAGAAGTGGTGAAAGAGGGCATCCCTGCCTTGTTCCAATTTTTAGGGGGAATTCTTTCAGTTTTTCACCATTTAGAATGATATTGGCCATGGACTTAGCATAGATGGCCTTTACAATGTTAAGGAATGTTCCCACTATCCCTATTTTTTCTAGTGTTTTGAGCATGAAGGGATGCTGTATTTTATCAAATGCTTTTTCTGCATCTAATGAAATAGTCATTGATTCTTGACTTTAAGTCTGTTGATATGGTGAATGACATTTATTGATTTCCGAATGTTGAACCAACCTTGCATCCCTGGGATAAAACCCACTTGATTGTGGTGCCCTATTTTTTTGTTTGTTTGTTTGTTTTGCGGTGCTGGGGATTGAACCCAGGGCCTTGTGCTTACGAGGCAAGCACTCTACCAACTGAGCTATCTCCCCAGCCTGCCCTATCTTTTTAATATATTTTTGTATGCAATTTGCTAAAATTTTGTTGAGAATTTTTGCGTTGATGTTGATTCAGGAGATTGATCTGAAATTTTCTTTCCTCGATGTGTCTCTGTCTGGTTTAGGTATCAGGGTGATATTGGCTTCATAGAATGAGTTTGGGAGGGTTCCCTCCTCTTCTATTTCATGGAATACTTTGAGAAGTATTGGAATGAGCTCTTTAAAGGTTTTGTAGACCTCAGCTGAGAACCCATTGGTCTGGGACTTTTCTTTGTTGGTAGGCTTTTGATGACTTCTTCTATTTCATTACTTGAAATTGATCTATTTAAGCTGTGTATGTCCTCCTGGTTCAGTTTAGGTAATTCATATGTCTCTAGAAGCCTGTTGATGTTTTCAAGATTTGCTGATTTGTTGGAGTATAGATTTTCAAAATAGCTTCTAATTATGTTTTGTATTTCACTCGTGTCTGTTGTGATATTTCCTTGTTCATTCTGAATTTTAGTAATTTGAGTTTTCTCTCTTTCTCTTTGTTAGTGTGGCTAAGGGTTTATCAATTTTATTTATTTTTTCAAAGAACCAACTATTTATTTTGTTAATATTTTCTATTGTTTCTTTTGTTTCCATTTCATTGATTTCAGCTCTGATTTTAACTATTTCCTGTCTTCTTCTACTTTTGGTGTTGGTCTGTTCTTCTTTTTCTAGGACTTTGAGCTGTAGTGTTAAGTTGTTTATTTGTTGATTTTTTTCTTCTTTTGTTGAATGCGCTCCATGAAATAAATCTTCCTCTAAGTACTGCTTTCATAGTGTCTCAGAGATTTTGATATGATGTGTCTTTGTTCTCATTTACTTCTAAGAATTTTTTTATTTCCCTCCTGATGTCTTCTATTGTCCATTCATCATATAATAGTGTCTTATTTAATCTCCAGGTGTTGGAGAAGTTTCTGTTTTTTATTCTGTCATTTATTTCTAATTTCAATCCATTATGATCTGATAGAATACAAGGTAGTATCTCTATCTTCTTGTATTTGCTAACATTAGCTTTGTGGCATAAAATATGGTCTGTTTTAGAGAAGGATCCATGTGCTACTGAGAAGAAAGTGTATTCACTCTTTGTTGGATGGTATATTCTATATATGTCCGTTAAGTCTAAATTGTTGATTGTGTTATTGAGATCTATGGTTTCTTTATCCAATTTTTGTTTGGAAGATCTGTCCAGTGGTGAGAGAGGTGTGTTAAAATCACCCAGTATTATTGTGTTGTGGTCTATTTGATTTCTGGAATTGAGAAGGATTTGTTTGACGTACATGGATGAGCCAATGTTTGGAGAATAGATATTTATGATTATTATGTCTTGCTGATTTATGCTTCCCTTAAGCAGTATGAAATCTCCTTCTTTATTCCTTCTGACTAGTTTTGGCTTGAAGTCCACATTATCTGAAATGAGGATGGATACTCCAGCTTTTTTGCTGTGTCCATGTGCATGGTATGTTTTTTCCCATCCTTTCACCTTTAGTCTGTGGGTATCTCTTTCTATGAGATGAGTCTCTTGCAGGCAGCATATTGTTGGACTTTTCTTTTTAATCCAATCTGCTAGTCGATGTCTTTTGATTGATGAATTCAGGCCATTAACATTCAGGGTTATTATTATGATATGATTTGTATTCCCAGTCATTTGACTCATTTTTGTTTTTTGACCTGACTTTGTTTCTCCTTTATTTTGCTGTTCCTTTAGGGTAATTCCTCCCTTTACTGATTTGCATCATTGTTTTTCATCTCTTCCTCATGGAATATTTTGCTGAGAATGTTCTGTAATGCCGGCTTTCTTTTTGTAAATTCTTTTAGCTTTTGTTTATCATGGAAGGATTTTATTTCGTCATCAAATCTGAAGGTAAGTTTTGCTAGGTATAAGATTGTTGGTTGGCATCCGTTTTCTTTCAGGGCTTGAAAAATGTTGTTCCAGGCCCTTCTAGCTTTTAGGGTCTGGATTGAAAAGTCTGCTGATTTTCTTATTGGTTTCCCTCTGAATGTAATTTGATTCTCTTCTCTCGCAGCCTTTAAAATTCTGTCTTTATTTTGTATGTTAGGTATTTTCATAATAATGTGCCTTAGTGTGGGTTTATTGTAATTTTGTGTATTTGGAGTCCTATAAGCCTCTTGGACTTGATTTTCCATTTCATTCTTCAGATTTGGGAAGTTTTCTGATATTATTTCATTGAATAGATTATTCATTCCTTTGGTTTGTTTCTCTAAGCCTTCCTCAATTCCAGTAAGTCTTAAATTTGGCCTTTTCATGATATCCCATAATTCTTGTAGATTCTGTTCATGATTTCTTACCATCTTCTCTGTTTGGTCAACTTTGTTTTAAAGATTAAGTATTTTGTTTCAATATCTGAGGTTCTGTCTTCCAGGTGTTCTATCCTATTGGTTATGCTTTCTATGGAGTTTTTAATTTGATTTATTGTTTCCTTCATTTCAAGGATTTTTTTTTTTTTCAGTATCTCTAATTCTTTATTGAAATGATCTTTTGCTTCCTGTATTTGCTCTTTTAACGGTCAATTGGTGTGATCATTTAATGCCTGCATTTTCTCTTTCATCTCATCATTCAATGCCTGCATTTGCTCTTTCATCTCCTTGTTTGCTTCCCTGATCATTTTAATTATGTACATTCTGAACTCCCTTTCTGACATTTCTTCTGCCATGCTGTCATTGGGTTTTATTGATGTAGCATCTAGGTTTGTTTGGGACATTTTCTTCCCTTGTTTTCTCATATTGGCCAGATATCAGTGGGACTCTGAGATATTGCAGATTTCCTCTATTGGCTTTTAGCATCCCTTTAGATTTCCAGTATATCACCTCCCAACCTTCAGTAGCCTGAAGTCTTGGAGGAATTTGATAATGCAGTGCTTCTGAAGAAAGCTGCCCCTAGCCCACTGCTCAGTCCAGGGTTGGAAGTTGGCTCTGTGTGGAAAAGCTCTCACTGGACCGGCCTACTCCAAGAAGCTGACTGTGGACCGGGCCTGCCGCCTAAGGGAGCTGGGCTGCTCAGGAAAGCCTCTTGCTGTCTGCTGCTGTGTCCAGGGCTGGGGGCTAGCTCTGCATGGGGACAACCTCTCACTGGGCGGGCCTGCTTTGAGAAGCTGGCTGTGGACCGGGCCTCTTTGTTTAATCTTTATTTGGGGCATTTTAATTATAGTACGTCATGGAGAGTTCCTTTTCTTCTACCTATTTTTGGCTTTAAATGCCTTTAGCATCTGAATGTCCAATTCATTCTCAAGGTTTGAAAAATTTTCTGCTATTATTTCACTGCATAGGTTATCAGTGCATTAGCTTGTATTTCTTTTTACTTCCTCAATCCCTATGAGCCTTAATTTTGGTCACTTAGAGTCCCAGAATATATTGTATATGCTGATTATTGTTTCTTTTCTTTTTTTTTTTTTTTTTTTTTAAATCCTAACTGAATGTTCAAGGCTAGCCTTCAGCTATCTTGTCTTCAAGCTCTGAGATTCTATCTTTTACTTGATATAATCTATTGGAGAGATTTTCAACCATATTTTATTTGATTTGTTAAGCCTTTCATTTCTAAGCTGTTTGTTTTTCAGAATATTCCTTGAGATGTTCTTTAATAGCTTGCATTTTTTCCTTAGACCTTCTTTAAATTCATTAATCATCTTCACAATCAAGATTTTAAATTCTTTGAATGTCATTCATTTTGATATCTGTGGATTCAGTTATTGGTGATTTTAAACATTTGAGGCATCTTGTTGGCTTGTTTCTTCATATTTTCAGTAATTCTACATTGTTTGAGCTTGTCGTGTTGGATTCCTCTTTTATTATGTAAGGGTCTTTTAGTGAGCAGTTATCTTTTTACAATCTTCCCTGAGCTGGGAGATATATCTTTTTTTTTTTTTTAATTTTTTTTTTTTTTTTTTTTTTTTTTTTTTTGGTTGAAGATGGACACAATACCTTTATTTATTTTTATGTGGTGCTGAGAATTGAACCCAGTGCCTCACACATGTGAGGCAAGCACTCTACCACTGAGCTACAACTCCAGCCCTGGGAGATATATCTTAACTGCAAAACATCCAATAGTTATAATCAAGGTGCTCAATTCAACCACCGGTACCACTTTCAGAGGAGAGAGTAATTCCCAGTAATAGTGGTAACTTAATAGTAAACCATATACCCATGTATATTTAAAAACTTGCTACTAATGATCTCTACAATCTATTAACCAATGAGAAAATTTTGTGCTAATATAGAATAAACTAAAAAGTTAAGCATTAAATATAGTAGTATACTTATTAATACTAAATTGTACTGGAAGAAGGGAGAAAAAATAAAAAGGAAAACAGGGCAGTGAAGAAGCATAAAGGATAAAGGAAATGAGAAAGAAGAAAAGTATTGAAAATGATCCAATTAATAGACCACATGGAAAATTAGGTAAAACTCTGGAAAAAAAAACAGAAGACACTAGAATTCATTTTAAACAAAATAGCTAATGTAATAATGATCATAAAAAGATTGTCTTCTTGCTGAGGTTTTAAAAATAGACATCTTACTAGAGGTTTTGATTTTAGGATCCTCCAGCTATGAGATGATGTGTGACACAATTTTTGTACTAATTGGTTCATTCTTAGCTCTGATCCAAACCCATCAAACTTGTTAAGAAAGTCTGTATCCTTAGCTCCATCCCCTCCTTGCCTGGCAGCAAGTATTGGGGGAGTGTGAACCATTTCAGACAAGAATTTGACTTCATATGGCTGTGTTATTTCAACCAGAGATAGGAGCGCAACTGTACGGGGCCCTTCTGGCCAGTTCTGTCACCTAGAAAGCCTATGAACCAATCTGGATTGCTGTACCTCTCATTCTGAGTCTCTGACCATATGCTTGGGGGAGGTGGGTGGAGAGTGTTCAAGCTGCATCAGCAGACCCTTTAGATCCTGGGCATAAAGGAGGTGGTGGGATCCATAGTAGGATATAGCAGGTCACCGCTTTTCACCTGAACTTGATCCATCCTAGTTCCGGAGCCTGTCAGCCTCCCTCCTTAGCATAGAGTTCAGACTGTCATATTAAAATAGAAACACCCTTCATTCTCTTCCATTCTGAAGACTGATAGCCATAGCCCCTATTGCTCCCCAGAACTTCCCCCAAGTTCATGCTACAATCTCACTTCTGTGTCCAGATAGAACCATGGCTTAGGCACACACCCATCCAGTGAAAAGCAAAGCTCAAGTGACCTTTGGATCCTGCATACTCACTAAGAATACCTACAATAACAAGATAAAAAAGGAATAAAAAAATAGGGACAGAAAAATGGAAAATTATAGGGATTTCTAATCTCTCAAGTAGGAAGTCCAACCAGTTTTTTTCAAATGGCCCTGTTTCCCCTCTTATACTTACACTGCTGAGGAGTACTAACTCTCTTGTGCTGGCTTTCTTGATAGTGTCTCTGTCAGGCCCTGGAAGCAGGTTTGGGGATCTGGCAGTTGAAAGATGTGAGGCACAGTAGCAATATTGATCATCCTTTATTTGGAGGTGGCAATAACCCCTAGCCAGCCCCCCAAGCCATTTCCATAGGCCTTTTTTTTTAACATGCAGGCCAAACAAAGAAGGCCCACTGCCAGTAGGTTACCTAAGTGGATGCATGTCCACAAGCAAATGTTAATGACCTTGAATTTATGCACCGAGTCAGTGTTTCTGATAGTTGATGGCAGACTAGAGGAATCCACTTTTTAATAGTAGCAATTCTCTGAGATTGAATCAAAACAATAGTCCCTGGTGTTACATTGAAGTAGGACAGCTGTGGAAAAACACCTGGAGGCAACTCAGAGCACGAACAACCACATGAAAAACAGAAATATTGATTTCTAGGGACTGGGGATGTAGTTCAGTGATAAGGTGCTTGCCCATCTTGCATGAGGCCCTGGGATCAATCCCCAGTACCCTAAAAAAAGACATGTTGTTTCTTGGAATAGAAAAAACACTGAGATTGTTGGGGCTGGCCCCCAAATGACTATAGTTAGGTTCCCTCTCAGAGGTTTCCAGCAGGCTCTGTTATGTTTTTGGTGTGTAACCAAGGCCATGAATCAGCTGTATTTTATATATAATATAAAATTTTATATATATAAAATTTTATATATAAAATACATAATTTTATATATAATAAATATATATAAAATACATAATATATATAAATAATATATATAAATATATACATAATATATATAAAATACATAATTTTATATATAATATAAAATTTTATATATAAAATATATATAAATTTTATATATAAAATACAGCTGATTCATGGCCTTGGTTACACACCAAGGCCATTTTATATATATATATAAAATGTGATAACATTGTAAAATTTTCTTGAATTTGGTAGTTATATTGTAGGCATGTATATGCAGTTTTATAACAAATTGCCAAACTACTTTTTTAGATTGGCTGTACCATTTTTTCTATCAATGAATGTATGAGGGTTCCAGTTTCTCCAAACCCTTACCAGCATCTGGAATTTTGGGTATTTTTTTTATAGCTGTTTAAATAGGCATATAGTGATATCTCATTGTAGTTTTAATTTGTTTTTCTCTAGTGTCTCATGATATTGAACATCTTTTAACATGCTGATTTAACATATTGTGTATAATCTTCAATAAGATGTCTGTTCATATCCTTTGCCCATATTTTAATTGGATTATTTTTCTTCTGTTGAATTTAGATATTCTTCATATATGTCATATTCAAGTACTTTGTCAGGTATTTTGTTTGCAGATATTTCCTCCCTATCTATAATTTTCCTTCCTGTTCTGAGTTTTTCACAGAGGAATGTTTTTAATTTTGATGCATTTCAATTTATTGATTTTTTTTCTTTTATAGATTATACTTTTGGTGTCATGTGTAGGAATTCTTCATCTAGCCTTATGTCCTGCAGATTTTTTCCTATTATTTTCTTCTAAAAGTTTTAAATAGTTTGGTTTACTTTTTTTTGGCACTGGGAATTGCCCACGAGGACTCCACCACTGAGCTATGTCCCCAGCCATTTTTATTTTATTTTGAGTCAAGATCTTGCTGTGTTGCTAAGACTGGCCTTGAATTTGTGATCCTTCTGCCTCAGACTCCTGAGTATCTGGGATTATAGGCATGCACCACTATATCCAACAAACTATATGCTTTACATTTAAATCTATACTCCATTTACAGTTAATTTTTGTATAAGGGATGATGTTTAGGCTGAAGTAATTTTTTTTCTTTTTGGCCTATGATATCCAAGTGGTCCAGCACCACTGTTGAAAAATGTTTCCATCCTGCATTGAATTTGCTTTTACAATTTTGTAAAATATCATTTGTGCATACATGTAAAACTTTTGGGGGGATTCTCTTTTCCATTCCGTTGATCTATGTGTCTATTTCTCCACCAACATGTATAGTGGACAGATAAGAGAATGTCTTTATTCCTAGGAGATGCATCAGAAATATTAGGTCATGACATTTGCAATTTGTTCTCAAATGGTTAAGCTAATAGGAAAGACACACAGATAAATGAATGTTAGAAAATGTTAATGCATAAAGACAATAGAGAGTAAGAGAATTTATTGGAACAGTTTTTAAAATTTTCTTTATGTTCTAATTTTTTTCAAAACATACTAACAAGTGTGGGAATATTAAATGAAGTAGTTTTATTAGGGGAAAAAGTTTAAATTGTGCCTTTTGAAATTTATGCTTTCAATTTGCAAGCTGAGGAATGCCAACAGATTATGAAGAAAATTAACCAGAGCAGAGATGATGGCTTAGCAAAAAGAAAACAGTAATTAAGTCTGTGGAACTGGAGCCATGGAGCTGAGAGAAGTACTTTCTGAGCTAGTGAGCTTTTACAGAATGTTTTCATGCTGCAGCATGATGACATCCCATCCAAATGATTTCCATAAAATGACTTCATAATTTCAAATCTAGTTTGATAAAATACGAGTAACATATAATTATGGTCTCTGCTTTTGAATATGTAGGAGAATCTTGCAATATCAGCAAAATTTTCCTTCATTTTAGGTGAAAAGTCCTCATTTTCTGTGATTACTCCTTATGGCCTGATTTTAGGGTCACTTACCTGGCCTTCATTGTCTGGTCTCCAGTTTTATTAATGTTCTAAATTGTTGGCTCATTGATCCTAATCCAGTGCTTGAAAATTATTTTCTGATCAGTGAAGAAGAATTTGGTACCGTTATGTACATTGTATTAGAAACCATGTTTTTAGCAGGGTATGGTGGCGCACACCTATAGCCTAGTAATTTGGGAGACTGAGACAGAAGAATCACAAGTTTGAGGCCAGCCTCAATTTAAGACATTTTACATTTATGACTATTGAATCTCATCTTTTGTCCTCACCTCTGAAGACATTTGAATTTTGAATTTGGTTTATAACATACTAGCTATCACTCTATGATTCATTTTCAGATTTATGAGAAAGACTTTCATCTTATTGTAGAGGGTCAAAACAACCTAGAAATAAACCATTGTGTGCTGCTTTAAACTGACATTCATCTATGAATCAATAATCTTTGTGGTTGTTAAATTTAAATATTGCTTAGTATTTATGCTTACCTATTCTAGTCTCCAGCATATTGTCTACAGAACTAACAATTCTTAGTCTTATATTACACCAAATGTATTAAAAATAAGAAATGTATTGAGTTCAATTTGACTTAATGAATATATCCTGGGTCCTTTCATTGTTGTTTCCTTTACTAATTGCTTACAAGTCAGATTTTCCAGAATTTTACATGATTCTCACTGTTAATTTACAGAGCATGTATTATCTTTGGAAAAAGCGGTCCATTAGAGATGCTTTATAAAAAGAGACTACATGTATGATGTTGTCTAGTGATGGATGTACTATTTCAATGGAGTTAGAAGTTTTTATTTCCTCTACATGTAGTTCAAGACTTACGTATTGGGGAGGACATTTCTAATCCTAAAAGTGTTTCTTTCACCAAAAAATTATAAGCAGTTCGATCATTATCCACTGTCTTAAATACTGAGTGGCTAATGTTTGTTGAAGGCCTATGATGTCACGATACGACTCCTCAGTGCAAACATGTTTACATCAAAGTGAAGATTGTACTCGTAGGCTTGTTTTTTGCATATTCCTGATAAATACCCTGATGATTATTATGTGGTATGTCCTAATATGATAAAGAGGCAAGCTGATTTGAGGTTTGTAAAAATTATAATATAGGAGAGGATGTATTTATTTTAAAACAGTTTAGAATTGGGTTTAAGGCATCACTCTACTTAATCCCATGTTGGACACATTTAGATAAAATCAGTGTAATCTGTGTCTACATTATTCTAAACTTGGGACTTCCTGATGGCACATTTATTTCTCTCTAGATCTGCTTTCATCATTGCTCAAGTGTTATTTGCAGATGTTCTTTGATAATATTGCACATCAAATTTAAAAGTGATTACCATCATAATCAAGAATTCATATTTAACCCACCTTGGGAATGTGGCAGGGATGGGGTCTCCTGGGTTGTACATTTTGAGTTATCTGTGAGCTCTGATCCAGAAGACTTTTGGAGGTGAAGCCAGAGGATGGTTATTATGTCTCCAGTTCAAATGCACTGGAGTCAAAAGGCAAGATACAGTGAACTGGTTTTGGGGATGGAGATACAGGTCAATAGAAACAGACACAGAGCAGAAAAAGAAGAAATGAAGCCAGTATGCCAGAGTGTGGCTTGGTTTAGGCAAATCTTACCAGAAGTAGATCCTTGGAAGACAGGTATCCCTTTTGTTCATTTCATGCTACCTATAGGTCAGACATGAAGATTTTCAGTGAAAGGTTTTCAACAAACAGCTATTATGATCATTGTGGTGTTTTCATTCTCATCCTTAGAATGCAACTTACCTGGACCTGTATATGAATCATCTGAATCAGATGTTTATTTTAATTCATGTATCTTGAGCTTCAATTTCCAATTAACAATGTCTGTGCCACTCTTTCCAGTCAAATCTTACAGTATTTTTCTTAGGCAAGATGAAAGCCAACGTTTGTATCCTGAGAAACTTAATGCTGAAAATCTCCTTATTTCCTCGATTTCTCATAGCTACTTAGTACTTGTTTTCCTTTATTGGGTCGAGGTACTGTTTTCTGTTGGCATATGTGGTGTCCTCCTCTTCTGGTTCTCCTCAGATTCCTCTACTCCTTCTCTGCTGTCTTGACTTCTAGGATCAGGCATTTAAGAGTCAGAGTTCTTCCAGGCTCAGTCCTATTGCTCCTCAGATCCATCATTGATCATATTCATACAAGTGTCAAGTAGCATCTTTAAGAAGGGCCAGATGGTACATGCCTGTAATCCCAGTGACTCTGGAGTCTGAGGCCGGAGGATGGCAAGTTCTAGGCCGGCCTTAGAGAGACCATGTCTCAAAATAAAAAGGACTGGGAATGTGGCTCAGTGGTAGAGTGCCCCTGGGTTCAACCCCTAGTACTGAAGACAAAAAAATACTTGCTCAAGGACCATCTTTATATGAACCAATCTTAGATTCTCATCTATATCTCTCCTTGGTGTACCAAACCTGTGTTTCCAACTCTGTTCAGCGTCTCTGATTATCTCACAGGCATTTAAACTCATCATGGCTAAGATCAAATTTATCTTCTTCTCACTTCATGTTCTAAAACTCAGTAATACCTTCTAGCACTTGCTAAAGCCAAAAGTCTGGGAGTCATACTTGGCACATTCTTTTTCCTTACACCTTGCATGCAATTCATTAACAAGTCCTGTCGATTTTACCTTCTGGCTCTTAAATCTTTTTGCTGTTCTTCCTATTTACTTTCATTCTTCTACCCCAAAATATCATCGCTATTTCTGGACTGCTATCAGTCTTCCTAAATCTATGTTTACTTCCTTAGTATATGTCCTCAAATTTCTTATCGTTCTTCTGACTAAAAGCACCCACTGACTTCCATTATTCTCTGGAGAAAAGGGAACAACTGAAGAGCTTCACCTGACCTACAAACCTACATGATCTGCTTTTTGCTTAACCTTCCCAACTTCTCAGTTTTTATCCATACTGGAGTCCACAGTACTGTTTGTCATAGGTTCTATTTCTGCAATTTTGCCATCCCCTGTCCCAGCAGTGAATCCTCGCACATGCTATTTTCTCCATGTAGAGCATCTTCGCTGCCTTCCCTATGTAGCTATGATCAGTTCATCTGAAAGCTCGGTTCTCAGCTTATTTGTTCAAGCAGTTCTGATGGTCATGTTCTGTTCTGGTCCTCCTACATCCTCCCAGAGCACCGTTTTCTGCTTCCTAGCACTTAATCCATTCACAACTGCACATGCAAAGATATCCTTGTCAGTGTCCAAGTAAGCTCCACGAGGACACAGCAACAAAAAATAACGACTATACTAATTTAATTTCCACACACAGTGGATGAGAATTTCCCTTTCTGTTATCCTAACCAGCAATTGATGGTAGCCATCTGACTGGGATGAAATGCTATCTCATTGAGAATTTTTTGAAATTTTTGTTGTTGTTATTGTAGATGGACACAATACCTTTAATTAAATTATTTATTTATGTGGTGCTAAGGATCCAACCCTGTGCCTCACACGTGTTGGCAAGTATTCTACCACTGAGCTACAACCTCAGCCCCTCATTGTGATTTTGATTTGCATTTCCCTGATGGTTAGCAGTGTTGAGTGTTTTTTCATATATTTGTTGGCCATTTTAATATCTTCTTTTCCCCCCATATTTTCATTGGTGTATTATAGTTGTACATAATGATGTAATTTGTTGCTACATATTCATACATTTGACATATACACACAACATAACAATATAATTTGGTCAATGATATTCCTCAGGTATTCTTCTTTTCCTCCCCTCCTCCCTCCTCCTGATTTTTTTCCTCTACTATACTGATCTTCAATTTTCTTGAGATTCTCCTTGCCCCTACACATACATATCTTTTCCTTTTTTTCCCTTTAGTTCCCACATATGAAAGAAAACATGACTGTTGACTTTCTCAGTTTGGCTTATTTTGCTTAACATAATTCTCTAAAGTTCCATTCATTTTCCTGCAAATGATATAATTTCATTCTTCTTTAAGGATGAATAAAACGCCATGGTGTATATATATGCAATATTTTCTTTATCTTCTGTTGATGGACACCTAGACAGTTTCCATATTTTGGCTATTGTGAATTGTGCTGCTATTTTAAAACAAAATTTTTAGTCATTGATGGACCTTTACTTTTTTTTTTTTTTTTTTTTTGCAGTGCTGGGGATCAAACCCAGGGCCTTATGCTTGGATGGAAAGCACTCTACCGACTGAGCTGTCTCCCCAGCCTGGACCTTTACTTTTAAATACTTACATGCAGTGCTGAGAATGGAACCTGGTGCCTCACACATGCTAGGCGAGTGCTCTACCACTGAGCCACAACCCCAGCCCCTGAATTGTGCTGCTATTAACATGGTTATGCAGGTAGCGCTACAGTATGATGATTACAGTATGATGACTTTAATTCTTCAGGGTAAATAATGAGGAGTGGTATAGCTGGCTCATATGGTGGTTCTATTCCCAGGTTTTTGAGGAATTTCCATAATGTTTGTACTAATTTACAATTCCACCAACAGTGTCAAAGTGAAACTTTTTCTACACAGCCTCTCCAGCATTTATTATTGTTTGTATTCTTGAATGACTGCCATTCTGATTGGGGTGAGATAAAATCTCAGTTTAGGTTTTATTTGCATTTCCCTAGTTACTAATGATGTTGAACATATTTTTCATCTATTTTTGGTGTTATAGTTTAGATGTGGTCCCCCGAAGAGCTCACATGTGAGACATGTGAGCTAGAAGATTTGAAGGAGAAATGATTGAGTCATAGCCTTAACATAATCAGAGAATTAGTCCCTGATGGGATTAACTGAATTGTAGCTGGTGGCAGGAGGGGTGTGGCTGGAGGAAGTGGTTGATTGGGGGTGTGGCTATGGGTATACATTTGTATATGGCAAGCAGAATCTCTCTCTTTGCTTCCTGATCATCATGTGAGCTGGTTGCCTCTGCCACCATGATGTCCTGCCTCACCTTGAGTCCTGAGGAATGGAGCCTGCTGTCTGTGGCTTGAGACCTCTGAAAAGGTGAGCTTGTAAATAAACCTTTCCTCCTCTACAGTTGTTCTGATCAGGTCTTTCAATCACAGCAGTGAAAAAGCTGACTGAAACAGTTGGCCATTTGGATTTCTTCTTTTGAGCAGTGTCTGGTTTATTTGCCCATTTATGAGTGTGTTATTTGGGTTTTCTGGTGTTAATTTTTTTTTAATGTTCTTAACATATTCTAAGTAGTAATCTTCTGTCAGAAGAGTAGCTAGCAAAGATTTTCTCCCATTTATAGGTTCTTTTTTCACATTCTTAGTTGTTTCCTTTGCTGTGCAGAAGCTTTTTAATTTGATTTGTTCCATTTATTAACTCTTGGCATTATTTCCTGAACTTTAGGGAACTTATTGAGAAAGTCATTGCCTGTGCTTATATGTTGGAGTGCTGACCCTGTTCCCCCCCCCCCCTAGGAATTGCAATGTTTCTGGTCTAATTCCTGAATCTTTGATCTATTTTGTGCAGGTTGAGAGACAAAGATCTAGTCCCATTGTTCTGTATATGGATAACCAGTTGTCCCAGCACCATTTGTTAAAAAGACTGTTTTCTCCAATGTATGTTTTTGGCACTTTTGTTAAGGATCAGATGACCATATCTGTGTGGGTTTGTCTCCGTGACTTCCATTCTGTAAACTGGTCTGTGCATCTATTTTTATGCCAGTACCACGCAGTTTTTATTACTGTAGCTCTGCAGCATAGTTTGAGGTCAGATACTCTGATGCCTCCAGCATTGCTTTTTTGGCTTAGAATTGTTTTGGTTATTCTGGGTCTTTTATTCTTCCAAATTAATTTAGAACTTTTTTTTCTAGTTCTGTGAAGAATGGCATTAGTATTTTGATGGAGAGTGCATTGAACCTATATATTGTTTTTGGTAGCATGGCCATTTTAACACTATTACTTCTGTCTATCTCTCTCTGTGCTGTTTAAGATATATCTCCCACCCACCCATCTTTCTCTTTCTCTTTTCTTTCTGGTACTGGAGATTGAACTCAGGCACACTCTACCACTGAGCTACATCCCAGTCCTTTTTTATTTTTTTTATTTTGAGACAACATCTAGCTAAGTTGCTGAAGTTGGCCTGGAACTTGTGATCCTCCTGCTCAGCCTCCCCAGTAGCTGGGGTTACAGACATGCACCATCACACCTGGCTTCAGATATACTCCTTGTTAGCAATATCTGCAGTTGTATCAATGGCCTATGCTGGGCGTTGGTCACTGTGATGGTGTGGTGTGACTTTGTTGGAGGTGGGGCTGCTGTCTGATTTGGTGTCAGACCAGGCAGAAGCCTCTGTAGGTGCTGTGGGCTCCATTTGTGTGGCGGACTCTCTGGTGGTTGTGGCTGCCATCTGTATGGCTGTTAAGACAGACTCAGGCGCATGCAGGCACTATAGACTGGCCAGCTATTTGGCAGGTCCGCAAGGGAAGGGGTAGCTCCCGGGCTGGGCATAGGTGTTTGCAGGTGCTATGAGCTGACTGACTGTGTGGTGGGTTCTATGGAGGATGGAACCACTGGGTGGTTCACTGTCAGGCTATGTGCAGGTGCAAGGGGGTCCTAGGGCTGCCCTGCTATGGGACAGATTCTCTGGTGGGGAGAAGGCTAAATGATGGACTGGGTCCAGGCATAGTTGTGTGCAGGCTGTCTGCTGTGTGTTGACTTCCTCTCAGTGTAAGCCCCCCTGTTCCCTGAGGGATGGGGTGCCACACGGCTTTGGGAGTCTGGGTCTCAGTCTTTTTACTGGGTCTATGCTGAGAAGTGGGGATCAGTGGTGCTGCAGCTTTCTGTGTGAGCGTGGCAGAATGTTGGCAGAGCCTCAGGAATGGAGCTATGCTGAGGCTACTAGCTGCGAGGGTTGGATGCACTCGGGCATTGGGTCTGTTTTCAGTAGGGCACAAAGTCATAGCTGCCTGGGTCATGGAAGGTGACAGGTGGACAACACTGATTCCTCTCTGTGATGATACAGCCACATGAACTGCAGGTAATTCTCCATGAGGACCCATGAGAGCTGAAGGAGTCTCCTGTGTGGTTGTCTGCAGCGGCAGTAGGGACCATGGGGGCTCCAGTTTCCCTTTTCCCTATGAGACGTCTGCATTGGCTCCAAACTGAACTGGGCAGGGGAGGGTGTGGTAGAGGCAGGTGCTTGCTCTCCTCTCCATTGTGCTGTCTGGGGTTTTCATGCTCCACAGGGGTGCACTGTTCCAGTGTACTTTCTCAGTCACTCCATTTGGAATATAGTTGTTTATTCTTCCACAGGGAATAAGTGACAAGCAATTCTTTTTTTTTTTTTTTTTTGGGTGCTGGGGATCGAACCCAGGGCCTTGTGCTTACAAGGCAAGCACTCTACCGACTGAGCTATCTCCCCAACCCCAGTGACAAGCAATTCTATTTGACCACCTTGCTGATATCACTTTTAATCGCCAAATTTCTTTTCAAATTTTATTTTTTATTTGTTCTAATTAGTTATCCACAACAGTAGAATGCATTTATGCACTTTGATATACATAAATGGGGTATAATTTCTCATATTTCTGATTGTACATGTTGTAGAATCACATCAATCATGCAGTCATACAGGTACATGAGGTAATAATGTCTGTTTCACTCTACTATCCATCCTACCCCCAAATCCCTGCCCCCGCTTCACTCCCCTCTACCTAATCTAAAGGAACACTATTCTTACCTAGCGCACCACCCACATTGTGAATTAGAATCCACATATCAGAGAAAACATTCAACCTTTGTTTTTTTGAGATTGGCTTATTTCACTTAGCATGATATTCTCCAACTCCATCCATTTACTGGCAAATGTCATAATATCATTCTTCTTTAAAAGCTGAGTGATATTCCATCAAATATACGTAACACATTTTCTTTATCCATTCATTTATTGATGGAGGCCCAAATCTTTACAATGTTGACCTAGGATCTGACTTCCTTAACAAGACCCCTAAAGCACAAGAAGTAAAACAAAAAATCAATAAATGGGACAGATTCAAACTAAAAAGCTTCTTCTCAGCAAGAGAAACAACAACATGAAGAGAGAGCCTACAGATTGGGAGAAAATGTTTAACACATGCACCTCAGATAAAGAATTAATCTCTAGGATATATAAAGAACTCAAAAAACTTAACACACACAAAAAAAAAAAAAAACCCAAATAACCCAATCAGCAAATTGCCTAAGGAACTAAACAGATACTTCACAGAAGAAGAAATGCAATCAATCAACAAATATATGAAAAATGTTCAACATCTCTAGTGATTAGAGAAATGCAAATCAAAATTACTCTAATATTTCATTTCACTCCAGTCAGAATGGCAATCATCAAGAATATAGGCCACAATAAATGTTGGCAAGGATGTGGGGAAAAAGGTACACTCATACATTGTTCATGGGAATGCAAGTTGGTGCAACCACTCTGGAAAGCAGTATGGAGATACTTTTCAAAAAGTTGGAATGGAACTGCCAGCTGACCAGTTATCCCACCCCTCGAGTTTACACTCAAATGACTTAAAATCAGCATACTACAGTGATGCAGCCACATCAATGTTTATAGCAGCTCAATTCACAATAGCTAAATTATGGAACCAACCTAGGTGCCCCTCAATAGATGAATGGTTAAAAATATTTATTTATTTGTTTGTTTGTTTTTTTAGTTAGACCAGCCAATTTAATGATCGAGGAAACAGGAAACACATTATCCTATGAATCCACTAACAACTCTAAGTGGGGTTACAATTTATTAATCAGGCAACACTTAGATACATTTGGGCCACATTTCTTATTTTTATGGGATTTTTTTATTACTATATAGATATACTTGCTATAACATGTGACTGATGTACAATCTCTGAGGCCCTACGATTCTAGAGCCATGGGTTATCCACCTCTGAACTAATTTGTGGGCATGTACTTTTGGGACAAGGGAAAGCAGGACCCTTTCCTCCCTTCTCTTTTCCATCCCTGAGCTGGCATCCAAAGTACATTTTTTCTGTGGCTTCTTGAGTCACTGTCAACCCCAGTTTCCATTCTGGTTTCAAGGGATGGATAGTCTGAGAAAAGACCTAATATTTCTTCTGATTTTGAAGTGGAAAAACTATATTATAGAAGGAGAATATTGGTAATATTGGGTAATGGCAGTGGTCGGTCAAATTGTATCTCAAAAATGTTCAGTGTAAGATTTTGCTTGGAAAAGAGAGGGTTCTCTTAAAAATGTTTAAAGACACAATTAAAAGTAAGATCCTGAAAGTACTGTTTGGGTTGTTGATACTCTGGGGATAGAGTGGCAGCATGGTGTGTGTGCTCCCTCACTTGGTGTGTGTGCTGTTCTTCCTTCTGCCTGGAAGGTCTAACCTGCCCCCAACCGTGGCCCGTTGACCTTCTGGCTTATGTCTGGGCCTAGATGTTCTGTGGAGACATCACTGCCTCCTTTAGAGAGACCTGAGTGCTCCTTCTCAGGCTGTCAATGTACAAAAATCCACTTGCATTATGGCAATTGTCATGTGGTCCTAAGTGTCACCTCATGAAGCCGGGAGCCCCAGAAGGCAGTGGTTGATAAGTGCTCAATAAATGCATGTGAAAGACATTGGCAATTGAAATTACTTACGGAATATTAGGGCACTGAAACAAAATCACAAGGTAATTTGGAAGAAAACTCTATCTGAACTCCAAAGCAATGTCTAGTCTAACCTGGCCATGATTTTGAACTCCAGGGATACTTGTTCTGAAGGAGGTAAAGTATTGCAATCTGTTTTCATGATTCTGAGATGGAAACAATGTTGGGGGAAGGAAGCACAGATTTTTACTATTTATCTGTCACCTAAGAAACACATTGTTCCTTAAAGCCAGAGAGCACGTGGAATTAGTGGTAGTGAAGAAAGGCAGAAAGCAAAAGGAATGGCATCAGATGCCAACTGTGTAGCTAGGCAAGCATCATTGGAGCCTGGTTAAAACAAGTACATCCAACAGCCACAAGGTGGCAGCTTAGAACTGTGACATTACAGAGAGAACACTCAGAAGACCCAACAGCTTGGAGTATGGTGGGGATGAAGAGCCGAGAACAGGTACATGGGGAAATGAAACTGGGAAAGGGAGAAAAAGACTGATTTGTAGTACCTGCTGCACATACCTTTATTATTTTGTTTTCCCCTAAAAAAAGGACAGGCACACACACACAGCAAAGTCTTTACAGACACACAATTAACCAATCTTGCTCTTAAGAAGTGTCAGCCCCAGAATGAATCTGCCAGGTAAGCAGGAGTTGGCTGTTGTCTCTGGAGGCTTCACTTCCTTTAGACCTCTTCCGGTATGTTCTTATAGGATAGTTCAGGAATTCCCAAGGGTAATTTTACTTTTATTTGGGTTTCATCTAACATATTTACTTTAGAACTTCACCCTCTTATAAATGGCTACTCTGCTTATAAAATCATGCATATGTAAATGTATCTGTTTTTCATAGGTTACATATTATATATATTTTGTGTTATAACAATATATGATATTTATTGATAAATCAGTGAACCATACTTTCCATCATGCCTCACACATAGTAGGTGTTCAATTTAAGTTTGCTGAACTGAACTGAATGGAAATACAGAAATAGTGTCTGGAAAATGGAAGGTGTTAGGATTGGAGCAGAGTGAAAAATTCAACATAGTGCTATTAAGGGGTGGAGGGAAGAAGAAATGTCCACTTCTCACTCACTGCTCAGAGAAAACTTGCGGTATCCAGGGATTCATGAAATTCAGGGTCCTTTCTCTAATTTTAATCCACACTTCCGCTAGACCCATTTGTCCTTCTAGTGATTTGAACATCAGTTCTTATAAGATGATCATGAAAGTTTAGATTAGTAGATGGCAAACTTTTTAAGGGCTAGCACAGTGTGTGAACTGGGTCATATTTCCACTACCTTAATAAAAATTGATTATAAACTCAGACCACCCAATAAGACGTCCAAAAGCTAAGTACTGAACCAGGTGCATGTAGGGACTTACTGAAGTAATTGGAAGGAAATGTCACTTATAACATAAACCAAATGCATACTACTTAAAACAGCTTTTGCTTCTGAGTATCCAAAAAATCAAAAGTATACATTAGCAAGCATCAGGCTAAAATCTATGGATATAGGGCACAGAGTATGATATCATTCTGTCCTCAAGGAACTTATAGCTTGGTAGAAAAAGATGATATGTCCAAGAATACATATTCAACAACATATGTTAAAAATGCTTTGAACTCTCAGAGGAGGGAGGAAGCCTTCACAGAGGGGATTGCACCGACCTGGACTTTGGAAGGTGAAACATGCTAGATAATATCAGGAAGGAAAAATACTCTTAGTTCAGAGGACCAGGGAGGTGTGTCAGGAGAGGGTGAATAAACTGAGTAGACAGGACAAGAAGTTCATGGAGGGTGTGGTGGCGGAGATAAGATGGAGATTCAGATAAAGACACTAGTTCCTGGGATCCAAGCCCAAACAGTCTGTTCTTTACCCAAGAGGCACCGAATCTTTAAATAGGGTAATGGACTGGTGGAGGATAAACTTTGGAATAATGCAGGAGACATTGGTCTGGGTATGATTAGAGACTTAGCATTTTGTTTTAAAATTATCACCCAAACACCATAAAATAAAATCTGTAGCTACCATGCATATATAAATGTTCAAATATATTATAGTCAAAAGACTCACAGCATACTTAAAATTGGGTGACCTAATAAATTTGAAAGTCATGTGCTTGCCTAGCATGTACAAGGCCCTGGGTTTGATCCCTACCACTGCAAAAAAAAAAAAAAAAAAAAAAAAAAGTCATTTTAAAAAATAAAGAATAGAAATTTTAGTTTTTATTTTTTGTTCTTTTTAGTTATACATGACAGTAGAATGTATTTACACTTGTTGTGTATTCGTATATGAACAGGAAAGTTATGACCGATTCATTCAGCTGTCTTTCCCAATCCCATCTCCTCTCCCTTGCCCTCATTCCCCTGGTCCAATCTGGTGAACTGCCCCACTCCACCCGCCACCCCCCACCTATTGTGAATCCACATATCAGAGAGAACATTTGGTCTTTGGTTTTTTGGGGGATTGGCTTATTTCACTTAGAATGATATTCTCTAGTTCCATCCATTTTCTGACAAATGCCATAATTTCATTCTTCTTTAAGACTGAGTAATATTTCATTGTGTATATGTGCCACAAAAAGTCGTATCTTAGATACACTATTTTTTAATCAAGATGTAGTTGGGGAGTAAGTGACAACAGAGGATGAAAAGGAGGATGATTATATTTAGAAGCAGCATTCCAAAACTACCTAAAGTTCCTGTGGGAGTCTTGCTTTTGAAAGGGGCTCTTTTGTGGTCAGCTGGGTCATATTTGCTATGCACAATGATCCTTTGAAAAGCTGGCTAACCTGAATCAAAAGTCCTTTCACTCAGGATCTCCCACCAATTAGAGCATGAATCTTCTGTAATGACAAATGGCATCCAGAGTTTCACTTGGGTAGGTCTGTGGGTGTAGTACAGTGGCAGAGGATTTGCCAAGCATGCATGAGGCCCTGGGTTTGAACCCCAGCACTGGAAGAAAGGAGTTAACTAACCAAATGAGCAAACAAACAAGTGAAAAACTCCCCTGACACACCCCAAATACAAAATACAGTTTCACATGAGTAATGGAAAAATTGCCTGCAAAAAATTCCTCAAAGGACTAATTGTAGAGTTTTCATGACTCAATAATTCTTCTCCTAGGTGTATACCCAAAAGAAATGAAAACATGTCCATATAAAAACTTGCACAAAACTATTCATAGCAGCATTATGCATAATATCCCCAAATTGGAAACAACTCATATGTCCATCAACTGATGAATGGATAAATAAAATGTGGCACATCTTTTCAATGGAATATTATTTGGCAATAAAAAGAAATGTACTGATCTATGTTACAACATGGGTAGACCATGAAAACATTATGCTAATTGAAATGAACCAGATGCACAAGACCACAGATTATGCAATTCCTTTGATATGAAAAATACACAGTAAGCATATCCACAGAGATAGGCAGTAGATTTGGATTGCTTAGGGCTGGGAGGTTGTTCAGAACTGCGGAGACAACCATATGGCATAATTTCTTATGGGGGGTAATGAAATATTCTATAATCGATTGTGGTGATGGTTCACAACTCTGTGAATATAGTAAAAGTCATTGTACATTGTACACTTGAAAAGGGTAAATTATAAGGTGTATAAATTATATCTCAGTAAAACTGTTACCGGAAATAAAAATGCCTGCTGTAGTATCATAATACGAGCAAGGACTTCAAGATGTCATCTAATGTAGTTTAATTAATTGAATGTTGTTCATCTAATACAATGTCAACAAAATTGTTAAGCACTTTTGTTACATACTGAGTAGTTGGACATGATTTTTCGAGAGCCCTAAGAAAGGACACTTGACTCAAGCTGGAATTCAAGGAGGGTTCCTTGGTGCCTAAGCCAAGAATTGAAGGCCTTAGCATGGAGGTTTTAAATAGCTCAGGAGATGCTGTTTTGGAGAGGGGTTGTGCGGGGAAACTGTAATTGCTTAGTATGATTGGCATGTAGAATACAAAGCTGGAAGGGGCAGAGATCTAGCTAAACACAGCAGGGAAGACCTCAAGGGCCATGATGCACAGATTGAACTTAATCTTGCATCTGCTAGGCTACCAGTGAATGGTTTACCCCACAAAGTGACTCAGCATTTTGCAATATGGATGGATCATTTATGTGCTTAAGAGGGGGCCATGCTGACAGAGAAGGTAAGTTAGGAGGCCAAAGTCCAGGAGAGAAAGATACTGAGTCTAAAAGGAAAGAGTCATAGGGAAGATGGGTGGAGCACAGAGAAGGGCTTTCCAAAATGTTGTAGAGGAAAAATGAGTCAAACCTGGTATGGCTTGGGTGTGAGTAGGAAGGAGGGAGAGAGGCTCCAGAAAACCCAAGTGTTCCTGTGGAAATGCCAGGTAGAAGGAGAAGGCGATAACCGAGAAACTTGCTGGAGCAAGACCTGCCCTGAGAGGAACAGAACGAGTTGAGTTGTAGACCTGTTGATTTTGAGAGCTGTCCAGCAGGAATTGGATTTTGAATTTGAAGTTTAAGCACAAGAGGTCAATGCAACTAGGAGAACAGGTTAGATCATCCAGTCTTTATGTAATAACGTCTTTGTTGCACCCTTCCTAATTGTTTACATGTATTAACTTATTCAGTTCTCTCAACAAACCTACTCCTTTGATACTTTTACCCTGTTTTAGTCAGCTTTTTCACTGCTGTGACTAAATGATCTGACCAGAAAAGTTATAGAGAAAGAAAGGTTTATTTGAGGGTTCATGGTTTCAGAGGTCTTAGTTCATAGAAGGCCGGCTCCATTCCTCTGGCTCGAGGTGAGGCTGAACATCATGGTGGAAGAGCGTGGCAGAGGGAAGCAGCTCACATCATCAGAAAGCAGAGAGAGAGAGAGAGAGAGACTCCGCTCTCCACATACAAAATATATACCCCAAAGCCACGTCCGAATTTCCACCTCCTCCAGCCATACCCTAACACTTCAATTCATCCCATCAGGGATTAATTCACTGATTGGGTTAAGTGTCTTACAACCCAATCATTTCTCTTCTGAACCTTCCTGCATTGTCTCACATGTGAGCTTTTGGGGGACACCTCACATCCAAACCATAGCATATCCCATTTATGTAGAAGTGAGAGAATAGAAATAGTAAGAAGAGAACTCTCAACCTCTCTCTCACCTTCTATCTCCCTCAGGTGTTCAGTCTCCTGATCTCAAGGACTTGGCCTACTGTGGACAAACAGTCACTTTTCTCTGCATGTGATTCCTCCACCTGTGAACCAGATCTTATCTTATCTCACCTACTAAAGAAAGGGTCTTTCTTCAGCACTTGTCCTCTCTCTTTGTCTGTCATGAAATTTTCTCTCTTGGCTGGGCATGGTGGCACCCACCTGTAATCCCACCTTACTTGGGAGACTGAAAGATCGAAAGTTTGAGGCCAGCCTGGGCAATTTGGTGAGACTCCGTCTCAAGACCAAAGGACTGGAGATGTAGCTCAGTGGTGGGCCTGCTTGCCTACCATGCATGGGGTCTTTGGATTCTATTCCCAGAATCTCAAAAAAGCATTTTCCACTTTTCTCTACTAGATCATTTCTATCAACATACAGACATACTATTATTTGTCCCAGATCAAACAAAACCAAAACTCTTGACACCATTTTGCCTTCTAGTTCATATCTTATCTTTATTCTTCCTTTTACACCTCATGAGAGTTTATACTCATTGTCTCTAATTTCTCTATTTCATTCTCATCTGAACTCACTCTGGTATGCCTATTATTGCTTCCAGTCTGCCAAAATTGTCCTTAACAAGGTGGACAAAGACCTCCATTTTGCAAATCCAACAATTGGCTCTCAGTTTTCTTACCACATGGCTTGCCTGCAGCATCTGACCCAACTGATCACCTCCTCTCTCTTTTCATTACTTGCTTTGGTGGTTTTGTGTTCCCAGTTCTTCTTTTACCTCTCGACTCGCTTCTTGGTTTCTTTTGCTTGTTCCTCCTTGTATCATTGAGGGGTGCTTATTCCTCTTATCTTTGAGCTTTTTGTGGAGAAGGTCCTAGGGACCAGTCCTTGTACCTCCTCTCTTGCCTATTTTCACCTTGGTGATCTCACCGGATCTCATGATATTAATACTCTTTCCGTACTGTTATTCCCAAATTGGTACCTTTAGCCTATACCAATCCCTAAACTTCATAGATCCAACTTTCATCTCTAAAGGTGTCAAAGAGATAAATAAAACTTAGTCTAAATTGAATTCCTGATCTCCCCCCACCCCATGTAAGCTTGGTTATCCTTCAGTTTTTCCAATTATAGTTAATATCATCTCTGTTGTTCTTTGTGCTCAGCTCCAAAACTTGGATTCATCTTTGATTCCTCTTTTGTTCCCCATAGCCTGTATCAGGCCCAAAATTCCTGAAGTTTGCCTATGAAAGATCCCCAGGATCCAACTTTCTAGCACCATCCCCATTAATACTTCCTTGGTCTAAGCCAGCAACAGCTCTTCTGTGAGTTTTTACAATAGCATCAAAATCAGCATTTGCTGAACTTTCAGTGTATTCCTGATATGCCAATCTTGCTAAGACTGATTACTCCCCTGTTCAAAATCCATTCGGTGGATCCTTATTCTACTCAGAAGCCACCATCCTGGCAATGTCCTACAACCCTCTCCCCAACCATGCACACAATTTGACCTCCCTTTTTGTTGCAGTCTTCCTCATTTTCTCTCTCACCCACGTACTTCTCCTTGCTGTTCTCTGAACACCTCAATTGTGTCCTCAACTTGGAGCTTTTCATTTACTATCTCTTCTGCCTGAAACTCTTCCCATAAAACTTCCCAAAGTTTGCTTCCTCTCTTCCTCAGATTATTCAGATGTCACTTTATTATAAATTCTTCCCTTGGGAGTCCTGTTGAAAATGTCTACTTCTCCCCTGACATTCCATATTTTGATTCTTAACCATAGTGAGTTTGCAGTGGAGGCAGAAATGAAGGAACTGCCCTACAGTTTGTGCACCAAGAGACTGGTATAGGGCGCAAGGTGTTGGTCAGCTAAGTACGGCTCACTTAGTGGCTCACCTGGTTGGTGTAGGTAAGTGGCTGAACCCACAATTCCTCTAGCTCTAGCTGGACCCTCCTATTGTTTCTTAGGCTCCTAGGTCAGAGTTGTGTGTAGCTCCATGATGAAGGATGCCAGCTTCTCCTATGGGGCTCCCAACCCACCCTCTGCATTACTGAAGTTGGAGGCTTGAAGATGGTAAGAGATCAATGAGAGTTCCAGTCAGTCCCTTTGGTCTCTGGCTCCACTGCACAGTTCAGTTTTACTTCCCTTACATAACATTCATCTTAACTTTCCTGACTACCTGCCCTGCGACTTCATGTAGCAACACCAAACACATAAGCAGTAGCTTCATACAGGTGGTTTAACTGGCCCCACAATTTCATAAGGGCAAATCCAGTACAATAAATCCTCGTGTGTGTGTGTGTGTGTGTGCGCGCGTGCAGGTGTGCATGCATGTTTGTGTGCCCATGCTATGCTGATAAATATTTAGCAATCAACTTTCTGGGGAAAAAAGCCAATTTCCCTGGTATAAATGTTCCCGCCATCGTCAATTTCAGGCCACTAATGTGACATAACTGAACGGGGAATGGAGAAGTGCTGGTAATAATGAGCTCTCTTGGGCCAGTGCTGGCCGGCTCTACCACACCACTGTGACTATCTCCTACAGAGCTTGCTTCTTTGGTTGGATTTTGTTTAACACACTTTTTTATTTTCCCTCATAGCTCTTAGCATCTTCTAACATGTCACATATTTTAGCTATCTGTCCCTACTTTGGAATGTAAACTCTTTCATGGAAGGAATCTCTGCCTGTTTCTTCTTTGACTCTCAGATCAGGTCCTGGCACCCAGTAGTTGTTCCATAGATATATTTACTGACTGAATGAACATGGCATGGGAGGAAGAAAGTTTGGGTCTGGCAGAGGAGGAATATGAGTAAGAACTCTTAGAACTTTGTCAGGGTGTCACCTGGTTTTGGTTCAGTTCAATAAATATTGTGCCTATCATAGATATTTTGCTAGCTGTGGGGGCACATAAAAAATAAGACATATTTGTTCCCCTGGTGGGATACAATGAGGTCTGAGAAAAAGGGGGAAAAAAACCCAGTATAACCAGGGACAATTCAGTTTCAAACTCAAGGAAATATTTCACAGTGTCAAAAGAAGCATAATGGGGCTAGGGCTGTAGTAGCTCAGTGATAGGGTGCTTGCCTAGCATGTGCGAGGCACTGAGTTTGGTTCTCAGTACCACATAAAATAAATAAATAAATAAATAAACAGTATTTTTAAAAGCCTCTATTTAAAAAAAAAAAGCGTAATGGACAAGTAAGAAAGGAATTGAGAACTATCCTTTTTCTGGAGCAATTTAAAAAGTTATAGGAGATTTTCTTTGAGAAGCTCCTTTCTCTGGATATTATATCCCCAAAGCACAATGGTCATGTTCTGTTGTAGCAATGTAATGTCATTAGTTTGTTTCCGTGACAGCCATCCTTTCTGGCAGCTTAGAAGAGAGGGCTGTTAGAAATCTGTGCCCTTGGAGAAAATATTTGCAAGCCATAGTCTGATAAGGGGTTAACATAAAAAATATATAAGGAGCTCAAACAACTCAATAGCAAGAAAACAATCTGATTTAAAAACGGACACAGGATCTGAATAGATATTTCTCAAAAAAAAAAAAAAAAAAAAAAAGAAAAAGAAGAAAAAGGAAAACAACCATCCAAATGGTCAACAGGTATGTGAAAAAAATTTTCAACCTCATTAATCATTAGAGAAATGTAAATTAAAACCACAGTGATGCTGGGCACAGTGATGCATGCTTACAATTCCAGTGACTTGGGAGGCTGAGGCAGGAGGATCCCAAGTTCAAAGCCAGCCTCAGCAATGGTGAGGTGCTAAGCAACTCAGTGAGACCCTGTCTTTAAATAAAATACAAAATAGGTCTGGGGATGTGGCTCCGTGGTCAAATGCCCCTGAGTTCAATGCGTAGTGCCAAAAAAAACCCCACAAACCTCACAGTGAGATATAAACCCAGAGCTGTTAGAATGGCTATTATCAAAGAAAAAACAAAAACAAAAACAAAAAATAAAAAAACAAACACTGGCAAGGATGCAGAAATGCAGAGAAAGGGGAACTCATATACTGGTGAGAATGTAAATTAGGAAGGTCTCATTTTGGACAACAGCATAAAGATGCCTGGGAGGTGGGGGAACCAAACTGACTAGAAATAGAAAAAAAAGAGAAAAGAGAAAGAAAACTAGAAATAGCACTACCATATGATCCTGTAATCCCACTCCTGGGTTTATATCAAAAGTAAATTACATCAGTACATTGAAGAGACATTTGCACGCCCATGTTTACTGCAGCACTCTTTACCATAGCCACAATGGGAAATCAACCTAAGTGTTCATCAGCGTTTGAAGGGTAAAGAAAACATGGGGGGAAATTATTCAGTCACGAAAAGAACAAAATCCTGCCCTTTGTAGCAATGTGGTTATGCTTTTTTCTTTCTTTTTCCCAGTGTTGGGAATTGAACCCAGAACCTTGGGCATGCTAGTCAAATACTCTACCAACTGAGCTATCTCTAGCCCTAGCAACATGGGTAGAACTGGAGGACATTGTTAAGTGATGTAAGCAAAACCCAGGAAGACAAATTCTGCATGTTCTAACTTACATATGGAAGCTAAAAAGTTGATCGTTTAGAAAGACTGTGATATGGTGGTAACCAGGGGCTGGTAGGAAATGTTCCTAGACTAGTGTACTTTCACTTATTCATTTCCTAAATAGTTGTATTTTACAGGATATCTAATTCTGAGGCTTTAACTCGTCACTACCTGGTCTCTTCTGGGTTTAGAAAAATATCATCTGCATAGAGGTTCCTCCCCTGACTACTGATAAAGAATAACACCCTTCTTTTGTGTCTCAGCTTGTTTCTATTTCTTTGAGGCACTTTCCACTTCCTGACATTGCATTCTCTGGTTACTTATTGGATAATTATTTTTCGCTCCCAGGAAGACAGGGACTTAATCTGTTGCGTTACTGTCCTATCCCCAGCCTGAGAACACCACCAGTGGAAAGCAGGTACAGGAAATGTCAAATGGATGGTTCGCGGAGTCTTTTGGAGCAATATGTGGACTTGTCCTTGCTGCCAGGTGTATTATCTTTTCAGAAAGTTTGAGAACGGGTAACACCAAGGACAGGAGAGCTGAACATGAGGACAGCCTGGGGCAGGGAACCTGCCTGCTCTGAGTTAGCAGCTTCCTCTTTTTCTCTTTATAGAGATGTGATCTTTTGCTCCTTGATCTTTTACTTCCCCATTCTTCCCAGGTTTTCCCACTGTGCCCTTCTCTCCATCTCCTCTGGCTCCAACTTTGCTGCCAACAAGCCCTAGGTTTTCTTTTTCAGTGTGGCTTTTGGTATACCTACTGTTCCTTTAAGACTTTGTCCTATTTTTTCCCTTTTTCTCACCACCTAAATCCTTAAAGGTGCCAATCCTGCTGATGACTTACCTCTCTTTTCCATCTACAGAAGTCCTGTCCTGTCCATGGTTTTACTTTTTGAAGTTCCAGTTAACCCATTGTCAAACTGGTCTGAATATATTACATGAAAAATTCCAAAAATAAAAAAATTCAGGGGTTAAGTGATACACTGTTCTGAGTAGCGTGAAGAAATCTCGTGATGTCCTACCCAGTCCTGTCCTGGGTGTGAATCATCCCTTCATTCACAGTATCCACACTATATTTGCTACCTGCCTGTTAGTCACTTAGCTGTCTGTTACCAAATCAACTGTCATGGTATTGCTTGTTTTTGTTCAAGTAACCCTTAGTTTACTCCAATATGCAAGAGTAATGATGCTGGCAGTTCACATCTGCCAGAGAAGTCATGAAGTACTCTACCTAATATGGAAAGAAAAAAAAATATGCTGAGGTTGCTAAGATTTAGGGCAAGAACAAAGCTACCTGTGAAATAGTAAAAAAGGGAGAAAAAAATCATGCTAGCCTTGCTGTCCTACCTCAAACTGCAAAAGTTACGGCCCATGATAAGTACTTCGTTCAGATGGAAATGGTGTTAAATTTGTGTATGTTAAATTTATATTTTATAAAAAAATAAACACTATATATAGGGTTCAGTACATGCGTTGTTTTAGGCATCCACCGGGGTTATAGGAATTATCGCCCATGGATAAGAGGGGACTACTGTATTTCTTCCTTAAACTTTGATGATCTGGATTCTATTCCTAAGTATTTCTGGAATCTTCTCTTTATGCAACTCTATCCTAAAAGGTCTCTTTGCTTCTAATCTTAACCTGTTGGAATCCATCCTTTAAACAGACAGTAATCTATCTAAAGTAAAAAGTTGATCATGACAATTTCCTGCTTAAAATCTTCAGCGGCTTCCCATCCACTTCAGGATCAAGTCCAAGCCTGCCTAGCAAGGCGTCCTCAGTCCCACGTGGCTGTTCCTTGGCTGGGCTCCCACTCTGTCTGCCACCATTCTCTGCTGGGCTCTTGTTCTCCCCCTGGACTCTGGCTTTATCTGTGCATGTTCCGTATTCTTTCTTACTTTAGTTCCTTTGCTCTGGTGGCCCTCTGTCTAAAATAACTAAGCCCCTCCTCCACCTCTGTTCAGCTAATTCCCACTGATGTTTTACTATTCTGGTCTTTTAACATTTTTTTATACGCATGCATCTAGTTATTCCAGTGACATCTTGCTAACTCATTATTTATCCACTGGTTTCAAATGTCATCTTGAGCATATAGTACATTCTTATATTTGGGTCTGGCTTGGGGATTTATATTGTTTTATTAATCTATCTATAACTGTGTTATTACTATTTTTATTTAAATTTCAAATGACTTTTTTTTTTGGTACTGGGGATTGAAGCCATGGGTGCTTAATCACTGAACCACATTCCCCGGTCCTTTTTATTTTTTTATTTTGAGATGGGGTCTTGCTAAGTTTGTTAGGGTCTCACTAAGTTACTGAGGCTGACCTCAAACTTACGATCCTCCTGCCTCAGTCTCCCAAGTCTCCCAAGTCTCCCAAGACTTTTAATACCTAATGGCAGGGAAGGAGTCTCACCACTCTTCCTATATTCCACTGACACCCACCTCTTGTATCAAGTAGTTTTCAAATTTTTCCTATTTTCAGAATATATTTTTCCTGGTGAGCTCTAGGATCATTTTCCCCAAGTTTCTCCTCCAAAAAACTTTTATATTGAAATTATAGTATAATTATAAATGATTTTAGAAAGTATTACTTTGTTATTATTATAAAGTCTGAAAGCAGACAGCAGGGAAGCTAGCAATAGGGAACAAGCAAATGGAAGAAAGACATATATGGCCATTTCTTTTCTGAGTGTAACTTGTCACTACAGAAGGTGACAGAGGTAGGTTTTGGAGGTTTTTCAGGAAACCAGGAGAGAATATAGCCAAGAGAGTGAACAGAAAAGAATTCCAACTTGCAGAGGACCAGGTAGTCTCCATTAGAGGTTCAGAGATCTGGACTGAGAAATCCCAGCCAACCTCTCAGGGAAGAAGTTGAAATGGCCAATTTCAAAAACCCCGAAAGAATCCTCAAACTGGACACCTTGACCTTTCTAAGGTGAAATGCCATGGAAAAGGGAATGAAGCTGAAAGAGGAGGCTGAGAAAAGGTGGCAGGAGGCCTGGAAAGGCCAGGAGAGGGAGGAGAGAGGACATCAATATGGAGAATCTTCCCAGGGCCTAAATAAACTCCGGGGCTGTGCTGCTTATGGGAGCCAAGTGAGTGAGTTCCAACTTTGGTCAGCACGGTTGTGAGACCTTTGAAGACTTGCCCCCCACCCCACTTAGTTTGGAGCCCCGCGCATACCCTTTCAAACATGCCATAATGCATATTACATAAATATGGTCCCCCCATAAAATATTGGGCATATTTTTATAATTCTCCTTTTGAAAATATTTGGCTATGAGTAATTTCAACATTTTATTGCCTTCCTTCATGATCATGTTTACTGGCGATTTCTTGCAGAGTGAGAAAAATCTGATCTGTAATTTTTTTCAGATGAAAAAAATATTTATGAATATTAAATTTAATGACAGATGAATTTGACATATGATATTTGGTAGAATGTTTAATTAGACATTTATTGATTTCACATCTGTAGCTTTATTTTTAGTTTAAAGCAAATAATTTTTTCCCCTAGGTCTGTCTCAAGCATTTTTGTAGACAGCATTGTTCGTGCTCATTGGCCTTGGGCCCTGTTTCTATGGTGCCTAATGGATAAAACAGCTTGCTTACAGTCCTCTGACTTGATGGTTTGGGCTGCTTCCTGGAACTGTCATGAAAACATAGCCTATCCCTTCATGAGAATTCACTGTGATGTCCAACCAGGGAAGAAGGGCACAATGCAAAGAGGCTGTTCTCACCCCGATGCTTTTGAGCCATAGACTTCTTTGTTAGTCTAATGAAGCTCATTATTCTGATTTCTTCCCAGAATAATGTTTTAAATGCACAAAATAAAATACAGAGGAAACCAATTAAATTGAAATACTGTTGGCAAAAAGAACAGATTTTTGATGTAATAATTTTCTTTATTAATGGATTAAATGTATTTCTTTATTAATGGATTAAATGACAAACTCTCACTGTAGGTCTAATAACTACCATAATTTCAAATAGCAAAGAGTATAGTACTTTGAGATATCAGCAGTTGTGTGACCTGATATGAACATATTTATTTTTTTTCCCACATTTTTTAATTGGTGCAGTATTGTTGTACATATTGATGGAATTTGTTGTTACATATTTGCACATGCACACAATATAACAATGTAATTTGGCCATTATCACTCCTCAACATTTCTCCCAATATTTGTTATTTGCATTAATGACAAAGTCACAGGTACTTACACACCTACCGTGGCTTATTGCCTATTTTCACAATGAAGAAAAATGTTACATTTTAATGACAGGCTAGTGAAAGTAAGACGTAATGTTTTTTTTTTTTTTTTTTATCCTGTTCACAGGATCTGTGACTTCTCTCTATGGCTTGTGGACCCCAAGTTAAGATCGATGGAGGCTGGGGGATACCTCTACCATCATGGATTATTATTAAACACAAAATGACTCTGGAGTCTTAGAATGATTCTGAAGCTCAGTCTATGGATCTTTCAGCTCCCAGAACCCCCATCCTCCATTTTCCTGCTCTCCTCTACAGAAAGTAAGTGCCCTTCACTGATAGAATATTTGAGATGTTCACAGTTGATTTTTAATCTTCTGTTCAAAGCCAGAGCCATGACTGAATTGTTCTCTCCAAATGGCCCCCATTTAGCTCCAGAGGTACCCTAAATTAGAAGCCTTGCCCCCAACCCCCAACCAACTGGGGATTAAACCCAGGGACTTGAGCATTCCAGGAGACTTGAGCTACATCTCCTGGCCTGAAGGTTATAATTTTATTCTAAAATTTATTTCATCTTTAGCTATAAAGTTCACATTTCACACTAAACCACCCAACAAGCCCCCTTCCCAAACATATAAACATTCATTCAATAAAAGGACCATGCCATAAGGTATGACTATGTAACTTACACCCTCTTCAGATTTTCCCCTTGCTCATAACCCCACAGCTACATTAGTGCAAAGGATCATCTATGGTAAAGCCAGTCTCAGACATTTTCAGCATAATTAAAGCAAATCAAATCATTTCACTACGTAGGACTTGTTTTGTGAAATAGGCAGGTTATCTTTTGCATCTGTGTGGAATAGTTCTTTCCTTTTCTAGGCCCTTACAAATGCTCCTCTGGGTAGCAAACTCCAAGGAAACTCTTAGCAGTGGCTTAAATTAGGATATTTGAACTTAGAAGTGTGTTTTTTATTCCCTTTTATTCTTACCTGCAATGCATCCCATCTCACCTGCTCCATGCTTACCTTGCCACTGGCCATTCAGAGCCAAGTTGACAACTCCAGGGCCCTGCACTTAAGCAGCACCTGTCCAAGCAGAAGTCCTCAGTCATAGAACAGCTGGGCATGTCATGAATTCTAGGGTTCTCACAATACACTCATAGAGGAATCGGCTTCTTCTTGCCATCACAGTGGAGATCTGAAAATCCAGTGTTCGTGACACAATCACCGGACTCATGTTCCCACCACAGACCCAGTGTGCAGTTCTGAGTGGCAGAGTTCCCTCTTCCTCTGACCCTATGAGACCCTTTGGAACCCAGTATACTTTGTCAAAACTAGGTTTTCTATAGTCTTCTGCACTTGGATTGGCCCCAGAGTCCATCTTCCCTTTTAAATTAACTTCCTAGTCCAAGATACAAAATAGGAATAAGTATTTTCTTTCTTGACCACTTGCAGTTGAATTAAATGCTTGTGCATTTAAAGTTAAAATTTTGAAAAAAGGATCTGCCATTGTGGACTTGACAGTTTCCCAGATACTCAAACTTTTCTGATGCGGTGGTGACGATATCAACAAGGTGATTTATCTGAAAAAGTGTGATTAAATGTGTCAACATTTGAAAAATCTGCATAACTCAGTGAGTCTGGATTTTCTAAAAGACAAAGGATACAAAAATCACACATGGGCAAAGAATCCAGTCAATGGAAAGATAGACTGATTTGCATGTAACAAATATAAGCAGTTAATTGACATAGTTCAAGAAACTGCAGCTTATGGAATTTGGGTAGAAGAGTCACAATTATCTAGGAAGCTATTATGATACTCCTCCCCTTTGACAACCTTTATCTTTCATGCCATATTTTCTTCATATACTTTAATCATGATAACATGTTCCAAAGATTTGAATGCAGAAACAGATGTGAGAATCTATCAGTCTTCTATTAAGTCAAACAGTAAGAGGTTTGCAAAAACATAAAACAATGCTGTTCTTCTAATTATTTTTTGTTTTGAATATGTACTTCATTTTTCATTAAATGTGTTACATTATGTTAACATATGATGAGCTTATAATTGCTATTTATAATAAATCAATGAATATTTAAATTTTTTGGTTGAATTTCTAATAAGGTCAATATTAGCCACAAATTTATAATAAAAATTAAACTCAAAAATTTAACTCAGGTTAAAATTTATTTAGGGTCCTCAATTATTTTTCAGAATAAAAAAAGGTCTTCAGACAAAGTAGTTTAGGGACTGTTACTCTAAGCTATATATATGTGAGAGGAAGGAGCAGGAACCAAACACATCCAGCCAAAGGTTTAGGAGGACTTTTCTATTCATTTAACTACAGTGAATGAACCACACATTCAATCTTTCATTTTCCAATAACCTTGTGATTAAAGTGGCCCAGGGTGTCACTCTGAATTAAAAGCTAGAACCCAGGACAGAAGGAAGAAAAGACTTTGTTTCTATCCAGGTTCCTTCGCTTTCTTCCAGTCAATTTTCTGCTCCACACAGCTACTGCTTAGACAATGCCATGGACCCTCTTCCACGTTAGGAACCCATCATCACAGAGTCAGCTCCCAAGACGAAAGCCTCGTCTTGTTCTGTGTGACCCTGTTTCTTTTTGTTCTCTTTCTGTTGTTGTACTGTCGTTTACACCCATTTTGGCATGTGTTTGTCATTCCAGTAGGTATGAGTGACTTTCCTTGGAAATCAAATGCTATGAAACAAAACAAAAACTCAATGGCAGTAAAAAAGGAGCAAGATGATGTATATATAGTAGTGGGTACAGAGAGGTGCCACCTGCTAGTTGTTAACGTTGAGTAATTGAATCTTGATGATTCCACAGAAGGAACCTATAACCTTATCACCTTAGCTGACCCAAATCCCCAGTGATAACCAGTGATCCTCTCAGCTTACATGCTTTTGTTAAAATATTGACAAATGACTTCTTCTTCCTTTTTTGCACTGGGAATTGAACACAGGGGCACTCGACCCCTGAGCCAGGTCCCCAGCCCTATTTTGCGTTTTATTTAGAGGCAGAGTCTCACTGAGTTGCTTAACACCTTGATTTTGCTGAGGCTGGCTTTGAACTCGAGATCTTCCTGCCTCAGTCACTTGAGCTACTGGGATTACGGGCATACACCACTCTGCCCAGTATGACTTTGTTGTTGTTGTTGTTAACATTTTTGTTATGCTTTATTTTTTTCTTTTTATTTATTTTTTGTACTGGTGATTGAACCCAGGAGAGTTTTACTTTTACCCCTGAGTTATATCCCCAGACCTTTTTATTTTTTAACTTTTGAGACAGGATCTTACTAAATTGCTGAGAGTCTTGATAAGTTGCTGAGGCTGGCCTTGAAATTACAATCTTCCTGCCTCAGCCTCCTGAGTCCCTGGGATTACAGTTGTGTGCCACCATGCCCTTTTATTTTATTTTTTAGAGCATTTTTAGGTTCATGGCAAAAATGAGTAAGGAGTATAGAACTTTCCCATATACCTCCTTCCCCACACATGCATGCCCCCATCATCAATACCCCCATGAGAGTAGTACCGTTTTTGCCATTGATGACTCTACATTGACACATTGTTATCACCTAGAGTTCATAGTTTACATGGGGTTCATTTTTGATGTTGTACATTCTCTGTTTTGACAAATATACGATGACATGTATTCATCATTGCAGGGTACAGAATAGTTTTGCTGTCATTGAAATGCCCTGTGCTCTGCCTGTTAATATCTCCCCATCCCCTGACCCTTGGCGGCCACTAATCATTTTCTTGTATTCATAGTTTCTCCTTTTCAGAACATCATGAGGTTGGAATCACACTGTGTGCCACCTTTTCAAATGGTCTTCTTTCACTTAGTAACATGTGTCTATGATTCCTCCATGGCTTAAAAACTCATTTATTTTTACTATTGAATACTATTCTGTTGTTGGAAGTGCCAGAGTTTATCCATTCACTAACTGAAGGACATCTTGATCACTTCCAAGTCCTGGCAATTATGAATAAGCATGCTATAAACATCTATGTGCTGGGTTTTGTGTGTGTGTGTGTGTGTGTGTGTGTGTGTGTGTGTGTGGCCATAAGTTTCCAACTCCTTTAGGTAAATAGCACGATTGCTGGATCATACAGAAAGGGCATGTTTAGTTTTGTAAGAAACTGTCAAACCCTCTTCCAAAGTGGCTCTGTCATTTTTTATTCCTGCTGACAATGAGCATTCCCATTGCTCCATATACTCAATAGCATTTGGCATTGATAATGCCCTGAAATTTGGCTATTTTAATTAGGTGTGTAGTGTCATTTCATTATTGTTTTCATTTGCGTTTTCTGGATATGTGATGTAGAGCATCTCTTCATAGGCCTGTTTGCCATCTGTGTATTTTCTTTGGTGAGGTGTGCATTAAGGTCTTTGGTCCATGTTTTCTATTTTGTTATGTTTTTAAGATTTTTTTTTTCTTTTTTGTATGTTGAGTCAGCCTGGCATATTTTGGAAAATCCTGCTGAATCATGGTGCATATTCTTTCTACATATACTAGGATTTGATTTGCTAATATTTTGTTGAGGATTTTTGTCTTCATCTTCATGAATGATACTGGTCCATAGTTTTCTTATCATGTCTTCTTGTCTGGTTTTAGTATTAGGGTAAAGCTGGCCCCAGGAAATAAGTAAGGAAGTAGTTCCTCTGTATTTATCTTCTGAGAGAGATTATAGAAAAGTGGTATAATTTCTTCTTTAAATGTTTGGTAGAATTCACCAGTGAACCCATCTGGGCCTGGTGCTTTTTGTTTTGGAGAATTATTGTTAACTATGAATTCAATTTCTTTAATAGATTTATTTCTTCTTGTATGACTTTTGATTGAATTATGTGTTTCAAGGAATTGTTCCATTTCATCCAGGTTATCCTACATAGATGCATGTCATGGGTTATCTTTTCAACATTCATGGGATCTGTAGTGATGCCCCCTCTTTCTTAACTGATCTTAGGATTGGGTTCTCTTTCTTTCTTTCTTTCTTTTTTTTTTTAGTTAGCCTGTCTAGAGGCTTACTTATTTTATTGGTCTTTTTAAAGAACCAACTTTTACTTTTGTTGACTTTCTCTATTGATTCTTATTTTCAATTGCACTGGTTTCTTTTCTAATTTGTGTTACTGCTTTTCTTCTATTTTCTCTGGATTTAATTTGCTCTTCTTCCTCTTATTTCCTAAGATGGAAGCTTAGGTGATTGATTTTAGAAATTTCTTCTTAGTATATAAATTCAATGCTATAAATTTCCATCTATGCACTGCTTTCATAGCATCCCAAATTTTGATCAGTTGTTTTTATTTATTTCAAAATATCTTAAAATTTTTGTCACAATTGATATTCTATTGTTAGGTGCAACACATCAATGATTATTATGTCTCTTTTGGAGAATTGATCCCATTATTATTATGTAATGTTGTACTTTGTCCCTAATAATACTCCTTACTCCAAAGTTGCTCTGTCTGAAATTAATATAGCTACTTTGCAGTTCTTTTTGTTAGGATGGTGCATTTTCCTCTATCCCTTTGCATATAATCCATATGTGCTTTCATACTTAAAGTGGGTTTCTTGTAGACAATGTATGGTTGGGCCTTATTTTTTGATCTAATCTCTGTAATAATCTCCTTTCTTGGTATATCAGTTATGCTACCTTTTTTACTTCTTTTAAGTGGTTGCTTTGCGTTTTGTAATATATGTTTATAACTAATCCAACTTCACTTTTAAATAATACTGCTTCTTGGATGGTGTGAGTATCTTATTTAAAAAAAATAAATGCTTTTTTTTTTTTTTTTTTTTTGCAGTGCTAGGGATCAAAACTGAACCTGGGGCCTAACACATGCTAGGCAAGCATTCTACCACTAAGCAAAACCTTCAGCCCTAACAAAAGAAGTCCAATTCTTCTCTCCCATCTCCAAGTCATTGGTGTCATCATTAAACTTGTATGTAAACATGCATAAATATATATATGTACATAATAAAATAAATAGTAATTGCTATTATTATTTTTAACAAACTGTTGTCTATTGGCTCAATTAAAATATTCCTTCTTTGATGCTGTTCCTTTCATTATGTAGATCCAAATTTCTGACTTAAAACAATTTCTTTTTCCCTAAAGAACTTCTAACATTTCTTGCAAAGTAGTTCTACTGACAAAAATTTTCCACCAATTTTTGTTTGTCCAAGAAAATTTTTGCTTCTTCTTAACTCTTGAAGGATAATGTAGGATACAGACTTCTCAGTTGGTATTTTTAATCTTTAAACACTTTAAATATTTCTCCACTGTTTTCTTGCTTGCATGGTTTCTGAGGAAAATTCTGATATAATTCCTATCTTTGTTTCTCTATAGGTAAGATGTTTTTCCCCTCTGACTTCTTTTGGACTTTTTTTGGATACAGATTTTTGGCATGTATTCTACTTGCTATTTTATGAGCTTCCTGGATCTCTGGTTTGGTGTCTGATATTAATTTTGGGGAAATTGAGTCATTGTTCAAATATTTCTTCTATTTCTCTCTTTTTCTTCTCCTTTTAGAAATCTCATTAGGTTTGAAAAACACCTTTTGGAATTGTTCTACTGTTATTGATCATTTTGTTCTAGTTCTTTTTTTTTTTCCAATCTTTTTTTTCATTTGCTATTTAGTTTTGGAGTTTTCCATTGAGATCTTCTTAGGTTCAAAGATTCTTTCTTCAGCAGTGTCTAGCTTACTAATAAGGCCATCGAAGGCATTCTTTATTTGTGTCACAGTGTTTTTGATGACTAGCATTGACTTTTGGTTTTCTTAGAATTTCCATCTCTCTGCTTACATTACCCACCTGCTCTTGCATCTGTCTACTTTTTCCATTAAAGCCCTTAGCATTTTAATTATAGTTCTTTTAAACTCCTGGTCTGATAATTCCAACACTCCTGCCACATCTGAGACTGATTCTGATGCTAACTCTCTTCAACTATTCTTGGCATTTTAGTATACCTTGTCTATTTTCTTGATAGCTGAACACAATGCACTGGGTAAAATGTGTATGCTGGTGGTAAGGTGTTGGGAGAAGGGAAGCATGCTGCAGTCCTGAGATTAGGTCTCAGCATTATGGTGATCCTGTATCTCTGGACTTGAACTTCACATGCGCTTCCCAGACTTCTCATATCCAATCACTTAGGTTGGACAGGATGACCACAGTGAACTGGAATTGGGTATTTCTCTTCCTCCACGTGGAAGGCTAGGGTCAGCTGCAGTTGGGTGTTTTCCTTCCCTCAGTTGAGTTAGGATTCTCCAGCAGATTAGGTTCTGGTTAAGCACTTTCTTCTGAGGGCTGACCTTGTTAAGAAGAACATAGTGCTTTGGGTTTTTTCAAAATGGTTTCTTTTCTCCTCCCCTGCAGTAATCACCAGGGGACTTTTCTCTGATATTCACTGTGAGAATCTAGAAGAGTTCATGGAGGTAAAACTCCTCATACTTCTCACTGCTGCTTTGGGACTGGTTGGTTCCCCTGGAGGGTTTTTGAGGTGGGCACTGGAACCCAGGAGCTCGCATATGCTAGGCAAGTGCTTTCCCACTGAGCCACATCCCTGGTCCTTCCCTGGAGTTTTTAATCACTCCGACTTGTGCACACTGAACCTCCAGCAATTTATTGACAACATTTCAAACTTCCCTACCCCACTACCGATTTCTTCCAGTGGTCTTTGCCCTGTTGTGACTCTCTGTTCACCTCTGGTTCCTCCAACTTTAGGGGTCTTTCCTCTGTAATCTTGCCTCTTTTAGAGATCTAAGAGAAGTTGGCAACTTTACAATTTGTTTAACTTTTCACTTGTTAGGACAGAGTGGCAACATCTTACTTGCTGGAGTGGAAACTGGAGGCCCCGTGAGTGGCTATTGTTCCACCCTCAGGAAGCACTCTTTTTTTTTTGACTTTGCACATAAGTGTGATTTGGCTCAACAAAATCATCAAGCAGGAATGTGGGCAAAGTAGCCAGTACCCTGGCAGAGCAGATTCCTGCTTGAAGGTGTGAGCCGCCTGGGAAGATAAAAAATCTGAAATAATCAGTAGGAAATAAAGACAAAGCCAGAGATTAGATTTAAAAGTGGGGGTGGGGGGGATGCCTGATGGGTCTTCCAGCCCTGATAGGAACTGGAACTGAACAACTGAAAAAAGGGGGAGTACATCAAAGGCAGGGATAAGGATAAAGTGTGGCAGGGATCTTGCGATAAACAGGTTGTTTGGTGCTTGGCAGGTTGCATTATTTCACAGTGGTAAATACTAGTTCTTACAGGACATGAGGGTATAGGACAGTAATATGTGATTTTATTGGCTGTTGGACTTATGTGCCCAGCAGAGATGAGAGAGGCTATGAAGATAATTCATAGAAGGACATTGATCTTCAATAGTTTATTCTCATTTCTTTCAGGAAACATTAACAAATACTTACCATGTGCCAACTACCTGAATTTCAATGACATTGGTTCCTAGTTACTTGGGAGAGGCAAATGTATAAATAAATAAATAAATAAATAAAATCCAGCAATAAATGCCATACATAAAGGCAATCAAAATGGGAATGATTCATCCCTTCTTGTGGGTATTTGCAGTTAATTGGAATCGGGTTTGAGGTAGTTGAATCCCTTTCACAGTTCCACTGTCAATTTAGGAATGGCCTCTGATGTCACTATTTCCCTTGCAAAGTCAACTAATGCCCACTGCTAGACCATTTCAGCTTGGAGTAAATTCATCATAGCATGAAGCCAGCTGAACTAGATTAGGTTTGTCAAATTTTACAAGTCACCTGGTGTTCCTATGGTAGTGGGAGGAAGTTGTTTACCTAGTCACATTGCAGCAAGTTCCCCCACTGTTCCTTTGTGGGTTGATTCCCAGCAGAAGACTTTGAAGTGGGATCCAGGTGTTTGGAGTGGGATCTTCCTAAGTCGGGGTAGAACTTTTCCTCACTGCCTCAGTCAAATTGATTTCTTAAAATGCTAAGTGTTACTCCTGGTCATTGAAGATGGGACTGTGGTGTTGTTCTCATTTATCATAACAATAGTGGATAGTTTCTTTGCCTTCATCCTGGGGTGTGGCTGGCAGTAAAGTCAAGTGTTTTAGGAGATGAAAATATGACCTGAAGTCTGTCCCCATGAACAAGTGATCATGAAGAGTTTGGAAAATCAGAGAAGCTAAAGAAGGAACTGTGATGGTTAATCTTATGTCAATTTGGCTAGGCTGTAGCCAACCAAAAGTATGCAGATATTATTGTGAAGGTGTTTTATTTTAGATGAGCTTAATATTAAATTCAGTAGACTTTGAGTAAAGCAGGTTATTCTCCGTAATGTGGGTGGGCCTTAGGAGAAAAAGAGACAGAGGTTCATAGAGGGAGAAGAATTTCTGCCAGCCAACAGTCTTGGTCCTCTCTCTGCAACTTCATTTCCTACCTGGGTCTCCAGTTTGCTGGCCACCCTCTGCACAGGTTGGTCTTGCCAGCCTTTATAGTCATGTGAGTCAATTCCTTAACATAAATATCTATATACACATCCTATAGTTCTATTTATCTGGAAAACCCTGACTACTGAGTAGTATACAACAATTTTGAAAAATGGGGTGAGAAATTTAATTTTGGGGGAGTGATTCATAGATTTATGTGAAAAAAATGTGTTTAGTCTGTTTAGCACCAGACAATGCAGTTGCCTTGGGCAGGTGTCTTTGAGTTCTTTTGTTGGTTGGGAATTTGTGTTCCCAGGGATTTCTATGATCAGGCCACATTTATCCTTTTCCTTTTTCCTAGCTCCATTTAGTTTCATTTAAATTCAAATGTATGTACCTTCTCAATATTTTATAGAAGCATTTATAAGATTCCATGAAGAGCTAGTATTGGGAAACTCATGACCTAACACCTTTTTTTTGAGAGAGAGAATCAGGTAAAGAAAATGGGTTTTGTAGCCAGGCATGGTGGCACATACCTGTAACGCCAGCTACTTGGGAGGCTGAAAAGGATCGTGTTTGAGGCCAGTCTCAGTAACTTGAGGCCCTAAGTAACTTACCAAGACTCTGTCTTGAAATAAAAAATAGAAAAGGGCTGGGGATGTGGCTCAGTGGTAAAGCACTGCTGGGTTCAATTCTGTACCAAAAAAGAAAAAAAAAAAGAGAAGAAAAGAAAAAAGAAAACCAGAAAATGTCAACTCTTATTTCTCAAATACAACTTTAAGGATTCTATTCAGTTGCGTAAAGCACCAGATTTAATCCCTTGTACCTCCCCTCTCCCCCTGCAAATAATATGGGCTTTGAGAGAAGAAAATCATAAAATCTTTGGGATCTTTTGTTGTACTCCCTCTGCTATTTCCTGTTAGAGAAATTTCTATATTCATCGTCTACTACCCTCAGGTCTAGAGTGTACTCATATTCTTTGGGGATTTTGAGAATCACTTTTCTAAGAGAAATATGCTTTCCTGGTGATTCCAGGGGATTTCTGAGCAATGTATAAGTCCTATCGTCTCAAGCCCTGGGGTGCCTGTTGATGTGATTGCCTGGGAGAATAAAGACCACAGGTGGACTGACAGAGTCAGAGACCGTTTCCTGGGATTAGACTCCAAATGTCACTGGGAAGCTTCTAGAAGCCTCCAAGGGGCAGAGTACAAGTGATGGAAGATGGAGGTTTGTTAGAACTGTCAAGAGTAGCTTCTGCAAGAGAATTGCATTGACAACCCAGAAAAGAACGAAATGTAAAAGATGTCACCACATTCACTGTAGTCAAAATATATTTTTTGGAGTTGACTCCAGCATTGCCTCAGTGATTTTTCTCTGAGACTCTGCATGAGACTCTACCCAGATACTGTAATCAGGGCTTAAAACAGAATCTGTTGGTGCTGCTCATCCTGCTTCTGCTTTTCCTAACTTCAGATAAGAGCTGCCTGTCCCAATGTACACAGTGCAGTCAGGTCTTTCAGTTCCAAACCTCACCTCCCAAAAACAGATATGCATAAATATCATTTTTTTCTGTAAAAGTAATTATTAATTGAGGTGCCCATCCATGTGGGTGGTAGAAATTTAATTGTAGCCATTCACAATAAAATTTTTTAGCCTTTGTATTGTGCCTAAGCTTAATCGACCCAAGGCTTTGGGAGGGCCTTATCTGATTCTGGTGTCATCTATTCACATGGGCGTCCTTTGAAACTGTCCCTCCATCTGGCCCTTGGTTACCATCCCGTGCAGTCTGCTATGAGAACAGCATTCTTCCCATCCACATAGTCCTTCAGGGTGGGCAGCTTTCCCTGATACTGCTGTGCCAGTCTTGCCTTCACAGGATCTATTTTCCTTTTCCTAAGACTTGCTTTCTTCTGTAATGTTGTTTCCCTATGACTCTAGCCAGGAGATCCCCAATAGTGAGGGATTGATCCAGATTTTTTTTTTTTTTAAGCAGAGATTGAACCCAGGGGCACTTAACCACTGAGCCACATCCCCAGCCTTTTATTATATTTTACTTAGGGTCTCGCTAAGTTGCTTAGGGCCTCACTAAATTGCTGAGGCTGGCTTTGAATTTGTGATCATCCTGCCTCAGCCTCCTGAGCTTCTGGGAATACAGGCGTGCACCACGGCACCTGGTTGGAGGGATTGATCTATACCTACCATCTTAAACTTTACTTTTCAGCCCTCCTCCTACCGTCCAGGGTGGGAATATTTTGCTTGTATTCAAGAAGCATCTTCCATGAAACTATGGCATTTGCTGGTAAATGGACAGCACTGGAGACTATCATGCCAAGTGAAATAAGCCAATCCCCCAAAACCAAAGACCAAATGTTCTCTCTGATATGCAGATGCTAACACACCATAAGGGTGGTGGTGGGGAGAATAGAAGTTCATTGGATTAGACAAAGGAGAATGAAGAAAAGGGAGGGGGATGGGAATAGGAAAAAGTAGAATGAATCAGACATGACTTTTCTATGTTCATATATGAACACATGACCAATGAAACTCCACATCATGTAAAACCATAAGAAGGTGACCCAAATTAGAATAAGTTATACTCCATGTATGTAGGTCAAAATACACCCTATTGTCATGTATATCTAAAAAGAACAAATAAAAAAATTAAAAGAAAAAAAAGCATCTTCCCAAATCCTTTGCCTACGCTACATGTTTTTTCACATCCTTTTAATTAGCCCCAAATAGGGCAAAGACCAAACAGGAGAGAGGAAGGAAAAACTGTGTGAAAAAATTTAGTATTTCAAAATTATTATTCTGTCAGTAAGTGAAACCGTGGAGATTTGTTTCTAAAGAGAAGTGATTCCAAGAAAAGAAGAACAAAAAATGAGATGGGTTGGGAACATCATTTTATTAGAAAATCAGTGACCATTCATAGCCTTTTAACCCTAACTCCTATGTATAGTTACTTGATGAGAAAGTTTAGGAGTGAGATTTGTCACTGTTGTTACTTTATATATAAATATCAAATATGCCTATTTTCTAGGCATGTTAGTAGATTTAATAACTCAATAAATTATAGACACTCCACAATTTTTTTGTGTGATGTTAAGAACCTAATCCAGGGTTTTTTACACATTCCAGAAAAAGTGCTCTGCCACTGAGCTACATCTGCAGCCCCCAAATTTTTTTTATTAATTTTTTCCAATAAATTTTTATTAAACAAATGAATGATTAAAAAGTATCAGATATAACTGTGTATATTAAAGCAACACAGAGCTATACAGACAGGAAAAGGTTCATATATGTTTATTATTTGAAAAAGCAAGATTGAAATTTAATTTGACATTTTCTTTTGCTCAAATAGTAGTTGTAGGAATCAGTACATATATATTAGAGAATGTATTTTATTAATACAGGCCTTAGTCAGGCACTTAGCTATTAAATGTTGGCACCAGGGGAAAAAAAACCTCCCCAGAGGTGTGCTAAAGATACTGGACTTTAATTCCTTGATTAGAGGTTACTACCACAGCAGACTGACCTGACTTGCAAGATGGATCATTGAGATCAAAGGCTATAAGTTATGATGTTTGCTTTTTAAAAAGTCAACTCTACTCTGAACGTCATAGTTTGCAACTTTCAACTGGAAGCTACAACATGGATTCATGGTCTCTGCCTTGGTTTCTGTTCCTGGGCACCCTTCTCATGGCTTCTGGCTTGGTAAGAAAACAATGTATAGAAACTAATTAGAGTAATTGGGGGGTACTTGACATCAATCATTAAAAAAATTGTTCAGTTTTTGGTTTACTCTATGTTTCAAAATGTTAATCTCAAATGAGTTTCTTTATTTTTATTTTTATTTGAAGGTAGGGACTGGAAGAAAACAGGGAAGCAGCTTTGCCAGGGAGAGAAACAGAGAAATTGGCATAAAGTTATGCCTTCTTTTATTCCAGTTTCATTGTCATGTAACAAGTTTTCTTCTGATGAAGGGAAAATATTAATGTTGAAAATCATGCCCTTTTACTAAATATGAAATATGAATTTAAATATGAATTGATGCTGGAGTAACTTGACACATGAATAAAGAGTGACAAATGTCATAGACATAATCAACACTTTTTTTTTTAATTTTTAATTTTGAGACAGGGTCTCACTAAGTTGCTGAGGCTGACTTTGAACTTGCAATCCTCCTGCCTCAGCCTCTGGAGCTGCTGGAGTATGCTACCATGACTGGCCTGTCAACGCTTATTGTTTTATAGCATGGCATTTCTATTCTGCATCTTTATCAATTTAGACTAATTTCCTATAGCACCAAAAGCCATCCCAAGGTTTAAATGAACTTTTCAAATGGGTGGGAGAAGTGTGATTTAAAATAGCAGTTATTATGTTGAGCTGGTAGTCTGTGAGTAAGAACTAGAACACTGCAAATGAGAGATACATTTAATACAGATTAAAACTGTAATTAGGGGGCTGGGGTTGTGGCTCAGTGGTAGGGCGCTTGCCTAGCACGTGTGAGGTACTGGGTTCAATCCTCAGCACCCATAAAAATAAGGACATAAAGGTATTGTGCCCATCTACAACTAAAAATATTTTTTTAAAAACCGTAATGAGGAACAAGTACTTTTTAACTTTATTCTGTAGGCTCACTGGCATTCTTCTGAGTATATACCTGTGTGTGGATATAGTATAAGACAATCAAGGCATTTGCTAATGCAAAAAATGATGGTAATAACCTATTTAGTTCATTCTCAATCACGTTAAAGCACTCCATCTGATTCTGTTTAGGCAGAAAGGCTGTATTTGCATATAATTGTACCTTACACTTGTGTGACAACATTATATTTTACAATGCATATATCATATAACTCTTGCAATACTCATGCAAAGCAGGAATCGACCATATTTTATAGATAGTGTGAGTTCCAGGAAGGTAAACTAAATTACTATTAATCGATAAAGCAAGTAACACAATCCACATCTACCGTGTACAAGTTTCTTCAGCTTTTTTACTAGATCACACAGACTAAGATTTTTCTCGGTTGACTCATTTTTTTCCCCTTGGGCATGTAGTCTGACTTTCAGTGGTCATTTGTGGAAAAACTATTTTCAGGAAAAAAAAAATACTTTCCATATCACAAAATATATCCATTTATTTTTTCCTCAGATATTTATTTGGTATTGTCATTGAAGGCAGAATCTTAAGAGAGATATGAAGTCTTGAGTAAAATTTCCTTTAAAAGCCTTGTTATAAATTACAATGTTTCAATATTGGGAATGCATTTTTAGGTTTTTCAAGTATTGCTCCACGAATCCTTTTGAAGATCACCTTTAAGGTAAACAGTGAATTGAGGGCTAGAGTTGTATGTTCTGCTTTCTTTTCAGTTTTTGAAGTTGGTTTCATGTTTCCTTTACCTTCAAATTCATTTAACAAGCAGTTTCAGTTTCTTGTGTAAGCAAGAAGTCTATTTGTTAAAAAAATAAAATAAAAGATCATCTTAGATTTCCAACTTAGCTGTCTGGGTTACTTGCCAGAAACTAATACATAATGTTAATGAAAAAAGAATAACAGTGAATGTCTGGTTATAAATTGGAACCAAGAAGACCATATATATCATGGGCATCTGAATAATATCTTTTTTATATATATGTTTGTTTCCCAGCCAACTCCAGAAAACATAGGTGAGTCTATTTTGAGTTTTCCTCCAGATTACAGCAAAAGAAGGTTATGTGGAAAATGAAATAACAGAAAAATCTAGGATGCGTTTAATTCTAAGCATAATGCATAATCACTTATGAGTACTGATGTGTAATTGCATTGATCTTTGAACACTGGCCTCTTTCAAATTAGCAAGGGAATGTTATATTGTCCTTATTCTACGGTCCATATGCTCAGCAGAAAAAGATGGTGGTTCAGGGAAGGCCAAACACAGTGACAGACACATAGCCATCCCATAAATGCTTGCTATTGTTTTTGTTATTTTGTGTTAAATCAGATGAACCTGATAACATAGTCTGTTCCTACTGAGTTGCACACTTAGAGATTTGGCCATGTTATCTACCCAATTTGCAATTTAAAAGAGTAGTTTGAGTTTAACATATGCACTTCACTAGAGTGTTCTCAGGTGTACCATTAGCAAGGGACATATAGATGTGGATTGGGGCTGGTTTGACCAATTTTAAACATTTGTTTAAATGTTTAATCTAGTCATTTAATCTGGTCTTTAAAACTTAATATATGGAATGACCAATTTCTTATTCCTGAGTCCTTTGACATTCAAAGGATATGAATAGGACAGAGTAAATATCAAAAACCCTTTCTGTAGTCCCCAGTCTGGCTCATGGGAAGCCATAATCAATTACTTAATTGACTGAGATGTTGAATCAATCAACTGCATCAATCAATTGATGTGGAATCAGAATCTAGCAGTCACTTATCTGAGGCAAAATAAACTTGTTTACTTTTGATTATATAATTGATAAATGTTTTCTGCTATCATAAACATAATGTTCAACTTATTTTTTCTTTGTTATTTTGGTCAAAGATATAGATGGTGGCTTCAGTCGGGACATTTTCGAAATCAATGAAGGTTTGTGCATCTTTTTTTAACATCATCTATTATGTAGAGAGTTTGAATCCAGTTTACTAACATAAATTTTTTGTCTTTACTCTTTGTTTAGATTTGGAACTGGATCTTTTTGAGGGAGACATCAAACTTGATGGGGTGAGTTGCCAAAGTGCAAGGAAGAATCTTCTATTAATTGCAGAAAGCTATCTATACAATGGCTGAGGATAAGGGAAGAGCATGGTTTTGCTCAACTAGGTCTAAGGACACAGAATCTTGGGACACATCCACTCAACGAATGTCTTGTCAGTGTCTTCATCTTCCATTGCTCAGATTTCTGTGTGGTTAAAGCCACCATCACTCACCACATGTCTTGGTATTATGGGTCTGACTGCTTTTTATTATTGGAGCAATACGGGACATTTTCATTTTAATGTAGAACTTCATTAATTCAATCTAGTTGAAACAAAATTAAACTTTATTTATAAACCTTTTCAACGAGTCAGACTTTTTTACCATAAAGGAATAGATTTAGTGACTTCTCAGCTAAAAATAACGTTGCCAAGTAAAAGTTGTCCCAAACTTGTTCATACAGAGCACTGCTGATTCTTATCTAGCCATCATGATGCATATGCAGTTTTATATACAGATTTATGGGGACTTCAAAGTTCACTATTACAAGCACTTTCCTTTTCATGAAGACAAAAGCATTTTATTTTGATAGTTCTGTTTTTTAATGTATAAACATTTTATTTTGAAATGTCTGCAAGTTTTCTGCTCAGAGAATTTAATATTTCCTTTTCCCCACTCTTTTTTTTATGATTTCCAGTTTTGAATTCATGGTACCTGTATCTGTATGAATTACAAGCACTATTTTTTTAAAGACAAGATATAATTTATTGTTCACCAGATTCAAAAAGACTTTTGAACTTACTATCCATTTGATGATGATTGAAAAAGGGATGCTTGTTTATGACTGGTTTTATCAAATATTATATTGGGGAGTGCACAAACCTAAGGAAAAAAGAGACAACAACTTGACAAGAGCCATCATGATTTAGAATACATGTACCCTTTGACCTAGAAATTATTCTGTAGACTTTTTGGGAAAATTCTGCTCTTCCTTCAGACCCATATCTGAGCTACCCCATCACCTCCTGCACCCCAGAAACAGCTCTCATCTGCAGCTGGGGTTACACGTGTCTGACACCATGTCCCTTGCACACTGTCTTCCCCTCTGGGTGTTAGTTCCATGAAGGTGGAGACCTTGGTACACTTATTACCAAGGGATTCCTCTTCTCTAGAATAATATTTGATGTATTGACTGGATGGATACAGGAATGAAATATTTTTTGTTTTATATTATAAAATTTAAAACCTTTACAAATTTTTAAAGATGTTGGCCCAGCTCACTTGTGAGTTTTTCTGATATTGTAAAATTCAGATTTTTGAGGTTTTGCTATCGTTTCCTTTCATTTCTGATGTTTTCAATCTCTAAAAATTTACTAGCATTTATAGTTCAGTTCCTGACAATCATTTGTTTGTATTATTTCTTTTTTTTCTTTTCTTTCTTGTTTTTTTTTTTTGTTTGTTTGTTTGTTTCATTTGGGTTTGTTTTTTTTTTTTTCCCCTTTGGTTCTGGGACATGGGGATTTAACCCAGGAGTACTCTACCACTGAGCTACATCCCTAGCCATTTCTATTTATTTAGAGTCAGAGTCTCACTAAGTTGCTGAGACTGGTCTCAAACTTATGATCCTCCCACCTCAGCCTCCCAAGTTGCTGGGTTTACAGGCATGCACAACCAAGCCTGGTTGTGTTATTTCTTTTTCAACTTTTTGAACAAAATGATGGGAATAGTAATTTTTTTCCCTAGAAACTCTATTAATTATGATAAAAGTAGGGATACACACATAATTTGTTTGGGCTAGCTGGGAGAGCTTTAAACTTCATTTATTTCTAGATTAACTATTGATCTTTTTTTCCTAATTCATTTAACTAACCCTTTCACATTTATTTTTGACAGGCACAAGATAGAAATTCCATCATTGGAGAAAATTACAGATGGCCTCATACCATTCCATATGTTCTAGAGGATAGCTTGGGTTAGTATGCACCTAAGAGTGTCCACAGCTAATCTGTGTTCCTCACAGAACGTGATGACAATGTTTATAAGGGTAGGCTCATGTGGCATTTAAGAGTTTGTGTCTTTGTTCCACTGTGTAGCTGAGTACATTTACTTTAAAAAGTAAACAAAACGAACACTGAAAAGACCTTACGTGATTCAGCCTGAATATTTGATGTGTTTTGATTAATATCAGCATCAATTCAACCAACATATTTGTAGAGCCTGCTTTGTATTAGATGCTAGGGGCATAAAGATTAGGGAGATACTCTTGTATTTTAAAGCAATAGTTCCCCATATATTCAAGTTTTAAATATGAGTGAAAACATAAATAACCAACCAAACAAAACTTTAGAGACTGGCATTGTTTTACCAACATTTTATTTTGCCAAGACAGAGACTTAACAAGAGCACACTATCTTTTACCATTGTCTTTCCCTAAAACAAATAACATTATTAGTTCAGTGTTAGGTCACTAAAAAGTCAGAAGACCTTCTTCTTCATCTCTTCTTATTCTCACAATATCCCTGCAAAATTGATTTTATTTCTTCACTTAACTTGATGATAATGGCAAAGTTCTAAAGAGTAATTAAATTGGCAAAGGTTATAGGTCAAAAGCAAGGTAAAGAGGGCTGGGGTTGTGGCTCAGTGGTAGAGCACTTGCCTAGCACGCATGAGGCACTGGGTTCGATTCTGAGCACCACATAAAAATAAATAAATAAATAAAGGGAAAAAAATAAAGACTTGTTTGGTAGAGTAATTAAAAAAAAATCATGAGGTGAAGACGTGTGAGAACTTGGTATGTCTGGCCCTGAGTCCTAGGGTTTCCCAATCTCCACTACCACCTCCAGGCAGGCCACCATTTTTCACTTCAAGCAGTGCCTGACCATTTTTGTGTCAGCCTCTTCTTTCAGGTCACCCTCAGAGCTTTTCTTCCTTCTATTGTGTTGCTTTAATGTCTCTGCCTTCTTTCAGCTTCATATCTCTCTGACCCATGAGCACCATGTTTTATCTCCTAATGGTCCTTAACTCTATTTTGGTCATGGACTTGATTGCAAACCTCTTGAAAGCTCTTCTTAGAAAATACACTTTGCAGGTATAGGTATTGGAACAGATATATTTACTTTACATGCTATGTCATGGACCCTCCCTTCTCAAGGTCCTTGGACTAAAAGCTCTGCGGTGGGGCTTTAAATCTAAATGGTAGTTCCTTGGAGAAAGCAGGTAGCACCGACTGTTCATTTTGATTGCCTGTGATCTGTGGTATATGTCCTCAGAGATAAAGCAATGCCCTTCCTGTTGTTTAGTAATGCACTGCTAATGGGCTCCAGAGAAATATAAGGCAAAGTAAGGGTTCTGAAGAATAATCAAAAACTTGAATATAGTACTTAATTGGCACTGCATACTAAATTTTATAAAAATAAAATGTTGGAAAATTCATGAAGGAACTGACTGAAGATAGTCAGTATACTACATGGCCTGTTTCCATGGTGAATTGATCAATGGTGATTATTTTAATATATGTATTTCCCTTTATTCTTTTTTCTTTCTACATGTGTTATTGGTGCTTTAGAGTTGCACATGGTGACGGGATCTGTTGTTACATCTTCATACATGCACACAATTTAACAATCTAATTTGGCCACTATCACTCTCTAGCCCTCCCTACTCCCCCTTCCTCTCACACCAGGGTTCCTTTCTTCTACTCACCTCCCTTTGTTTTCCTTTTTTTTTTTTCCTTCAGAAATAAATGCTAAAGGAGTTATCCTCCTTGCATTTGAACGCTATCGCCTGAAAACATGCCTTGACTTCAAGCCCTGGACTGGAGAAAAAAACTACATATCAGTGTTCAAGGGCCAGGGGTAAGTGGAGGGTTAGCCTTCTAAGGGTTCTGAGGAGACTGTGGTACCCAGGGAATCGCATCACAGCAACTGCCCAAGGCCCTGTCCTTTAGGGTGGGGCCATGGCTTCCTTTGCTGTTGGTTGCAGAACAAGGCAGCTGAGTCTCATTTCTCTGGCATAAAAATAATGTTTTCATACGTGCAATCAGACTTCCAGTGTTAAAATGAATGTGGTTGAATGTCATCTATTCCACAACCTTGTGAATTTCCACTCGCTTGTAACTGAATACTCTTTAGTCCCTCTTAAAGAAAAACATTTTTGTGTGCATGTATGTATTTAAATTAATTTTAACCTAAAAATTATTATTACCTAAGAACTTGGGAGCATCATTTGCCTGGAGCTCAGCATTCTGAGTCATTGCTGTCCTTGGGAAGCCCTTGTAAATGGGCCCAGGCACACCTAGCATGATCTCATAGACTGAAACTTCCAGGAAAATGCAGGACCAGGCTGACTGGGGAATCACTTGCTCCTTTGTAATACATAGGGTTGGAGCCAGTTCTCTAAAGATCTTCTAGCCTGCAAGATTTCTCATGCCTCACCTGGACTGTGGGAGAAATGCACAGTGTCTCCATCCCAGGGAAGGATCTAGACAGGCCAGGGGGTGGGGATTCTGCTGGAGATCTCGGTGTGCATCACCCTAACACTTCCCCCTCTCCTGTAAACTCTCCTAAGCTGCTGGTCCTCGGTAGGAAACAAGCAGCAAGGGAGGCAGGAACTTTCCATTGGGAAAAACTGTGACAGGATAGGATCAGTGCAGCACGAGCTCCTCCATGCGCTGGGATTTTGGCACGAGCAGTCACGTTCTGATCGGGATGACTATGTCAAGATCGTTTGGGACAGAATTAAACCAGGTACATTTCTCCTTTTTTCTTTTTTTTTTTTCTTTTTTTTTTTTTTTTTTTTTTTTTTACATTTTTAGACTAAAAATATTAATGCCAATGGTTAATAATTGAAACACTGATGTTTTGATGTCTTAATTTATCCTCTAACTCAGTATAATCTGAGTACCTTAAAGTCGTTGAGTGCTACCACACAGGACTCATAGAACTGTGCTTTAGAGCTGTATATAACGTAGAAAGTAGTGTTTCTCAAAACATGTCCTATGGAATGCTGTCCCACATATGCTTACAGGTGTCCAGTGGAAGGAGTCTGCAGTCAAATTAGTTCAGGTTAAAAGAAATTAAATGTGCAGTTGGTTATATTGCTGCATGACTGCAAACTAAGAGATTACTAGAGCTATCACAGTGTTTCATCTGTGACCTCACTCTTTAGTATTCTCACAGTTTTATCTTGGATAGGAACTTCTGACCATATTTGATAAGACATCTATATACTTTGGAAATCAGGCACACCTCATTATGTCCACAAGATCATCTGATTTCAAGTTCTAATCAGTTGCCCTTGACTGTAATGCTAAATTGCATGGTGTCTTCTCTAAATATATTCATTTTAGTTTAAAAAAATGTTTACTTCAGTACTAGGGATTGAATCCAGGGTGCCATACCACTGTACTACAGCCTCCCCCATTTTTATTTTTTTATTTTTGAGATAGAGTCTCCCTAAGTTGCCCAGGCTGGTCTTGAACTAGAGATCCTCCTGCCTCAGCCTCCTGAATAGCTGGGATTACAAGCATGTGCCACTTGCCAGGGCAAAAAAGGAACATTTTTTTCCTTTCCATATTTTTTATTGGTGCATTATGGTTGTACATAATGATGGGATATGTCGTTACATAGTCATACATGTACTCAATATGATGATATAATTTGACCAATATCACTCCCCGGCACTTCCACCCCAAAATGAATATTTTAATTGGTAAATTGTAACTGTATACACCTATGAGCTACAAAATGTCATTTTGATGTGTATTTAATGAAGAATGATTAAAACAAACTAGCACATCTATCACCTCACTTATTGTTTTTGTGTAAGACATTTTGAAACTACTGTTAGCAATTTAGAAATTTATTATTAACTGTCGTCACCATGATTTAAAGGCATCTTCAAATACTCCAGCAATCCTGGACAATGTCTCTAACCATTCAATCCTTTCTAATGATTCTTGTCTATAGTATTCTCAGGTCCCATCTGAACCACCACTCCCAAAGTCCTCTTAATTTTATTGCCACTTGCTGTGGAGATGAAACTTAAACTTCCACCCTGACTGGTCCATAATCCTGTCTTGTCACCACTTTTTAGAGCCTTGGATGGGGCTCCCATTTTCCAACTTAGGGCTTGGAATCTTAGATATGTTCAGTGTAATTGCTGAAATCACACATTCCAAGTGTGAATATTATATTCTAAGATAGGAAGATGTTAAACACTCAAGATACAATAGATCCACTGCAGTTAAGTTTGCTCTAGTTCATTCTGCATCTCTAAGTGAACAGTATATAGAGTAGATAAATTGGTTTTTCTCAAACCTCAAGTAATTAAAGATGTTTTATGTACCTTTTAGGCCGACAACACAATTTTAACATCCATGATGACACAAAATCGGATTTCCTGAATGTTCCCTACGATTACATTTCTATAATGCACTACAGTAAAAATGCATTCAACAGTGGATCAAAGCCTACGATTTTAACAAAGATGACAGGCTTTGAGGATATTATCGGCCAACGCATGGATTTCAGTAACTATGATCTCCAAAAGCTGAATCGACTGTATAACTGCTGTATGTGACAAGTTCTTTGAAACTCATTATTTCCCTCTGCCATGTTGAAGAAAATGATGGTCTATGCCATTGGGCGGGGGGGGGGGGTCTGCGATTATATATGTTTGATTTTCAGAAAAACGAAAGAGCACCCAGATCCCAATTTCCAACTTGGATGTAGCATTTTTCTTCTCTCAAGGTCTGGCCTTGAGATCTTAAAAACACTTTGAGTCCTTTTAGGAATATACCTCAGGCAGGGTTTTGAAGCTGTTACTATTTCAGACATGGACCAGTTTGATATTCAAACCTCTTTTTAGCTAAAATGGGGTACACATTTATAATATGAACAGGATCAAATAATCTGGGTTGTGGTTTAATGACTTGAATAACAAGGGGAGTGTAGACTCAGTTTCTACAAATAGATAATTAGAAGAAGAAAAAAAAAAAGACAGTGCGGCCTGTGTATGCAGATCCACAGAGGAGGGGTCTCCAGCCCAGATCAGCTAGATGTTTCCCTCACTGACAACCTTCTCGACCTTCCTCATACTTCTATGATAAACTCAGTTTTTTATTACTTAGATTATGATGTTGTGTTAATAATTTTTTTTTGTAGCCTCTTCCTTGAGTTTTATGGACTCATGCAGTTTTGAACTGGAAAACGTATGTGGAATGATACAAAGTACAAGAGATAGTACTGACTGGCAGCGGGTTTCACAGATTCCTGGTGGTCCACAGTATGATCATTCTGACATGGGAAAGTGTAAAGGTAACAGGACTGAGGGACTTCTGGATTTTATGCTCAGTGGCTCCCACCTTTTCTTTTTCTATGAAACACTGGGCTTTTATCTTTCATTTCTGTCAGAATTATTATTGATAACATTTGTTTGCTACAAAGGAATAGGCCTTGTACATTATAAGGACATGGGTATTATCTTTGCTTTTATTCTGAGGATTTTTTTCTTTCTATGAATCAGAGCTGGGCTCTGTAAGGGCTCTACCCATGTGTGTCCAGAGCAGGAGGGGACTATGCCTCCTAGGAGTTTTATCTCCAGAGTAGTGGTGGTGTTTTCTAGCAGCTTGCAGAATATAAGAGGTTCTTTCTAATGGACAACACTGGGCTAAATCACTCAATTTCAGAATAGTAGCTAGGTAAGATTACATGTTTCTATTATAAAAATATATAAAATGAGGATAGAAAGCAAAATTTATTTAATTTTATTCAGGTGAGTATCCGTTTCCATTTTAATTTTTTTCAAGTTAAATAGTCATTTGGCTGCAAGTACCAAATTTTAATTAATTTGCTCATTTCTGGTAGCAAATATGTGAACATGGACTTTAGACCTTAGAGCCATTGCTTGGTAGCTCAGATGATCTACATGGGGGTTAAAGTCTTTAATCATGAAAAAAAGTGTTTTTCCTTTTAATTTTCTTATTAACCCATATGGATAGTGGGTAGCAATATTAAATAGACCAGAGGGAATTAGACTGGGAGGAAGGGAGTAAAAGGGGAAGAAGAAACCAGACCGGGGAACAGAGAGTAATCACTCAGACCTGCGTCACTGTATTTTCTTCCTGGTTTTGTGAACTAATATCTGTACTAAGAGAAAGGATGCCTAATGTTGTCTCTTCCATGAACTGCTTCTAGAACTGTATTTAAATTCCAACACTGTGCTTTTTTCAGTTTGTTTTTCTGTTGCTATAACTGAGTACCTGAAACTGGGTAAATTATTAATTAAAGAAATTAGTGTCTTACAGTTCTGGAGTCTGGGAAGTCCAAGAGCAGGGTGTAGCATCTGCTCAGCATCTGGTGAGGGCCTTCCTACTGCATCACAACATGGCAGAAGGCAACACGTGGTGAGACAGAGCAAGTGTGCCAGCTCAGGTTGTTTTCCTCTCATAAAACCACTAATGCCATGATGGAGGCCCACTCTCATGACTTCTTATAATCATAATTACCTCCCAAAGGCCCCGCCTCCAAATGCCGTCAACATATGTATTTGAAAATCATTTCCAACACATGAACTCTGGGACATATTCAGAATACAGCACTTACATATAGTGAGAACAAGTACTTGAAATGAGATTAAGAAAATGGATATATATCCAGACCAGAATTATTAGCTCTATTGTCCATTAGAGATGATTTAAGAGGTTGAGTATTACACATGCTGGAAGCAAAGAGCTGAGAGGGGTCTTTGAAATTCTGAGTCTACTTATGATTTCCAACCTTTTCATTGTGAAGATCACATTTTAAACATTAATATGTGGGCTGGGTTGTGGCTCCGTGGTAGAGCGCTTGCCTAGCATGTGTGAGGAGGCACTGGGTTCCATCCTCAGCACCACATATAAATAAATAAAATAAAGGTCCATCGACAACTAAAAAGAAAACTAAAAAAAAAATAAAAAATAAAAATGTGGATCTCACCTGATGGTTGCCAGACTCCTAATATCTTCTGAAAATTGAATTCTTCCTTTCTTTTCCTTTTCCCTCCCTCGCTCCTTCCTTTTCTTTCTTTGTCAGAACTTGACTTTTTTTTTTTTTTTTTTTTTTTTTAAGGGCAAGTCAGCAAAGCCCTGGTTTCTGGTCCATCTGGGCCCTCTCTCTCTCTCTCTCTCTTGCACACACAGTGGCCTCGCTTCTCCAGAAGCACTTGCAGCTGTACCTTGAATTAGCCTGAGGACACACAGATACTATGGCTCTCTACCTACCTGGATTTCAAGCCCTGCTTTTTAAAAATTTTTTTTATTTTTTAAATTTATTTTTATTGTAAATAAATGGGATACATGTTGTTTCTGTTTGTACATGGAGTAACAGCATACCATTTGCGTAATCATACATTTACATAGGGTAATGATGCTTGATTCATTCTCTTATTTTTTTCCTTCCCCCACCCCTTCCACCCCTCCCACCCCTCTTTTCCCTCTATACAGTCCCTCCTTCCTCCATTCTTGCCCCCATCCCACCCCTCATTATGTGCCATCATCCGCTTATCAGCGAGATCATTTGTCCTTTGGTTTTTTGAGATTGGCTTATCTCACTTAGCATGATATTCTCCAATTTCATCCATTTGCCTGCAAATGCCATAATTTTACTTCATGGCGGAGTAATATTCCATTGTATATATATATACCACAGTTTCTTTATCCATTCATCAATTGAAGGGCATCTAGGTTGATTCCACAATCTGGCTATTGTGAATTGAGCAGCTATGAACATTGATGTGGCTGTATCTCTGTAGTATGCTGATTTTAAGTCCTTTGGGTATAGGCCAAGGAGTGGGATAGCTGGGTTAAATGGTGGGTCCATTCAAGTTTTCTAAGGAATCTCCACACTGCTTTCCAGAGTGGCTGCACTAATTTGCATCCCCACCAGCAATGTATGAGTGTACCTTTTTCCCCACATCCTCTCCAACACCTTTTGTTGCTTGTATTCTTGATAAACCCCATTCTAATTGGGGTGAGATGGAATCTTAGTGTAGTTTTGATTTGCATTTCTCTTATTACGAAAGATGGTGAACATTTTTTCATATGTTTGTTGATTGTCAAGTCCTGCTTTTTTTAAAAAAAATTATTTGTTCTTTTTAGTTATACATGACAGTAGAATGTATTTTGACATATCATACATACATGGAGTATATAACTTCCCATTCTTGTGGTTGTCATGATGTGGAGTTACACTGATTGTGTGTTCATATATGAACATAGGTTATGTCACATTCATTATACTGTCTTTCCTGTTGCCATCACCCATCACTGCCCCCCTCCAAGAGAGTGAACCTCTACGCTTTCCCTACTCCCATCTGTTGTGACAGCATCTACATATCAGAGAGAACAGTGGACTTTTGGTTTTTGGAGATTGGCTTATTTCACTTAGCATGGTTAGTCTCCAGTTCCATCCATTTTCTGACAGATGCCATAATCTCTTTCTTCTTCAAGGTTGAGTAATATTACGTTGTGTATACATACCACATTTTCTTTATCCATTCATCTGTTGAAGGGCACCTAGGTTGATTCCATACCTTAGCGATGTGAACTGAGCTGCTCTAAACACTGATGTGGCCACATCACTGTAGTATGCTGATTTTAAATCTTTTGGGTATATGCCGAGGAGTGAAATAACTGGGTCAATTGGTGGCTCCATTCCAAGTTTTCTGAGGAATCAAGTCCTACTTTGAATTTAATTTCCATTCCTCTTTTTCACATTCCAAGAGGAAGGGTAACTCTCTGAGCTGTCTTACTGATGGTAACTGCTCCCACTTACAGCTGGACTTCAAGCTGAATGCTTGAAGGATGCTCCTTGCAGAACATCTGTCTTTTGATCCTGCTTCTTAGGCATGACCTGAAGCCTTATGTTGGATTTTGTTTTTAATTAGTGTTTGATACATAAGCTTGCTTTATTGTTACAGCTCATAGCAAACAAAGGTGAGTAAAGATCAGTGCCCATAAGCAAACTGCTACTATGGTAAATATTTTGTAAATAATTAGATTTGGGTTGTGTTCTGTTATGTCAATCAGTTAGTGTTCTAAGTGCTAGAGAAATAGTTTAGGCTCCTGAAGTTTCTCCCTTGGGATTTACCTACTGATACTAGTTGGACCTAACCTAACTAACATCACTATTAACAAACCTGCATTCCTCTACCCAGCATCTGTTTTCTCTCAATTCTTTTGTCCTCATACCAGGTTCTGGTTTCTTCATGCATTTTGACAGTAGCTCTGTAAATGTGGGGGGCACAGCAGTGCTGGAATCTAGAACACTGTACCCTAAAAGAGGATTTCAGTGCCTGGAATTTTATTTGCATAACAGTGGAAGTGAAGGTAACCTCCTGAACATCTACATCAGAAATTATTCTGCAAACGGTGTGAATGGCCATTTGAACCTTGTGAAACAAATAAAAGGTAAATACTAATATTCTTATTTTGGGGGTTAAGAGTGAGGCAGTTTCTCTCTTTTTAAATTTAATGCAGCAACTTAATAGGGCAGAGGCTACTGATTCACTACTTTTTTTGGTACCAGGGATTGAACCCAGGGGCACTTAACGACCCTGACTCAGTACTTTTTTTTTTTAAATGTGAATTTTTTAGTTGTAGGTGGACGCAATACCTTTATTTTATTTTTATGTGGTGCTGAGGATCAAATCCAGTGCCTCACGTGTTCTAAGCAAGTGCTTTACCACTGAGCCACAACCGCAGCTACTAGGTTTTGACTAGAACTTGATCCTTGTTTCATAAGGAAGCCAAAGGGAGATTTCTTTGCTATATTTTAATTTTAAAAAAATGGGTACTGGGGATTGAACAGAGGGGTGCATAAGCACTGAGTCACATCCCCAACCCTTTTTATGTTTTATTTTGAGACAGGGTCTCACTAAGTTGCTTAGGGCCTAGCTAAATTGCTGAGGCTGACCTTGAACCTGTAATCCTCCTGCCTCAGCCTCCTGAGTTGCTGGGATTACAGGTGTGTGCCTCTGTGCCTGGGTCCTCTGCTGTATGATGTGACACTCAAGAAACATAGCTCAGTCTCTGGAACTGTGCAGTTCGGTCTTGGCAAGTAATAACAGTACAATGAGAACTAGTGTAAGCAATGGGAAGGGTTGCTAGTTCACTGTAACTGACCTACGGAATAGATGAGGGAGGAGCTGGCAGCAGGGACCCCTGGACCTGTCCCTGAACATTGCTGGGGACGAATGGCTTTGTTAATACACTGAGACTTAGGCTGTTTAGCTTCCCAGATTAGTTCATACCACATGTGCCACTTGACTGGAAAAGGGACTCCTCTAATTTCCAGCTTAAAAAATAAATGCCAACCACAGACTCTGAGTGTTATCACTTGAACTAAATGCAACCGCTGGAGCAATTCCTGAGTGGAGAGTGGATGCTCATCCTTCAACCCAGCCATGTGCCAGAGAGATGCCTTGATTTGACCACCTGTTAAAGCAGATGGCCAGGATGGTTCCCTGGGGAAGGCACAGGAAGGGAAGAACGTGGACTGGCAAACAGATTACTGTGTGCTCTCTAGGTTGACCTCTCGGTTTGATGAACTGAGTAAAACTTACTATGAAATGGATCTACATTATGCTTATATTATGTCATTTCCGCCCTCTGTTTAACAATGAGAAACAATCTGAAATACAGATGCTGTTTTTCTTTGTGAACACCTATGAACAGTGAGGTTCTTAATCTCAATAACAATATGTACACAGTATGCATACACATCATATATGAAATTATATATATTATATATATTATATAATATATAATATATATTATATATTATAGATATGAAAATCATGTATAGAAGTCTCATATATGCCAATACAAATATATGTTATATATTAATATGTATACAAATAAAAATATAAATATTAATATATGTAGATATCACTCTCCAGGTTGAAGGGAACTCCTTCCCCTTAGCAATCTGTGAGTGGATCATTGATAAACAGCACAAAGGGCTCTTAAGAATTAGCTAGGGGTACAAGATGAGGGTTGAGAAGGAATTGCAGGTTGGGAGACAAGAAGTGATATACCAAATATCAGATAAATACCTTCAAAATTGAGTCACTAGTAAGTGGTCTGAGGAGTAGTTAATAGAATGAATCTTCTCGGGTTTGGTATATCTCTATTTAATACTGCTAAAAAGTTGATTGCAAATTGTGCATGTAAAAGAGGTATACCAATCAAACTATAAAAATGTTAAAGAAGGCTTTGACTGAGTATCACAGAGTCATGGGTACAGGTGTTGAATATCAGGCTCGCTTGACTGTTAGCTACCAAAGGGTGGCAGGTAACTCATAAGTTGGGCATGGAGAACTCATGAGTCACACACTATTGCTTGCTTGCCAATCTCTGGCAAAGAGTGACCCTCTGAGAAACAACTATATATGCATTCAGATGTTCCAGAGAACAGTGTGACCTCCACAGAAGTATCTCAAAATCCTGGGCTGGAAAAGTGAGATCATACCTCTGATCTGTAGGAAGCAATACCTCTTGGATGATCATTTGTCTATGAAGGTTAGAACTCTAATGTTCATTTGCATGTGATGCATAGTCCTTTGTCTTGGAAATAATGACCTTTTTTTTTTTTTTTTTTCCAGAAATACCCACTGGGAACTGGCAACTTTACTATGTAACACTGAGAATGAGAAACAAATTTAAACTGGTGTTTGAAGGTTTCAGAGGCTCTGGTGCATCCTCGGGTGGTCTGTCTATTGATGACATCAATCTTTCGGAAACACACTGCCCTCATCATGTCTGGCACGTACGGAAATTCAAACAGGCCATTGCCAACAGAACTTCACGTCTACTTAGCCCTCCATTTTATTCTCCTAAAGGTTATGCTTTTCAGATTCAGTTGACTCTAAAACCACAGGCCGATACAGGAGTATTTTTCCACTTGATCTCTGGAGACAATGACAATAAATTACAGTGGCCATGTCCTTGGCAACAAGTCACAGTGACACTCTTGGATCAAAATCCTGACATTCGACAGCGTATGTCCAACCAGCTGAGTATAACTACAGACCCTTTTCTGACCATTGGTTCGTGGCTCATTTTCTTTATTGCTAATACACAATTATTACTCTAGGAGGGACAGATGATTTGGGAATAAGAGATTGCACAATTGGTTACCTTGGGAATTTTGAGCCCCAAATCTTAAGAACAGGAGATATTTACGGGCAATATTTTTTTTTAATCAGTTGAGGACAGAGTCTCCAAAGCAGGAGACTCCTAAGAATATCAGCAAGGACACTGACAAACAGGGAAGATATTAACTGTATACCTGAGAATTGATGACCATCCTCGAATTCCATGTTGTTCAAGGAGTGTTGTTTTTAGTATAATGTGCCTGGGTGCAAATCCAAGGTTTGCTTTTCATTAGCTATGTGACCTTGAGCAAATAATGTTTTGGATTCTCAATGTCCTCAGCTGAGAAAGCAGGGCAGTAATTCTCCAATAAATTTGTTATGAGTATAAGTACAGATCAAGGATGGAAGGCTATTGCAAGATCTTGGTATGCAGCATCCCTCAGATGTTGAGTTCCCCCAGCCCATAATGCCTTGGTCATGCCGCTGGGGTTGTCAAGAACAATTCAGCTCTTGGAATGTGGGTGATTTTGATTGGGAGGAAGATCTTGGGTGGGTACTGGAGTGTTGGTGGGAAGGGTGTGGAAATGATTGTAACTTCTTATTGCAGAATTCTGGAGGATTTGCTAGTAGTGACATCTTTCCGCATCTTTCCAGCCTCAAAAAGAAACAGTGCCCAGAAAGCCATGATCACCCTTCTAATTGTAATACTCCTTTGTCTCTGGAAACATGATAAAGGAAAAAATAGAATTATGGCAAGCTAAATATTGTTGCCAAATTTTCAATTTTATAAACCAAAAGGATGGATCGAATGACAGGAAAGAATAAGCAACTTACTCCGATAGGAAAGTAATGCTCATGAAGGGCATTCTAGGACCTTGACGTTTAGAATTTTTTCATTCTTTCCTTAAATTTTTCTCCCAAAATGACATTGAAAATGACTCAGTTTTGCTGGATCCTCACCTTTTCTTGGGATCTGTGCTTCTTGTTTCAGAAGGACTTTGCTCTGTTAGGTGAATAATTTAGTAAATGAGATAATTTATTCTATGCTAATATTGAAAACTCTCTCAGCAACCTATTACTTTAACTCAGTTAAAAAGGATGATCTGTAACTCAGAAGGCCACTGAGAAATGGTTCTAAGGGACGGAAGGGTTTCTGTACCAGCCAGTAAGCATAGGTGTGCAATCCCCGCCTAGGGGACTTTTGGTCCCTCTCCACTCACAGTCTAGAGCAGGGCCCTCCCTGCCCGGCAATCTCATTTCCTTTGGGACAAAATAAATGAATAAGCTCCGGGGGCTTGCCAGGGAATACATCACAGGTCAATAGCATCATTTAATTATTTGGGCCCCATCCTAATTGTGTTTTACATTGCCTGTTCTTTCCTACCACCAAAAGCCATGCTGATGCTAAACTCAATCCATTAATATAAATTGCTTTTTCAGATGATGGAAGCTATCTTTGGGACAGGCCTTCTAGAGTGGGAACATTGGCTCTCTACCCTAATGGAACTCCCTATTTCAGAAGCAGAGGCTTCGGGAGCAAAGGCTTCATAACCCAGCAGAGGCTGAACAGCAGAGATTTTATAAAAGGAGATGATATTTATATCCTACTGACAATAGAAGGTATATCAATAAAAGTTCTTTTATTCAAGTTAATTTTTTGTGGGTATCGTGGCCATTGGCTATTTATGGTGCTCTTCTGGGTTTCATTTTTAGGCATATTATAGGATATTGGAGGAAATGGGCACAAGTGAGGTTTCTTTTTGGGTATGAATCATAACAACATGAAAATTATTGAATTTGAAACAACAAAAGTTCTATGATAAAGAATTCAGTTACTATCACATGGTGGAGATGCTTAGACTGGAGGATTCCAAAAGTGGAAAGCTTTAGACTGAATGACTTCTTTAGAAATGTTAGGATACAGATAATATTCCCTATAATATATAAACTAATATAATATTCCCTATAATTTATAAACTAAAAATAGACAAGCACATGAAATTAATCTGTAAATGAACCATCTTGTTATCTGATACACATATGCACATGCATACATGAGAACACATGTACACACATGTATCCTGGCAGTAATCATGATAGTCTATTGTCTTTTACATTTTTTACTCATGGCAGTCAATAATGACATTTTCCAGCAATACTGGTGGTTTCCATGTTTGATGTGTAGGATTTTAACTCGTCTACTATCAAAGACTCACTTGTGTCTCAGTAAGTCAGACTGCATCATGATGAGAGGTGGTACAATTAGAACCCATGAAATCTAAACTGCAGCATTCACTGGAATAAATCTAGATGATATTTCTTGGAAAAAGCTATTCAGAAAAAACACTGGTAAAGAGAGAAGTCACATGGTAACTTCATTTGATGCTATTTGGGTCAGAGGTAACAAAAGCAATGCACAGAACATGGCACCGTGTCTTGCTTGAAGCCTTTGCCTCTTACTTTTCCGAGCAGGAGTCCCATGACTGGGTAAGGTCCTTAACCGCTTTACATTTCTAAGCTTTGGTTTTCTCACCTGTCTTCAGAGGGTTGTCGACAAGGGCTCCAGCCACTCAGCTCTGACAGCCCAGGCAGCGTGTGGTTAAGTGGTAGCCCCAACGGCTTGCCTGGTTTCCCTTATTCTACTCATCAAATTCTCTAAATGCCTCTCAAGGCTGAAGCCTGAACATCTATTTTGAGACTTCAGGGCCTAACCATTATTCAGACCCATGCTGATCACCCTTTCGCTCTCCTGTTGCCCCTCTTAGACCTATCTTACCTCGATTCTACACAGAATCAGCCAATTCCGACCTCTGTCGTCAATGACCTCTGCTCAGTAGTCACATGTGAGAATGGTGGCATCTGCACCACCCAAGATGGCAAAGCTGAGTGCAGGTAAGGGGGCCCTGGGAAGAAAGACCCTCTTTTTTTTTGAGAGACCCCTTCTTGTTATAACATAGGATTAATGCTGATAGTTCATACAAGTGAAATTTGCCAATTCTCCTCTCAAAGCTACTCATAGAATATTTAGTCTTTTGCACTCTATTTGAGACTTTGGATAGCTATAAGGACAATAAAACTTTATGAAAAAAAGCAACAAATTGTATTCCATGCTTTTATAATTATGTCAAAGTGAATCCTATTGTTATGTATATGTTATGTATAACTAAAAAGAACCAGTAAATTTATTTTTTTTTTTAAAGAATGCAAGAATGCATGCTTAGCATGCTCAGAGCTCTGGGTTCAATTTCCAGCCTCCTGCAAAATTAAAAAAAAAAGGCAATTTACATTCAACTTGCCTAAAAAAAATTTCTTCATAAGTTACTTGTTAACTCCTCACTTGTCAGCTCTTCATGATAGTCTGGTCCTTTTTAAGTATGTCCATCCCCATTTTCTAGATGAAGTTACTGAAGTTCTGAGAAGACCCTGACCATGGTGTAAAGCTAGAAGGTGGAGAAACTTTATTGCCTGTGCAACCTCCCTTTGCTACCTCTCAGTTGGTATCAGATTAGGAATGATTCCATTTTTCCTTTCCATTGCTCCTGCCTGGCCTCCTGGGGCCTAACATCTCCTTCCAGTCCAGAATGGGTGAAGCTGTTCATATGTCAATGACTTATTGGTGACCCAATAGTCTAAAGTCCATCAACACATTTGATGGGGAAGATTTTCAGAGTTAAATATCAACGCCTAACTCCAAGCCACTTTACCGTATATAGGTGTCCCTCTGGGCAAGACTGGTGGTACAGGGGAGAAAGATGTGAGAAGAGAGGTTCAACCCGTGACACCATTGTCATTGCTGTTTCTTCCACCTCTGCTGTGTTTGTCCTGATGCTGATGGTCACCTTCATCAGCGTCTACTGTACCCGGAAGAGATATCGTCAAAGGACAAGTTCAAATATTGCAACTATCACTCTGGAAAATGTAAGTTGAGTCTGCTATTGGGTTATTCAAAATCTATTGATGAGGGGTGGGGGAGTTGGGAGTGAGAGAAGAATGGGGGAACTTTAGATTATGTAGAAGGAAATGAGAGGGAGGGGGGTATGAAAAATGGTGGAATGAGACAGACATCATTATCCTATATACATGTATGATTACACGAATGGTGTGAATCTACATCATGTACAATAGAAATGAAATGATGTACCCCATTTGTGTACAATGAATCAAAATGCAGTCTGTAAAAAATTAAAAGATAAATAAAAAAATAATAAAAAAATCTATTGATGAAATCATAGGGAGAATGAGGACATTTTAGTGTACTTTTTCAAACCTTCTCTTTGTTTCCTATATTGAGAACAATGGATTTGAGACTATAAATTCTTATTGCCTTCAATATAAATCAACAGTACTGATATCAGGACCCTTAGGCTTCTTGGGGGAATTCATTATGCTCAAAATTGTGTATGGTTGTGCATTTTTTTCCCAGGGTGTGGGTGGTCTGTGACCCTCTGAAAGACACATTGATTTTGCCTGCACATTTCCACCTTTCTGGAAAAGGAGAAACATGGCTTATAAGGGTTTTGATTCTGAAGGTCTTGTAGTGGTGGCTCAATTGAGGCCTGAAGGAAGGGGTACAGGTGTGTTTGGGGAAGATTTTCCAGTAAGATGCTTCTAGCTAATTCTGACTTCCTAAGAAATCACTAAGACAAGATCTCAAGTAGATAGTTCATAGTGTTTCCCCAGGAAATCTCTAAAATGGCAGCAGGTTCTCAAAACTACTGTCTCAGGAGCATCCCTGGAGCAGTAGAATCTGAGATGGACGTTTGGGGGCAGAGGGTTTATTGGGAGCATGCCTGGGAACACATGTGATGAAGTGAAGGTCGCTGGCTTGGCATGGCTGGGCTTTGACCCAGCCTCCAGGGTGCTCTGGAGCTGGGAGGGCTCCTTAGCCTGGCCCTGACTTGAGGGAAGGGGCCAGGACCTTGTACTTCGTCGTCACAGTAGTCATAGCACCGGGGCTGTCCTCAAGGTGGGCACAGGGTGGGACATGAAATCGAGCAAACAGCAGCCCCAGAGGGAGGGCGGTCATGGCAGGAGAACTTTCATTTGGAAGGGCAGGACAGAGCCATGTGCCCTAGCACCCACCAGGCACCCCCCGCAGTAGAGCGACTGATGGCCAAAGGCACTTGCATATTCTTACAAAAGAGCTGGAGAAAAACAACCTCAAATCTGAACCTTACTTAAAAGGGAAGTTTTAAAATTCTTTCAGTCCTATTTCATTCAAATTAGAGTCTCTGAAAATTGTAGTGAAACAAATGAAAAAAGAAAACATGTCCTATTAGAATCTCTCTGAAAGTAAAAATACTGTAATTAGCAAAGAGTATATTTTCTTAAGAAAAGTTATTATTCAGCTAGGTATGGTGGTACATGTTTATGATCCCAGCAGCTCAGGAGGCTGAGACAGGAGGATCGCAAGTTCAAAGCCAGCTCCAGCAACTTAGTGAGGCCCCAAGCAACTCAGCAAGACCCTGTCTCTAAATCAAATATATAAAAAACAAAAGGGCTGGGGATGTGGCTCCATGGTTAAGTGCCACTGGGTTCAATCTCCAGTACCAAAAATGAAGAAAGAAAAAAAAAGTTGTTATTCAAGACATACTATATTTTAAGTTTAGGTATTTTCTTTTTAAAGTGACAACCGAAAAAATAACAGAATGAATCAAACAACATTACCCTATGTAAATTTATGATTACACAAATGGTATACCTTTACGCCAAGTACAAACAGAGAAACAACATGTATCCCATTTGTTTACAATAAAAAAAAGGAAAAAAAAAGGAAAAAAAATAAAATAAAATCTGCTTAAAGAGCAAAATTCACAGAAAAAAAAAAAAAAAAAAGTGACAACCTGGTGTAAAGATGCTAAGTTTTTCTGCAAAGTCAGTCCAAAGGTGAATGATTATATCAAACAGAAAGCAAATAATTTTATTCTCATTTACTATTGTCCTGTGTCTTCAATGTCAGGAAGATGTTTAAAGCTACACATAAAGCAATAGATCAGTTACTTCATAAACGTATTTAAAAAGTACTTAAAATGTATTCAGGTTATTTCGCTTTCAAACAGTTATTTCCAGATTTTTTTTTTTATGACGTGAAATGAAAGGGACAGGTCAGCCAAGCAAGACGGGTAGGCCAGACTGAAGCTGTGTCCCACAGGGGTGAGTCAGGCGGTGTAGGGGAGGTAGGAGAGGGGCTAGGCAGGAGGACCTATTGGATAGATGGATAAGACTGCTGAAGTATTCCCCTAGAAAGTGGCAAATGTAGAGTTATAAGGGCTCTGACTTAGCTAGTAAAAATCGGAAGGAATTAAAGAAAAAAAAAAGACAAAAAAAAGAGAAAGAAGAAGGCTAAGTCAATAAGAGTAGGGAAACTATCAGGGCCTCGGGGACATTATAGGTATAGGAAATGGAAACACACATTCAATCACCATAACATCACAACGGAACTGTTTTGTCTCTGGGTCCTTTAAACACCTTCCCAACGACAAGGAATCAAGTAATATTTCCCTTAGTCTCAGCATTTCTAAAGTTAATTCACTGATGACAGATCCTCCAGAACTCTAAACTATTTAATTAGGTTAAATCAGAATGACCCTTCTGAGGCCACCCTAACGTCTTAGCATCTGAATAATGAGAGCCAGAGAGACATCTTCCTGGACACTCAAGTGGGAGCTGCGTGCTTGGCTGGGAGGGATGCCAGGAGACTGCGGATGGAGACTTCATTTAAAAATCAAACCGTTTCATTGTGATTCATTTAAATGACAGGTTTTAAATTTAGAAATTAAGTCATCAATTCTTTTTCCCCCTTTTAGCAACAACATGCTTTTTGAAGATCAACTTAACAATATGGCCAGCAGATGAAATTAAAAAGGATTCTTCATCATGGATTTCACCTGAGAGACATTACAACTGTTTCATCCTTCTAAAAATGGTTCTTTTCTACAAATAGCTGAATGTACTCCAAGTCATTATTATTTAGGTAAAAGTCAAATTGGCAAAGTCAGTCTCTCTCTCTCTCTCTCTCTCTCTCTCTCTCTCTCTCTCTCTCTCTCTCTCCAGGAAGCCATTCTGGCTCCTCTGAAAGTATCATATTATTAATAAAAGGGAAAACAATGATTAGAGACAGCTTTAAAGTTCCTGATCCTTCTATCTGGGGGTCATGTACATTGGTCTCACAAACGATTCTCCAGAAACCCACAGGAATTTCCATGGGAATGATCCTCCATGTGGAATCTCAACAGCTTCAATGCTGTCTCTCCAAAACTGGCTACTTTCTTGTTTTCTTGCATAATTCTTTGGGTACTTGCACTTGACTTAGCACCTGTTTGAACAGACCAGTACAGTCCACAAGAAACTCAATTCTTCAGGCAGCAGTTCTCAGAGTTTTGGGAGCCAGGAGCATTTATACATCTAAAAATTACTGAGGATCCCAAAGAGCTATTGCTTATAAGCTTTCCATTGACCAGTATTTGCCTTCTTAGAAATTCAAAGTGGGAAAATCTAAAACTATGTATTTATTAGTCATTAAAAAGAATAAGCCCATTACATGTTAACATAATTTTTTACAGAAAAAGTAACTCTATTTGCCAAAATAAAAGAAAGTTTAGCAAAAATGTGGGTGTTGGTTTACATTTTTTATTTGCAAATATCTAATGTCTACTTTAACTGATTTCTCACATATGCTTCTGTACCTAGTGTGTTGTGATGCATTATTTCGGTTGAAGGATAGGAAGAAATTTAACTTTGCAAAAATATGTAGTTGGAAAAAGAAAGTGTATCTGAATAGCATTTCGGGTAAAGGCAGATATTTATTTTTAATACTTTGTTAGTAGTTGACAATAGTAATTTCTTCAAAGTTAAAACTTTGTTTCTTAATTGTTGCAACTTAAAAATTGCAATTGGAATCTGGTCATATGGATAAATTTTGTATTCCATCCAGTAAAATCCACTGACTTATCTTGCATTTTTCAATAGGTTTTCAATTTTGCATGATTTTAAAATAATCTAGATTGATCAATTTGAAAATATTGATTCACCGAGTAAGCAACTCTTATAACTTCTGACATACTTCATATTACAATATCAAAATATTAGCACAGCCTGGCATGGTGGTGCATGCTTGTAAAACCAGTGACTTGGGATGCTGAGGCAGGAAGATCACAAATTTGAGATCAGTCTCAACAATTTAGCCAGCCCTGAGCAACTTGGTGAGACACTGTCTCAAAGCAAAGAATAAAAAGGGCTGGGGATGTAATTCAGTGGTAAAGCACTTCTGGGTAAAATCCCCAGGATTGGAAAAACAACAAAACCAACCAAACAAACAAAAATTAGCACACCTGTAATCCCAGCTACTGGGGGCTGAGGTAGTAGGATAGGAAGTTCAAGGCCATCTGCTGCAACTTGGTGAGAACTTGTTCAAAATTAAAAAGGCTAAGGATGCAGATCAATAGTAGAGCACTCCTGGGCTCAAACCTCATTGCCACAAAAAACAAACAAACAGAAAGAAATTCGTTAATGGCACTAGTGATCTCATTTAAAACTTTCATTAAGTCTTGGAAAGTTGTTATGCTCATGGAGGCAAAAGCAAAGTTTCCAAAATTCCAATTTTTGCTTGAAATCTTAAATTTTATTGTTGGCAGCAAATGCTATATTCCTTGTACTAACAGACTCACTTCATTTAGTTTTTTTTTTTAATTCAAATTTTATTTTGAGATAATCGTAGATTCACACGCAGTTATAAGGAACAATACAGGGAGATCCTATGTACCCTTCACTCGGACTCCTCCTCCTGCAACACTAGTGTGTATAGTAAGTCCAGTAACACAATCAGGATGTTGATATTGATTCAGTCAAGGTACAGAACACTTCTATCCTGTATAAAGTTTCCATCCCTGTATGAAGTTGTCTTTTTGTAACCACATTTATTTCCTTTTTGTTTTTGCCTCCTGTTTATCCTCTGACAAAACCACTAATATGTTCTCTATTTCTTTAATTTTGTCATGTAACAAATGTTCTATTCCTAGAGCCACGTAGTATGGAAACTTTGGGAAATGGCTCTAACTCACCCTCAGCATAATTCTTGGTAATCCATCTAGGATATTGTGTGTTGGAGGTTTGTTCCTTTGTACTGGAGAGCAGTCATCCATGGTATGAACATACACCACCCATACCCACGTAGGCCAAAGTTTGCTTAATTGTTCATTTGTTGAAAGACATTTGGGTTGTTTCCAATTTTTGGTAATTCCAAATAAAGCTTCTGTAAATGTTCTATACAGTTTTTTTGTGTGTGAAAATGTCTTCACTTCTCTGGAATATGTGCCAGGAGAACAATGGCTGGGTCATAGGGTAGTTGCACCTCATTTTTAAAGAAATTGACAAATGATTTGCAAAGTGGTTACATCATATTCCCACCAGCAATGTCTGAGTTTCTCTGCATCCTGGCCAACTTTTGGTGTGGAAAAAATTTAGACTTAATTTTAAAAAAAAGACTTAATTTTGTTTAGAAGTTTTAGGTTCACAAAAAAATTGAGCAGAATGTGCAAATTTCTCACATACCTTTGTCCTACATACACACAGCCTCCCTACTTATCAAGACCCTACATCAAGTAGTACTTGTGTTACAACCAAACCTTCAGTGACACATCAATAGCAACTAAAGTCCACCATTTACATTAGGTTCTCTCTTGGTGTTGTACATCCTATGGGTTTTGAGAAATGTACAATGACTTGTATCCACTCTTACAGTGTATTCTGCCTGTTCATCATTTCCACCCCACCAATCCCTGGCAACCACTGATTTTATATTTTAGTTTCTTTGTAATTTTGCCTTTTCAAGAATGTCATATCGATGGAATCATAGGGTATGTAGACTTTCCAGAATGTCTTCTTTGACTTACTGTCACTATTGTTTTTTAAGTCCTTCTTGTGTGTAGTCATTTCTCATTATGACTTCAATTTGCAGTCCTAATGGTTAATGAAGTCTACTATCCATGTGTGTGGTGCTGGGGACCGGTCTCAGGAACATGTGTGTGCTGGCCAAGCCCTCTCCCACTAAGGCACAGCTCTAACCAGCTATCTAACATTGTTCATGTGGTTTTTTACCATCTGTATGTCCTCTGAAGTGGAATATCTCTTCATGTCTTTGCCCATGCTTCAATTAGATGTTTTGTTCTTAGACTGTCATGCTTTGAAAGTCCTTTATATATTCTAGATATTATCCTTTAGTCACACATGTGGTTTAGAAATATATTTTTCTATTCTATAGCTTGTCTTTTCATTTTCTTAACAGGTTTTGCAGAGCAAAAGTTTAAGTAAAGTCCAATTTATCAATTTTCCTAGTAATGGATTATGTTTCTGTTGGCAAGTTTAAGAATTCTTTTCCTATCCTAGATTCTGAAGATTTTTTATTTTTAAAAACCATTTATAATTTTTAGTTCTACATTTAAATCAGTGATCTATTTTGAGTTTGTTTTTGTGGGGCTTAAGTGGAGGTTCATGTTTTTGGTTCCTGGATGACCAATTGCACCAGCACTATTTGCAGAAAAGTCTCTTTCCTCCATAGACATTGTTTTTGTACTTTTGTTGAACATGTTTGCTTGGACCTATTTCTGAGTTCCATGTACTCTTTTATTGCTTTGGGTGTCTGTTCCCCTGCCAATACCAATTCTACCAAATATAGGTAGAATTGATTACTATATTGTCTTGATTACTATACAGCCTTCCTCTGTCAATACCATATAGTGCTGATTCTGTATATTGTAGTTATATAGTAAGTTTTGAAATCTGGTGAACTGATTCCTCTCAGTTTGTCTTTCTTTTTCAGATTGGTTTTAGTTATACTAGTTCTTTTTTACCTTTCTAGATACATTTTAAAATAATCTTATCTGTATTTACAAAAAATTGTTGTTGGGATTTCCACAAGAAATCAGTTAATCTGTTCATCAACTTGAGAATTAATATTATTTTTATGTTGAATCTTCTGATCTATGAACATAGTATGTCTCTCTGTTCTTGGGTCTTTTTTTTTTTTTTTTTTTTCCGTTTATCATCAGCATTGTGTAAGTTCCAGCATACATTTGTAAATATTTTATTATATTCACACCTATGTATCTCATTTTGGGGGGAACTATTGTTAATGGTGTATTTTAAATTTTAGTATCCCTGTGTTCATCACTTGTGTATAGAAATCACTGATTTTTGTGATGAGCTTGTGTACTGTACAATCATGCCATCTGAAAATAGAGAGTTTCCTTTTTCTCTTTTCTAATCTGCATGCCTTTTATTCCTTTTTCTCGCCTTATTGTGTTGACTAGAACTTTTTGTACTGGCCAGAGTGATGAAAGTGAACATTTTTGCTAGTTCCATCTTAGGAAGAAAGCATTCAGTCTTTCATGATTAGATACAATGTTCTTTGCAGGTTTTTCTATGTTCTCTTCCAGAAATTGAAGAAGCACCCCTGTATTTTTATTTTACTGGAGTTTTTTATGAATGGGTATAGAATTTTGTCAAATGCATTGATCTATGTGGTCATGTGATTTTTTTCCTTTAGTCTGTTAATATTGTGGATTATGTTGATCAATTCTGAATATTGAAGAAGCCTTTGTCCCTGGAATAAACCATACCTGGACATGGCATATGATTCTTTTTCTATGTTGCTGATTTCTATTTATGTGTGTATATTATATATATACATATTCCTCAGGGTTATTGTTCTATATTTTTTGGTTTGTTTTTGTTTTGGTAACATTAACATCTTGCTTTGGAATCTGGGCATTATTATTTTCATAAAATGAATCGGGAAATGTCCCTTCTCTTGTAATTTCTTGAAGAGACTACAAAAAATTGGTCTAATTTTTTAAATGTTTAGTAGAGTACACAGTAAAACCATTTGGGCCTAGAATTTCTCTTTAGGGAGTTTTAAAATTGTGAATTCAATTTTCTTAATAGTTATAGGGCTGGTCAAATTATTGGTTTCATATTTTTTGAGTGTTTGTGTTTATAAGAAATTGATAAATTCCCTCTAAGTTGTCAAATTTTTGTATATATTATTGTTCATAATATACCTAGGCACAGAACTTCTAGATCATATAAGAATTCTGTGTTTAGCTTTTCTGTGTCACAGCAGTTTACACCATTTTACACTCTGACCAGCAATGTATGAGGGTTCTCATTTCTCCATATCTTTGCTAATTCTTATTATTTTCTATTTTTTAAAAATTATAACCATCCCGGTTGTTGTGAAGTGATATCTCATCTTGGGCTAACTATTAATTTTACACCATAAATTCAAATGTCAACACAGTGAAAGAGATAAATAACATCTTAGCATTACTATGAAAATATTTGTAATCTTTTTTTTTTTTTTTTTGCAGTACTCTGGGGATTGAACTCGGGGCCTTGTGCTTGCAAGGCAAGCACTCTACCAGCTGAGCTATCTCCCAGCCCAATATTTGTAATCTTAATGACCATGTCAGTGGATCTCAAAGGTTGCCAGGTCTCGACCACCCTTTGAGAAGACCTGCCATAGCTGAACTCTGTGCAGGCTGTAATAGTACACTTGGCCATTTAGTGACAGTTCAGATGATTTTCTATGACTGCTTTTCTTTTATAAGGGTCAAACACAGGGCAGTGGCTGAGACCTTGAGCTTTTGCCTCAGATAGACCTAGCCTTGAATCTGTGTTCAGTAATTACTGTTATACAATTTTGGACAAGTTTCCTAACATCTCCATTTCCTCCACTATAAAACTGGGGACAATAATCATGACATCATGGAATTCTTTTGAAGTACTATAAGATAATAAGTATAATTTTTTGATAAATAGTAAGCACTCAACAAATGGTAGCTATGGATGATAGGTAGCTTTCAAAATGTGATACGATTTTACCTAACAGGGACAATTATGAGGGTGAATAGTGCTGTCAAAAATGACTACGGACAGCAGGTGTTGCTTGTCCCAGGCAAACCTGCAAGTGTGGTCACACTAATCAAAGGAAACTGTGGTAAGTCATTTTAGCAACAGAAGAAAAATTGTTGCCCACATGTTGGCAGTTAAGATCAAAGACTCTGGAGCTCTGGGGCCTGGGTTCAAATGCCAGCCACGCACTCACTAGCTGTGTGTTTGGACTCATTGCTTCATCTCTCTCTGCCTTAATCGCCTCATCTCTATAATGAGTAGTAAATACACTCACCTCATAATACTGTTGCCAGAATTAAATTACATGATAAATGCAAAGTGCTTAGAACCGTGCCTGGCACGTTTATCACAAGTACTGTGTAAGAACTGCAGCTGAGAGAAGAGAAAACACAAAGGGATGGCAGAAAGGGAGGGTAGGAAAACAGGAGAGGAAGCTTAGGTGAAATCAGATTATTCTCAGCGAGCTGGGGAGGACTAGTTAAAAGTAGTTTTTAAAATAGGATCTAATTAGCAAAAGCAATTGCATATTACCTTTCCTTATTAATTCAGTTTGGGTGGTTTACAATAGACATCCTGGCTAAGGGAATTCAGCTCTTGGAAGGTTGATCTCATCATTGTTTTCCATGTAGACTCCTGATCATACATGCCACAAGCCCTGCTGATTTCCCATAGTGAAGTTCTTGGAGGATCAACACTACTTATTACTGCTGCATAATGAGATAAGTTTTTTTAAAATTTTTATTCTTTTGATTTCTAGGACAAACAGATAAAAAGTCCAACTCCTTATATGTAAGTATAATCATATTACTAACTTGTAGAATAGGAATATATCATAAGGACAAAGGAATGAGTATATACACATACACATTAGTGAAATGATGTTCATGAATATCCTGTAGCTACTTTGGGTCCACATGTTCCATACCTGTTAGTTTCATACGTTAAACTTTTAATAGTGCATGGGTTTTTGTTTTGTTGTTTACAAAGGTCACAACTGGGGCATACGACAGTTTGCTTGATACTGTGTGATTATTAACAAATTATCCCTCCTTTTTAATTGTATAAGAACGCCCATCCCACATCCAGTTGTCCTGAAAGGGCCGGGGGAAATGGAAGTATTTGATCCAGCCATGATCCCAGTACCTGCTGTGATACCTGCATCAACTTTCCTTTGATTGCTTTCTCTGTGGTCTCTGTGATTATTTGAGATGTGTGTTCTTAGGTAATAATCAACTGCCTCCCTAGTGGGTAGAATTCTAAAGTTTTCAGCATCCTTTCAAAGCCGAGAGGAGGTCCCTTCAGTGGAATGTTTTGACCCTGGAGTAAAGGCTGTTTCTGGGCTAGCATCTTATGGTTCCACACACCCCATGAGAGCAGTCTGTGGACCACGCTTGTGAGGCCTATGGTTGTAAATCTTGATGCCATTTGTCTCTATGTGTTTTGACTGACCGTATTTCTAGAAGCTAGCTAAAGTTGGTGTGCCTTGAACTTATAGCACAATCATAGTTTTGAATGCATATGAATTCACCAGCTTTAAAATGATGAGGTTCTTAAAGAATTTTAAATGTGAAGTATTTCATAGGATTTAAAATATACCACACAGAGAGACTTTATCAATATATTTAATGGTGTGCTATTTTAAATACAAAATTTCACATTTTGCATAGGATTTAACCAGACCACATTTCATAGGCAAAATCATCTAATAGTTATATACTCATGGAAGCAAATACACTCTTCCATTCTTTCTTGAGTCTATTGGTACCTGTGGAAATTGAGTTACCCTGCTTTCTTAAGTAAAGAGGGACAAATTGAACATTATTTAACCTAAGACTCAAAATGACTTCAAAACTGCATTTCTTCCACTGATACTACTGCTTTGGCCCTGGAAAGAATAGGGCTCCATTCAGATTATCTTGAGTCTTACAAGTCATATTTAAATAACAATATGCATCCACACAAATTGAGTCCTAATTAGAATAAGATCTATTCTGTGTTTGTATAATTATATCACAATGGATTCTAGTGTCATGTATAACTACAAAGAACCAATAAAATTAAATAACAAAAATAATTAACAATATGACAGCTTAGGAAGGATAGTTATCCTTTGGCATCTAGAATTTTAATATAAAACCACATTTTATTGCTGCTGAAGTCTGAGTGCCAATCCACCAGCCTCTATAACATGAACTCGGGTGTGGAGCTGTATTACACGTGAGAAATGAGAGACTTGCTGCCATTCGAGTTACTGATTACAGGAAGTTTTCTCTTCAGAGTTCTCAGGTGGCCGGCAAAAACTGTTTTGGACAGATGTAATTAATCACCGGTCATTTAAACACCCAGGAGATTTTATTTCAAACAAGCCTGGGAGGTGGAAACAGACCTCTCAAGACAGTGTGTTAAATTTGGGGATCTTAGATCATTCACTGGGCAGAAGGGAACCTGGCTTTTTCAGGGGAAGAGGGCGCTGTACTCTAGTCCAGCTCTATGTAATGTGCATGTGATGCCTTGGGTGCATCTCAGGGGTAGGAAATGGCACAACTGATCTTCTTCTTGCCTTTTTTTTTTTCTTTTGTGATGTTTGCTGGGGATTGAACCCAGGAATGCTCAACCACTGAGCTCCATCCCCAGCTCTTTTCATTTTGAGATAGGGGCTCGCTAAGTTGCTGAGGCTGGTCTCAGACTTGAGACCCTCCTTTCTCAACCTCCCAAGGATCTGAGATTACAGGTGTGTGCCACTGTGCCCGGCTAGTCTATCCTCTAAGTACAACTTGTATGGGTCCCCCATAGAGATCTTTAATGTGGTAAATTATCCAATAGAGTCAAACCAAATCACACCTGTATCCCCAAAACAACGGAAAAGAAATTATACTGTAAGTATGGGAACAAGGTAAACATCTGAGGGGCAGCTTGATGGAGCCTACAAAGGAGTTCCTCAAGCTGAATTTGAGGAAGGACTTGTGTGACCAGTCAATCCCATTACTAATCCTCCAATCTAAGATCTTTTCTCACCTCTGCTTCTAATTGCCTTTGATCTCCCTAAGACCTGAAGCCAGCTTCTAGGTTCTAAAATTCAGTAAGCCTCCTGTCCCAGAGCTGATGGTCACTGCTGTTTCCAAAAGGATATCCTGAAGGCCTTCCTGAGACCTGTCCAACCACACATGAGTCACATGGAGCACCAGGAAGCTGAGGAAAGGCATGTGTGGATATTTTCCTTGGACATATTTTCCTTGGAGTTGGAGCTCAGATCTCATACATGCTAGGCAAGCACTCTGCCACTGAGTTGCTAATTTTTAAATGACTAGATTTTTCACATACTTTCCAAGATGTATAAATTAGATCATACGTTGAATTAGTTAGCTGTTTTTTTTTTAAATTTCTTTTTCATATTTGAAAATACTCTTGGGTTTTACTCAAATAGTTATGATAAAAAGTTGTTTCTTCTTTTTCTATTTTCTGATGATTCTATAACAAAGAAAATAAAAATCAGACTATGTCCTCCAAAAGTGACCTTTCCTTGGGTCTCATGTGTCACCTTCTTGGAAGTGATTCAGTTGTCATAAAACTTAATGACAGTGATTTGATAAGCCCTAGAGCAGTTAGGGTTGCAAAACATATTTTTTAGATGGAGTCCTGGAAAACTCACCTGAAATAATCACATAGTTCCTGACCATGTGTCCTGATGACACCTCCACTGATAGGCAGGCCCCTGTTCTGTGGGCAACCAATGACACTGCCTCACTGGTAAACTCAGCCGGCAGCACCCAACCCACTGGGGAGTTCTCGGTTATCACAGTTTGGGCAGAATATCTTGAATTAATCATCCTCATCTCTTCCGGAAGCTCCTAGGCCAGTGTTAGGGTAAATACTTCAAAAGTACTTAATATCAGAAGGGAATGGAATACATTTCTCTCCTTGGAAGCTCTAATTTCCAAGGCATCATTCATTTTCTACTTTCAATCTCCCTCTGTGTTAGCCAGCTTTTGGTCACTGTGACAAAATAGCTGAGAAAAACAGTTTAAATAAGGAAAAGATGTGTTTTAGCACCCAGTTTCAGAGGTTTCAGTTCATGGTCTGCTAGTTCCATTGTTTCTGGGCCCGTGGTGAGGCAGAACATCATGGTGGAAGGACTTGGTGGAGCAAAGTTGCTCATCTCATGGTGGCTGGGAAGCAGAGAAAGAGAAGGAAGAGGGGCAGAGACAACATATACCCTTCCAATGCACACCCCCAATGAGCCTCTATCTAGTCCTAACCGCCCACAGTTTCTACCACTCCTGTAATTGAATACTTCATTCAATTATCAACCTATTAATTAATTAATCCATTGATGATATCAGAGCCTCATGATCCAATCACTTCCCCAAAATTCCCACCTCTGAACATCATTTCATTGGGGACCAAGACTTCAATAATGAGCCTCTGGGGGACATTCCATATTCAAACACCCTCCAATTTGTGCCGTCTTTTGGTTGATGCCACCTGTTATTCTTTCTTTGAATTTTAGCTTCATGGATCATTTTATAATGACAATTTAAGAAGGAACAGAGAGGGAAGGGAATGCTCAGGAATGATGCCTCTTTCAGGTGTGGTGGTGCACACCTATAAATTCTAGCTACCGGGGAGGCTGAGGCAGGAGGATTGTAAGTTTGAGTCCAGCCTTAGCAATTTAGTGAGACCCGTCTCAAAGCAAAGAGAAAAAGGACTGGGGATGTAGTTCAGTGGTAAAGCACCCCTGGGTTCAATTCCCAGTACAGAAAAAAAAAAGGAAGAAAAAAAATTCTATCTATAGATATATATGTAGAATTTTATATATAATATATAAAAATGAAATTAAGAAAATGTAAAAATATAACTACATACATGTATTTTTATAAAATACATGTATGTATTTTTATAAAATATTACACATATATATGTGTGGGGGCATATTAAAGAAATAAAAATAAAGTTTAAAAAGAAATGATGGCCCTGACAAAATAGAAATGTTTTCTTGAAATAATGCGGTGGGAGTCCCCTGACTAGTGATAGTTATGAAGTATGTGACATGCCAATGTACAAGCTGTGCACAAAAATAAAAGGAATCCCTGCTTTATAGGATCCATTTCGTCGTTGTCGTTGTTGTTAGAAAAACTCAGCAAAATAAAATTCCAGTTTATTGTTGGACAACATGGTTTCACATGTACATCAAACAGGCCAAATAAATAAATACAATAAAATAAACAGCAATTTCAGAGAGAGAGAGAGAGAGAGAGAGAGAGAGAGAGAGAGAGAGAGAGAGAGCGCTTTTATCTTTATCCATTTAAACTGGATATTTTCTCTGGGTATTCCACCGGGCTTTTCTTTCCCAGCTAGTAAGTTTGAGCTGGAATTTGACAGGGGCCTTCTTTTTCCAGAATCAATGCATTTAACTACTGCTACCTGGTAGAGAAATGAGAAAGAAATTGTAGCTCACTTTAAGGACAGAGCAATCACTGCTGATTAGTCACAGATTTCCCAATGGAATCCAGACAAATGACAAGGAATACGGAAATTGTTGAGTTAAAACCTGAGGCTTGGTTGTAAAATTCAGGACTCTGGATTACAAGTGAAGAATTTGCAAGTTTGCTTAAGCAAACGGAGACTTTATTGGCTTGCAAATCTGAACTTTGGAAAGGCTGGGGCTCAAACTGGCCCCAGGAATGGCAGGAATCAGAAACATGCACACCACCAAGACTTCTTCCTTGTCCTCTGCTGGGCCATTCCACCTCTGTTCTATCAAACCAGTTCCTTCCTGTGGCAGGGATGTGGCTGCTGCTGGGGCCAGACTGTGGTGGAACATGGTCCTTTCTGCACAGCTCCACTTTGAAGCATTGTTGGGAAAGACTTTGTTCTGACTTGAGTATGTGCCAGTTTCTTGTGGCCAGGGGTGAGGTGTTATGATTGCCCAATTTGGCTCAAGTGTGCACCCCTGTGGCCATGGAGGGAGATGGAAACATGGCCCTGGATGTTGGGATGATTTGGGGGGATGGCGGGGCATAGGGAGTGATTTGCAAAATAATAATTTTTAGGACAATTTAAAAAGATAAGATGGGGTTTTTCAAGCAGTATGCTACAAGTCAGATCCCATCCCTTAACCAGCTGACCATGGAGCACTAGACTCATTGATTTCTTTCTATTTGAAAGACTCAAGGCACTGGGGTGGGAAATGGGAGGGTGACCTTCTGCCATATGCTTTTCGGTTTGACACAATCAGTGCTGACCATCAGCATGCTCCACCTCCCCCCACTTGTCCCGAGCCCACCTCCCTCTTAGACTCCATTATTCTTGAAGATTTGGGGTAAAGGGAAAGCAGTTAATGAATCCTCCAAATTGGTGACTCCTGAGATGTGACCCAGTTATTCTTTAGTGATGTTTTTCTGATTCATTACAAGGAATGAAAGACTGCTGCTTTATTAAGTATTTAATTTTCTTAATCATATATTGTTTTTTCTAAAATAGCATGTTAAGATTTGTAGAAATAAAAAATTGCTTATTTTTAGCTCCAGAGATAGTCTAATGATTAGAAAAGAAAGCCCAGCTGTCAATAAAAAATTCTGATAATAGTTGAGAAGGGGAAAATGATTAAAAGTAAAGGAAATGAAGAAGTAAATGGTTTCTTTTTCTTTGGTTTTATGAGTCTATCATTGGAAAATTCAAAGGAATCTATCAAAAATTACCAGAGGAAATAACACCCCTAATTGCATGCATGAAATAAATTCATAAGATTTATTGTTATTTATAGATGTGAATGCCACTATGCTAAAATATACAATAATAAAAGAGTTCTTTTTTGTTTGTATAAATATTGAATCACTGAGAGTTAACTCAGAACATATGACATTTAAGAAAAATTATTAAATTGTTACATGAAAAATAAAAAAGGGTAAGAATAAATGGACAGATATATATTATCACCAGTTGTGAATTTTAAATAAAGAAGACAGTAATTCTCAACTCAATAAAACATAATTTTATGCATCACTGCTGCATTATCAGTTGAAGTTATAACAGAATAGAACATAGAATTTAGTAATTTGATAATCACCCTGGAGGACTAAAGGACTAAATATGAATTCATATATACATATTTACATTAAATTTTGCTATCATATTAGAAACATTTTAGAAAGTAAAGAAACAAAAACATTCCAGCACTGGATCAAAAGAAGATAAATTGACCAGGAGAATCTATTCCATTGTTCATGTATTATAGAAAGAATGTAAAGACAAAATTGAAGCAAGATGGCAACTGGGGCAAGAGACTATGCTTGAGAGGTAGTTCTCCTCTCAGCTTGCCTCTCCACCTCCCTGCCTCGAGGTCTGAGCTTCTTCCATCTGTTTGGGTGTTCTGCATACTCAGGACCTGCTAGGGTTTCTTCTCCATGTACCCATCTACAGGGGCAGATCATTGTGTTGCTGTAGGTTGCAACTGGCTAAAGAATGGTATTCTCAGGATTTGGGTTCAGGTTTTAGTGATGTAGGAGCTAAGAGAATTCTACCCTCTCTCCAAAGTCTGCTGAAATAAACCTACAATAGACAGAACAACAGGAGAAAAAGCATACAAATGTATTAATGTGTACAGGTGCATGGGAACCATATAAACCATGGAACTCAAAGAAGGGCCAGAAGGTTGAGGCTTCAATGGGCTCTTCCTAAGGGCGAAGGAAAGAGGGGGCTATAAACACTTTTAGAGTAGTAAATGATTTTAGGGAAAATGAATGGACTCAAAGGCTAGGGAAAGGCCTGGAACCAAGTTCTTCTGGGCTTTAGGTGTGGTTTTCAGACTCTTCTTCAGTAGTTAATTCTTCTTAATAGTGAGATTTCAGGGCAATTACATTCCTTTTGAGGAGGGAACTTCAGAGAAAGCGTCTTGCTGAACTTCAGGAGAGAAAGGATTAAAGATGGTCCAGTGCTTGCCTCGCAAGCACAAGGCCCTGAGTTCAATCCCCAGTACCGCAAAAAAAAATAGACTCTTGGGCTGGGGAGATAGCTCAGCTGGTAGAGTGCTTGCCTCGCAAGCACAAGGCCCTGAGTTCGATCCCCAGTACCGCAAAAAAAAAAAAAAAAAAAAAGATGGTCCAGAGACAGGGGACAGAGGGAGTGTGTGATAGGCAGCAATGGCAGAGAGACCTTAGATCAAGACTATTTCTTTAGTTCAGGATGACAAAATGCTGCACTTTGCAGGTATTTTCTTCCGAGTCCAAACAGTTGGAAGGTCCCAGTTGCATGCTTTATCACAGGGCTACACAGGGCTCATGATGCTCTAACTCTGTTCTATCAAAGCAGCATTTTATTTTTGCTATTTCTCATAACAAATTGCTTAGGAGGCTTAGGCAGAAGGCATGGGTGCATATGGCTGACAGAATTGAATTTGAAAATTCTTGCTTCCTTACAACAAAAACACATTACAAATTCATATCAGTTCATTGCTGAATAAAAATTATTAGGATAAAGAATATCAAAATAAAAACCAATTTAGATTTATATTCATTCCATATACTACAACAAGTTTGAAATTGTTTAGAGGGTTAAATATATAAACATTATATGAAACATATTTCCTTAGGCTGGGGAGTAATATTGAGGTCTCATTAATCATAATTAATAGTATTTTTCAGTCCTTTGTCTCTATCTGTGGAATCTCCCACCACTCACAAGACCTGAACAATAGTTTTAGAGAATTTCCAGGAGTTTTCGCACATAGACTAAAACACACGTCCTTCCAGCAAAATATAATGGTTCCCATTACCTTCCCTTGCTTTGCTCCCCGCAGCATTGATCCTGCTGGGTTAAATCATGAAGGGTTAAATATGCCACTTTGACATAAGGATTATTTTGAGCTGAAGGCATTGACAAGAAGTAAATATAAGAAAGCTCTCTGCCTTACCCCTATTTGCCTAAAAGCAGGACATAAATATTCAAAGGTGTCCTACCTCTACTCTCTACCAGGAGGGAAAAGGTAGTCACTGGAGACAACTTTAGATACTTATCAGCCCAGAGACAGTCCCAGAGGAATCTCCTTAACAAGCAGTAACTGGCCCTTACCTACCTTTGGCTTCCTGTTTATTTGCCTTCCCCCAATTTGCTGACCTTAGAGACTCAAGGCTCCTCTCTCCTTTGTCTCCTTACTTCTTAAAAAATTTCTTGTTCTTTATTGGAGTTGCTATATAAGCTGAAGTTAGTCTCATCTTTGAGATTTACTTTTTCCCAGAGTTTTCTCCCATGTATTTATGAAATATGCATGTTGATAAACTTCTGTTTTTTTCATGTTAATCTCATTTGTTATAGGAACCTCAGCTGAGATCCCAGAAAGATTTCATATGCTGGAGTCTTAATCCTCTGTATCTTGAAATGTGACCTTATTTGGAAATGGGGTTCTTGTAGATGTAGTTAATAAATCCTGGACCTCTAATCAAATATGATTGGTGTCTTTATAAGGAGGGGGAATTTGCACACAGACATTCACACAGGAAGAACATCATATGAAGATGAAGGCAGAGATCAGGCCGATGTTTGCATATGCCCAGGAATGTCAAAGATCATGGCACATCACATAGGAATGACCGTTCACCTCTTAGGCAATGCTGGCTCAGCCAGTGCCTGTGATCATCACTGGCTGACTTCTGGCTGGCAGATCCCACAGACCCTCTAGATTTGCTCCATTGCTTCTGATTCCCCAGGTGAGAACTGCATCTGTGAAGTTGTGGTCCCAACTTACATCGGGCCACTAGCGCTGTCTTTGGACGATGGTACTGCCGTGCAGCTTGTATTCAGCATGTCATCAGGAAATTATTTTTACTCTCTACTGCTGAATGGATGCAATTGCATAATCTACTTCCTTCATTCATTCAGCCAATAGTTTCATGTGTACATTCATTCAACAGAGTTTCAAAATGAAAAGTTTTAGTCCTCAAAATGGCAAGATTCATCACCTTGATAATTCATTTCCAAATGGCAAGGAATGAAGGCTTCTTCGGTGCTTCAACATAATAGAAGTGATAAGGGAGAGACAGATGTGAGTTGTGGGAACATGAGGTTAAGGGAATAATTCTATAAACTGGGCCCACTGTGCTGGCCCTCATATGCTTTCACCTTTGAAAAGCAATTTACCTGCAGCCCTGCCTGGCTTAAGTGGACAGGACATGTTACATTCCTCAGCAAACTACCTGTTATCTGCTGGAGAAATGCAGGCCCAAGATAATTCCTGTAAGACAAACACAGTTATGGAAGGGGAGATTTTTATAACCCTTTCACAGACTACATCACAGAACTCAGGGAGATAAGGATAATTCCTCCTAAGGATAATAAAATCTATAAGAACAAATTCCAGTTAGAATTAGTCAGCATGGGCCAAAGTGACCTAGAGTTGTCATAGCAGTGAGGACTTGAAAGTTGGATGACATCCTATTGTCAGTCAAAAGTCAAGAAGAGGTGGACCTAGGTGAACTCTCTGGAATTTTCCCTGGGACTCCCAATAAACCTGGAGGGTAGGAGAAGCATGCTTTTCTTTTCCCCTCTGAAAGGACCCACTCTCTCCCTTGTGCTTGCCCTTTCCCCTTTCCTATTCCTTCCAATAAATTCATGCCTGTAACTCTGAGCAACATGTCTGAACTCTTTTTGACTGTAAGAATCAGGGTTTGAAGGGGGGCCTTCACGATGCCGCAGTTTCCCAGAAGGTCCTAGCCCTGTAACAGAAGTAGGCTATGTTAATTGATTAATTTCATTGGCCTATATTTGGGTGTAGAATCCTATAACACATCTATGCACGAAATTCAACATATGAAGTGATGCGGTGCTTTCAGAGATCTGTGGAAAACATCCAGCTTTCTTACCCAGGCATTTCTTGTCATTTACCAGCAGTCCCAATCCCTTCTTTGTTAACAGTAAACTGAAAGAGGACTTAGAAACTTTCAGAAAAAAAGTGCATCTGTTAAAAGAAAAAACATAGGTTATTGCTATCTTTTTAAAAAACTCAATCTAAAAATTCCATTTTTCTCCTTCTGTTCAAATCCAATTGTCCATCTGCTTTGCATTCCCTTGCTTCCCTGTGGCTTACTTTACACCTTTTCCAGGGCTTATTAACACTTGTCATTCAGTCATCTGTCCTTTCAAATCAGCAGCCTGGCAGTCTGATTTAACAACTAAAAGACTGGCTGTTCCTCTGGCTTTCACAAAGGCTAATTTGAACAATCTGCAGCCCTCTGGTTAGTTTATTTTAATTTTTGGCCTTCTGTGGATATTATCTCCTAGAGCAGCGGAGGACGTTTTTGTTTTGAGCTCAGTGCAACAGATGCTCTGCTAAGAAGGCAACAGGGGAAACCAGAGCCACGACAGCTCCGGGGAGCCCGCAGGCAGCCCCAGGAGCCAGTGCTTCTTTCTGCCACTGCAGCATGGCTTCCCTGTCCTCGCTTCCACTTCCAGTACTGGAAAACCCCAAGTGAAGAGAGGTGTGCTCCTCTTAAATGTAGGATAGGGCTGGCGATGTAGCTCAGGGGCGGAGTGCTTGCCTAGCATGTGTGAGTGTGCAAGGACCTGGGTCCCACGCCAGCGCCATGCAGACGTGTGCACACACACACACACACACACACACACAATTTTTAAATTTTTTAGACTGCATTTTGATTCATTCTGCACAAATGGGGTACAACTTTTCGTTTCTACAGTTGTGCACCATGTAGATTCATACCATTCGTGTAATCATACATGTACATAAGGTGATGATGTCTGCCTCGATCCACTATTTTTCATATTCTTAACACCCCCTCCCTGGGCTCCTGCCTGCTGCCCCAAATGCCTGGGAGTACTCAGTAAATATGTATGGAAAGGCATTGAATACATTAGTATGATCAAAGGCATGGTAAAAAACCTAATGCATGTCAAGGAATTATTTTTTAGAAAGAAGTTTTAAAGCCAAGGTAATATCTCATTTGGATTATTAACTATTATTATTAGCTAGTTAGACCAAAATAATACTATCGGGGGACATTCTTTGTTAGCCTATCAGATATAAATGGGGCCATTTTCCCTCTTCCCAGAATGGCAGGTTGTCTGCTTGATATAAAATATTGGGAAATGAGCAAAACACATCACCCCAAATTCAGAATGCTCATGACATTTCAACCAGAAGACTGTCAACTCTTAGCAAAAAGATAACACTTTTCTATGGTCCAGAATTCATTTTCTTGTATAGCTCGTATTATTTACTGTTTAAAAGTGATATATTATGATTCGATATTGTGGGCTCTTACCTTAAGTTTCATAGCTGCCTAGGCATTAGCTCAGGGCTGATTAGGGTGGGAGGAAGTGGCTGGGGTAGAGACTCAAGTAAGGAGCAATGACCTCTCTATGATTTAAGAAAATCTTGTGAATTTACCATTCATTTTTTCAAAAATATTACTGAGTACCTTGGGTGCACGAGGCACCATTTTAGGCTGGGGATGTAGTAGTGAGAGCAGGCAAGAAAGTTTTGGTTTGCTTTGAGGTGACAGACAAAAAACAAAGCCCCAAGAAAAAGAGTTGATTTTGATGAGTATTAGGCAGAAGATTACAAATAAATGTATATAAAAGAGACTGGGTGGCCACTGAATTTGGGGAAGCTCGGTCAAGAGAAAACTGAGTAGAAATCTGAAGTTATAACACCGAATGTGGGAGGTACCAAGGAAAGCTTTGTCAAGAGGTGTTTTTGTTTTTCTCTTTTGCAGTGCTGGGAATGGAAGGCAGGGCCTCTGCTTGGGAGGCAAGTGCTCTACCACTGAGCTACACCCCCAGCCCCAGGCCTGTTTTCTAATGGATTTTTGAAATGACTATTAAAGGGAAGCGTTGAAAGCTAAAATCCTACTCTTGCAAACTTCTCCGCCACCCCATCTATGCAATATCTTCCTCCTCTGAAAATTACCTTCTTTCTGGTACTTTCTATCAGCGCCCACTGTTAACATTATGCTTATACTTCTGCCACAGCGCCTATACCACTGGGTGTACTGATTCCTGTTCCTGTTGATGCTCCTGTTTTCTACTCTGACCCCCTGGAGGACAAGCTTTGTCTAACAATTTTCGTTTGGTCTGTAGCTGGAAATACCTGGCATGGACTAAATATTTAATAAATGCATGTTCAATGAATATATTTGTCTCTTCTCCACACAATAAGACAGAAGGATAGCTATCAGACCCGTGTATTTTTATATCCCCCTGAGTGCCTGGCATTGTGAGGGTAAAGATTTGCCAATGGCAAGTTCTTAAATGAAGCATCCCAAAGTCTTTGCTCAAGCTCAACTTGGTCTTTGAGCCTTTGCTCAAGGGGTAAAACAGAAAGACAGGAAATAGGTTAGCGGGAGATTTAGATTAAAAAAGAGAATCAGATTATTTAGGGTGTTTGTTGGATTTTTTAGAAGATCAAAGCTGGGATCCGGTGCTGGAAAACAGGGTGGGAGTAAGGAGATAAGTGGAGGAATTTGGGGTATGAAGTTGAGGTATTGATATTTGTGAAAAAGGTCAAATGCTGTTCTCATAGCTAAAAAATATTTCCGATAAAAAGCCAGCACATTTTTATGCCAGAAAATGATGACGCAGTAAATTGTTAGTGTGGCTTTTTGTTTTCTTGCTAATATTACATCACCAAATCACACAAGCGTGGTGAGAAGGGGACAATAAAAATAAGTTATCAATGCACTATTAACTCAGTGTGCGCTTACCTATTAATAAGACATTGATGTCTCCTCTTAAGCGTGTCCCATTGAGAAGCGCTTTCTCATTACCTCCAAGCGGCATACACGAAATGGCTTTTTTAATATACCCATGTCTGTGGATGCTTGGTGCTAAAGACTTGTTTAAATGGTCAAAGATATCCTATTTAAGAAACAGGAAACACTTACATTGCACATTATCAACATTAGAATAGAATCTCATTATCCATTAGCTGGTATTTGTGCGATTTATAACTCACTTTAGATTGAGTTTTGTGGAATTTCATGATCTTTGCCACATCATCAGCTGAAAACGTAGGTACTATGTCTTTGCTCATCAGTTTGATATTATTAGCTAGGATTATGGCTTTGTGTTTCCTAGGCTGCAGAAATCTTTTAAGAGATGCTGCTAATTAACTATTAAATAAATGCTTGGATGAAGTTATCTTCATAACAGATAAGCTACTTGGAAATTGCCTTCAATAAAATGGAATGAGTTAAATTTCCCTTATATTTTTGTTAACCTTTGCCTGTCTTTTCTAAATCTCACGGAGCACTCTGTTTGCTGTTGTTTTTAGACTTGTGTTCTCTTAAAACTTTTCAAAGAAAAAGCTGGTAAAAAGATACTCTATGAAATGGCCTGTGGGAATTAAAGATGCTTCAAATGACTACTGATGTTCTCTCTGCTTTGAGGCAAATCTAGCACAATGCATCTGCTTGTTCGCTTAGGGAGGGAAGAAAATCTAATAGAGGCAAATGTTTCAAGTCATAAAATGTAAATCGCATTATAATTTAGAGAGAATTATATATTCATTAAGTTGAGACTTTTTTAAAACCATTTTGAAAGAGAAAAGAAAAACTAAAAAGAGCTGGGAAAAGTGAGTGTCTTGCATTTTTTTGAAAGCTATGACATTATTTCATCGTATTGAAAACTAAATATAGGTTTCAATTTGAAGTACAAAAATATTTCTTAAATAGGTAAATATAGTTATTTCAACACATTTAATATTTTTGGCAAACATGTACCTTCCTTTAAAAAAAATCACTCGTAAAAGAAGATTTTACTTTCAAAAGCAGAATTTAGATGTTCAAATTGCTTAAATTCACCAAGCCAGTGACAAAGACATTTATGAATGTAGCCTGGCAGGGACAGGCTGAGGGGATGGTGGGGCAGTCTTGGGACACCAGGACTAAGGTGAACAAGACATATAATTCAGTGACAAGATGAGAAGCTCAGCCCCAAAGTGTGGACCCATTCACCTTCTGGAGGGGAAATGTCCCATAGTACTGATGGAGGACAATACTGACATCAGCCAGGCATCCTGGAGTGGAGAGCAGCAGGAAAAGGCTGCTATAATAGTGGAGAGGAAAAGAGGAGTGTTTGGTAAATTCCTGACCCATCAAATAATCAACAGATAGGACCAAATATCCACCACCGGCAAGGTGCTGCCTTGGCTGTGGTGGAGGGAATATAAAAACCAATTCCTGACCTCGCCTCATTCCTTCCAGTACAAAGGGCAATCCCTGTGGATCATTATCTGGTCATGCTACATGACAAATAATGACAAAGAATCTCTTTCCTTTCTTCTGCTGATATATAAGCCTTGCTGCTTTCTTTATTTTCCCTTTGGACTTAACTTTCCTTTTTTCAAAGAAATGAAAGTCTGGCCCCTGCTTCCTAAATGAATTTTATTCCTTCAGTACTGCTCCCAAGACTCTGCTTAAGTTTTTCAAAGCCAGAGATATTAGACATAAATTATTCTAGATAGAGAGGTATGCCAACCCATTAGCTATTCTTTGTTGAATACACCACTTTTTCATTTGTTTTAAACAAAGCCTGTAATACCTTATTGTATTCTGTTTAATGAGGATTGTGGTGATAGGGTTAATCAGTATTAACATATTTTAGACTAAAGTGGTTGAACAGTAAAGAAAGAAATTTAAAACTCTGTCAACTATTTGACTGAAGCTAACCCTAGAAGAAATCCGCTTCATTAGTTTTGTTTCTTAGTCTTCTTGGGTAAGTCAGTATCTTAGTCCATTTTTTATTACATAACAAAATAGCTGATACTTTATAAAGAATAGAGGTTTATTTTGGCTCACAGTTCTGGAGGCTGGGAAATCCAAAAGCATGGCACCAGCATCTGTTTGGCTTCTGGTGAGGGTCACATGCTGCTTCAACTCATGGCAGAATGAGCAAGGGCAAGTAAGCATGCATGGAAGAGATAAAACTCAGAGGCAGCTTCACCCTACAGCAAACTGCTCTCGTGATAACTGATATTGTCCCTTCAGAATAACCTAGATCTGAGGGAAGGGAGTCGACCCCCTCCAACCACCCTACTGCTTCCCAAGATTGTTGGATTAGGAACCAAGATTCTATCCTATGAACTTTTGGGGGACACACTGAAACCATAGCTATTATGGTTTGGATATGAGTTGTCTCCCCAAAAGGTTCTGTGTTAATGCAGGAATATTCAGAGGTAAAATGATCTAGATTTTGAGAGCTGTACTGTGATCAGTCCATCCTGCTTGAATGGACTGACTGGGTGGTAACTGTAGGCAGGTAGTATGTGGCTGGAGGAGGTGAGTCACTGTGGAGGTGAGTTGCTCATCTTCCCTGCTGCCCTCTTCTCTCTCCTGACCTCACCACTAGGTGGGCAGTCTTCCTCCACCATGCCCTACGGTTATGATGTTCTGCCTGACCTCGAACCCGGAGCAATGGACTCAGCCCACCATGGACTAAACCTTTGAAACTCTGAGCCAAAAATAAACTTCACTTTCCCTCCTCTAAGTTGTTCTAGCCAAGTATTTTGATCACAGAGATGCTAAGCTGACTAACAGGACAGCCATCTGTTTATTCCATGATATTCTTTTCCACTTCTAGAGTTTTTGAAAGAAATTCCTAGTTGACAAGATCTCTAATCTGGTTCCAATTAAGGAAGATTTGCTCCTGTTTCTGGTGTTTCTTTCAGTTTGGAAGACCAGTTAGATTTGCGGTTACTACTTGTATGTGTGGTGGTGTGGGTGGAATGGTCCTTTGTGGTAACATGACTAACTTTTACTCGTTGGCATAAGTTGAAATTCCAGAACCACAAATAAATCTGATTGAAGAAATCTACTGACACTAGAAATGCAGAATTCTGGGTTTTACCAGAATGTCCACTCTGGCTATCTGGAGGCTTTTCCTTTTTTTTGGTGGTGGTGGTGGGGTTCTGGGGATCGAACCCAGGGCCTTGTGCTTACAAGGCAAGCATTCTACCGACTGAACTATCTCCCCAGCCCCTCTGGAGGCTTTTTCTAATCTCTGCCTAGGCCTGGTCAAATTCATTTAATCATCAGTCAATATTTCAATAGATCAGCTACCTGGGCACTTGCCATAGGCCATGTACATAAATTAGGGCTGGGGTTGTGGCTCAGTGGCAGACAGCTTGTCTAGTACGTGTGAGGCACTGGGTTTGATTCTCAGCACCGCATATAAATAAATGAATAAAATCAAGGTCCATCAACAACTGAAAAAAAATTTTAAAAAATAGAAAAAATTTCTAAAAAACAACATATATATCAATTAATATAACATTATGAAGGTACTCAAAGACTAATAGATTTAATCATCCTACTGTTTTAAATTCAAAGCCAGCCTCAGCAAAAGCGAGGCCCTCAGCAACTTAGTGAGACCCTGTCTCTAAATAAAGTACAAAATAGGGTTGGGAATGTGGCTCAGGGGTCGAGTGCCCCAGAGGTCAATCCCCAGTATCCACCCCCCACCCAGCAAAAATACCCCCCCAAACTCCCACTCTACTGTCATGTATAACTGAAAAGAACAAATTAAAAAAGAAAAAAATTAATGATAAAGAGTACAGTAAACACACCAGTAACATACTCAGCTATTGCCATTGTCAAGTTTCTAGTGCACATAACGACATGTGCCATATTTTTATGTGACTGGCAGCACAACAGGTTCGTTTACACTGGCATGGCCTCAAACGCATGAGGTGCTGTGCTGTGACGTTATGATGGCTCCCATGTCACACTAGTCAACAGGAAGTTTTTGGCTCCATTATAATTTTGTGGGACCCCCTTTGTATGTGTGGTCTGTCGTCGACTGAATGTTGTTGTGATACGCGTGACAGTGTTTACAGGAAAGGTAAATGTTTTCTGCTTGAGAATGATGTTAGGCACGTCCCCTTCGTGATGGATTAAGCCCCACAGTCGCACACTGGCCTCCCTTCCTTCTTGTGCCAGCCTTGGAGGCCGACACATTTCTCCAGTGCTGTCTGCCCAGTGGAACTCCGGCTGTGAACAGAACACGTTTTCTGTAGAATAGAAAATCAGGCTGGAGAACTTTTATAGCAACATCGCGATCTAGCTGGATATAGAACGAGACTGCAAAAGATATTCAGGGAAGTATGGAATTTGAGTGAAGTCGGGAGATCGAAGAAGTCCCGGGGAAAGAGAGTGAGAAGAAGCCTAGACCAGGAGAAGGCAGAGTGATAGGAGCCTTCATTTCCAGGGGATGTGAGGTAGGAGAGCCACTGAGCTGGGTCAGGAGGTGGAAGAGGCAACGGAGAGCCCAAGGACTTGCTGTCTACCAAATCCCTCTCCCAGACAACTGCTTACTTCTGCATAATCCTCCTGAAATTAAATCACACCCTGACACCGGGTGACGACCAGGAGGGGGCAAAGCCTATGAATGAAAGATGGGTTCTCTAAAAACAGTCAATACCAGCCACATAGTAAGGTGATAAATAAATGAAATAAACTACTATCTCTCAAGGAAGCTGGCAATGGCTCTTTTCATAGTTATCTGTGAAAGTTAGTTGTCTCAGCCTTCCAAATAAACTATCGATGATTAACTGATTTATGATACGTCTTTTGCGTGTCACCATTAGTAGTGGTCTTTCTATAGGTGACCTTTCTTCTGCCAGAAGAAATAACTTCCACATTTTTCTATCACCCATGATAAATGAATGCAGGGGAACCTTGCTTTTCCCACATGTGCTCCAGATAACTGGGGGACTCAGAGCTGAATTCAAGTGCTAGTCTCATCTAATAGAAAGACGAGGACGAAAAAACGAACAGTCTCTAGGTCTGCCAAAGAATATAACAGGAAATGACCTGATCTGCAATTTATCTCCATGAAGGGATAGTTGGATAGTAAAAGATTGAGATACAACTCACTTAAAAAATTAGATGAACAATTTAAGCTGCCAAATGAGGCCCAGATGGAAGAGCTAGAACTGTTTGCCATAGGAATGAGACCTGCTATGCTGGAGGTCTCTAAATCCAGGAAGAGGCCATCACAGGATGAAGGCAAAAGTCCTGCCCAGGACTCAGATTTTGAGATAAACGGGTTTCTCAGTGATCCTGCCTCAAGGGTAGGAAACCAGTCTCATGACCTCTCAAGGTTGCATTGCTTCAATGGTAAAATCATTTACATTACTAAACTTCAAAAGGAGACAGGAGCAAATAGGATGCAGACACAACCCTGGCATAGTTCTACAGTCCTTTTATATATAAAGAACCCAAAGTGAGGGTCTCTAGATGTGTTGGATGGGCTGATGTAAAAAGAAAAATGGACCCAGCAGACCCTTTTTCAACAAGAACAACTGTGTTTCTGTGACCTGTGATCCATTCAGAAAAATCATATTTCTCCATGACCTTTATTCACAAATCACCAAAGTGGGGAAAAAAAAAAAACCATATGAACTGGCAATCATATTATTTCAAGATGGCAACCTTACCTGTGAAAAATGGAATTGTTAGTTTACTGGATTTATAAAAATCAGTTCCTGCTTTATAAGTGGAACTGAAAGAGACTTGCTTTACTTTGTCAATAACTGAGATACTGAGTAGTAAAGAACAAAAAATGAAGCAGAAACATATTTATACAAAGATGGCAATTGGACAATTTCTTTTTTTGTTTAGATAGGTCTTTGTCCTTTCTCGCAGGATACTAAGTAGGTTCATGGTTTGACTGTGAAGTGCCAGGGAGGCTTTAGGGAAACTTTTTTCTCAATTCTAATCTGAAAGACAACTTTAGCACAATGTTACTTGATTGATGTTTGTTTTGGTTTATGGGTTTTATTGCTCAAAACCAATCAGAGAAATAAAAAAGAACAGCTTCTTTTTACTCAAGAGCTTCTGATTCACAATTATTAAGTTCCAAAAATCCCAAAGCAAGACTCAGAACTAAGAAAGAGCCAGGTCTACGACAGGCCAGCTTTACACTTTGAAAAGTCCCTCTGGTCTCTTCTGAGCAGACATCTGGTTTGAAAAAAAAAATAAACCTGATCAGTGCCCCATTTTCAAATTCCTTGTCTTTCTTGAGTCACTTCTGTTTAGTCATTTCCACAGCCTCAAGATGCCAATGCCTTTGGCTGAGGAAAGTAGAATGACAGATGGGAAAACAGGGCCCTCCAACATGGCTGGACTAAAACATTAGATTCTTCTATTCTTATCCTTGACTCCCCATTGTAGTCCAGCCAGAGTTGACTGGGGTAATCCTGGGGTAGTCATGGGCTGGGCGGAAGAGCCTGGCACCCTGTGGCCATGTTCAGTACTACAGCTGCTTCTCCACCTAGGTGCAGTGGATAAGCTCTTCCTTTGCATTTACACCTCATTGAGTATCTCCATTGAGTTATCCCTTTTAATCAAAAAGCAAAATGTGTGTTCTAGTGTCTTCATTTGCACTCGATTTTACCTGGGGAATATCAGTTGAGGATTATCTTCTGTTTTTCAGCCTTAGAAGAGAGAGTGGGGACCTGGGTAGGAAATTCCATGCACTACACAACTGTTGTTATTTTTGAAAGTTAAAAGTTGAGGAACCGGGGAGACAGTGTTATAACGGAATGGATACAAAATGGAAAACCAGATTTAACTTCATGTCTTTGTTGTATCACAAACCATATGTTGTACTCTGGGGAAAGTCATTTCCCCTGTATGGGTTTGATGTCTATGAAGTCAAGAGGATGGGCCAGTTAATTTCCAAAGTCCTTTTGGCTTTCAGCTTCTATGTATTGCCTGTGGATGGTATTTTCTGAGTCCTGCACCATGTTTCCTGGCCAGTTTGAGAACACAGAACATCTGTTCCTCTTTCCCATCACTGCCCTTGGCCCTGAGAGCACTCTAAGCTTAGGTTCCAACCCTATCTATTACTTTCCAATAGCCTGTGTCTTTTAAGCTAATATCTGTTATCAATCATTGATCTCTTTGGTTCATTTTACATCCATCCAAAAATAAAAGTCATTGGTTTAAACTGTAAGAAAAATTTATTCATTGATAAATGAAACAAACTCAACCTGGGGTTTCTGAAACAAGTTTATGCCGTGCTATCTTTGGTCTACTCAGGTATTTTGAGTATGTGTCACTGATATCATTTGACTTATTTTTTTGGTGCTGAGGACTGAATCCAGGGGCTTACGTGTGCTACGCACGTGCTCTACCATTAGGCCACATTCCTGACCCTCATTTGACTTCACTTCATTGTTTCCTCGAGGTTGCAGTCTTGATCTTGATGGCACAATTGGACACCATCAGGAAACATCATGGCATCCATGCTGTCATTCAATAGGACCTCAAGTCATATCTATTTTGAAGAGACTATGAAGACACACACTGCCCAGAAACCAAGGAGCTTGTAACTTACACAGAGACAGAGATTTGTACAGGGAGCTCTATTAGCAGAGTGGAACCTAACTAGTCTGGAGATCATATCTGGCAAACCCTGAAAGATGTGTGTGAGTTATTTAAGCAAGAAGGAGTTTAAGGAGAAAGTAATTTAAGCAAAACAGAAAATTTATCGAACATTTCATTGTTGTTTTCAATGATATGACCTAACTTCAGATATATAGGAATTGGGGGACATTTAACTCTAAACTTATGTCTAAATTTACTCTGCAATATCCAACTTGGAGTCGAGTGTCCTGGTGTGTACCTGAGGTAAGTACTCCTGTGCCTTGAGGTAGATCCTTGCAGTTTTAGCTAACCTACATTATGCCTATGGACTCTTCCAGGGCACACCAAAATCCAGGAGATGGCCACATATGTGCCGTCACTGGTTTTAACCCTGTAGAACGGGAGAGTAGGACTGAAAGTTTAAGGAGAAGAAGGCAGAATGAACAATTTGGGGATGTTTTAGTCTAGTAAAAGAAGGCAGGAAGATTGAGGGCAGAGAATGTTGGGAAGTCATTTCAAGCTATTTTGAGTAGAATAAAAACTTTTAATCCATTTCTACTTGTTATTTTCCAACTTGGTTGTAAAACTGGCAGATGCCACAGCAGGCTGGAATGCTTATGGCTTTCTCTAGTACTCTTGGCCATTTCTGCTCTGTTGTACTTACATGAACTGAAACACATAGCACCCTTCCCGCACACCATTTGAACATGCAGACTTTTATTTAAAAGCGTTCCACCTCATCTACATTTGTCTTGAGCTCCATCTCCCGATCACACAGGTACTGGGTTCTCTTTGGATGCCATCAGTGTACCTGGTTACCAGTTTTTGTGTAGAACAGCTGTAATCTTCACACTCTTAATCCAGAACGGGCCTGCAGTATTAGGAATTCTCTAGACCAGCTACCTATTGCTGCATAAGGAAGCAAGGAAAGAGGGCCTAGAAAACTCTGTACTAGGTCTGCTCACTGAGGAAAAACTGGAAGAAGAGCATCTTTGAAATTTTCTTTATTTATAGACATTTTGGAACCATTTAGATCAACAGACAAATGAGTTCTCTTAGACATAACATACTGTGTTTATCTTGAGGTACACACTGGGCCCACTGGAAAATAATGCAACTGTCAACTTGTAGTTAACAACCCCAAAGTTTTCCAAGCTAAGAAACTGTAAAGACAGTTACAAAATTCTCTGCAAACAATACATCATCTCCATTTAAGTTGAAGAGAAGTCCCCAAATTCTTAATGGAGTTCAATTTTTAGGCCTAGTTGAAACAATATTTTGAATGGAACTGAATATAAAAATGGGAGTTTGTAGCTAAGAAATTATCAGAGCCCCACTACATGAGATTGTAAACAAAGAAAATTTGTAATGTGATAAGCTCTATTACAAAACTCAGAGCTACAAATTAGAGCAGCAAAATTACAGAAGATATTTATATATAGTTTTAACTGAAATCACATTTACTCCTTGTTTCCGGCTACCACAATGAGACAAATTTTAAAACGTCAAGTTCTGAAGACTAACTGACGTGATTTAACAGGACGCAGCCCTAAGAATCTCGTAGTATAACCATCCCACAGTATGGAAGTTCTGCTTTTCATCATTTGCACGCTGGGACTTTTTTTTTACTGTTCTTGCCTTAGCCTCCTTTAGATTGCCAGAAAAATTTTGGAAATTGATATAATGGACTTGGTTTTTTTTTTTTTTTTTTTTTTCAGTACTGGGGATCGAACTCAGGGCCTTGTGCTTGCAAGGCAAGCACTCTACCAGTTGAGCTATCTTCCCAGCCCTGAACTTGTTTCTGAAAGCCTTGTGTCCAACAACATATTTAAAATTTTCTGGTAGACTGAAACTAAAATGTTCTTTGAACAGTTCACTAGGTTCTTGAAAAACTATTTTGCTTTCTCGTTAGTTGTTTGGAATGCCAACTTTATACTACTTAGGCATGGTGAGGGTGACTTGTTATACCAAGTGTTTGGAAAACGAAGGACTCTGTCTATCCACACTCACCCCCTGTACTTCTCAGGGAGGTGTGTGGCTGATGTGCAGGTGGTTCTGGAATGTGAGCAGAGGCTGTTAATGTGTCTGACATAGGTTGGAATGGACTGTCATAATATTTCCCATAAGACTGCTGGATTTCTGCAGGAGACAAGAATAAACACTGAGATTTAGCTGAATGGGTGTCTGCTACAACTTCATAAACTTGGATGGTATATGTGGGTTGGTTCAAAAAAGTGTGAGTGTACATTTCACAGTTCATAAAGTTGAGCAGCTCAACTTAAAGAAGAGAGAACTCGCAGGCATTTACAAGATTCTGAGAAAGAATTGATCTGTGTGTGAGTTCTCCTGAGTTGGGTCATTTTATGTTTCAGCTGCTTGGCTTGGTTTATTGCTGATTTTCTTTTCTGATGGGGGCTGTGAATTTAAGTACTGGAAAAAAAAGGTACTTCCCCCCAAACACCATGGTCACTCTTCCGATGGCAGGAACCTGTCAAACAAGGATGCATTCAGTCTTGACCAGGTGGTGGAAGAGGTTCTGCTCATGGGACCTCTGCACAGTGCTTTTCATCGCAAAATCGCAGCTCTCAGGAGGGAGGGGCCGCTTCCTTCTGACTCCTGCTCTGCATTTATTGTTGCGATTCTTTTGGGGCTACAGATGCTGTCTAGTCAAAGTCCTCTCCAGACAGGTACTCAGATCAGAACAGTTCCATTTGTGGCTTTTACAAATGCCAAAGATACTTTTTATTACAATTAATCCAAAATTCCAAGTCAGTAAAAGAAAATACAAGACAGTGAGAGACAGACGCTTTCTGCTTCCATGTTACAAGTTTGAACAGTCTTGAGGTGTTTATTTTATGCCTTTAGCTGCCATTGATCCCATCTGTGGATATTTAAAGACAGGGCATATTTCACTGTCCACATACCCAGCTGCCCAGAGGAGTTCATGTCTCTCTTATCCATACACACACAGCCTCAGCAACTGAGATTTTAAGCATAAACAAAACGAGTTCCAGGAAGGCAGGGGCTGGGTCATTTTTTGTTTTGGGCCTGGCACACAAAATTGCTCAAGGAATGTATCGTGAATACATGAATCCAAGGCCAGTCCTTGTCCTCGAGGAGTCTCCAGGTCGCCAATCAATATAAACCTGGCATAAATACACCAAGACCAAAAAAAACAAGCAAAAGGAAAATGACCCTATTTTGCATAAGATTTTTCCAAAAAAAAAAAAAAAAAAAAAGACAAATGGAATCCAGTATTTAAGTGGGGAGTAAACCAAAACAAACCCCGCTTCTTGCTTTTGACTTTAAGAAACGTGTCCAACTGCTGGGTGCTTAAAAAAGGTTGGGAGCAACGGTGTACCAATGAACCCACCAACCACATCTTGCCTGTTTTTATCCTAAAGGGAAATTCTGAGAGGTTAATTTACTAGGAGGAATGTTATCTAAATAGGAGTCTTGTGGGTCATGTGAGTCTGGCATGGGGAACTTCTTCATACTTCTGTCAGCTACTTAGGAAGAGGCGCTTCCAGTTTGACAGTTAACAGGTTACTCTTTTTACCTGGAGTATAATATTTACATTCTGGGAGGCATATTAGGAAAACAGAGTTGTCTTCTGTTTTGTTTTGTTTTAAAAGGAGATCTGAGATGGAAAATTAGAATAGGTACCAGTTCGCCTTAACACTACCATGAGATACACTAGAAACATCTTACTCATGCCAAGAAATAGAAGACATATTTCAGGAATACAAACCCAGACTGGCGGGTCTTGCCTTTATATTTACTTTTTTTTTTTTTAATTTTGGGAAATAGAAAGAGACAATAAAATATGACCCAATCCTGCAAAGCATGCTGACACCCTAGTGACTGATCTGCCCCACCTGAGAGGCCACAGCACGCACCTGTTGGAGGCTGTTTGCACATTCAGGATCCAGGGTCAGACCTGGGGGCTGTTTGGATGCCTTGATCAAAGGACTTTTCTAAGGTTTATGGTCCTTCCAAAAGTCAAGAATGGGGATGGAGTCATGTTTTAGAATATTTAGTAGCAAAAATTCTGACTTCTGTCCTGGAATCCTTGGAACAAAAGTATAGTAATCAAGTATTTTCTTTGGAAAGCAGAAAGGAAAAGTGTATGAAATTAACAAGTACACTTATTGATATTTTAAAATAGTTACTCAAAGGTACAGGACATAAAGTATCTGAGGGATGTTATGTCTGATTTGTGAGCTCTCAAAAGTGTGTTGACACACCTCACACTGAGAAGTGCTCTCCAGATTGCTCATCAGCAGGCACCAGGGAAGGGACCCTCGAAGCCGAGAAATGTCATTTGATAGAAACTGTCATTTCTCTGGACGCCAGCATGGATATACACGAATTGGTCCTCCAACAGGCTTGAAACACTAATTTCTTCATTACAGACCTTTTTTAAGTTTTCAGTGACGAAACCTAAAAAGACTGAGCTTCAAGGTTCAGGGTGTGGATCATCTTTGGAATCATCTCACTCACTGTTCCTAAGAGAATCAACTTTAAGGTCCCCAAACCTCAAGGGATGGATATTTATTTGAATGTGAACAGATGTTACCTGAAATATCAGATTCAAAATTATGCTTAAAACATAGGTGCATATATATATATATCTTTTTTTTTTCTCTGCTCAATAAAATTAGCAGCAGTTACAGATCAATTACTGTGGTCATGATTTGTAATATTTCTAAGGACATCATATATCCTCTATCAGCACATGACTTTTGGAAAATGCTTTTAGATAAAAAGATCCCCACCAAGCATGTAACAGTAAAGTGTCATTTCATATCACTAACATTTTCAGGCACAAGAGTAAAACAATAAGCACTAAGCAATTCAAATGACAGAGCACAGAATATAGTTAATTGTCTAAAGTCAACTCCCCCAAAGAAGGGAATTGCTAAAAACTGTTTATTATTTTTTCTAAGATTCTTATGTCTTTCAGCTTTGGCTATTTTGTAATAAATATCGTACCTTCTCACATAAACCTACTGGGGTAAGAATGAGTTCTCTGAATATGCCTTTTGTTCTTATAGCAGCTGCTGAGTGTTGAGGGACGTACAAGGCACACCTCTAAGTGTTCTGTACAGCATCTTTATTGATGTACAAAATAGCCTGTTCGCCATTCAAAAACGTAATCTGCATAGTAAGAGTTTCTCTTATCCCTATTTACAGAGAAGGATTTTAGTGCAAAAACATGAAACTGTGTCCCAGCCCACCCCTCCTGGCACACATGCCAATCAGTTCTGTCCCGTGCTAGCTGGGGATATTTGGCTATATTTTGGGCCTCCAGCCATTAATGAATTGCATTATTTTCTTCACCTGCAGTTTGCTTAATTTGAAATCCTCTGAGAGGATTTCTTCCGTTAGTTGAACAAGCAAATTCCCATCAATCTTTTCGGTGACAAAGAAGGATATGACGTCTTCGGACAAACCAATGAACCGCAATGACTTGGACACTTCTTCTATAGAGAGTCCCGACAGGTCAGCGGGTGGCTGCCATGGGGAACCATCGCCACAGGACCTGGGGGCCAGCTGGAGGTGGAGTGGAGATGAGAAAGGGTAAGAGACAGCAAAGATGTCCTGCATGCCCTTTTTAACAAAATACTGGTCCTCGGAGAGGTCCGGTGACCCCGACTCGGGGTCCTCCTCAGCACCATCGATTTTCAGAGGCAAAGGAGAAGTTTCAGGGACGGCTTTCTGTTCCACCGGCTTTGGGGCCCTGGGGGGTAAGGCAGGGCAGGAGATACTCTGCTTGGTCATGCCAGCTGCAAGAGCGCTCTCCTCTGTGCTCTCCAGAGAATAGCTGGCTGACTTGGGACAACCAGAGACGCTGCTACTGAATTCTGCAGTGACTGAGCTGGGGGCGCTGCTTAAGAGCTCACAGCCATCAAAATCAAAAGGTGCTGGGCAGTTTCTCTTTGGTGTGCCTGGTGTCTTTTGTCTGGGGTAACTGTAACTCCTGCTTGGGTCCAGCAGGAAGTCACTCCTGGTCTGGCTCTCTGATGCTGCTGAGTAATGATTAGGCCATGAGAGCCGGGAGGACAGAGCCTCAGCAGAAGGACTTCCGAATGGGGATTTAAGGTCCACAGAATCAGTTTTCACCCGGTTGCATGGATAGCAGGAGACAGGAGCACTTTCAGAAGGACTTGTGTCACTTTTAGTAGAGCTGCTTAAAAAAGCAAACACACACACAGAAAAGGAAATTATTATTATTTTTTAAAAAAAGTCACATCTCAAGCTTTTTGTTATCCACAGATGTAAGTTACTTGCGAGCAGAAAAATACAATTAGGAAAAAATTGATTTCTTATCATAAAGTCAACAAAGTACCTGCTAACCTCATTGTTTTTTTTAAAAAAAATCTTTAATAACACATATTGATACTTACAGATATGCACATAATGATTTAAAATGCTACGGTGGAGATAGGAACAAAAATAACTTTTAATTAACAAGAAAAGCATTGTTAGTAAATACCTGGATTTTTAACGATGAGAAAAATTCCCAAACCATGTTTTGGGCTTTGCACCAACAGGTGTCAAAATTGATTAGTGATATCTGCCTGGGACAAAAGGGAGTGAAAGAGTGGTAATGGGTGTCTCATGCTTGCCAATCTTGTGTGACAATGACAGACCACATCACCAGCACCCATGACTCTATTTTATACCTAAAAGTCTGACAGAGGAAGACATGTTTCCAATCATATGCTTTCCTCCCCTTGGTTTCTGTACAACTGAGTTTCATAAGCATAAGAATTTAAATGACCAAAGAACAACAACAAAAAATATTGAAGAGAGTTACTTTAAACTTGAAGGGCACATGTGATGGTGCCTTCAGTCTGGGGGCCACATTTTAGGAGGGGCAGTGAAATGGTAGTGTGCTGGAAGGTGGGCAGACAGAACTGATGCTCTCTCTTTTGGACAAGACTTATATCATGGAGACTTCAAATTTTCATGGGCTGACAGAAGTGAGGAAGACCTATTTTGTTTCTGTAGGTGTAAGAAATAGTAGTTACATGGAGACAGATTTTAACTTGACAGTCTGAAAGACTTCTTTAAAATAAAATGTTGGCATTTGCCAACATTGGAATGGATTGCACAGTAAAGAGAACTGAGCTCACAGCACTGGAAGGATCCAGACAGGAGGGAATGACTACCTAACAGTAGTGATCAAGAAAGGATTTCTGTGTGGGTGGGAATTTAGAGCAGAGAGCCAAGAGGACCCTTTCAATTAGAGGTCCTGGTAGAAGGTACTGTCTGCTTATGTCAAATTGGCAAGACCCAGATGCTGGTTTGTGAGAGTGGATCGCATCCTACACATGCTGTTTTAAGAGAATCCAGAGGCCTTTGCACTGATTTCTCATAGACCCGTGACATCCTCTCTTCCCAAGACATGGGCTCTTCTGTCCAAGGTCAAAACCAACAAGGACCACCCCTTCATGCTCTTCCAGTAAAATTATTTTAAATGATAAAAACCATTTCCTCTCCCACCACCCTGCTAGGGGATGCTCTCAAGGTCCATGAACTGGCTGAAGAGAAATCAGGTTGTCATGAGCCCTTGAAGCAAGACTTACATGTTGTGCAGCCCTGAAGAATAGTATGACAAGGTGGGGCTGGGAGAGCGAGTCTGTGGCCGCGCTGGCTTGACTGTGCGAGGAGGGATGGAGGGACTTGTGGACAAAGGCTTTGCGCTTCGGGGTGGAACAGGTGGGGCGTTCAGGAGCCGGCATTCTTCCCTGACCTGGCGCAGAAAAGAACACTCCAGGTTAGCAACAGACTAACAAGGACCCAGGGGCCAGCTCTGTCCTGCGGGGTCAACAGGCTACTCTTCAAGCAGTAACAGCAGGAAGGTAAGCAAGAGAGAAAGACAGACGATGGGAGCAACCCAGAAAGATGGTAAACACAGAACTGCCAAAGAGAGAACTAGACACCTGTCATATATTTGCTGGGAGCCGACTGATCTCGAAAGAACCTGTTTGGTGAATGTCAGTTGCTGGAGAAATATAGAAAATCACGTGCAATACAGCAAATTAAAGTTCCTTTTTTTGGTCAAAGGTCTAGTGAAACGTGAGGATGTATAGTGGAACAGAAGGCAATTGCCACGCTGGTAGAGGAGGAGACTCTCCTATGGAGATGTGCTTATTCAGTGTACAAATGAAATTCACTTTGACCCAGGTTGGGAATGGTGGCCTTTCTTCAGGGTTAAAGCTCCTTCTGAAACTATGTTGTGTATGTGCGTGCGTGTGTGTGTGTGTGTGTGTGTGTGTATTATTTGGGGCTGACAAATGGAATGCGTTAAATGCAAATGTACATGTGAATCACCTGGGGATCTTATCAAAATGCAGATTCTATTCAGGAGACCTACAGTGGGGCTGGAGAGTTGGTATTTCCTTTTCTTTTCTTTCCTTTTTATTTGGTCTTGAAAGTATTTTATTTTTATTGAGATAGTACTGAGGAAGAGTGGCCATTATTTTCAAAAGCTCCAATTTGGGGAATAGTGAAGGAATGAACCTTGTAGTATCAAGGTGCAGAATACATCTTTTTCTAACATAAGCATTTAACACCACTGCAGACTTTATTAGATACTGCACATCCAAGAGCTTCATGATCTTTATTTATATTTTTTGCAGTTGGGGGCAGGGGTATGCGTCATGGCTCTGTGCCCAGAACCACATTTCTATCTTTTTCTCTTTTGACTTTTTGATTTATTGTACACAAATGGGGAGAGCTGGTATTTCTAACAAGCTACTAGGTGAAATGGAGGCCACGGGACCAGGGAACACACTTTGAAAGAAACAAGGCTTCAGAGGGTACAATGAAGTAGCGCTCCAAATCCAAAAAGTAGAACTTTTTATAAGAGCTGCTTTGGACTTGCTTGCCCTCATTTCAACTTCACACTGGCGAGGATCTGGGTGACCCATGATGTCCAGGTCTTCGGTGAGTTGGCTGCCCTTTCCAGCTTTCCAGCCCCTGCAGGCATTTCCAGATGCAGTTCTGGTTAACGAGGTGGGCATTTTATATGTAGTTCTCCATGTCAGGCAGCAGGGGGCAGTTTCCACTTGGTCCTGCTTGTCTACACTAAACAACAGAGGTCAAAAACAGCCTATTTGGACCCCATCAAAAATACTGTGCTTTGAAATGCCTCTGCCTTTTTGAGGCCATGTTCTCACCACTTTTTTCACCTTTGCCTTCAACTCCTCTCCTTCCCAGCAGTTGGGTACTGAAGACAATCAAACAGCAAGAGCAAGCTTTGGTGTTGCGTTTGCTTCAGATGAAATAAAACGGGCTCCCGCTATTTATCATCCACCTCCTAAGTCAACTGCACACTGAGCCTCCAACTGCCGTCCCAGGCCTGAATCACTTGCCAAAGAAAACCAGTCTTTAAGGAAAGTCACGTGATCACGGGCAGTCCAGCAAATCCTGATTCTAAAGTGAGATGGAAGCAATTAGAAAAGTCTCATCCACTGCATTTCTTCCTGGGGCCAGGATCACTGCTCCCATCTGCAGGACCCACAGCCCTGTTACTGGGGCCCCATTGGGTTGGTCACAGGAGTCTTTTTCATTTGGAGAAGTTCTTCAAGGTAAAGCAAAATATTCAGAGTAGCAGATTCCTTCCCAAACAGCTGCATGCTTCCCCTTTTTGAGCTTTTAAAAAGGTGGTAGGTGAATGGCTGCAAAAAGAAAACCTGGAGCCAATGAGGCTTGTGTCAAGATAAGAGAGGACTGTTCAGCTCTGGCACCCTTTTGGAATCTGCCTTTCCTTCCAAAGTTAAGCTCCCCCAGGACACTGAAGGCCTGGCTGGGTCACCCCACTCCCAGTTTTTGGGGGGCATTGTTCATCTTCCTTCTGTCTTGTTAGTAGCCGGTTGTATTTCTTTTTTCAGGGAGTGTCTACAGAGTCCAGGGTGGATTGGTGTAACATTAACAGGCGGCCTTGGTCGGGTGGGTGTTTATGGTAATAGACAACATGGGAAATGTGAGAAAAGGGCTCTGCTAACTTTTTAATTTTAAAACAAACAATCACATCTTAATATTGGGGTAGAGTGGAACTGAGGAAAACAGGTCAATGCTTAATTCAATTTAGAATTCTCTAAGTTTTGGAATTAGTCATTACATATGACATTTCATTAGGGACTGCTTACCTGGGATGTCAATTATAATATGCTGAGATGTCAATTATAATATGCAATTTAATTTAAACTAATTGGCTGGCCTAAGTCTTGGCACCCAGAAAAGAATCCATTTGTAGCTGAATGTGGCATAAGGGAAATCCAGTCTTCCTGTTTGCATAACCAGTCCCAGATACCCAAGGTCTGCCACCTCCTTCAGAGCTGGGCAGTCTTAAGAGCTTCCCAGGGGTTTTCCACAATGTGGGGGAGGTGGAAAGTAAGAAGCAGCACATGTAGGTTCCAGGGCCTGGTGAACAGAAAGTTATGGCCATTGGGAATGTTTACAGCTGACTCTCAAAACAGAATCTGGGATATGAGCAACTTTTTTTTTGTATTGGGAACTGAACCCAGAAGCACTTTACCATTGAGCCATATCCCCAGTTCATTTTATTTATTTATTTTGAGATGGAGTTTCTCTAAGTTAATTAGTGCCTTACTAAGTTGCTGAGGCTGGCCTTGAACTTGTGATCTTCTTGCCTCAGCCTCCCGAGTTGATGGATTACAGGCATGTGTCCAGTCACAGGCAACTTTTGGGGTGGCCACATGGCTCCTTGAAAGGAGGTTGGGAGCAATTATGAGTTCAAAGTGAAAGGATTAAGCTTACTTGAAACCCACTTTGGAAAAATGGTAGTTTAAAAAAAGACAAATTTAAAGGGATCCACCTCTTCCAAGATAAGATTTCAGGTGTGATTGTGCTGAGGCACAGGAGGGCTAGACCAGCAAGTGGCCATGGGTGGGTAAGCATAGCTGATGATCCCCTCCAGGGCGCTTTGGTACTTTCAACTTGGTGCTGCAGGTATGGCTGCTCCAATGAAGTCCTATTTCACAGCATTTTATGGGAAGAATTATATGCTTTGATGGGATGTATACATTTTGGAATTCGGAAGTTATAAATAGTGAAGGTTTACTGTGCCATCCTACTTCCTGTCTCTTACACCCTGACAACAGTAATCATTCTTTGCTTTTTGATGTGATTCAATGTGGAACAGTCACATCCAAGAGGAAGGTAGTTATGTATAAATGAATTTTATCTGACAATAAAGGACTGGAAGGTCAATCACCCTATTTCCAGTTTTCTCTCATATTCAATTTCACTTTTAAGTGCTACACTTTCGGCACATTCTTTCTAAAAGCCTCAGCGTATGGCTTTCATCATGTTATTTCCATCTCCAGTGGCCCCCTCTGATTGCTGGATAAAGGCCAGCCTCTCCTGTCTGGCTCCAACCTACCTTCCTAGTGCTCTCTCCCACCAGTTCTCCACGAGAACACACATCTAAGTGGTGGGTTCTGTCACCACACACCCTGTGCTGTTCTGCCTCTCTCTGCTTCAGTGGACACTGTCCACCCTCACCTAAACACCCACTCCTCCTGCCCAGCCCATGTTACATTCTCTGTCTGGGACCATCTCAGCAGCCACCAGGGCTGATCCCTGCTTCTGAACTCAGCTGACACACTGTCACACTAACTTACTCCCCATGTATATGAAATTAGCCCGAGGGCTAAAATAATAAGGACTGTCATTATTGTTATTGTTGTCCTGTAGATAGCAGGGTTTGGGGATCCATCACCTGTGACACAAAGATGCCACACAGGATGCCAGGCAGAGATTAACAGGTTAATATTTTTCAACAAAAACCCATAACAAAAGGCATTTTTATTTTTAAACATACCTTACAAAATGTTTTTTTTTCTATTTTTAGGTGGATCTTGATGAGTCATTTTAGGCTGGGTGTTCGTTCCACCACATCCAATATTCACTGACGACCTAGGGAACAAAGGGAGCCCCAGGACTGGCACACCGCCCACCATCGTCTCCCCTCCGCATGTTGAAGTAGTTTGGAGTGAAGATGACAATGCCTACGTTCCCCAACTAGGACACGCTGTGGTTCTGCTTGCTGTGTACCCTCGAGTAAATTCATCCCAAGATGAAGATAAAAGGGACTATTTTGCGGCTGGTGGACTAGAGCCCTTCTGTTTATTTCCACTGAAGACTGAACTTCAACTGGCCACACATGGAGGGAGAGGTAACTGAATTTTCAGGAATAAACCTCTAATACCAGTGCTAAGTGAGGGGTTGGCGTTGTTTTGAGATGGGTGTTACTATCCAGTGCAGATTATGGGTGTCCTCTGCCCATCTCTAGGTCATTTCTGGCTATGAGTAGTTTGGTGTTCACAGAAAAACTCTGTGGCACCAAAGTCCTACTGTTTAAGACAGAACCAAGCCAGCATGGTGCACACCTGTAACCCCAGCTACTTGGGAGGCTGAGGCAGGAGGAGCTCAAGTTTGAGGCCAGTCTGGGCAACCTAGGGAGGCCCTGTCTCAAGAGAAAAAAAAAAAAAAAAAAGATATATATATATATATATATATATATATGGGGGGCACTGGTGATATAACTCAGAGGTAGATCATTTCTGGGTTCAATGCCCAGTACCACAGACAGACAGAAACAATAAACACGCCATGGATCCAGGTGGCAGCATAGAGGGCCGGTTGCTGTCACACCCAGAGCCCTGCTTTTTGAGCAGTTCCCTAGTCTAAAGCTTTTCTTTGCAGCTGCATAAATCTCTGCTCTTCGCCCGTTCATAGAAGTCAGTCCCCTTTCTCAAATGTCACTGACTTACTTCTTATCAAATGACACCACTGCCCTGGCATTGATAATGTGGTATTCACTAGCAACACTGCTAACCTAGGGCTAAATATAAACCTAATTCATGCAAGGGGAGAAATGGAGAGTTCTGTTCTAGAGCCTACAAAGCACATTGCTAGGGGGCCATATTCAAGTGCCTGCCATTGAACACAGTGAAATAATGTACTAGTGGGGGCGTAAATAAACTGTACAAGGGGGGACACAGTGGGGACCACAGACACCACCTGCTTTCACTGACCCCAAGAGCTTGCAGGACACAGCAGTCACTCTGCCCTTCCCTTTGTATTTGTGTTAACTTCATTTTCCTGCTTATTTGTTCAACTACATGTTGAATGCCTTTCGTATGCTTGTTGAGCTTGTGTTGAGTACATAAAAATGAGCAACTCATTTGTGAGGGTAGGAGACAATGTAAGATAAAAATTGTTAAGGGTAATAACAGAAGTATGTGCAAGGGCTCATGGGAACACAATGAATGTACTCAAGGTAGCAGGAGAATACATTCACAGGAAATTTTACTGAGAAAGTCTTGAGGAAGAAAGAACCACCAGAACGATGCTCTGGCCTGGGAGCTTTGATGATAGGGCAGACACTGGTACCATTTATCAGACAGAAACTCAGAAGGGAAAACAGGGCTTGGGAGACACCAAGAAGTTCTGTTTTGAGATACTGTTTTAGCTTAATTTTGTTCTGGTAGATAGACTTTGAAGTTCTGGTGACACTGAGATCCAAAGAAGCATAGAAGGCTGAACCCCAGGAGAGGGGCAAAGGACCTGGAAAACAAGGGGCTGTATCTTACTGCTCACAGAGTATACCCATGACTGAAGGAAGCAGGGGAAGTGCAGAAGCACAATCGAGTAAAGATGGAGGAGAGGGCAGGAAGCCACGGAAAGCATTGGCAGAGGTTCCACCACAGTGGTAGTTAGCAGGTCACTGGAAAGTTTAGCAAATGAGGCTTGAGTTACGTGAGGCAGACAGAAGCCAGAACAGGGGGTGATTGTGGAGTCAATGAGGCAGTCCACTCTTTTCTGGAACTGGATAGAAAGAAAGGGGTGCAGCAATTGTTAGAAAGGGATACTGGATGGAAGGAAGTGTGCTTATTAAAAAATTTTTTTAATTTAATTTTAATTTGGAAGAAACTTGAAAAATGTGACTGGGTATGTATATGCACACACATAACCTGGAGGTTAAGTCAGAGGGGAGAACACACAGTTCCCACGGCTCTCTGCCTTTGCTGTGCCATCACTGGCCACATAAAGCTAGAAAAATAACAAATGATAGCTTACCAGAGAAACGAAAGGAAAAATGAAATGCACCCAATAGAACCAAGAACTGGAAAGATTCTGGTTTCTAAGCAAAGGAGGTCAGCAAGCAGTCAAAACCAACTCCAATCTTTGATTAAAATCAAAAACATTATGGACAGGAACTACTTTCTTAACTTTCAGAAGGTTTTCCAGAAAATTTATCTCAGCTTCATGCCTGCTGGAGTAGGCATTTGCCCTTCCTTTCCTCTCTCCGCTCCCTATAGTTCAGTTTAGTTGGGAAGGTCCTGAGCACAGATTAAGGGGTCAATAACTTGTGAAAATGGAAAAAAAGGTCCTTTTTCTCTAAATATTCACAAGATAAAAACAACACATGAGAATTTCTTTTCTCTTTTTTTGTGGTGCTGGGGATTGAAACCAGGGTCTCCCATAAGCTAGGCAGGTGTTTTACCACTGAGCTAGCTCCCAGCCCGAGAATTCCTTAATCACACAAAATAAATTATTGCATGGTTGGAATAGAAAGTGTAGATGTTTTCAGGACAAAATTACATATACTAACTATATTATACTGTAGGTATAATACTCCTACTCCAGTAGGTCACTGGAGTATTTTATAAATATTACCTACAAACTAATTTCTTTCTTCTGTTACCTACCTTTGTTTCACACATCTATGGATTAAAAGAAATAAAAGACAGGTCAAGTGTTTATGAAACAGTGCAGTGTGAGAATGAGGCTTTCAGGTATCCTTTTGGGGAAAAAAAAATCATTTTCATAGCCGTGGTTGCTCAACTCATTACACAAAAGACAATGGATCTGGAGACACCTGCTGGTGGGACACCCACTTCCTTAAAGTTCCCCGCTGAAGATCCACTGCACACACCTCGTGGTGACAGTGGTGGTGGTGGTGAGGGGGGTAACATATCCTGTCTCAAAGATCATGCTGCTTGAAATTGTGAGAAATCACTAAAGAGACTTTGGAATACTCAGGTGGGGTATAGATCATTTTGTTTCCATACTGATGATTCAGAAAATATACATGCTATAGGTGATCTAAAACTGGACTCACCTTTATCATGAATTTTCTTCTCTAAAAAGCCACATTCAGGATAATGTCGTCAATCCAAAGAAAGGAGTTTTGTAATCGTGGTTTCCTGAACTTTGTAACTTTGCCTTCACTGTGTGCTCCCTGCCCTGTATTTTACATTTCTTCCCATCCTCCCTCTCTCCCAGATAACAAAATCATTCCATCCTTAAGAAACCTTATTTATAAAGAGACTTTTATGCAGAGTGCACAACCCTGTCACAGAGCTATCAGTGGATATTTCAGTCAAATTAAATGAACCTCCATTTAATTCATTATGCAAGGCCAAGTGTGATTTACAGTCAAAAGCCTGATTCTCAGATGCATATGTTTCTTTTTTCAGTTTTATACATTGACAATAAGGACCTAAGAGACCTTTTTCAGAAAAACCCTCCAATATTCAAGCCTCAGGCAAGCAAGGCTGGGGGAAGGTACAGGCAGCCACTCAGTCTGTGGCAAGAAGGGCAAGTGGCACTGGGAAAAAAAAGTTCTTGATTAAAATCTAGGGTGCTTCCATGGACTTTGAATACAGTATACATCTTTGGGGCCTAAAGTAAAGACTTTCCCGGAGTAAAGAGTATAATAATGAAAGACAAATAGTATATAACCTTCTATTAATGAGATTTTATATAAATTATATCCTAAGAGTGGAGATCTGAAATAAGACTTATCCAACAATATTATAATTACCGTATTAACATTCTAGTCATTGAGATTTCCCATGGACATGGAAGAAAATAAAATTCTTGGCCAAGAAGGATTAATTTAAAAACAACCTACATGAAATGGAAGGCAATTAGTTTCGAGGTTACCAAAACACAATAATAATTGAGTCCTTATTTCAATTAACAAAGGGAACATAGGTATGGCGTGCTTGCAGAGTACTCTTCAAAAGTTGTAATTAAAATTAATTAAATGTCAAAAGCCCTAGGAGACCTCATTAATTAGTGGAATCTTGAGTGAATGTTTTTGAAGAGCAGTTATTTTGAGAAGTAAATAATCGTTTCTGTACTGTTTTTTCCCTTTGCAGTGCTGGGGAATTGAATCCAGGACCTCAAGGATGCTAAGCAAGTGCTCTACCACTAAGCCACACCCCCGGTCCCCACTTCCATATTAATCTTTTCAGAATTTAAACTTGAATATTAATATGTCAGATTTATTTAAGAGAACCTGTCCTTCTATGCCTTTTTCAATATTAATATTTGAAAGATGGAAAAAGCCCAAAGACAAAGTAACACTAAAAATTTGGAATACAATCAATTGTCATAGCCACTTCCTTTGGCTTATAAACAAATGTTTTTATACAGCTTTCGTGGCTTGGGTGAGGCCCTAATTCTATATGATGGACATGTCCAGGGTCACATTTGGTAATGCCATGGCCTGGCCCAGCCATGCCCAAGGAATGGAGTTATCCCTGGCAACGTCTCAGCTTTAACATGGCTAGGCAGGTTTGACTGGGAATAGTTTCTTGACCTCTGTTTGCAGCCTTAGAGCCACACACAGCCTTCACGTACCCTATAGCTCTTCAAATCCTCGAACTCCCCGATTAAATACAGGATTATATAGTATTGGGATTCAGAGGATGTCAAACAGTTCTGTAGCTCTCTCTTTCTCTTTTTTTTTTTTTGGTTTGTGATGATTACAAAATGTACAATGACCCCATAGCTAGGTAACAATAACCTAACACTTATGCTATCAAATTGAGTTTAGAAGTCAGATGAAAATGCTCTGTTGTGAAAATCGATGATGTTTTTGTAATATCTAACAAATATGAAACTATCACAATCTTTTGGGGATGTGAAGACTAGGGGACCCTGTCCAAGTGTCAAGGCTGCCTCTGCTGATCCACTACGAGGTGGATATGCTCATCTCCAAGAGGCTTCTGGCTCTTCTTAGGGCCTTTGGACTCTGAAAAGGGTGACTCTTCTCTCCATCCCTTAGGCAAAGGAAGGACAGAGGGAACAAAAACTCCAAAAAACCACTTTCCATCAGGCCCTATGCTGGAATCCATCCTATATTAAATTATTGCTACTCTTCATTTTGAATGCTTACCAAGTGCCAGGGAAAAGTGCCAGGACTTTGTATAATACAATAATGCAGTGAAGAAGTTATTATCCCCACAGGAACTGACTCAGGGAGGCTAAACATTTTGCCCCAGGTATAAAGCTGCTAAGAGGCAGGGTGAGGATTCTAATCCAGGTGTGGTTCTCAGACACACACTACCTGCCTATAATGAACTATCTCCTAACATGGTGGACTACTTCTCTCCTTAATTCCACTAAGATGGGAAATGAAGGCTCCCAGGAGACTTGACTTGATAACTCCTTCCATTTTTCCACCAGTTGTTCAGCCAGACTCAGGCACTCTAACTTATATGTTAAGTTAGTGTTTTCCAGTACCTTCTGTACGAGGCCATTTCAATCTGGCATTATATTTATCCTTTGAGTTTTTATTTTCTCAAACACCAATAATACAATGTGCTTCATTAAGGAAATTTTACTTATGGGATGGACTTCCAGTCTCCTAATGATGAATATATGCTACCATTTTATCTCAGAGCTCAGTCCCTACGCGCCATCTCTCCTATGCCATGGGGCAGCCCTGTCATCTATCACAAAGGTTAACAAACTCATCAATATTGCAGTATAACTTGGTTGGCACCAGTGGTTTGTAGCCTAGAGCTCCTTTTATGATTTTCCTTTCATCAACCTCAGGTATCAATGCAATGGCAAAAAACAACCACAAGTGAATGCAGTTATTCATGTTACCAGAGATGGAGAACACTGATCATTTGGGGTCCCTGGTAGAATACTACCGGCCAAATGGCTTTAGAACTGTGACCTATAGTTTTGATGACCATTTGTAATTCACTGCATAGACCACAGCACTCTGGCAGTCATTTTATTTATAGAATTTTATGCAGTTTCATGTAGTATCAAGTGTTCCCATCACTGCTCTCTAAAATGGCATTTTCTAAAGAGAAAGGGAAAAAAAAAAAAAGACAGATCTTACAGACTGTCATTTACAGAGTATATCTGGGTAAATGTTTTAGACATATCAGTCAATACCCAGAAATTAAAATGATGAATAGAGGCCCACAACGTTCTGAAATGGAGGCTGTATTTAGAATAAATGTATGGATCAATAAGGATAATCCACTTAAGAGGGATTGTCAGGTATCCTAATCTGGGGGTTCCTTGCAAAATTTTGAAGAGACAACATCAACACTCAGTGAGGTGGGCATGCTCCCTCATCCTGGGATCCACCCCAGCAGTTCTGGGGATACAAGTGGCTGTGTCCCTTCTACCCCTGGGACCAGTTACTGTTTATTTTCCCCTGGGACGTTCCTGTTAGGAAGGAAACAGTTCCTCATATTACAGAGAGATGGAGTGGCATTGCTTTGTCTAAAAAAATCTACATTGAACAATGTTGACAAGGACACAAGAGATGACCAGAGTGTAATTCCGAAGAGTCACATCAGATACAAGGTGTATGAACCAAATACATTAACAGGGCTCAAACAACTCCTCTGTCTCTAAGGATGCTCTGGCCCCACAGCCTACTTTCCCTGTGTAAGATGTGGATGGGAAGGTGCTCTGGAGAATCACACGGACGCCACCAGGGCTGCAAACAGCACGCATGATCGCTGAAGGGGAAAGATTCGTTCTCACTTTCACAGGAAGAAATAAAACCCATCAAAATCTGCTGGGGAGAGAGCGTAAACATGTCACAACTCAGGATGCTGGAAAGTGAAGAGGAGAGGCGCTGGACGACTGGAGCTGGCTGACGGGCACCTTCATGCAGCCACACTGCCTCCAGACGGTAAGGTGGCTGGGTCGAGGAGGAGGTTCATTCATCCGTCCCCAGCTTTGCTTACTTACGATGAAAGACACCTTTTCTCTGACTCTTCATTGCGCCAGCAACTTCTCTTCCTAAGGAACCTGGTGGGAGTTGTCTTCTTCCCAGATGATGTTCCCCGGACCTCACTTGAAAACTCACCACTATCTTTAATTACCGGGTGGGACGGCTGTTAGACACGGGCCTGTCTCTCCCAGACTCACTGCATTCTAACTATCCGAGGCAGAATTCCTATTTAATTCAATGGGAGCACTTGAACTGATGCCCCATTAAAGTTCCCTTTTGAAAATTACAAGCTGAAGCCACATCTAATAATTATGATGTTCTCTGGTTCCCACACACATCCTAAAAATGGAAAATTCATTTCATGGTCACAGAACTAATAAAAAAATATGACTTCATTTAAAATGCTTAATTTTTTTCTTTAAAAGTAAACTAAATGATTTCAGGTGTTTTTATGTTTATAGTGTTTTATAAACACTGGACATACTCTGAAAAGATTCTCTTACATCATAAGAAATTACAGTTTAGACTGGAGGCCAAAATCTTTTCTTTTCCTATGAAATTTGCTTCAGTTTCCAACCTAACTAAAGTGATTTTCTTTTAGTACCAAGGTCAAGACTTCTTAATATTTATGTTCTTACTCTTCTTTCATCAGCCACTGAAAAAACAAGTGATGCTAATTTCCTACCTCTAGACTTGGCTACACAAGTGATCCTGGGTATGACCGCTTTGGATGAGTAATCAGTAGTCAACAAACATGATGCACACTACATGCAAGGCAGGACCAAGGCGCATCAGGAAAGGCTCACACTGTCACGTTCCTAATAAAGATCAAGGCCTCAACCGTCATGTAACATCAAATACATAGCTGAGTTTCCACACCACTAAAGGTATTATGGTGCTTGCTAGGAGGGGGTCCCCTTACTGTTTACCTAACTTTTGGAGTCACCCTTAGGTGAATACAAGGATTGAGGACCTTAGTTCCACCAAGAGTTCCCCAAATATTCCATGAATACATGAATACCTCTAATGAATACAGGGATCTCTGTGCTTGTGCCTTAGGGTCCCTGGAAGATCCTGGGAAAAGGTACAGGGAAAAAGCATGGGAAAGCCCAGACCTGCAGTTTCTGGGAGCCAGAAGTAGATTCTCTCTTGAGAAAACTTTGGAGCAATGAGGGCTCTGTGTGGACAGCTAAGCAGGGCACCTGGCATGAACTACTGCCCAGCATTCAGGGTTGTCCATGTCCTGGCTCCAGTCTGTCAATCACTGTTGCCCTTTATGCACCTTATTCAACCTTATCCAATCTATCCAACCCTATCAAACTTATCCACCCTATCCAACCCTACCCAATCTTACCTAACCCTATCCAACACTATTCAACAGAACTTGTTTTTCCTCATGTGCTTAAGCTGTCCCATTTCCCAAACCCTTGCTCACTCTACCTGAAATTTTTTTCTTTCTCATCTCTCTAATCTTTCAATTTACAGATATGCTCTAAACTTAAAATATCAGAATCTCCACAAAGGCTTCTTTTTGTTCATTTCCAACCAGAACTCTCTCTTTGTCCTCTGAATTCCCACATGCATTGTGTCCCTCTCTTTTATTGTTTGTCTTTTAACCTGTATAACAGTCTTCTCTTTTTGTCTGTTACCTTCCCCATAAAATTAAAAGGTACCAGGGCTCAGAGTCTAGGTCTTACTAGACTAGGTATTTCTAGCATCTAACCAAGTAATTTCATGGTTTGGAAACTGGGTTCTCCACAGTCTAGGGGTCCATAGAGGTATCCCAAAACCACCTGATGGGGGAAGAGAGTGGGTGGGGACACAAGAAAGATTTCCTTTTCTTATGTGTGCTTTATTTAGGTGGGTTTTTAATTCATCTAATATGTTGGGATCTGTGTAAGATATTTTAAGAAAAGATTTTGCTAGAGCTGGAAAAAAGTAAACCACTGTAATACATATTATCAAATACATGAACAGAATTATACCTAGTGCCTCTAGTACTTCTCCCTTCAGGTAAAATGAAATTTAATCATCAAAAATGAGTAGCAGAAGGGCTGGGGAGATAGCTTAGTTGGTAAAGTGCCTGCCTTGCAAGCACAAGGCCCTGGGTTCAATCCCCAGCACCGCAAAAAAAAAAAAAAAAAAAAAAAAAAAGAGTAGCAGAAGTTCAGAGTGGCTGTCAATCAAAAACATTATCCAAACGGAAGACCCTTTTTCCTGTTTGTACTGAATGCCTTCTTTTGTGGATGCTGGGAATTGAACCTGGGGTTCTTAAGGCCTGCTAAGCATGCATTCCACCACAGAGCCACAACCCCAGCTCCACTAGTTATGTTTAAGGCGTTTAGAACGACTCGGCACCTGGTTCTGGTGAGCACACTCCCATGCATTTATCTCAATGCAGCTTCAGCGATACAGAAGAGTTATGAGGGATGCCAATGCCTGCTCATTCCCCTCTGCTTCCAATAGATGTACATCTTTTTCAGTCTTTCCTGTAGTATAGAGGCAAATATCTACTCTGTTGCTGTGGTTAAAAATCTGTTATGGTTTAGATGTAGTGTCCCCTAAAAGTTCATGTGTGAGACAATGCAAGAAGACTGGAGGAGAAATGATCAGGTCATATTCTTAACCTAATCAGTAAATTAATCCCTGATGGGATTAACTGAGTGGTAACTGGAGGCAGGTAGGGGGTAGCTTGAGGGGGTGGTTCATTGGGTGTCTATGGGGTTTAACTTTTGTGTCTGGGGAGTAGAGTTTCTATCTCTGCTTTCTGATCATCATGTGAACTGTTTCCCTCTGCCATACTCTCCGGCCATAATGTTCTGCCTCACCTGGAACCCTGAGGAATGGAGCCGGCCTTTTATGGACTAAGATTGCTGAAACTGTGAGCCCTCAAATAAACTTTTCCTCCTTTACAATTGTGCTGGCTGGGTGTTTCAGTCGCAGCAGCAAAGTGACTAAAACAGAATCTAGGGGGTTGTTGCCCTCCTCCTTCATTCCCACACCTGCTTCATCAGTAAACATTGCTGGCCTACCTCTGAGCCATATTCCAAAGCAGCGCATCTCTCCCTGCCTTGCACTGCTACTACCTGCTCTGGGTCAGGCATCATCACCTCATATCCCTGTTGCTTTAACTCTCTCTTCCCTGGTCTCCCAGCTTCTACTCTCTCCTCCCTGTAATGTGTTTTCTAGGCACCAGTGAAAGCTTTAAATGTCTCCTGTAAAAGACTCTTGGAGAGTTTTTCATCCAACATAGAATACAACCTTAACTCTAACTAGTGAGATAATCTAGCTAACAACTACATTTCATGCCAAGTCAAACAAATTTGTTCATTCTGATCAACTTCCGTTGGGAAGTTTTCCTTTTTTAAAGAAAATGAATGAGTAGATAGACGACTGTGCAGAGCAACACTGAGAGCAGCACACCACTCACAAAGACAAACAACTTACGGCTTCAGACTTGGGAGGCACTGGAGGTGGAGGTAGGGCAATTTCTGAAGACTTCATTGTGGCTCCCAGAGTCTCAGGGACAGGAAGAGGAGAGGTTGCACATTTGGACCGGGCAGAGCCTCTCAATGGGTCGCATCTGCTCTTCTCACTCAGAGAGCGAGTAAGAGGCTGACAGACGGGCTTGCCTTCCTCCAGCCATAGCTCTTCATAAGGAAGTTCTGACTTCCCTGGGACACCTGCTGATTCTTCACTAGCTTCTGGGAAAAGGTAGTCACTCCCACTATCACCAGAGTCCTGATAGGGCAGGATGTCATGAGGAAAGGGGGCCCACTCTCCCCCCAGGTCCCTGCAGCCGTGAAGGTTCACTTCACTGTTGCCATGGAGATTGTTGCCATACACACAGACTGACAGCCGGTGGAAGGACTGGGTAAGCTCATCCCGGGCATAGCTGAGAGAGTTGGGCACGTGGTTGTGGCCAGAGCACCGGCCCTTCTTGGGGCTCTTGCAGTCCTCATTCCAGTCTGTCTTCACATCACGGACAGCCCGTGAATACTCATCAATGTCAAACTGCTCTTGGCAGATACCCAGCCAGTGATGGACCAGGGTTTCGGGCCATACCTCTCCCTTTACCAGGTGTTCTGGGAGGCTGAACTTGGGGACAGTCAAATGCAAAGGGAAGTGCATGGGGAGAATCTTGTTGTTCCGCAGTACACAGCAAACCACCACCGTCTTGGTCTGGATGTTGACAAACTTGTAGCGGTGTCCCTCTCGGATGAAGTGGAGGTCGTATGGGTTTCTGGGTGGAGGACTTGGAACAGTCACATTCACAGGAAGCCTGGTTTTCTCCACGATGTTGCGGATGGTGTGTTCACCTTCCTGCATCTGAAGCTCCAGGGGGCTCCGGGTGCTAAATCTGCCCTTGCACTGGAATGGAAGGCTGATGCTTTCATTGGTCCTGTGATTCATGCAGATGAGGCACGGCATTTTGCCTTTTCCTAGTTTGCTGATGGAATTGAGCTTCCCAATCTTTTTGAAGATTGTGTTAAGTCGTGACTTTTCCTTGAAAGTCTTTGCATACAGGATTTCTGCCTGCCCCATTAGAGTGAGTTCATCGCCGGTACACAGGGTGATGTTGTAAACTTCAGTGTCCTCGTTGCACTCGCCTGAAGCAACCTACAATACAACAAATTAAATTTTAGGTTGGTTTTCTTTAGTTTATTCACACAAAGAAGTAAAGAAACTTCTATCACCACACAAACACACACACACACAAGAAATGCTGTGCTTTTAATACTAAATTTAGATAGTTTCCTTTATAAGATTTTGGAATTTCATTTTTGGATGGTCAATGCTTAGATGATTAACAAGTACCACTTTTCACCAAGACAATATTGGCTTAGACTTTTAAAAATACCATTTTTATCCTTACATATGCAGAGTAGTCTATCATATGCAAAATTATTATGGGACATTGTCTTTCTTTTTCAGTTATAAAAATAATTCTTTCATGAACACCACTGCAGAAAATTCTTTTCTGTTATTTAAAAATTTACTATTGTTTTACTTTTAAAATTTTTCCAACTTTTAAAAATTTGGTATTGAGACAAAGGATTAAAAAACTTTTTTTTCCCCCCATAAACGTGGTGCTGGGGATATAACCCAGGACCTCACACATGTCAGTTAGGCAAGCACTCCGCCACTGAGCTACAATCCTAGCCCCTAAAAACTGTTTTATTTATCCATTAAAACTTTTTTTATTATATAAACTATTCATGTTTAATGGAAAAATGTTAGAAAATACAAAAACAAAAATTAAAAATTCTATACTACCTTGTTATTGTCAACATTTTTATATAAATAGAAAAAAAGAAATGGTACCTATCTCAGAGATACATAGATATACACACAATTTTATTACCTGAGTTTCTAATTATAATCTGCCCATCTTCCCTGTGTATACACTTCATTGATTATAGTACTGATTTAATGTAATCATAATACATAAATGTACCTTAATATATTCATTATATATGAATGTACCTTAATTTATTTTGACCTGTTCCTTTTTATTGGACAGATGCATTTTCCCAATGTTCACCAATTATAAATAGTACAGTAATGAACTTTTTGACAGTTCCATTATCTCCAAAGGATAAAGTACCATAAGTAAAATGCATGGAGAAAAGCTAAGTATATATGTGAAAGTTATAACATGTATTGTCTGTTGCATTTCAATGTTATATTAATTTATTCTTCTATCACTCAATGAAAGTGTCTGTCTCCCTAAATGTGAATAAGTTCATTTCATATTGACTAATATGAAAGGTAAAGTCTGCATCTTGAATTTATTTGTTCATGTTTTATTTTAAATATCTTCGATTATTAGAATATACATATATATATGACATTTACTGATTATTTAGGTTCTTATTGATCACATTTTAGGTAACTGGAATGCCATTTATGCTATGTATTTTTCAATTTGTTGCTTGAATTTCAATTTTACAGCAAGATTCTTAAGCTTTTTTATTTTTTTCCCAATGTAGTAAATTGTTTCAGAATGATCTTTCTGCTTTCATTCTTTGGTGCTATGCTTCCAGTGAAGAAGATCTAGAGGGCATTTAGCAAGTCTGTAGAAGTTTTTGATTGGCACGACTGGGGAAGCTGCTGTTTGTGTCTCTTGGGTAGAGGCCAGAGGTGTCGTTAAACAAGCACAATATAAAGGACACCCCCTTCTTCCCACAGGAAAGAATTATCCAGTTCAAAACCTAAACAGTGTTGAAGCTGAGAAACGCTGATATAATTACCAATATTTTGTCCTAGTATTTTGAAGGTTTCATTTGTTAACTATTAAATTTATTTAACTGAATTTTCTTTGGTGAACTAGTTAACGTAGGGATTTAACTTTATTTCTAAACAGTTTGGTGGCTAGTATACTTCCTATATAACTATCCCTTTCATCATTGATTTGAAGTGTCACTTTTAATATATGCTAAATTCATTAAACGCATACATTTAAATGTTTATATATACTTGTACCTATTTTGAGGTCACTTATCCCAGTGATCTTTCTATTTTTCCATAATTATATTGCTTAAAATTCTATATTTTTATTATAAATGTTCAGATCTGATACAAAAGCCCCCACTTGTGATTTTTCTGACTAAAGTATTTTTCGAATGGTTAAAAACAAGAGAAGCAAAGTCAAAAGTTAAAAGACAGACTGACAGAAAATACTTGCAACATATATCACAAAGATTCCTAAAGTATAAGAACCTTTTAAAAAATGAGGACCAAAAATGCTATAGAAAAACCAGTAAAAGGGGCTGGGGAGATAGCTCAGTCAGGAGAGTGCTTGCCTTGCAAGCACAAGGCCCTGGGTTCGATCCCCAGCACCACAAAAAAAAAAAAAAAAAAAAAAAAAAAAAAAGCAGTAAAAGAAATGTAAAGCCAATCCACTAAAGAGGCACACCAGCTTTCATGTGTGCTTTCATATCTATGAAAAGATGTTCAACCTTTTTCATAATAAGAGAAATGTCAATTAAAATCACATTGAGATGCCATTTCTCACCTACCACACTAAGGAGGCTGTCGGGTAACCAGAACTCTTGTCCATAGTTAGTGGGAAGGCAACATGATACAACCCCTGTGACGGGGAATCTGACAATACTCAACCTAATTATGCATACATTTATCCCTCCACCCTGCAACCTTACTTCTTGTGATTTATCTTGACGATAATCTTCCACAAATATGAAAATATACATGTACAGGGTTATTCACTAGGGCATTACTTGTATCTGCAAAACACAGGAACTGAGCTAAATGTCCAAATACAGAAAGTCGACTGAGTAAACTATGGTACACACATAAAAAGGTACCATGCAAAAAAGAATGAGAATAATGAGTACAATGAATTTGATATGAAATGACTTACAGAATATACTGTTAAGTGAAAAAGAAAGCAAAAAGGTTATCCAGTGTGCTTAAGTAAAAAGTGAAAATTAGTGTATATATTTTATCTATTTTTGTTAAAAAAAAAAAAAAGGAAAAAAAAGAAAAAATTAGAAGAAAAATAAAAATTTTTTTAGAAAAATCCAGAAAACAATTAAAATGGTCACTTATAGGAGGTAGGGAAGAACCACATAGCAGGGACACAGGAGAAAATGATACCTCTCTGAGAGTACCTTGCTATAGACTTTTAGGATCCATGTTAATATTCTACATATATACTAAAAAAAAAAAAATCAACAGTGTAAAAAAACAGGTAAACTTAATTCCGAATGCAAATGGAAACAGATGAATCAAACTGTATTTCAAATCAATAAAATAACCAACCATTTTGGGAACAAAGGAACAAGCCAGTAACTTTGGAATTCTTGTTCTCTGACCACATTACTGTCAATGCCAGAAGACTACCTTTGGCTACATAATGTTGGTAGGGGAAAAAGACCAATAAATATGGTGTTTCTTTTAGTAAATCTGTTTTTCACAAGGACATGGTACAGGGTGAGTCAACTGAATGTGTATCATAGGAATGAAGAAATGAGTCAATGTGTTGATGTTTTGAAAATCACAGTTTTCACTCTGGAAGAAGAAACAGAAATGTTGAAATGGGGCAAGGCAGGAGAGGCAAGAAAGAACTCCCTGGGGTATCAATATTAACTTGCAATTTTCAGAAACGGTGCACATGCACATATACCCTTATTAGCTTTGTCTTTCTAAGCTACTGGAAGCTATGGCTCCTAGTATCCCGAACTCACTGTCCAAACAACTCCCCATCAAAAGGAACCAATACTTCTTGAAGAAATTACTGATTTCAGCAATAGGGCAGGAGAGAGACAAGATGAGCTTGGAACATTTTGTTGTCCCAGAAAGTAAAGTTCTTATAAAATAATATGTCAAGAGAACACAGGAACCAGTCTGAATTAGCTCCCACTGGCAAAATCTGGGACATACTGGGCATCATAATAAACATACCATAATGAAATATAATCTACTGAATAGAACGAGAATGTCTACGTCTACACTGATGGCAAAAAGATGAGTGAATGAAAAAATGGGAAAAGGAGGAAGAGTGGTGGGATTAACAAATTTTGATTATGCAACTGTCATAGTAAAGGCTGGTTTTATATAAAAATCATCAAGACGCTCGATTTTATAGATGCTTGATTAAGATGCAAGTGATGTGCATGTCTTTAAAGCAGCACCCAGAATGCTTATTCACTGCAAGGAGGAAGAACTAAATAATATAGTAAAGAAATTGGACAACTCTTTGGCAGAGTGATGGCATTTAATATCATCAAGGAGAGGTATGCCAACAACCTGAGAAGCTCATGGCCTTATGTAACATTCCAAGTCAAGACTGTATTATGGAATCCTATCATGAGAAAATATCAGAAAAACTGAGAAATATTCTAATAAAACACCTGGTATGTATATATTCTTAACAAAATGTGCATGCTATGAAAGAGAAAGGCTGAAGAACTGTTTCAGGCTAAAGTGAAATAAAGAGAAATGAAAATGGAAAAAAGTACACTCTGGGGACAATTGAGAAAATTTGGAATAGGGATTGTGTTTCCTTGCAATTATCTTTGCTGCATACATTGTGTTCACCTAATAAAATGCCCTTATTCTTAGGTAAAAATAAACTTAATGTATTAAGGGGTAAAGTGCATAATGTATTCAAGTCATTATCAAGTGATTCAGAAAAAGACTCATAATCAATACCTATGTACATATATGTACAAGTGTGTAAGTGGGGAAAGATAAACCATGATAAAACCAATGTGGCCAAGTGTTTAGGAAATTTTCAGACTATTCTTGCAATAATTCTTTAAGACTAAATTATTTAAAAATAAAAAAGGAGAAAGCAAAAAAAAGAACAAAGACACCAAGAAAATTTTAGGTATTTTGCCTGCTTGTTTTTCCATATGATCTTTAGAATCATTTGTCTGGGGTTTGAGTTGATAATTTTCTTTGAAAAGTATTAAATCACAGGGTGTTCTGACAAGTGGCGACACCATTACAATAGTATTTCCAAATAGGCACATAATTCTCATTTATTTAGATTTTTTATTTCCTTGATTAGTATGGATTACCAACCTGATTCACAGTTACTGAATATTATTGCTATCCTGTATGTCCAGTATCTTACTTACTCGTTTTTTTTTTTTTTTTTTTCTTTCCAGTTGATTCTCTTGGGATTCCTAGTAGAATTTATCTTCAAATTTTTCAATTTTCATTCCTGTTCTCCCCCAACAGAGGTGGTGGTGGTGATAGTATTTTTATGTTGTTTCAGATTTTAATGTGAATACAAGTCAGCACCTTCATAAAACTATGGGAAGTATGTTGGTTGGAGATGTTATCATATTAGTAATGTATCTCACCATTCTCATTTCTAAAAATTTCTACAAAAAATTTTAAAATTTTTAATCAAATGCTATTTCAGTATCCAGAACATGGTCATGTTTAGTTTTAACTTTGTGTATTGTTTTTATAAGAGATTTTCATTTCAGACCAATATCCTTAATGAACATCGATGCAAAAATTCTAAACAAAATTTTAGCAAATCGCATACAAAAACATATTAAAAAGATAGTGCACCATGATCAAGTGGGTTTCATCCCAGGGATGCAAGGTTGGTTCAACATCAGGAAATCAATAAATGTAATTCACCATATCAATAGACTTAAAGTCAAGAATCAAATGATTATTTCAATAGATGCAGAGAGAGCATTTGATAAAATACAGCACCCCTTCATGCTCAAAACACTAGAAAAAATAGGGATAGTGGGAACATTCCTTAACATTGTAAAGGCCATCTATGCTAAGCCCACGGCTAATATCATTCTAAATGGTGAAAAACTGAAAGCATTCCCCCTAAAAACTGGAACAAGGCAGGGATGCCCTCTTTCACCACTTCTTTTCAATATTGTCCTTGAAACTCTAGCCAGAGCAATTAGACAGACCAAAGAAATTAAAGGGATATGAATAGGAAAAGAAGAACTCAAACTATCCCTATTTGCTGATGATATGATTGTATACTTAGAGGAACCAGGAAATTCCACCAGAAAACTTTTAGATCTCATTAGTGAATTCAGTAAAGTAGCGGGACATAAGATCAATGCACATAAATCTAAGGCATTTTTATATATAAGCGATGAATCTTCAGAAAGAGAAATCAGGAAAACTACCCCATTCACAATAGCTTCGAAAAAAATAAAATACTTGGGAATCAATCTCACAAAAGAGGTGAAAGACCTCTACAATGAGAACTACAGAACACTAAAGAAAGAAATTAAAGAAAACCTTAGAAGATGGAAAGATCTCCCATGTTCTTGGATAGGCAGAATTAATATTGTCAAAATGGCCATACTACCAAAAGTGCTATACAGATTCAATGCAATTCCAATTAAAATCCCAATGATGTACCTTACAGAAATAGAGCAAGAAATTATGAAATTCATCTGGAAGAATAAAAAACCCAGAATAGCTAAAGCAATCCTTGGCAGAAAGAGTGAAGCAGGGGGTATCGCAATAGCAGATCTTCAACTCTACTACAAAGCAATAGTAACAAAAACGGCATGGCACTGGTACCAAAATAGAAAGGTGGATCAATGGTACAGAATAGAGGACACGGATACAAACCCAAATAAATACAATTTTCTCATACTAGACAAAGGGGCCAAAAATATGCAATGGAGAAAAGACAGCCTCTTCAACAAATGGTGCTGGGAGAATTGGAAATCCATATGCAATAGAATGAAACTAAACCCATATCTCTCACCATGCACGAAACTAAACTCAAAATGGATCAAGGACCTCGGAATCAGACCAGAGACCTTGCATCTTATAGAAGAAAAAGTAGGTCCAGAGCTTCTACATGTCGGCTTAGCACCAGACTTCCTCAACAGGACTCCCGTAGCACAAGAAATAAAAGCAAGAATCAATAACTGGGATAGATTCAAACTAAAAAGCTTTTTCTCAGCAAAGGAAACTATCAGCAATGCGAAGAAAGAGCCTACAGAGTGGGAGAAAATCTTTGCCAATCATACTTCAGATAGAGCACTAATCTCCAGAATCTATAAAGAACTCAAAAAACTCTACACAAAGAATGCAAATAATCCAATCGACAAATGGGCTAAGGAAATGAATAGACACTTGACAGAAGAAGATCTACAAGCAATCAACAAACATATGGAAAAATGTTCAACATCTATAGTAATAAGAGAAATGCAAATCAAAACCACCCTAAGATTCCATCTCAACCCAATTAGAATGGCGATTATCAAGAATACAAGCAACAACAGGTGTTGACGAGGATGTGGGGAGAAAGGTACACTCATACATTGCTGGTGGGGCTGCAAATTAGTGCAGCCACTCTGGAAAGCAGTGTGGAGATTCCTTAGAAAACTTGGAATGGAACCACCATTTGACCCAGCTATCCCACTCCTTGGCCTATACCCAAAGGACTTAAAATCAGCATATTACAGAGATACAGTCACATCAATGTTCATAGCTGCTCAGTTCACAATAGCCAGATTGTGGAACCAACCTAGGTGTCCTTCAATTGATGAATGGATAAAGAAACTGTGGTATATATATATACAATGGAATATTACTCAGCCATAACGAATGATAAAATTATGGCATTTGCAGCAAATGGATGAAATTGGAGAATATCATGCTAAGTGAGATAAGCCAATCTCAAAAAACCAAAGGACGAATGATATCGCTAATAAGTGGATGATGACACATAATGGGGAGTGGGAGGGGTTAGTGTTAGGGTTAGAGTTAGGGTTAGGGAGGGGGGCAAGAATGGAGGAAGGAAGGACTGTATAGAGGGAGAGGAAGGGTGGGAGGGGTGGGGGGGAAGGGGAAAATAACAGAATGAATCAAACAGCATTACTCTATGTAAATTTATGATTACACAAATGGTATGCCTTTACGCCATGTACAAGCAGAGAAACAACATGTATCCCATTTGTTTACAATAAAAAAAAAGAACAAAAGGCAGAAAAAAAAAAAGAGTAGATTTCCATGCATTCAAATAATTCTATGTACTTGAAATAATCTGTTCACCATCATGGTATACTTAAGACAACACTGCATGATTTTTTTGATAGTATTTGATCTATGATTTATGGATCTTAGTCACAGGTGTGATTGGCCTACAGTTTTATTATGCTATCTTTATTAAGCTTTATCAGGTCTAGGTAGACTGAACTTTTATGTTAATAAAAGGTGACGGGGTAAAGTAATTGATGATGTTCATAATGCATACTGAGTGGCAATTGCCTGTAAGTGTTTAGAAAATGAGGTAGAACAAGCTTTGTAAATAATTTCTCATTCTAGGTCATCTGGGTATAATTTTAATCTTTGGAACAAGCAATTTGTCAATCATCATTAGTACTATAAAAAACAAACAGCTTTGCTGTTTCCATGGTGAAGTAAATTTCTCTGCAGGAGTCATTATAAGTACATAAATGACAGTGCAATACTGTTTTAATGGCAATTCGAGCTGGTAAGGTTTAAAAACCATTTTACTTTCAGACTTAGTAATCACCTGGCCCTGACAAGGATGCTATGTGTCCATACTGTAGTAAGTCTAGGAATATAAGTAGTAAATGAGCAAATTTTAACTGCTTGTTTGAAAAAATTTCAGATTGGCCAAAAACAAAATCACTAAGTAGGAAGACAGTTCCTGTTAAAACTACCATGAGCATTACACATTCACCACACCGGTCCAATACCATTACATAGGCTACAAGCTTTCTTTAGATGTCACCTGTTTTTCCACTGACATCCTTTTTCTGGATCAGACCAGTATTACCACACTGCATCTAGTCCTCCCATCTGGGATTTTTTTGGTTTTGTTTTTCATGACTGACCATTTTAAAGAATACAGCTTGGATTTTTTTTTTAACACTAACAAATCATTTTTTGAATGATAGTACTTGGCACATATGAGAGCTCACTTTCTTTTATTACAGGATCTTTAGTTCAAGACTTCAGTTATTTTCTTGACTTTGGTCCCCAGGAATCATTTTGCTCTTCATTTTAACTTTAGAGTGTATTCTTACTGTCAGCTTAGCAACTCAGCCTACAACACTGTATGTAGATCAGAGGTGGGCAAAACACTGCTGGGCAGTCCACATCTAGCCTACCACCTGATTTTGTTAAGAAGGTTTTATTAGGTTACTGCCACACCCATTTGTTTAGGAATAGTCTATGGCTATAAACATTGTTTTGCCTGATAATGTAGTGCTGAATAGTTGTAACAGTGACTGTTATGTCTGCAAACTTGGAAGCATTTATTTTCTATCCTTTTCTAGAAAAAGTTTGTCAATCTTGGGAATAGATAATGGAAAGAACCACAGCTTTGGAATTTGGCGCAATACTATTAGTTAACACTATTAGCCACAAGCTGGGATTGAATCCTGACTTTACCATTAAATGACCTCAGACAAAGTGTTTACTGTTTTTTGTTTGTTTGGTTGGTTTTTTTTTTTGGTTGATATGGGGGATTGAACCTAGGCATGCCTAACCACAGAGCCACGTCCCCTGAGGGGAGCCATCCACAACTCCTAAGAGAACCGCACCAAGATGGAGTAATTAACCAGGAATGCCTGGCCTCAGGTACTCACAGTCAGATAGCCACTGTTAAAGAACACCTGAGTCAGGTGGTATCCTGCATTAGCTCACTGCCAGATTGGAGTCCAGGCACCAGCACAGGATGGGAGACGGGAGTGACCTGCTAGAGCCAAATGGCAGGCTCACCTCCACCCCACAGCCTGTTTTGGGGAAGAAGCTCCTACCAGTCCCCTTCCACCTGTATGGCTCTAAATAAAGCAAACCTGGGGGCTGGGGTTGTGGCTCAGTGATAGAGTGCTTGCCTAGCATGTGTAAGGCACTGGGTTCGATTCCCAGCATCATGTACAAATAAATGAATAAAATAAAGGTCTATCAATATCTAAAAACATTAAAAATATAAAATAAAATAAAATAAAGCAAGTGTGGGTTGCTTCTTTGTTAGAGCCAGAACCTTCTGGATGACTCAATGGGTCATGCCCCTGTATTCCCACTTTTTTGTCTTTATTTCTGATATATATATTTCTTAGCTTTTATTTTGCAGCCAGTCCAACCCAACGGGAACCCTGTCCCTTGCCCATGCAGGATGGGAGTGAGTACCGGTGCCTGGAAGAGGGTGCCCTCGTGAGGAATTCAGAAGAGAAGGCAAACGGGACAGGTGGGTGCTAGGCCTCCTTTCGGGAATAAAAAGGTCCATGCACGTGGAGTACCTTATTGAGAGAGAGGAGAGATGAGGACTCTCACATTGCGTGACCATAAACACAGGTTAATTCAAACTCTAAAAGAGAGCGGTCTATCCAGTTGTGCTTGATATCGAGGTCAAAAGTGAGAATTCAGTGGAGAGAGCGCAACTTCTGCACTTCTTGGAAGCAGTAACAAACTTGATTGCTCGATTTAAATCGAGCTGATGTGATCAGCAAGTCTGCCGGCCTCCCACGGCTTCTTCCTCTGCCCAGAATACTATGGAAAACGTGGGTACAACCTAGCCTGAAAGTAAAAGCTAACCTCGGCTGAATTAGATGAGGGAGTTTGTTTTTTATTTTGAGTCAGGGTCTTGCTAAATTGCTCAGGGCCTTACTAAGTTGCTGAAGTTAGCCTTGAACTTTCAATTCCCCTGTCCTCCTGCCACACCCTCCTGAGAGGCTGGGATTACAGATGTGCACCTCTATGCTGGGCAAGCGTTTACTATTTTGAACCTCAGGTTCCTCATCTGTAAGATGGGAACACCACTGTTACTTCACAGACTAAGTGAATGTTATGTACACAACTGCCCACAGTTCTTAGAGTAAGGTAGGCTCTCAATAAATGCAGGTTACTTTGACTAGGACTTTCATTAACAATAAAAACATTTTACTTGTAATTCTGCTTTACATTGTTTTTCACAATTCTATATTTTCTAGGTTTCCATCCACTACTGCCTTCAAGCCCAGACCATTATTTTAGCATTATCCTTTTCTATGTACTGAAGACTAGCTCAAGTTTTTATTGAATACTTATCCCAGAATAAAACTTAACGTCAGAATACAGCCTGAAATATCGTTACGGATATATCCCAAAGGAAGTGAGCATGTGGAAATGATTCAAAATATACCAGTTTGGAACAGAACTAGTCTGCAAAACTCTCTGCTCATTGCTATACTTCTTCCTTTTATTGGAACTTTGTGAAAGACTTGGCAGTTCACCCACTTGGATAAGGATGGAGACAAGGATGCTGAGAAGCGGTGCTCATGAGATTTGAGACACGCACACATATTTACTCACATAACCAAGTACTTCCAATTAGTATACAGGGAGCTGATTTGCTATTCCAAACTTGAAGGAATAGCAAAGCACAGTTTCTATTGCATTATATTGATACTTGATATATTTCCCCTAATTTACCTTTATAAACATACACCTTGTAGAATGAAGAAATCAGAGGTCTAATGAAGCACTGCACACCAAAATGAACCAAGAGTGAATGTCAGCCAGCTTCTGAGATGCGAAGCAGATAGTACATGCACAGATTAAGCAGATCAAAGTTATCCTTACTAAATGTGGCTATCTGGGCACATTCAACAGTTTTGTGTGTACTTAGTAAGTTACTCCTACTCCCATATATGAAAATGCATAACATATGTGAATACAATCTGTAATTCTATGCTTCCAACTCTGATGTCATCATTAATGCTAGCAATTAGCCCTGCATAAATTATGGGACTAACATACCAACCAATTTTGTGGTCCCTGTCAGTGACAGATGAGAAATCTTGTAAATAAATGCCCTTCCTTTGGCAGTTGAGTCAAACAATCTCCTTAGGTTTCTACAGATGTGATTTATTTGCATAATGTCTTTCCTTTTTTATTTTTTAATAGCAAAAGAAACAATGTGTTCTAAGTGCTTCGGTATGTGTGCCTGGTTAACATTTCCAGCTTCAATGTTTCCTGAGAGGAAGTAATTCAAAGTGTGTTATCTAAACAACTCTAATAGGTCTAATCCAGGAAACGATCAGGGTTTTACTCATAATAACATGCAGAACTAATACTCCATGGTCAAGAAACATTTTAAAACACTGAAGTAAAATCTTACACACACACACACACACACACACACACACACACACACAATGATGGTGTTGGCAATAGGCAATCTGTTCTCTAGCAATGTGATAGAGGTTAAAATTCCAACTCTTAAATGGCAACCAGGATTGATCTGATTAATATATAGACTAAAATACAATACTTGATTAATATTATGTGTTATGCCAAGTTCAATTTTTATTTGGGAAAATGGCTGAAAATGAGACCAAAAGTGCCTTAAGAGTTAAGATAACTATCAGTTCTGAGTGGTATGGTGTTTTTAAACAGGAAATAAGGCAAGAATGACAAGAAACAATGGCATTGATTTAATTTGTGACTCCAGAGCAGAGGGTTTGCCAACTGGTAGTTTTTCAGAGGAGGTCTTAAAACCCCAAATGACCAAAATAAATAAATAAATAAATAAATAAATAAATAAATAAAAGTACTGAGCTGTCTTCAAACACTAAAATAATTAACCCACAATTATATCCAATTTATCATCCTGAATGAATCTTGAAAATAAATGACATCTGACTCATCCTAAGGAAACTATACAACTTTTAAAAACTGGAAAATAAAAATAAAAATTGGCTACCTCCAAAATTCACTTTCATCTTTAAAACTCCTTTTCACATCTGACGAAATTGAGGTTGCACAGTCACTGATCATTTCTGACCTCTCTGGAATGTAGCCAAGAACAAAGCAAGAACGAAAAGGGTGCTGGTCAAAAAGGAGAGAGAAACTGCTGATGTGAGGGCTTACAGGAAGAGCTTGCACAGCCCTGCTCCTATCTTATCAACAACCTGCCAAACATGATCCACCATTTCCAGCCCATGGCAGACCGGAGTGGAAAAAGTGGAAATAAAAACTGGGAAGACAGACTGTAAAGGCAGGTGTTCTAAGATACAGGAAGCAAAAAAAAGTTAAGAAGACCATAAAACACCAAATTATCAAGGTACAGGGGCTGGGCATGCAAAGGCAAAAGTCACACATATCTCAAGAAGTATGGAGAGCTTCAGTGAAATATAGAACAGGAGATGAAGGAACATTCAACTTTTGCTCCAGTACTCTTTTTAAGTGGCAAAAAGTGCAACATATTATAAGGAAATGAAAGGAAATTAGAGTCATTTTGGAAAGAATTTTCTTAAAACACAGCTATCCACAATGCTGGTTGTCTAGAATGAGTTTGTACTCCAAAGGTTCTAGAGAAAATGCTGGAGCAAATGATCCCTTGTCCATTTCTGAAAATCACAAGAAAAACAGTGTCCCTGATATTATCATAAACTTAAAACACAAGGATACTCCTTTTCTGAACTATCAAGTCAAACTAGGGAGTGGTATTTTAAACTGCCAACAGTGGTTAGACCAAATTATACTCTGAAAACAAAACAAACAAACCCCTCAACACACTGAATTAGTACTACTCTTTATGTTACTTTACAGGACAACCACAAGATGCCAATGTATGCAAAACAATTATCTACTAATAAGCTGTTTTTTGCATTTTAAAAGACAAACATGATCAGAAAGATGTCAGAGCATAAATCATTACTAGAGTAGAATCACAAGTAGCCCCAAACCTCTCATTAATATATTTTCAAGGTCCTGTCTATAGTTTGTTCTGTTATAATGAATATGGTAAACTTTGACATCTGTTTAATTAAATTACTTTATCTATGGAAATAAGGCCCAGTGTAACTGATTGGCAAAAGGAGAAGGTCTTTATTTCCTGGGAACTTTCTCAGATAGCAACTTTAAAAGGGTAACTAAAATGCTAAGATAAAAGGCACAAAGATTGCTTCTAATCTTTGACTTGTGAAAAAAACTGGCTGATTTTCAGTAACTTGGAAGTCTTGGAAGAGATTCAAAGTTCAGCATCAAGTTGCACTAATCAAATTAAACTTGAGAACTCCTGCTTATTTATTCAGTGATGCATTTTAGCACTTTGAGTTTATCTTTAACACTGCTTCAAACAGCAATGCTGCAAGAACTCAACTCTAGCCTTGCTTCTTACAAACACTGGTTAATACTTTAGAAGTTCTGAGTTAATGCTTTACAGTGATATTTCTGATAGAATTCAATCTGACCCATGAAATCTAATTAATTAGAAACTACACTGAGGTTGATTGAAAGAAAACATCAAGATAACTGGCAGAATTTTATTTTTTAAATTCTAGAGTCATACTTTGGATAAAATATAAAAAGTGACAGGTATAACAATCAACCAAACATTTCAAAATATAAAAAGTGACAGGTTTAACATTCAACCAAAGTTGCCAAATCCTTTGTTTTAGATCATATATTTCAGAAATACAAAAACAAACAAAAAAACCCAAAAAACTGAAGGATTTTGGTCATATATGTATTGTACAACATGAAATAATTATTGAACATGTTTATTTAGATTTTTTAAAGAAGGAATAACCTGCACAAGCTATGATGTCAATGTTAATTATATTTTCTGATTACAATCTTGATTCTTATCTCAAGTCCACAAACAGAAAGTGAAGGAAAAGAAAGATGACTGAATTGAATTAGAGATCTAGTTTCCAAGCTAGTGGAACTTGCTGCTACCTAGTATTGGGGCTTTGTGTGAATCAATGAAGTTGGCTAGCCTATCTGCATCTTAAGTTTTCTTATTTGTTAATAAAAAATAGGGCTATGTCGTGTCTAAAGTCCTTTCTGGATCTGAAATTTTTATTTATTTGTTGTTTTTAGTTATACACAGATCTAAAATTTGATCACTGTAAAAACTCAAAGTCTGCAAGCTGCCTCATCTTGCTGGATTATTTTATAGTACTTCATCATTTTACTCTTCGTCAAGTTTCTCGGTATCAAGAAGCTATCATACAACTGCTCTGAATCTTATATTAATTTTTTTCCTATTAAAAAGTCACATCTGGTAAATATACACAATGGAATACCATTCAGTCATTTTTTAAAAAAGGGAAATATCATTTATGACAAACAGAATAAACCTGGAAGATACTATGCGAAGTGAAACAAGCCAGGCACAGAAAGACAGACATTGCGTGTTCTGACATGCCATGTGAAAGCTAAATAACAAAACATACAGAAGCAAAGAGCAGAATGGTGGTTACCAGAGGGTAGGAAGTGGGGTGAATAGGAAGATGTTGGTCAAAAGGTAAAATGTTGCAGGTAGATAGGAGGAATAAGTATTTGAGGTAATGGGTTAATTAGCCTGGTTCAATCATTCCACACTGTATGTAAATATCAGAACATCATTTTCCATTCTATAAATATAGCAATTATAATTTGTCAATATCCAAAAAAAGGGCACCCTTAAAATCCTTCTCCCCATACTACAGAGGCTCTGTTGCTAGGAAATGACATCCTTGCCATAGCGGGTGCCAAATGCAGTAATTAGGAGCCTATATGCAGGTGACAGGGTTGTCAGTTCAGCTCCCTGCCCATATCACATGGTATGGAAATGGTACTTAGGAGGCCCGAGCAGGCAAAGGTGGTGACTCCTCCACATTTGACTGGAATCTCACATTCCTCAGTGGGTCACTTTCCCTTGATGAGACAATATGAACTTGTTATGTTGCCTCTGGGGTCATCTCTGCTGGAACAGCTGAAAAGCATGGACCAAACTGGCTAGAACTAAAATTAGTGACATTAAAGCATCCAGATTAGAGTATCTGGGTTCACTGACTTGAGGGCAGTAATTTTAAGGTGTGAAGTTTTGGGCTGTTGCAATGAAGACAGGGAACTTCAGATCCAACACCAAATCAAAATTGCCCTTTCTTCCCTCACCTTGTACAACTTTCACAGTAAGGACAGAACTGGATTAAAACTTAATTGATTAATCATTATTCTGCTGGCAGAGAATATATGTGTGAGAAAATTTCCCATCATCAGTGGGCTGGGTTTGAAAGGCTGGAGATAACTACCTTTTTTTTTTTTTTTTTCCTTTTTTAAAATTTTTGGTACTGGGGGTTGAACCCAGGAGTGCTTATCTCACTGAGCCACATTACCAGTACTTAATTTTTATTTTGTGAAAGGATCTCACTAAGTTGCTTAGGGCCTTGCTAAATTGCTGAGAGCTGGCCTTGAACCTGTGATCCTCTGCCTCGGCCTCCCGAGTCACTGGGATTATAGGCGTGCGCCACCTTGCCCAGCTGGCTGGAGATACCTGAAATAATTCACCAGGTATCAGTGTAGTGTCTCTTGAAAGCATATTAAGTGAAGGGATATTCCAAAACAATAACATATGCAGCTTAATATTAAGTTCTTAATATTAAGATACTGGGTGTGAAGTGTTAAATTAAGGGTAAGTTATAATTTGTGGTGGGAAATTATTCATAAATATGAAACAATTTAATATGATTTTATGCTCTGAATTAGGTACTGGCAGGCTCTGTAAGCCATATGGTTTCTGTTGCAACTAATGTAGCTCTGCTGGTGTTATGAAAGCAGCCACAGACAATTCATAAACAAATGGACTTGGCTGTGTTCCGATAAAACTTTATTTTCAAAAACAGGTGGCTTGTCCACAGGCCATAGTTTGCCAACTTCCCTATTGGACACTTGCAAAGGACTTGAGTGTACAACTTCAATTAATTCTCACAACAACTCATTTTGCAGGTGAAGATTTGCCCTTGGTCACAGTCAATGCCTGGAGCTAGAGGTCCGAACTCAGTTCTAAATGCAGAGCATGAACCCAGTCGGACTGGTCTTTAGATCATGGTGGCTTTCTTTAAAGACAGATGAGTGACTTAAAAATGATTGGTGTGGCTGTTTAAAACTTCAGTTGGGATGGCCAACTCAGAAATGACACAACTTCTGACTTTGGAAATAAACAGAATAGAGATGGTTGACAAAAAAACTAAGAGAAAAGAGAGAAAAAGTCTATTGCAGTTAAAAACAAATATTCAAGAAAGGAAGTAAAAAAACACAAAATCCTCACCATGGAAACTAAAAACTGGATGGATAAAGAAAAAAAAAAGGGGGGGGGGAGACAGAAGCAGGTGACTGCTGTTCTATAAACATCGAATGCCTTTAGTTCTGTGGAGATTGAAGGAAATGCACATAAATGATTAGCAAGAAGCTACCTGCCCACATATTCTTGAATTTTCTGGATCATCTTGCCTCCCATTTCCCACTCCTATTTGGGGCTACACTGTTCACATTCACATTTCTTTACCCAGTGAGGGTTCTATGGTTCAGTGCTACCTGTCCTTTTACTATATACTTCATGACACCATGGCTAATCTGGGTAACATTAACCTGGAAGAACCTCAAATCTGATGAACACCAGCTCTGTGTCTACTCTGTACCTGTATCCAGGCAGCCACAGATGGCTGAAAGAAACACAGGGTGGTACAGAGAAATCTCACTTGAATTTCACAGGGACAAAACTTGAGGACCATCCTATACTCTGCCCTCTTTAACTCACTTTCCAGGTCTTAGAGCTGATTAATATTTCCTTCCTGTCAAGGATACTAATGGGTTCCATTTTGCTAAATTTGTCCTCAACTTACTCAGCTACTAAGCAGCATTGGACACAGTTGCTCATTCTTCCTTGAAACCTGGCTTTGGGACACCACCTGCTCCTGGTTGTCCTCCTACCTGCCTGTGGCAGGTAGATACTTTCATCTCCCCTAGATACTGGTATGTTCTAAGCTCTATCCTCAGATCTCTTCTCTCTTTATCTGGTCTCTAGGTTAGGGTTTCTCAACCTTGGCACTAGTAACATTTTGGGGTGGATAATTCTTTGTTGTGGGGGCCTCTCTTCTGTCTTGTGGTATACTTAGAGACATCCCATCCTTTACCCACTAGATGGCAGGAATGTCCTCCACCCCACAGTCATGACAATCAAAATTATGTGTATTGCAAAATGTATTCTGAGGGACAAAATCACCCCTGGTTGAGAACCAGTGGTATAGGTTCAACTCAACTGGACCCATGGCATTAAGTGTCTTCCCGGAGGTGATGAGCCCCAAACCCCAAGCTTAGACCTTTCTTCAAGCTCCAGATAGGTACACCCAACTGTCCTCTTGATATCTCTACTTGGAGGTAGTATTAACACTTCTTTATCTATCAATTGTCTGTCTACCCTATTAATTAGACTGTGGTCTCCATGCAGGTAGGTATTAGGATATTCACAATGTATTCCCATTGCTGGGCATATAATAACAGCTCAAAATAAACTTGATGATTAAGGAATTAAACAATGAATGCATTTGAATTCATTTTACGCAGTTAATCAATGATGGGGCAACCAGGCAGATAATTTTAACCCATAAAGTCTTAAGTTTTCAATTCTGTGACTATTTCAATGAAATTTACATAGGTAGATTAAAATAGGTTGCAGGTCATAATCTACAGCTTATATATATTATATTAATATTATCATAGCATTATAGTATAATACAATGATATTCTTCTAATTATAACTTATATAATTATATATTACATACTATATTTAAGTTTTTATAGGTGTTCCACATTTGGGATAATGGGACAAAAATGGGTAAAACATAGCAGGGCATCTTTAAAGACAAATTTTTGACAGGTACGGTGATACAAACCTGTAAATTCAGCTACTCAGGAAGCTGAGGCAGGAGTGTTACAAGTTTGGGGCAAGTGTGGGCAACTCAGTGAGACCGTCCCTCAAAACAAATTTTTTAAAAAGAGCAGCAGATATACCTCAGTGATAGGATGCTTGCCTAGCATGTGTGAGGCCCTGGGTTTGATCCCTAGTACTGGAAAAAACATTCATTTTAGGTTAAAAGAAATGCTTCATTTTTAAATAAACGTGGGAACAGTACTATCTATTCTTTTAGTTAACATTTTGATATAATCTTGGACCAAAAAAAAAAAAAAAAAATAGAACTAGAGTTCCCATTCTTTTAACACACTTGCTCTCCTCTGAATTCTTTAGACTTGCTTTCCATTTGGGCATATATATATATTATATAAATTATATGTGTTACATATATATATAATATGTATATACACACATATACAAGTACATATTATATACATACATATGAATATATACATGTAAATATTTATTTATATATAATATATAATATTATAAAATATTTATTTCAAATAACATGTGCGCCTTGACTGTTATGAGACCAGTTAGACATCAGTTCTGAACTCCAAGTGATTTCTTCAATGGTGTCTCCTATTGGTCTAAATTATGTGGTGGACAGTAGAGTGTGAAAGTTTGAAATTTCTTTTAAAAAAACCGCCTATTTCCTGGATAACAGTTACATCTGTGAATAAATAGCACTGTTTTCATTTTATTCTCCTCCTCCTAGGGAAGTAATGAACCAACATGTCATTTCTTTACTATCTCCCCTTAATTCTCACAGACACTATAATCATGTTTACTTTTAATTAAAGAAGACCATGACTTCCAACATTTACTTTCAGCCTAGTAGCATCCAGACAATTTCCCATAACTTTCCCCAGTTTATTTGCTTGGATGTCTATTCGCTAAGCTTGCAAACATTTGTATTCCTTTACACAACTTTCCTGAGGTTTCTATATCAATCATCCTTTGAAAAGAACTGAATAATATCCTACTGATTTATGCAAGCTGGATGTGATAGCTCTCAAAACTTTTAAAGTAATAGACTATTGATGTTAAATATTTATGTTTGCACAGCATGGAACTCAACCCAAATCCAATTAGCTCAGCTCTATGGGTGCTATAAGCTCACCCTTTATATACTTATCCCTGCCTTCGAACTGTTAAGTGACATCTCTATTACATACATTTTAATGAATGCACTCAAACATGGTATTTTATACTTTTAAAAATATTAAAACATATGAATTTAGTATTATCTTTTTTAATCACTGCTTAAATCTTTTCTTTTCAAAAAGAAAGTCCCTATAGGCACCTTTTTAAAATACTATACAGAACAATATGTCACGAAAACCAGAATGCTAAATTTAATACTAGAGGAAATCTTAAAAATCATGAAAAAATTTTATGCTTGACTTTTCATCATTTGTTCCATATGAAAAATTTTTTTTTGGGGGGGGTACTGGGGTTGAACTCAGAGCACTTTACCTTTGAGATACATCCATGGTCCTTTTTATTTTTTATTTTGAGGCAGGGTCTCTCTAAGTTGCTGAGGCTGGCCTTCAACTTACGATCCTCCTGCCTCAGCCTCACCAGTCACTGAGATTACAGATGTGCACCACATCACTTAGTACAGATGAAATATTTTTAGAAAAGAGTTTAAAAGTATTAATTTGCCTTTCTAAACATTTTTTTCATTAAATCATTCTAAATATAAGTTTTAAGAAGAACTTTAAATCATATGAAGACACTAATGAAATTAGATTCAATTTCCTGGGGCTGGGAATACAGCTAAGTGTTAGAGCACTAACCCAGCATGCTCAAGGCCCTGGGTCTGATCCCTAGAGTCACCAAAAACCAGACAGACAGATGAATAAAAACAGATGTAACTTCCTATGAACCAATTAATGTTGGTAAGTTTAAAAAAAATAAAGAAAACATTCTCATAAACTTTGGGTGTAACTGAATATACATTGTCTCACATACTGGGCCACTGAAGGAGTTAAAAATTATATAAATATTCTTGCATATAAGTAAAATTTACTTAGTATTAAGATTTTACAAACTATAAAATCTCATTCACCCTAAAAATAACACTAAAGAAGGTTGACCAGAGCAGTTCCACATTAGAAAGAATGATTTGGCTTAGCCAATAAAATGGGCAGAACCAGCTCAGAAACAAGGAGGTTGCTTGGATGCCCCTACCTTTCTTGAAGAGTGTGGGCAGACTGACTCACCCACAAAGACACTGGTGCATTCCTGGGCCAAGATACCATGCAGTCTGTTGTTCACAGAAAGCAGATTTCTAAGAAACAGGATTCTGGCCTCTGAAATCTTGAAATGTTCAGAGAATGTGACTTAATTGGACTTCCTGTGGAAATGAACTTAAATAGGAAATCCTTTCAAAGTGAACACTTTCTAATGTGGTTGAGTGTAACTGTGGGTGTTGCTGAAGAAAACGCAGTAGATGTGCGGGCAATACGACTGAACCTAGTTGGTGGCAATGCTTCAAGATCAAGTCTGGTCTAAGGAGCTTGCTTGCTGGACATGTGGAAGGGAAGTGCCTTGACCCTATAAGAATGCAAAGCACATTAAACAGAGCAAACCCTATCTAGCATTTTTTTCTGGGTAAGATTTTATCAATTTTCTCAGTGTATACTGCAATAGGTAGCTCACAAAGAATGGAATGGATCACTGCTGATCTCAGGGCAGGCTCTGGAAGCCTTTTTTCCTTCCTGAACTAAAAGTTGGGTATTCATTTCATCATATGTCCTCGCGTTGAAGAGTACAACAACCAGTCCCACAGAAAATCTGGTCAAACAACTGTTACACATTAGGGAATAAACTCCAAATTAAAAAAAAAAAAAACAAAAAAAAACTTTTATCTGCTTTTGCAATTTTATTTTTGAACTCGTCACTTTTAAATGACAATGCTAATGAATAGAGGTCAGGAGTCAGGTTGGCTCTGCCATACAAGGAGCTTGGGTGGCTAACACTAACCCACCGGGAGGATGGAACTCTCCTGGGAGGCAGACACGCACGTACTGTGTACACACAGACTCGAATGTTAAATTATTTTAGTGAAGATAAATATTTGGTTGTTTCAAGAGCTACCTTCACGTTGAAAGTAATTTCCTCCATGACGTACACGCGTTCAGGAAATGCTTTAGCCACCTCCTCCACACTGTTGAAATATTGCACTGGCTCTTTTATGTCTCTGTCTTGTTCCAGCAGCTTGAATTGCCCTAAAACACATGATAAAGGGAAGAGATGTGAGATGTTTCTGCTGGACAGCTGTCACCGTGGCGACAGCACCCTCTTTATGCCAACCTTTTTTTTTTTTTTTTTTTAAATCAAAGATTCCTGTTCATCATTTAAAAAAAGAATTCCCATGGCATGAAGGTTTTGTTAAACTAGAAATATTAGATATATTATTATTATTACACTATATATAATATATATACATATATATCAGCTTAAAAATGAAAACAAAGAGTTTTCTCTTTTTCTGCTTATATTCGCAGGTCCCAAATTACTTGGAATGGATGCTTACTTGTCATTTGGGCTCAAAGTGAAAACCTACTGATATAAGAGGTTCCTTATTTTGTTTTTAACAGTAAGTTACCTTGCCATTTAGTTGTAATAATACCCACACGTTACATTCTAAACCCAAGTCCAGTCGTCTAGCAGAAATTAAATTTTAAAGTTTAATACTTTAAACAGAGTAAATCTGGGTGTGGTGGCACATGCCTGTGATCCCAGTGGTTCAAGAGGCTAAGGCAGGAGGACCGAAAGTTCAAAGCAGCCTCAGCAACTTAGCGAGGCTCCAAGCAACTTAGTGAGACTGTCTCAAAATGAAAATTAGAAAGGACTGGGGATGTGGCCTAGTGGTTAACACTCCTGGGTTCAATCCTCAATACCAAAAAAAGGTCTGGGGATATGGTTCATGGTATAGCATTTGCCTTGTATGCATGAAGCCCTGGGCTCAATTCATTATACGACACAAAGTAATAAAATAGAATAAAATAATATAATGGACTTCTAGCTTTCACAAAATTGAAATTCTTGGCTTCAACAATACAGGGGAAACGCTGAAGGTTCAAGAGCTGTTGTGATGTGTGCCATCACAGAGGCACAGCATGAAGCAGAGCTGCTGGGTTACAGGGCGAGCCTCTTCCCAAGAGTTGAGCCTGGCCGGCCGTACAGTGGCCAGGGCTCCATGCAGCTTCCTTCTTTTCTTTTGATTGAAATTCAAGTTAGTAAATATACTACTGTGGTGTACACAAATTGGGGAATTTGTGAAGAACTTTGAAGGTATTCTTAAAAATGTCAAGGATCAATTATTTACACATTTTCAATATTAATGGATATTGCTGCTACATTTTAGGAGGATTGTTTTCAGTTTAAAATAAAAGATGATTTGTACTCCAGTCTGGGACACCATTTTCAGTGGCTATTTTGTGAATTGGTTTATGTTATAACACTCGGAGAAACTTGAAAGGAATCAAAAGCGATCACAAGGCAGTTTTCAAGCAGATGTTGGGGGACATGAGGCAGAAACAGGGAAACTCTGATTTGCACTCTGAACACATTACTTAGTGTCTACTGGGTGAACCCATTATTCCAGATTCTGAAGATCCATCCACATTCGGAACAGACAAAAATTTGTGAAATTCTGAAGGTTACAGTCTAGTGGGAGGTAGAGAATGTCAGAGTCTGAGGAGGTGAGAAGAACTACAGGACACAGGGCAGGTAAGGAGCAGGCCGGAGCAGGTAATGCTGAACAGGTGACCCTGGAGACAGGTGAGAAAGTGTCATGCTCAATAGTTGGGGGAGAGTTCTCAGGATTCTAAACACAGGCAACAGCTTGAGAGAGACCCTGAGGGAGGTAGGTACTTGCTTGGCATCCTGCCAGCATGGCTGGAGCAAGGTGAACAAGAGGGAAGAAAGAAGAGAAAGAATGTCAGCGTGAAGGAGAGGTGATTTCACCGCTGACAATCACTCTGGTTGCCATGTTGGAAGATGTTAAAGTGTGGGGTGTAGAGTTAGGAGGCTCCTGCGGTAATTCAGGCAGGAGATGTCAGGGGTTTGGGAACAGCAAGAAAGTGTTAGGAATTTGGCCTGGGCCACTGAAGGAACAGAGCTGTGATGAACTGAGATGGAACAGATTGCGGGGGTGGAAAGAGGACCAGGAGTGCATCTGGACAGGTAAGTCTGAGATGGGTATTGGACATATAACACAATACAATGAAGATATCCAAAAGCTCTTAGATGGACATATACATGTGGAGGTCAGGAGACAGGTCTGACAGGAAATAAACCCAGAAGTCATCAGCCCATGGACACTACTTCAAGTCATGACACTTTAATGATGATGAACCATAGTCTCAAGTGCAGACAGAGAAGAAGTTTAAGTTCTGAGTCCCAGGACACTGAGGATGAACGGCCAGGTGAGTGAGTGGCAAATCAAAAAGGGGTGCATCCTGGAACAGGTGGTTGAGTTCTTCAAGGGGAGTGATGCCGAATGCTGCTGATGGGACGTGCGATGATGGCTGAAAACCAGGGGATTTAACTGGGGACTTGGATAGGAGCAGTAAAATCACTGGGCCAAACACTGATTGGACTGGATGCAGGAAAGACCCAGAGGGAGAAAGTGGGAAAGATAAGAGTGGACAGCAGATGATGTCTGCAGACTACTGCTGAAGAGGGAAGAAGAGGCATGGAGTGGGGGTTGTAGGGAGGAGGTGCAGTGGGGTTTGGAAACGTATGTGTTTTCTTTAATATAATGGGAGAAGTAACAGAGTCATTGGATGTCAATGGAAATGACCAATAGAGAGGGGTAAGCTGACTTTGGGAGTTAATAGAGCCCAAGTGCTGAACCAGGAGAGGGGCACATCTGACACCAGAGTGGGGGGGCTGCCTTCAGACCAGAGTACAGGCAGCTCATCTCCACCTACAATAGGGGCAGCAGCAGTGGGAAGCTCCCTGTTGTTGCTTCAATTTTTCCAGTTAAAGCTGGAAAGAAAACATCTGTTGAAAATAAGCTTGAAGGAGGTGTTGTTGGAAGGTTAAGGGATGAGAAAACAGTCTGAAGCTCAGTGATGGTAAATAACACATAATATGTGTGCTGGGCAGCATTAAATTCCCACATGAGGTTCCAGATCATAAATTAAAAGTGAAACCAGAAAGGACAACCATGTTTTTATCCAGTCAAGTTCAAAAGGAAAGTCAGTCGATGTGGATTCACCTAGTGCTGTGGAATCACCAAGTGTGAGAAGAAACAGCAGGTGAAGGAGTCAGGTTGTGTGCAAGGGAGTCATTTTGCTGCCTATCCTTGGACCTTGAACTGAGTAAAGAGGGACACAAGATTCTGGCTGAGAAGAAGAGAGACAGTGAAAAAGGTAGTGGGATCAATGGATCGTGGGCTTTGATGAAGTTGATTTTTTTGACTTTGGAGGCAGTTATCTCAACAGTCACAGAGCAGAGTGGCTTACTTAAAAATCATTACCTACAAGCTTTAGATAACATGAAGAAAAACTTCTCAGGGTCAACCCAACCAAAGAATAGATTAGATAAGCACTTTGAAAATATCTCCTATGATGAAAAAGATGATCCTTCAGCATTGCGATGGGATGGACCCAGGGCGAAAGCAGTTGTCAGCAGGGGTTAAAATTTATAAGTGCACTTGGTTGGAATCTCCAGAACCATCTGACAGAGACACTGGATGTTTGCCAACACTTCCAATTATCTATAATTGTGATTTATTATTTTCTAATTAGTTAGATGAATAAGAAAGAATTACAGATTTGGAACCTGAACACAAATCAAGCTATCATTAAACCAGGCATAGTTTCATGAAAAACTGCAAATGATATGATTTTTTTCAAGAGTATGAAAGTTTATTTTAAATTTGTGATCAATATTTTAGAAAAAAATTTCCTAAGACATCAGGAGGCGATCTCTATGTACATTATTCATTAGATTGGCAGATGCTTAAATCTCTGAGTTTCATTTATTTTCTTAGTAGTTACACTAAAAAAAAAAGCAAAAAGAAAAAAGTTAACTCTAAAATTTCACTGAAGCCAATACATCTAAATTTAATATGAACATAAGATATTTTATATCCTTTTAAAATTTTTTGTCTTAAATCTAGCGTGTAATTTTATCTCTTGACATAGAATATTTTTTTCTCATGAAACAAGAAAGTTTGAGAACTCTTTATTTGATATAACTCCCTCTATTCTCTTTTCCTCCAACTTGGGCTCTTGTTCTTTAAGCCTTTTAAAATTATTTTTCTACTGCACCTGCAGTCTTGTGTGATACATCTCAGATATATTTTGGCCAAATGAGACCAAACAGTCACATTTGGTATGGCCACAGCGTCAATGTTCAGTTCTATAAGTCTCATCTGGGTTTGTCATCTTGTTGGCCAGGAAGCCCAGAATCACATATTTGGGAGCATTTACAAGAAAAAAATAAAGCAACAGCCAAATATGACCAAATGTAACAACTTTTAACATTTGAACATAACTCCCCATCAAAAAAATAGTAGTTTCATTTGTAGTTTTTTTTTCAGATTGTCACAGAAGATTTTAGTTCACGTGTTTATGTGCATGTTTTAACATATTTTAACCATTCTCTTGTGATCTGTTATCTAAAAGGAATTAGTTACTTTACATTTCTTACACTCCACAAATGTCTTTAAAAAAATCTCAAATAGCTTAGATCTATCAAAGGTCTTCTTAATGTAGCAGGGTCACAGTACACACGTGACTTCCTTCTGCAGGGGTTGGCAAACATGTTCTGTAAATATTTTAGGCTTCGTAGGCGAAATGGTCTCTGGCCAGGTTGAACAAAAGCAGCCACAGACAACACAAAGGACGAGAGCGGTTTGCTTCCAAGCGAACTTTATTTACTGAAACAGGCGACAGGTCAGATGTGGCCCTCGGGCCACAGTCAGCTGATCTCTGACCTGTTGAATGGAGTGGAAAGTACAGATCAGGGGAGTGGTAAAATCAGACAGGAAAAGTGAAATAACCAGTCCTTTCATTCTACATGACTAAATAGTCACACCAAGGTCTCTTGTGAGGCACCTGGAACCAGATCCTAAGCTACCCATGTTTATCTTAGAATTGCAGTTTTCCCTGCAAAATAGGTGTCCAGAATCAACAAGCATATGCTCTAGAAGTGGACTTGTATTAGGAGAATATTTACATTATTCACATGTATGCCTGCATTTTCTCACTGTGCTTTACAAGACTAAATTTCTATGAGCTTCACTTATCTTCTTTTATTTAAAAAAAAAAAGCAAAAAAAAACCAGTGACATTCTCTGATGAGTCAACTCTACATCCTCTGGGAAAGATGCTGGGCTCTGCTATTACCGCATTCCCTGTGACTGCTGTGGCCTGGAAATTGGGAACTTGTTGGAGTCCAACCTTGGAGATTTGGATGAGTTAAGGGCCAGTGCCCTGCCAAAAGTGAAATCAATTGACATAACACATATTCCCACAATCCCCATGTGGAGGAACTAATTTTTTAACAGACCATTTCATGAATAACAGTCTTTTGTGCCACCAAATGAAAACATTTGGAGGTTGTGGAAACATCTGTTCTGAGATGTCATTGTCAAACTCTGTTCTTGGATAGGGGGGACACTGCATTGTCTTTCAACAGCTTTGATGATTCCATAAAACGTCTCTGTTGTGAGAGCTGGTCCATCTGCAGAGCCTGAAATTCCCAGGAACCAATCCAACAGCAATGACATGCTCACTGACTACAGTTTAAATAGATTTAAGGGAATATGTAGAAGTCAAAGATTGATGCTATATCTTACGAGTTATTTCTCAAATTATACTTTATAATTAATACGTTGAGAAGTGCCATCTAGAAAATATCCATTTTTGGGGCACGTTTTTCATGACAGTCTGTGAATTAGCTCACAATGGATAACACATGAAGTGCAGCCAAGAGGCCCCAAATCTTCCTTTGAGCATCTAAGATTCCAGAACTTGTACAATGCTGAGGGACCACAATATAATACATTCTCCTTTACTTACAGAGAAAGGTCACTTGTCAGAAATGAAAAATGGAAACAAATTTTGCTAATTAAGAAGAGAGAACCACAATGCTGAGATGCATAGAAATGAGAGGGAGAGTTAGAGGAGGTGGAGTTCAGGTCTGTCAAGTTATGGTCAGTGGTCAGTGGGGATCTACTCTGTGGCTCTGGCAAGGGCAGGGCTCTCCATGATTTGTACTCCTCTGGTCCCTGTCATTGCTGGCAATAAGCATGGCCTGTGGTAAATCTTCTTTTGTGGCTATAGTCTTACTGCTTTCCATCCCTTCAGCACAGTGGTATACTTTATGTATGTAAATAAATAAATAAATAATCAATCAATCAAAGCCCAGGCCTATGGAATCCATCTGTGGGTCCCAAAACTCAAGTAAACAATACTCTACTGAAGTCTCCCTCATTGCTGGTAATAGGGAAATGCTGCAAAAACCAGCCCCAGATGATAAAATAGAAAAGAGACAAGAACACCAAAGTGAGCAAAAAATTTAAGCAAAGGGAGACCCAGAATGTTGACAGTGTCACCAAGGGATGGGCCTGCATTTGCTACTCAGTGTGGTACTCCAGTGTTGGTATCACATTGGCACTGAGGAGGTGCTTACTAAATAGTGGATGGGTGAACAAACAAGCTTTGCTTCTCAGGACCTCTTTCAGAAACAGGCCTCTAACCCTGAGTTAGATGGCTCCAAGTTAGTTGTGCAAATGAAAGGCATGTTAAATGGGTCAAATAACTGAGCCTAAAACCACTGGGTCATTTCCAAATGTAAAGAAATAAGCAATTTTCAAGTGATAGAAACAAACTGGTTGCTGTTTTTCAAAGGAAAAAAACAACAACAACAACAACAAAAAAAACCCAGGCAATAATCTGTACCTGTAGTCAAGATCTACATAAAAAATACTCTTATGTTTTTATCTTCAGTATGTGTGTAGGCTAGAGTCTCTATAGACCCGGAATATCAAAGTAGATTTGCCAGGCAGAAGATACGTGCCTCATTACTGTGGAATAGCAGAAACTAATGCGTTGCTTTTTACAAAGTTTATGGTCCACTCATTTACCTAAACTTTTGAGTGTCTGCTACTTAGCTTTCTTTATCTTGAGTAATGTGATCAATACGTGTAATTTAACAAAAAATTCAAACATACTATACAAGGTAGGTGGTGAGCCTCCCTCCCAACTGAATCCTCAGATCTCCTCACTGAGAGAGTTACTACCATTCTCTTGTACCTCTCTCCAGAGGCAGGATTCAACAGAGTACCCATATATATAATGCCACCCTGTACAAAACAAGAACAGTGTTTTCTATAGTTATTTTATCAATGCATAAAACTTTGCTCATTCTTTTTAAGGGCTGCACAATCATCCATCCCAAGCACATACCATAACTAATTTAACTAGTTCCACTGATGGACATTCAGATTTATTTCTATCTTCTGCAGTCATGGTGATGTTGAAGTTAATATTCTTGCACTGAAGGCTTTCTGTACTTAATCCAAGCACACTGGTGGGAAAATGCCTACATAAAAAAATCACTGGGTCAAAGGGTAAGTGCATTTTTATTCTTGACACATACTGCCAAACTAAGTAAAGGCTGTGCCCACTTACACTCCCACCAACAGTGCACTTCCTCATGCCTTTCCTCATAGTTCATGGTCAAGCATTTTTAAAAAATTATCATTGTCAGTATGATAGGCAAAAAACAGTATCCATTGGGATTTTAACTACACTTTTCTTATCACACAGGAGGATACAATTATTTTTATAAGTGGTTTATATTTCAGATTCTGTGAATTTTCTGTTCATTTTCCAACTGCCAATCTTTGAAATTTGTGCTAATCTTAAACACAGTCTTAAAAATAAAATACAAATGTGAAATACTATGACATTTCCTAGTCTAAAATCTGATTCCCTATATCAACTTCTAGGTAGTTCCTACATTTATTAATTTTGAGGAGGAGGAAGGGAGAAAGAAGTAGAGTAGAGGGAAGAAAATCTCCAATGAAAGTAAGAAACAAATCTTGGTACAAAAGCTCCAAACTGGGGCGGGGGGGGGGTGCAGTAAAAGAAGAATGGAGGAACTTTGTCTTGTGTAGAGGGAAACGGCAAGGGAAGAGGTGGGGGAAGAAAAGATAGTGAACTGAGACAGACATTATTATGCCCTGTACATGTATGACTACACAAACGATGTGAATCTACATAGTGTACAACCATAGAAATGAAAAGTTGTGCCCCATTTGTGTACAATGAATCAAAATGCAGTCTGTAAAAATAAAAATATAGAAAATAAAAAAAACTCAAAGCATCACTGCAGAGAACAGGAATTAAAGCCAAGTTACAGAAAGAAACATCAATCAAAAACTAATAACCTTCATCATAAATAAGCTCTGAGCAGTGGCAGTATTGTAGTCAATGAGATTTAGCTGAGGCATGATTATTACTAAAAAAATAATCTGTGACTATCTCTGTTGATTTTTGCATCTAAGATTGTACAGAACAAGTGGTCACTCCACTACTTTCCATGCTGAAATTCTATTCTATCCTTGAACTTGAACCAGAGTTACATGGATTTGACGCTGAATTAAGTTATTCCCCGCCCTGCAAAAGGTTTCTCTACTTTTTGAAAATGGGAAATGGCATTTTTCATTGCATCTAATTGGTTAGTTGTTTCCTCAGAATCATGAGAAATTTTCTGGGGCAAATTATCAACATGGTAGAACCTAAGAAGGCCTTAGATTAGAACAGGGTTGCTACCATATCATAATGGAAATCTCTGCGGCATCTTCATCTTTCTCCTATATTCATTTCTCCCCTAGTCTTTTCCCTTCTTTCCTTGAAATCTCTGTGCCCTAAGCACTCACTGTAACTCTCCTGGTTTTGCTCTCCATCATTTGTAATGATATTACTGCTTTAGATTTTAAGCCCACTTTCATTCCTGCCCTTCCATTATCGTATTATTCACCTTAAAATACAACTTAAAACAAATCCTTCTCTCTCAAGAACCCTAGTTTTCCACAAACACTTGTAGAATAAGCAAATAAATAAACATATAATAGCCCTTTAATCTCTCACCACCAAGCTCAGGCTCCTCTGCCTGGGCTTTTAAGTCCCTCCATGATCTGGCTCCACTCAGCTTATGCAAACATTTCCCCACCATCTGTGCACTCGGTATGCATTCTCTCCTCTCTGCCTTTGCTCATGCTATTTCCTCAGTCTGTACAAAACTATGAATCCTTTTAATGACATTCTAAGTTCTGTGATGACTAGTTTTCTTTTCCTCCTCCTCCCCCTCCTCTCCCCTCTTCCTCCCCCTCCCCTCCTCCCCCTCCTCCTCTAACCCCTTCAGCTCTCTTTAATCTTGGCTTGAAGAACCACCAAGCTGACAACACACTAACAGCCAGATCTCTCCCGAACTCAACACAGATCTACCCAATACCTGGTGCACATCTCCAATGGCTCTCCCACGGAGTTCTCAAAATTGATATAAGCAAAACTAAACTCATCTTTTAACTTCTTGCATCAAAGTGACATCCACATCAGGAATCTGGGTGGTCATCCTTAACTCTTTATCTCTCACATCTAACACGTTTCTAACAATTTCAACTCCATTATCTTTTCTATATCACTCAATTTTTTTCTCTTTCCATTTATACCACATATTCCCAACCATCCCATCTCTCACTTTGGCTAGTTTTCCCAGCCTCTGATTACCTCTAGACTTCTTCTCTAGGGAATTATTTCTATCCACTGTTTAAAATTTCAATCTAACCATATTTCAAATTAGGATACTTTGCACAGTATTTATTCACAACGGGAGTATTGGTTAACAGTGTGGGTGAGCTACAGGCAAGTCACAGTGACAACCTGGAGATGGTACTGGAGGAAAAGATGTCACCACCATGGGGCCAAAGGGGCAAGGAGAGGAACTCATTACTGGAAGGAAGAGTTGTATAAATACTATGACTGTGAGAAGGGGAGATGCAGTGGAGGAAGGTAAGAGTATAAAACCTTGACCTCACTCTCTTCTTGCCTGTCTCCTGCTGGGGCTATCTACTGACTGGCAGAATCTAACAGGGAATCAATTAGTATGAGAGTTTACTCATTTAGTCCTATAGATTATGCTCTGGGACAGGGCACAGTAGAGGCAGAAAAGAATGGACACAGAAGAGAGAGGCACATGGGAAACATGTACGAAGTTCCTCCAATATTGGGCTCTCAATTTCCTCTCATTATGACAAAACCCATCTAGATTCATCTATAGTAGACTATGGTTCTTCTTATACTGGACCCTCTGGAATACCTTTCCTCTATTCCCAGGTTTCCAGTCTATTTATGTTCCAAATTTGATTCACTTATCATCTACTCTATTAAAAAAAAAAAATCTTAACCCAAGATATAACTGATCATATTCCTTTTGGTGATCACATTATCTTGTCTACAGATTTTTTTTCCAAGCATGTAAAATACTTCATTGTCCTTATTTGTTTTTACATGTCTATCTTTGTAAACCAAACAGAAAACTAAAGAAAGCAGGGTGCGTGTCTTTTTCTCAGTTCCCAACTTTGGGCAAGACATATAGATGGTACTTAATAAACAGTTGAATGAAGGAATGGATTTAATCATTAGGTCAAGTCCAGAGTCATGCACAAAGTATTCCCTAACAACCTCAGCCCCTGCCAATTTTAATTTACAGTTATTACCAGAGTTTAATGTTTAATTACTCCCTGCTTGTTTCACCTGCCTTTGTGTTATTTTCTTAATCCACAATGCCCTGACAAGAATTAAGTCTTCTGCTTCCCTGAGAGTAGTTTAAGTTCATAATAGAAACTATTTTCATAAATGCTGTCTTTAAAGTGCTGGTATTTGGAGCAACTCAAAACTCAAACTCAAAATGTTTATGGTACCAGAAAAGTCTTATAAATTGGTAAAACGATAAATAGATATGGTGACCTCCTGAGTTCTAGCACCTGATTCCCAGAAGCACATTTTATGCAAATGCATGCAATTTTAATATTTGTCTCAAGTAAAAAAGAAAAAAATCTCACCTAGCTCAAGGATTACTGTGAATCTGTGAAAGAGAGGGCACGGATGTAGTTTGATCAAGGGATTATCACACCACAATAATATATTCAAGTGGGTGAATGGTGATACAGAAATGTTCAAGATTGAGGTGGGAAATCTAGGCTCCAGGAACACTTCACTCTTCCCTAATCTGAAACCACGAATCTGAAGTGGAAGAACTCTGTTTCCAGCTTTTAGTGTATGCATTATAAGCAAGTTCATTTATAACTTACACTGTTGACAGTGTTCTGCTTAAGCATAACCAAACTCCTTTTACTTCCACTGGCCTGCAAATACATTCAAACTAAAAACACAGTAACAATCCATTATTATGCATTTATTATACTGCAGGATAAAAAATTACAAAATAAAAACATGGTAACAAAGGATGGTAGATCCTGAATGACAGAAGGCCAAAATGTATCCAGTGCTAGTGCTGACAAAGAATTAGAAGAGAGAATCACAGACCAAACAACCAGCTTCTTAAAGAAACTACCACATCTGGAAAGACAAAACAGAAAACATGGAGCCTGCCCCTCTGGACTAGAGTCATCTCAGGACGATTCTCCACAGTTAGCCTGCTTTCCCACACACATTACCCTGTTTAACAATCCATGGACACAGGCAGGGAGTATTAGAGATTTTACTGGCAAGGAAATGGAGCCCGCAGAGGTTAAGGAATTTGTTGTGGTCAGAGAAAGTCAGTAGCAAATCCAGGATTATAACTCTATGTTCTGACCCAAATTCACGGTTGCTGTGATGCATCCAAAAACTACCAACACCTCCTTAGAATGAGGTGCTGGTTATGCCTTGCCTGTATTATTGAAAGAATATCAAAAGTTAGTAGGAAGAAGGGTTACTTACTATTTACAAGGAATTCTTCTGTGATAGAATTTCTACTCAGATTGTCTTTTTTCAATTCCCAGAGTGACCCTGGCAACTGGTTAAATGACAAAGTTTATCTTCATTCAAAAGTGACGTAGGGTGACTTAAGCATGAAGGTCCACAGAATCACTGGGGATTCACCCCATTCTGTGTAATCAGAACCCAGCCACCCTTTCACAATGTCTGGCATTGTGGCTGGCAGCCAGGATGAAGCAGCTGCTTCTATTACAGATCAAAAACCTATATTAAAAAAAGAAAAGCAAGGCTCCAATATGTAAAAAGCCATTTTATTTGGTATAGATCCTTCCTGGAGATCTATATCCTGCATAAAAATTAATATTATCAAAATAAATTTGATTTTTTTGTTTATTGAATTTTAAGTTGTATTGCATGAAAAGTGAAGGGAAAACATAGTGAACGGAAAACAGGGAGCAGGAAAGATAAAATGGGGAGAAAGGAAGATGTGGAAACAGATGGGTAAAGAAAGAAAATGAGATGTAGACACAGACACAAGCAAAAGACATTATACACAGACAGACATGTTTTCAACTCAGGAAAGAAATACCACACCAACGCAGATGGATGAAGTATGGATGTTCACAACACAGATGGGCTTTAAAGCCACACTGTCACTTACAACAACAGGTCAAAGTGAGGGCATGCTGTGTAGAATCAGAGTTGAAGTCTAGAAGTTTTGGATACTATGGATCTTCTGCTATATGCTTCCTTTCCATGCCTTATGGAAGTATTTTAAAAAGAAAAAGAGAGCCAAGTTGCATGACCAAAGACGGGGGAGAGCAAGGAACACACTCAAAGATTTTAGCATTCCACCATTATTTCTCTATTGAAACATGACCCCGTTCTTGGCTTCTTAGGCGCTCCCTTTTCCACAGCCCAACACTAAACTCCCACACACCAGTGGGACCACAGAGGAGAGACAATAATACAAGCAGCTGCTCAAGCTGTGGTTTTTATTAGGAAAAAAAGTGCCTTGATTATAAGAGATTTAGTTTTTAACCTCTGTGCCAAAACTGAAGTGATTAAAACGCCATGTAAAGAAACCAGAATGGTTTCTTAAAAGTATGCTACAGAGCAGACACTGAATTATCCAGGGAGGGACAGTCCAATTTTTCACACCAACACTGGTTTATTGCACTGAAATCTACCAAAGACGAAATAAAAACACGCTGGCATAGGTCCCATGTTGCCTTTCTAGAAAGGCTAAGGATACATTTCCACCAAATTCTTTAGCTGCAAAGAGCAAAGTAATCAAGCAGGCAATGAAAGAAACTTAAATGCATATTACCCCGTGAAAAATGCCAATCTGAAAAGGCTAGGCGCTCCACAATTCTAACTATATCACATTCTGGGAAAGGCAAAACTGTGGTGCAGTGAAATGATCAGAAGCTACAAGGATGGAGGGATTAAGAGGAAGGGGAGAACAAATAGGTGGAACACAGGCTTCTCAGGGCAGTGAAGACATTCTGCATGCTACTGTAATGGTGGATACCTGTCATTATACACTTGTTCAAACCCACAGAACGTACAGCACCAAGAGTGAACCCTTCATAAACTATGGGCCTTGGGTAATGATGTGCCAAGTGTAGATTCATCAACTGTAACATATGTGCCAGGCTGGTATGGGAGCTGATAATGGGGGAAGTTGTGTACAGGTGGGGTAGGGGATATGTGGGAAATCTCTATACCTTCCTCTCTATTTGGCTGTGAACCTACAACTGCTCTACGGGGCAGGGGGGTGGGCAAGAAAGGCAATGCCTTGAAGTCTGGCACTCCATAGAGAGTAGAGCCAAGGTAGGAGGCCTCCACAGGCAGGTGTGTTTTGCTGTCATGGTTTAGCACAGGGTTGTTAGCTCTGGATTATCATTTGGGCTTCACATCTTTGCCCAGGAGTTAAGTGCATAAACTACTGAAGTCCAAATCCCTGTTTTCTCTCTTACCATGCAACCTTGATTGAGTCATAACTTTCTATACCTCCGTTTGTTTCCTAGTTCTTCTCTGCAGGTCAGTAAAACCAACATTCCACTTGGGGGTGACTAAACACATATAAAGAGCTTAACACAGAAAGTGTCACACAGCAAGGGTTCAGTAAGGGTATTTATGAGAAGGAGTCTAAGTGAGGGTGAAGGTGTATTTGTCATCAATGAAAAGAAGAGCAATCATGTTGTTATTTCTGGTTTTTTTAATGGATGGAAGAAAGGTTGTTAGTTCTTTATGTCAATCCTGGAAAAACTCCTCCAGAATATGAGACATCAAAAGGTATTCTAAATGTGACACAGGTAAAGAAATAGCGCAATTGGTAATGCGGTAATTGGGAAGAAGAGAGGAGAAAAAAATGCAGAAGATACTAGGGGTGGCTCACTGGTTCTAGGAAACAGACTGAGAAAGGTCAAGTGTAATCTTTTTTTAGGTTTACTAAACAGTCCGATCCATTATCTCATGCTTAACATTAAAATATATTTGTGACAATGACGACAGTGGACCAGAGTCCTGTGCTTCTTAGGAATCTGTAAAAACGGCAGAAAAAAATAGAAAACTCCATAAAATGGAGAGCCTCTCATTCCTGCCAAATCTTTTTCTTTAATTAAAAAACGTAACAGCAAATACCCATGCGGTTGCTCTGTTGGCTTGCAGCTCCATTTTTGCTAAACTGCTTAATGAATGAGCATGCTTTCAAACAGCAAATACATACCTTTGTCCTACTCCAAAATCAGCAAATGGTTTTCCCTTCCACCCCCTCACAAAGAAACTACTCTCTCCTTTTTTTTTTTTTTTTTTAAGTCTAGGCTGACAAGAAGCCCCTGCTCTTGCTCCAAAGCTTTATTTTCCTCCAAATGCCTCCATTCTTATTCAGCACAGACCTGGCTTACTGGGCATTCTCTGGTACCTTTCAGGTTTTGACCCTCTTCCATGTTAAACAGGCTGTGGTGCATGTGTAGGACATGCTCAGTAAAATATTCCATCCAACAAGGGTAGTTATGTAAACAGGGCTGCTTCTGGCAGGAATGTCTGATGGGATAAACAAGGCTGGGGAGAAAAAGTACTTTGAGAGAGGAATGACTTTGTCAGGCACCAGAGATACATTCCAAATAAAAATAGTGTTACTCCAATATAAGATCAGGCTTTTAATAAACAGAAATCACGGGGAGCAATTTAAGAAGATCAATAATGACTGAGTCAGCAACTCTGATCTCTGACACTATACTAAAGGGGATCACTTTTTCACCTGGTTGCTTTAAATTTTTATTTCTTTAAAAAGAAAATCCAAAAACATTTCAAGTGCCAGAGATGTTACAGAAAGCTACTTTCAGAATTTAGAGTATTGAAGAAATTATACAGATGTTGAAAGGAAATTATGGCTAATATTCAATTAAATAAGACAAATAATTGTCAGATAATTAGTAGATTGTTCTCATGTTAATGTTTGATGTTCATACAGAGACTCTGTATTATTTTCATGAATGCCTGGTACAAGTGATGAAATAAGATATTTTAGTCCTGTAAACAAGAGTATAGGTAGAAAATCCATTACATTAAGGTGACCAAAGAACATAATCAAGAAAATAGGTATTGATAAAAACAAACAGAAATTGCAATGCATAAAACTTAGATACCAGGAAATAACTGTGACAGGAAAGGATGACTGGAGAGCTAGTGAGTTAGGGTTTTGTTTATAGTTTTATTGTAAAACATTTAGGACCTGACTGAACATTAAACATCAAAGGCTGAGTTCTTGGTATGAAATGCACAATGTAATATTCAAATATTTTTGGGTAAATACCAACACATCCGCATTTAGTGGAATGTCACTTAGGTTTAATTCACACTAATGGGAGGTAGTATGAGCAGTGGCAAGAGCCTATCTTTGGAACAGGCTGAGTTTGACTCAGCCTTGCTCCTGAGAAGATATATGACCTTGGGAAAGGGACACTTCTCTGGGCTTCAGTTTCTCACATACAAAATAGGGATGGTGAAACACACTTCATGGGGATGTTGGGGATTAAATGAGGCCATGCATGTACCATGCTCAGCAAAGGGCAGTATGTCCTAATTAACAGTAATATTAGTATTTTTATTATCAGCGTTTGATAATTTAAAATAAAAATTTGAAATTATTTGTTCTTCCCTATTTTAGCTGTTAGTCAAAATAACATGACAAACTGGAAGAAATTTTGTTTATTATTCTGTTCAAGGCAGTGTGCAAAGTTCTAAGGATATTTCAAGGCACTCAGAGATTACTGTACAGAAGCATACTTAGAAATGTTTGAGCTTCTTTGGATTTCATTTACATACAAGTTTGAATTTTTCCAAAGTCTAATTTTTAAGATATGAATGATCTAGAGTAACATATTAATTAATTAATTTTGCATGCCCTATAAACAATTCATAAATCCACATTGAGCAGAAGGTTGATAAATGAAATCACTACGGGATATATTTGGATGGGGCCTGCATTTATGCAGATTGAGATGGTCGATACTCTACAGGTAGAATGGACAGAGTCAACAGCTAATAGTTCTTTTCAGCAATTACACTGTATTTCCACCTAAAGTCTAGCTGAAACTAGGTGGAGGCTGGGTTAAGAGCAGGTTGACATCATTTTTAAAGTGTTCTTCTTACTAGTCAGTGGGAGGCAGCTTATTTTAGTAGGCTTCTGGACATTTCAACTTACACAAGCATTTCTGTGGAATAAATGAAGTTAGAGTTACGGAAATGGAAAAAAATCTTAATATTAAATGATAAAAATATTGCAACAACCAACTGGAAAAGGTTAGTCTTTGGTACTGGTAAGACTGGCTCACTCTGGGGCTGGGATTGTGCTTCAGTGGTAGAGTGCTTGCCTGGCACGTGTGAGGCACTGGGTTCGATCCTCAGCACTGCATAAAAATAAAGTTACTGTGTCCATCTACAACTAAAAAAAATTAAAAATTATAAAAAAAGACTGGTTCACTGTGGAGAAAAACTTAAATGAACTTCATAAATAGGAACCGTATGGTAAAACGATTACGTTAAACTAGGGATTTTTGTTCAAGGAAGGATACTATCAGAGCAATAGGTAGGTGACAGAACAGAAAATGCCTGAGAAGCCACAGATGAAGAAAAAACAAAATGGGAAAGTTCAGTGAAATACTGGAAAACACCAAGAAAGATACCAGCACCAATACAATGATGGAAAGGGAAGCGAATAGTCCTTCACCATGGAGGTCATCCAAAGGACCAGCAAGCTTGAGTGGCCCAATAAATGCAAACTAAGAGCTATTATTTTATACCCACTAAAACTGCAAAACTGCAATTTCCTGCCATGGGTTAAGGAATCCTAATAGACTGTGGTGGAACTGGGGTTGGAGCAGCCACTCTGGAGAGGGATTTGGCACCACTTAATCAATTAGTTCTTCATGAGTCTAACACCCAGCAACCTTATGTATAAGTTCCAAAGAAACAGTCACACAAGACCAGAAGGCGAGCCCATGAAGACACTCATTTTTGCTACCTACACTTGGAAGACCATTCAAACACACCATAACAAGAATGTTCTTGGGTTTTTTTTTTTTTTTGAAACAGAAGTGTTTCTCCAAGTTTTGCTGAATAAAGTAAAATAATGCTGAAAAACATGAGACTTAAAAACAATGTAATTTACATAAATTAAAAATATTTGCACACAAGCCACTGCACTTATGCAAAAACACACCCAAAGAAACAAGTCACAATGAGCCCACTTGAATGGTTGTGCATATGAGAGGGTGGGAGGGAGTGCACTCTCAGGATGAAACCCGGTAAAATCAAACTTTCCAGCGCACTTTTAAGAGTAGAGAGGAAAACCTAAGGCTGGTATTTTAAACACTTATTTAATATATGAGCAAGGGAAGAGGGGAGGAGGAAGAAAGAAGGAACCAGATGAGTATATGGCGGGCCAAGTATTCTTTCTTCAACTGCATTTCCAGCACTCTCTTCAAAATCCCACATGGGCCCCCACGGAGACACCTTCTGACAAAACCATACCCTAACCTCACAACCTAACCAAGAGTCCCAGCTGACAAAAAAATCTGTTCCTTCCTCTTCTTAAAAAGTCCACAAAGAGTGGTTTGGAGTCCAGGCCCTTCCTGTATTATACTGCATCCTCTTCCCATGAGAACTTCTCAACTGGTTTCAGAAGCTGGGAAGAATGTAGCAATTCTCTGTATAAACCATGGGTTCCCAAGCAGACTAGGATGAAGTTATTAGTCACATGGAAGGAGGTGAAAGTAGGTTGAAATAACTGTCAATGATTTATCCAAATGTGCATTAAACTTAAATGTAACACTGTGTAAATACATCAATGTGGGCAAAATGGTGAACTTAGGATTTCACTGTGGAGGTGAACTTTTAATATATGAAATAAGAAATCAGGCAGAAAGACAAAATCAAGAAATCTAAAGGAGTCAAATAAATGAGTGGTTCTCAAAAGTGAGAACTCACCTGGAAGTCTTATTAAAACAGACTCCGGGTCTGGTGCTGTCCCGATGGCTCTTTTGTCCCCTCAATCAGCACCTGGTCCAGATGCCACCTGAGCTTGTGGTTCTTTAGACAGAAAGCTGGGAGACAGCAGAGCTAAATGCCTACAGATGAGGGTTACTGCCCACCATGCTTTCAGAGCTCTTATCACAGTTTCAATTAACTTTTAACTAAAACCGGGCTTTGGATAACTGGAGAAGGTAGAGGTATTTCTCCTGGTTGTATGTGATAGCTGAGAGTAAGCTAGAGTGTCACTCAATACACCTCTGCACCATAATCATCTACTGAATGAATGACTGCTCAGGTGCAGGACTTCAGAACCAAGCTGGTCAGAGCACAGTGAACCTTCCCTGGCTCCCTCCATCGCTCTCTTAAAACCTAGTAACAAGGCTCACACTGAGTCTTGTATTTTTCATTCTTCCTCTGGGCAGAGCCAAATGTGTGTCCCAAAAGAAGACACAGCAGAACTACATCGTACCATTCCAAAGAGGAGAAAAGAGGAAGGCAATTCAAGCCTCCAATCACAAATTCCCCAAGAAAGTTGCCCCACCAGGCTCCTAGATTTATAAGCATTCATCCTTCCTATAGTAAGAGGCAGTCAGTCCTGGATGTCTGAGAGGAAGAGAGAAAGAGCCATGCCTGTTCCCATTCCTGTGCAGGGCATGGATCCTCCTTTACCATCTGAAAGGATACTGTGAAGACCACAGGGAGTAAGCCTAGGAAGAACTTAGTGTGGCGCTTGGCACTTAATGCTTCATAGATGGAATGAGTCATTTCTAAGCTCCTAATACGGATCCCTCACACCTGTGCCCTGGAAACCTATGAGGGCTCTTTCCTGAAAACACTGGCACAATGGAGCAAGAGTACTGGGGATCAACATGGTGGCCCAGGACATGAATTGAAGTGACAATGACAAAAATAACTAAGGAGTATCCAGCTTAAGGGAGAAAAAAATTATTTTTTTTTTAGAGAAGCTAAGACTGAGAAGATAAAAATAATAAAGTGAAAATGTATTCAGTAGGTTAAACTTTAGAATGGGAAAAGTCAAGATTAAAGAGTCAAACCAATAACAGGAATGGAAGCAATGACGTTTAGGTTTTCTGGGGAGATACAGGAGGAATAGGTAAGAGGGAGACATTACGAGGAAGAAGGAAGCGGGTAGGAAGGAAGAAGAGAGAGAGAAAGAGGGGGAGATGGTGGGGAAGGAGGGAGGGAGAGACAGAGAGCGAGAACAGGCACAGAGTCTCATGGCCAACATAGCAGGGATGAACCAAAGGGGACAGAGAAGGAACTGAGGAGGTTGAAGAGAGTCAGGAGCATGAAACATTAGGGAGAGTGGGAGGAAGGGTTCAAGGGCAGTACCCACTAGTGTCCAGTGTTGCAGAAGGTCAAAGAGCAGAAAAGGAAAAGACCATGGGGTCTGATGATGAGAATCAAAATCTAGCCAATGTAGTAGGGATGAACCAAAAGGACGCTTTTTAATTCAAGAGCACTTCTAGTACTACCGACCTATGTAATTTCCTGTGAAGAGGCAGCTCATGGCAGCAAATCTCATCCATAGCCTCACTGGCTGCTCCAAATGCACTTCTTGGACTGATAATGACATTTATGTTTTGATGTGAATTTTTTATTCCCAATAATTTGGAAATTATCTCTAGGTGTTAATCACTGATGTAAATAATGGTGTAAACAACAGGAGAAGCCGTTTGGAGGGAACACTCAGATCTTTGGATCTGCAAAGGCTCTTCCGGTTCACTAAGCATGAAAGCCATCACCGTCCAGGAAGATGAGTCAGGGCAGGATTCATCAGGGATGCTAAGGAGCATATTGTGCATGGAGCAGTTAGGAACATTGTGAAATCACAGTAAGAAGCAGGTGTCTGGAGAGAGAGAGAAAGAGAGAGAGAGAGAGAGAGCAAAAACCCACACAAACTGTAACCAAGCCAAATACTTCAATTCCCAGCCTAATTTAGCCACATTCTCCATCAGAAAAATCCATAAGAGAAGAGAAAGAGCTTTACAGAAGGCTTAGTCAATCATACCCTGAGGGGGGTAAACTTCCCAAGGGGGTCTGATGAGCGATGAGAAAGCCCAGAGGTATATTTAGACCCTACTGGGAACAGCTTTGAGACACATGACACCTTGAGATGTCAAAATTGTTATTTTTGTGGAAATAAAATCTGCTGCCAAGTTTTTATTTACCAAGACTTCTCACCTTACAGGAAAAATAAATAGAAAAGTGCAAATACTCTAAACCAGTCCCATGCTGGGGGAGGGTTGGAAGAGCCAAAGCCAGAATGATCTTGATGTTTTTCTAGTCCAATAAACAGATGCAGAGGAAGCTTCAACTTCATGTGGCAGAAGGTACTCCCTCAAAGTGGGGGTTCCACGTGGGAAGAGGGTGAGAAACAAGCAGAGGATGGTAAGAGAGCAGTTCTGAGGAACACTTGTCCATTACAGTATGGTATAGTTGCTTCCCCATGTTTGCTGGGTTTGGGTTTCTTGTGGCTGTTGACTTCAACAAAAATTAAAGATACCTTCACGTTTTTGTCTTCCTCCCTATAGTAGCTCTTGAGTTACACAGGGCAATATGACCCCATTATACCACCCCTTCACTCTTGCCTAGTGAAAACCCTGTGCTTCTTTCCATTTCACTCCTTTTGATAGAAGTGGGGAACAGATCTGGGGAGGAGACGTGTGGGAACCATTAGGAGAGTTGACAAAAATAACGTGGACACCTGTGCCAGAGGGGGTGGCCGATATCGCCCTCTCTTTGCCGGTGAATGCCCACTCAGACCGGGCAGCTTTAGGAGCGTTCTTTCCACCCACTCCTTCCTTCCTCCTCAGATACAGCCACCACCTCCCTCCACTGCCAATTTTCAAATCGACACAATGATTAATGAACCCGGCAAGATCTTAATTTCCTGTCCAGCAGTCTGAGGCTGATTTCCAATAAAAGAACTCACTCAAGACAACTATTCCTTCTCCACAGCTCCTAATCTTTTATTCAATTGTGGGTATTCTTCCCTCTCAGTGTGAAAGCTGAATCAATTTTCAAACTTTCACTTGGTGAATATTCCAAAGAACCACAGAATACTAAATCTGGAAGGAACCTTAAAGGCAATGTAGCTTAACCTCCTCTTTCCCTGCAATCACACAGAACCAACGGGGAGGGCTTTGACTCTTCGCTGTTCTGTGGGCACAGGGTCAAGCTGCCAGTGAAGGAGGTTTGCTCTCACTAAGGGATGCTGCTTGGGTCCTCCCTGGGCTCATTATGGAATTACGTTTAATGAAACAGCCTATTTTAAACCAGGAACTGATCACCACGGGAGGATATTTTTGCAATTATGTACTTAGGCAAAACACAAAAACAAGTGTCAGCAAAAACCTTCATATACAAAAACAGTCATCACATCCAATTGCCTCAGGACTTCTTAAATACAATCGAGGGAATGAGCCATACTGATGTCAACTACATGTATCCATCTCTTGCATTTTTTTTCCCCAGAAATGCTCGCTTGCTAGATACCACCACTTTCTGTGAAATGAATTCTGAAAAGCAGAGGTTCCTAAACAAGATGCTAATGACTGCATAATATACCCTCTTCAGATGTTAAGATTTCCTGTAGACAATTCCAGTTAAAATTCAGAAAATGCTTTCTGCATCAAAGCCAAAGGTAGCTAAAATTCACAAGTAAGGATATGTAAATGTCAAGCAATAGGTTAGGCTGAGGAACAGCAGAGTGACCACACAAGCAACTGAATGGACTATGAGAAGGGAACAACAGCTCTGCCACAGAGTCCAGGATGTGAAGTCAAAAGATCCCAGTCCAGATCCAGCTCTATTAGCTGTGTTCCTTTCCCTCAAGTAATTCATTCTTTTTGAAGCACAGCTTCCTTACCTGTAAATATGCAACACTTAAGGCCCCTGGGGATGTTATAAAAACCATATTAAATAGTATGCATGAAAACATCCCTCACAGTGCCTAGCAAATTCTGGTCCTCTGTAAGTACTTGTTGAATTTAAATATCTTAATTTTGTCATGAAACATTTATTCCTGTTTGACACATCTCAATTGCCATCAAGCATGCAAATACAGGGATTTATATCATTTAATTATTAAAATTAGCATATACAGAATATGGCTTGAACAAGACAAATCTGTACCAGCTCTGCCCTATTTCTGACTCAAATGCTCTGATGGACTAAAAATTACACATGGATCATAGACAGCCATAGAACTTAATGATATCAATCTGAACACTGTAAAGAGGCACAGCTTGAAGACTAAAAAAGCATGGACTTCAGACCATATGGACTCCACTTGCCAGCAATGAGCCCTCGGGTAGGTTATTTAACTCCCCTGAAACTTGCCTTCGTCTATAAAGTGAGGTCCAGTTATATCGGCAGATGCATGTAAAATAACTAGCTAAATTCTTGACTCTAAGTAGGAGACTAAAAATGGTAATTGCTAAAAATTTGCAGCCCAGGGGTTCTCATGGGAAGACCATTTCTCTGTTCTCACTTATTTTATAAAGCAGTGATGACATCAGTTCTTCTACCTACTGCACAGACTTGTTATGTTTTCCAATTGGAAAAATCTAGGGGGAGATCCAAAACTCTTTAGGTACAGGCACCTCCATATTCAAGGCAAAACTACATTGTACTTTGGTACTGTTTTTGGGAAATCAATCACTGTTTTATTTTTTAATGTCCTGGTTATAACTCCAGAAAGTTTGAAAAAGTGCCAGAATTGGGACTAACAAAGTCATATGTGATTTCCTTGTGAAAGATCATATGGAGCTTTGGCTATCAACTTAAAACTGCACCCATGAAAACAAGGTAGATGAGATATTTGATGTACGTAGGAAAAATTTTTTGAAAGGTTAAAATATAGATACAATTAGGAGCAGTTAATCCACATTTTGGAAGGCTACAATTCAGTGTCTGGCATAGGAGCTTGAGAGTGGTGACTGAGGCAGGTTCTGTAGCCATGTGTACATTACCCAGCATATCCACAGAGGGGTGAGGCTTCTGCCTAAGGCTTACTGCTTCCCATAGACATCAGTCACAGGAAAGAGCACAACTTTCATGAACTTTGAGATCCAGATGATCTAAGGTAGAATGCTAAATTTTTCAAAACTAAAATCCTGACCGCACTTAATATGATAATGAGCAGGGATATGGGCCTTTAAAATGGTCAAGGGTTAGAGAGCCAGAAGACAGTTCCAATGGCTATAGAATATCTTAGAAGGGTATTATTTCCTATAAAAATTTCAATTTGTGCTCCAAGTTCTTCCAGCCTAAAATTAGTGGGTAGTTTGTTCAATCATCACCCCAAGAATTTAGACAGCCTGCCACTTGTAACTTGGACGGCACTTCCACCCTCACTGGCTCTCAGAGACAGTATTTTGAACTTCCTTGGTTGAATGCAAAACACATTAGCTAACTAACCAAACAAGCTGGCAGGAGGCATACCACAAGCCCTGAGCCTGGCAGACTGAAAGACTGTAGAAACACTCTCTGAAAGGTTATGGGGCAGGGGGAGGGTGATCCAGGATGTGAAGGAGGTAATTTCTTTAAAGTTTCAGTATATATTCACCTGCAACTATAGTTTTGGAGTGAACAAAACAAAATCTGGAGAGCCCAAGTTAGTATTTTTAAAGTCACACACCTGTGTAGTTTGGGTAAAATAGGCAGAACTGGAATCCCCGCTGATTGAAATTTTCTTTACAGAAGAAGATGGACTAAGCCGGGTCTATGGGAGGACAGCTGCCCGGGCCACCCCAGCCATACCTTCAGCATCAACTTGTACAGACTGGCCTCTCCTAAATCTCTCTCCCAGTCAGACTGCCTCAGGCCTCCACTAGACAAGTCTTTCAGGATGTCTGACAGGCACTGAACACATGCAAATCTCATTTCATGGTGTTTCTCTTTAAACCTGATCTTTACCCTCTGCTTCTTAACTTTTCAAATGAAAGTCATAATCTCACAACATAATGCAAAGCCAGCAGTCATCTTCATCACCACAGCACTGTGGCATGTCTGCCCCATGCATGGCTCTGTTAGTTCTTCCATCTGAATACTTATGCAGCTGTTCCCACCACTCCTTCCCTGCTGCTGAGGTTCTGGACCTAGACAATTTTCATCTCTGCACTGAGTTGCAGTCTGGCTGTCCACTCCACCCGTTCACCACACTGGTGCTGGACTGACCATTGCTGAAATGCAACCTAGTCCTATAATCACGGTCCTGGTTAGAATCCTTGACCAGCTCCTCCAAGATGTCTGGATACAGTCCAAAATCCAAGCAGAGATGACAACATCCTTCAAGATGCAGCCAGCAGCTTCCCTCCTCTCCAGTATCACTTTTCCAGGTCCTCTCATAGCCTACATCCTCTCCTTCACAGCTATGTTCACTCCCAGTTCCATAGGACATTTTTTCCTTCTCAGTTTGGCAGACTGCTGGGCTAGGCACTTAGGGATATAACAGTGAGGTAAACAGTCTTGGCCTCTCAGAGGTTCTAGTCAATTTTTGGGGTAAAAGGGAGTCAGTTATTAAATACTCAAGAGAAATATCTGATTACAACCAGGATGAATGCTCTAAAGAAAAAGCACCAAGAGGTGGAAGGAACTCGACCTTGTCTAAAAGACCCCTAAAAAAGCTTCCTAAGGAAGTAACTTTGACTTAAGACCTCAAAGATGAGCAGAGGTCAGGCGACAGGAACTGAGAGAAGAGTGGCATGACTGCAGTCAGAAAGCAAAGGGAAGACAAGCAGCCAGTGAGGGCTGCCAGAGAGGTAAGACTGGCATATCAAGTCTTGGAAATAGTAATGCAAATTTGCCCCAGACACCCTCAGACCCCTTCCTTCCTCCTATTTTTTATTAAAGTTTCTTTTAAATTTTTAAATGTGTTGTAAAAGCAAAGCATGTTTATCACAATAATTTAACAATACTTAGAAAATAGATAATAATAGCAGTAAACACTTCCATAGCACTTGCTAAGTGCTTTCATGCAATGATTATCCATACAGAGGTAGATAGAGGTAAAGCCGAAGTAACTGCACCAGCCATAAAGTTAGCAAATGAGAGCTAGATACTGAGCAGAGCGCTTTAGTCCTAGAGTCCATATGTTAAAGCCACCCCTTGGCATTAGCTCCGCCTCCAATCTTGCCCCTTAAAGACTGATGAAAAGTGTGTTACACACCTTTGTATAGGTTTCTTTGTACTAAAATACATAAAAATAACTGAACAAGAGAAAATCACCATATTTTGGAAAAACTTTTTTTCCTGTGTAAGAGAAATTTTAAATATTTATATTAAGAGCTACAGGAAGTCACCAATCTTTAATATGGTGGTTATACAAGAACCACCATATATATTAATTTTTTTCCCCAGTAATGGTGATTGAATTCAGGGGTACTCTACCATTGAGTTACATCCCTAGCCTTTTTTGCCTTTTATATTTGAGACAGGGTCTCACTAAGTTTCTGAGGTTGGCTTTGAACTTGCAATCCTTCTAAGTAGTTGGGATTACAGGTCCATGCCGATGCACCTAGTCAGATTTATGTTTCTAAAAGATATTTGCTCTGTGCTTCCTAAGTGGAGAATGGGGTGGGGTGGGGAGTGGGCAGAGCAGGGAGAGGTGGACAAGAGATGATGTACAGTAACCTGTTGGGAGCTGACAGCAATACTTTGGGTGAAGACAGCTATAGTGGAGGCAGAGAGAACTGAATGGATTCCAGGCTTATGCAGAAGATAAATCATCAGGAATCAGAGATAAAAATCTATAAAACAGGAGGGAGAAGGCCTGTCAAGGCTTAAGTGAGTTGCTGGCTGTGCATCTGGATGATCACAGTGAGATGGAGAGCACTGATTTGAGGCCAGCAGAGAAATGGTATGCTCTGCATAAGTTGAATCTGAAGGGCCTTTGAGACCTGGTATCGTAATAAGTATAAGTATTACTACATAGTTTACTGAGTATAAGGCATTACATAAGCATCATTTCTACCCACCCCAAATCCTTTTTGAAGTTGGTACTATCATTATCTCCATTTTACAGACAAAGAAATCAAAGCTGAGAGGTTAAGCAACTTGCTCAAGGTCTGAAGGTCAAGGAGAATCAGAGCTCTGAAGCACACTTAACATCAGTGTCTCTCCTGGATTATTTTACTTGCCTCTGAAATGATCCTCTGCGTCTAGGTTAGTCCCCTCCTCCTTCGTGCTCCGGCTGCATGCTCACCTGATCATGACACTGCCTTCCTGAACTCCTCTGGGGCTCCGCCTGCTCCTCCTTGGTATGGCACAGAGCCTTTCGTGACCCAGACTCAGTCACACTGTCTTGTGACTTTACACAGGGACTCCCAGGACAGGCAGTGCATTTGTGACATTATTCCTCTATTTGCCCCTTGTACTTCCAGATATCTCAGTTCACAGTGGATTCCACATCCCTACCCTACCTTAGCGATTATTCTAGCAGAATTGTTTGATTGTCTTTGTCTTTCCAATAGATCAAAGTTTCCTGAAGGCGGTCTGTCTTGAATCCCTAGCTCCCAGCACACACTCCTTGAAAGGAAGAGTAACAACTGAGTATATACACTTCAAAATGTCTGCTGAATAAATGAACCAAGTGCTGCTGAACCAAAGCTTAGGAGACTTTGTAGCAAAGAACAGGAGATTTCTACCTTCTAACAGAGAATGCCCAACAATTGATTCCTATCTGTGATATCCTTTGCCTCATCTATGTATTTTTCCATACTTCATTTGCACCAAACTACTGGTAGACATTTATTATTCTCAATTTGTAAATGTGATCAATAACTCAAGCCTTGAAGTGGCTGGGAGCAGTGGCACACCTGCAATCCCAGCTACTTGGGGGGTTGAGGTATTCCAAGTTTGAGGCCAGCCTGGGCAATTTAGTAAGACTGTGACTCAAAATTTTAAAATAAAATAAAAATGGCTGGTGATGTAGCTAGTTCAGTGGTAGAGTGCTCTGGGTACAATACCTACTACCACAAAACAAAAACAAATAAAAGCCTTGAAATATCAAGAACACCATGGCTGAGTCTCTGAAAATCATCCCACTTTGTAAATACATTGCTAACTTATTTTGTCAACTTTTATATCCCCAAATCATTCAAACAAAATTGAAGTTTATTACTGGATTTGCTGCTATATAACACATAAATTAAGAAAACTGCCCAGCACAGTGGCACATGCCTGTAATCCCAGTGGCTCAGGAGGTTAGGCAGGAGGATTGGAAATTCAAAGCCAGCCTTAGCAACTTAGCGAGGACCTCAGCAATTCAGGAGACCCTGTTTCTATATAAAATATAAAAAGGGGCTGGGCTGGGGATAAGGCTCAGTGGTTAAGTATCAAAAAAAATTATTTTTCCTTTCAGTAGTTATACTACCTAGATAGAAAATGCTAAAAGTTGGCAAAAAAATCCCCGACACTAACAAAAGGGAGGGCAGGTGGAGAAAAAGCAACATCCTTGAGAGTCTTCAAGTGATTTTTTTTTTTTTTCCGGTTTTGAAAATCAGTTTATTTGCCTCTGTAAGAACTTTATAAGTTTTTTTTTCTGATAATTTATAAAAATAGTTTTCAAATGTCTTCGAAAATATTTAATAATGATGTTTGAAAAAGTGAGAAGGAAAATGTGATCACCAGACAGCTCTTTGTCAACTACACTCTGATAAAAGCTTTTCATAATCACTTTAAGAATTCTAAACACTCATTTAATTGTGGGTAGAAGAGAAAGATATACACCTCCTGAGGATCTCTTCAAGTGATTTTTTGAAAAGTCATGAGGGCACTTTTAAATCAATCCAGTTAAAAGAAAATGGACAAAACCCGTACCACCTATCATCAATCTCATATATTCCAGATTATGATGCATTTTAGTGTAACATTACCATTTACCTAACATGAATTACAGCATCGTCATAGGAAAACAGTGATTGCCATCTTTAGCACTGTCTAGATGCATCTGAGCAGCCAGAATGCACATCCAGTGTCAGCAAGTCACCCACTCTTCAGCCTGAGGGCAGTAGCCAGGATATTCAGAGGCACCTCCCACTCCCAGCTCTACACAGGGGCTGCAGCCTGCCTGCTTCCCTCCCCCACAAGTTGCTTTGGTCCCCTCTTGGCAGTCCTTGGATCACCCCTTTCTTTGTTTATGCCAAAGCTCAGATCTCCTGGGGGCCTATGTGCATCCTGCTCTCACCTCCTCACATCCTACCCCAAAGGAAGTTCTGGAAAGGCCCACCTGGGTAACTGGCATTAATATCGCCCCTACATTATATTCACAGAACTGTGCTGCCTCCCCCATCCCCAACCCAGTCCACAAATGTCAAGAGTATTCCTTTCTCTCTTTCTATTTTTTTTGTACTAGGAATTGAAGCCAGGGGCACTTTATCTCTGAGATACCTCCACAGTCCTTTTTATTTTTTATTTTGAGACAAGGTCTTGCTGAGTTCCTGAGATTATCCTTAAACTTGTGATTCTCCTGTATCAGCCTCTCAAGTTGCTGGTTTATAGGTGTGTACCCCCATGCCAGCCTGTCAGAGAATTTCTTTTGGATCTGATATCTTTTTGGACCTAGACACTCACACAGAACAGGCTGCATTCCTGTTGAGAGCTGGTCCTGCACTGCTTGCCTCTTTCCTAAAATTTAACAGTTCTGAAAATTTCTCAAAATCAGAGCTAATGCTGACCAATAATTTCATTCCTGTTGAGGATAGGCATTATACACCAACCCTCTGCTGGGAGCCAATGAGGTCAAGATGTTGCACTGGTGGTCAGATATTTAAGGTGCAAAAGAGATTATAAACACAGAAATTATCAATAATTATGTCTAACCATGCTAAATGGGAAAAAAGTGCTCACTGTGTTGAATAATAGATATAGCAATTTGCTATATGTAGATATGCCTAATTACTTGAATATTATTTTGGAAATTATAGGGATAAAATACTAAACTTAAAGTTTTCTAATATAAAAAGCATTTTCAAAATAAAATGCTGTCAAATGATAAAATGTTTATATTTATATATACATTTGTAATAATGAGCCAGGCATGGTGGTACAAACCTGTGATCCCAGTGACTCAGAAGGCTGAGGCAGGAGGATAGTGGGTTCAAAGCCAGCCTCGGCAACTTAACAAGGCCCTTAAGCAACTCAGTGAGACCCTGTCTCAAAATAAAATATAAAAAAGGACTGGGGATGTGGCTCAGTGGTTTTGTGCCCCTGAGTTTAACCCTGGCATCAATAAACAAATAAGTAAGTAATAAAGAAGTAACAGGTCAAAAAGCTATTGAATAGTCTACAATAAAATAGTTCATAGTCTATAAGCAAACTAGATAAGTAAAATATATGTATGAATAAATCTAATATGCAGAGAACCCTGAACTCTCAATTATCTGGAGCACAGACTAAGCAAAGAGTTTTCATTGTGAGAAGGATAAAATGACAATGAATCAATGAAATGTCTATGTACCAGAAAACCATTATTAGGAATCTAGAATTACCACCATAGTGTGGGAAATCTTCAGTCAAGCATATTTCATCAGTTCAATAGCTGAAATCTAAACCATAACTATAATCTGGCAAAAGAGTTTTAATGATCTGGATAGTCAAAAATATTCAATGATAACAGAGAAAATCTGTGATATGAAAGAAAATAAACAATTTCATTGAATCTGCGTTGAGTTCTTCAAATAGACTAAAATAAAGGAATGCATATAAGAAGTCTTTTCTCTACGCTTTTGAAAATGGCAATGACAATTTGGTTATGCTGGCAATGAAGACAGGAAATGCCAATTTCTGGTTAAATCTGTCCAAAAAGCAAATGCTCATTTGATTCAGAATGAAAAGTAACTGACGAATGTGCAGCTGAGATTCACATCACCAAGATGATGAAAATGACATGGGGTTGGGCAACCTGACCTGGATCTGAGACCTGGGAGATGATGGCACTGTGGATGCTGGTCAGAGGAAGGGTCCAACCCGCCGAGAGCAGATGGCCCAACTGCACAGTTCTCCCCACATTTGCCTACACACTGGGTGTGCTTCCTACTGAGATGATATTAACTTCCTTTTCTACTACGTTCTGGGCTGGCTTTATTTTAACTCTGCACTTGAGTCTACAAGTTCTCAGGTAAATCTCAGTGTTTCTCAAAAGTTGACAATAATATCAATGTCAACAGTTGCTTAATTATAGGCATAATTGGAAATGAGGCAAAAAACTTGCATGCTTGGAATCTTAAACATAATGATTAGATGCAAATATTTAAGGATATCCTCACATAAAATAAAATTATTGACCCGACTTAGGTCTACCAATACAAATAGACCATACTTTTATGGAAATTTCTTTAAATATTTTGCCAATGTTTAATCAATATAAAGTGAATCCTCTTACAAAGGTGATAGATATTATTAGAGGTAAATTGCTACATGAAAAAAGTGCCAAAGCCCAAGTTAATGGTCTTTTATTTTAGACCATATGTAAAAATGAAATTCCACTACAACACAAGGATATGGGCCCTCCTTTGGTGGCAGCAGAACAAATGGCTGTTTGTTCTGCTTATTTTTTAGTGCATTCATATTATGAGAATTAGAAAATCAATGAATTACTACCCCTGGTCATGTCAGACACTGAAAAACAAAGGGGTGCAGAATCCTTGGATTGTGTTGCATTTAATAGGATCTGATTTTAAAACATCTAGTACAGTTTGCCAAATACAAGTTTTTACATTAAAAGGATGATTATAAAGCAGACCTGGACTACAGGGGAGAAAAGGCCTTGCAGACAGCTACAGATTTGAAAAAGAACTTTCTACAAAAGGGAAGAGGTCGATCACCAGGGCTAAAGAGAAGAGAGGAGACGCTGTGTTGGCTCAGTGCAATTCAACCTTCAGACTCTGCTTTGTTCACACTGCATTTCTGTTTGGAAATAGAATCTGGGGAAGTCTGAATATAAACCCACTCCAAGTGAGCCAGGTTTGAGGCCTTTAATTGATGGAGTATGTTCAGTATACATCATGTCTTCAAATGCTAGCTGTGAACACAGGATGATAAAAAAGAAAGTGATTTTAAAGACAGTTAAGGATAAGAAGTAGTTACAAGAATAAAAGATTAACATCTCAGTAATGAGACCATTTAAAAAAATGCAAAGCAAAAGCAATGTCTGCAGCCAGGGATATTAACTCTAGGTCCTTGTTGAGCAAGGACTCAAGTTGGAAGGCTTCTAATTGGCTGTTGGTAAACAACAGGAACAAATCAGCGTTCATACTGGAAATAAGGAGAGAGAATATTAAATGTAACCAAATTCAGAAAAACAATCTCTTTAAAGGTGAACTGAGGGAACTACACTAAAGTTGGAGAATGAGTTAGGTTAACTGGGAAATATCTCGCAGGAAAAATGAAATCTCTCTTCTACAGGAAATGCTATTAAGGTACATAATACAATGACTTTAACTGAAAAATCACAGAAATGCCAAATTAATGTCAATTAAAACATTTATGTATTTTATGCAATCAACAGAAGTGGGGAAAAAAAGAGTAAAACAGTTTTTTTTAAAGACAGCTCCCATTCATAGGAAGACAATAGGAGTATCTAAAAGAACACAACCAGGGGCTTAGTGGACAATTTTGTCTATCCTTTCATGTCAAGTAACTATCCCATGTTTTTGAAAACTGTTATAGTATTTCTATTGTATAAACACACCATAAATAATTCACTGAATTTGATCTGTCTTCATCATAAATTAGCTCAGGGAAGGCAAGATCTGGATGCCAGAGACTTTCTGGAATTCAAGTCCCTTTCTGGCTCTGGTAACTAACTCTTGAAATTCTAGAGAACATGATGAGGAGTTCTAAGATGGGAATGAAACATTGGTTGAGGCCTCCTCGCTAATTTGGAAACTACTTTTGGAATCTGCAATTATTTCTTAAAATAGAGATTTAAAAATCTCTGCATTCAACTAGATTTTAATTTGCCTAGTTTAAATTTGTTTTTAAAATTTCTATAAAAAAACCACAAGGGAATGCTCTAAAAAATCATCAAAAGGGTACATGTGCAAGAAAGCAAAGCTAGTAGGATTAAACTTAAAATTCATAATGGTCTGAGTTTATGAATTGGAATCTCGTCAAAAGTTAGGCTGCTCAATGAGAACAAAGGACAGAGGGCCAGGGTTTTGCTTGTTGTGAACAATACTTCTCTTAGTGTGTTGGTTAGTATCTGTCTCAAGAAGTTCCATTATTTTGAATGAATCAAAACTTAGTGATTAAATGAAAACTATTAATAACTCATATTACCATAAAAGAAATGAAAAGCAGGCAATATCCAACATAAGCCTAGAAAGTCAACCAAAGCCCAACCTAAAAATTTAGTCAAGAAAAATCCCCTTTTCTTCCTTGTAAACATGTCATTTACCAACTCGAAAGAGAGAATTTAAAAAAAATCAAATATATTTACAATATTAACAAAAATTTACTGGTATTGTTCCTTATGCTAATTATTAAGTCATAAATGTACATTAACTATAATAAATTCATATAAACATGCTCATATTTATTGGGTATTTTTACAAAGAATTCTGAGGACTAATATTTTTTCACAGAATTTATCATATGTAGTCCAATTTCCCTAAAATGGACATTGTCTGCAATCAGTTATGTAGGTCTCACTTAAAAAAATAAAATAATTAGACTATGTTATTCAAGGATCATTTCAGAACAGAATTCTACACACTGCCTTGAATTACATGGAATAGCTAGTTGAATGCAGCAGATATAAAATAGAACAGGTTTTATTTCAAGCGTTTGTTCTCTTAAAATCCATAAAATTGAGTTTACACACATTTCAGATGCTGGAAAGTCTGAACTTTTCATGGATCTTATAACTTCTCCATAAATGAGACATCTGTTAAGCTGCCCAGACAAGTACATACACAGTTAAACTAGTCCCTCCAAATGCAGTCATCTCTTTAAAACAGTTTTTTCAAAGACTGTCCAGTTTTTCTAATATTTATGGCTTATGGATCCAAAATCATTTGCTAAATGATTGGAAATAATCATCTATAGCACCCTGGTTTCCAATGAGCTAGCCAAGAACCAAGAACTACTAGAAGACAACTGAGAATTCTATTTACCAAGTACCATTTACAAATAGGAAACACTTTCCCAAAACAAATGTCATTGTTGTTTATGAAAAGAAAAATTTTGAAGTCAATGAAGTAATATACTGCCAAATAAACTGATCATAAATGTAAATAAAAAATAAAGACAAATATTCGCTGAAGGAGAGAATAATAAAAAAAATTTCAATTTATTGGACTAGCAAATCCTAATGGTTCCACCACCTGATACACTTTTAGTCATTCTGTATTTTCTTAATCAACAGATACAAAATGTAATGTGGGCTTGTAAACTGTCAAGCTCTTAAAAAGGGACCCTTGGTTTTGAAAAGGTAGCATACGAAAGACAAGTGCTGCAAACAAGGCATGCTTTTTAAATCCAACCCTGAAACTTCAGTGAGCTCTAAAAGGACATTTGCTGGAGTCGGGGGAGTGTGGAGCACAGCATGAGAAATGCGAACATTCTTGGTAAACTGACATCATCATGACAACTTTGGCAGGGCTCCAAGTGTCTGAAGCAGGACGGAGTCTTGTTTATGAAGCGGGAGAAAGAAACTTGGGCTTTCTGATTTACACCTTGGCAACAAGCAGAGATAGTCAGAAGAAAGGGAACGCTTTTTATGTACAGTAACTGGCAAGTTTCAGCAAAGAAATGAGAAGAAGGAAAGCTATTTGAAAAGTTAAAAACTACACCCCCCTCTTTTTTTCCAGAATGAGTCATTCAGAGTCTCTCTCCTCTCTAAATATATATACACACAGAGACATTAAAAAAGTCTATTTATGAAAGCAATATAACCACTTTACAGTTCTGAAAGTAAGAAATGAAATTATCCATAACTGTACCTTAATAGAATTATTATTATAATATGCCGATTAGGATTTAGAGCTAATATTGGTAGACTCTTACTCCAAATCCTTTAAAAACAGAGTCAGGGTCTTTTAACATATTAAGTATGGATCCAAAGACATTTAAATTAAATAGCATAAGGATGAATAAACATTTCAAATCAAGCTTGTGATATTTTTTCTTCTTCTTTCTTCCCTTTTTTTGTACCAAGGGTTGAACTCAGGGGCACTCTACTACTGAACTACATTCTCAATCCTGTGTATTTTTTCTCTTGAGACAACGTCTTAGCTAAGTTGCTGAGGATGGCCTGGAACTTGGGTCCTCTTGCCTCAGTTTCCCCAGTAGCTGGGATTACAGGCAGGCACCCCCGTGCCTGGCTCAAACTTACAATATTTCTATCTGATACTACTTCACACTAAAGACAACACCCTTCTCTCTAGAAAATGTGAGAGCTGTCTTTAAATGAAGTTTTGAAAGATGGCTTTACATGCCAATGGAACTCCTGCAGGTTGTGGATCACTTTAACGTTCTTACTTGGGTGTCTGCTCACTGTGGATTCAATGAAAAGTTCAAGTTTTCATTCAATGTGAGATAAAAATGTGTACTATAGAAACATCAAAGTTCATATTGTTGAAACAAACCAAGTGATAGCCTTCTAGTTTCAAACTACACCTGAAACTCGAATAGTCAAGTTTTAAAGTTCTACTACACAAATTTTATGGCATATCAGGAATGTAAAGCATGATATTTTAATACAATTTCACTTATTAGAATAATTCCTACCTTCTAATAAATACACTATGTTCTTGAATAGTACAGTTTTAAACCAATAAAAGAGAAAATACTAGCAAAATACATTTTGAAAAGTTGACTCCGAAATTTATCTAGCAATCTGTACCTTAATTTCTCAGTCCTTTGGTTAAACTTCCAGTTCCTATTTTTATGATTCACTGCTTTATTTCTTTGCATCACTTCTTAGGAGTTTAAAAGTAATTAATGATGCTATGCTGAAGGAACTAGGAAGTAATTTCCATTTGATTGCATTAAACTACAAAAGAATACTCGAGGTACCCTATGAAATGCATTTCAGCGCCTTAGTCACAAACTTACAAATCACAATTGTAAATTCACTTTCTGGGCTCTCCAATAGTTTTAAAAGGTTATCTTTAAGATTTATTACTCATTAATCTGACTCAAGTGTATCAGTGGAGAGGGCTTATGTAAAACTACTGATGCAAGCAGAGGAACAACAATGACAGTTCTTGGCCCTCGCTTAACTCAGATATAAATAATACATTTTCCAGGAAGAGCAGCCGACTGTATGTTAAAGGGAGTGCATGATAGAGAACTTCACACAATCCGGCCACGTTCCTGAGTATATACTTCGTATAGTCTAGTACAATCTGGAGAAGTGCAATGATCTTCAACACTTAATGTCCCAGTGCCCTGGTGAGTAAATAATTTAAGTCATATTCTGAAAAATGAAAGTAAGTATCTCTAAAATAACACATCCCCTTACTTATTTACTTAAAATAACATGTACCTGAACTGAAGACATCATTACAGGAAAAGAAAAAACAAACAAAAAACCACAAATTTTGTTTGACATGACTTATACCATACTTTAAAGTCAGACCAGCTACCCTACATTCAATTTCTCAGTACATTCTTTGAAAAGATGGATTAAAATATTAGTTTTCATGCCATAAAAAAAGTCCTGTGAAAAGGAATCTTTTCTTTCACAGAGGTACACAGCTGTTGATACGTAGATTTATGGAATTACATATCTTTTTTTATGGAATACATGTCTTTTTCTGCACAAATTCGTTACATGTAAAATGCCCAAACTTCAATAGAAGAATATAAATTAAAATTATAAACAGCTTTCAGACTTAGAAATTCTCCATGTTCAAGCAAACCAACAAGCCCTCTTTCCCCCATCTCCAAACCCAAACAAAGCCCCTGTGAGCAGCTGCAGGCTACAGCTTCATCAGAAAACAGGCAGCCCTCCACCTACCGAGGAATGGGATTCCAAAAGTTCATGATTAGTTCTTCAAAAATTTAACATTTTCTCAGGGACACAAGATTACAATTGGGGACTAAGTTGCCAGATCAGTGCACAAAACCTGATTTAATACATAAAACTAAGACAGGGCCAGGAGTTCTGCAGAACACTGGGAGAAGGCACCCATGGTCAACCCCAGGTGGGTGCCCTCTTTCTGTGTTGCTGTGAGTGGGAAATCCTGTCCCTCCCCGTGAGTCCACAGTTTTCACAGCCCTTTTCTTTTAAAGATTTATGGTAGGTACAGGATACAGGAAGGGCTAGGGGTGGCCTCTAAGAGGGACATGATTAAGAAGGAGACGGGTAGAGCCAGGGGCTTAGGGATAATCGGAATGGGAACTTGGAGGGAGTGGAGTGGAAAGCGGAGGAGTAAGTGAACAAGGGGCTTGGGGCAGGCTGGTGAGGGCCCACGCAAGCCGGTGTACCTCAGACCTAGAACATGTGTGATTACCAGGAAAGGCAAGAATCTCCAGGGAAGAAGGTTTGGAAGAACAGGGGAGAGAATTCCAGGCCCCTCTGGAGATACAAGGGAATCTCCCTAGCTATGGCCACAGGACAGAGGGTTTCCCAGCAACTTCCTTCTAAAGCTGCTACTAAGATCCAAGTGGTTCAAACTGAAAATGGAAAGGTACTTAAAACTATGAATAAACAAGTCAATTTTTTTTTATTAACGAGACCACCCCACACTAAATCTTTTCACTATAAATTTCTGTACTCCATCTAGATGGCTACAGGTCTGAATTTTTAGAAGAGACAGATGTTAATGTGGAGATAAAGGTTAGTGATTTCCTGTTTAGAATGAGAAACCATAAGTACTATCTTTCATCGTCGACTTTTATTCTTTTCATTTATTTATTTATTTTTGGTACAGGGATAGAATCCAGGGGCCCTTAACCACTGAATCACATCCCCAGTCCATTTCTAAAAGTACTTTATTTAGTGACAGGGTCTTGCTAAGTTGCTGAGGTTGGTTTTGATCCTCCTGCCTCAGCCTCTTGAGCGGCTAGGATTACAGGCATGCGCCACAATGCGTGACTTTAATTGTAATTTGTTACATTAATATTTTTAAAATGTCCCCACAATAAGAAATATATTTTAAAAAAAGTTCTAAACAGGCAATAATAAAACCTGAAACTTTTTTTTCCCAACAATTATCTTTTGAATGGCTTTGTAGGCCACATATTTTCTGTGTGGGAGATAAACAGTGATGTTGCATCAGAGAAGGTCTAAACGCTACTTTTATTTCTTAGTGACAAACTTCCAGTAAGGGCGGTAACTCCTCAACTTCCAGCTGGTCTTAAGATATTACATATGTATGTGCTAGCTGTGTTTTTAGAGTATACCTTTTTTTTTTTAACCTTAGTGCAATTTTAAGTGTTAAAAGGATTTGTTGTACCTTAAGTCATCAAGTAAGTTCAGAAACAATTGAATTTCTTGATTTGATTACAACAGGACCTTCTTGAATGACAGACTTCTACTCCTGAGTTACATCAGATACAAGTACATTGAAAATAACATTGTTTGCCCAAATGTGAATCCCAGAAGGAGAAAAGATTATCAATCATTTCAGCACACTGAAATCACATCACCTTTGGCAAGGAGACTCTAAGGTACTTCATGAAATAATTCTGTGCTGTTCTATGTGTGTGGAATTACTGCAAATGAACCTGGGAACTTTATGATTTAAAATCAAGAGAAGTTTGGGGAAAAAAAGCGGGAGTGAATGGAAGAATAAAAAGGAGAAGGAAGAACTCAAACTCTCGAAGTCAAGAAAACAAAGTTATAACTTTAGAATTATAAAATCTTTTATGAATAACTTGACTATTTAGAAACAAATGATAGCTAATAAAAAATATCTCATTGGTCAGTGTTAACTGATGAATATTAGCAAAGCCAAAGGAACCACAGAAAACACAGGTAAATCATCTTGATAATTTAAACTGACAAATTCATTGGTATTACAAGGTTGCAGTAAAAATGAAAAACTAATTCAGCGCCAGAGTTTGTGCCTTGTCTGCTCCATATTTATGCTTCCCATTTCGTACATGGAAATTCCAAATTAATGGCAGGACACGTTATATAATAACATAAGCAAAGTAAAATCAGGCAAGGATTACGAAAAGGGATTCACGGATTTTAATATACTTCTAAACATTAATAACTTAGTTTGAAAGTATGAAAAATCATGAATATTCATAGAGTAGCCAAGTTTAAGACAACTATATTATGCAGTATGTTTTACTTCAGTGCCATTAAGACAAAGGAGAGAGAGCTATGACTAGAACTGTGGTTCACCTGGGAGAATCCAAACTTAACTCTGAATTACCACTGGAATTACCTCCAAATGAAGTCTTGTTTCTTTTCTATCTATAATACAAACTTTAAAACCTTAATAACACATTGAAGTGAGGAGAGAAATGAGTTATCACCCTCTCTAAACCTCCACAAAAGCAGAAAAGATATTTGGATCATCCAGACTGGGCTCGAGGAGACCTCGGAGAGGGCAGAGTTCAATTCCCTCAACTGATTGGCTTACTTGACCCTGAGAGGTTAAATGATGTGCCTGAGGTCACAAAGCACAGCCGCATTCAGGGGTCTACTCCTTTGACCTCCCTCCAGTATTTTACTCTTCACTGTGTTTAATGAATGTTTTGTGAGAAATCAGAAAATTAAATGAAATTAGAAAGCAAAATAAGTGAAAAGGGAGTGATAGAAGCAGCTACTGCATTTGCCTGGTGATCAAATTAATATACAGATTACTGAGTCAAGAGACTCTGTTCCAGAAAATTCCACAAACAGAATGAACTTTATAGACTATTAAAAGAATAACAAGTGGGAATGCCAGAAGGAAGAAAAAATTATAGAAGAAAGTTTTATGACCATTATCAATATTAAAGAGCTCAGGGCTTGAGTTGTGGCTCAGTGGTAGAGTGCTTGCCTAGCATGTGTGAGGCTCTGGGTTCGATCCTCAGCACCACACATAAATAAATGAATAAATAAATGTCCATTGACAACTAAAAAAATTTTTTTTTAAATTAAAGGGTTCATGTCTACCTATGGTAGTCTTTTTGCAAAACAATCTAGTGATTACATGATTTTTATATACCTATAACCAACTTCCTTTCAAACCTTTGAAAGTAAGAAGTCTACGGTGAAGAACATAATAACGCCTACAACTCTATTTTTCAGTAAAAAGTAAAATTTTCTTTTTTGACAAGGTTTTCATCTTTGGAAAATAAATTTTATTTGGATCTCTGCTAATTATTCATGAATTTATAAAATCAAGGACAGAGGAAAGTGATCAAATTGCTAGTTTTACATGTATGTTTCAGAGCTTTATGCTCAATGTTTAAGTTACTAACAATAAAGGGAAAACAGAAAAAAATCAACATACATATATACATAATAGAAATTCATTTCTTTTCCTTTTTTAATTTTTATTTATTTATTTTTTTGGCAGTGTTGGGGATTAAACCCAGCACCTTGTGCATACTGGCATTGAACTACATGTCTGGATCCTTATTTCATTTTTATCTTTTAAAATAATAACAATAAAAATTACTGACTTTCTTTTGCCATTTATAAATGATAGGGAAACTAAGGCCTTTTTTCTTTTTCCTCTAGTACCTGGATACCTGCAAATTTGATTTAACAAAATTAAGTGCTAACAAATGAAAAGTGAAAAATAATGTTTAAAAAAAAAAAGGGAAGTTGGGCACCACAGTGCATGCCTATAATCCTACCAAATCAGGAGGTGGTGGCAGGAGGCTCGCAAGTTTGAGAGCAGCCTCAGCAACTCAGCAAGACACTGTCTCAAAAAAAAAAACAGAAAATGGCTGGGAATGGTAAAGTTCAGTAATAAGGTGCTCCTCAGTTCAATCCCCAGTACCACCACAAAAAAGGGGTGGGGGGGCAGATTTTTAAATAAATACAAATATTCTAAAGCTTACAAGTCTACTGAATGGAATATTATTTAGGTCAACACAATCACTGAAAAATAAAGAACACTCAGTACAGTAGAACAGGAAAATTCCATACACACTTATTAGAGAAGGCTTATTTTAGAAAATTAATATATCTACAAGTGCTCTTTGTTGCCATGAGCAACATTCTTACAACCACAGTCTGCTGCTGAATCAGGTCATGATCACCTTCTCAACAGACCTTGTCATTCCAGAGAAGCAGTTTTTCTTTTCATTCAGATTTCTAAGGAAACGGCTTTCATCCTGGACAACTAAACATCTGGCTTCTCGGTTTGTTTTAAGGAGCAAAATGGGAAAAGAATGAATCACCATGAAGCAGGTCAGGTTAGCAATGTTTTCCTAATTTAAAAAAAGTTAGTTTCAAAAACTTTTCTCAAGAAAGTGAATAATCCAAAACGCACTGATAATTATATATCAGGGATTTTCACATAATGATCATTCCCACTAATCTTCCAAGTTTGCTTTCTAAACTCTTACATAAAAGCTGTTAAATCTTATAATCCCACAAAATAAAAATACCCAGGAGGAAAAGGAGTGAATCTATTCAAATTTTACTGCTATGCTTTTTGAAAAGTTTTTCTATTACAAGATAATTAAATAAACATAATTTTTGATTCCTCTCTTTAATTTTTGTAATGAATTCTTTTATCTTTTTCCTATTTAATGACGATAGTTTATTATTCTGTGCTCCTCTGTCCACTCTTTGAAGTCCTCAAATACTGTTTAAAGTCTTCAAATACATAATTACAACAATTTCTACTACTCCCACCAGGACCATCTACTGAGAATGTGCTGCATCTAAAATACCGCCCAAGGCATTATATGTGCCTTAATCTCCCTATGGCACATGGGATTATCATGCCAATTTGCAAGTAAGAAAGCTGAGATTCCCTGGACTGAAGTCATTTGCTTCAGGTCACACAATAAGCAATGAACAGAACCAGGATTTGGACCCATGCCGATCTGATTTAGTCAAAATCTTCAGTAAAACGTGAAAATAACCTTCTATGGGAATAGTCATTATGAAGATATTTGAATATCCAAGATTTGTTAAATCAGACCCCAACCATCAATGGGTTCTCTCTCTCTCCTCTCTCTCTCTCTCTCTGTGTGTGTGTGTGTGTGTTGCTGGGGATCAAACCCAGGACTTCGCACATGCTAGCCAAGCACTCTACCACTGAATTATATCCCTAACCCCATGTAATTTTGAAAGGAAAATCTTTAATAGAGTTTTTGGTCCTAACTTCTCTGCCCTTCACTGCCTTTGAAGCAGAATCCCACATGACAACACTCCTGTTCTGAGAGGGACACTGAGCCTCTTCTGATTCCTTTCATGCAGGCCCTGCTGTTGCTTCCTGTCCTTCTGTCACACACTTGGTTCCTGGTGCTTGCAATTCTCTTTCTCCTTACAAATCATTCAGGATTCAACTTATAAGTCATTTCCTCAAAGAGATTTGTGCTGAACTCAACCTAAATTAGCTTTTCCATTTAAACCCCAGGACACCTTGAACTTTTCACTTACAGCCTTTATCTCGATGTGCAACTATGTAACTGTATCCCTCCCTCCCTGGACTGTGAGCCAGAAGACAGAGGCAGACATGTTATCTCGCTCCACCCTCTATTCCTGGGTCTAGCCAGTGCTGGGCATGTGACCTGACTGGGTATCAAGAAAAGCCATTACAGACAGTGCAGCAGGGGTTGGGTTGTTTCATCAGTTTTACCTAGTGCTTTACGGCATGCCACAATTAATATTACCTGCATGGAAGCTTTCATCCTTTGCAAAATGACTTTATCCAAAATATAGAAAAGAAAAAATGTTTCACCTACTTCTTTACACTAAACATAGTCATCTCTGGGGTGCTGCAATCTTCAATAATTTTAATGAATAAAAAGGACATGGCTATAGTTGATACAGGAAATACAGCAGAACACTTAAATGAGCAGTGTCTTTCAAATACATCATTCTGGGGAGCAACGTAATTTTTGTGATTGTATTACTGCTCTAAAAAATTTTAAGGTTCCTCTTTGGCAACTGACTTTTAAATCAACTTACTGATCAAACCAGAAAACTTGCCTGCTCTGCCTTGATGGTGACAAGTCTTTATCTCTCAGTTGGCACTCCCTGTCCTCTCCCTACTCCCCAAGTGACACACTCAGCAGAACCCCCACCACTGAGCTTGAATGACACACCACCCCTATGCAGAGGCCTAAGCCACTCTGGCCTGGGTATGTGGAGATCTGCAGCAGAAAGGCCACAGGCTCATTCTGCCAGTGCAGGAAGGGGACAGTAGAGGTCCCTGAGTAGCACACAGAGATCCTAACCTTCCCTGTGCAGTCTACCATGAGGTTACCAGCCAAGAAAGAACTGCCTGAAGGGGACACTGCTCAGAACGAGAACTGCTCAGAACGAGAAGTCAAGCGAACCCTGGGTAGTCAGAAGGCCAGATTTTAGTCCTTGTGTCCTCATTGCTGGTTGCAGGGAGGGGTCCAGTCCCTTCACTGCTGAGGGTCACCATGAGGAAGCCAATCTGGATGACAGTCTGAGCTTCCTCCTTCCCCTAAAAGGGTGAGCAAGCTTAGTTTTCCATGTACTGATATTCTTTTCCTGTGAAAACCATTTCATGAAGCACATAGTTCAGAATTTAAAATAATCATTTCAAACGCCAATTACCCTCCTAAAAAGGACACAGAAGTAACCAATGAAAGATTCAGAACAACTTTCTAAGGTATCCATGCAACGTATGACTTCCGGATTCCTTTGAGAGAAAATGTCAGTTTATTCCAGTCTTTGTCAATATGTGACAAAACAACAAACCACTACAAGGTCATGGTCAAAGGAAGGAGTAGTAACCTCACTCAGGCCAAATCCCAAACAATGTATCCATCAGAAGCAGACCTGACTACATAATTTGTAGGGCTCACAGCAAAATGAACATGTAGGGCCCCTTGTTTCTAACTTAAGAATTTCAGAACTGCAATAGCAGAGCATTAAACCAAGTGCAGGGCTCTGGTATACAGAGAATGTACCGTCACCAAGCCAAACCTGAGTAGAAGTCGTCCGTTACCCTCAAACTGCCCAATCACACAGTTTACATTCCTCATACTGTGACATTTTTATGTTATGTCAAAACTGGATGTGGCAAGCTTTGTTACCCTCTGCTACTATAACAAATACTTGAGCTCATCAGTATATAAAGAGAAAAGGTTTATTTTGGCTCAGTTTTGGAGGTTTCTGTCCATGATTGATTGGCCCTGTTTCTCATCATGGCAGGAGTGCATGGTGTAGCGAAGCTGTTTAACTTGTGGTCAGAATCGCACAGTCCCCTTAAAGGGGACTCCCCAGTGACCTAAATACCTCCCCCACTCCCAACGACCTAAATACCTCCCGCTAGGCCCTGACTCTTAATCACCATCTCCCAAAAGCACTGCCTTAGGAACCAAGTATTTTTGAGAGGCACTTAAGATTCAAACTACAGCAATACTAAAACTTATAATTAATAAAAGAAAACCTCCCAAACTGGCTCCTGCTCCCTAGAAGTATGTATTTTTAACTCTTTGCACAGTCTGTTACCTGTCTTTATACTCCTGAATATGAATGACTTGTATGTAACATTCATTGATTTCCTATTATGTGGGAGGCTTGTGATGTACCTTCACTCCCACCCCACATTCACCTTCCTCGATGCCCCTGCTCTGGTTCTAGGATAGTCTGGGAATTACAATCAATATTCAGTGTTTATACCATATAGCTAGTGGAGCCAAGTGGGTTTTATATCCTTTCCTTTGCCATAAGTAAGTAATTGCCTTACTTTTACAACTGCTTTGTTTTTTAAGTTAACTATCACTAATTCTTGCTTATCCAAAACACAAAAACCCTACCAATATGGTGAAACACATCCTGCAACCTATCAGTTTCCTCTTTCCTTTAAAAAAAAAAAAATCACCTTTATTCATTTCTTTCTTAGAACGCCTATTACTCAAATGTTGAACCTTGAAGACACTTTTCCCCCCCCTTTTTCCAATTGTTTCTTTCCTTTCTGCCTCTCCTTTTGAAAATTTTACTTTCTGGGAAAGTTTCTCATCTTTAGCTAGATAATCATTACACTGAATTTATTTATTTCTGCAATATTTTTAGTTTCCAAAGGAAGAGCTTGCATATTCTGACTGCTTCTTTTAAAAAACTCATTAGTATAAAATAATATCAATATATATTAATTAAAAATAACTAGCAAATATTCTCTGTTCCCTGATCCCACACAAGCAATTAAGGAACTTTTCTTCTGATTCCTGGGTGGCATTTTTTTCCAGGAGTGATTTACTCCCGAGAGTCACCATGCAGACATTCCACACAGGCCTCATGCTTGGTTGCTGATCCTCATTTAGGAGGAAAGTGGGAAGTTTGGAGGCATGAAAGTGGCTTGTTGAGTGGCTAATTTCACTGCAGGGTGATCAGAAGAGAGCCTGTTTCATTGAAGGTCCCCAAATGTGTCTATAGATTCTTTCTTGGGGGGTCATTTTTTCAGGGAAGAATCCTCCCATCTGCAAGACCTAAGTGCAGCCAGTAAACATGCAAAAGCCTAGTGTGGGAGGGCCTTGGAGTTACCTTGGGGATTTTGACTTCATCAAACCTATTTTTAGTACTGGCATCTTGTTCCCACCGTAGCCCTATTCTGCTGAAAATCTGACAGATTACGGATGAAATTTCTAGAATTTATTCCAGAGATCTCCGAATATCATTCCTGTTCTGTCATCTCCCCTCCACTTCTATTTGTTTTTAAGGGTCTTTATAACATTTGCTCCTCACTTCATTTTCCTGGGTTTTAGAAGGGGACAAATAATAAATATCTGTGCTTATGCTGCATGTTTTATTTTTATTTTTTGCAGTACTGGGGACTGAACCCAGAGGCACTCTTATCACTGACCTATATCCCCAGATCTTTTTTTTTTTTTTGAGACAGGGTCTGACTTAGTTGCTGAGGCTGGTTTCAAACTCACCATCCTCGTGCCTCAGCCTCCTAAACCGATGGGATTACAGGCACATGCCACCATGCCTAGCTCATGCTGCACATTTAATCAGAGTTTTCCTTTTGCATCAGGTGGTTCACAGAAATACTATTAATTATGGTAGCATTTCCAGTTAGGTGAAAATATTCTCTTATTTGATATTCTTTTAAAAATACTAAAATTCTCACACATTGCCAACTTTTGAATTTTACCTAATCTTTAGATTTAGCCATGCGATTATATGAAAACAAAGCCCAGTCTTCTTTCCTCCCTGCTGTCCCTACCATTGCTGTCATGGCTCCATACAGGAACACATTTATATGGAAACCATCTATTTCAGGGATCACCTACAGATAACCCTGAAACCCAGACTGGCTCTTTCACCTCTCCATTCCATCAAACTTTTACCTAGCCAACCTCTTCATCCAGTTCTTCTTGTCATGAGCCTGAGAACTCAGGCTGTTTTCAAGATTAGAGCCAGTCAAGTAGATCTGTTGCAAAATAATTTTAATAATAGATAAAATTCGTAATATTCAAAACAAAATAAAATTATTTGTGGATATTTGGTTTGCCTCAATAAAATCAAGAAGAAAAAATTAACTATAATACAATTTTTGAACCACGGGACTTTATTAACTTTAATAGTATGATTAACCACAAATTCATTTGGTACCTAAGCAAACTCTCTTCCAGTTTTGATATCAGAAAGTTAGATTGAAATTCTGACATTCCCTCTTCCCTCTGAAAAGCTAACAGGAAATGGAATTAAGACATTCCAGGAGAGATTTTTACATTGGTACTTCATAATTTCCCAATATCCTGAATAAACCATTTACTTTAGGAAAAAAAAAAACTGTAAACTGTTTCTATTTCCTAGTAAAGTTTATAAAAGGCACTATGTTTATCTCATATGACATCAACATCAAGAGGTTAAATTAATAGAAAGTGGAATGGAATGGAGTCTCCTTCCCTTCAACATATTCATCTGATTCTTTTTAAAAGACATATGTGCCATTAAAAAGTTGAATACAATATATATCTTTATGTCTGTGTATATGTTTAAGTGTAATCTACATGAAGTGCTTAAAAAATGACTCTTTTTCAGGCAGTGATACAAATATAAGCTTATAAACCATTCCTGTGACCTTCCAATGCTACTAGAAACTGTCACAATTGGTATGGCAAAAGGGCAGATGACAGAAGAAACCCTCATAGGATTTGGATCATATAGCAATGACTATCAGTATTTCCCATTACACATGTTCTAGCTAAGAATTCTGAATTCAGGATAGTCTTTCATTCCCTCTTCTCTCTATCAGTCTTCACTTTCCATTCCCATACATTTATCCTATGGGTATCCAATGATGTATATATCTAGAACAAATTGTCTTCTAGCATAAGTCTTTTTCGTATCTCTGGAAACACCTTTTAAACAAATTTAGTGGTCATTAATCTCCTACTATATTTCTAAATTAAAATGTATTTTAAATTACAATATTTTTAAAAATCTTACTTTCCTTCAATTATTAAATATTTGTAGCTATCAATAAGAATCAACAGGAATATGTGATTTTCTCAGTCTTGCATGTATACAGTTTGAAAGGCAAATTACAGAAAAAAGGGAAGTTATCTAGAGACATGAAAAACCTCAATTATGAAAGAGACATTTATATGAGTTTAAACAAATGACTAAGCTAGTGTTTACGGAGATATAATCCTTGACGTTGTGAAAGACATCAGAGATAACCTAACCTTTTATTTATACTTTAATCTGCCCCTCCAGTTTCAGTTTCAAAAGAGCAAAATTCACAATATTTTAACTATCAAAACAAGAGTGGATATTAATGTGGGAAAAAAAGATGTTTGTCAGCCATGTTTGCATTTTTAAAACAGTAATATCTCACTAATTATATACCTACTCATTTCTAAAACTAAATTTGTATCTATAGTAAATTGGTTTATACTGACTAGTTAAGATTCCTCTTCTAAGGAATCCTTTGGGCATAATAATTTAATTGATATACTTTCATGTCTGTATTCATTTATCAAGTTTTCTTATATTGGTGTAAAATGGAATTGCAGTTTGTAAGTATTCAGTTTTGTCAATGAGTTATATGAGATGATTAGTTCTGAGCCCAAGATGATTGATCTGTTTTAAGAAATGCAGAAATATTCCTGAAAAAAACCGAATATACCACAATTTCCCTAGTGATCATTACAAAAGTATACCTATGTTTATTACAGGATAAAAATAGTTTTCTGTCTCAAGGCAAAAAAAAAAAAAAAATCTTACTTAAAAAATGGTCCACTTTTAAAACATCAATTATTTTAAGAAAATAAAAACTAACTGCCTAGGCTTTACCTGTAATCTATGGCTCCATTCTCTGCAAAGGTAGATATTACATTATGGATATTAACTTGCTACTGTTTCTTTATAAAATGAATATGGTGTCATAATTGTATACAACTGTACAATTAACCATACAATTAGAGTTAAAATATTAATGATCATCTAAAATTATTTATAGTAAGAAAAATGAATCATTTCCCTGATCTAATAATATTTTCTACTCCTGGTAAAGGATTCCTTTTGAGTTAGGCACTGATGGCCTAACTCTGCCTTCATCCCTAATAAATGAGGTTTTTGTAAAGAATGTGAAAATTTTGCAAATTTTTAAATCCAAACAACGGAAAAGGTTTAATGAGTTAACTTAATCTCATTTCCTCCATTCTGGGGCGCTCCAAAATATTCTGAACTTTCAAAAAAGACAAAGCCTTAAAGCTTGTGGACTCCTGGCCATCTATGATGCTGAAAGGGTCATTTTGAAGAGGACTGAGGTAATCTTCTGGAACTTTCTGAAACACCACAGGAGAAGCCCTTGGCAGATCTAAGGCATTAAGATTTATTCTGATCGAGATTATCTTTCTAGTATCAGTAAAAGAATAATTTTAATATCTGACTTCCATGAGTACTTTTCCCCCAATTCCCAAAACACACAGAGCATGCAACACAAACAGCATGATAGAAAAAAAAAAAAATCAAAGATACATTTTAAACTATATTTATTGATTTTTTTCAAAGTCTGATGTGCTGCTGTTAACATTTTACCTTTTGTGAATAAAATCTGGTAAGCTACATTCACAAAGTTTTCTAAACTAGCTTGTAGCACTGATGAACAGAAAAATACATTGTAAACATGCTAACCGCAGTAGAAAAATGCAAAAAAAAAAAAAAAAAGTACACAAAAGTACACAAGATGAAAAGGATCAGAATCAAGTTATTAAATAAGAGAATGCAAGTAGGTACCACATGACAGGCACATAAGAGTACACAAAGAGTCACATCCTTTACATCTCTTTAAGACTTTTCAATGTACTGTTTCAAAAATAAACTGAGGAAGAAACTGATCTCCAAAGTGTTCACTTCATGAAATCTCAGAGTAGCAAATGGCAAAGCAAGATTCAAACCCAAGACTGCTTACAGCCTTTGACCTTCAATATCGACAAAGGAACTTTATAAAAATGGCCCAGGGCCGGGCATGGTGCCGCATGCCTGTAATCCCAGCAGCTCGGGAGGCCGAGGCAGAAAGATCTCAGAGTTCAAAGACAGCCTTAGCAACATCAAGGCACTAAGCAACTCAGTGAGACCCTGTCTCTAAATAAAATACAAAATAGGGCTGGGGATTTGGCTCAGTGCAAGAGCCCCTGAGTTCAATCTCACCTCAAAATACAAAAACAAAAACAGAAACAAAAATGGGTCCAGGTAGTAAGATGGGGTTGTCTTCACTCCCAGTTTTCAGAAAGAACTTTGGTTCAGAATAATCTAAACTATAACCAAGATCTTTATATATACAGAATTAATTTTATTCTTACTAAGAAATGGTATAAGTATCATTCCAATGGTCTTTTACACTGATATTCTGTTATGGCAATGATACTTTTTTTTATTCAACAGAAAAAAAGCATTAGTCATTCACATCATGAAATATTCGTCATTCCGCACCAGTGGTCACTAAAGCAACAGAAACCATCTTGATTTTAAATATTCTGTTTACTATATAAATACATCATGGAGATTTCCTGTAAATACATTACTTAAAGGCCAAAACAGTTCAAATGAAGTAGTAGAAATATATGGACACCATAGGTAAATGCCCTCTTATTCCATAATGGGGAAATGGAAGTAGAAAAGAGGGCTGCCCCAAACTCCAAGAGTGGTGACAAGGTACTTCCTGACCTGCTTCTTCTCCACTGGCTTGCCTACCCCACCCATGTGTCAATTCAGGGTTTTTTTCCCTGCTGCACACTCCAACTTCTGGCTGTCTACTGCCTCTGCCCCCAGCACCTCATCAAAAGGCACTCTCAATTTTAATCCTAACTTCCCTGGGCTTGTGGTGGAAGGAGAGCAACACTGTCTAGAGAATGCACGAGAAGTGTGGGCTGTCTTTTGTTTGTTTGTTTTTTCCATTATGAGTTGAACCTCTGAAAGTGTTGCATCTGACAAGCGAAAAGTTAAAGGAGGAATTGCACTGTTGGGAGGATTTATGGGGGTGGAGGATTTCCAGACTCCTTTTAAATACTCCTCCTCAGATGTTGCTTGATGAGTTTAGTAAACCATAAAGTGTGCTCCTGATCTGACTCTGGTTTAACAATGCAGCTCTATCTCTCCATTTTCTCTCTTCAAGCAGCTGGTGCCGGCAGCTTCAGATGTATTATTTTTATTTCATTGAGACACACGTACTGTCACTTGTCTCTGTCCATGACACTTCTCTCCTCTCCCATCCACCTTGTCTCCCCAACCTACAGCAGGAACATCCATCCCCTAGAGGTTCCTCAGCTCTACCTAGTCTAGTTAGGAGCTCTTCCCAAACAGTCCTGTTAGACCTTGTCCTTCCCTCTTTGCTTATTATCTTACATCGTAATAGTCAGCAGGCTTCTTCCAGGTAGGCTTATGATTTCTGTGGTCCAATGACATCAAAAAATATGTGCCATGTGAATGATTTCATTTTAGAACTACCCTGGAAGAAGACAATTAAGAGAATTTAAAGTATACTACATGTTTATAGATTTATAGGAAGGGAACCTACATATAACAGAGAAACTTTCTTATTTACTGAGATCCATCCATTCAAAAAACTAAAGGGCTAAAAAAGCTGTGATTTTTAGCCATTTTCCTCACTCACTTATACCAGAAAGTTTAACTACCAGACCATAAAATGAGATAAACTTTGAGTAAAAGCATTTAACTAAGAGTTAGCACTAGAGTCAATTCACAGTTATGCAATATAGGAGTGACTTGAAATTATGTTTTGTTTCCGGCTAGCTGGGAGGTCTACATACCAAAACTGGGTTGGCAGCTCTTAGTTGCTGAGAAAGTCATACAAATATTCTGGAAAAACCAGTGCATGGAATTTAGGTTCTCAGTAACGCAGCTTTTGCTGTCAACAGGTAAAATATAAGGTTGAGAAAGCATCATTTTAATAAGGTCACACACTTCACAATGAAGTTCCTTTGTATAAAAAAAATACTGGAAATACTAACAATTCTTTTTATCTTTATCTTTTTTTAAATGAGAAAGAGTTATTGATGCATAGGCAAGGGCAAACTGTGAATTTTAAAAAACCCTAATCTCCCCTAAACCCTTCCCTAATCCCACAGTCATCTTAGCAGTGTTAATAGCCTTTAATTCTTAATCTTACATTTCTGATTTTCAAATTGATTGGTGTCAAACAAAAACCCACATGAAATAAACTAGGAAATTTTACCTTGTTTTAAAATACATCTATGTCAATCCTTTCATTTTCTGCAAAGCTCAAGAAAAATAGTCTCTTTATAAAACCACTAAATGAACCACTAAAAAAAAAAAAAAAAAAAAAACCTGATGAACCACTGTTTTCAAGCATTTTTTTTTTTTTTAAATACCATTTAACAAAGAGTAACAGTGTTTAAGGTTTATATCAGATACTGATTTTGTTTCTCTGTTTGGTACTGGGAATTGAACCCAGAGGTGTTCTACCAATGAACCATATTCTTAGTCCTTTTTATTTATTGATTTTGTTTTGAGACAGGGTTTCACTAAGTTGCTTAGAACCTTGCTAAATTGCCCAAGTTGGCCTGGAACTTGCAATCCTCCTGCATTGCTGAGATTACAGGTGTGCACCACCAAGCTTAGCACAGATACTGATGTCTGACTGGTAGAAGAATACTGCTGCGTAGATTACGTACGTCCAGGTAAAACAGATAATGAGGATAGAGTGCTCTTCCTTATGACAAACTCAGAGGCAATAAATTTGTTAAGACCAAGATTATACTTTAAGCCTAAAATTCAAACTAAGCCTTTTTATTCTCCTAAAATATTTAGTTTTATAACATCTAGGGATAGCAAAATTCCATTGATTTATAAAAGATACATTCCTTTGAGAAGTTTCTCAAACTTTTATCACTGATTTTGAATTTACCTCCCTTACCGAACAATGAACAATCTCTCAATAAGTTCCTCATGGCCAAAGTCCAAACTTTTTATGTATTGTTTATTAATTTAGTTTTGCTTCGTTCATTGAGCATTTCCAAACGGAGCACTCATATAAGCTATAGGGATATAAGAGTGATGAACAAGGCCCACTCCTGATTCTGAGCAAGCCAAGGAGACACATACTCAATGCAATTTCCACACAAAGGGAAAGGCTGCACGGAAATAAGAAGAGCAAGCCAAACACGTTCACAGGAGGATGACTAACTGCCTGGGGAGATGACATGGGAAGTGACATTTAATCTGGGGCTCAAGAATGAGTTGGTAGGGAGAAGGGCATTCCTGGTAGAAGAGGCAGAGGCAATGAAAACTATGAAATGGCAGAGCGTAGTGTGGCACCCGTAATCCCAGAGACTGGCAAGGCTCAAGTGGGAGAATCCTAAATTCAAGGCCAGCCTTACCATTTAGCAAGGCTATAAGCAACTTAGTGAGACCATATCTCAAATTTTCAAACAGGGTGGCTGGGGATGCTCAGGGGTAATGCTCCTGGGTTCAATACTCAGTACCAAAAAAAGAAAACAAAACAAGAATCTATGAAATGTTGGAGATGTTCACTCTTCAACTAAAATCCTACTCCAGGCAAACCCATCTAGCTACTCACTTTTCTTTAAATACATCAAACATATTCCCATCCTTGCTTACCCTTTCCTTCTATGGCTCCTTCTCTTTTGCCTGCTGAAATTCCAACCATCTTTCCAGGATCAGCACAAGCCAGGCCCTGGCAACAATGGTTCACCCCACCTCTTCCAAACCAACTACCATGGTTCTCATCAGTACTCCTCAATAGAGTCAGGGTACTTTGACTCTGTGGGAACTTGTATTTAAGCCTATGTTTCTATTCTAGAGGGTAGGGTCATATCCTGTTGTCCTCATCCTCTTAAGACCAGTGCCTGGTCTTATATTGTGAAAAACTGCTTAATAAATGTCTGCTCCAATGAGGAACCACTGATCAAAACTGAGCTGTACTATTGCCAGACTTTATTGAACTTCTGGGTACCTGTGGATCTTCACATCCATTAGCAACGTGTCAGGGCTCTCAAGTAATCTTCACAGATTATCAAGCCAAATCCTGCACAAGAACTCAAACAGAGGTCTCCATGTTTCAATACATGATCAGTTGGTAAAATACCATTCTCTTCTGCTCTGAACCACTGCTTCCACCACCTTATTTATCACAAGATGGCAGGCAGTCTTGTCTTTTACATGTTAAAGTCATGAAGTATCCTATGGAAATGGATCTATAAAGGCCCTTCATCACAGAGCCTTGGCTCCTTTTCTAGCTCTTCTTGGTCATTATTCTTTATTTTGTCTCATACTCTTTCTCTTCTCTCTTCCTCACACACAAACATTACGAATGTGGCTTTTCAATGGCCTCTATTTTGATTGGAAATTGGCAAAACTTAGTTCCCTGGTACTAATAACAGCAGCAAAGTTAAACAAACAAAAAATAATGCCTGGCACATTAACTAAAGCTAATTAAGAAGAAATCTGCTTTGTGAATTCAATACAAAATGTAGTAATTGTCCTTTCAGAAAGGACAGTTGGTCCGCACTGGATCTGAACAGGATACCTATGCCATTGTTCCTAGGGAAGAAGCATCAGAACAGGTAAAGCATTTCAATGTCACCTCCCTTATATTGCCTTCCCCATCAATAAGCTCTACACACGACCATATTCTGGCACAACTGCAGGTTGACAGACAACCTGAGAGTGAGAGAAAGGAAAAGATAAATCCAAATTCACATTTCAGGGCCCAGGTGCTTCCTCAGAAGATGTAGAACTACGTCTCCCCCATATTTTTAGTTGATGCACTAGAGTTGTACACGATGGCAGGATTTGTTGCTATATATCCACATATGCACACAATATAATAATATCATTTGGTCAGTACTGTTCCCCACTATTTCCCCTCCTCTCTGCCCCTTGGTGGAACTACTTTCAACATGAACCTAGTCAATAATCCAAATTACTTTGTGTCTGCATATATTAAATAATTTTGTCTGTGAGTAAAGATAGTTACAAATTGATTAGTTTACCAATTTGAAATTCTTTTGTAACAGAGAGAAATTTTGTTGGTAATGCCATTTGTTATAGGTTAAAAATTTTTTAATAGATAGGCTTTATCTATAAATTAAAAATACATGAAAGCATACAAAAAAAGAGTGAACTCAAGCTTCAGAGTCTTTTAAAATAGAGAATAATTTTATAGCTGGTAATAAACACTACTTTTGTTTAAATCATCAATTTCTTTTGGGTAGCAGGAAGGTCAGATATCATTTAAAATAAATTTACTTAATTTCTTCCTATTTAAATCCTCATGACAGGGTATCCTGTCCTTTGTCCTCCAACTGCATGCATGTCATTTATCCAAGTGTCTGCTTGTCCTTCTAACTTCATGCATGTCATTTATCCTCCAAGTGCATGCAAATCCTTTATCCTCCAACTGCATGCATGTCCTTTATCCTACTTGCATATATGTCCTTTATTCTCCAACTGCATGTATGTCCTTTATCCTAATTGTATACATATCCCTTATCCTCCAACAGCATGCATGTTCTTTATCCTCTAACTGCATGTGTGTCCCTTATCCTCAAAGTGCATTCATGTTCTTTATCCTTATTGCATACACTGCATACATGTCCTTAATCCTAATTGCATATATGTCCTTTATTCTCCAACTGCATGCATGTCCTTTATCTTCTAATTGCATATACATCCGTTATCTTCTTCAACTGTTCAGTTTGGGGACGAATAAAATTACTCTTTCCTTTGACGTACAAGCTTCAATAAGCACTATCAGATAGTACCTGAGACAAGATTCTATTTAAACAGGCGGTAGATGAAGAAAATTTTAAATGTTCCTAATTGGTAGTTTATACACTACTTCATGGCAATTTTAAAGTAAAGGTAGCTACATCATTTATATCAACATGCTTATGAAAGTGTAGGATGAATTTTCACCACAGGCATAGTTCCCAACATTTACATTCAAATTTTCTAAAATTACTTAAGCCAATGTTCCTTAATTTACAAACTATTTTCTTTGATTCCCAAATTCCCCACATTTCCTATGTAGCTAAAATATGAAATGAAATAAATACCATGTGGTATGTAAGACAAGGCAAGTTTAAATGTTGAATATGCCCCTTCATACTGCTTGAGCACAATGCTTGTCACCTTCACTGCTTCAACTGGCAATCAAGGTAACACTAACAATAAGATGATGTTTAAACTACATCCTGTTTATAATATTTTTATAACCTATGCCTATCAGCAACTTGAACTACATAAACATATCACTGATCCAAAAGTTTATTGTCTTATTACATGCCAGATCCTCTGATAGGTGCTAAGACACAAAGGGAGATCTGTACCTGTCCTCAAAGGGTTCAGAATCCACTGGGAAAAAGAGGCAATTATTAATGAGACTACGTAAACTCAGGGACAAAAGTACAGGAATGCAAAGGAAGCATCAGAAGAGACTTTGCTGAGGGTAGACAACCAAGCCACGCCAGGTGCAGTGGGCGGCAGGTCCAAGTTCGGTCGTGGGGAGGACTGCACTGAGCGAGCATTGCGGACGGGTGCAGGCGAGACCCAGATGGGGAGTGTGCTGCTGGGTCGTATGGAGGAATCCTGGACTTTGTGTTGGCCTGGGGAATCCACGAAAGGACTTAAAGTGAAGATGTGAGGCAGGCAGATTTTAAATACTGTGTTTTAAAAACTGGGGACCTCTATGGCAGTTCTGTGGGTAGCAAAATGTAGGGAAGCAAAGCTAGAGGTAGTTAAAAGATGGCTGTAAGTGAAAGATGAAGCGAGTCTGAATTAGGGCAGTAGAAACATGTTTTTTTAAAAGGCACATCTGATATGCAGAGATGATAGAATCATTGGGACTTTTCATCACAGGATGTGGGGGATGAAGTCGTGGGAAGACTCCCAGATCTCTGTCTTGGGTGATGATGCCACCAAACAGGATACAGGAAGAAGAGCCAGGGTATGTGTTTTGCCCGGGTTTGGGGGGCGGGGGCAGAAAGTGTGGAGGGAGCTGGGCTGAGCTGAGCTGTTGGACATTTCTGCAGACATATCCCAGGGAGGGAGAGGAGTGGACCAGGGATGGCACTCTGTGTGACACTGAGCCCCAGTGTCACAGTGTGAAACCAATAATGAGAGCTTGGAGGGGACAAAAGGTAATGTCAAGGAGAAATCGTGAACAAATCTCAAGCAAGATAAGGACTGGAAAGGGCCACTCCATGTAGACAGTAGAATGAACTAAGAACTTCAGGGAAGTTTCAGTCACATTACGAGAACAAACACTGGACTCCTAAGAATTACTAAGTAAATGAGGGGTAAGGAATGGAGATGTTTGGTTGAGAAGCTGTTAATGGTGGGGTTTCACTTGTTTTATTTTTAAAATTAGTTGAAACCTCAGCATCCAGAGACAGCCAACATTAACATGTTGGTGGCTATCCTTTCGCTCATTATTCTGTATCTACACTGCCCAAACAATGCAGACACAAAAAAATTGCATTACCATGTACTAATAAATTGAATTTTATCTTTACATTTAAATTTCCCCTTTACTGGGATCACAAACATACACATGAAAGAAGTGCAATCTTTTCTCCAAATCAAAATGCAATCCTTCTTTGTGACACACACAACTCTTTGACAATAAGCCAGTTTCTTCCTTCTGAGAAACACAACCTAGAACAGTCAGCCTAGGAAAAAGACACACCCAACCCCCTTGGGTTCCAAGGAGGTGGAACACAATCACCCCACTTGGCATGCTTCCAGGGATTTAAACACACAGTCCTAGGGGAAGAGCTCTGGAAGCCATATCTGTGAGGGCAAGGGGCACTGATGATATACACCCAAAGAGTGGCACCCTGTGAGTCATCAGAGGGGGACAAGTCCCACCCTGCGAAGCTCCCACACCTGTCTTCTGTCTCACCACTGACAAAAAGAGCAACACACGAAGCTCTCTGGAGTGGTGTTGCAATGTCAACAAAGCTGGGAATACTGGTTAAACTAGCCTCGTCAGCTGAATGGCCACTGGATTTGGCTTGGGTTTGCTCTACCAGGAAATGGGTGAGAGCTCAGAATTGTAAGGTAGAAAAGGCAGCCCACAGAGACTTCCGGAGAAGAGAGCAGGGCACAGGGATGGTTAGAAAACTGGGTACTGTGTATTTTTTGTTTTGTTTTGTGTTGTTTTTCAGTAGAGGACACAGCGGCTCCCAGGCAGCTTTGCTGTGGCTACAGCTCACTACCCTCAGCCTCACTCTTACCAACACTGCTCTCAGCTACTTTCCCTCCCATAAACAAAGTTATCTTAGCAGATACCAGAAGGAACATGGTCAATAATGCTTTTCTGTATTAATCACCCTCCCCAGTCTGTATACAAATTTAAAAGCACTAATGCCATATCTCCATATTTATATAGTAGATAAACCGGACTCTTTTTTCCCCCACTAGAGAATGAGAAACCAAATCGTCAAACAGCTTAGCTGGAAGGGGTACATAAAACTGTTACATGAACTCAGAAGATAATCCTGTTTCTTATTAATAATGTCAAAACTCATCTTTTTCTGAAATGTCTTAATAAAAGGAGATACTACATATGTTGGTAATAACTGGGTCCCATTTAGAGGGAGGGATTTCTTTCCATCACTGCTGTAGATTGAATGCTTGTGTTTGTCCCCTAAAATTCACAGGTTGAAATCTAATCTCCATTGTGATGGAGGTGAGACTTCTGGGAGGTGTTTAGGTCATGAGGGTAGATGAATCCTCGTGCATGGGATTTGTGCCCTCCTAAGAGAGACCCCAGAGAGGTCCTCACTCCTTCCACCATGTGAAGATATAATAAGAAGGCACTGTCAAGAACTGGGAAGTGACCCTCACCAGTCACTGAATCTACCCATGCCTTGATCTAGGACTTTCCAGCCTCCCAGAACTGTAAGAAATAAATTTCTGCTGTTCATAGGCCTACCAGTCCCTATCGTTTTTGTTATAGCAGCTTGAATGGACTGAGAAAACTACCAGGAACAGACCCTGGTATACAGTTGATGGAACCCTGGGATACAGTAGACAAGACTATACAGAACCCCAAATCCAGAACATTCCATGGGCAACCAACATGGACTTAGAGGGATGAATCAAAGAGGATGGATAACGACACTTCCTGCTGGGTAGAAGGCTTCCTGGTCTCCTTGGCTACGTCTTCCAGGAAACAGGAGAACACTCAGCAGTCATGTGCCTCCCCTACTTTCACTCACAGAACCCAGGGGAACATGATGTAGAATGTAGAGGACACTCTTTCTTTGATAACAACCTACAAGATCATTGTCTGGTTTGGTATACGACAAGAAGGAAAAGAAAGAAAAAAATACCTGCATTTTCTCTTCCTTCATATTTCCCCAAGAAGACTCTGACAAGAAGTAATGAAACAGTGAATTTTTCAGGCCTTCAGAGATACCACTGATCAAGGAGAGTACTTGAAAATGAGGCATTTGGAAGAAGATGCCAGAATGGAACACCTGTCACACAATATGTTCTAGCTGCTCACTGTATTTCCATGAGAAAATTGTGAAATTTGGTCACTATGTGCAATCCTGATTTTCTTCAGCCTCCAGAGAGAGATAAACCTGGAAATCTCCAATCATCTGTTTCATAGTGGACTAGATTTACTGTTAGCGGTGTCAGTTTATGGGAGGTTTCTTGCACTAGTTCTGTAAATGAGCCTTCAAGGCCTTATAAAACTACCGATAAGAATTTTTGGCAAAATGAATACATTGCTTCCACCTAAAAAAACCGTGTGTACACAGTATCCAGTACTGATGGACAACGTGCTTATAGCTTTCATTTTGCCAGCACACTGAATGCTAAAAACCTGGTGTGTGATTTCAGCAGCTTTCATAAGTAACAGAGTCACGGCTTGTTTGAGTTCTCAGATGCTAAATGCTTCGGCTTCCAACAAAGACCATGAACCTAGCACTCACACTGCGTATTTCCTATCAAATGCTTCACACATGGTTTTCAAAGACATGAGGGACATTCAAGTAGATGGTAGAAAGGTGACACTCTGCTGAAGGCACACACAGTGAGGTCAGTTGGTCATAAATTCCTTTTCTGGGCAGATAGCCAACTTTTTACATTGTGTTCAGTCATTACATACCACTCCACTTCTTGCTCTGCACAATAATTAAGAGTGTTTCTTTTAATTTGCCCGTTGGTTTTCTACATACGAGTTGGTGTTCTTGGATCACTGACTTAACTGCTCACCCTCCTTGCTGGTGATCTATCCTTGTTGACACGTGGCCATATAATATTCGATCTCTAGTTGAAGCCAAAATGAGTAATCAAGGATACAAGATCTTATGCTAGACCCTTTCTCAGATTCAAGCAAAACAAGAGAGCTTCAACAAAAATACTAAAATTTGCATTTGCTTTAAGTAGCACCTCTAGAGATACACACACATCAAAATGATAAAGAGAGTATGAAAGGCAACAAGAAAATTCCTGAATGATGACAAAAATAAAAACTGTCCTATATAATATGTGCTTTTGAGAACCACTCTACATGGTAAGACAAGACATAATTTCATACTAGTTCATGTATGTGACCGCTCCACAGTGCTTCCTATATACCTGGCACCCAGCAAGGTACTGTGAAGAATGTATTATATTTGAGAGCTTATAAAACAAAGTAGCAGATGTGTGTAAGAGACATTTTATACTCTGAAGTGCCAGACGTAGTTCCAGTAAAGTGTTATGTGACTTACAAAAAGAAAAAGTTCTTCTAACTGGGAGATTTAAGATGAGGACATTTAGGATGGATTAAAGATTAGATACCATCTGTTTTAAGTATGAAAGACACCAATTTGTTACAAAAGAAGATGCTAAGTATATGAAGGACCATGAAAATGCAGACTAACTGAAAGTAATGCTTTGCAAAAGGATAGTTCTTCACAGTCCACAAAGCTTCTATAATCGATATATTTACTAGTCTAAACACATGGCAACCTAGGTATTATTGTAACTATTTTGAAAAATTGGGAACTGAGATTTATAAAGGATAAAGGCACATTTTGAGGATGAAGAGCTAAAAATGTAAATTTCAGAAGCAAGTACCACAGTCTACTCATTCCACCCCCCCCCCCCCACCATGTCACCCTGGACACCACAAAGAACAATTCCATGTCTTGGGTGGGACTACAAGTCTCAAGCTACATGGATTTTTCCATGGGTTCCTCTGAGTTTGGGGAACCTCCATATCTTACTCATTCAGATCAATTAAATTGAGTCAAGAATTACTTGAGAAATCCAATCCATTCGAAAGCTGCCAACCATGAGTGATCTTTTCCAATTATGTCTCACACTGGAACAGCGCTATCATCCTAGCTATTTTGCCCAGCCTACATGCTGCCAAACTGGAAGTCATTTCATTAAAGGTGATGGTTGCACATTAGATGGAACAATTGGAATTGATTCCACTGTTGAATAGATTATAAGAGACAATAGTACATGTCTGGCTCTTCAGTCCAATGCACCTCTACTTTGTATGGAAAATAATCAAATAGGTTTTGTAAGATTCAATACTGACTTCAATGGCCACTGCTACAAGTGCTGCTGTGTAACCCACATGGATCACCACCAGACTTAATTTCCAACAGGGGATATTCATGGACTTATCTGAATTTGGAAAAAAAAAATCAATCTTATAAAAACTGTCTCATCGTGTTTCACTGTATTAAGGAAAATGGCCAAATCAAAGTATGGCACAGATTAATCAGAGTTACCTCAAAATCAAGGCAACATCCTCCATGTAAAGGTGTGAGAAACACTTAAATATGTAAGCAAATTAACACATACCACTTGGCATGTTTTCACATACCATCAAAGAATCACTCATCTTACTGAATAATTGATGTAAAGACCTCTCAAACTGTAACTGTCTCCATTTAGATCCGGCCAAGGTCTCCTCAAGGTAAAGGAGAATGTCTGCTGGTTGCTGCTCTAATTTACTTTGTTAAAAAAATATATTTTGACCTGGCTATTTCTAGTATAATAGAAACATTATTTACCTTTGTAAGCTACACTTATATTTGGCCAGTAAATTCAGATATTACTCTCTGTGGCTCAACTGGTATACTTGGATTTTCTAGCCAGACAATCATAATCTACAAATAATATTTTTCTCCTCTTTCCCATGGTTTAAGATCTCATTTCCCATTTTCTTTTCTTTTTTGGTCTTATTGTATCTACTACAAAGTAATAGCAACACGGGCAAAAATATGGAGAAAGAGGAACACTCATATATGGCTGGTGGGAATACAAACTAGAATAGCCTTTGTGGAAAACAGTACGGAGGTTCCTCCCAAAACTTGAAATAGAACTACCATATGATCCAGCAATTCCACTACTGGGTAGAGAGTCAAAGGAATTTAAATCAGTGTGTTGAAGAAACTTGGGCACTCCCATTTTTATGGCAGAACTATTCATGATAGCCAAGACACAGGATCAACCTAGCTATCCATCAATGGGTAAATGGGCAAAGAAAATGTGGTATACATACCCAATGGAATATTATTCAACTGTAAAAAGGAATGAAGTTCTTTTTCATGTTGCAGCAATACAGAGGTACTGGAAGACATTATGATGAGTAAACGAAGTCAACACAGAAAGATAGATATCACATATACTCCTACGTGGAAGCTAAAACATTTATCTCAAAGAAGAAAAGAACAGAATTATTATTACCAGATCATGGTAAGGGTGTGGGAGAGGGAGGGATAGAGAAAGAAAGGTTAATGAGCATAGGCTGCAGTTGGTTAGGAAGAATAACTTAATATTCTATAGCACAGAATAACTATAGTTGACAACAACTGAATATTTCAAAATAGATGGTAGAGAGGATTGAAAGCTCTCAACACAAAGAAATGATAAATGTCTGCGGTGATATGCAAAATACCCTGATCTGAGCTTTACACATTGTAAACATGTACTGAATCCCATAAATATGCACAATTACTATGTATCAATAAAAACAAAAGTGTACTTATAAAAAGAGCAGCAGAGAACACTTACATGGTACTTAATAGGTCAGATATGCTTCTAGGCACTACTTAATCTACATGATAAGTGTATGAAACAGTATTATTAGCCTCATTTTGTAAATGATGGAAGTGAGGCAACATATGTCAGAAGGGGTTGAGCCAGGACAGGTACCTTGACTCTGTATCATCATTCTGGTACAGTACTTCACTGTAGTTGGGGAGAAAAATGCAAGTTGTTGGTCTACAGAAGGGTAGAGGTAAAGCCAGGAGCCCTTGGCTTGGTCCTGACTCCAGTGGCATCGGTATCATGCATGTCTCTTTGAAGCCGGAGGAAGGAGGGGATGAACTTGAGTTTTTGCCAGGAATCAGACATCACCCAAGGTGGCTGCTGCCACCTAAGCATCTTGGGACTATGTCACTCTGAGACTGGTGTTACTCTCAGGGTCAGTGTGGCACTGCCCAGTCACCAGGTGTGAAGAAAGTGTCCAGGTGACTGGGCAGAAGCACTTGAGGACAATATCCCTCTAAATGGCAACAAGCTTGATAGCTGCTACATGGGAACTCACCAGAACCACTATATAAAAGAGAAGGTAATTTCCTCATGGTTCCTGCAACAGGTAAACAGCTATCATCTGATTTTCCTCCCCCCCACTCAGAAAAGAGGAGTCATTTGTCATATGTGTGTGCACCTAGGAGGAGAGTGGGGTAGAGATGAAGTGAGTTATAAACGCCAAGAATTCTGTAGTTCTTCTTCAAGGTCTTCATTCTTTACATTTCTTTTTTCTTCTTCTGTTTTGTTGTTTTGTTTTGTTTTGTTTTGGTACCGGGGATTTGGCTTTCGCTGAGGCTGGCTTTGAATTCCCGCTCCTCCTGCCCCAGACTCCCAAGTCACTGGGATTACAGGTGTGCACCACCAAGCCCAGAGGTCATTCTTCTTTACATGTCTACGACTGTCCTCTTGGTTCAGATATGGGAGTTTGTTGAAATGTAAGCACTGCCTTTTCTGAAGCCCATTTACACCCTGGGAACACACAAAAGACCTCACTCCAACGTGAGGGGGAGGAACAAAAGCCCTGGCACCTGGGAGCATGTCCTGGTGGAAGAGCCCTCATTAAGAGACTGGCTGGCGAGAGGGCTAAAGGTAGGGGAGAGATGGAAAAATAGAACAAGGGCGGCCTCAATCACGGTGCTTTCTCATGCCTGAGATTGTGTCATCCCTCTCTTCATGATTCATGTGGCCTGCCTGTGAAAGACTGTGGTGGAACAGTCCCTCCAGAGTCCTGAGAGTCAAGGAACAATGGAAGACATTATGAGCTCCCTCCATTTGACTTATGCAATTTGCTCCTCACAAAGAGCCATTCCCACCTACTGCCAAAGGGTTATCTCTGAAACACAAATACCACACCATGGGAATGAGCTCACTGCTCACAAGATACAGTCCAAGTCCTTCCAGAAGGTTCACAAAAATGTCGAGAATGGGCCATAGTGACAGGCAGCATGTTAAGTGCTAAGGCTCTATAACTGGGTGGCTCTCAGCTGGACTCCCTACTTCTCCACTATTGATTGGAGGATCCAAGCCTTGCTTTCCTAATCTAGAAAAGGGCAGTTTCTATATTAAATGAGATAATGGTAACGTGTGAGGCACTGACACAGCCACCACGTGGTAGGTGCTCCCTGATGCTCATTAGTGTCATCTTAACTTCGACACTGCCAATTATTCTTCCACTCTCGGCATCTACTACCCAGCATCTGGTAGGTATTCAATCATTCAGTGAATATCTGAATCGATCCACAGACCTGAAGGAAGACAGCTTCAACGTCCTTGTCCCTCCTTCCTAGATTAGGCTCCCTTTGCAGTTGCCTGAACTTAAAAACAAAAAACAACAATACTGCTGTTAAAATGCTGGGGAAGGATGAAGAATGAGCAACATAAGAAAAATGATATGCTTTTGCAGGGGTCAGGGAGGTGGACTAAGGAAAGACCCAGATTATGACCTCAGGTGGATGGATGTTAAATCCTTAATTTCTAGCATTTGAAGAACCATATGTCATGTAGCTAATCTGTAGCAGTAGACCTGGTTTTCTTCTAAAACCTGTTTATCCTAGGCATTTATGGATACGCCTTTTTAAAACAAAGGAAGAAGAAAAAATTCAGGATAGTTCTGGAAGATGAACAAAGCTTTGCAACTGAAGGGACTGCTCCACTCTGCCGCCTGAATTTCTTGGCCATGACATGCAGGGTTGCTGTCAGTCTCATGCAATGTGTGAGGAGAGTAACGTAGACTCACGATCTATTGAACATTTATTTTTTTGTTTTTCAGTCTGGGCAACGACTGATTATATTCTAAAAGTCAACTCTGACACTGATTTTCTAGACAATGTGTCTGACAGTTTCTATTTAAAAAGTTAAAATTTGGGCTGGGGAGATAGCTCAGCTGGTAGAGTGCTTGACTTGAAAGCACAAGTCCCTGAGTTCGATCCCCAGTATCGCAAAAAAAAAAAAAAAAAAAAAGTTAAAATTTGGCCAGGTGTGGTGGTGCATGTCTGTAATCCCAGCAGCTCAGGAGGCTGAGGCAGGAGGACTACAAGTTCAAAGTCAGCCTCGGCAACTCAGAGAGGCCCTAGGCAACTTAGCAAGACTCTGTTTCAAAATAAAAAGGGGCTGGGGGTGTGGCTTAGTGTTTAAGAGCCCTGGGTTCAATCCCTAGTACTCCCGACTCCAAAGTTAAAAATTGGATAATGTAGCGGAATATAAAACTGATTACAATAATAATGAAGATCATAACCTAGGTTTTTCTATCTTGGTACCATTTAGGGCTGGACAATTCTGTGCTGTAGCAGTGGTCTGCATCCTGGGCTTCTACCCACCAGACTACAGTGGTTACCCGCCAGCTGTGACCAACAAATATGTCTCTAGACATTGCAGATGTCCCTTCAGTGGGGACGTGGGTACAAACTTTCAGCCTGGTTGAAAATAATGGTCTACGCTAAACAGATAACAATTGTTATTTTTCTTAAATAAAGAAGTAATAATGAATTATGAGAAATTCCTTAACAGATGTTTTTGAGCTTTACCAGTTGACCTACATTACACATTCTCCTTCACAGAGAAATTTATCATCATACTGAAAATATATGACCATAATATTTCATGTGATTCACCACTGTCCTAGATTTTGACCACAGAACAAATTCTAATTGGATGTAGGAAATATATAATTATTAAATACAAGTAAAACTATCAAGTCTTCAAGGTATTCATCTTTTAGAGTCTGGGGTTTTTAAACACAATTTTTTTTTTTCTATCTCCTGACCCTTAACTCCAAATATACTTTTCTACGGAACTCCTAACTCTATGTACCAGGCAGGCCCAAGAAATAAAAAGATTTTTTTTTTTCCAGTCTAGAATCCAGTATCTGAGATGATCAGAAACTTCTACTGGAAGGCCCCAAGTGTCTCAAAGATCACAAAGAATTCCAAAAGAAATCTAAATCTTTACTTTCTTATTTCTATTATTAGGAGGAACTTGAAAGGTTGCATTTTATTGACAAAATTTATTTTAAGGGGAAAGGGTGCTGTAGCAACAAAGAAAATGCTAGAAATAAATTGAAGCCATTAGGAAAAAGTGTGTGCAAGCAAGTATCTATGTCTGAGAGGGAGACAGGGAAGAAGGAGAGAGGGGAGGGGAGGAAAATTCATTTCCTTAAACACTGGACAAAAGTTTTTTAAAATTCTTAGACTGATGTGCCCCATTTCCATACTCCTTTTATCTAGACTTCAGCTTTTAACTCATCAGACCTTCCTGCTAGCCCATCACTTCTTGCTTTTCCATCAGGTCGATTTCAACAACCTCCTAACCAGTTTTCCCATCAGCAGTCTCTTGCTCTCTCTGCCCATTCCACTCCTGACGGATTTAACTCACATGCAGAGGAGGGAGGCCTCCCTCCTATCATCTTAAAACACAGATTCTGTGAACACCTCCCCAGGCACAGAGGTTACAGCTCCCAGTAGTCTACCTGGTTTAAGTCCCTTGCCCTTTGCTGCACAGCAGATTTCCCAACTTATCTCCTAAATATCCCTCCCCTATCCCACAACCATTCAAGAGATCCTCACTGTTTCCCACAAGCCAAAGCTTTGTTCAAGCTGGTTACATGGAGAATGGCCTGTCTTCCACTTTTGCCTGAAGTCCTCACGTCCCACTCCCAGACAACAGCCACGGCCCCGCCTTTAGCAGTCCCTTGGTGGCATTTGGTGGCACTCCCATGAGAGCATTTTCCTGTGGTCCCCTGTTTCAAGAGAGTAAGAGACTTGTTTTCTAAGTGGTTCTTGAGCATCTTTGGGAACCTACTTTAAAAAAAAAAAAATGTCCTTACAAGATGAAGCAGTTTGTTAGGTCAGAATTATTTACTGAGCCCTTATTTTAAAACCTATGCTGACAGGATCAATCCTATCCGCAACTGCCCTTGAGGAGCCTTTAGTAATGGGAAGAAGAGTAAGAGCCAGACAACTTCTTCTAGGCATAAATTGTTACAGGGATGCCCAAGTAGAAGGAAGCAGGAAGATTATCTATGTGGTATGGAAGAGGGGGAACATTTTCTGGAGTTAAGTGGCATTTGAGGGAAGACCTCACAATTGGGGAGTGACTATGTCAAGAAAGCGAAGAGAGTGAGACAAGCAGAGCCTAGCTGAGTGACAGGCTGGTGCCTGGGGGCATCTGCTGGACAGGCTTCAGGGCCCAGTATTAATCAAAAGTTGGTGTCACATGGGTAAAGTTCTGAAAGGTCCCAGTCATTAAATTAGCAGAGATGTACTTGAGAAGAACAATCTGACGATCACATATAAGAGGACTTGCAGGAGGATGTAGGGTCTCTAGAGCAGGTGAGACAGTTGGGCTTGGTTGAAAATGAGAAGCAGCTTATTTCAGGGTCAAGTTAGCAAAATCAACAAGATTTGACACAGTTACCCTGAGGGCAAGGAGGAAAGGGCCTGCGGTGGATGGAGGACTGGTTTTCCCACACAAGGTGTCTGGTTTCATAAATGGGAAAGAGTTGGGACTATCAAACATTGTAAAGGACCATAAGAAAAATAAATAAATAACTGCCACTGAGAATTAGAACTGAGGGAATGCAAAAGGCAGGACTGGAGAAATGGAATATTTTGAATGTCTATGTGCCCACTGCATTTCATTTACCTACAGTGATTTTTAGCATCTAGAAAATAAAAGCTCTGTGTTTATTTTGCTTGCCTCACACTCACTCCTTGGCCTGACTCACCACGAGGGGCAAACCCCATGGAGTTCTATCAACCAGTTCTGACAAGTTGGAGTGCTGTATAATAATGTTCAGCTGGGACAAACCAACATGAAGTGTATGAATGATCTTGTCTCAAGTGTCAGAAGTTCACACAATACACTTGGATTTGCAGTTTTTTTTGTTGGGCGTTCACTGAATGACTAGCCACATGGGTCAGGGTCTTATCAGAAAGCCAGCATGTGATTTTCCCTGGATAGTCAGTTGTAAAGGAAAGTGATTCTAACCCTAAGAAATGGAGTGAAGTGATTTCCAAGTTTTACTAGCATCAAATTCAGTTTTGGAACGCACTGGTAAGTCTGTTTTCTGCAAAGATAGAAAGCTTGAAGCAATTTCTAAAAGCTAAAAGGGAACCTTTTGAAAGGTCACACTACTTTTTAGAGGTACAAATCCAATATGGAAATCAAATTATGAAGTGAGACAAGTGTATTCCCACCCATGCTATAAACACTCCATTAACAGTGTGGTCACAGGCGGCTTGTTCAAACTTTCCGCCTGATGTTAATCACATTATCTCATAGGTTAAATTATACTTGAACTGGAGTTAGCCCTTTCAAGTACAAACTTCCATTGAGTGCATAAACAGAAGTAAAAACGAAATACAAAATGGCAACCTAGGAGTTTTCAACCCCAAATGCTATCCCTGATTTGTGTCAGAGATTTTTTGTTTTAAGTCTGAGTTTTTGTTTGTATATTCAGCATATGATTTGCAAGGATGACAAGGGTAAACAGGCTAAAATGTGAAAACGCCAATTAAGGAATTCTAAAATTTTCATTAAGTGAATTTACCAGTGTTTATAGGATAATCAAGAAAAGTCACTTGGTATGACACAAAAGAACTTTCCAATGTATTTGCTTGTATTCCCCCCACACTCCCATGTCTCCCATAAAACACCTTCTTTTTTGGTATTGGGGATTAAATTCAGGGGTACTCAACCACTGGTGGGTCACACCCCCAGCCCTATTTTGTATTTTATTTAGATGCAGAATCTCACTGAGTTGCTTGCTTAGCACCTCACTTTGAACTCAGATCCTCCTGCCTCCACCTCCTGAGCTGCTGGGATTACAGGTGTGCCCCACGGTGCCTGGCTAAAGCTCCTGTTTTAAGAAGAAAACGAAGGGAAAAAAATAGTTCCTTTCTCCCCAAATTTTACATCTATCCACCCACTCCTCTTCCCCTTTAACACTTCAGTCTCTAAACTGGTCAGCCCCTGGAAACTAGCCACAGCTGTGGGCAATCGAGTCTCCACAGGAAGCCACCAGTTAAGGTGGTTCCACCCCAGTAAAAACAAAACCACTTATTCCTAAATTCACCTTTCACCCTATTATTTCCATAAACATTTGATACTGGAACAAAATGACCTAGTGAATGAGGAACTTTCACCCCTAGAAAACAGGACTATAATTAGGATTTAAGAAGGGAAGCAGAGTGGTTTTGGTAAGAATATCACTTAAGAGTTCCACAATGCAATTAAATTTGCTGCTAGCCTCCATACCACCGAGTCATTTTCGTTTCCTTTACCAAAGTGTTCAAATATTTAGAAAATTAGGGTAATGAACATTGATATTCCCTTTACCTAGTTTTAACAACTTTAACAGTCTGCCAGATATCCATCTGTTTTAGGTATTTTATAAATTTTAATCATATTTTACCCCTGTGTAATCCAGTATGTCTCCAAAAAATGAGAGTATATCCCACCATAACTATAATGCCAACTAATAAAACCAAAGTAATTCCCTGATATCATCTCATCATGAATTATCACTTACATTCAAATTTCCTAGGGTTATAATCAAAGAGAAGTGAGACTAGCTATATCAAAGCTATAACAAAGACTGATAACCTTCAATTCATTCTTGAAGCAAAGGCAGATATGTATATAATTTATACTGCCCTTCTGTTCATTGGAAGGGCCTCTGAAGCAAAGTCTATTTGAATTTCTCCTCTCAATTCTGCTTTCATTTTTCCCTCACATAAACTAAGCAAATTATTCCCCCCAAGCTGGGTCATAAAAACTACAGACCCTTCTCCCCCAGAGTCTGCCAAAAACCCCAGAAATATCACTCTAACCTTCCCCACAGCCCTGCCTTTCTGCACAGGAACTGGCCATAAAGAAATTCTACCATGTCTGATAGTAGCTCATGAGATCCTCATTCTAGAAGGAGTCCTGCCCTGTACCTGGGAGGAAGGAGTACCCACAAAGAAAAGTCACGGACAGTCTGAACAGACAAGCCTTGCTGGGTTCCTACTCAGTCCATTACTTTTTGTGAAAGAGTTACACTCTTTGTGGGATCACATTTCTGCATGGCCATCCATCCTTCATCAAATCTAAGCATAAAGATGGGCATTTTTCACTAGATCTTTATTCTGAAGGCTTCCATATCATGTAAAGCTTTGATAAAATAAACCTGCTATGCTTTTCTCTTTCTAACCTGTCTTTTGTTAGGAGTGTCAACCGTGACCCCTTCTGAGTGGTGTGGAAAGGGATCACACCTCTCCATGCTGCAGGAATAGCAAACTCCTCTTGAGGAAAAAGTGGCAGAGACAATTTCCCTGACACCAGGCTATTATATTACTTAATTAGTTTCTCTTTCTTTTCTCTTTCCACCTAGCCCAGAAAGATTCCTCAGGTTGCATTATTCTCTAAACATTAAATATTAAAAAGGCCAGGTGTGGTGGCACATGCCTGTAATCCCAGCAGCTCGGGAGGCTGGGACAGAAGATGGAGAGTTCAAAGCCAGCCTCAGCAAAAGCGAGGTGCTAAGTAACTTGGTGAGACCCTGTCTCTAAATAAAATACAAAATAGGGCTGGGGATGTGGCTCAGTAGTTGAGTGCCCCTGAGGTCAATCCCTGGTACCCCCTCCCTCAAATATTAAAAAGGCTTTCATTCCTGTATCCTCTCCTGACTTCCTTTTAAAACAAAAATCTTGGAAAGCAATGGATGTTTGCTTGCTGTCAGACTCCTCACTCATTTCTAATCTCTTGCTGTAGTCTATTTTTCCTCCTGTATTCACTGAGACTGCCCTGTTGAAGATCACCAGTTTGCTTAGTCCATATGTGAAAGATTCTTCCTCCAGTCTTTGCAAAACTCTGGCCTCTGCAGGTCCCCTCTCCATCAAGCTAGAAGCTCTCCTGGAAGTTCTTCCTACTTTTCCTTCTTCCTGGCAATTACTCAAGAAATAGAAATAATGTTACTTTTATGGAGATGACTTGTACATATTAAAGTTCAAAATTCAAATGTTTACTTAATTTTCCCCTGGAGTTAGAATACAAGTGGGGAACTATACGTGAAAGGAAAGAAAACAAAAGCTTTACTCGTGGTACTGGTTAATTCTAAGAGACCCCTCTTCTCTAGGATAAGCACACACTCCACAGAGAAAGTGTCTTCTAATATTTTCCAAGGGATAGTGGTAAGGGGAGCAGGCTATGGAGCACATACCCTGGGTTCAAATCACACTTTTTGGCTATATTATATGACAAGGTACTGTATTATATGATAAGACCACATCCCTGAACCTCAGTTTCTACTTCTATGAAATGCAGATGATAATGGAACAAACCTCATGGGTATGCTGTGAAAGTTATATGAAGAAATCAAGGGAAAAGGCTTAATTAACAAATGCCTAGGAAATACTAAGCACTAAATCTTTTTTAGCTGTTAACTGTGACCTAAAGATTCAATCATGAGTCGGGTATGGTGGTGCAATTCTATAATCCCAGTGGCTCAGGAGGCTGAGACAGGAGGATCCTAAGTTCAAAGACCGCCTCATCAACAGCAAGGTGCTAAACAACTCAGTGAGGCCCTGTCTCTAAATAAAATACAAAATAGGGCTGGGGAGGTGGCCCAGTGGTCAAATGCCCCTGAGTTCAAGCCACAACCCCCACCAAAAAAAGATTTAATCACGAAAAATGGTTTCTCCTTAGGTCTTTAATATCTACTCAAGGCAAAACAGGCTGGGATAAATATTCCTTAGCATACTATATTCATTTTTAGCACCTTTTAAAAGAAAGTTATTTTCTATCTTATCACAGAAGCTTTATCCCATGTAACAGAGAAAGTACACAAAGTGTTGTTCAACATTAGCAGCTACTTTTGTAAACTGATGATTCATGCTAATTAAACTTGCAACCCAGGAGAATAAAATTAGCTTGTTTCAACATTTCCTTTTGTTCAGTAATTACAATTCAAGGTTATGTTAGATACTGCGTTACTATAACTTTGCCCATGAGACAGACACCGCACACCCCACATTTTTAAAATCAGGCACTGCGGATATAAATCCAGGTGCTTGCTGAATAAGGACCTCAAAGACCGCATAAGCGTTTCTCACCAATCTTGCACGCAAGTGTCACTTATTTCTGTACATACTGCAGCTCAGGGGGAAAGCACTGAGATCATTTTAGCTTGTTATAGATTCACCGGATTTGCAGGAGGATGAGCATTTAAAAATAGAAGTCAAACAGGGCTGGAGTTTATCTCAGATGCTTATGTTCATGTAGCAATCTGTTCATCCATGATAATAGTGAGCATGCCATTGAATGATTTAAATTTTCAGAAAGCTACTCAGTATTCCACTACTTTGAAAACTGGTGAACCACAGATACAGAGACCCCTCACATTTGGATCCATTTAGCTTCCCAAAGGTATGTCTTGGTAGGGTTTTCTCTGGTTTTTCTAAGAGGTGAGAGAGAAGATTCCCTTATTCCATACTCATTATGTGCCAGCACAGTGTTGAGTCATAACACAAGTCAGACCTCACCGAATTTTCACATATTTTTTATGGTTTATGTCCATCATCTGGAGAGGACACCTGGAGTGCAGGAGGGTAAATAAAATTCCTGAGGCTATGCATCCAGATCTTTATGGGACCTGAAGTTTAGATTTCCTTTAAAGAAAATAAATATCAAATTACGAACACCAAATTAGGTTGTGGATACTAGGAGAGGATCACCTAAGTGAGATATATGCTTTCATGGTAAAATTTGGGTCTGCTTGACTGACTACTCTGAGGTGCAGAGACAAAACGAATCTGATGAATAGATATGTGAAAGATAAAATGAAAACCATTCATCTTTAGGAACTCTTGGCTAGAATTAAGTTGTACTAGGGGTTGAAAAGAGTTTTTTTAAGTAGGTATTTTTGGTTCAATATGTCAGGGTAAAAGGGGGGAAGGGTGGGCATGCAGGCTGAGCAAGCAGTGTCTGATGAAGTTCCAGGCAATTTTGAAGTTACATGTTTTGAGTGTGCAGAATGCAGAAAAAAAAAATCTGAGTTCTATATTGCAATAATGTATGTTTCTTAGGAAATCTTTGCCCTTCTGGTAGCAAAGTGAAGTCAGAAAGTTTAGATGAAATTTATCTGCAGTGCCTTTTGAAGAAAACTTGTATGAAAGAGGCAGCCTCTTCCCTCAACACTGTGCCAATTTCTTCAAGTGGTTTCTTCACTGTTAGGAAATTACGTGACGCTGACTGACACATTTTCTCTCTTAGAATTGATTATTTGTTATACCAAAAAACTCCTTGTTTTCCAAAATTTAAACTTTTTTATTTTTTGCCATAATGAGGAAAGGTTTCTTTGGTTGGTTGGTTGGTTTTTTGATACTAGGGATTGAACCCAAGGATGCTTTATCACTGAGCTTCATCCCCAGTCCTTTTAATTTTATTTTTGAGACAGGGTCTTGCTACATTGCTGAGACTGGTCTCAAACTGATGATCCTCCTGTCTCAGTTTCTCAGTTTACCTAATCACTAGGATTCCAGGAGTGTGCCACTGTGCCTAGCTAGAATGAGGAAAGTATTTGTTGAGAGCACATCTAATCATCTCAGAATTTGGAATAAGAAATTTTATACTTCCATTTCAGAGTGTAGTTCTGATACAAACTTCCAGTCACAGGTACTTAGCTTTTCTCAAAGTCTTATGACATTCTTTTCACATGAGGAATTTCATGAAAATCTTCGATATGAAACATGGGAAAGGCACTCTTGAGTTGTGATTTTTAAAAAGTCCTGAGTTTCACCACTTTCCAGGGTATGTGAGAACACTGCTGCTGTGTGTGGCTGCCCAGGCTGCACACTGCCCAACTCCAAGGACTCTATCTACAAAACCATACAGTGAAAAGCACTGCCTGGAACAGGATAGTGTTGCAGCCCTGATTCACAAAGCATACTGACTGAGAAGAATGTGTGCTACCTACACCAGAAGACAAGGGCATGCTTGAAAAATACGGAGGAAGCATGTCTCCAAGATACAGATGATAGCTCATACCCCAACGCGCAAATCTGGGGCAATATGGGTACTAATATTAGGAGAGTAATATTAGAAATTTCTACACTATGCCATTTGATTATACAGCTGGTACAATCCACAAAATGACACAGAATCCGTACTGCGTGCTGATCAGAACAGGTAAGTTAAGTTACTAAATGGGAAAGAAAGGAATGCTTTTCCTTCCAGTGGAACAAGGTTAAGAAATAAGAAGGAATGACAGAGTAAATGTTTGCCACCTTCAAGCAAAAACCAAATTAGACAGAAATCTTCAACAGCTGCACAATCAGGGTAGGAAGGAGGGGCTGGAAGCTTTACAGAAGGAGCAAGGATACTTATAGGTCTTGAAATATCCTCTCTCAAACTTCCTAGTAATGTTAATTACACAGCCAAAGAAATCAGACAACAACTTAATCTAAGTGATCAAAACTGATATCACCAATAAGGGGCACACAGACATCCCTTGTCCTGAGCTGTGATTCCTAAGAGGGACACATCACATATGTGGTAATCCAGCCCCAAATGCACAGCCTGAATTTAATCATCAGGAGAGAGGAAAACCCAACATGAGAGCTAGTCTATAAAATAACTTGTCCATACTCTTCAGAAAATGTCTACATCCCAACACACAGAGACAGCTGAGGAACTGCTCCAGATTAAAGTAGGCTAAAGAGACAGGACAGTGAAATCCGATACATGGGCCCAGACTGGATGCTGGCCTGGTAGGGAAAATGCAAGAAGGGACACTGTTGGGACAATGGACAAAACTGGAATACGGACTGCAGATTCAAGTATTAAGTGTCCTGAATTTGCTAACAGTTACGTAAGAGGACATCCTCGCTCTGAGGAAATGCATAGTGAAGTGTTAGGGGATGTGTGCTGTCTACTCTCAAACACTGCATGTGAAAATAACGTGTGCATACCCACCTGTGCATTAGGGAGGGAGAGAAAGAACGATTAAGAACAGACCTGGCAAAACGATGGGCATAACTGGGTAGATGAGAAAAGGTACCACGCTACTGCAACCTCAAAAGAAAGAGTTTTTCTTAAAAAGCAAAGCAAAACCAAACAAAAAAACCACCACCAAAACGATTTTGAGGGATGTCGATGTTCAGCTGGCTTCGCTGAAGGAAATTCAGCTTGTAATTAGTGGTACAAGATAAAGGGTTAAATCTTTAGCACTTAGAAAGTACTCAGCACTCTGAAAAGGGATTCACGTGCATTACCTCTTTTATGCTTTACAACCAATTTAGGAGCAGGGCACTATAATTACCCCCACTTTACAGATGAGGAAACTAAAATTTCAAGAGGTCTATTAACTTGCCCAAATTAAAATAGACCATAAATGACAGAACTGGGAATCAAACTATGCCATTTGATTATACAGCTGGTAGGCTCTACTGTAATTATTAACTATTTATTAATTTCCCTCAAAGAATGAAAGATTAATCTTAACCTAGATGAAATTTCTACACTTGATCTTAGCCAAAAGGCTGGGAAGGCATCCCAGATGAAATTTCTGACAAATTAGTCAAATATGTATGTATCAGGGTAAGTTAGAGAGACATAAATGATATTTTTTGGTCTCCACAATGTACTTTATGCTCTTCTCCGAAGGGATGAACTTCATAATAAATACATTCTTCAAAACAAAATATAAGCTAGTACAAATTGGACATGGTGGTGCAAACCTGTAGTTCCAGATTCTCAGGAAGGCTCAGAAAGGAGAATTGCTTGAGCCTAGGAGTTCGAGACCAGCCTGATCAACAGAGCAAGACCCCATCTCAGGAAAAAAAGCCAAAACAAAGCAAAACAAAAAACCAGTGTGTAGTGAGTGCCCAGGGCGTAGGCCACTATAACTCCTGATATGATCACATACAGACTAAAGTCTCAATTTTACACTGTAATCAGAATGCGCTGCCCTCTTATTTACTGGTTAGCTTATAGTTTTTTTTTTTTTTTTTTAAACTAATAAGTCACTAAATTTGTCTTTATAAACTTTGCTAAAGGAACTTTCTTGGTGTTATCTCTAGATGTAATGTCCCTAAACAAAATAATCAATCATAGCGATCTATACCCCAAAACTTCTACCTAAGCTTCCTGCTGAAGCAATTCAGGCAGACAACTCAGGCGCATCACTGACCATCCATTCTATTTTGCCTAATGGCAGATGATCTCATAAACCATTTGCGTCTATTTCAAGTTTTTCTTGCTTTAATATTTTGTCTGCTTTCATGTAAAGTGGTGTGATCTTAGTGTTCACATTTCATTTTAATCTTGGCACCTCAGTTTCATTAAAAACAATATGCCTGGGTTCCCAGTTATGTTTATCATCATTTTCCTTAAAAAGAGAGTAAGCCATTGAACATACCGTCTCTTTCTTTCCAGTGAAAGCTGGATGGCTGCTAATACAAAAACATATGTTCAAATACTACAACATTTGCAAATATTTTTAGATGTTTGGGGAAATCTTATCTATAATCTGACACTGTGATGTCCACTCCCAACTTTGGTTGCATTCTTAACCAGGGGAAACATTTAAAATCCTTCAATTAGTTCCACACTTCAGATCAAATAAACCAGAACTTCTGGAGTTAGGACCCAGCAACCGGTCTTCTAAAACTCTCTAGGTGATTCCACACATAACCACGTTTGGGGTCCCTAGAACTAGTATCTACATCCATAAAGTCACTTCTAAGGATATGCAAGTATTTTTCAGAAATGGTTTAACTTGTTAAAGATGATATAGTTCAACTGGTGAAAATATATATGTACATAAGAACTGGTAACTGAATGAACAGTGACCAAATGTGTCCAATGAATGTGACACATGGTGAGTACACTGGGAGACCACACGGGTAAGTAGGGACCCCTGCACACTCCCAACCTAATGGCAGGCTCTGAGAAGCACTATGGTCGAGGGAGGCCACTCTAATGGGGAGAACCATACAAAGGGACAAGTGCCTAGGGTGTTCAGAAAACAGTGGGATGTCTGATCTAGCTAGAATGTTCACTCTTCAGAGTAGAACAGGCTGGAGAAGTAGCCTGGAACTCTGCGGGGTGGAGGGCTTACACAGCAAGGCCAAGAATCCAATGCAGCATGAAGCCTTCAAAGGGATCTGAGCAAGTGACCAAATGAAAACAATCCTTTGGGAAGATCAATTTGATAGAGCTATTCACAATGGCTTTTTGGGGGGGAAGATTAAAAAATAATGCAGTCTACCAATAGAAGAATTCAGCAGACTAGGTAAAATCATAGATGTGGATGAAGCAATATAACAATTTACTTTTCTTTTTCGGTTTCTACAAAGAAACCAGAATTTGAGCTTGCTATAAATAATGTAAATCTCACCTATTGTGGAAACCACACAGAGAAGTACTAAGTGTTTCTCTGTTTTCATGAAAGCTACTCAACTCACAGGACTAGGAAATATTCTAAAGGACAAAGATTAAGTTCAGAGAAATTCTCATTTTCTTATAATATTTTGAATAAGAACGATCTTTGAGTGGTTTAGTGATTCCTCAGTCATACCAGCAATTAAAGACTTCCAGGAATCAAAAAGGGTAACAAAGCACCCATTCATAAAACATTTATATATTTTTAAAAAACCCCATTTACTATTGTTCAAGACATTGGGGATACAGCAAGATCCCTTTTCCAAAAAGACAACTTGGTCAGCATTGTAGGAGGTCAATCAAAAAAAACTGTCAGTCTAGGGTTATAAGATTTATGCTTAGTTGGTTAAAATGTTCTGCTATCAACTTTTAAAAAACTGAACAATAATAGTGGAAAAACTTAAGATCCTTTATATAACAAACAATAAGTACCAGAAAAAAATGTACAGTGATACTAGTTTTTTTTTTTTTTTTTTTTTTAAACATTTATAACTACCACTACTAAGTTTATTCAAACCACTAAACATATCCCAAGCTCAGTGCTGGTCACAGAATGAGCTCAATAAAAATTAGTTAAAGGGCATTGTTGAACTGAATGGAGTTCAAAGAGAGGTGAGGAGGCACCTATCATCCACACTGAACTGGAGCAGTGAGGTCATCGGAGAGGCTGTGTTCTAAAAGCCTCCTTGAAAAAAAGGGACACACCCAGGTATCTGAACTTCCAAGCCAATATTTTTAAACCAGACACAATGGCCACTTGTGCAATGGTACCTCGTGAAATCATTACATCATAGTCATTCACAAAAGCAATTTTCAAGCTACACAGGGTTATTCAGAAACACAAGCACTTGGAGCTCAGAGGTTGGCTACACATTTTCATCTTAATTCCAAGACTACAGAGAAGTTATTTATGTGTCTGTAAAATTTTTATCTTATAAATATCCAGCTGCAACAATTAGAAATATCAATGACAAAATGCATTCGAACTTTCACTGATAGATAAAAATAATCACATAGAAGTGTTTGATTCTTCTTTTTCTTAGTCATTATGCTTCCTAGTGTGTAGACAAGTCCCCTTTTCCCATTGTAAAGGGGAAAAAAAAAAAAATCAACTCTTCAAGCCCCCTTCCTCTCTCTGCCTTTTCTTGCCCCCGAGAGGAGTCTTACCTGCGTAGTGCACTGGAATCTCTATCTTTGGCCCAATGACGTAGTGGCCCTCCTCCAGGCTGTGGGCAGTGATAGTGGTCCACTGCCGGCAAGAATGAATCAGAAGGTAGTCATGCTCCCGCAGTCCTTCTATGCACTCTCCTGCAAAACACGATTTGATACAGAAACTTAAAATTCACACCTGCTACCTCCATACTTGGAAAGAAAGTCTCCTGAGTTAAAATCTCACTAATGCGAAAGTTGACAGTTCATCCCAAGATGAGATTATCATTTGAGCTGGCTTGAAGGAAAAAAGAAAAAAAAAAAAGTATTCCATACCAAATTGAAAACTGCAATAGGGATTTCATAAAAATCTTTCCCACCTATTTGGCAAAGTGATATTCAAATGTTTCCTTATATCTAAATGACTGTATCTCAAAGATAATAAACATTGTTAAAGTGCCTGCAATACTTTGGCACTATTTAGATGTGTTGTGTATATTATTTCATGTGATAAAACAACTTTATGAACTAAGTATTGCTCATTTTTTATAGGTGAGAAAAATCAAGGTTCAGAATTTAGGTAACATGAATAAACTCAGATTTAATAAGAAAAAAAAGAGGGGAGGATTTAAACTTAAGCCAGACTGATTTCAAAGTTCATGCTCTTAATCACTATAATAAAACTATCAGAAATGAACTTATATCTCTGTTGAAAGAGTACTTGAAGTGAAAGGCCTATATTTCCTTTTTAAATTTTATGTTTACCAGTTCTCTCTGACCTCCTACTAAGTCTCCCAATCAATTAAGCATAATGAAGCTTTATAGCATATAAACAAAATTATTTTTCATCTTAATATTTTCTGGAGTGAACTGATGACAAACTATTTCAAAAGAGAAACCTATTCCTTGAAATGTAAAAAACATGCTTTTCAGATGAAAACATAATCCACCCCATTAAATCTAGGTTGGTTCTTTTAAATGCATAATGAAAATATCTGAAAAGGCTAATTCCTTTATACAGAAAGCAGTCTTCCTTATTATTTAAGTTAACTTTATTACAATAATTAAGAGTTATTAGGGACATAAGTGTGTTTTGAAGTGGCATCTGCAGATCTCTCTAAAATTAGAAGACTCATTACTTTTCAAATCAATAGAAAAGACAGTAATGATCCACTTGGTTATCTCAACCATAAACCATCTAATTTGTTTCCAAACCAATAATGCAATGATCCTTAAAACAGTCTTAACACAGGAGTGCTATGTCTTTGTACTAGAAAATAACAGAGTTGAAAGCTTTATTTGGCGGGGGGAGGGGACACAAACTGGAGGCAGGAGTATTAGTAGGAGGGGAAGGAGCTAACTCCGCAGGGAACAGTTTCCAAACCAGACTCCCTGCACTTCAAGCTTAGGGAGGACCAGGTATTTTTAAAAAATTCCTCCCTGGGGACATGGGTCCTTGTGAGCCCTTTGCAAAGTGATAACAAGGCAACAAGGCAAGGTCTAGACTCCACTGCTCCAAAGGAAAGATCCAGCAGCCCAGGAGGAGCATACACACACAGTCAGCAGAGGCCTTAGGAGCACACAGTCTGGGGTTCAGCAGAACCGTCGTGCTGTGAATGCTGTGCCACGCACCACTATGCAGGACCCTTCCTCTTTTCATCTACAAGATAGGGTAGCCATCTTTTGCTCCACAGAATGGCTGTGGGAATATACAGTAACAGATGGAAAATATGTAGCAACATGTCTCACATACTAGGAATGACCAAGAAACTTCAGTTATTAACTACACTACATGTTTCTTTACTAAAATTTAATCCTCATGTAAACAATGTAATTTAGGTCCTGTTATCCTTGAACAGGATTGGAAATTATCTTCAGAGCAGTCAAGCAACTTGCTCAGAGTGGCACAGTAGGAAGGGGCAGAAACTAACTTGAGGGTCTCTCTACATTTCTCCCTGATCTTCCAACACCAATTGTCCTTTACATCGAAAACTACTGACAATAACCCAAGAAGCAGGGAGAAGCTGGCATTCTGCTTCTAGTTTTACTCATTCACTCAACCATATAACAAGCAGGGTTCTGAGCACCATGGATACATCTGTGAACAAAAGGAAGCACCAGTTCTCTCCCAACAGGGAGGAGACAGTCAACACCAAGGACAAACATGAATATCTACATTACAAACTAATCAGAAGCTGGGGGAAAAGGTAAAGGATCAGAGGATCACACAAGTATAAGAAGCGGCAGTTTGCATGTTGGTTATTTTTAAATATTCCTTTTTCATTGACCCAACAAACATTTGTTGAGAATCTTCTATGAACAGGCAATGGCAGGGTGTGCGAAAAAATAAAGGAGACTTGGCTTTTGCATTCAAGAAGTCCACATTCTCACAGGTGAGATGTGTTCCTGTAAGAGAGGACAATGCAAGAGGGACAAGGAATCTGAGTGGGGACAGGACGTTAGCAGAGGAAAAGAAGGAAGGTGTTCAAGGGAAAATACAGCATATGAACTGCTCCTTCTTTGATGAATGAGCTGGGCTTCAATGACAGCAGGCAATGGGGAGCCTTTGAAGAAGAAGGGAATGACCAAAGTTCTGCTTAAGAAAATGAATCTGGTAGTATTGTAAAAGATGGATGGGCATGGGGAGAAACCAGAGCCATGGGGCATATGCAGGAAATTCAGGGATAGCACACACAGTCATTCTGGGAAAAAAGAAAAATGTCATTTTCTGCAACTAAATTGTTGTATCATAAAAACCGTTTTAATTTTATTCCACAGTGGGCTCTAAAGAGGCAGCCAAGAAACAACTGCAGTCAAGTTAATCAAAATGAAAATTTAATGTTAAATCCTACTGCTTGCTGGTGTAGTAAACACTCCAGCAAGAGAATTCAGAATGTCTTTCAAAGCCATAAAGTAGTAAGAAACCAATGCCTATCTGAGCTTATGTCTTTTTTTTTTTTTTTTTTTAAACAACTGAACTGTGTGTCTGCTTTAGGCAAAATAAGTTTCACCAAAATTGTCTAGAAACAAAACTTAATATAATCAGTTAAAATATCCTAGGGTAGGCCATTAATAGAGATACTACATTAAATGAATTCGTAAAGTAAACAACATTTTGTGATATAATTATCCTGTTGCTTAACTACTATGTATAACATACTAAAATTTATATATTTAGCTCAATGATATAGTAACAAGAAGTCTAAAAGACTGTGTGTCGATGCTATTGTGAATGGAGTAGTTTTCCTAATTTCTCTTTCTGAAGATTCATCACTTATGTATAAAAATGCATTGGATTTATGAGCATTGATCTTGTAACCTGCTACTTTACTGAATTCACTTATGAGTTCTAAAAGTTTTCTGGTGGAATTTCCAGGTTCCTCTAAATATATAATCATGTCATCAGCGAACAGGGATAGTTTGAGTTCTTCTTTTCCTATTCGTATCCCTTTAATTTCTTTGGTTTGTCTGATTGCTCTGGCTAGAGTCTCAAGGACGATGTTGAATAGAAGCGGTGAAAGAGGGCATCCCTGCCTTGTTCCAGTTTTTAGGGGGAACGCTTTCAGTTTTTCACCATTTAGAATGATATTAGCCATGGGCTTAGCGTAGATGGCCTTTATAATGTTTAGGAATGTTCCCACTACCCCAATTTTTTCTAGTGTTTTGAGCATGAAGGGATGCTATATTTTATCAAATGCTTTTTCTGCATCTATTGAAATAATCATGTGATTCTTAACTTTAAGTCTGTTGATATGGTGAATGACATTTATTGATTTCCGCATCGAAAAAAATAAAATACTTGGGAATCAATCTCACAAAAGAGGTGAAAGACCTCTACAATGAGAACTACAGAACACTAAAGAAAGAAATTCAAGAAAACCTTAGAAGATGGAAAGATCTCCCATGTTCCTGGATAGGCAGAATTAATATCGTCAAAATGGCTATACTACCTAAAGTGCTATACAGATTCAATGCAATTCCAATTAAAATCCCAATGATGTACCTTGCAGAAATAGAGCAAGCAATTATGAAATTCATCTGGAAGAATAAAAAACCTAGAATAGCTAAAGCAATCCTCAGTAGCAAGAGCGAAGCAGGGGGTATTGCAATACCAGATCTTCAACTCTACTACAAAGCAATAGTAACAAAAACGGCATGGTATTGGTACCAAAATAGACAGGTAGATCAATGGTACAGAATAGAGGACATGGACACAAACCCAAATAAATACAATTTTCTCATACTAGACAAAGGTTCCAACAATATGCAGTGGAGAAAAGATAGCCTCTTCAACAAATGGTGCTGGGAAAACTGGAAAACTATATGCAATAGAATGAAACTAAACCCCTATCTCTCACCCTACACAAAACTCAACTCAAAATGGATCAAGGACCCTCGGAATCAGACCAGAGACCCTGCATCTTATAGAAGAAAAAGTAGGTCCAAATCTTCAACTTGTTGGCTCAGGATCAGATTTCCTTAACAGGACTCCCATAGCACAAGAAATAAAAGCAAGAATAAACAACTGGGATAGATTCAAACTAAAAAGCTTTCTCTCAGCAAAGGAAACTATCAGAAATGTGAAGAGAGAGCCTACAGAGTGGGAGAATATCTTTGCCAACCATACCTCAGATAGAGCGCTAATTTCCAGAATCTATAAAGAACTCAAAAAACTCTACACGAAGAATACAAATAATCTAATCAACAAATGGGCTAAGGAAATGAACAGACACTTCACAGAAGAAGATGTACAAGTAATCACCAGATATATGAAAAAATGTTCAACATCCCTAGTAATAAGGGAAATGCAAATCAAAACTACCCTAAGATTTCATCTCACCCCAATTAGAATGGCGATTATCAAGAATACAAGCAACAATAGGTGTTGGCGAGGATGTGGTGAAAAAGGAACACTCATACATTGCTGGTGGGGTTGCAAATTAGTGCAACCACTCTGGAAAGCAGTGTGGAGATTCCTCAGAAAGCTTGGAATGGAAACACCATTTGACCCAGCTATCCCACTCCTTGGCCTATACCCAAAGGACTTAAAATCAGCATACTACAGAGATACAGCCACATCAATGTTCATTGCTGCTCAATTCACCATAGCCAGATTGTGGAACCAACCTAGATGTCCTTCGGTTGATGAATGGATAAAGAAACTGTGGCATATTTATACAATGGAATATTACTCTGCAATGAAGAATGATAAAATTATGGCATTTGTAGGCAAATGGTCGAAATTGGAGAATATCATGCTAAGTGAGATAAGCCAATCTCAAAAAACTAAAGGACGAATGATCTCGCTGATAAGTGGATGAGGACATATAATGGGGGGTGGGAGGGGCTAGCATTAGGTTTAGGGTTAGGTTTAGAGTTAGGCTAAGGAGAGCAGTAAGAATGAAGGAAAGAAGGACTGTGTAGAGGGAAAAGAGGGGTGGGAGGGGTGGGAGGGGTGGGAGGGGTGGGGGGGAGGGGAAAAATATAATAAACATCATTACCCTATGTAAACGTAAAAAAAAATAAATAAATAAATAAATTAAAAAAAAAAAAATAATCAAGATGTGATGAGAAATCCTACAGAATGGGAGAAAGTCTTTGCCATCTGCACCTCAGAGCATTAATCTTCAGAATATATTAAGAATTCAAAAAACTTAACGCCAAAAAAAAAAAAAAAACCCAATCAATAAATGGAGAAAGGAACTGAACAGATACTTCAGAAGAAATACGATTGGGCAAAAATATGAAAAAATGTTCAACATCTCTAGCAAACACAGAAATGCAAATTAAAACTACACTGAGATACCCTCTCACTCCACTCAGAATGTCAATTATCAAGAATACAACTAACACGTGTTGGTGAGGATGTGGGGGAAAAGGCACCCTCATACTTTGCTGGTAGAAGTGCAAATTGATGCAACCACTCTTGAAAGCAGTATGGAGATTCCTCAGAAAATTTGGAATGGAACCACCATTTGACCCAGTTATCCCACTCCTTGGTATATACCCAAAGGATTTAAAATCAGCATACTACAGTGATACAGTCACATAAATGTTTATAGCAACTCAATTCACAATAGCAAAACTATGGAACCAACCTAGATGCCCTTCAACAGATGAATGGATAAAGAAAATGTGGTATATATACACAATGAAATATTACTCAGCCTTAAAGAAGAATTAAATTATGGCATTTGCAGGTAAATGGATGAAAATGGAAAATATCATGCTATGTGAAATAAACCAATACCAAAAAACCAAAAAAAAAAAAAAAAAAAAAAAAAAAAGACTGTGTGTCAAATTCTAAATTATGGAAATACAAAACTGAAATTTCCCCACATCCAGCATGCTTCTGGAATCTATTTTATTTGCCTGGTTTGACCTTGCAGCCCTCAACAAGAAGTCATACATACCTGTTAAAATAATTTTTAACACTAGGATAACTTCAAAGTGAGTCTGCTTTAAAAAAAAAAAAAGTTTAAATTTCAAAATCCAAAATAAGTATTTATAAGTTAGACATGCACAAATGGGTCATGGATATCCCCTTTCTGTCCTTTGGTTTCTGCACCAATGCCTTCTCCTGAGTCACCTTTCCCTCTCCTTGTTTCCATCTCTGTGTTGCCTCTTAACATCAATTGCACAGTAGCAGTTAAGGTTCCACCCTTAGCCTATTCTCTTTCTCCCCTTTACAATCTTTTTTTTTTTTTATTTTATTGTTGTATTATAATCATACATAATAGTGGGATTCACTGTTATATATTTGCATGTGCCTACAATATAACAATTTAATTTGGTTCTCCTTTATAATCTTATACATTTCTCAAGGGTTCACTTAGATGTAGATGACTCCCCAATCCACACTACCAGTTCCTAATTTCTATTCTGAGCTCCTATTCTGGACTTTGTTTTCTACACATTTCAACAGATATCTTCCTGCCATTCATTATTGCACAGCATCCATTAGTTCAACACACAATTACTGAGGAACAATTATGTTCTAGGACCAGGTGATCAGTAAACCAAATTCCTGCCCTCACAAAGCTGACCTCTTAGATTTTCTACCTTTTTTCATTTTTCTAATTTATTTAAATATTGCTACAGATATATCTTTTTAAAATACTGAATCCTATTCTTCTGCTCACATGCCTTCAATGGTGCCCATTCATTCCAGGCCCCATGATTTAGTTTCAAAGGTCCACTACCTCACATCCCTATCCTTACACTAGAGCCCAAAGGGACCATTCTCCACATATTTGCTGCAGTCTCAAGTAACGGGGTCCTCTCCTTGCTTTTGTCTCTTTCCCGGGCCTTCCTCTATCCTCCAGCCTCCATTTATCCAGCTCCTTACCCAATTCACTCTTACAGACCAGCTCAAATGCCATCTCCATGAAAGTCTTCCTGATCCTGATCCTAATTGTGTTTATTTAAACCACACTAATTTTGTATTTTTGCTTATATTCTAAACTGAATTTATAAATTTGTTTTAGAGCTATGAGTATGAGAAACAGATCAATTATTTAATGTTTATACATTGACATGCAATGAATTTATACGTAAATTAAAATTATAATTAAAATAATTGAAAACTGAGAATTACAAGCATTTTTTCTGTTCTTTAAAAATTGTTCAATATATTAACGTTTAAGAAACATGGTTGTAGGAATTAAGGAACAAAGACACTCAGGACCATAAATGCTGTTAGATGGGATCTCTAGACCATCCCACCTTATAGTGTCCACAGTAATGCAACAGAGCAGCCTCACTCATTGTCTTTGGGTTTTTTTTCTTTTACTCATCAAATATTCAAATAAAATGTTTATGTTTATTTAGACTATCCCAGTGTTGAATTTTTGTGTTTTCTCCTTATAACTATTTTGGCTCTGCTCACCATTACATTTAAGTATATGTGAATTTCTGCATAAAATATACAGTCTTTATGTATGAATTACCCAGGATGGTTTTGATTCCGTTGAAGTAGTTATGTAACATCTGCCACAGTAGGATCCAAGTCTCTATTAAATGACTGAAAACATTTTTTAAATGAAGATGAACTACAGGTTTAATATGCCTAACCCAAAACACCAAAATGACCCAAAATTCAAAAAAAATTTGAGTGCCAACATGATGCCACCATGGAAAATTTCACATTTGACCTCATATGAGAGTTGCAGTCAAAATGCAACTGCCCTAAAAATACCGTGTAAAGGTATCTTCAGGACATGTCTACAAGGCATTTATGAAATGTAAATTAATTATATTTAGACTTGGATTCCATCTTCAAGATGTACTTGTAAACATTCCAATATTTTAAAGAAATCTGAACTCCAAAAACACTGCTGGTCACAAGTACTTCAGATAAGGGATAGTCCACCTGAGTAAGTGTACTCAGATGACTAAATACAAGTTGATATTAAACCCATTAGCTGACTACCAACAAGTTTTCTTTTTTAAATTTTCCAGTATTTTAATGATAAAATGCTTTATGCATATGCAACTCAAACTTAACCACTTCTAGTCATTATTTACTTATTTGTTTTATTACAGCTTTAGAGTTATACATAGTAGTTGGGTTCATCCCAACAAACTACAAATGTTTCCTTGACCTTACAATCCTTTTCATGTAGAAAGGAAACCAACTGGGTCAGTTAAATACTCAAGCCACTGCATTTCTCTTGCCAAACATTTTGAAAAGTACCTTTAATGGCAGGGACAGATTCCTAAAGTTTCCTCTTCTTTCCAGGCATGCAGTGGACCACAGTGCCTAACTGCCCTGTAGTTACCGTTAGCAGGTCAATGAGTTCTAGTCAATGGTGCATAAGCAGAAATGACATTTCCCACTTCTTGTCCATACCCAAGGAGCAGCTCAGAAGCTATCCTCTGTGCAATGCTAAATATTGCCAATGGCTACACACCAATTCCCAGGAACACCTTGGAATAAACTGAAGACAGCACAGCTGCTAGCAGTGTGGGTCCTTAATGAAATATAGTGGAGCAAAGCACCAACCCCACTCTGATGACACACTGAGCTGTATGGGAGGAGTAACCTGCACTGTGGTAGTGTGCCAGGGACATGATTCCTTTCTTGTTCCAGTAGTTAGCCTACCTGAACTAATCCTTCCATATACATAACCTTCAACACCAGCAAAGTCTCCTAATTATAATGATCACAAAGTTTTTGTCATAGACAGTATTCTAAATATTCTTCATAAATACAAACTTTCCTCCACCTTGCAAAGGTAGCTTAGATTTTGCATTTCATTCTATAAAGTGAGGGATAAAAATTAAATGCTATTTAACAAGCAGCCTCAAACATTTTCAATTTTTGAGGTCCTGCTACAAACAAGAACAGAATGCCGCCTAGTGATAATATTTTTCTGTCTTGAAGGACTACAATCTGAAATCCATGGTGACTATGAAAGGATATGTAGTGAGAGGACGTGAAGAGGCGAGGCGAGGTCGTAGCAATCTTCTACGGAACAGTGGAAGAGGGATCACAAAATCTGAATTCTAACACGTTGTCTACAATGAAAAGTTGGGGGGGGGGTGCTCCAAGAAGGAAGTAAGAGAAGTGGAAGAGAATCCTAAAAGAAACAACAAATTGGCAGCTAACTATTAAGAGGAGAAATTATAAAGTGATCAGGAAGGATGTGGTTACAAGAAATCATTGAAGCACAAGTAATAATTTGAAATCAATGAGAACTGAAGAAACCAAAGCTCTAGGAACAAAAGAATAAATTGCTTTTATCCTAATGGCTGAGGTGTTACAAGAATGTATAGGACTGAAGGAAGGAACAGACACAGATATCAATCAAATACATGTGCTGTTCTACAGCGACTTGATAACAGCTTCCCACAAATCATCAAATCAGGAAAAAAAACTGAAGCTTCTGGGACAGAGAGCATGATGCAAAAATAAAATAAAATAAAATTCCCAAATCTGGGTAGATACGATGAATAATTTTAGTATCCTAAAAATCACCAACATTCCACTATCCAAATGATCCTCCAAGGATGTGCATGCACCTGCATTTCTACACTCACTCTCCCCAACAGTGCAGTCCATTTCTAGGCAGTGTCACGTTGTGAATACTAAAACATCTGTGGTACAGAGAAAGGGCTCTGGGAAAATGACAACTACAGTCAACCATGGTACCTCTGGTTTAGTGGCCGTCCTCTTTCAATCACTTCCAAAAATGAGAACATATGTGATTGTCTTAGGGACAATCACCCTTTGTGTGTGATGAGGGGACTCTGAACCCCTGAGTAAGACAGTCCTGAACCCAGGCTGCATGCTCATTGTAATCATCCAGAGACTTGTGAAAACTGCAAGGACAGATCCTCTGTTGGGGCCATTTAAATCGGAATTAAAGGTGGGTGTGGGTCCAGGAATCTGCATGTTCTGAAATCTCTCTGGTATCTCAAAGCACAACCAGTGGTCAAAGCAGGATCCCTGGGAAGACATCTGGGTGACTCAGTTCTTGCACTCGTTTTGAGAAAGAAGAGAGATGACATACCTCAGGGGCTTAAAGATATTAGCCACGCAGTGATCTCTCCAGAAGTGTATTCCTATGACTGTCTCCAAATACCTCAGGTTGTAATATTCTCTCAGATAGCTGAGTTTGTATCATTTATTGTCATTTTTTCATTTTGTTTATCCATTCATCAGATGATAAACAATTGAACCATTCAGCTCTGATGGTTACTGAATAATGCTGCTGTCAATACTGTATACAAGATTTTGCATGGTCATGTTTTCACACTGTTTGGGTATACACTGCTGGATCACAAAGTAACTCTAATTTTTCAGCGGGGCTTAGTGGTGTATCCCTGTAATCTCAGCAACTCGAGATGCCGAGGCAGGAGGATCACCAAGTTCAAGGTTTGCCTGGGCATCCTAGAGAGACACTGTCTCAAAATAAAATTTTAAAAGGAGATGGGGTTAAGCTCAGAGGTAGAATGCTATGGAGTTCAATCCATAGTACTGTAAGTAATCAGTCAATCAATTAATTTAACTTTTCAAGGAACTGCCAATCTCTTTTTCCAAGGTGGCCACATAATTTTACATTCCCATCAGTGATGAATTAGTGTTCTATTTTCTCCACAAACTCATCACCTATTGTCCATCTTTTTAGTTATAAGGGTGAAGTAGTATTCAATTGTGAGTTTGATTTGGGTTTTTCTAATGCTTAGTGATGGGGAGCATCTTATGTGATTGTGTTACTCTGTAGATAAATGTAGGGAAGATTATGATCTTAATATTAACTCTTCTGATCCATGAACATGGCATGTCTTGCCATTTATGTGGACCTTATTTATTTCAAAGATTTTTTATAGCTTCCAGTATATAAGTCTTGTACTCTTGTGTCAAATTTATTCTACATATTTTATTCTTTTGATGGTATTATAAACAGGTTTAATTTCATTTTTTGACTGTTTGCTACTAATGTACATTTTTTTCTTATATCCTGCAACTTTGCTAACTAACTTTGCTAGTTCTAATAGCTTTAAAAAAAATGTGTTCCTTAGAATTTTCTGCATGGAAGTACATGTCATCTATGAATAGAGACAGTTTACAACCTCCTTTCCAAATTGGATGCTCTATATATTTTTCTTTTTTCTTGCCAGTACTCCTAGTTAGAATCTCCAACAGAATGCTGAATGTAAGTGGCATCAAAGATGTATTTTTGGAGAGAATGTGCCTTTCTTTTACCTCATTAAAAGATGAAAGATGGAATGAAGATATGATTACTATAATGGAAACAACCATCTCAGACCTTGAGGACAACTAAGAACTAGAACTGAGGATATTATGTCACATTAATTGAAAAAAAAATTTTTTTTTTTGGTTCTCTGCTATATTGGGCAACATACCAACCTCAGATCTCCTACATGGACTTTGTCTTTGAGTTTCTGTGACCTGCAGATAAAACAAAGCCTAAACTGATACTCAGGAGCATCTAAATAAAGCTTAAGGATTACAGCACCTGCATACTCAATCAAAATACATTAACTATTTTCAAAATACTAGAGTTTTGTCTTGTTTTGTTAAGTCAATTTTTGTAAGATGTTCACCTAATGAAGGACTGTCTCGGCCTAATTTGTAAAATTTGAACAATGTCTAGAATTTTATTTTTTAATTTCAAAAAGTTCACAGGGTATAGTATTTATCATTATACTTCTGATATATTCTTTCAAAATTCCCAACTAGTTCATGATTGCCAAAGTTGCATTACTCTTGCTAATTCGTTTATTTCATAAAGACTAGAGAGCTATCCTTAAATCACTAAAAGATTCTGTCCCACATTTAATAAAACTCTTCAATGTATCCATTTACATATAAAAGGTTCCATTAAGTCATAATTTCAATGATTCAATTTATTTATCTTATAAGCTTTGGCTCTAAGTTATTATGAAACTAAGCTGGGGCATAGCTGTGGATGGGGTAACTTCAAGTATCACTAATGCAGAGAAAAACAGTAAGTTTTTTTTATATTAATTACCAAAAATCTGCCATCAATGAAAGAATTTACAATAACACCAAGTACCTCAGTGATATTACATAGTGAGTACCAGCACAGAAGAGAAAAATCCAGTTTACAGGCTTTAGGTTATATATCCATTTGACCATAAAGAAGACTAAATAGCCAATAATTTAACTCTCAGCTCCCCTTGTATCTTTTTTGGCCATGAACCTACAGCACAGAAATTCAAGTAGAGTCCCATTATTAGGACATTTCTGTTTTTGAAAATGTGCAAGAATTTAAAATAAAGCAATTTAATTCTTTAAAGAAGTCTACAATAATATGCCAACAAAATCAGAAAGGTATTTTCCTTGGTCCCCAAGATATTGTTATTTAAAAAAAAAAAATCTGATTTGATTAAGTTAAGCTATACATCTGCCTTCATGGCATACTGACTAATCAAAAAATAGCTTTCAGTTCATTTACTGACTAAAAGTACCACATATTTAGGAAAATGAAATATATGGTAAGAAAGTACTTAAGTCTTCATAAATCCCTTTACTTTAAATGCATACACATGAAACAAATAGGACCTATCTTCCCACCTAGACTATTAGGTCTTTAGTTCCAGCATTACCCCCTTTTTCTGCTCTGTCTGCATTCAACAGGACTGTTGGGCAACATGATAGGTGTGTATAAGATGCTTTCTAAATGAACAAACTTGGATATCAGTTAGTGAATATTCACATCAAATAAATCTAAATGTAAATGAAGGACTCAGAACTTATTCAAAATTTAAGTCTCTCAAGGAAAGAAGAGTGACCCTGTGTGTGCACAGTGCTAAGGATTGAACTCAGGGCCTTATGTATACTAGTCAACCGCTTGAACACTGAGCTATACCCCCAAGCCCCAAGTAGAGTATTTTTTTAATATCTTCTATTGATCTCTTCTTACCTAAATAAATATCAACAAATCTACATTGTCTAAGGTCCTATTTTTTTTCGATGAATACTTTATTCAAAGACTTGAGTTCTACAGTAATGAAAGAACTGTGTTTACATTTTTTGACCTTTACTGTGAAATCCCAGTAAGAAAAGAAGGCATTAAAGATTAATTTAGGTAAAGCATTAAATGGTAATGTGGTCTCTAAGAACTTCATAGTGAAATCTAAGCAAAAAGGAATGTATAAAACAAAAGAGAAAAAAGATTAGGAATATATTATTACCTCCTTTTAAATAAACCCATGGACAAAGGACTCCTTTTTCAACATTAGATTTACCAGGAACTATACCTAATAGAGTTCTGCTGTATGAAATAGAAGTATGCCTACTTAAGTCAAATCTGAAATTTTATGCTTGAAATACTGAACCATACCTAATATTTAAAAGATTAAGAATTCTACTCGGAGCAATTTTTAGAAAAACAGGTGAGCAATAGTAGTTCCAATATTTCTATCAACATGCAAAATACTACTAAATTTCCTAGCAGTACCTAGCACCATGGAATATTTCTGGCAGCTGAGGGAGGAGACTAAGATTTATATAAGAAAATCTATTTTGTTACAGTACACAAATATTCCTCTTTCAGTAAGTCTGATGCATCCAGTCTGTTCTCCCTCCACGTTGGAGGGTGAACATGAGCTTGTGTGTTAGGTTTGAGTGATGTGGGCATCTACCACACCGTGTGAGGTCAGGCTCACACGTAAAGGGCCCACGGGGTGTGAGACCCGCAGAGGCAGGCAGCAGTCAGCTCTAGTTTCGCCAGTAAAGGGGAATCACCAGGCACATTTCAATATTTTCCTCTTCCCTGCCCCCAATTCTCTGACTCTAATAGTTTAAATGAATATGTGATGACTCTACAGGGTAGGTAGAAGAGGAAGGGAGGCATCTGAGAAACTGCCTGGGAATTGCAGACAGATTTAAAATTGCGGTTTTAATATTTATTAACTACATCACCATGGGCAAAGTACTTAACTTTGAACCTCCGTAAAAACGTTGGGATGACTGAATGAGAATAAAGATAAGGGATTCTATACAGTACATGCGGAGAGAAGGCTCCCCACAAATGGGACTCTGGCTTTATTTCCCCCTCCATCAGTTTCCTTCCCCTTATATTAGCCTGGCTGAGAACATGACACAGTTCTTTCATCTAATGAGAAAATATACCACTAAAGTGTAATGATTCACACTTTATGTCTCACTTCAACTAATAAAATCAAGGAGTGATTTCCATCAGGTGTAAATATTGTGCAAAACCCAATTTAATTTCAAGAGGATAAACCAAGCCACAGGTCAAACTTAAGAGATCTGCAGGGTCATTTTGTTTCAAATTTGGTTTAAGCTTCCTTTGAACTTTATTATGTGACAAAAGATACATAAAATATATAAGAATAGAATTAAGAACTATGATTCACTGCCACAGAAGTTACACGATATATAGTCCTTTTTTGTGTGTGTGTGGTGCTGGGGATTGAACCCAGGGTCTTGTGCTTGCAAGGCAAGCACTCTATTGAGCTATATATCCACATCCCCACAAGATACAGTCTTAAGAAAAATGTTTGAATTACATATTTGTCAGATTTTAGAATCTTCTCACATTACGTGGATTTCCAAAAAAGTACTGTCCGGCCTTAAAAACCAAACACAATTTAAAAGATACAAGACTCATACTTAGACCAATGTTAAAAATCTAAGGATGCTTCCAGAATCAATATGCAAAGTCAATGAATTTTAATAGTGCCTGTACACGTAACAGTTTTTAAAACGCAGATGCCAAATAACAGTAGAACCTTTTTTCAGGTGGATTGCCCTAAGAGCAGCACCAGGGAAATCTCTATAACTTCAAAATACACACAATTGAGAATTTCAACAAGAAAAGCCCACTATATTAAAACTATAGCGATAAGCAAAAGAATCAGATCAAATTTATAGACAGGTCTGTAAGGATATGACAGTTAAAAAAATGTACGAAGTGTTTCAGTTAAGTAAAGTGCACCTTCTCCAAAGAGAACTGGAAAATAAAATTCTTCTAAAACTCTAAAAAGAAGAGTATGTTGGAAATATTCAAAGTATTAGAGGGATCTGACATGAGATAGTTTTATCTGTTGCTGAATGAGGAGTGGGCCACAGGGCAAGGACCTGAAAGTGGCCTTTAGGAATGGAAAGCAGTCTCTGGTTAATAGCTAGCAAGAAGTCCCCATCTCCTTCCTGCAATGTGATGCAAGATACAAGGAGAGGTCAGCAGTCTGCAACCCTACAGCAGGTCCTCCCCAGGACCCAGCATACTGTTCATCTTAGATTTCTAGCCTCCAGAACTGTGAGAAATAAATTTCCTGTTTTATAACCTATCTAGTTGATGGTACTTTGTTATAGCCGCCCAAACTAAGACACCTCCTATCTTAACATCGACTAACTAGGAACCCTAATTATAGCTGTAAAATTCCCTTTGCCATCTATATAATATAATGTGTTATAACACCAGAGGACAGAGAACAGGTGGCCATCCCCGAATTCTGCCTATCACAAATGTTAATGCAGGAAAGAAGTCAGTCAAGTCATTCAACTACAGGACAGATACACAATTTCAGTTAAGAGTATTATGGTTAAATTCTGTGTTTACGTAAGAACTTTCAAGAGACTTTATGGGTAAAAAGCAATCAAAATCAGTTTATACTTGGAGATATTATGATATGAAAACAGTTGTTATCTTGTCTAAGGTGAGTCTAAGGAAGAGTTCAGCAAGAGAGTGACTGTGCTTCACTAACCCCATCACTACGCAAAAGGAACATACTTCACTTAGACTCTGGAGACAATCATACCATCAGATAAATTTAATTAAGAGATTAATGATGCCAAAATCCATTAGTCTATATTTAAAAATACAATCTGAAATGAAATTTTCAACAATTTCACTTGGCTTTTACGAGTTAATTGCACATAATTATCACAGCTTTTTACATAGTTTCAAAATTATTATTCTATATATCATGCTTACATCTCAAAACTTCTTTGCTATGCTCCTTTGACTGTACTTTTTGACCCTAGAATGAAAGAGGAAAGGAAAAGGAGAGTCTTTTTCCACCCCAAAATAAATATCAGGGCCAAACAAATATTTAAAATTCTGAAAAGTTCTAGGCACACCTGTATTGGGTGAATGGACACAGCCTTTGACACTCTCATGCTTCCCAGCTCCTGGGTGGACTGTCTAACCCGCTGCTGGGCACCCACTACTCTTTGGATTCTGTGTTCCTACCCTGATCTGCTTTTCTGAATGGGACTAAACCTCCCAACCTGGTGGTGGGGGTTCAGCTTTCTCCCTGTAGTGCTTATCCATACAAATGACTGTCAGGAAACCACAGACCTGCTGGGTTTGTGAAGAACATTCTCATTTAACTTGTAAAGAACAGACTCCAAGGCTGGATGCAAGAGAACTCTAGGGTCTTAGCGACACTGCTTTCATAAACATGAATGCTTTTTGCTGTCATGATGGCAGAGAATACAACCCTGGGTTTCTCAGACTGTTCCCACTGACGGTGAGGGTGGCACTCCCTCCCCTGTATTTGTGCTGCATGTACCTATTTAAGAGAACTGTGTGTAAATACTTCTGGGGGGATAGAAAATGGGTATATAGTTCCACCAAGAGACTTTCACATGGAAGCAATTATGAAAGGGTCGCTGAAACTATATGTGGTTTCATGAATTCATTGGCTTGTCCTGACAACAGCTGTATTTAAAGTTACACACTGTTGTCCAGCACAGAACCAGTCATTTCAGTAAGCTACTTAACATCTCTGTGCCTAAGTTCCCTCTTCTGTAGGATGCAGACACTAAAAATAACAGTGTCTACTTCATAGGTTGTAGAGAGGATTAAAAGAGTTTGTGGACATTAGGCACTTGGACCAGGCACCTGTTCACGGTAAGCACTAAGTCTTAGCCAATAGGATCTATCATTCTTTCAATTCAGTACCTCTCAGTTACAGTCCCTTCTTCGTGTCCCTTCTGCTTTTGGCTTAAAATAGGCCGTGGTACTCCTCTAACCTAGCTTCCGTTCTGCCACTGCTGGAATCTTCCAAATGCAAATCTGCTCACATTATTCCTATGCTTGAAAACCCTGGATGACTCTTCACTGCTTAAGAAAACATGTCCAAATTCCACAGGGTGCAGTGTGAAAGCTTCCAAGACCTGGTCACAGTAATTACACTGATATAATACGAGGGAAGTCAGGGGCAGAGAAGGGCCCAGAGATGAAGACTGGCACTAGTTCAGGTCCCTAGGGGTTTTCCCACATTTACCTTTTGCCTGAAATGCCCTTCCCCCTCTCATTGCCCATGGGTAAATTCCAGAATCTCTATCATCTCTGGAAGAGATCTGTTCTTCCTTACCTTCTTAAAAAGTCACCCCAGAGCTATGGCACTCCTGAGTTGGACACAAGTTACCTGTCCAGAATCACATCATTCTCCAGTACAAGAAACAATTACCTGAGGTTCTCTGAAGGAGTCTCCATCAGTTCTCAAATTTTCTCTACATGCTTCCTTCTGCCTAAAATGATGCATTATCTTTTCTGCAGCTGGTAAATCTCACTCTCAGTAATCCTCTGCTGATACATGCCTTTCTGTCTTTCCTGCCACAGATGGAACTACTTCCTTCTCTTTCCTCTCTTGGCACTCTGGGAACATCACCCCAGAGTCCTTGTAACTGGAGTGACATTTCCTATTTGTGGGTCAGTCTTCTATACTAAGCTGCTTGCTCAAGGTCTCAACAGCCCAAGTACTTTATATTGATGCTCAATGGATTTTTGCTGAACTGTGTTACTGGCATTATTCTGTCATCTTCCATTCTTCAAACTCAGGATAAGAGCTTCACCATGGAACCCTACTTCTTAGAGAACAGAACTGGATCAGAGAAAGTTTTTTGGGGGGCCACTGCAAAGTGATTTCACTATTACACTATTCAAAACTCATAGGATATCAATTCCTGGATTAGAGAGAAGAAATTTATGTAAAGATTTGGGCTAATGATATGTGGTAGAAGTTTGTTAAAGCAAGTGGAGGAATAACAATTAAATTTGGAACCACAGAATTTTGGAACAAGAAGGTTCCCTGAAGAACCTAAAACCTAACTGCTTTCACCTGATCACTGAGGAAACACAATGTTCTCAATCAGTTTCTGGTAATAGCGAGACTAAACCCAGCTTCCTGCTTCTTAGTCCCGAACATTATTTCACCCGCAAAGAAAAACAAAACTGCCCGTTCTGTAAACTAACTGGGATACTCGGATTTCAGACAAGCACATACCCAGGTCACCCAAGTTCTGTTTCTCAATGGAGAATCAAAGCTGCTACCAGTGAAGCCCAGGTGCATGCATACCCGGAGACATCAGACAGTCAGCTGGTTTAGAAGTCTGAGTGCTGAGTGCGAATCCAGTCTGACGCGAGCTATGTGTTCCCAGTGAAGTCATGAGACCTTGGAGGCAGTTTTCTAATCTGAAATGTGAGAACAGAACCTCTTTCATATTCTGCTGGAGGATTAAATGAGAATGATGGTGAGTGCATTCTGTAAGCCATAAGTGACACACAAGTGCCAGTTACTGATAAAATAAAAAGCAGGTATTATGTTTACACTGTGCTGTTTTTTCAGCAGTGAAAATTAGGTTGATTGTCTTACCTCCTCTTCTGTAACTCTGGCATTTTCTGTGTGTGTGTGTGTGTGTTTTATAGAACTGTACCTCTGCCAAAGTAAGAAAAAGAAAGAAAAGTGCTACTATTTGACTACGCAGGCAGGTTTTTCTTAGGCTCTATTGCCAGTGACGAAATACCAACATCTCTTCAAAATAAGGTCACAAGTATATTACCACTGTGTGACAGTTTGCCACTTGTATATTCAGAGACTGTACCTCTCACACAAGCTTAATATCAGTGGAGCATAGACTATTTTAAGTTGCAAGAAGCACTAATGACCATCTAAATATTATCTTTCCTCCAAAGCATATTTAAGGAAGAAGTCAAACTGGGAAAAAATTCCACAGGTTATAATATTTTATACTTCAACACACAAGTTAGTTGTTTCACATGTTGTACACAACCACTGATCATAGATTGTCTTTTAAAAAATGGAACTCGGTTTGAATGTCCCACAGGAGTATTTTCATATACTAAAATCTAATATGAACTAAATCAAGACAAAGGCTTAACTTGGACACTGAAACATAAATGGAATTATTATATAAAATTTTGACAGTTATTTCTCCCTTTGGACATTAAATCTCACTGAACTTTACTAGCATATACATAGAAACATGAATACAAGAAAACGGTATAAAGGAAACGATAGCTACTTAGGATTAGAAACCAAGATAAGATAGTAGAATGAATGTCAAAGACAAGAAGGAAGGAAGGAACCACAGATGTGTCCTAATCAGTACTGCATGAGTTTGGTTAACACAAATCAATTTACTGGGGTCTGATACATTTCACACAAATGAGGCCAAAAAATGAGGGTTCAAAAATAGCATTAGCTATATTTGAGATATCGTATATATTTGGAACAAGATGAAATCATTTTCTCTCAGCATACATATTCATATGTGTTGAACAAAATTTTAAAAATAAAGCTTTCAGCATGGGGCTTTCTATTGCTATCAACTTACATATAAATAGAACTTGTGAACATCAGATGCTTCACCCACTTTCCTTTGTAAAACATCCTTATAACATTCTCTTAATTCAGCATGTTGTCAAACAGTACTTATTAAGCACTATTCTCAGCAACTACAACAGAACAGTCTCTTGTTCTGGGTTGTAATTTGGCACAGACAACATCCACAGAGGCCAGCCCTGCAAAGGGTCTATCAGAACTGTTCTAAAGAAAGATCACAGCATCAAGGCCCAAGAAAAAGGCACTTAAAATTCTGTACCAGTCCCAATTTAGTGTCTGTGATGCAGTAAAGGGTCCACGACACCATCACTTGGCCCCTCCTCGCCACTATTTTTATATTAACTCATTATCACTCACTTATACATTCCACTATAAATGTGCTTAGTATTTTCCATATACTTAGCTTTTAAACTCTGTTAACATAGCAGCTCCCACTTAAATATGCATATATGTGTAAATATAAAGTATATATTTTCCATATTTTGTGAGAATAAACACACTTGCTTAGGCAATTTACTAAACTACCTTTGTAAACAAGGTAGTAAATTTAGTAAACAAATATTTGCTACAGACTTTTCCCATCACCAACTGTGCACAAGTCCTCAGGAAGGTGTTCCTCTTTTTAAATGGACTGTACTCCTCTCTGAAGTAAACACTGATTCCACGTGTATTCATAAACACTGAAGGGCAAACTCCCTCTGTAGTTTGCTAATGGATCAGCTCTAAAAGAGTCTCTCTTACTGGCCACAAGAGTTCCTGTTGTGATCTGTACTGCTGTATGATTTGTAACAGAGAAAGGGGAGTCTGAGATGCCAATGAAAGACAACATGCATAGAAGAACCAAGAAATAAAAGCTAGCATACGATAATTTTGAGGCCGAGTGCTAAATCTGTGGCCAAGACTTTAAGTCAACAACTGCTCAGGGAAGGCAGGTAGTCCACCTCCAGGAACACAGTCAAACATCAAAGGTAAGTGGCAGTCAGTCTATACACGGCTCACTTCTCTCTTTTGCAAGAAGTACCTTTTCTTATCTAAGTTTATCCAGTTCTTAGTGAGAAAGCAAACAATTCTTCACATTCTTTTCATGACAGTCTTTCACATATTTAAAGACAGTTATTAAGTGTCCTCTTAAACCTCTCTTCAAACTAAAGATTCACAACTTCTTCACCATTTCTTTTTTTTTTTTTTTATTTATTTTTTTTTTTACGTTTACATAGGGTAATGATGTTTATTATATTTTTCCCCTCCCCCCCACCTCTCCCACCCCTCCCACCCCTCCCACCCCTCTTTTCCCTCTACACAGTCCTTCTTTCCTTCATTCTTACTGCTCTCCTTAGCCTAACTCTAAACCTAACCCTAAACCTAATGCTAGCCCGTCCCACCCCCCATTATGTCCTCATCCGCTTATCAGCGAGATCATTCGTCCTTTAGTTTTTTGAGATTGGCTTATCTCATTTAGCATGATATTCTCCAATTTCGACCATTTGCCTACAAATGCCATATCTTTAAGAGCCTTATTTTTTATAATGTTTTGATTAATTCTACTGCTTCTCTATGGATCTTTTCCCATTTTCTTCCTTTAATTCTAGAATCCAAAAGACAAAGCAAGATGTTCAATTGAAGGCCTGCCGACAATGAGTAAAGCAGGATTATTTAACTGTTCTGAAAAATTATATTCTTTTATTGACATTAAAATATGAATTCCAGGATCTCAGGTAAAATACATAGGTGGCAGAGGTTTCAACCCATGCTTCAACTTACTATGTATAGTTTTGCTCCTTCAATTTCCATTTTCCGCTTCATGTAACTGAATTTGAGTCTCCAAATATATCAGTGCCATTTTCTTTATTCTATAGAAAGTTCCCTTTTAATCCTTGAGTTTTCACAATTGAATCAGCTCAAGCAATCTGACACTACCTGAACAGGTAATGAGTTTGACCCTTATTTCCTCCATTTACTCCTAAATTCCTATTACTCTCAGTGCCCCAACTTCCTACCCTGGGAGCTCCAAGTTTGGAGAGCCACACAAGTTACAAAGTAACAAAGGAGATAGCAAATTAATAAGGACAGGGGGCTTCTCACTGGTGAAATCATGTTGCACAGGAAACACCTGCATCATTAACTAAACATTCACAGTGGCTCCCACCTACTGAGCATTGATGATTTTCCAGGAACCATGCTGAAGTTTTTAAAGGTCAACAGCTATATAAGCTCTTTTCCCCAAAATTTATAGATGAGAAAAACTCAAGTTCAAAGAGGTAAGATAATTAATCCAAAGTCACTCTGTTGATATGACATATCTGCAGAGAAAATAGGAGCTTTCCACATCCCTTGATGTGGAAATTAAGAACTCAACCTTGACACAGTGATAGAAAGGTGGCTGTGGTCCAGGGGCACCACCACCACTATCAGAGGCACCATCAGAAAAGCTGATGGAAGCAACAAACTCCCCACAAGTGCACGTGAGAATTTCCTACTTCAAGGGACTGTATTATATTTTGTCACACTGCAAAAATTAAACTCAGACATATGGAGGCAAGTGATACTCTGTATTTAAATTAAGCACCTAACCATCAAGGGGAAAAAAACTGGCATGGAACTCACTTAGACAACTAGAATGACTCACAAATATTTCTGATTTTCCTTCCGACCATAAAAAATGTGACCTTTCAAAAATGCCACATCATTTACAGCTATATTAAAGCTATATTTTCTAAAATTGAAAGTTGAATTTTTTAGGTTGCAAAAAAGTTTCAACATATAACAGCCTGAGTAACAGAAGGGAGAAGGTCCAGTATGATGACCACAGAGGGAGAACAGCACAGCACAGAGTTCTAGAAATGGTGATGGATTATGTAAGAGGGTAGGAAGTCATTCCTTTTAGAAAATGTAATGCTATTAGGAATGCAGTGATCTCTGAGCTGCAGAGCAGCCACCTGGAGGAAAACTGTTAAAACAGTCTGACAGCTTGCAAATGAAAGTGGTTGGAAAACTATATTTGCAAGTTTGATAAATTTTGTAACCTTCCTGAAGGCCACACGCCATTAGAGGCTTTAATTATAAGCGGGTGAATTTTAAACAGGGTATTAGAATAGATGGTTTTGGGGGGTTCTGTCAGATTTAACCCTTCACTATTAAGTGTCACTACTCCGCCCCTAAGGGAAACTCCAGACACAATATTTATACTAAATGCTCCAACCTCCCTGGCCCAGATGATTACCCAGAAAGGACAGGTGACCGAGGAAGCGCAATCAAACATCCTCATCCTTGAGGTTTCTTGTTTCAGTCCTTTGCTACATTCTTGCCCTTGGATTCCTGGATGGTCTTATATTCTCCTTTCCTGATTCAAGAGTTACTCAGGCTTGTTTTGTACCATCTGCAAAGCCCAACCAAGCATTTTACATTTTTATTTTTCTATCTACCTATCTATCTACCCACCCAACCAGGATCTCATGCACGTGAGGCAAGCACTCTACCACTGAGCCACACCCCCCAGCCCAAATTTTACATTTTAAAAAGTATTTATAGAATGAATTTTGTTTTTTTGTTTTTGTTTTTGTTTTTTGGTTTTTTTTTTTTTTTTTGTGTGTGTGTGTGTGTGTGAGTGTACACACTGATCCTCCTCTTAAGGGAAAAATAAAAATTTCTAAACTGAGGATAGCAACAATGCCTTCCCTTTATTGTGGCATAAAAAGGGTAAAGTCGGTTTTGGAATCTCTCATCTATGACCCAGATTACTTTTACTCTCTCCATCAAAGAGTAAATGCCCTCATCTCAAATCTGTATTCACTGCTGGGCTTTCTTTTAACATCAATAATGAGCAACTTAATAAAATTACCTATCATTCTACAAATGGCTATTACAAATTTATTCTTCACAGGTCTTCTGAGTGATATTCTAACTCAATTTAGTGGTTTTGGAGCCAGTGATCTACCTCTTAGAATTATTTCTCTCATGAGAATCATATATAAATAGTTCATAACAACCTCAGCATTCTGGACAATGATGTTCGCCACCCAAAATGACAGTGATCAATAAGCAAGCCTAAACCTTTCCAGCAAAACAAATCTTTTCTTCAGCTACAGTCACACAGTCACCTCAAAGGAAGGGCTGCAGGTCATCCTGAATTCTGTTGCTAGCATGATATTTTTCAACCCCATAACAGAATACTTCAAACTTTAGAAGTGAATTCAAGCTGTGAGGATAGGAAGTGAGAAACGCCAGAGAGAACTTCAGTTTGCCTGCTGTGTTTCTGGCTTAGGTCTCTGATAGCATTTTAATCTAAGCTGATCAAGGACATTTTTACTTCTCTACTGAAAAGCAGTGACCCAACAAGAGGTGAACTTTATTCTAAATGAACAGCTTTTCCAGCTCACCCCTTCCTGATGCAGAAGAGGAACATTCTTTTATCTTAACTGCTATTGGTCTACATTGTACATGTAAGACAGCAAAACCAGACAAGACACCTGCCCACATTCTGCACTACAGAGATTAGCTAACAGAGCCAAAAAAGACCAGAAATCAGAGTTTGTCATGGGCAATCCAATGACAGGGTAACAATTTGGTTTCTAACATCATGAAACACAATGGTGGTGATATAAATTTTTTAAAAGTCATGTTCTTTTCAGTCATCAAGCATATTGTATGTCAAATGCAATGAAATAATTACCAATCCAATCCTAGAATATTGCTCACATTATTACTCCAGTACTTCAGTAAGAACAGATAATGGTTCTTGCTAAATAGGATCAAAGGAAGAGGTGGTAAATGGAAGAAACAGTATTAAAATACAACTTTGCATGTTTTCAGATGCAAAAAAAGGGATCCAAGAGTTGTGTTAGGCCATACTCATGCCTCTGAGTCTTAAAGCCCATGAAATCCTACTTTTAAAATGCCACAGTCTTACCAAATGAATCTAGTTATATTGAAAATTATAAACATAATACATTACACATGAATGGCTTACACAAATACACCAAAAGGGGTGGAAGGAGTGGACCACAGTAGCTTGAAAACAGTGTTTCTGACTTGATACAACAAAGCCAACAAGAAAAAGACCTGTACACAAATACTGGATTCTGGTTGCTAATTCTGTTTCTCACAGGGGTATGGGTCCATAGACTCACAAACAAGCAAATATATTGAAAGCAAGGGGTTTCAGTCTGGCTCAGACTCCCAGGAGAGTCACAGCCTGTCCAAAATATGGTATAGCCCATCTACTCTGTGGCTCCACTGAATGCTGTTATAAATTCTGAACAGAATGCATGGAGCATCATTCTGAGGAGTCTAAGAAAATAAGCAGTAGCAGGCAGAACAGAAAAGAGGATAGGAATCTGAGGAAACAGAACATCAGAAGCTTCAAGCAATCCAGTGTAGTGGTGGTGGTAGCAACAGCTGGTCACCTACCCAAAACTCTATTATAGAGGCCAGAAAGGAGCAGAACAAGTCCTAAGACAAATCCTTAACAAAAGATCCATCAACCCAGAATTCTATATCCAGTGAAAGTATCCTTGACAAATTAAGGTGAAATCAAGACATTCTAAGATGAACAAAAAAACTAAGGAAAAAAAAAAAATCTGTCACCATCAGATCTGCTCTTTAAAAAAAATGCAAAGAAAGTTCCACAGGCAGAACTTTCTGGGAATATCAGGAATGAAGAAAGAGCAGCAGAAATGGTAAATATGTGGGTAATTAAAAATAACAATTTTCTCTTAATTTCTTCAAATCTGTATGATGGCTAAAAGCAAAAATTATAATAATGCCTTGTTCATATATGTAGGATGCTACTAAAACAGTGATTTGAAGGAAATTTATAATGTTAAATTCTGGTATCTTAAAAGAGAAGGGCTCAAATCAACAATTTGATCAACAATAAACTTTCACTTGAAGAAACTGGAAAAAGCCGGGTTCGGTGGCACAGGCCTGTAATCCCAGTGGCTCAGGAGGCTGAAAAAGGAGGGTCATGAGTTCAAAGCCAGTCTCAGCAAAAGTGAGGTGCTAAGCAATTTAATGAGATCCTGTCTAAATAAAATGCAAAATAGGGCTGAGGATGTGGCTCAGTGGTTGAGTGCCCATTAATAAAAATTAACGATAGCAAATAAATAAGTATGGGAGAAAAAAATCTTCTTTACAGAAGATTTCTAATTAATAACCCCTCCCCCCCCGACAAAAAAAGGAAACTGGGAAAAGATAAGAAAAATGAACCCAAGTAATCAGAAAGAAGATAGTCAGAGTACAATTTTTTTAAATAATAGAAAGATGGAAATGAGAAATAAACTAAAAACAGATAATAGAAGAAATCAATCACATCTAAAATTAGCTATTTGAAAAGATTAGTAAAATCGATAAATCTCTAGCCAAAATGAAAAATAACAAATCAGAAATCACAAAAACTGTCCATATCAGAAAAGATATCACCACAGATCCAACAGACATGAAAAGGAAACAATACTAAGAACAACTCAACATGTATAAATCCAACAATTTACATCACCTGGATGAAAGGACCAATTTCTTAAAAATCAGAACCAACTAACCTCATTGAAGAGTAGATAATCTAAATAGTCCTTTATTAAGGAAATTAAATTTATAGTTAGAAACCCTTCCCCACAAAAAGAACGCCTAAAGCCCAGACAGTTTCACTGGTATATTCTATTAAATATTTTAAGAAGAAATAGCATTCCATACAATCTCTTCTGGAAAATATAATTACTGGAAAGGATAATTCCTAACTCATTCTCTGGGGCCAGCATTTCCATAATACCAAAACCAAAGACAGAAACAGGAAAAAAGAATTACAGTAACATCCCTCATAAACCTAGAGGTAAAAATCCTTAACAAAATATTAGCAGTAATATACCACATCTAAATGGAGTTTATTCCAGTAATTCAGTTTGGTTCAATATCTGAAACATCGATTAACATAATCAACTAAAAGGCAAAACCCCATAATGACCATATCAACTAATAGAGAAAAAGAATTTCACAAAATTCAACATCCATTCATGATAAAAACTTTTAGCAAACTGGGAAGAAAACTTTCTGATCTGATGAAGGTCATATGCCAAAAAAACACATTTACTACTATACTTTTGGGTGAAAGAATGAAAGTTTTCCCTTTCAGATCAAGAAGGTAGCACTCTTTCCCATTCTTATTCAAAATAATTCTGGAAGTTCTATCCATTGCAATTAAGGCAAGAAAAACAAATCAAGAGCTTAGAGATTAGAAAGGAAGAAATAGAAATTTTTCCTATTTGCAGATACTATGAATATCTACATAGAAAATCCTACAGAATCTACTAAACAGTTCCTAGAACTAATAATATGTCAAGGCCTAAGAATATACCAGAGTTGAGCAAATTCCATATATTAGCCATAAATAAATGGAAACTAATTTTAAATTATAATACCACTTATAACAGTTCAAAAAATACTTAAGTATAAATCTAACAAAGCATATTCAGAGTCTATGTGCTGAAAATGACAAAAACTTTGAAAGAAATCAAAGGAAGCAAAAGATGTCAAAAGACACAGCATGTATATGGACTAGAAGCTCATTATACTTAAAATGTAAATACTTCCCAAAATGACTTATTCATTTAATGCAATCACAATTAATATCATGGCAGGTTTTTTTTTTTTTCTTTCTTTTTTTTAAAATATGTACAGGGAAAGGCAAAGGAGCTAGGATTGCTAAACTATTTGAGTAAAGTTGGAGAACCCATAGTCCCTAATTTTAAGACTATGTTGTACTGGTGAATGAATGACTAAAGATCAGTGGAACAGAACAGAGAATTCAAAAATGGATTCATCCAAATATGGATGAATATTGTCAATTGTTTATTGATAACAAAAGCCAGTTTCTTGTCAGAAAAAGAAGTTAACCAGTAAGCAACCAATAAGCAAAGGAGGGGGATAAAATAAATCTTGTGGTAGATATGAATCATTTATACATCACAAACTCCTAAGTTCATACACACACAAATGGATTTAGAAATACAGAGATGTATGTATATAAATTTACAATTACACATACATATATTTCTTATCTCTGCTAAGAGATCTAGAAGCAGTTTTACTCCTGGAATAACCATCACACCTGAGGCCTGCATCTTCATTAAAAGGAATCAAAGCTTGCTGGAGAAGTGGTTGATTTCAGGACCAGGTGAAGGAAAACAGAAAGTAAGCCTGGAACATCTCTTTTCAGAAAACAGGAAAGAACATTTTAAAAAGAAAACAGATGGAGACCCATTGAAAGATACGGAAACCAAAAGGAGAGATTCCTAGAGAAAAGCCGGAACAATTCGAGCAACCAAGTAAACAGGGATAATGCTGGATTAAAGACCCAAAGAGTAATATAAATATTCATGAGTCATTCTGATAAAAATTAATGATAGCAAATAAATAAGTATGGGAGAAAAAAATCTTCTTTACAGAAGATTTCTAATTAATAAATGTAAAAAGAATGAGAGAAATAGATAATCACCATCAGGATACCACCATAATATTGTTGCAGCCAAGACCCACAACTCAGTGTTCAAGTAAATAAGCAAAGTTTTAGGGAGAAACAGGATATACTTATGCATTATCTCCAAGCATCCCCCCACCCGCAATATTTATTCATTACGAAAAAAGTAGTAGTTATTTTGCAACGGAGAAATTTGGGAGAGACCATCTTAACCAAGACATCAAGATGAACATCTCTACTAAAAAGCTATACTGACATCATGTATCCCTGGCATAACACTAAGAAGAGCACATCAGCTCACCTCTGCAAACCTTCCTCATAACACACAACCTTGATGCAATTAAGAGAAAACATCAGACACACCCAAGTTGAGGGATGCTCTACACAACAAATGACCCGTACTGTTCCAAAGCATCAAGGTCATAAAAGACAAGAAGACTGAAGAAATGCCATAAATAAGAGAAGCCTAGAAGGCAGGACAACTGAAGGCAACCTGGGACACTGAATGAAATTCTATAATTTAAAAAAAAAAAAAAAGAAAAGAAAAAAGGGCAGTAGTGAAAACTCGTGAAATTGAAAAGTCTATAGTTTAATAGTAATGAACAATGTTAATTTCAAAGCTTTGACAGCTATACCATAGTACTTAGAGGAAGACGGGTTGAAGGGTACGTGAGGACTCTTACTATTTTTATAATTCCTGTAAATCTAAAATTATTCCAAAATTCAAAGTTTTTTAAAAAAGTAAACCATTCTTTTTAACCTTTATTAGTATGCTGGCAAAATACTGAATACATTTATTTGCAGAACATTACACATCATGGGTAGATATTCTTTTTCTACTTTTTTATGATGGGAGAAATCAGTATGGTTATAATCATAGTAATTTTTTGAATGATATAGAATATAAATTGGGATTTTAAAAAGATGTTGTTCCATGAGGAAAAGTAGTAACTTTGAGGAGAAGGATGTCAGTATAGATGTAAGGTCTCCTGACATCTCTGATGCATTTCTATGCCTTATTTCCTATGTGGGACCCGTAGGGAAATGCAGGGTAGAGGTCAGAGGATTAATACTTGAATTCCCAGAGTGTGATAGGCACTCTTCTGGGTGCTTTTCACATGTGATCTTAATCTTATCACCTTGTGAGGAAGGTATTACCTGCTCAGTTTTACAAGTGAAAAAAATGTAGCCCAACATCACAGTTAAGCAGAAATTTCAATCCCAGAGTCTAATTTCAAAGTTATCTTTCTCTTTGTTTATGGCATCTGATGAAAACAGAATCATTTTCCTCAAACAAACGGAAAAACTTCAGAGGCGAGAAGGAAGAGAGAGAGGCGTCCAAGGGGAAGGGCACAAAATGTGAATAAACACAGGCCAGTATAAGGCATAACTAATTCAGATCCTAAGTGATAAAGGAAAGATGCTGGTGGAGGCGGCTTTGGATGAGGGCTCTCCAGGCAAGCACTTCAGGGCTGGAGGAGGATGAAGAGGGCCTTACGAGATGAAGCACAGCACCAGCCTGTCCAAGAGATTCTCAAGGAAGTCAGGCAGAACAACATGGTGCATAGACTGATGACAGCTTCACACTGGCAAGTCCTGCAGCTCTGCTCTGTTGGTGTGCACACATGTGCACCCTACAATTTCTTAAATAAAGTGAATCCCAAGTAAGAAAAATAACTTAACATGAGGACTTGTATTTATCTATGTTCTTTTAACCTAAAAGAAGATTCAGATTAACAGCTGGCCTTAAATTCTGAATATAAAAGATTATAAAACTAAAAGCCCGGCCTCTGACTGCAGGCAAACATCGATGTTCCCTCATAAGCTCGTCATTAACTTGGTGAAGCAGTTAAAGTCAGATGTCATTTCAGCATCATTCTTAGGAGGGCTTACATGCATGGCCCCATTCATACCAACTGTTTCCCACGAAGTTTACTTTTAAATGAAGGTAAAACAGAATAATAGTTTAAGAAAAATACCTTATTCTGATTTGATATTTTCAGATTTAAAATTGATAAAAATCTCAAGTGTGAGAGGTTTACTCTGAATGCACCTATTATAACTGTGGGATACTCACAGGGTAGAGATCTTGGAAATGGAGAAAGTTTTGAATCCTACTCCCCTAACTTTTAGCTGGGGATGTTACACAAGCTTGATCCTTTGAGTCAACAAATGCAAACCCTACTTATAAGGTTATCCCAGAATTAACTGAGAAACAACATGTAGAGCTCCCAACCTAGCATCTGCACAGAGAGAGGCTTTAATATACGGGCTGAGAGAAAGCAACCATATCACATGTTTATTCACTTCACATGTAGATTTTAAACCACTGAATACTGATAGGTAATCATTAAAATGACAAAAAAATGAAAGCCGGCTGGCAAGTAAGTCTAAGCAACCAAAGCAGTGTTACTGTGAAAATAGCACCAGGCAGGGCCAGCAAACAGAAGTATGAGCTGTATTTTGACTGTCAGTCAGCAGTGACCCAGAAGATTGCATCCCTACCTCTTCTGGTGCTTGCTTTTGCTGACCCTTCTGTCACAGGAAGGGGACAACATAGGATCATCTTGGTGCTTTTCTTCCAGCTCCAAGGTGCAGAGAGCTTGGCATGCCAAACTGTACTGGGTGCTTGAGAAAGAGCTGAATGAGAAAGTCATAAAGGGAGAAAAACTGGGACTGAAATTAGTTCTAGAACAGAGAAGGGGAAAAGAAGGCAACTTGATGGACTCTCCCAAGTGCTTTGGCGTCCACGACTTCCGGACCAGAGATGCATACCAGTAGAAACCAACTTTCACTTTCAAGTGGTTAAAGGTCAAACAGTGAGCACCAGGGATGATGAATGTCAAGAACAATGATTAAACCCCTGACACAGGCTGCTAGGCTGGAGACCCCCTAAGACAGCCAGGGAAGACTCACCTCCGAGAGTGATGAAGGATTTACCTACAGACGGACAGCCAACAAGAAGGCTTCCAAACACAAGAAAACAGGAAGAGAATGAAATTTTAATTACTCTTTCTATTTTCTTCTTAAAAGTCCAATGTAGGTAACAGAAAGTGGACATGTTAAAGAGTATTTCCATTTTTAATTATTCAAAAATGTGCTTTTATTCAATTCCTACACTCTTTGCGTTCTTAAACTGAGCAAATGGTGCTTAACCAAAGCAGCATTACCTTCATGTTTCATCTAAAAACAGTTGAACTGGCCTTTTGGAAGTGGTGAGTTAACATCCAATAGTTCAAAATAAGCAAAACCCAGAACTTTCAGCTGCTATTTCTACTCTCAGCAAAAATAGAAGGGAGAAGAAGGCCTCCAATATACAAATAAACAGATAAAAGTAAGAGGCTTAATCTGGCAGAGAAGGCATGTTTGCTCTAGTTTAAGGCTAAGCCCCCATGCAAGCAGCAGACTCCGGATCACTGTGAATTACAGCTTCAATCTGTGAACTTCCTTCCACAGGTCTTGCTAAGCCCTCACACTTTCCTCACCCTGGCTGCCTGCCTGACTCCTGGATGACAGATAGCCTCTTCCCACAGCCCCTTCTGCCCAGAGGCAGCTGAAGCCCGATTAAAACGACTCTTTGCTGAGCAGGCTATGAACCCCACGAACTGCTGAGAACAGGACGACATGGGGTCAAAGGAATGACCGTCCTCTGTTCTTTCCAGACCCAGTGAAGGAGTGTCAACAACGAAAGCCTGTCAGATCCTCATCCTGATAAATTAACACCTAAACCCCCAAACCAGGAACTCTGGCTCATTTACAAGTTTATAACAGGACTTACCTTTTACTTCTATTTTTGGGCTGTTACTTAACTGCTGATGAAGTTCTATCTCTAAGATGAAAACTCTAATTCTACTTTTTTTTTTTTTTTTTTTTACAAGAAATGCTTTCAAGACTACATATGATTGTCAATAAATATTTTAAGGGAACTGTCGGTGAAGTAAGTGTTTAGCTTCTCATGGTGGCTAATGTGGAGATATGGGGTCCCCCAACCAAGTTTCAAGGACCAGAGGAAGGTGGGAGGGGATGGAAAGAGAAGCAGCCCAGCTTTGACTTCTGTTTCCCCCACATACTCCCCTGAGCAAATACTATCATTTGCAAGACCAAGAGCTTAAACAACATGATTTCGGCAGATACTAATAGCTCTCTGGGGATGATACTAGTGTTGCTATCTGACAGACCTCAAAACTAGAGGTTTGCCAGGCCCTGGGAGGCAGTGGGATTCTAAAGCCTACTTTCCTGACCCTATGGTTCCATCTTCTGTTATTTAACATGAGGAATTCTTTCCTAAGAGAACGTGGAGGAGGGAAAAAAAACAATTACATGAAAATAAGAACCTTGGTTCTATGCTGACATCAGATAAGCATGGAATTGGTCCACAGATAAAAGTCTGAAGAAGGCAAATTATAGGAGAAACTTTGTCACTGCTGAGGTCAACTGACTTCTGATAAGGAAGCATTACCTTCCTTCCAGAGCTTTCTTCCATCCTATAAAACCTCCCCAACAGGAAAGAGTCCAGCAGATTTACAATCCTGCAGGTTGTATCTTATCCTTTGTCATTTCTGGATAATGGAGAAAACAGATTAAATGTTTTGGTTGCAAAACTAACAGAATGACCTAGTGAACTTTAAAAAAATTGTTTTGAAACTTTAAAAAAAATAGAGTTACTTCTTTATAGGAACACTGTAGGCAAGGGGCTGACACAGTTGAGTGGGGCAACGTTGGGTAGGAGAAGTCTGAGCACACATCAGTCTCAACCACCTCCCTGTACACTCTATCAGTCGACAATCTCCGCTCTGGCACATGCATGTGCACACACACACCCCTGCACGCACGCATATGCACACACATATACACCTGTACACTCCAGTAAGGTTCTATGTACAAGAAGGTAACTCTCTGTCCTCCCTTCTGCCACAGGACTCCCAGACTAGGTTCCTCCAGCAAGGAAGGAAGCAGCTCAAGAAATTGCCTGATCTTTGCTGTGCCGTCAGCATGGGCAACTGAAGCAGTTTCTGCATGTCCGTTCCATTCTCCTCTGCTTCTACCTGGTTCCCTACTTACTGATGGTATCAGTCATTTATTAACTTAGTAATTTATTTAACACAGATAGTAGTCACCAGTATATCAATGTTTTAAAAGCTTTACAGATATTAACTCAGTAAACTAAAAAGCCCTACAAGGAAACTATCATCCTTATCTTTTTTGCATGAGGAAATTGAGGTTCAGAAAGTCAAGTAACTTGCAAGATCACATAGTTTCCACATGGTTACAATGGGTTTTGGCACCTCTACCTCAGGGTATTTTTACTTCAGACCACAGGGCTATTGATATCTCTTAAATTCAAATTCTTATGAGAGAATTATCCAATCAATCCTGTTTCATACTATAATTAGCACAGTGCTTGTACTCTGTTATCATTACTAATAATGAGCAAAAGCACACTGAGGAAATGTAATTATGAGCACTTACAGGTGATGAAGTCAAGAATTCTGGGTGTTTTGTTTGGTTTTGTTTCTTCCTTTACTATTACAGTATTTTTGTTGTTATGGTTTGGATGTGGGGTATCTCCCAAAGCTCACATGTGAGACAACGCAGAAAGGTTCAAAGGGGAAATGATTGGGTTGCAAGAGTCCTAACCCAATCAGTGAATTAATCCCTGGTGGGATTAATTGAAATGGTAGGATGTGGCTGGAGGAGGTGGGAATTGTGGGTGGCTTTGGGGTATATATTTTCTATCTGGAGAGCAGAGACTCTCTCTCTCTGCTTCCTGATGATGCAAGCTGCTTCCCTCTACCACACTCTTCCGCCATGATGTTCCAGCTCTGAGGAACGGACCCAGCTGTCTATGGACTAAGACCTCTGGAACCGTGAGCCCTCAAATAAACCTTTTTTCCTCTACAATTGTGCTGATTGGGTCACTGAGTCACAGCAGGAAAAAAAACAAAACAAAACTTGCTTTGGTTCCATGATGAATTTCCAAAATCGGGCGGGATCTCATAATCACTGCTGGCCTGATGCAGTGGTAACTATCCTCATTGCCTCTGTGTGCCCATTAGCACTTGTGGAAGGGGTGTCAGATACTTGGAAGAAAATCCTGAGAAAACAGTGGCATTCCTAAGGTATGCTGTATCAACAATGCTCTTGATGGCATAGAAGACCATACTGTGTTGGAAAACATGGACCTCTATGGCTGAGTAGGAAAGTACTGCAGAAGAACACAGTGGTGAATATAAAACAGCCTTAGAAATGCCTTATTTCACGTCAGCATTCTTATTATATGGGATCTAGAGTGAAAATCTATGCCTAAATAAGTCTAGAATTTTGAAGAGATAATTATTTAACATGTACAAAATAAAAGCTTAGGTGATTAAAAGCACCATTAGTTTATTTGGCATCTTTTTTGTTTCTTGGCTCCATATAAAATAATAGTGTCTCTTACAACTGATGCTTTCTTAAGACTTAATAAAATACAGAAATTAGCATCAAAACTAGTAGAAACTGTCACTGAACTCAAGCACCATCAGGACCTTATAGATCCTACATTTTCTTTGAGAGGGAAAAGACCCTCTAAAATAAAGTCCGAAAGTATAAGAAGCTAGTTCCTAGATAATATGTATGTGAAGATATGGAAAACAATATTGATTTTAACTGAGAATGCTGAATTTTTTTTTTTTTTAATTTCACATAAGAATTTGGATTCAGCATGAACTGGCAGTTGGACTCCAACAGCAACCTCCAGCACTGTTCCTGGCCAAGTGCAGATAACAACATGACTTAACTGAGCTGCAGTGGTGAAGACTAAGTGATCCGTCTGATAAAGCACCTGCCTGGCCCACAGTGAACACTTAGTAACTGTGAGCCAGTCCTCCTAGACAACCATTCAGAAAGCAAAGCAGCAGAGGAATAAAGCTGCTACCTACAGTGCTCAGGCCACAACCAGGACTTCCTCTGTGACCCGTGCTCTCTGCTCTCCCAGACACAACATCTTTTAAACATGCAGAAGCATCCCCTCATACCCAGAAACAAAAGCAGCCCTACTACAGTTTTACTTCCCCTCTTCTGCAATCAGATCTGAATCTGAAAGGGCTCCTTCTTCAGACACAATTCAACCCACTCGGCAAATCTCTCCACACAGAGCCCACCCTCTCCACCCGCAGAGAAAGAAAAGTGCTCTTAAAAATTGCACTGGAGAAACAATGTGCCAATATTTTTGCTTGCATTCCAAAATACAGCAAACTTCCTGTCCCTGGTGCAGCCAACCCAACCCCCCAGAAGGTCACAGTGGAGACACTTGAAGCAATTCACAACTAGCCCCAGAACACAGCCCCCTGTGGCTGAAAGCTGCTTCTGTCATATTCCAGGCAGGTGCAAATTGCCATTTCTCTTTGTAGAAGAAATCTTTCTGAAGTGCTAGAAGCTCTGCCAAATACTAAATTACTGAGCTGCTACATGAAAATCATTATTGATCCACCTTTTAAAAATGAAAATTATACTGAAAATCCATATTTCTCTTTATCATTGCTAAGTAAACTATTTTTATAGTTTTATGTAAAGTTCACTGCAACAATGGCAATATTTATCACCTGATTCTCAACCTTTATATTTATCACCATAAAGTGTGAAGCTACATTATTTGTAACAAAATAATTTTAACAACCTGAAAAGTTAAGTATACTAAAATAATAACTAAGAAGAGAAACCAGTTTATGTGACTTCAGTGTAAAAATTCCTCTTCTTACCTGGGATGTGTTAAGGAAACAGCGGTTCTTTGAAATACAAAGTGTATTTTAAGAAATTTTGACACCCTTAAGTTTAAAACATGCTGTTTACAAAAGGAGTAGTGTCATTGAATGCTGAACTAAGCATATGAAAGAACAAGAAGAGCGTCCAGTTTTAATGAAAAATTACAAAAATAGGTGACTTTATAATAAAACTGTACAGCATCTTGCCTGAGGAGAACAGACTGAGAGGTTGCACAACCGACTCTGGTACAGATGTTAATCTTCAGCATCAACAGCATATGGGATACGATGGTTTCCAAGTCACCTGCACATCTTAAGCTTTTGCTCTCTACTCAGTAGCTTTGTTCATTGTGCAGATAAGAGGCTGTTGGGAAGAGAGATGCTTTCATTGAAAGATCCCAAACAAACGTTCTCAGAAAATGAAGATATTGTTCTAGAACAGAGACCAACTGTTCAGGTTAACAGAGCAAGAGCCTTCACTAGTACACTGACTTGTATTTGCTACTGTAAAAAAGAACATGTGTATTCTTCAACTCACAATAGCACTGGGTTAAAAAAAATTGAAATTAATAACTCTGTCATTCCCCCTAAATGATCAAACACAAGAAAGAGTGAAAAACAGTTTTTTTTTTTAAACTTTTCATTTCATGTGACTGAAACACTGGAAACACTTTAAAAATAAAATGGCTAGAAAATACAAATAACTCATCATCAAATAGTAATCTTTATAAAAATCAATGTAAAATAGATCAAATCCCAAATGTAAAAGCCAAAACTACACAACTCTTGGAAGAAAGCCTGGTTAAGAGTAAATCTCTGTGACCTTACATATAGCATTGGTTTTTTTACATATGACACCAAAACATAAACAAGATTTTTAAAAAATAGGTAAGTTGACTGTGTATAAATTTAAAAATTTAAAACTTTTGGGCTTCAAAGGATACCATTAAAAAGTGAAAAGTTAACCCACACAACAAGAGAAAATATTTACAAAACATTTATTTGTCAAAGGACTTGTATCTAGGATATACTAGGAACTCTAACAAACCACAGTAAAAAGGTAGATAACCCAATTTAAAGATGTGCAATATGAATAAACATTTCTCCAAAGAAGATACACAAATGGCAACATGCAAATGAGAAGATGCTCAACACCATCGATCATTAGAGAACCGCAAAACACAATCACCATGAGGTGCCACTTCATACTTATTGGGATGACTGTAGTAAAAACAAGAGACAATAAGCATGTGTAGAAATGGGAACCTTCATACATGATTGGTGGGAAGGTAAAATGGTTAAGACAGTGGAAAACAATCTGGTAATTTCTCAACATAATTAACTATTAAACTTGGGTATTATGACCCAGAAATTCCTACCTGTGTATCAAAAGAAATGAAAACAGATGTTCACAAATACCTTGTACACAAATGCTCATATAAGCAGCATTGGTAACAGCCAAAGGTGGAGAACATCCCAAAACCCAATAACTGCTGAGTAGATGAACCAACAGGTTAGATCCATGTGGCAGAATATTATTCAGTCAGGAAAAGGAATGAAGTATTGATACAAGTCACAATACGATGAACCTTGAAAACTTTTGGCTCAAGTGAAAGAAGACCAGTCAGTCATAAAAGGACACAAATGGTATGACTCTATTTACACAAAATGTCCAGGATAGGCAAAGGCACACAAAGAGAAAATACATTGGTGGTTACTAGGCAGCAGAGAAGAGGGAAATGAGAAATAACTGGTAAGAAATATTATGCTAGTGATAAAAAAATACTCTGGAATTATAATTCTATGCATATAGTAAAATATACTGAATTGTGAATTTAACAGAGTGAATTTATAGTATATGAATTATTCCTCAATAAAGTTGTTCATAAAAATAAATTTTAAAGTACACTATTGTGTATTAGATAACATGAACCTCAAAGTTAGGAGTCTCAAGTTCTGCCACGTCTTTTTCCCCAAACTATGGTTCTTTAGCTCTAGTTTCTACAAATATGTTATCTACTTGGCGTGTGTACTGCAATACAACACCTTCTCTGATTTCAGTGAGGTGATTTTATGATCTCGCCAGATATCAAAACACAGCAAAAATCATACTACATATTTGAGAAACAACAGAAATTTCACATTCTGTGCTGCTTTGAGTACAGTCATCACATGAGACATAATCATCAAGAGAGTTAATACTTCCAAAAACAAAAGGAATTGTAAGAAAACCAGCTGAACTAAGCCAAACCTGGAATCCCCAACATGCAGTAGTGCCAGGTCCCACCCCAACTCTTTTCAACCATCCCAGAAGAATTAACTCAGCTCTGGAGAGGGGAAAAAATCTCTTTTTCTAGATGAGTTGTTCAGACAATTCGACCTTGAATGCATATGTTGTTATGGTACAGACATTTGAAAGGGTATGACTTTCAAAGATTAATAGAAGGCCACATCAGGGTAAAAGGTATTTGAGAGACAAAGGAAAACAAGCTAGCCCTCTTTACCAGCTCAGTCCTCTCTGTCCTTCAAGACTCAGCACAAGCAACTCTTCCTCCTGGAAGCCTAACCCACTTCCCTCCCCAGTCAGCCTGGATCTCAATGTCTGTCTGTGCCCACAGATATGCACAGGTAAATGAAAACGTCAACTACCACCTGGGGTGGGGGGGAATCGCCATCCTGATGCCCACCAACAATTTCAGCTCACTGTGTCCAACCTCATCATCTTGTCCTCTCCACTACCCACTGCAAAGCTGTCCCTTTGTCTCCTCATTTTACAAAAGAACACCGCCATCTATATAGCCTAATGGATACAGGTGGAAAAATCTGACACACCTGTAAAGCAGTGAATTACAGAACTTTTAAAAGACATACAGCTTTCATTCAGGATCAGATACATGAAAAAGCCAAAGAACTACTACAGAGCTTTCTGAGCATCTTTCAGGGGCAGAACAGAATTTATTCATAAGTACCATACCTATGAGCTATATGTAAAATAGCTCATCACAAATGCTGACTAGCACCCTGCCACTCAAACAGGGTGTTATATTCCCCCAGAGCACCATTCGCATTGTTACTTGGAGAGACAGAAAAGAAAATGAATGGCATAAATTTCTTTTTAAAAAATCTTGTCAAAATTATTGCACATGACAATATTTAGAATTCATAAATTAATAATTTGTCATTGAATACAAACCAGAAATCTTCTGATGAAAAATGCCTATGCCAAAATGAATGGCTGAAGCTTAAGATTCCTTGTTTAAACAGCCAAAGTTCCAAGTGTAAATATGATCAGTTTGTTTTGCTGAATTCTAAAACTCAATTAATCATCTTACTGTAGCATGACAAATTATTCCCACTTCCTAAAAAGTTTAAGATCTTTATAGTAAATCACAAACATTTAATTAGCATATAACAATCCCAGAATCAAACCATATGGTATTAAGCTAAATTCATCTTTCTAGAAAGAAATATAAGTTAAGCAATAGCAGCATGATAGAAATTACTCTCGCAAATTATGACTTCAGTAGCACAATCAAGTTATTCGAGGAAATGTGATGTTAAGGTAAGATGTATGCAGCTTTCCAACAGAAACGCTCTTAATTTTAAATGATCTTCTGCCACAAGGGTACTACAGTCTTCAAATTAATTCAAATAACAGATGGGGACTCTGAAACAATGATACACAGAGCTGTGTGGCAGAAATCTCTAATGACATAAACATAGTAGTAATTATTTCTTTTAAAATGTACGGAGTTTTGATTACTAATACACAGTAAATGGTTACCAAAATATTCTCCCCATTTCTTGGACAGCAACTTCCTCATTGTGTGTGTTTGTGTGTGTGTGTGTGTGTGTGTAAATAATAAAATTGTTCACCAGGTTTACATTATTCAAGGCTATCTGCTACAACAAAAATTTTATTTTTGCAAACCAAGAGTCATGGTGTTCATCTCCATGCTATTTTATTTAATCATCACAGTGAGATAAAGAGGGAGATGCTATCTCCACCTACAAACAGAAAGACTACATAAGGTGTTGTCCAAACTAGGGCACTTCCCAGAAAGAAAGGAGAGATCCGTGAAGAATGACATTGGGACCAGGGGTACAAACAGGGCCCATGTGGGCAAATGGGATCCGGGGACCCTCCACAGAAAGAAGCAAGTTCAGAGAAGTTTCTTAATCTCTCAAGTTCACACACAGGGACAGGAGGGAAACTGACATCTGACTGCAGTTCAAAAGTGTAAAACAACTTCCTAGGCAAACAAAAACCAGGAGGAAGCTGATGGATATAATGGCAGTGTCTCTTTCTTTCATATTTTGCCGCAATTGTAGGCTCATTGATGGAATTTGTATGAAGCTTCCTGAACTGATTACTACTGCTTCCTCAGACAACTTTTCCCAAATCCCTTTGCAATTTCTAAATTATTCTACATTAAAAAAAAAAAAAAAAAGTGGGGGTTAAATTTTCAAACACTGAGAAGAAATAGTAAAGTCGAAATAGAAAAATCCAGCCGAGCCCTGGTGAGTGTTATCAGGCACAACCTCCAAACAGTAGCCGGGCAGCAGTATCTTATTAAGGGACATTTACTGTATATATCAGCCCAGCAGGCTCAACTGCCATGGCCATCAATGGCCCTGATTGTACTGTATACACAGAGAACACTAACTGCATGCAACTTCCCTGCTTTTAAAACCATATATGCTGTTCCTATCACAAGCACACACACACAGCAGTTACAAATGTTTCACAAGAATCCTCACCACCTAATTTACATTCAGAAGGAAGGTGAAAGTGGGTTTCTGATAATTCATTTACATTTACTACACAAATTATCCCCCATGACTTAAGCTGAAAAATCCCTGAATAAAATATTTCCTAGGACCAAATTGAAGACCAATTTTTTCTGGTTGGAAAAAAAATGTGTGTGTGTGTGTGTGTGTGTGTATCTTTAATAAAGAAATCAGTTAACTTACCTATATAAAACTATTCAACTAAATTGTTCTCAAATTTCACCTTTGCCTATTTAAAAGCTTATTAAACAAAAACACTCATCAAATAAATATCTAAATAATGGTCTTACTGATATCTGATACATACTCCTTCCTCCAAAATTATTAACAAATTTCCTTGGTTTTGTAGAAAAGTTAAGCCTCTAAATCTCCTAAATACAGACTTTGGGTTTTTGGTTTTTTGTTGTTTTTTTTTTTTTTTTGTGTGTGTGTGTGTGTGTGTGTGTGCTAGAGATTGAATCCTGTCTTATGCATGCTAAGCATGCACTCCACTGAGCTGCACCCCAGCCCAGGAAACAGACATAATGCAACTTTTTCTTTCCTAACATCAATGCAATGGTACCATCTAAAAGAAAACTATACCATATTTGTTTCACAGGAAAGCAATAAATAATGAATAATTATCTCTCAAGATTGATCTTCCAAACCTACTGGAACAGTTGTAAAAAAAAAAAAAAATGATGTAACTCTAATTGTAAAACATAAAGTGCTAAATTTTAAAATCTCTAGGAGGTAGGGACCTTACATATCACAAGCACATTCACAGTTTACTTCTATAGACAGCTCTTAATCACACTAATGAAAGGATGTACCATAGATGACCCAAGAAACCACATATTTTGAAAATATGTTGTTGATATTCATTTTGTGTTATTACTGGGGTGTTTTTGGCTTTCTGGTTCTATGCTCTGTAGGGTTACATTGAATAATTTAGTTTGTATCAGCCAAGAATACTGTGAGAAGTCACTAGAGATCCTGGCCTGGGATGAAAATTATGCTATTTCACAGATAATAAGGACACAGATAATGAAGAATTGCCATACTGTATTTATAAAGGGTTTTATTCTGGGCTCTCGCCCCATTTTCAAAGAAATATCTACCATTTACTAAATGAGCAAACAAGAGTCTCATTTAACTTTGCAGGGTCTACAGGCATCCAACTTTCATCCACATAAATGAACACTGGTCTTGAAGGACACTGGTTAAGAACTGATGGTTTAGGATAAAGACTGTTGAACTTCTTTTAAGAGCAAGATAGTCAAGGTTTTAGGCTTGGGAGGGGCTACACAATTTCTGTTGGATCTATTGGCTTCAGCTACTGTGGTACAAAAGGTTCCATAGACAGTATGTGAACAAATGGGTATGCTATTTTCTAATAAAACCTCATTTACTTCAACAGGCAGCAGGCCAGATTTGGCCCATGGGCCACAGGTGCCAACTCTGACTCAGGGTAAGCTCGCTGCTGTGTGGTGGGGGGTGGGGGGTGGGGGAGGGACTTGAATCAAATAACAACAGATCTGTGTGAACTGATACCATGCATTTTCATTTTGGGGAAACCTTCTCTATCACTTCCCATTCCAGGGTACCAACACCTTCCCCACATCCACCCACCACACAAAAAATATCACTACTTGCCTAAGAAACTGAAGATTTTAATGTAAAATAATAAAGTTAGAATAAAGAGGGTGTGCCTTTCCAATCTTACCAACATCTGCAATTTTACTTGGCTGCCTGATGATCTGTCCTATGTCCAAGTCCCATGCAGCGTCAGACACTCCAGCCCAGGGCCTGATTCCCTGGTTTCAGGCAGGAGTGGGGGCTGTCCATGAACACTTTGAAATTATATGAAAACCTTTTTGTGCATTATCTACGTCCCTCAGCAGATTTCATCTGATGTCCAAAAAGCTAAAGAAGAATCCCTTCTAGAACTGTAATTGATAAAAATGTAACTGCCTGGTACAGATGTGTATGTGGAGCAGGTTATCTACTGATGTTGAGGCCTAAGTGAGACCACACACCCTGATTCTGTCTCTTGTGTTTTTGTCAATTCTGAGGGCAACTGCCGGCTTCTGCCTGGTTTCCACAGGATTTGCTGTTTCACTCTGTAAGGTCGAACACACTACTGCTGAGTTCAGGGGAAGGATCTGACGAGAGGGCTGAACACCAGAAGCAGAGGTACACTGGACAGAGGTTGCAGTTTCTTCAAGTCCCATTCCAAGGTAGATTAAGAGTATCACTACATATATGGGTTTATGTGCAGGAATACCAAATATATGTATTAATGGACCACTGTGGACAATTTGGGAATAACTTTTAAAAGTCAAGTGAGAAAAACAAGCCATTCTTATTTTGCCGTTATATGTCACCTTCTTGCTGGGAAGCCTAGGGTAGGGGAAGACATAAGCTTTTCAAATAAGAAACCCACCTCAGTTAGGAATCCCCGGTGTCCACACTTTAGTTGCTTTCCCACGAGAAACAGTTCTAAGGGGCCCTTGTGGTCTCTTTACTTCAGTTAGTGGGATCAGGCCTATCCTTGGTACCTGTGCCTAAGAGGTTCACTATTTAAAAAAGGAAAATGCTATTGTGAATGGGGTAGTTTTCCCTAATTTCTCTTTCTGAAGATTCATCACTTATGTATAAAAATGCATTGGATTTATGAGCATTGATCTTGTAACCTGCTACTTTACTGAATTCACTTATGAGTTCTAAAAGTTTTCTGGTGGAATTTCCAGGTTCCTCTAAATATATAATCATGTCATCAGCGAACAGGGATAGTTTGAGTTCTTCTTTTCCTATTCGTATCCCTTAATTTCTTTGGTTTGTCTGATTGCTCTGGCTAGAGTCTCAAGGACGATGTTGAATAGAAGCGGTGAAAGAGGGCATCCCTGCCTTGTTCCAGTTTTTAGGGGGAACGCTTTCAGTTTTTCACCATTTAGAATGATATTAGCCATGGGCTTAGCGTAGATGGCCTTTATAATGTTTAGGAATGTTCCCACTACCCCAATTTTTTCTAGTGTTTTGAGCATGAAGGGATGCTATATTTTATCAAATGCTTTTTCTGCATCTATTGAAATAATCATGTGATTCTTAACTTTAAGTCTGTTGATATGGTGAATGACATTTATTGATTTCCGCATCGAAAAAAATAAATACTTGGGAATCAATCTCACAAAAGAGGTGAAAGACCTCTACAATGAGAACTACAGAACACTAAAGAAAGAAATTCAAGAAAACCTTAGAAGATGGAAAGATCTCCCATGTTCCTGGATAGGCAGAATTAATATCGTCAAAATGGCTATACTACCTAAAGTGCTATACAGATTCAATGCAATTCCAATTAAAATCCCAATGATGTACCTTGCAGAAATAGAGCAAGCAATTATGAAATTCATCTGGAAGAATAAAAAACCTAGAATAGCTAAAGCAATCCTCAGTAGCAAGAGCGAAGCAGGGGGTATTGCAATACCAGATCTTCAACTCTACTACAAAGCAATAGTAACAAAAACGGCATGATTGGTACCAAAATAGACAGGTAGATCAATGGTACAGAATAGAGGACATGGACACAAACCCAAATAAATACAATTTTCTCATACTAGACAAAGGTTCCAACAATATGCAATGGAGAAAAGATAGCCTCTTCAACAAATGGTGCTGGGAAAACTGGAAAACCATATGCAATAGAATGAAATTAAACCCCTATCTCTCACCCTACACAAAACTCAACTCAAAATGGATCAAGGACCTCGGAATCAGACCAGAGACCCTGCATCTTATAGAAGAAAAAGTAGGTCCAAATCTTCAACTTGTTGGCTCAGGATCAGATTTCCTTAACAGGACTCCCATAGCACAAGAAATAAAAGCAAGAATCAACAACTGGGATAGATTCAAACTTAAAAGCTTTCTCTCAGCAAAGGAAACTATCAGAAATGTGAAGAGAGAGCCTACAGAGTGGGAGAATATCTTTGCCAACCATACCTCAGATAGAGCGCTAATTTCCAGAATCTATAAAGAACTCAAAAAACTCTACACGAAGAATACAAATAATCCAATCAACAAATGGGCTAAGGAAATGAACAGACACTTCACAGAAGAAGATGTACAAGTAATCACCAGATATATGAAAAAATGTTCAACATCCCTAGTAATAAGGGAAATGCAAATCAAAACTACCCTAAGATTTCATCTCACCCCAATTAGAATGGCGATTATCAAGAATACAAGCAACAACAGGTGTTGGCGAGGATGTGGTGAAAAAGGAACACTCATACATTGCTGGTGGGGTTGCAAATTAGTGCAGCCACTCTGGAAAGCAGTGTGGAGATTCCTCAGAAAGCTTGGAATGGAAACACCATTTGACCCAGCTATCCCACTCCTTGGCCTATACCCAAAGGACTTAAAATCAGCATACTACAGAGATACAGCCACATCAATGTTCATTGCTGCTCAATTCACCATAGCCAGATTGTGGAACCAACCTAGATGCCCTTCAGTTGATGAATGGATAAAGAAACTGTGGCATATTTATACAATGGAATATTACTCCGCAATGAAGAATGATAAAATTATGGCATTTGTAGGCAAATGGTCGAAATTGGAGAATATCATGCTAAGTGAGATAAGCCAATCTCAAAAAACTAAAGGACGAATGATCTCGCTGATAAGCGGATGAGGACATATAATGGGGGGTGGAAGGGGCTAGCATTAGGTTTAGGGTTAGGTTTAGAGTTAGGCTAAGGAGAGCGGCAAGAATGAAGGAAAGAAGGACTGTGTAGAGGGAAAAGAGGGGTGGGAGGGGTGGGGGGAGGGGAAAAATAAAATAAACATCATTACCCTATGTAAATGTAAAAAAAGAAAAAAAAAAGAAAAAAAAAAAAAGAAAAATGATTGACAAAAGATGTTCTTGCTTTGTAATGTGCAATGCTCATGCGGAAGGACTCTTGGTTGGTCTGAGAGGCTCTAAACCTGCCTCTGGCTGCTGGCTGCCAGTTGTCCGCTCCCTGACCTTGAGCAGATTCTTCTTCTGCTGTGGGTATTATGAGTAAATGAGACAACATATATAAAATGCTGTGCAATAACCAGCACCACAATTAATTCTCAACAAACTGAACTATAATTATCATCCAGGAGTAAACATCCATGCAGAATATGAAACAGTTACTAGTTTTACATGCCTGTGTCAAGAAGTTAAAGCTAGCTTTCTATTTAAAATAATAATACCACCACCACCAAAAACATATGCATGGTATAATACTACCAAAACCCAGAAATTTAATGTTGCTTTGACCAGGAAAACCAGAATTACCATTCACACCATTCCTGCTATTAATATCTTCATCAAAGAGAATGAAGGCATGCAATAAACCAGTTTTCATTTTCAATGATAAACATGCAGTCTTGGAGAGAAGAGAGTTTATTTTGGATAATCACTGAAGTCTACTTGAAACATTTAAAAAGTGAGTAATTCTGGGGTAGAGGCATGGAGGCCGGGCTTGCAAATGCCTAAGAACCTTTAAAGAGAATGAAGAATAGAAAACAAGTCTCCCTCCGTATAGGGAAAACTGCTATTAACTACCTCCCTTTGCCAGTAATTGGAGCTATAAAAAGAACATCATTATAGCAAGGCTGAGCTGATTCTGCTGTCTGAGGCACAGTCAGAAAAATTTTAAAGGTATGCTAATTTCTGGAGTGCTCAGCAACCTTGGCATCAATCAACTTATAACGGATCTTCTGTTTCAACCATAATGGTTATCCTCTGCAATATGCTGTCTTCCCTGCTGGGTCAAAGAACTGGTGGAAATCCTACGGCAAAATCTAAGGGCACCTTTTAAATTACTAAGTGCAAGTCAGCAATTTTGGAGTCTTAAAATAGTTAAATTCTGTTTAGGTGATTAATTGAAACCTTATGGCAACCATTAAATAAAATTTAAAAGTTATAACTAGTTACTTAAAAAAAATATGGTTTAAGGGTTGCAACATTTGTTACCACAAACTTATTAACCTTGATCGTTTCCCATCAATAGCACTGGCTCTATTCCCAAGTGATAGTGATCAATGTTATTCACTTGACACTGACATCTCCCTATACTATTTCTCTAACCCTGAAGTCTCTCAAGATGCAAGATTTCTAGCTCCTTGTGGGCAGAATTCCCTTTCAATACCCCAGCATGTCCACGTATTATGCTGCCTTCCCACACCTCCCCCCATAGTAGTCAGTGGATTCATAAGGTAGTTGTGGCTAGGGAACTCTCCACTAGCAACCACATGTAAGGGGGATCTGAGGAGCACCATTTACAGGCAGCACTTTAAGGGGCCAGGGGATGATCTGCCATAATACCTGAATCTCTCTCCTTCCTCAGTAACAATGGATGGACATGCAATTATGGGTCCCGAAGTGAGGGGAAAGAGGACAAAGTCCTACACTCCCCACCCCTCCAGTCAACCAGTGTCATCACATATAGCATAAGCAAGGAATAAACCTTTACTGTTTTTTAAATTAATGTATTAATGGGATTGGGATCAAACTGAAAATTGTGCATGCTGAGCACATGCTTTACCACTAAGTCACATCTCCGGACTAACCTTTGCTGTTTTAAACAAACTTGACATTTTGAAGTTGTTGTTATAGTGCCAAACCTGGCCTACCTTGACTATGCACTTCCCTACAACCTGCTTCTCAATGTGTGTTCTTGTTCCTAATAAGGGCACTGGCATCTAAACCTGTCACCTCAGCACTAGTTAATGCTTCCTTCTTTGTTATCCATATCCAATCATTAGCCCTGGAAATTTCTCCTTCACATAACTCCTCCTCCTCTGCATTTGGTCAGAGGCCATCCTTCTCCTTGATTATAACCCTATAGCTTCAAAACACTGTCTTTCTAATTCTATCCTTTTTCTACTCTAAATGATCTTCCAAGAGGACATTAAAGTAAAAAATAAATATAGGCCTTTACCATATTTAAAGGGTAAACATGTTCCAACTGTTTATATAATCGAACATCTCACGAACGTTTCTGTAAGTAGGCACTGTGCTATGCACCTGGGAACATGATGAGCCATTTACCTGTACACTAGTGACACGGCTACCTATAGAACATGTTAATACTGCATTTGGTAAAATACTGAAATGTGTGAAATAATTCATTCTTAATAATGAAAACAGATTTACATTTCTCTATGAAAACCTGACACACACTCATATTCTGACTTGCTTTCTTGATAAGGGCAGAAACATGAGGTTTATCTTAAGTTGGGGAAGGATGGGTACACAGCCCAAGATTCCACATCAAGCCTCTCCTGAGACTGCTACTGATATGAGTAGCTTATTAATTATTAGAATATGTATCACTGTAAGGTTTGTTATTTGTTAATTTTTATACTAGAGTTTATAACAATTTGAGACTCAGTGGATTCTGTTGTAATCTATTCTGTTAGAACACTCTGTTATTTGTGTCCTGGAAGGCGACCAAAGGTTAAGGGCTACCAGTGTAGCCTTGGGATAAAGGTCAATCTTCAAAATACTATGGCTCTTCAAAATCTGCTTCTAACTTGCTTTTTGGGCCTGATTCCCTACTTTCCCTCCCACATTCCCCTGTTCTGGATGTTCTAAACCTCCGTCGGGAATACATTCTCCTTCTTTCAAACCCAGCAAAATTCTACTCGTACTTCAATGACTAACTCAGTAGCCAATTCATGTTTTCTGTAAAAACTGCCCCAAGAGTTCTTGGCAAGGTTAACTGACTTATGGGATGGAGCATTTCCATGCTTATCACATGATAACTGTCGAAGAATCTGGGCCTATGAACTCCTTGAGGATCAGCTCTGTTTATTTGTCTTTGTGTTCCTAGCTCTTGGTACTGTGCTTATGAGACAGCAAGCTCGTGTTCCATTGTTCTAAATGAACAGCATTGTGAAACCACATACCACACTCCCACTTATCCATCGGCCTATTGATGGATGCTAGGAGAAACTTTTTTTTTTAATCCAGAGGATACAGTACTATATTTATAACTTCCATTTTTTAAAAAATCTGGCATTTTATTTAATTCTAGGCTAGCAAAACTTGTATATTGTGTGTGTGTGTGTGTGTGTGTGTGTGTGTGCATTGTGTATGTTTGTGCAGTAGTTTCCTCTGGGTCATATAATAAATTAACACAAAGTAGCTTAAAACAATAGAAATTTATTCTCTCCCAGTTCTGGAGGCCAAAAGTTCAAAATCAAGTTGGCAGCAGGGCTACACTTCCTCCGAAGTCTCTACAGGAGATTCTGTTCCCTGCTTCTTTTGGCTTCTCATGGCTCTAGGTAAACCTCAGTTTATAGCTGCCATCACTCCAATTTCTGCCTCCCTGGTCACAGTGCCTACTCCTGTCTCAGATCTCCCTCTTCCCTTCTCTTCTAAAGACACCTACCATGGATTTAGAGCCTACTCAGGGAATCCTGAATAATCTCATCTCAGGACTGTTAGTTAAATTTGCAAAGATCTTTTTCCAAATAAAGTGATATTCACAGGTTCCAGGGATTTGAACATGGACATCTCTTTGGGCAGTGAGGGGTGGGTGTGGGGAGGAACATAACCATTCAACCCACTACACTGTATGTGTGTTTGCATATTGTATATCATGCTCCCCCCACCCCCCCAAAAAAGTCCTTAAGGCTCCACTGAACACCTACATATTGCCAAGGTAACACAATTTGAAAACCATCTTGGGTGCTGGGCATGAAAGACACAATCCCAGTCTTCAGAGAGGTCAAAGGTACTGGGAACACAAATTAAATTATTCTTTGAGGTTGGAAAATGTAGCACAAGGAAAAAATCATAACATGGTCATATATAACAAGGAACTTCCCCTTATCTTTTGCCACATGAGTAACCAACCCGGCATTTTCTGGGTTGGTCAGCTTTCTATCACTGTAACAAATACCTAAGAAAATCAACTTTACAGGGAAAAAGTTTACTCTGGGTTATAATTTGGGAGGTTCCAGCCCATAACTGGTTGGCCCTGTTGCATTCTTGGGTCTGTGGCAAGGCAGCACATCATGGCAGTAGCACCATTGACAGTAAAACCATTCACTTCATGGCTAGAAATCAAAAAAGAAAAAAAGGAAGAGTCAGGGTCCCAAATCCCTCTTCAAGGGCACAACCCCAACGCACTGAAGACTTCTCATTAGGCCCCTCTTCCAATGTTTCTACCACCTCCCAACAGGGCCAAGATGAGGATCAACCTTCAATACATGAGCCTTTGGGGAACATTCCAAATCCCAACTATAGCGTTCTTCATTAGAGATGGATGTTTCAGAGAATATGCCCTGATTTTCCTTTTAGATTATCTCCCCCGCTCCCAATACTGGGGCATTCACTAATATTCCTTGTCTCATGTGTCTGCTTTGTACATGGAATTATTTGGCTCAAAGATATTCCATGAACTGACTGTAATTTCCCCAGCCTCAGAAATGTTTCAACTTCTTTCCATCCATCAGTAAATCTTAAAGAAAGACACACTCTTGCATATGAGGTTTCTTCTAAGCTTGAGATAGTTTGAAAACTCGGAGTCTTAGAAAGACACCAAGTCCCCTGAGCTTTTAAAGCAGGAAGGAGTGACTACTAGAATCATTATTTCTTTCCTTGCCCAAAACCTGCTACCAGGCCAGAGGGGAAGAACAGAGTATGTGCACCCATGTGTAAGCGGGAGTACCCTGACAACACTGTGGAACAGTCACTCAGATAAGATCTCTGATCCCTCAGGGGAGCATCATACTAGACCTGTGAAATCTACAATAGAAAGAGAAAAGGGGATCCCTGTTCTCAGACAAATTTAAAAAGAGAGTAAAATTTTAAATACTCTCTATTCCAACCTAATAAAGTTCCTCAGGGGATCCAGGATTGAAGTTTTGTTCTAATTTTACACAAGGATCACAGAGTGAATGAAGTCTCAGAGATTAATCTATATTGTGAGTTGTCTTCTTGCTCCTCTATTTATGAACATACTTTGGGTTTGAAATTAAGATAGAAGATCCACATTGCCCTACACTTTTTCTAGAAAGTTCTAATTCTGGTCCTTACAAGTAAGATTATGAGGAATCAGGAAGACAAGGCCATCAAAGAGTCTGGGAGAGGTAAACAAAATGTGAGAGAAATTTAAGTCTTCAAAAGTGGACAGATACAGGTCATTATGGGTATGTAAAAGAAATATACACATTTATTAAGAATAATGCATGAAAGTGTGTCCCTCATAGAAAAATAATGGGGAAATAAACTTTCAATTGAGTAACCTAAAATCGAGTATGACTTGCAAATTCTTAAATTCTGAATCCCCCCCCCCCACACACACACACAGGCACAAAGTGCATAGCTTAGTAAAGTGTGTGCACACACATGAACAAAGTGCAACAGCTTAGTAAAGTATCAATTTAAAAACAAATTCTTCCCTGGAGAAAACTTTTTGCCAAAGCATCTGGACTATGCTTCTAGAAGGCATTTAACAAGTTACTATCACTTCTAAATCTCCCAGGGTAGCTCTGCTTCAAAAGGAATTTAAATTTTCTTTAAAAAAGAAAACATGGGTCTCTCATGGTCACTGGAAAAGAAGAACAAGTCAAGACAAGGGGCAGTGCTAGCTATAACTTCTCTTCTTTGGGGAACAAAAGAATTGTTTTCAGATTTCATTAACCTTGTGTGTTCTTAGAACACAGCCAAAAACATCTCCCTGAAAGACAGGTGTGAATCAAGTTATGTCTTTCTACTGTTAAAGAGCAAAATAAATTTAACAAAGATAATTCATATCAGCAGTAACAGACTTTTGAATAAATGGGAAGGCACAACAGCAGCCTGCAAGAAAAAAAAATCTTGCATCATATGCAAAAATTAATTAATTCCAGATGGATTAAAGACAAATAAAAAAACTGTAAATTTTCCTAGACAATCTAAAATACTACATGTACAATCTAAGAGAAGAGAGATTTTTCTTAACACCAAAAACAAGAAAAGAAACTCTGTCCACAGGAAAATTAAAAACTCTTAAATGGAAAAATACAACATAAATAAAATCAATAAATAAAATAAATGTAAACTAGGGGAAATATCTCCATAATATACAAATAGCATCTAGAAATTGATGAGAACAAGCCAACAATAGAAAAAACAAAGAACATGATTTCAATTCACTTCTTAAAAAGCAGCAAAACGTTACTAATAGCTATACTGAAAATAACAATAAGCAATAAGATCTCGCTTTATAACCATTAAACTTTATAATAATTGTGCTTGACACAGATTTTAAAGATACAGTATTTTCATTTCCCTGAAACAATTGAGAATTGTTATGGACTTTTAGATCACATCTTGGCAATTAATTACACTCTGTAAACTGGATTTTGAGTGGATATAAGTTTAATTTCCCCCCCAAAATACTTAATTTTGCATATATGATTGAAAGAATCAGGAAGGCAATGCATCCAAGATGGTTTTGGGGAGAAATTGACAATATTAGCTAGAAACTGCAAATTCTAAAGTAACAATGAACAAATTAATGACATTATATATGGGGAAGTTTAGGGAGGTATAACTCACAAAAGTCAATAACTAGAAACAAACAACACAAATCAATGAAAAGAATGAGTGTTTTCATATCATGGAGTATTAATGCAATTGTTAAAAAATGAGTTACATATGATACCAGATGATTTACAAAGATTCCCATGAGTGATATGAGAATCCCAGAAGTATCTGTAATATAATCCAATTTTATTTAACAATAACAGAATTCTGTAGGGGTCTCTCTACACATATGAAATGCCAATGTAAGGTAAGTACAGAAGAAATATGAAGATCATGCACTAGATTGTTGAAGTGGATTATGTGGGTAGGCAGAATGGCTTGGGGGAGGGAGGGAGGGGTTTGATGTGAAAGGAGAGAGATGTTTTTAAAATAGCTAAAATGCCTCATTTATGTAAAATTTGAAATATGTATGAGTAGGGAATGCATCAAAATGTTAGATGGGGCTTATCTTGAGATGGTAGGGACTTTCATTATCTCATTGTATACATGTTTATATATCCATATTCTTCACAGTGACGTTTATAAACGGTAGAATGAAGTTTTGTTTAAAACAATTAGGTGGATTATACTTAGTGCACCCATCTCCTCCATCCTTCCCTTCTAGTTGCCAGTTAGCCTGGAACTCTGCTCTAATATGAAAGTATTCATCTGCACACAGTCTGCTCAGATTAATATCTTTCAGTGGAGTCAAGGGTAAAGGAGAGAGACTGGGAGTTGGAGTAAGCACAACTCACAAGCTACCTGATCTACTGTGAAGTTAATTTGAAGCTTCTTCTTTGGCATTAGAAGATACCCTGAAAGTTATCTTATACTTCACTTTCGGCAACTGTCACCTTGACACTGATAAATACAACTATTTATAGAGTCTTTAGGTGCTAAATTGGCAGACTGATAATGTATTTTATTTCCCATCAATCACTGGCTTTATATCCAGAGAGAATTAAACTGGGTTCTTCCTCCCCTACCCGTCTCCCTTCCTAATCACTGCAGTGAACTCAATACTTGCATTGTTATTCAACAGAAGAAATGAAATGACATTTGAATCATCACATTTGCTTCTCTGGGTCTTCAAGTGATTTCAGAATTTCTGTTATTTATCTCCTAGTGTCAGGACTCAGCTCCTAAGCTTCAAAAGACTCTGAAGTTGCTCTAGTCTGTCTCTGTCGCACACGCAGCACATGAGGGTATGTTAGAGATTACATAAAAAAAGAATTCAAGGGCTGGGATTGTAGAGCACTCACATGTGTGAGGCAGTGGGTTTGAATTTTGGCACCACATAAAAAAAATAGAGATATTGTGTCCATCCATCTACAACTTAAAAAATTTAAAAAAATAGAATTTAAACTTTTTACCAATTTGTCAATTGCATTCTTAGTCTTTAAAGTCAAACACTGAGGAATCTAATCTGTCATCTTAGTTTTATGCAATCCACAGGAATTTATTAACAATGAAGTATCTATAGAAAAGCTTCCTGACTCCAAAAAAAATAGAATTATAGTTGGGAATACACACATGGTTTAACCAAGATTTTCACAAGATGATTTTATTTTATACAATGAAAGGATATTCTTTCTTTCAGAGGATCAGTCCCAATCTGAGAGTGATCACTACACATTTAAATCTGATACCTACTTTGATAAGTAAATTAATCACAATTATTCTGTTTCAGAAACTATAACTACTTACAAACATAACTGAAGAAAAACAGTTTACAAAGTGATTAACTGACATTAAATTTGAAGATTATTTATAAAAATCCTATAGAAAACAAAGAATATAGAACATTAGGTTTTTTGTATTATGCTATCAAATAAAACCGAACAAAGAGGTCAGAAAATGTAACAAACAAAAATATATTACTGAAGTTACTCTATTAGTAACCAAAGAAATAAAATAGAAAAACATGCCAATTTCTTGAATTATTTAAATTAGCAAAGACTAAGAAACAACTATGATAATCAAGAATGTACAGAGTGTTGGGCTTACTTACTCATTGCTGATGGTTCCAACTATCCTGGATGCAAGTTATTGATGTCATCCACAATCTAAAAATAACAACAGTCCCCCTTCTACAAACCACAATGATGAAATAATATAAAACTGACTAATTTAAGTAAAAAAAATATTCTCAAAACCAGGACACTCAAAAGCAAATGTCTCACAACTGGAAAACAGTCAAGGAAATAACAGTTTATTGGTAATAACAGAATCCCATTCAGTGACAAAAGTTTTATTTTCTAAGGATATTAATAATGAAGAAAAATGTGAGCAAATGTAAAATTCAAAAGAAGTTTCACATAGTTTGGTTCCGCTTTGACATATATTTTCCATTTATATTCCATGCCTGCATAACAAATAATGCTTATAGAACATGTTATAATGTGCTCTGGAATTAAGACAGATAATCAATTTTATCTTTTTTTTTTTTTCTCTATATTTTCCAAAGTTTCTATAATGATGACATTGGGGTAAAAACAGAAAATGTATTTTTTTTAATATTTTGTTTTAGTTGTAGGTGGACACAATACCTTTATTTTATTTTTATGTGGTACTGAGGATCGAACCCAGGGCCTCACACATGCTAAGCAAGCACTCTACCACTGAGCCACAATCCCAGCCTCAGAAAAAGTTTTTTTAAACACAAACATGAAGACTCTGGCCCGTGGGGGTGGGGAGCACCTTTAAAAACTGTACAGCTGTTGCACTGTGTATGGAATCAGAGGAAATGTGACAAGGCACAGGAAAAAGACAGTGAGGTGTGCCTCTATCACAATTCCTCACAAGCAGTTTTCATGCCATACTTTTTATAAAGCACTTCACCTCTAATAACAGGCTTCTTAAATAGAGAACCACTTTGAAGTTGAGTTGAGGCTCAAGGATAAAAAGAGGAGGAAGTCAGGGCAAGAGGGTCACACACCACCTTCGCTGAGGAAGAACCTGGGTAAGGGAGGTGTCAAGAGGCTGAGGCCCAACAATGTGGCTATTTTAACAGTGTTTTTGAGTAAGAGGGAAAATGGGAAGAAAGGGCACCAAGCAACAATCTGGGTGGCCGAGGTTGCTGAAGTGGCTCCTAATACCCAACATCCACCACCTCTTCTGCCATAGGAACCCCTGGGCATCGTGACTCATTAGGACTTCAGTTCCCTGTCTTCCATTTTGCATGGAAGTACCTAATCCTGACCAATGAGATCTGAGTGAAGGGTGGTGTAGGAATAGGGGTAAAACATTTTTTGCCCCTAATTGCTGTGTGGGATGCAGACAAGATAGCTAGAACTCCAGCAGCTATTTAGGAGCTTGAAGTGAACCTGAGAGTGAAAACTCCTCACGGAGAACGTCAGAGCAAAACACATAAAGCCTACTCCTCGACTCTTCCGACTACCATATGAAGTCCTGGACTGCATACCTCAGGGCTCCTTTTATGTGGGAAAAAAAAATCTCCACGTTGTATAAACCACGTTGTATGAGTGTGTGTGCGTGCGTGTGTGTGTGTTACCTGTATTATACACAACTGAAATTCACCTTAAGTGGTCTACAAGGCCATGATGAGCTTAAGAGAACTTCTGATCCTATCCACTCTCAGTGGCTCCCCTTCTCTTAACTGGCCAAAACGTGGGACCAAAATAAACCAAAAATAAGGGGCATTTCTTTTAAAGTTTTCTGTGACTTGGTATTTTTAAGTAGGTAATTTAAACCACCTAGGGTTCTCTCTGCCACGTGCTCTCTCCTTCTCCAACTAATTAAATTGTTTTGTTTTGTTTTTTTAACTTGGGTTTGGTGCTAGATTGATTTTGTGGGTCAGTGGCCCAAAGGTAAAAATGGATCCTGTTTCAGTAACAACTGGAATCACACTAAAACTGAAGATCTGGGAGCACAGGCTGCTGAGGACCAGGAATGATAATGGGAAGGATACATGCTGGCTCTTTGATTCCAACCACCCCTCATGTACTCACTGTTACTAGAGGAAAAAACAGTAATCCAAAACTGAATATCAATCATGGAATGCAAATCTGTACTGCAGATGTGTTGAAGTTGTTCAAGGTTTTCTCAGGCATTTCATTAACCTTTTTATGAATCGATGATAGACTGTTAAAACTGGTGCTTTCTAATTACCTAACAAGCTCACAGATGTGATTAAAAATAGGAATGCAAACATTTACCCTTTTCTGTTATTTTTAGATATTTCAATCTAGTTCCCAACTAGGAGGAGGGCAAATTTTCATTTCCAACATCCTAAAGTCTTAGATTAAGAAAATTAACACCTTAATATACAAGTGTCCAGCCAAGGAAATTTTTCTCTACTGAGCTGAGGAAAACACAACAGAGCCTAACTTGTTTAAAATCTTCACAAGGATATATACATAAGTACTGCTCAAAATTACATCACCCCATGCTAGAAACAGCCCAATCATAACAACTTTCTGTACATGTTAAATATTACCCAGAACAAATATCTTTATAACTATGAAGAATCTGTGCTGCATTTTAAATTCAGTAACTTGGTATTTATTAAACAACCATTAAGTCATCAAAGCCCAAGTGGTATTTAAATATTTCAAACTGGGTTAACAATTAGCAGAATCGATTAAAACAATCTGTCCATAATGGTAACACAATTCACCCCCAGAACCAGAAAGGGGCTTGGAAATGCTGTTTTTCCTTCTTTTACCACAATGTACTACTCCTTCGGGGGCATAAAAGGAAACTCAGTGAAATTAAGACACTCTGGTTTCAAGTCAATCTTGGGTCTATTCTAGGAAGATGACAACTGTACTAAACTAGTAGTTGTGGTTTTTTAACACCATTGGAACCAAGTGGCTTGCTTTGCTTAGAAGTAAAATGACTGTACAAGCATATCTATGTTTATAGCAGCAAAATTAACAAAAGTCAAATTATATGGAACCAGCCTAGATAGGTGGCCACCAATGGATGAATAGACATAGAAAATGTGGTATATATACACAATGGAGTTTCATTCAGTCATAAAAAAAATAAATAAAAATTATGTCATCTGCAGGAAGATGGATGGAACTTGAAAACATTATGTTAAGTGAAATAAGCCAAACTCAGAAAATCAAGGGTTGTATGTTTGCTCTCATGGGTGGAAACTACAGAGGAAAAAGGCAAAGAAAGGCAGGGTGGGGGATCTCATGAAAATCAAAGGTTGATCAGTAGAATAAATGAAATGGACCAGCGGAAGAGAATTAGGGAGAGAAAGGGGAAATACTGGGGAGCGATACTGGTCAAATTATGTTGTTATGTTGTGTGCATGTACAAATATGTAACACCAAATCCCATTGTTAGGTATGACCACAATGCATAAATCTAAAAATATGAAAAAATCTTGTTAAAAAACTAAAAAAAAAAAAAAAGGGGGGGAAATAAAATCACTGGTATCCTGAGATGAGAAGATGGGTAAATGGTTAGCTGACTGTCCAATCAGGTATTTTCTTTATTGCAGTGACTAGTTTCAAAGATTGGTGCCATTACATGTAGACCATGATAGTAAGAGTCATTTTAATATGAAAAAAAACTGACTTATTTATCTAAGAGAAAAATCTGAAAATGAGTTGCAAATTCCAGAAATAATTTAAAATATTGATAACAGTTCTAAGAATTGTTACTTTATAAATCATGATGATCCACACTATTAGTTTTCCTGCTGCTAATATTAATTAGGTCCTATCATTTTGGTTCTGACTTATAAATTTAAGAATATAATGACTACCTTAAATGGAACAAAAGTGAAATTCTATTTGAGACTTGCTGAGCTGAAAAGTTTTAGTAATAAAAATATCCTGAAACTCACGGTTGCTAATAGTGAGATTTGCTTGTTTATTTATTAAATGTTTACAATGCCAGGCATTGTGCTAGGTGCTAAGAAACAGTAAAAACAATTTTAGATACCTTTAATCTGAAATTCAAATAAACATTTTTGTAATATTGGGAACAGGGGTAAGGTAGGGAAGTTTGGGGACGAGGGGCATTTCATGTGAAAATGGCTTCTAAAGGAAATTAATCTCATGAATTTCCAAATACTTAAGCAAGTATTTTATATTTTTAAAATAGGACAGAATAGTACATAAAGAAGCTGTGAGAATCATTTTTCATGTTTCATCCAAACAGCTGGTGTTCTTAAGATTGAGAATCCTGCTCAGGACCAGAGGGGAGTTTACAAATCTTCCTAGAACTTCTACTCAGTAAGTGAAAAGACAGATACCTCAGGAATCTCGAATAAAAATTAATGAGTTTACAAGCTGGTCCACAAGAACTTGCTCTTTCAACAAGGCAGCCAATGAGCAAAAGAGACGTAAATACTCCCTCTTTAAAGTATGATGCAGACAACACAACAATCAAACACAGTTTTGCTTTTACATCTTAAGATTTTACTGGCAGTGTGGAAACTCATTTCATGTTAAGACTTTCAAAATAGCCATCTTCTTTGGAAAAACTAGGACCCTGAAGCTCTACAGCCAATCCTGTCTTTTGGGTCTAAATGTTTATCACTGTCCCTATTCTTTCTTCACAGTTTTTAGGCAAGACCAATAGTCAGAATAGGTGAGAGCTGGGGGCAAGTACAAGTATACTAAAAATATCATGAACCACCACAAAAATGGGAAGTTATGCTCCATGTACACATGATATGTCAAAACACATTCTACTGTCATGTATAACTAAAAAGAACAAATTTTTAAAAATTTAAAGTATACGAAAAACTGAACATCAATCAGTGAAGGTAACAGGTCCATGGTAAAAGCAGGAAAAGATTTAAGTTTCTCAACTCTTTGTTTTGGTCCCATTTAGTAGGACTCACATGTCTATTCTAGATTAAAAGTCTTTTCCTAACTTTCTGCTTCAGTCCCTCCCAACCCCAGTCTTGAGTAAGTTTATAACACTTCTGATAAAGACTTTATTCCTTTTCATAAACTGCGGATAACTAATAACCTAAAGACTCAAGAGAAAAGAGACTAAAGTCAGTCGGAGCATTTTTCTTTTTCTTTTTATCTGTATAAGGATAATAAAATCCACTTATTATTTAGTTTACTTCAATTGCCTAAATGATACACTCTGAAGCCTCCCCTTCAAATGATCTGCACTTCACTATGCCAATCTCATAGGTATGCTGTTGTGTATTGCATACATGCTATTATATATCTGCATATATTTCATATATGCTATTGTATCTAATAAAATAAGTAGATACACAAGAATGTAGCTCCAGGAGGACAAAGGTTTTTGTCTGATTTGTTCATTACTGTAGCTCCAATATCTGTAACAGGGCTTGTCGTATAGTAGGGACTTAATAAATATTAGGGGAACAAGTGAACAAATTAATGAATAATTAAGAGATACATTCATTACTACAATATTCATTTTTTCTGCATGAGAAACCTACAGGCCAAAGGTGTTAAGAAACCTGACCAAGCCAGGTGCAGTGGCACACATCTTTAATCCCAGAGACTCAGGAGGCTGAAATAGGAGGATCACAGGTTCAAGGCTAGCCTGGACAACTTAGTGAGCTCCTGTCTCAAAAAAATAAAAAGGACTGGGGATGTATATCAGTGGTAAAGTGCAGCTGGATTCAACTCCCAGTACGAAAAAAAGAAAAAGAAACCTGACCAAGAACTCACAGCTATGAAATAGCTAACAGAGGTCTCTTGGTTCCAAATCCAGCATCTTTAAAACCATTATTTTCCCTACCCTGGGTGTGTATACTCTTTGTATTGTAAATGCAGAACACCAGAGGACATGAAGCCATACCATAAGACACATCATCCTGGAGCAAGACTTACACCGTTACTTTAGAAAAAAAGTAAAACGAACACATATGCACACATCCATACACCCATATATAAAATAACATCAAGCACAGAACAGATTTTGAGAACTTACATCAATTTCAAAGATTATACATAGATCTGCAAAGACCTTCCACACTTGCAAACAGACACCTGGAGCCTTCCTGGGGTCTCAGTGTGCATGCTTAAGTCCCTACGGTCTCCAGGCATATAAATGACAAAGCTGTAGAAGCACCTGAGCACAAAACAAAAACCAAAATTCCCATGGCCCCAACACACTCAGGGCTTGGAATCAGATCTGACACCCCCACAATCCTAGGAAGGACAGACTGTCCCAAGTCTACCTATTTAGCTATCTCCAACTTCTACTACCTTCTTTTTCCTCTTTCCCTCTCAATTCATGCAGTCTCAGCCTTCCTTTTCTTTTCAACACACAACAAGGTCATTAACTATCTATTAGTTTGGTACATCAGCATTTTCTGAACCAGAGTACATGTTTGAAGCAGAGTCAACACTTCCCAAGGGGTTCTCCATAAAAGTCATAGAAGAATCAGTATCCGAATCCTCAACGTTCAACTGTACTCTTGTCTAGGAATTTATCTACCTGGGACAGTGACTGTGATGGAGGAACATCCATTCTGTGATGGCCATGACTGTGATGGATGAAAGCTGTCCTTCAGCAACTCCCCCTCACAATGGTCCTTCCCCAACTTTACAAAACTAGCCTTTCCCCAAATCTTTCTGAAATGCATTCTCCGGGATGCAAAGACCTCAGGAGGACTGATAAAGAGAAAAGTGCTAATGCGTGTGGAGGGGTGGAATCTCTAGTATTTGGGTAAACAACTCCTTTTGTAAGTCAGGTAATTTTCAATTCTTTGTTAAACAAAAACAAAACCCAAGAATATTTAAATATGAATTGTTTTGTGGTCCAAAGAAATAAAAAGTACAGAATTTCAATTTATATACCTTTTTTGTTACAAAAAGTATGACAATGATCAATAAAATACTTTCAAGCATACAAATATGTTGCATTGGAATAGTCTATTTTATACAAGGAAAAGCAGATCAAAATGTGAACCTAGGGAGAAAAAAGGTATAAATGTTTAAGTGATGAAGAACTTATTCATGTACCTTCAAATTACAGTAAGTTTTTAAAAATGATATAATTAAAAATGTCAATATTTATAATATTCTGAAAAATTACACCCTTTTCAACTACTTAGGAGGAAAAATTTTAGAAACTTAAAAACGTGTTTAGAGTTTCACAGAATTTTTTTTTTTTAGGATTTACAGGAACAAAATAGACAGAAGAACACTACTCTAGACCTTCAGAGCCTTTCCAAGATGAAATAACAAGAAAGATAATAAGCAATTTTCCATCAACCCAGTTGAGTGAGCATGGCTGGAGTGGAGTGGGGGTTAGTATTCTATCTTCTTAGTCCTAAACATATCTGCTGAACCTGGTTCTTTAGCCAACGATTTATGAGACCAGTTTAAATATCACCCTGAATAAACAACAAATGGTTGAGGAGATTGGTTTAATGTGAGTTGAACATTTTACAGTGCATGTGTGTGTTGAAACGTCATGTATCCTACTAATATGCAAATTTTTTATGTTTTCATGTATCATTTAAAAAATAAATTTAAGGACTGAGGCTGTAGTTCAGTGAGAGGGTGCTTGCCCAGTGAATGTGAGGCCCTGGGTTTGATCCCTACCCTACAAAAAATTTTTTTTAATTTAAAAAAGTAAATAAATATTTGATTCTACAGGCTTCAGTGACTGGGATTAGACTTGTCTGATGAGATATAATACCATCAAATCTTCCCAAGGAAAACTGCAAGAGTACTTTTTTCTGGGTTCTCCATGAAGACTCGTGGGACAACACTCAATTTTGTATTTATCTTAGCATACAAAGACAAATTTCCAATTTTCTCATACTAGACAAAGGGGCCAAAAATATGCAATGGAGAAAAGATAGCCTCTTCAACAAATGGTACTGGAAGACTTGGAAATCCATATGCAACAGAATGAAATTAACCCATATCTCTCACCATGCACGAAACTAAACTCAAAATGGATTAAGGACCTCGGAATCAGACCAGAGACCTTGCATCTTATAGAAGAAAAAGTAGGTCCAGAGCTTCAACATGTCGGCTTAGGACCAGACTTCCTCAACAGGACTCCCATAGCACAAGAAATAAAAGCAAGAATCAACAACTGGGATAGATTCAAACTGAAAAGCTTTCTCTCAGCAAAGGAAACTATCAGCAATGCAAAGAAAGAGCCTACAGAGTGGGAGAAAATCTTTGCCAATCATACTTCAGATAGAGCACTAATCTCCAGAATCTATAAAGAACTCAAAAAACTCTACACCAAGAATGCAAATAATCCAATCGACAAATGGGCTAAGGAAATGAATAGACACTTCACAGAAGAAGATGTACAAGCAATCAACAAACATATGGAAAAATGTTCAACATCTATAGTAATAAGAGAAATGCAAATCAAAACCACCCTAAGATTCCATCTCACCCCAATTAGAATGGCGATTATCAAGAATGCAAGCAAAAACAGGTGTTGGCGAGGATGTGGGGAGAAAGGTACACTCATACATTGCTGGTGGGGCTACAAACTAGTGCAGCCACTCTGGAAAGCAGTGTGGAGAATCCTTAGAAAACTTGGAATGGAACCACCATTTGACCCAGCTATCCCACTCCTTGGCCTATACCCAAAGGACCTAAAATCAGCATATTACAGAGATACAGCCACATCAATGTTCATAGCTGCTCAGTTCACAATAGCCAGATTGTGGAACCAACCTAGTTGTCCTTCAATTGATGAATGGATAAAGAAAATGTGGTATATATATACAATGGAATATTACTCAGCCATAAAGAATGATAAAATTATGGCATTTGCAGGCAAATGGATAAAATTGGAGAATATCATGCTAAGTGAGATAAGCCAATCACAAAAAACCAAAGGACGAATGATATGGCTAATAAGTGGATGATGACACATAATGGGGGGTGGGAGGGGTTAGTGTTAGGGTTAGAGTTAGGGTTAGGGAGGGGGGCAAGAATGGAGGAAGGAAGGACTGTATAGAGGGAAAAAAAAAAGACAAATTTCAACATTGGGTATGTAAAATTGAATACATCCATCTAACTGGCATTTTAGGAATGACATGCTTAATATGGAGAACTGGAGTTGTTTCATGTCTGATGTAGTTAATATTTTTTAAAAAGCAAGGGTACTAAGCAACCATCCCAAGACTCCTATACAGGTATATATGCCCTATTCCCCCAAATTCCACTTCTTTACTTCTTTCTGATTCTGTAACCTTTCTTCTTAGCCCCTGCTTCTTTCTAGCCACTCTGTTGGGAGGTAGAAAGTCATTTAAACATGATGGATGATGCCAGTACTTAATTCAGTGTCTATACTGTTTTAAAATATTGACTTTCCAGTCCTCAAGCTCTGAGAGAGACAGTGAGGCTATTTACAACCGAAATCAGACCTACTCCAAACTACTCTCCCTAGGACAAGGAGGTAGCAGAGCCCAAGAGGCCAGTTGTTAGGAGGCACAAAGTCCTATGGAAAGCCCACTCCATTTACTAGCTGAGTCCTTCACTTAATTTCTCTCAATCTCACGTTTCCAAAGTCCTTAAAATGTGGCTGCTGAGGAACTGAGGCAATATATATCAAGCATCTAGAAATGTATCTGCATATGATGGGCATTCAATAATAAAGTTCAGAAAATAGATTTTAAATGTTCCTTCAGGATAGCTTAAAATTAGCCAAAAGTTTCCTCTTGGCATAATGTCAACTAGTGGTATGTTTTTCAATTTCTTTCTAGTATCTTTCAAAGCAAGTGACTTGGAAAATGACTACCTTTCACATCTAAGTACGGGGTAGGACTGTGTGTGTGTGTGTGTGTGTGTGTAAAGTGTACCTGAGGTACTAAAACTGGCAAAAAGATACACACAGGATGAGGACTGCAACAAATTTGAGATTTCACTGATAATATTTAAAAATATGGCCACAAGTCCTCAACCTGTTCTAAAACACTGCTGTGAAACATGTTTAAAAATAAGCAGAAGATCTACCACTGGCTCTTTCAAGGTCTACACAAATTAAATTGCTAAGATAACACATTGCCCAAACTAATTAGTAAAGATATTTTAAAATCCTAATTTTTTAAGGATGTGAGCAGAAAGCAATACTCCTACAATGCCCATGTTAGTGTAAATGAGCATAACCTTTAGCCTTTAAAGCAGTGACAATGTGTGCCAAGGATTTAAAAAGGATTCATATGCAATCAGCAAGGAAGGACTATATTCTAAACAAAGAGATTTATATACAGGAGTGTTCATTATATCATGATTTATATTAACAAAAAATTGAAGAAACAACATCCACAGTATACTGGGGACTAGATTCTCCAGTACAGCTACCCCAAAGAACATTATGTAGCTATTAAAAACCATGCTAACAAAAAGTGTTTAAATGAGAAGCGACTGTTAAAGTGAAAAAGACAAAGTATAAAGCAGTATTGGGCTAGGACTATGAATTTGTATGTGCCATGGTGATTCTCAAATGATAATAAGGAAATAAGTTAAATTTATAATAAAGAATTGGAATTACACATAATGATCAAAATCCATTCCAGGCTTGAAAGAACACAGTGTTAAAACTCACAACCCACGTCCTGATTTTAAAAAGAAGTGTGGGATGAGGACACTGCTGATTCAGATCCTTTTTATGAATGGTGAGGATAGGAAAGTGGGGTAAGAAAACTCAGAGTTATGTCTGAAACTGGTCCTCAGCCTCTTTAAACTTCCAGTTTAATGAGGCTTTTGAGTGACTTTTATACCACATGCACCAATGCTCTCTTGCCTAACTAAGAAGTTTTGGCAGCATGCAGATAAGAGGGAAGGTCACAAAAGGTGAGGACTCACAACCTGCCAGTATATATAATTTTATACAGTGGAGGAATAAATAAAAACACTGAATACATACACAGATTCAGACCTGCAAATGCATATTTAAAGCACAAGACACTTTCCCACCCCCGCCCTAAGCAGAAATGCCTCAACATACCATCTGTCCTCCCCTGGATTCAACATCTATTGTCATTTGCACTTCATCACTTCTTTAAAAACTTCCAGTTTGTTCCCAATGTCCACCACTGCCACCAACAATCAAACAAGGACAGCAAGCATGCCAAGATTGTTTTCCAGTTTCATGAACTTTCTTGTCCTTATTTTTCACATTGGTGCTTCAAATGTCTAATCTAACCCCAGTAAAAAATGGCATAAAAAATTCCTTTGGACATTTATACGGCTCAGGAGCACAATCACAAAACCCCAGAAAACAAGGAGTAATACAAGTGCCTGTGACTCCAATGACATCTTTCTACTTAGTGCTATTTTGACTTGGCCTGTGTGTGGCCACAGCTCTATCTGCCTGCCTGCCGGCCAGCAGCCAGGCTGCCCCACAGCAGGGCAGGCTTCTTTCTGAAAACAGTCTGAAATCCTATGAAGTCAAAACCCACTGAAGTTATCCTGAAAACAAAACACAACATACCCTGCCACTTTACATGTCACAACTCTCCAAGTGAAAGGCGCCTACTTGCCTGATAGTAGCACATCTACATATTTATTTGCAGATCTCACACTGCTAACAGTTGGGGGGATGTTTGGTTGGTCACTGGTGGGCAATTTCAGGACATGCACGCGTTTCTTGGTTCTGAGGTCAGATTACAAATCAATATATGTTTCAGTGACTTAAATTTTCTTTCTAGGCTGAAAATGCACTAAGTTAATAATTAACCTTAAACATACCAACACTTCTGCTGAAGACATTTTCTACACACAGCCCTAAATTACTTTCAGTTGGGTTAAACAAAACAGACAAGCTGTAATAAAAGGTCTTTGAGAAATGTGATCCCTTTCATTGGTCACCCAGGAGCTTTTCCTGTTTAATCTGCTGCTTCTTGACGAAGGGGGTTGGGGGGGTCAGGGAGAGCACCCAAAATAAGATGCCACCCAGAGCGCAATTATTTTCATAAGAAAGTTGCCTAAGATAACTCCTCAGGGTTTCTCAGGTTGAGTAATTCTTGCAGGCGGCTGGGGAGGGACAGCGTCCATGATTACTATCTGCAGAGGTTTCCCCAGGTTGATTTTATTTTATTTTATTTTTTAAGGCGTCCTTTTAATTACACTGCAAAGGCTCCGATTTCCATCTCTCTGGCCGCTGCTGGAGAGAGTTGAGAGCAACGCGCCAGAGCTGCGACAGCCGCGCGGGCCAACTCCAGCGCTCCGAGCGGGGGGCGGGGGGCGGGGGCGGGCAGCCCACTCCCCACCGGTCCCACCCTCACGAGCACACGCGCGTACACCCGCGCCGAGACCGCGGTCCGCGCGCGTCTGCCCTGCGCCCCAGCCAGGACTCACCGCTGTCCAGCCGCGCGATCTGGGGCAGCCGGTAAGTGCTGACCAGCAGGTCCAGCGGCACGGCCACCGAGCTCCACTTCACATCCTTGAGGCTGCAGCCCAGCAAGGGCGCCGTGTCCATCTTCCCCGCCTCCTCCGGTCCCGCGCTTCCCCGCCACCGGCACCAGCGAGCGTCGGCGGCCGCCGCTGCTCGCGCTCGCGGTCTGGGGCGCGCCGGAGGCGCCGGGCAGCTCCGGCCGCGGGCAGCCGGGAGGCGCGGCGGCTAAGGGAGCCCGGAGGAAGGGGGCCGGCGCCTGGCTCAGCTGCCGCTGCGGGGCATGGCTGGGGCGCCCCGCGTGCCCTCAAGCCCAGAGAGGACTCGGAGCAGCCCCGCGGCGGCGGGCGGCAACGGCGGCCCCGGTGGCTGCGGCGGCTGCTCCCGCTCCGCCTCCTCTGGCCCCGGGTCTGCAGCTGCGGCGGCCGCCCGCTCGCCTCCTCCTCTTACCCCTCCTTCCCTCCGCCTCGAGCGTGTGAGGAGGAGCCGCGGGTCTGAGAAACGCCATAGCAGCGCTCCCAGCACTGACTAATCAACAAGGTGCGAGCAACGCCTGCGCAGCTCCGGGAGACACCGCCTCCTCCTCCGCCTCCCCGGCGCCGCCCGCTCCGCCTCCCGCCCGGCCTCTGCCTCGCGCCACTCCCGCCCCGCCACCCGGCGGGTTCGGCGCGGCGTCTGCTCCCTGGCCGCAGCAGCCGGCGCCGGCAGCTCGGCGCACTCCGCAAGCTTTAGCTCTCGCTCCCCCGTCCGACCGCTCGGGCGCCCTGCAGCCTCGCCCGGCGTCGCCGTGCGCGGGGCCCTTCCCGGAGCCCCGGAGGGCCGAGAGAACTCGGGGATTGTTTTCGCAGTCGTGCTGTTCTCCACTCCCACCAGGATAACGAGTGACCAGACCTTTGGGTGTTCCCCTCTTGGTGCTCAATTGTCCACAGTCTAAGGAGACAGGCCAGGAGAGTGTCACGGGGACAGACGAGGTTGGGAATCCTCCTTGCCGTTTCCCCCCAACCCCGCAACTCCACAAACGGAGCTGGAAGTTACCCCCACCAGTTTAAGCTTTGGCTGCTAGGCAAGACGAAAAAGGCCCAAGCGTGGAGAAGCAGAAACGTGATGGAAGGAAGGTGACCATCCAGTGCTGTACCTACATTGTGTGAAAAAGCTGCTGGAGAACTGAGGCACATGAAGGGACACACACACACACACAGACGAAGGGAAAAGGAAAAGTAGGTCACTGGATGCCCACTAGGGTCAGCTGTTTGCACGTGCTTTTCCCACTCAGTTCTTGTCAGTCTTAAAGACTGGGATAGTTCCTAGTTTCTGGAAGCACCACCTCTACATTAGGTAATTTCACAGGATTACACAATACACACACACACACACACACACACACACAGTCCTACCCCATGCTGGAATGCAAACCTACAGTTTACTTTCTACAATAAGTCTGTTTCCCACATTTGTAAGCATGGCCTGTTCACTGTGAACACAGTATAAAGATGGTGGTGAGGTACCTGTTTCTTGAAGCACATCCTGGCTTGCATGCTAATTTTTTTTTTCCTAATGTTAAAGTAGCAGAGATAAGTGTTGCTGAGGTAAAAGGGTTGTACATCACCTCTGTTTTCAACACATGTATTCAATGTTCAGTGCTTGGTAAGGTAAAGCAAGCACCTGCCTGGCCACCCCAAAAGGCCCTCAAGAGATTCCATGGCCTATTACAGGGATGACTTAAAAGGTCTGTGCCAATGAACAAGCAAGTCTGTTAGTGTTTGCACTTGAAGAAAAACAAGGAATTTTTCTTCACCCAACCTCCTGGTTCTCTCACTTTGAAGCATTATTGACAATTTTCACAAAATTCTTCCACTGAAAGTTTTGAGTTTTATGTTATTCACGTTAATTTTTTTAAGTCTTGGGAGAAAACAGTATTTTGCTATATATTTTACTCAAAATCAGAGGTTCATAAAGTTCTAAGATTTGCTTACATAAAGAAGAATGTTTCAAAGCCATAAAGAACAAGGAACCAACTTTTTTTTCCCCTAAACAATCATTTCTGAGAATAAAGGTTGGGGATTTCAAAAAAAAAAAAAAATGACACGAAGTTTTGGGGATGTAGCTTAGTGGTAGAGTGCTTGCCTAGCATGTGTGAGGCCCTGGGTTCAATCCTCAGCACATGGTGGGGGTAGGGGACAGGAAACTTCTAAGATTGGGCAAGGAGGTCAGGGGCACTGCAGCCTGTGGGTGGATACTAAATCCTTATATGGTAAATTGATTTAAAAAAAATAACTTTCTGCTACTATTATATCCTCTTTAAAAGCTTCAGGGAACATAAGAAATAATTCCCTCTCACAAAAGGATTAGTGACTTATGACCTAAAGACAAGATAAAAAGGAAAAAGATTAATGTAATCAACTTTTTAAAAATCAATAAAAGTCTTACATTGGATTTGCTCTTACTGCTGACCTTGCAGAAAAAATTTCATTTCAATTTTGAGTATTCAAAGGAAGAGACTCTAATGAGCAGCAAATTCTTGGTCTCATGTCCTGGAGGAACCTTTAATTGGAGATAAAGAGAGTTTTGGTTAAACTCAAAAAAACATCAACTGAGAAGGATAATCTTTCAGTCTGGCTGAACTGTACTTCCAAAGATGTTTCTGAAGATTGTTGGAACAATGCAAACTATGTATATAAAAGCATAACAACTGGGTTCAGGTGTGCTATAGTTTGAACCTTGTATTTCCCGCTATGGTCCATGTGTTAAAGGCTTATTGTTCCCCAAGGTGGAACTCTGGAAAGATGGTGGAACCATTAAGAGGTGGGGCCTAGTGTCCATGTTCTTGAAGGGGATAGTATGACCCTGGCCTTTTCCTCTTCCTCTCCTCCTCTCCCTGGCTGGAGGTTGGTGGGTTTGTTCTACCATGAACCCCTGCCATAATGTCCTATGTCACCACTGGCCCAAAAACAAAAGGGCCAACTGATCATGGACTGGAATCTCCTAAACCATAAGCCAAAATTTTCTCTCTTTAGAAGTTGACTATCTCAGGTGTTTGTTATAGTAATAGAAAACTAACATATGGGTAAAACACAGTATTTTGCAGCTTATGGAAAAGTTTCCTGTAAGGCAAAATTTGATATTCTGGTTCCTTTTTCCTGCTGAATTCCTTTTTAAACTGTGATTTATGAGAGGCAGCATATTATGGTGATTAAAAATATAAACTCCAAAGACTGATTGCTTGGGTTTGGTAAGTAGTTTCCTCCTATTTAGGATATTGGAAAGCTTGATGTTTCCTCCTCTGAAAAATGTAGATAATACTAACTCTCATCTTAAATAATTTATCATTTAATTTATGTTGACATTTAGAATAGTGTCTGATACATAGGAAATGCCATGAAATATTTGCAATTATAGGTTGAGTATCTCTTTATCAGAAATTTTTAGGACCAGAAGTTTTTTGGATTTCAGATATTTTTGGATTTTGGAATATTTGCATATGCATGATAATGAGAACCAGGTCTAAACATAATATGTGATTTTTAAAAATATTTTACTGCTTAATATTGAACCTGGACTTTGTATGGGCTAAGCATGTGTTCTACCACTGAGCTACCTCAGCCTTTTCAAGGTAATTTTACACGGTTTTTAGCATGCCTGCATTTTGACTTGGATCTGTCACATGAGGTCAGGTGGGAATTCCACTTGTGGCACCCTGTCAGTGTTCAAAAAGTTTTCAGACTTTGGAGCACTTCTGATTTAAGATGTTTGGATTAGAGGTGATCAACCTGAATCTGAGTTCGATACCCAGTACCGCAAAAGAAAAAAAAAAAAAAAAAAAAGGATTATTGGCTTTGGAGGGGCAAAATTTATGGAAAAGATAGAGATAGATTTAGATGTAAGGAAATGATTAGATTTTGGAAAAAAAATAATTGTATAGGTCACAGAATTGAAATACATTCCTCAAATAGGAAACCCAGCTATAGGACTTCACTACCTTACTTTAGAGTCTGCGGGATTAACTTGTTCCACAGTGAACCAACCTGCTAGCAGCAGATTCAGGCAGTGGTCAGTGAGGACTCTCATATACTAGAGTCTGTAGCTATTGATAAGTCCAAGAGGAAATCAGCATATATCACTAGAAGATTTTTAGGATGGACATTTCCCTGCTTCCTAACTATGAGTCTACCATTCATAGATAACTTGTTAATTCTATAAAATATCAGCTTTGCAAGATAAAAATATTATGTGTTGGTTTTCCTCATATCTGAGTGTCCTAGGTCAAATGTGATATTGAAGTTCACAGCCCTAGTTTTCTATGACTGAGTTCTTTTTCTGAAATTCCATGCTTTTACCAGAGTTGACTTAAAAGTCACTCCCTACCTAAAAACTTGTCTATATCATCATTGTCTGTGGGATAAACTATAAAGTCCTTTGCAAGACATAAAAGTTTCTTCCTTTGTGTGGTTTGGTCTGCTCCCCGGCCTCATTTCTATTGACTACCTTCTGACACCCTGTGATCCAGTAGTACAGCCTTTTTGCAGTGATCCAAAGTGCCATGCTGATGCGTGCCCTTGCAGGTATTCTCTCAGTATAAAATGCCCTTCACCTTTTCGCTTACTGTGAAACACCTATTCCTCTTCCAACTTCTTGCATTGGGTGGAATGTTGCCTGTCCTTTTCCAAGGAGACCCCTTTTTCTGTGGTACCATTGCACCTGGCAATACCCTCGTTAGCTATGCTGATTGCACTGTGATTTATTATCTGTTTTCATGTTAGCTTTCCCCAGTAGACACCAATTAGCTGTCCCCACTGGAAGTGTGTTTTATTTGCCTGTTTTTCTGCAGCTCATGTTTCCATGCCTGGCACAGGGAACATGCTCAATTAATGTTTGTTGAACGGAGCAGTCAATGGTCTGAGTCATCCTCTCACTCTGTATTATTTCATAGGTCACTGCATCTCTTATTATAAACAATACATCAAGCCTATATCTTTTCAGGACTTTCCCATGTGGACAATGTTTCTTATCAGATTGACCCCTCTCCCCAGGTTTTTTCATTCATCTGAAAATGTGAATTTCATTGAAATCAAGATCTGCACTCTTATCACCACACTAGAGATTACGCTTCTTGACTAGTAGTTGTAACACGTATTAAAACAATTAGCATACTTATTGTTTGTTAGTTTATTCGTGGTCTCCCTGACTAGGACTTTATTCCTCCAAAGGGCAGACTTTATTATCTCAGCTTCCATAGAACTAGTAAGTCACATATATATTCTCTATATATGTATATGTGTATTTATATATTAGTGAATATATATGTATATATTTATATATATGCCGAGTGGATGAAAGTACCATAAAAAGCGTAACCAGCATATCCTATCTAGTATGGACACTTTCAGAAAAGCTTTAAAAATATTCAAAAATTTACTTTGTCATCTCTCCCTTTTTTTTTTTTTTTTTTTTTTTTTTTGGTACTGGGGATACTGAACCACTGAACCACATCCCCAGCCCTTTTTAATATATTTTATTTAGAGACAGGGTCTCACTGAGTTACTTAGGGCCTCACTAAGTTGCTGAGGCTGGCTTTGAACTCGAGATCCTCCTGCCTCAGCCTTCTGAGCTGCTGGGATTATAGGTGTGTGCCACCATGCCTGGCTCATCTCTCCCTTTCTTGTTTTTGATATAGATATCAAAAGTAGATCACTAGATAAGACAGATACTAAGGTGCTAATAGAGGAATATTAAGGGAAAGCATCACAGGTTGCAACCTGGATCTCGTGAGCTGTTTGCTCTCAAAACAATATGCAAGAAATCTCCACTTAAAAAGACATCTCACGCTATGATCCAATACATACATAGTTGAAACAAAAGTTTTACAAATGATACTTATTTTGTATACTTAGAATGCATACTGCATCTTGATCTTTTAATCTATTCTTTTATGTTTAATTTTTTTAACATCAGTCATGACTAACTTTATTTCACAATCCATAATGGGTCACAACCTACCATTTAAAAACCACTATTTTAAATAATAATTTATGCATTAAGTATTTACAGTTCATCAAAACAAAGTGCATTATGGTTAAAGTTATAGGAGCTTCTAAAATTCAAGAATAGTCAGAAATAAAAAGGTAAAACTGATAAGAATTTAATCATTCAGTTTACCAAAGTCATCGTTTATGGGTATACATGTGAGCACATGTGTATATGTGTGTGTACATAATTTCACAGGTGATAAATGTGGATTTGTAAAGAAAGCACCCCTTGTGGATGGTGCTTTTGCTCCCAACCAAGCACAGGACCCCAACTAGAAAAGCTGCTATTAGTGAAAAGTTGTCCTGCTCTGGGTGTGGCTTTTGAAGTTATGGGCAAGTCTTCCCAAAGGAGTGGTTAAATGAGTCAACGGTTATCTATACAATTCTGCTGTTTTAATAGATCTTTCCAAAATACAGCAGAATCATTAACATTATTTTGTGTATGCTAGCAAGTTGCTTTTAATAATTCACTTAAAGTACTAGCTAAAGAAATAGCTGAATTAGGTATATCCATTATGAAGTAGATGAGCTAATGTTCTTTTCTCTTAGAAGAGTCTATGGTTCATGACATAATTTAGTTTTTTCTCAATGACTTTATCTATTTAATGTGACAAAGCTTAGGTAGAAAACATTTCCTTTTGTTTTTCTTAGTGCCAAAATAATAATTCCTATTATGAACATTTATTAGTGCCCAAGCTCTTCGCAGGATATGAACAAGTTCATTGTTCTGGTGATCTGAAGCAAGGAGTTTTAGTGTTAGGGGCAGTTACAGATGGCTTCCAGTTTTAAGCCTCTCCCTGGAAAGATAATGAGATTTTAGCTCCCTGCTGACAAATCCTCTGAAGAAAGGCCATCCTATATGTTTTCCTAAGTTGCACATTCTTTGCCCTCTTTTGTAGCAAGCAGTGAGAAAAGAAAGAAGATGGTGGTCATATGGGCACCTCCTGAACGCCTGACTACACCTGGACAAATGGGGTATGCTTTCCTCCCTGACCTCTCTTGTCCTTCAGGTCCTGGTCTATGAAGACTAGGTAGTGTTACCTTAGCTTGCGTAGAATTGCTGCAGATCGACTGAGCCGTTTGAACAATGTCGGAAATGGCAGAGCTGTCCGAGCTGTATGAGGAGAGCAATGACCTTCAGATGGACGTGATCCCTGGCGGGGGTGACCTTTCCGTAGTGGAGGTGGGCAGCGGGAACCAGGAGCCACCCCTGAGCCCCTCTGGCAAGGTGGCCCCTGCCACAGCTCGAGGAGGAAGGCCCAGTGGAGGTGCAGAAGGTCCAGTCAACGGGAAATGCGGCCTGGCTATCCAGCCCAACCCTGGGGAACAGCCGGGCCAGATGGCGGGCCCAGACTTGAGAGCCAGGACCAGGACGAGGAATTTGATGACCAGGAGGACAACGACGACCATCCTGAAGAGGAGCAGCTGAGTGGGGCAAGCAGCCCGGGATGGCGGGTTTCAGACCCATTATGAAAGACCCTGTTTGATAAGTCAACTTTTATAGAAGAGCTTTTTTCACTTAATGGTGGTCAATCATCTGACGGAAGAACTCGGTTGTGATGAGATTATTGATAGAGAGTAATTAAATGCTGATAAGAGGAGGAAACTACTTGAGGAGAGACCCAACTTTCCGCTCTTCTTTGGGTTCATTTCAAAGAGATCTGTGCCAATGAAAAACTTGATCTTTGGAAAAAAAGTTGGTTTTTGCTTTTCAGAATAAAGGACAAATAGGACAGTGATTGCACAGTTGTGAAAAGGATAAGAATCATAAAAGGCGGTCTTAAGACTGTTGAAATATGTTTTCCAAGAAAGTCCTGAAAAACCTATGGCTTTGACTTTGTTATTGATCGAGATTATTTTCCTTCCATTGGGGAAGATATCTTTCTTGTTAGGCTGTAAAGATGGTTTTACAAGAGTAAATCATGACCAAGACAAACTGCTGATACAAGAGCCCATTGATACAAATTACAGGAGGAAAAACAATATACACAGATATCTTGAGTTATTTGAACTGAAAACCTGCTGAGAAACTCAAAATTCTACTTCATGATCTAGCCAAGTCATGGATATCAAAGGCTAAATTTGCCTTTGTGAGATGAATTGAGTATTCATTTACAAAAGGATTAGTGAATTATATGTATCATATGTGCTATATCTTAAAATGTGTTTCCAAGAGCATAAAAACTTTTGTACATGCATTTTGACCATTTATAAAGCTATGATCAGTAATTCAGGAAAATTCATTGTCATGACTTTTAAAATCAAAAATTAATGTCTTTTTACAAAGTTTCAAATTTAGACATTAAAATGTATATTAAAGTACAAAAAAGACAATTTATTTCTAATACCCTTATATACTAGGGAAGTTTTGTTTTGCTGTTTTTCATTTAACTTAATAGGTGAAAGACTTTGTTGAACTTCATATTGTAACAATTGTTGATAAAAATTGTCAAGTGAAAAGAAAGCCCTCTGTCTTTAAAAAGACTATATGCATAATTATGCTGTCAACCTTTGAAGGTTTTAAACTTGCCCAGAAATTCACCTCAATATCTGAAGTTTCCCTCTGTCTCCTCCTCTAATTAAACTTGTTATTCCTTATGAACACAGCATTGGAGATAAAAAAATTTCTTGTTCTGTGTTAAAAAAAAAAAAAAAAAAAAGAATAGCTGCAGATCTTCTACTCATTCCAAAACCCACATCTTAAAGACTTTATGCCTTACCCCCACCTCACAGAAAAATGAAAAACTTCCCCAATGTGGTGTTTATAATATTTCATAAGAATTTTGACACACAGGAAATTTCAATGAAGAAAATATATGGTCTATGATCCCATCAACCTGAATTAACTATGATTGTTAATATTTGTATCTATTTAATTTGTATCAAACTGTAATATAATGTGTTCTACCTTTCTTACATAATTATATATTATGAACATTTTTCCTTGTGCTATATATGCCAAAATGTGTTTTTTAAAAATGATCATATAGTATTTCATCATATAAACATAACATAACATACAGCTGGGGTTGTAGCTCAGTAGTAGAATACTTGCCTGGCATGTGTGAGGCACTGGGTTCAATCTTCAGCACCACATAAAAATAAATAAATAAAATAAAGGTATTGTGTTCATCTACAAACTAAAAAAATATTTTAAAAATAGCATAATTTATCTCTTTATAAGTTGGCATTTTTATTGTTTATAATGCCTTCCTGGCTATTCTTATAGGTAAATATTTAGGCATAGCCACAATTTCTCCCCCTTAATGTAATTTCCTACATGAGAAATTTCTGCACTAGAACGTATGAACATATGTTTTAATGCTTTTGATATATACTGCTGATTTGCTCTCTAGAAGTATATGAATTTCATTTCACTGCTTGGAAACTGAGGAGACTACTTTCTTTTTCCCACAAAAAACACTTTTAAAAATATTTGAATTAGGAACTGGGAATGTAGTTCAGTGGTAAAGCACATACTTAGCATATTTGATGTGCTAGGTTCAATCCTTAGCCCTTCTCAAAACAATGTGAACAAGTTTTAACAAGTAATAAAAATTGAATATAGTTAGCAATTAGCCCATATAATTATATGAATGGATAAGAATATTTAATGACACTCATGAATCTGAATAAACTCTTCCTGTAGAAGAGCTCTAATAAGAGCTCCTTTAAGTAGAAGAGGAAAAGAAAATTGAAGATATTTGGGGAGGCCTAAACCCAACAAGAAAATTACCGAAATACTGGGGTACAATAAAAGATTAGTGGGAACATCAAGAAAGAAGAGGGAATTATTTATATACATAATTATAAGGACATAATTAAAAGTTGTTATTTAAAAATTATGTTTTTTAAATGCTTCCATTCTGAGCCTACATTTGTATTTCCTCCACAAAATGATCCTGAGTTTGTAATTTTTTTCTGTTTCTTGGCTCTATTATTAGAGATAAATAAATTCCTTTAATTTTTTTTTTGTTCCCACCATTAAATCTAAGCGAAAGATAAACATGCCTGTATGTAATATAGTTTAAGTTGATCAACCCTCACAGTCCCAAGATATTTAAACAGGCGCTGGGGACTCATGGGGGCAGAGACCATTGAGTTTCACTTTGCTCTAAACTGTTCCAGCTAATGTAGTGGAAGGTGGTGCCATTAGAATGATTAGGCAAACTTTCCGCAGGTCCTACCAGAGGTTCTGATGATCCTGACGAACACTATCTCTGCTTCCCTTCCCAACTCCCACCCATGTGCTATTTTAAGATACATTTATCCAGCATTGCTTTTGTACCTCAGATGATTAAAATATGCTATTTTTTCACTATCTCACTGATTGTGACAACCTACCTACTCTTTTCCCAAATGTTTCATCATTATTTTATTGCATGCTGCAGTCACACCTAAACTTGTCCTATCAGCTCTTTCACAGGGACTCAAGTCATTTGTCACACTTTTTGAGTTGATAACAAATGGAAATGAATTCACTTTAAAAAAAGAAAGCAAAGATATGAAATATTTTTTGTTGGTTCTTTTTAGTATTATGTGACAGTAGAATCCATTTTGACATAATTATACAAATATGGAATATATCTTTTTCTAATTTGAACCTCAGTTACCTCTCCTTCCACTTCCCTTACCCCAACCCCTGCTCTCTTCCTCTATTGATCTTTCTGCCATTTACCCATAGTTTTCATTTTTTAAATTTATTTCTTGTGGCTGTACATGATGGTGAAATTCACTGTGGTATATTCAGATATATATTAATATAAAATTTGACTCTTGTTCTTTCAATTCTAGCATTATAAATGCTTCACATTTACCATTTAAAAAGAAACTAAATATAACAACTTGAAAATATTGACTATGTTCCATTTTATCTATTACATGTCTAACTTGTCAGGAGTTTAACAGAAGGAGAAAATAAGTATTTATAATTGGTGAAACAGCAGGCAAATCTATTGTTGATATGTTTTATCATGGTAAATTATGCCCTTTGAAAAGACATACTATAAAAACTGTGTACATTTTTCCTTTCAGTAAAATTTTAATGACTTTGATTAAATTGGTACATAAATGTCCATAACTCAGCACCTGCTCTTCATTCATGAATCCATCAATCTATCCACCCATATATTAAATATTTATTGCATACTCATGTACCAGGCACCATTCAAACTGTTAGGGATAGAAAGATGAGTTCTTGGGAGAGCCAGAAACATTGTAATTACAATCCCTGTGGTAAAGTTAAAGTTAAGAGAAAGGAATGACATCTTGAGACTAAAAAGGGAAGCTCCTGGCTGGCACAAATTTGGAGGACAGCAGCATGAACTGCTTTGAGAAAATGACCAACTAGAGAAGCATGCTAGAGGACAAGTTTCCAGGTCAAGACAAGGAGTGGGGAGAGGAGTAGGAAAGGACCAGTGTGAGAAACAGCACTGAGGCCAGAAGCAGCACATTGCATGAGAGGAGCAGAAGTCATCAGTTTGGTTTTGCTGTCTCCTGAGATTTGAGGTAGGGAGTGGCTTAGATGAATTTGGAGAGTTTGACAGGATTCATTATGGAAAGATTTGTCTGTCCTATGAAGGAACTGAATGTTTATCTCCCGGGACTCGTAATAGATAATCTATGGTATAAATGATGGATGCTACTGGAGTATATAAGACAGAGGATTAAGTAGATCAGGTTTCTGTTTGGGAAATAGATTTGAAGAGGTTAAGTCTGAGGAGAGAAAGGACAGAGATTGCAGGAGAAGAACCTAATGACATGATCTAGGGTTTAACCAGGACAGTATATTCTGAGAGGTGGAAATAAGGTAACAGAGTGAAAATGTTTGTTAAGGAGGGAAAATCCTCAGTACTTGTGTATTAATTTACTTCTTGGGGTGAAGCAATTCTTCAAAAATGATCAGGACTCTATTAAACAACAAGCAAACCTAACTGAAGAATCCAGCATAGGTAAGCATATAATTAGCACATAGGGACAATTATAAGGAACTGTGAATTAAACAACATGGAATTTTCAAGTCAATTCATGATAAATCAGAGTAGAGATAAAGCAGTCACCTTAAAGGGACAGGACAACTTCCAGGTAAGTGTAGATTTTATTGACAGTCAACTCTTATAATATTCTAGCAGCCTAGTTCATCTTAGGCTGATACTCTTAAATTGACTTTGTTCTGTTGACATGCCTGCCTAGCAATGAGAATCCCTTATGGATTTCTTGCCTAGGACCCTGGGAATGATTATTCCATTAACAGGTGGAAGATGAGACTAGTGAATATTTCAGGGGGAAGAAAAACAATCAGTTCATATTAAATTTAAGTCACCTGTGAATTATGTGAAGTAGACAATTGGAAATGAACTAGAGCTTAGAAAGAAATGAGAAACATGCATATTTGATAGCAGAAACCATAGGAACAAATACAGTTTCACAAGAAAGGAGAAAGTTTGCAAAGAGAAGTGGGGCAAATGACAGAATCTTGGGGAATACAATGCTGAGGGTCACAGGGAAAACCTGGTAGAAGATACTGAGAAATAGGAGTAGAATTATAATGCTTTTTATGCTCTCTCTTTCCCAAGTAAGTTCCTTTTCTCCACCTTGAAACTTCTCCTGGGACTCATCTTTAACTGCCTACATGAAACTGTTTTTTGGTCAGAGTCAATTTAGTCCTTCTTTATAATATTTTGGTGACTATTACCATAATTAAAGCATGTTGTGGTTATCTTTGTGTGTTTCTTAACGTGCTTATTAAATAGTTAATTTCTTCCTGGCACTCTCAAGAGCTATAAAGTGCTAAGATTTTTATCTATTTGTAAGCTAACAAGTTAGACTGCCACACTTTTATGGATGTTGGCAGAAGACAAGAGACTCCTGGATCAGAGACAAAGGATTGATTAGTCTTGGCAGTTGGAGCAGCACAAACTTCACATTCACATCAGTTCCTCTTGACCAAAGTCACTTGGGTGACTCAGTGTCCTGGGTAGATGCCGTAAACACAGTGGGCTTGTGTTATACCTAAGGACCCCTGTGATTAGGAAATCAAACCTTTCATCAAACAAATCTGCTCTACCTTTTCTCCCAGAGGATTATCATTATTATGTTGGATAGTATAGAAACCTCCCTGTGTACCGAAGAGAAATAGTATTTCTACCTTCTAAGGCTGTTCTCTATACACAGATCCTGGAAAAGATGACCCATAACAGAAGTTGCCAGTGCCTTTGCTCACAAGATGTGTAGAAAACACTCGGTTTTTGTAGACTGGCTTCCAGAAGGCACACTTAATATCTTGTATGTTTTTATGTACCTCTTGCATATTTGAGGTTAGTGCCTAGCATATGATAATTGCTAATGGACAGTTGCTGAAATAATGACTTAGGATTAACATCAGCATCTAAGATAAGTTTGGAAGAATTTTGTACAGAATTATTTATAACAGGCAGCATGAAGACTGCTTTGAAATTCTGTTCTGCATTATTCAGAAAAATTATTCAGTTGTAATTGTAACCTGTTGAACAACAGTGTGTATTAATCTCTTTTGCTTCTTGTAGTCTAAAACAAGGCCTGGAACATAATAATAGATCAACAAAAATTTGTTAAATGAACTGGAACATGTGGAGGATCACATAGATCCAAATGATATAGAATAAAGTAGATTATTTGATCTTCTTCAGCACTTCCAACCCTCTTTGGTAACAATGCCAGACTATATTATAGCCTCCAAAACATCTGAAGAAAGGAAGATAAAATGCCAATTCCTGCTAACTGCTAGTAACTTGGTGGATCACTCCCACACACAGCAGTTTCTCTGTTTTATTTCAACATCCAGAGCAGGCTGGGTGTCAAGGAGATGATGAAATGGGTTTCTCACCCCTTGTTGGTGGAAATGTAGATGGGTATAACCTTTATGTATGCACTTGGCTATTTTCAATGAGGCTTTAAATGCCTACCCAGCAATTTAGTATTGTAGAAACTGCTCAAAAGAAATTATTTTTGCCATAGAAAAGAAGCTTTATGCACAAATATGTTAAACCCAGAAATGTATTTATGATAGCATAAAATTTTAAGATTCTTTCCTGAACTTAAGGAATTCTACCATAACATGATAAAGCACTTCATAGATCATAGATGTTATTGCCAAATTTCCCTCCTAAGAAGGATAAATTATCACTATTCCTAGACAATTTAAATATGGGGTGCCATGTGTCTTTCAAGGGTCTCTTCTATTTCATTTTATCTAGGTTATATGATTCATACTTGTCCATAAGGAAAAGTAATAGAACTTTCAATTGCTTCTCATTTTTATTTGGGGATTGATCTTTCAGTACAGTGATACTCAGCTGGAAGTACAGAATCAAATTTTCTGGGGGAATGTATATTCAAAATTATAATATTTTATATTTCTAATAGTGGGGAAAGTTATTAACTTCAAAATTGTTTCAGGTCTATAAAATTCTTTTAAAGTTTTATTTTAATATAGAATTATCTGATATTATTTGTACTTATAATAATTACCCAAACATTGAGGAAGTCACATGGTATCCTATCTATTTATATCTTATTATTCTGTCCAAAACAGTGTGAATAAGTGAGATCAAATCAAGAATTGAGAGGCAGTTGACAAGAATACTTACATAAGTCTTATTTCATATAAAAATATAAAATCCTGATGAAATTCACTAGGAGCTTTCAGAATTTTATTAAATTAAGTGTTGCCACAGAGTTTGTGCAATGTCAAAAAGCAAATTCCACATCTGGAGGAAAGATGGCAGTAATTTAATAAAGCATTTGACCTTTTCACATTAGTCGTAATTCCGTCCAGAAAAGGAATTAATAAGGTTCTTTTTATTAGTAAATCTCTTTGATGCCAAGATATATATTGGCGTACTTAATTTACTTTTATTTGAAGTAAGCACTCTTGGATCTCACTGACGTACATGTGAGATTTAGTGCCTTTGATTTTCAAGGAACTCCCTCAGTAAGCAGTTTATACTACCTTTTTTAGGATTAAAGAAACATAGAAAAGTGCAGTTGACCCAAGGGTTTTTCTGCTTTTTCTACATTTATATTAATGTACAAAATGAAATATTGACAAAGGAAATAGAGTTACCATCTTCTGGGGTAAGTCTATCTCAGAATCCCCAGGAAGTAAAGATGAGAATATCTATCCTTTCAATTACTTTTCTGATTAAGGTGATAGAGAAAGTAGGAGCTGAGAAAAAACCTGGAAATAGGAAAATGGAAAGGGACAGTCAAGGCAGAACATAGGAGGTGGTGGACTGTGGGAAAAATCTGTAGGAAAAGATCAAGCTAAGGAAATGCTGAAGAATCCTGTTACTGAGGGTTTCCTGAACAGTAGAAGAGAAACAGAAAATAAACTTCCATGAAAAGAGTGAAGAAGGTTTGTGTGGGGAGTGGGGAGGGAGGAAAGGAAGAGCAAAAGGGAAATCATAAGATAAAATCAAATTTGTGCTAATAAGTTTTTTCTGATGAGAGTGGGTACAGGAATTCAAGATTCTTCCTGTGTCCTGAGAAACTCATTATTGGTTTCTGAGATCCCCAATTTAATTTTAATCATTTGTAATATACACCAGTGGAAACATTACTTTAAACATATATAAATGCTAATTTTGAACTTTCTATTTTAATTACTCAAGTACAGAAATTTCGCATTTTCCCTTTGGTATCAAATGGAAACTTTTATTGGTCCAACAACATGGGCTACAATATACAGAACCTGACAATAGAAGAATTGGATTAGCATTTTGTGAAACATTAAGTGTTTAAAAGATTAGTGCAAAAAAGTCATCTTAAAAATTATGAGTTGTAAATTTGTTAGTTCTTTCAACAGAACCAATTTTGTGCTTATTTTGGGCTTGGTAAACCATTTCTTTTTAGTTTCTGTTTTATTAGTTTCCCAGGGTCTTGTGCATACTGGGTAAGCACCCTACTCCTGAGTTATATCTTTAGTCCTGTTTTATTAATCTTTGATCTCTTCTTTACCTTAAACTCTTCCAGTTTACTATTGCCCATCTCATTTCTGAGTTAAACTCTTAACTTGTTTATATTCAATCCTTTTTTAAATTTTTCATGAATATTTTCTGTATGCTCTAACTTCCTAAGATCCACTTTGGCTTCTTCTCTTCTGTTTTGATATATAAAAATATTTTGATGTAACCTAGTTATCATTTGGTTCTAAATTTTTTAAATTTTTCTTTTATTTTTTAGTTGCAGATGGACACAATACCTTTTATTGCAGATGGACACAATACCTTTTATTTCATTTACTTTTATGTGGTGCTGAGGATCAAACCAGTGCCTCATAAGTGAGAGACAAGTGCTCCACCACTGAGCTACAACCCCAGCCCGCTCTAAATATTTAAATTTTTAGAGGTGTATTTAAATCTTTCTAACCATCTGGATTTTCCTCTAATAACTGATTTCCAACTTTGTTACTTTGTGATTAAGAAATGTATTAACTCTTAAAAAGTTATGGAAATAATTCTTTAATAACTCATTTGTAATCAATTTGTGAAAATTTTATAGATACTTGAAAATATATTTAAAAGTATATATTTTTATTTGTTTACTGGAAGAGTTATATCCATCCATTTGTTCAATATTATTATTTTAACAGCTTAAGATATTCTCTGTCTTACTTGTTTTTTGGTTTGTTAACTTGCTATGTCTGATTGTGATACAGACTTGTAAAGGTTGCGGGTTATGATTTGGACTTGGCGATTTCTACTTGTAACTGCTTGCTGTGTTTATTTATTTGTTTATTTATTGTTTTGCTTTGCCATTAGGCTTATGGTTTATGGTTGCCACATCTTTTTGGTGGCTTGTTCCTCTTACTATTATCTTATCTGTCTTCATCTTATTTGCCTTATATCCTACACCAGTCTTCTTTTTGGAGGAGTTTGCCTGGTATATCTTTTCCAGTATTTTCCTTTATGTATTTCCATGTCATTAAGGTAACAGTGTCTCTTAAAAACCATGTACAGGCTGGGGATATAGCTCAGTTGGTAGAGTGCTTGCCTCATATGCATAAGGTCCTGGGTTCAATCCCCAGCACCACACACGCGCACACACGCGCACACACACACACACACACACACACATGCAAAACAACAACAAAAAATAAAAACCAAACAACGATGTACAGCCAAATTTTCCAAAGAATACAGTCTGATCAGAGAAACAGGAGAGCTGTCTTACCGTTAGAAGAGTGCCAGGTCTACTTAAACCCTTCCAATTTGTCTAGAGCCTTAATCTCCTTTGTCTCTTTGTTATAAAATTTCTTAGTGAGAAATACAAGATGCCTCTGTCAACAGTTGCAAGGAAACAGAGACTTAAGTTTACACAGTAGCACGTCAGAATGCCCAAAGCAGGCAATAAATCCAAGACTTAATTTGGTTTTCTTGTGTGCCTGCGGAAATTAGGATCGAAATGATTCTTCAGGTACACTATAAAAACAATTTAATAAATTCTACTTTGCTTTCTATTATATTCCCCCTAGGTTTTCATACTAGACAAATCTTGGAAAGGAATTTTGCCGTGATCTATACAGATAAATACTTTCAAACCTTTGCTAAATTGTAAACTCTTCAAAGGCAGATGTGTCTTGTTTGTGTTTGTATGGGACATATAGTAGAAGTACAAAGTCACAATTAAAGTACCTGACTTTAATTTTAAGGAAGGATAAAGGAAAAAAAAGAAATTTACAAATCTATAAAATGATTTCTTCTTTCTGACATATTATTGGAAAAAATGGCAATAATGCTGGAATTTCCTCTGTACTATTACTGATCAATGGCCTTAAAAATCATTTTACAAATATGCACAAGTATACTATTCATGATTTTCAAAAGAATAAATAATAGGAAATCAAAATAAAAATGCAAGGTATCCCCCTGTGTAAATCTCTATACTGTAAGAAGTTCCATTTCTTCTCTCTAGTGTATTTTAACAGGCCTGGCCCATAGTAGGATTTTAAGAAATGTTTGTGTGAATAATGGATGAATGTCATGCAGATTTCTATTATGTAACCTTAATTACACTGAAAATTGTGCAAATTCATATCATTTCTTTCCTGACATTCAAATACAAGATGAAACATCACCATTTCTACAAAAGTGTTCTGATATTCCAAAGAAAGAATAAATCTTTCCCTTCTTAGTGTTCCCGCTTTATCCATTCTCCCAAGCAGTATTTATTTATTTATTTATTTATTTATTTATTTGGTACCAGGGATTGAACTCAAGGTGCTTAACCACTGAACCACATCCCCAGCCCTTTTTTGTATTTTATTTAGAGATAGGGTTTTGCTGAGTTGCTAAGTGCCTTGCTAAATTGCTAAGACTGGCTTTGAACTTGCAATCCTCCTGCCTCAGCCTCCTGAGTCTCTGGAGCATTTTTGTTTTTATATACATTACCTCTACCTATTTACACATCGGTCCCTCTGGCATATGTGGATCATTTCTTAATAATTTTTCAAATCTCTTTTGCAGGCCCAGCAAATCTTTCTTGAACTAGATTTTTAAGAAGTAAAACTGTATCTACTATATTTTAGACCCTTTACAAGTGAATTTAAAGAAGTTTTTCCCTTTTGTTCTTATAATCCACCTATGAAGTATATATTTTTAATCCCTTTTAATGTTTGAGAAAACCTATGATGGTGAGATTAAGTTGGTCATCCTAGGCCAAGGGTGCAGGAAGTAAAGAAGGTGTAACTAACCCCCTAGCTTATTCCCCAAACCAAACCAACCTGGTGAGAAGACTCTATATTTGGCAGGGAGGTATTACCTGGGATTGAGCCCAGGGGCACTTAACCACTGAGCCATATCCCAGTCCTTTTGTTAATTATTATTTTGAGACCCAGTCTCCCTAAGTTGCTGAGGCTGGCTTTGAATTTGAACTTGTGATCCTCCTGCCTCAGCCTCAAAAGTTGCTAGGATTACAGGCATGCACCCCCACACCCAGATAAGTCTGCATATTTTAATTCAACCACCAATTGCCTCTGAAAGTACACCATATTGAAAGTAGGATATCACTTATTTACCACTGGAGTCTTTTTAGGACCCTCCTATTTGCCTCAGAATGTATAACACTGTTTCTATCTGAGACAAGTTCACTTCTAGGAATGAGTATCCCTCCTAGGGCCCAAACACCTAGAAAGCAGGGATTATACCTATTTATACTAAATGATCATTGGATCATTTGTCCAGAGCATTTCTCAACGTGGTACCTGGGCTGCAAGTCTACCTTCTAGATACTTGTAAGATCTGAAATAATTTATGACAAATTCAAGACTGAAAATGAACTAATATTAATGTATAAAATGATATCACAAATAAAGAATATTCTTCACATTTTTTGGCTTTGTGCTCATATGCTTGCACTTAAAGGTTTGCTCTATTCCTTACTGGCACAGTGCCTTAGATGGGTTACTGAATCTCCCTGGGCCACAGTTTCCTCAGCCGTAGAACAGGAATGAAGACACCTTTCTTATGGGTTAAAGAGGATAAGACCAATCTTATAAATAGACACTGTAATTATTACCCCTAGGAAAGCATGTTCTCCAAAGCAGTAAGTAAATTAGATTTGTCTGTATGGGTTAAATTCTCTAGCTAATGCCTCTTTTTAATACCACCCATTGGTCTTGGAGCTACTCTAACACCAATACAGAGGCAAACGGGTAGAGAAGTCCCCCAGGAAGAGGTTAGTGCCCCAGACAGAGATTAAAGAGAACAAAAAGGTCATTTCCTTCTATTCCTGTGCAGCAGTTTATAGGGGCATTAGAGTAGGATGTGACATAAATTTTATACAGATATGATACATTAAATATACATACTATTCTACCCCATCTAGAATTACATCAACATCAATTATGAGCATTACCTGTCAATCCCTATTCTCTAAACCAAGCTGAGCTCGTAAGGAAGTCTGCACATGGTATTTTCTCTATAAACAAGTGTAGAAGTCCTGTGATGATCTATTAGAGGTTTTCTGTATCCTTCCTCTGCCCCTTCTGATCCTTTTAGGCTCTTATGAGCAAACCGTTGATCATGACTAAAAGCAGCTAAGTGCTTTCTTTCTTGGTGCTTGGCAGTTTCTCTGGAAGTCAGCAGATGATAATGTAGCCCTTAATACAGACTCAGACCAAATTTAGTGAGTGGAGGAAAGAGCATGATATAAAGTTAAGAAAACACGGCCTTTCAAGAAGACTAATGAAGACAGATATTTTCAAGGTAACCTTTAAGTCATGTGGCTGTGAACATTTTCCTTTACAAATTTCCCCTACAAATTACTTCTGAACCTTTAGTCCTATAGGAAATAGGACTGATAGAAATGAAATAATCTAGTTGCTTAAATGACAGGAAGACCAAATTTTAAGTTTATACCCATCAGATATCAGCTTGTAAGATAATAGAAAATTACTTCTAAATCCTGGGATAGAAATAAGAGTAAATTCTCAATTATTCTCTTCACTGTTTACTGTAGAAGAAAGATACCTTCAGTAGAGAACAGTACTTTTTTTCATGGGTACCCTGTTATTCAAGGGCTGATTGGGCAGTATTGTCGCCTTTTCTCTTAATGATCATTCACATTGATATCGCAGTCACCATTTAAGGTTGGGGTAAATCCCAAAGAGGTGAGAATTTCTCTCCCTGTATCAGAGTCAACTGTTTTCCCCCTTAAAACTAGTAAATGCTCATTATATCAAAAGTTTAACTTTAGGGCATAGAATTATCTAATCAGGAACCCTAAAGAAATGTCACACTAACATTAATATTTTAGAAATATGTATTTTGTAGCTGATTTGTTTTATCAATACTATCTACTAGAATAAGAAAAAAACCAGTAAGTTCTCAATTGATGAATTAATTTTACTCCTTTGAAAATTTTTTGTTAGGAACTTGCATTTTCCCATAGAAACAATACGTGATTAAGGCCCTTGGCCCACATATATCCAATAGGATATGTAACCTGTTTATCCTAGGACTCACCACATGTTGGGTACAAATTATGGCAAATCCAGTCTGATAATTCCTCTTCCTGTTTTTCCCCTTGCTTGCTTAGACAGGATATTTTGTTTCTTGAAAATTGTTTCCGAAAGTCCTCGAGGAATTCTTTAACTATACCTGTGTGTGAGATACTGTATTAGTCAGCTCTTTGTCACTGTGACCAAAATACCTGGCAAGAACAACTCAGAGAAGGAAAGGTTTATTTTGGCTCATGGTTTCAAAGGTGTCAATCCATGGTCTGATGTTTCCATTGCTTTGGTTTTGACATGAGGCAGAACATCCTCAGCCATGGTAGCTGGGAAGCAAGATGCAGGCAGAAAGCGGGGGAGAGAGAAAGAAGGGAACTGGAGAGAAGATAAATCTCCAGTGATCTACTTCCTCCAGAGCTAGGTTCCACCTCCCAGTAGTCCACTGAGACACCAGTGGATTAATTCATTGATGAAATCAGAGCCCTCATGATCCAATCACTTGCTGAAAGCCCCACCTCTGAACACATGGGACAATGGGAAATGTCCCATATCCAAACCATAACACATATTGATATTGATATTCTGTTGATACTTGTCATGGGATAATCAGATATGTATGCTGGCTTACACCATTTACCATAAGAAGGAACCATATTTCCTGAAGAAATGGTTGATTACAGATCTGAGACAAGAAGTCTACAATGTGAACCCAGAATATCCTTTATATTGGAAAGCAAGGAAGTAATCCTAGACTAATGAAGATGGATCGAAAGAGCTCAGGAGACAAATTGTTAAGGCTCTCAGTGGCCAGCTGGAACTTCAGTAGTTGAGTTGGATTGGCATTTATTATTTAAATGAACAAATTCATTGGTCACTATTGGAAAGTACTAGGGAGCCAATTTAATTTTTTAATTCTGTAAGTAAAGAGAAAAATTCAAATGTTATCCTGCCTATTTAAAAGAAAAACTGTATCTTAGAGAAACCAAATAATTGACGAGGTAAAATATCCCTTAACAGAGGTACTCTATTCCAATTAACAACCAAAAAGGACTTTAGTGTCACTGTTAAACACCCCTTACTAAATTAATGGATCTCAGTAATGATCACCAATGCTTGCTAGCATCACAAAATAGAGACAACCCATTAACATGTGCTTCCTGTTGAAAGTCCCCAATATCATCAATGAAGTAGTCTAGACAAAACAACTGAGCCTGAATCTGAGCAAGACTAGATACAACAATCAAGTTACAGGAAGTCCTGAACAATGAGGAACATGTTTAGCAACGCCACAATGATCCCATAAGCCACCCTAGACATTTAAGACTGGGTTTTTTCAATAGAAAATTTCAACAAAATTTTCAAGAGAAAAAGAAAGTTGAAGAGAGAAACCTAAAGATTAGAGATTCAAATCACACAATGGCCTTGATATGGACTTTACTTTGATCTCAATTTACCTAAACTTTTGAACTAAAATTGTGGGGCAGAATTGGGAAAATTTTAATACTGCCCTGTTAGTTTCAATATTAAGTAGTTATTACTAATTTTAGATATGTTAATGTACTGTGGTTATGATTTAAGAGAATCCTTAACTCCTAGAGATATATAATGAACATTTTAAAGATGAAATGAAATGATACTTTTGATTTGCTTATAAATAACCTAGGGTTGGGGGAAATAGTAGATGTGGATGGGAATAAATCAAGATTAATTGGCCAGTGTTGATAATTGTTCAAATTGGGTCATAGATACATGAGGATTCATTATATTTTTCTGTCCTATTTTTACATGTTTGAAATTTTCAATGATGAAAACATTTTCAGTTTTACCTTTAAGTCATTCATTAGGACAATGGCCATGTGACATCCATATGTTCTCATCCTCTTTCTCATTTTTCTCCTCAACTAAGTCCTTTTCTCTCTGTGAATTCCAAAGGGTTCTCTTTATTACTATTGAAATAATTATAAATCATAATGATTTTTTTTTTTTTTTTTTTGGAGTGCTGGGGATCGAACCCAGGGCCTTGTGCTTGCAAGGCAAGCACTCTACTGACTGAGCTATCTCCCCAGCCCAATTATAATGATTTTAAGAGCACCTATCTTAATGAGAATGTCATTGTCTGCATCCTGGATGCTGAATTTTGAGGGTCTCAAAATTGTCCGTATCTTGCTATGTTGATGTATTTTACAAAAATGTGATAGTTTTAAAAAATGAGATTGACAAGAATATGCTGTTCTGCATCCTTTTTAAAATTTTACTTAGTAAGTTACTGACTTTTAAATTTAAATAAAAATCCTTTTAGTAATATTTTTAAACTATGCCTGGTATTCTCCTACCTGAATGAGACTAATATTTACAAGACTTTACTAAAACAGCAAACAGGAGAATGTATATAAATATTAGACACACACACACACACACACACACACACACACACACAGAGAAGTTATAGCCATCTGGTTGTAAACCAAGGTTTCTGCTGCTGTTTGGCTGGATTTCTCTAGAGGCTTATTTTAGGCCTTTCTCCAGTTCACTAGGGATTATAAGAGAAAGGGACCTTTGCTTCTCCTGTGTGCCTATGGGTCTAAACATATTTTAGAACACTATATTACATAAGATTTGATAATGAAATGGCATACTATAATAGTAGAATTGTTTTTTTTTTTTCATTATAGAATAAGATTTGGGGAGAAAGATAAAGATTAATTAGATGGAGATACTTTGGGAGCTAATGAGACAGTTTTCAGATAAGACAGGATGAACAATACCCCTTGCAGTGGTGTGCTGGAGCAACTCATGTTGCTTCATGAGTCTGCTGTGGACATCTTTTCTCAACTCTGTGTTCAGTGACATTGTGTTGGTAGTTTAAAATAGGTTGGTGAGAGTATTTACACCAGGGAAATGGGCAAATGCTACAAACCAAAGACTTTTTTTCTCCTGGAAAAACTTGTTAAGCAGAAATAGGTTATGGTGAAAAAATTTACACCAGGAAATGGGCAAATGCTACAAATCAAGTTTCAACTTGTTAAGCAGTTATGGTGTGTTTGCCAGCACACCACAATCCCTCTGCCATCTTTCATGCCACTACATAGTCCTACATAGGACCAGCACTAGGCTAATGTAAGAAATTGAGCTTGGGACTGGTTTGGATTGACAAGATGTGGAGTCTTAGGAAGCCACAAGTAATACACTGGTATCATTGTTTCATGCTTGATTAATTTCAGATATTATTGATTGTCTTCCTGTTATGTTAGGCATTTATTCTATGCCCTCCTTCCCTCTAGCACATTCTCCCAATATTCTTAAATAAAATAATTCACATTATTTTGACTATGTAAATACTAGTCACAGTGGAGCTAAGTGTAGTATGATGAGGACATTTCCTTATATGAAAAGTTTGTTTTTTCATGATTGTTGACTAATTTTATCTTGCTTAGTTTTTAATGTTATAAAACCACTTCTTAATTTAGCATATTTCTAAAATTGCTGTCAACATAATTTTCCTTGTATTTAAAGGCAACAAATAATATATCAGTTCCATTTATTTTTCCAGTAGCAGTTTCTCCTGTAGGACATTCTCCTGCTCCAATATAGGTTGGCTACTCTCTATTCCTGCTGTATAGCTATAGTTCTGAGACTTCCCTTTATTGCTTTCCATTTTTGGATTCCCTTATCTTCTGAATCCCATGTTTTATGAGATTGTGGTTAGTCTTGCCCCCATTTTTAAACATTTCTTCTGCCCATCCCGTCTCAAGGAATGACACATTTGAAAAAAATTGGATTGTTCTCATGTCTGAAAATGTCTGTTAGACCTTTCCCATTGATTTTGAAGACATTGTTCCAATGTCTCCTTTCAGTGTTGCAGTTGAGAGGTTTGATACCATTCTGATTTCAGAAACTTTAATTTTTATGTTGTGAAAGGATCTACTTGATATTATTAAGGTTGTGGAATTTTGTGGTAATGTGCCTCAGTAATGATTTATTTTCTATAATTCTTATGCTGAAAATGAGGTTCCTTTCAGTCTGGAGATTAAATATTTGCAATCCTCAGAAATTGTCTCTTTTTATTTCTTTAAATTCCTGTGAGCATTTTTCTTCTTTGGGAACTGTCAGTAACACATTGTACTTTTAAAATTGTCTTGTCTTTTCTCCTGCCCATGCATTTATCTTTCTTCTACTTCTTGGGATATTTCCTTGCTATTATCTTAAAACCCTTCAACTGAATATTAAACTTTGACTCTTTCAAATTGTTTTTGCTTTTTATAGTTATTTATTATTTTGTGGATACAATTTTTACTCTTATTCCACTGAGGTTATTGATAATACTTAGGACTTCTTTTCTGTTCTCTCTTTTGTCTATGATTTACCTTTCCATTCTTTTTCTACTCTGGGTGATCATTTGATCCACCATTCACATTGTAAGTTTTCATTACTATCCTTTTATGTTAAAAATCAAGGCACTAAAAAATGAAATTGATCAAAATATGGAGTTGACATTCCCTCTACATGGACAGATTTTTTAATATTCTTATGTGTAAAATATACATATTTTTATGTATAAAATATAATATATATTTTTTCATATTCCTTGGTGAACTCTGGGTAATGCATACAGTGATCTCTAGTGTAGCTGTGATTCCAGGTGTAGTATCTTTATTGGAGCAAATCAGTAGAGCCCCTGGCACCTGGTATGAAAATACCCTTTCATCTATTTCTATCAGTGAAATCAGAAACAACTTATAACCAGGGACACAACAGTATGTCATAGTAATCTTTTATATTATTTTTGATTCGTTGTACACAAATGGGGTACAACTTTCATTTCTCAGGTTGCACACAAAGTAGAGTTACACTGTTTGTGTATTCATACATGTACATAGAATAATAATGTTTGTCTCATTCTATTATGGTTCCTTCCCCCGCTCCCTCCCCACCCCTCATTTCCCTCCACACAATCCATCCTTCCTCCATTCTTCCCTTATCACCTCCCTGCCATTATATATCATCATTCCCTTATTAGAGAAATCATTTGACCTTTGGTTTTTTGGGATTGGCTTATTTCACTTAGCATGATCTATGAGGTCACAAATTGAGTTCTCCAGGAAGCAGACTTTGATAAAAAGTTTAATGTTCAGAAAATTTACTAGAGATCACTTGTGCTTGCCAGAGGAGAGAAACTCTGAAAGTACAAAAGCTGACAGTATCAATGAGGTTTATCGGGGACCCATGATCCAAGACATCTCAGGAAATCCCTTCTAACGTGGGAGAGAAGCAGCTGTATTTTGTCCCACTTGTAATGCTTTATGGTCCTCTGTGTTATTGGGGGCAATATCCCAGAATTCTAATCCCAGAATTAGGCATGCTGTACTGACTCATTGACTAGGTAACTTCTTATGTCGACAGTTTTTAGTGGGACCCGAAATTAGAAGGAGCTGTGAGATAGTTCAGGCTGCAGCTCAGTCAGTCTTGTCACATAGACCCTGTGACCAAGCAAAACCAATGGTCTGTTCTGTCAGTGGCAGATAGGACTGCTGCACAGAGCATCTGGCAAGCCCCAATAGGAGAATCACAACACAGACACCCTAGAGTTTTGGAATAAGGCTATGTTCTATTCTGCCAACCACTATTCATTAGTAAAGAAGCCTCTGACTGGCTACTGGTCTTGGAACAGATTGAATTCTTGACCATAGGATATCCAAATTGCCAAACTTGTGTTTTCTGATTCAATGAACCATAAAATTGGATGTGCACAGTGCATTCTATTATAGAATGGAAATAGTATATATCAGGGGTCAGCAAATTTTATCTATAAAGGGCCAGATAGTAAATAGTTTAGGTTTTGTGGGCCTTATGGTTTCTGTTGCAACTATTCAACTCTGCTGCCATAGCACAAAATTGGCCATAAACAATACATAAATGAGTGAATCTGGTTGTGTTTTAATGAAACTTTTTTTATTGATGCTGAAATTTGAATTTCAGATAATTTTATGTGATGCAAAATATTATTCTTATTTTGATTTTTCCAACCATTTAAAAGTGTAAAATTCTTAGCTTGCCAGAAATGCAAACTACAAAAGAGGTGTCCGGCTGGATTTGGCCCATAAGCTATGGCTTGCCGATCTCTGATATATGGGAAGCCAGACCCAAGCAGGCCCAGAAGGTACAATAAACTGCCTGAGCAGAGCCAGTGCTCAAAATCCCAAGGCATCTGCTCCTACTGCTTTCCCTTTCTTCTTCTCCCCTCTCTGTGATGTGTTAACAGAAGAGAAAGAGATGTGGGTTTAGTGTATGCTTGGATCTGCACAGTATGTAGAAGACAGAGAAGGCCTTTATACCATGATCCGACCATCAGTGGGCTCAACTTTGAGCAGCACAGGTGGTTGTCCACTTGTGTAGGAGGAGAAACAGCCTGAGAAGTGGATCTGCATTCACTCAAGATAAATTGATAATAGGTTTTTACACCCAGGAACTTGGGAAGGACACTATAGGAATTTTGATCACAGTATTGAAGGAAGAGAGAGATGTAGGTAGAATTCTTAGACTGGACAGGTTATGAAGGTATTTATGCCTCATGCAAATGCCCATCAGAGGCCATTCATAGTGGAAGAGTCTGTTAGAAACTATATGGACAAAAGAAATCATATCATCATGTCAGTTTCTTTCTTCAGACACCTCAGTGCATGCTCCATAGGCTATAACCAGTTAAAGGGAGGGTGGTTGTACATTGGCTTACCAACTAGATATGTCATCAAAGTTGATTTGACTATTACCACTTGCAGAGTGGTACAGACTTTATCAGATTGTGGTTGGTGTACTTGACATTAATAGTTAAAAGTGAACAAAGGAATAGCAAGAGATACTACAGTAGATCACTTGAGTGACAGAAATTCTTTTATGCCAAAAGTATATAGTGGCAACTTGATATATTTGTGGTAATTAGGGTCATTTATCCCTCCCAGGATGATAATTCCATTGGCATTTGGTGGCCTATTTGTATAGGCATCTCAAGGTTACCAGATGCCAACTATAGTTTTAAATTCAGCGAGACTCTTAATGTGTACCCTACTCCCTCTAAGAACCAGGTCTTGTAGACTCCCAGAACCTAACATTGCAGAGCTTGGAAACACACCTTCAGCAGGTGGGCTGGTTATTAGGAGGAACATTTCCATTTTATAACCTGATTCTCTGACTCTATATATCCTACTGGGGACACAGTATAATACAATGGCATTGGTTTAAGATACATACTGCATCTTGAAAAACAAAACCTCATCCTCAAAGAATTCCATCTTGAAGCTGGTGCCTTAACTTCACTTTTAAGAGGCCACTCTATGCTCCATCAGACTGTCAGACCCTGGATAATAACATAAGTGATAAGACCAATGGAGCCCATGGTCATGTGTTCACTTGCTCACTGACCTACCTCTTTGCCAAAAGTATCCTTTGATATGAAGTGATGTGAAACAGGAAATTTTTTTTAAAGAAAATCTGATACTTTAGAACCCTCAGATAGGAGTGCTGGTCAAAATCTGATGGGCAGCAATGTCCACCCCATGCCTAGAAAACATGTCTCTCCCTGTCAGTGTTTCCAGTCCAGAAGGGGGCCAATAACTTGTCACTGATGGCTGTTTGGGTTCTCTGAGGGATGTACTGGAGTGGGGTTCCAACATTGTCCTTATTAACAATAGACCAGATATTCAGCAGTATAAGTAGAAAGCTCAGGTAAGATGGAGCTCACCTTATTAGATACTGCATAGCATCTATTTTTTTAATTGCCACTGTGGTTCAATTATGTGACTATTGTACAAACGTTGGAGAGGCTGCAGACAGAGACTAACTGACATCTAATGGCTCTTTGGGTCCTCTTGGTGGTTTTGTGTCTCACCTTTAGTGGATGCTCTCTGGTGGGCTCTCGCCTGATACAAAGGTCCTCTCCCTTTATTCTTTCTTCCGTAGGCCATTGTACATATCTCTTCTCTCAGGCCTCTTTGTCTCAGTTTTTCAACCTGCCTCCTTTTAGCCTCTGACTCACTAGCTAAACAATTCAGGACTGACATCGAGTCTGTATGTGTTCTTCTTTTGGCTACTTTTTTCTCCTCAAACTCTGCCTACCAGGAAGATTCTCCATAGATGTTTTAGGCTCCCCTCTGGTGGGTCTACAGTGCAATAACAATTCATTTTTGACTCATGCCAAACTATTAGGTCATTCCATTTACAAACCAACCCTGGGATTTTCTTTCTTAATCAGCTGGTGATAAGGATCTCCTGTGGTCTCATAAACTGAGGACACTGGTCATGGGTTATATGTGAGTTTGAGCCACCTAATTGTGTACTTTACTTGTGTCCTATAGATCTTCCTGGGCTTAGCACAAATTCCTTAATTTTTATTGTTTGACAAATTGCTGATATGGGCCTGTTCAAGCTTAAGACTTGTGGGGGGCAGTCTGCAGCACCCAGTTCATAATGGGTTCTTCAGGTTACATAGTCCTGTGGTGACCAGAAGTCATAGCTTGTTTGTAGTGGGACCCAGGAACATGCCAGAAGTTGCTTTTGAAATGGTGTGTAGTTCTGTGATGCAGGCACATGATCTTGATTCAGAACCCTACAACTCTATACCACAACTTCCTGTTGAATCTTGCCAAATGTTCTTCATGGTTTATCTATTAATTGACATTCCTGGTGCCATGGAATCTTTCTTATGATATGGCATTAAAAAAAAAAAAACAGGATTATTTGTACTGTAGCCTGGCCTTTGCTTGTACCATTGAAATAGTCTGGTCTCTTCTTGATACTGACAGCCTTTTGTCCCCCATGATAAATAGATGAGAACAGTATTCCCAAGAGTAGTATGTTGCTTCCAAAATACAAAAAGGCCTGCAGAGTACTCCTTCATAGTGTTAGAAGGTACTAAGTGCAACCAGGAGGTACTAACTTGCCCCTTATCTTGGAGGCAGTGTCCTGGCATGCCTTAGACTATTGTACCCCTGAAAAGTTCACTACTGTGGTATCCTTTAAATTTTAATAGGACTTATATCCTAGCCTCTGGAGCATATGGGTCTTAAAAGGCCATCCGGGTGCTTAGCACTTCTTGCTCATCACATCTAATTAACATGATACGAATAAATTAGCAGAGCAATGTGATGTTCTCTGGAATGTTCAGAATGGTTCAAGTTTGTATGGACTACATTTTAATAAAGGGCCATGAAAATTGTAGGACAAGACTGTGAGTGTAATCTCTTGTCCATCTCAGTTCATTCTGCATTGTTTCTGATTCCCTTTTCTCATGGATGTTAAAAGGAATGCATTCACCAGTGTATTCAATAACAGAAGCTGAGACTAGAGTTGCCCTTGGTTAAATTTGTGGTAGTCCACCATTATCTGATCTACTCAGTTTTTGCAAAGGCCAGACTGGTAAAATAAATGGGGGTAAAAAACCGGGACTAATCTTCTCCATTCTACCCAGGATGTGGCATTGTTTTTAGATTATTATCTTGGCAGGAGCTGGGGAATAAATTGGAAGCAGAAATTATTTCCTGATTTTTTTTTCTTTTAGCATACTCCTGCCACTCCTTTGACAAAGGAGGGATTGTTATTGTCAGAGAGAGACAGCCACCCATGTCAAGGTGGGCAATTAAAACAATGAGCCAAACTGAAAGAACATTTGAATCTTTATACAAAGAAGAGGCTAAACAGGAGCGGTTGGTTCCCCAGTGTTAGATTTTCTCCCCAATGGAATGGTACTCAGCAAGGTCAGATGTATAAGTGCAGACAAGGGACTGTCTCCTGCTCAGAAATGTTCAAGTAAAAGGCTGCTGGTATTTCACAGTCCCTGGGACTGATGGAGAGGAGAAAAGAAAGGCTACCTCTAAGTAGAGAAGTACAGAGTACTAAGTCAAACTGGAGAAAAGGGTTCAAGGTCCCCATTAAGGAAGTCTTGGCAGGAGCACCTGACAGAGGACTGTCTCAACAAAGGTTTCCCAATGAAGGCACCAAGGCCTGGAATACAGACATGCATAAGAGCATGACCAGCCCACAGGGGTCCAAGTCCTTGATCGCAACTCCATCTAGAGAATGCAAGGCACTGGCTGTGTACAAAGTCAAGTGTGGAGGGAATATGTCCCAACCCATCCACCCTTACCCCGGCCTCAGGCCTGCCTGTTAGAGCCCTCACAGTCATCTCAGTCAGCCTGAAAGACCACACAGGATTTCGACTTAGAGCCAAACTCCTCAGTTAATGCACTGCCTGGATAGTTGATTACTGGGGGAAATTGGGTTGCTGCAATACCATGCAATAAGGAGAACTCCGTGGGAACTCAGGGGACTCACTTTTGGGGAGGTGTGTTCCTTCTTGTTTAGTAATTCTTTCCCTAATAGTCTTATCAGTGGAAAACCAAGACAATAAAGACAAGACCACCAGGGACTTAACCAAGAGGCTGGCTGAGAGCAATGGGAGCATGGAGTAGCTAGAGGAAGGAAGCAGTGGTGATTAGCAGCCTCAGACACACACACACACACACACACACACACACACACACACACACCAGTATCAGTTATGCTAATGCTATGGAATTGTTTATTTCTCATTTCTCTCTGCTACCTTATTTGAAAAACATTGGTAGTAGTCAACACTTTAGGTTCAGATGGCACCCTGTGATGACTTAGTAGCTGACAGGACTTCACATGTACTGTGCCTGGGGGACATATATTTTTCAAATACATAGCAGAGAAGAGAGGATGCTAAGGGGCAGAGAAGGTGAACTGCAATTGTGCTGGATGTTGCCCATTTGTTCCTCCAGATACACTTTCCTCACTTGCCCACCCTGATTTGCTTAGGAGATAGTTCTATAGGGACCACATTAGGAAAAAAAAAAAATCCCTCTTACCTTTTGATTTCCAATTAGGCTTGGCCAAGAGGAGCCCAGGCAGAGTGTAGGGAACAGGAGAGGGAAAGGTGAAGATATGTGCTTTTTAACTTTCTCCCTGCAGTGTTGCCCTAGATTGGCTGTGACCCTTACCCAGGGTCATGACTGCTCTCAAGGTGGTCTTTTCCCACAACATTCCCCTGTGGGATTCCAGTAACTGCCCTCTCCCCTTGCCCTTCGGGCTATTGTTACAGTCCCAGGGTACTGAGTTATCCCTCACATATGTCTACATCCTGCCCAGAACTTTGTTAATAGTCTTTTAGCTAAACCTGCCTTTAATTATCCCAATTAGTGTGTGCCTCTGTTTCCTGTCGCAACTCTAATTTATAAAATCTCCTCCCTTTTTTATTATCCTGAGCCTGCTGTGCTCAAGTCTAAAAATTTAGGAGTCATTCCTTAATAGTGATCAGTTTAATGGTGAATATTCCAAGTTGATATCATTTATGACTATTATGCATCCTTTGCTAAGATGCTTCCTGACCCACCCTCTTTGATTAAATCAGTTTTCTGTATTAGATCAGGTGCTATTTCTGAAAGGTAAATTGCAGCACCCACCCTGAAAGTCCTAATGGCTCACCATCTTCTACAGAATGATGTTTACATTCCTTGGCCTGCTGTCTAGGTAAGGGTGACTTCCCAGCTCACCTGCTATAGCCTCCCGGAGGCCCTCTGCCTTCCAGCTTCTAAGCAGCATACTGATCCCCAGATGGGGGCTCCCTTTGTCTCCAGGCTCTTGCACAGATTTCCCCTTGACCACAAATGGCTTGTCTCCTCTCCCTCTGCTTTGCAAACTACTTCTTTTATTTCAAGACTCAGCTCAAGTGTCATCTTCCTCTGCAAAATTCCTAGGGTGGTCTACTTTGTTTCCACAGGATTATGTACAAATTTTATTTAAAAATTGAAGACTGTTTATTTGATTCTTCTCAATAGACTCAAGAGTCTTTAAGGAATGGAAATATCTCTTTTGTCTAAACATATTATCTTGTAACTGTTGGATGAAATACTTTAATTTCTAAAATGTGAGCTAGGAGTTTTTGAATGTTTATGGTCCAGTTAATTCTTGGGCTTCAGAGCAGCTGGTCCTTTTTCTGTACCCCCCTTTTGAAGTTAAATCTTCCTTTCTCTCTTCAGATGCAGTTATCTCCTCTGAGTTTTAATTCTTACTTCTTTTCCCTACAGATAATCTCCCTCATGAGAAGAGGCAAATCTTCCTCTGAGTTTCCAAATTGTCATTATCCACTAGAGACCTGTAGTAATTTGATTATTCCTCTGATTCCAGTCAAACCCTGTAGAATTCTCTAAGTAAATAAATTACTAGTAGGCATTTTAAGCCACATACTTATTTCAGTATGCAACAAATTAATTAAAAATTAATTGCATTCAAATCTGGAATATATACAAGCTAAACAAATAGAATTTTGCATACCATTGCATTCTTCCTATGAATTAAACTAGTTTGTTGCAAAAACACCTTTAAACTGGGTAACAAAAACTGTCTTAGTCCAAAACAAATTTAGGTAGTTGATAATCTTTTAAGTCATAAAACATAACATGCATACAGAGAAAAATCCATAAACTGGTTTAATTTTTAATTTCTGTAACTGGATATGATGGGCCATGTTGCTTTGTGATCCTAGATTGTGTCCTGACTCTGAACAGAAATTTCAAGAATATCTGCTGCAAATTATGTGTGTATATGTAAAGAAAATTAGTGTATTGTTTTCTTTTTTTATACAAAACACAAACATAACAAAAATATGTGCAATATACAAAAGCTCTTTTTAATAATTATGTTTCAATTTTCTCTTTGAATAGCTTCTGAGTACCTTCTTAGAAGTTCCATGGAGGAGACTAGGAACGAAACAAAACAGATGATTATATTTGAGTTGGAGTTTGTGGGCTCCTGCATAAAGTATTTTGGCTTTTAGTCTAAATTCCTAATACAAGGGCAAATCTTAAGAAGGAAATAGACTTGCCTTAGTATCTTTTCTCTTGTTTCCATGGGATTTGGAAGAAAGTGTAGAAGGCTAAATCACTTGCTGGAATTCAGGGGGGAAAATGTCAATTTATCTCAGTGCAATCATTCAACAAGAATTCCACATTGAGAAAAACAACAGATCCTACTCTACCATTCTATTCCAAGTAATATTTAATTGCTTTCTGAACCTCTTCCAACTTCAATTAGCATTAATTTAATGTGTAACTAAATACATTACCCTAAAATAATTAGGAGTGGCACAGTGTCCTCTGAAATATATGTGATTTGTATTAGCAGCCTTGCTTGAAAAGAGTCTTGGAGCAGGAAACAGACACGCAAACTTTTTTCTCAGTGTGGTCTTGTCTCAACCACACACACATACATGCAGACTTAATTAGCAATAGTTCTTTTTGGTCATCTGCAGATTTATGCAACCAGGCATACTGGATTGTACCATTTATGTCCTTTTTGAGTCAAAGGAATTCCTTTCAATTATCACCAAGGTGGAGTGCAGTGCGTGACACTAATCTGGCCCTCAGTATATTTTTTTTAGTGAATTGATCAATGTCATGCATAGCTAGTATTATTAACAGTAACATGGTTTTTTAATATGTTTAATGCAGCAGTATCCTCACTGTATCTCATTTACAGTATGACTGTACTCACAGTATCTCATACTCACTTACAGTATCTCATTTAAGTTTCACAATACTCTTCAAGGTGAGATTAACATTCTCACTTTACAGTGTAGATTTACACCTAGAGGATATCAACATTTGGTCCAAGTCACACCAAATGCAAGAGTAAACCTAGTTGTTTTTTTTTAATTTCAAAGTCTTTACTTTTACCAAATATTCTATCATGCCTGAATTGTGATGGGTTTCTACAGAAACACACAAGGCTTTGTGCACACATTTGAACCATTTTTAAGTAGTTTTCTGATATTTTATTTTTTGGTACCAGGGATTGAACCCAGGAGTGCTTAACCACTGAGCCACATCCCCAGCTCTTTTATTTTTATTTTGAGGTAGGGTCTCACTAAGTTGTTTATGGCCTCACCAAGTTGCTGAGGCTGGCTTTGAACTTGTGATCTTTCTGCCTCAGCCTTCTAAATCACTGGGATTACTGGTGCGCGTTACTGTGCCCAGCTGGTTTCCTGATATTTTCTAAGATGCTCCAGCCCCCTTGATTCTTGCACAAGAACATATATCTGAGTGTTAATAACATTAAGATGGTCATTCACAAACAATGGATGCTAATTTTGTAGTATTATATGTGTATTTTTGAAAGATTCAGTGGGAGAAACTCCAGTTTATACATTTGGCTTTTGACATGTCAAACTAATTATTTAATTTTTACTTGGAAGAGAGTAATTCCTTTGTCATGAGAGTAGGGGAGGGTGGGACCTGTTAAGGAATGGGAGGGACTGGAGAAGAGTAATGTTCAATTAGAATACAATTTAATCATGGATTCACAATAGAAAACCACACGTCTTAGACCTAGGCCAAGATTTACCAAGCTGTCAATAAACTTGAAAGTGTTATTCCTTTGGTACTTTGCTCTGTAGTGTTCACATTGTATACAAATCTCCTTTGTTAACTATTTAAAAGTAGATTTTTGAGCCTACTTACTGTGGGGCCAGCAGTGCACCTGGTTTATAGATCATCATGCTTGCATATTCTACCAAAAAACTCCAACCAATTTTTAAAATTCCAAGAATAAAAAAGTGTCATAGATGTTTTTAATAAGAGATCATTCCCAGTGCAGATTTTTAAAGGTGCCAAACAGAGAAATTAGACATGTTTCCTGACTTTGAAAACTTTTCTTTGAAAGTTCTTGTTATGACAAAAACTTCATTTGTGACTAAAGGAAATTATCGTAATATACTCTTTACAGATATATTGATTCTATGTGAGATAACTGGACATTTTCATTACCTCAATACATATTTATTGAGAACCTACTACAGACTGATTCCTTGGGAATTGTCTGTTTACACATTAAAGGTTCTTACCTTGTGGACTGTGTATTTTCACAAGAATGTATTCTAGATGAATGTACAACTGAAGGGAGGAGTAGTCTACCCTAAATTTTATTCTCTACTCTGAAAGAATTTTTAAAAGCACAGAAGAAATTCATACAAAAGAGCTCAATATTTATAGCCAACACATAATGTGTACAAGATGTCATGTATACTTCATACATTTTTATCCTCATAAAAATGCATGACACTACTTTCCATCTCATTTTACAAATGAGGAAACTGAGGCAAAAAGAGGTTTTAAAAAAACCTCATCCAACTTTGCCTCCAGCAGGGTGAAGACTTGAACCCAGGTCATTCATTCTCATCTCTTCTTTAAGTTTGGTGCTAGGGATTGATCCCAGCATGCCAAGTAAATACTCTATCATTGAATTATACTTTCAGTCCCATCCTTAAATATCTTTGTTCTAATCCATCACACAATTCTGTTTTGCTGTAATTGGCCTGTAACCAGAGGTACAGATTTGATATGGATGCAGATTTATAAACTCATTGGGTAAAATATCTTGTTCCTTTTAGGAATCCCATAACTAAAATACTTCCAGAGGGGAATAACTTCCTGCTTCTACAAGAGCCTGAGTAGAAATATGTTTCTGTATAATTTATTCTCTCTGGTCCTACTTCCATCTGGAAAACTAGACAGAAAAATATCGTTTCTCCTTTGCATGACAAACCCCTTCCACTTGGGAGAGAGCTATGTTTGCCCTATCCCTTTTTCCTAACCCATTGCTTGGAAGGATTTTTTACTTTTTTATGTCAAACAACTTTTTATTGCACAGTTACTAAGAAGTAAAAAAGAAAATAAATTAAATGTTGAAAACTTCAGATTGGTCCTTTCAAAGTCATTTCCAGTACTATGTTAAAAAAGAAAAGAAAAAAAGAAAAAAGGAGAACTACAAGCACAATAATACATGAGGTATGCGATTTAATTCTGGATATTACAGAGAGGCTTAATGAAGCAGGAAAGTGGATTTCCACAGAAGAAGAGATTAAAGTCTGGAAAAGAAGCACACCTGTCTGGTGATTTAAAAACAAACAACTTTCAAAGGTCAAGGAACCAAGCTCAGAAAACCAACATGTGGACTCCTAATGTAGGTAAGGAGAAAAGGTAAGTAGTGTACCTAAGATGAGAGAATGTAACTGAGAATGGAATTCTATAAATAAAATGTTGCCATAATTTTTTTTCCTTGAAATTGTTGTAGATCTGGTTTGTATTTCAAGCTGCAGAGAGCAGGTACTTCTGATAAAATCATAGATGTGAAAGCACATTAAGAAGTGAAAAATAACTACATAACAATTTTACTTTTGTTGCAGGTAAAATTTTAATTCAGGTGAAAGAAATCGTTCACTTTTGCAGTGTATTACAGGACAAATGAAACATCGAAGTTTTTGTTTCAAACCCACTTTCAAGTTTGAAAGTAACTTGGACAAGCCTCAGATGATGGGTTAAAATGGGATAAGTATGTGTGTTTAAATATTTTTCAGATATCAAAAAAAAGCAAAAACACAACTGAAACCCCAAGGAGTAGATTTTAAAAAGTTAATGGCTATCTTGTTCTCCCAAACCTAATTATAAAATGTTTGTTTTGGCTACAATGAGTGAAGTCTTCATATAATAACGTTTTCATCTTTGAATAGATATTTTCAAATGATTAAAATTTAATAAGTAATCATATAGTGGAAGTTTATTCACTATTCTAGAAGGGGTTGGGGGACAAAGATAATCTCTCTGAGTTCATTTTGTTTGGCTGTGATTTTATGAAGTGAGAATCAGCAAAGTAAGCTCATATGAGATGGTGTCAATCAAATGCCCAAGTCTCCATAGTTTATCAATTTTTTGGAACATTAATGTTTCAGACTCCCAAGTAAAGCAGTTAAACATTAAGAAATGTCAGGACTGAAAGCAGCAAGGTTGGTTTTGTATTTCTGCACCAAGATTTCTTCTTGCTCCCTGGATTCTGCTCTCTGTCTTGGACGTGCTTATTGAAAAAGAGTCTCTTAAATCTTGGTGCAGTTTTCTCTTGTCTCTATAATTTAGCAACCTCAGCCCTTCCTTAAATCTACATCCATCAAGGCCAACATCACTTTTTCTCAAGGCAATGCCTGATGTATTCTGCAGTACATTTTGTTTATTTAAAAATTTACCAAGTCTTTTTAGCTGTATAATGTTTTTTCAAAGACTGTTATTGATCCCATTAGTTGTCTAACTCTAAACTTTTGAACTTTTGCACTTTTGGCTCCTAAGCCCATTTTCCCTATACACTTTTATATATTTAGTGCACAGTTTTAGATGATGTGAGACTCTTCAGGAAATACTTGTACCTTCCAATATTCTATCCATGACATATGAACCTATTCCCATCTAGTTAGCCATTGATATAGTAAATCTTTCTTTTTTTTTTTATTTATTTATTTTTTTTTTACGTTTACATAGGGTAATGATGTTTATTATATTTTTCCCCTCCCCCCCACCCCTCCCACCCCTCCCACCCCTCCCACCCCTCTTTTCCCTCTACACAGTCCTTCTTTCCTTCATTCTTACTGCTCTCCTTAGCCTAACTCTAAACCTAACCCTAAACCTAATGCTAGCCCCTCCCACCCCCCATTATATGTCCTCATCCGCTTATCAGCGAGATCATTCGTCCTTTAGTTTTTTGAGATTGGCTTATCTCACTTAGCATGATATTCTCCAATTTCGACCATTTGCCTACAAATGCCATAATTTTATCATTCTTCATTGCGGAGTAATATTCCATTGTATAAATATGCCACAGTTTCTTTATCCATTCATCAACTGAAGGGCATCTAGGTTGGTTCCACAATCTGGCTATGGTGAATTGAGCAGCAATGAACATTGATGTGGCTGTATCTCTGTAGTATGCTGATTTTAAGTCCTTTGGGTATAGGCCAAGGAGTGGGATAGCTGGGTCAAATGGTGTTTCCATTCCAAGCTTTCTGAGGAATCTCCACACTGCTTTCCAGAGTGGTTGCACTAATTTGCAACCCCACCAGCAATGTATGAGTGTTCCTTTTTCACCACATCCTCGCCAACACCTATTGTTGCTTGTATTCTTGATAATCGCCATTCTAATTGGGGTGAGATGAAATCTTAGGGTAGTTTTGATTTGCATTTCCCTTATTACTAGGGATGTTGAACATTTTTTCATATATCTGGTGATTACTTGTACATCTTCTTCTGTGAAGTGTCTGTTCATTTCCTTAGCCCATTTGTTGATTGGATTATTTGTATTCTTCGTGTAGAGTTTTTTGAGTTCTTTATAGATTCTGGAGATTAGCGCTCTATCTGAAGTATGATTGGCAAAGATATTCTCCCACTCTGTAGGCTCTCTCTTCATATTTCTGATAGTTTCCTTTGCTGAGAGAAAGCTTTTTAGTTTGAATCTATCCCAGTTGTTTATTCTTGCTTTTATTTCTTGTGCTATGGGAGTCCTGTTAAGGAAATCTGATCCTGAGCCAACAAGTTGAAGATTTGGACCTACTTTTTCTTCTATAAGATGCAGGGTCTCTGGTCTGATTCCGAGGTCCTTGATCCATTTTGAGTTGAGTTTTGTGTAGGGTGAGAGATAGGGGTTTAGTTTCATTCTATTGCATATAGTTTTCCAGTTTTCCCAGCACCATTTGTTGAAGAGGCTATCTTTTCTCCATTGCATATTGTTGGAACCTTTGTCTAGTATGAGAAAATTGTATTTATTTGGGTTTGTGTCCATGTCCTCTATTCTGTACCATTGATCTACCTGTCTATTTTGGTACCAATACCATGCCGTTTTTGTTACTATTGCTTTGTAGTAGAGTTGAAGATCTGGTATTGCAATACCCCCTGCTTCGCTCTTGCTACTGAGGATTGCTTTAGCTATTCTAGGTTTTTTATTCTTCCAGATGAATTTCATAATTGCTTGCTCTATTTCTGCGAGGTACATCATTGGGATTTTAATTGGAATTGCATTGAATCTGTATAGAACTTTAGGTAGTATAGCCATTTTGACGATATTAATTCTGCCTATCCAGGAACATGGGAGATCTTTCCATCTTCTAAGGTTTTCTTGAATTTCTTTCTTTAGTGTTCTGTAGTTCTCATTGTAGAGGTCTTTCACCTCTTTTGTGAGATTGATTCCCAAGTATTTTATTTTTTTCGATGCTATTGTGAATGGGGTAGTTTTCCTAATTTCTCTTTCTGAAGATTCATCACTTATGTATAAAAATGCATTGGATTTATGGGCATTGATCTTGTAACCTGCTACTTTACTGAATTCACTTATGAGTTCTAAAAGTTTTCTGGTGGAATTTCCAGGTTCCTCTAAATATATAATCATGTCATCAGCGAACAGGGATAGTTTGAGTTCTTCTTTTCCTATTCGTATCCCTTTAATTTCTTTGGTTTGTCTGATTGCTCTGGCTAGAGTCTCAAGGACGATGTTGAATAGAAGCGGTGAAAGAGGGCATCCTTGCCTTGTTCCAGTTTTTAGGGGGAATGCTTTCAGTTTTTCACCATTTAGAATGATATTAGCCATGGGCTTAGCGTAGATGGCCTTTATAATGTTTAGGAATGTTCCCATTACCCCAATTTTTTCTAGTGTTTTGAGCATGAAGGGATGCTGTATTTTATCAAATGCTTTTTCTGCATCTATTGAAATAATCATGTGATTCTTAACTTTAAGTCTGTTGATATGGTGAATGACATTTATTGATTTCCGAATGTTGAACCAACCTTGCATCCCTGGGATAAAACCCACTTGATCGTGGTGCACTATCTTTTTAATATATATTTGTATGCGATTTGCTAAAATTTTGTTGAGAATTTTTGCATCGATGTTCATTAAGGATATTGGTCTGAAATTTTCTTTCCTTGATGTGTCTCTGTCTGGTTTAGGTATCAGGGTGATATTGGCTTCATAGAACGAGTTTGGTAGGGTTCCCTCCTCTTCTATTTCATGGAATAGTTTGAGGAGTATTGGAATGAGCTCTTCTTTAAAGGTTTTGTAGAACTCGGCTGAGAACCCATCTGGTCCTGGACTTTTCTTTGTTGGTAGGCTTTTGATGACCTCTTCTATTTCATTGCTTGAAATTGGTTTATTTAAGTTGTGTATGTCCTCCTCGTTCAGTTTAGGTAGTTCATATGTCTCTAGAAATTTGTTGATGTCTTCAAGGTTTTCTGTTTTGTTGGAGTATAGATTTTAGTATATTATATATAGTAAATATATAATATACTAAAATATATAATATACTAAAATATATAATATACTGTATATTTAGTATATATTATAGTATAGTATAATTTTTTAATTATGTTTTGTATTTCACTCGTGTCTGTTGTGATGTTTCCTTGTTCATTCCGAATTTTAGTAATTTGAGTTTTCTCCCTCTTTCTCTTTGTTAGTGTGGCTAAGGGTTTATCAATTTTATTTATTTTTTCAAAGAATCAACTATTTATTTTATTAATTTTTCCGATTGTTTCTTTTGTTTCGATTTCGTTGATTTCGGCTCTGATTTTAACTATTTCCTGTCTTCTACTACTTTTGGTATTGGTCTGCTCTTCTTTTTCTAGTGCTTTGAGCTGTAGTGTTAACTCGTTTATTTGTTGATTTCTACTTCTTTTTTTGAATGCACCCCATGAAATAAATCTTCCTCTAAGTACTGCTTTCATAGTGTCCCAGAGATTTTGATATGATGTGTCTTTGTTCTCGTTTACTTCTAAGAATTTTTTTATTTCCCTCCTGATGTCTTCTGTTATCCATTCATCATATAATAGTGTATTATTTAGTCTCCAGGTATTGGAGAAGTTTCTGTTTTTTATTCTGTCATTTATTTCTAATTTCAATCCATTATGATCTGATAGAGTACAAGGTAGTATCTCTATCTTCTTGTATTTACTAACAGTAGCTTTGTGGCATAAAATATGGTCTATTTTAGAGAAGGATCCATGTGCTGCTGAGAAGAAAGTGTATTCATTCTTTGTTGGATGGTATATTCTATATATGTCCGTTAAGTCTAAATTGCTCATTGTGTTGTTGAGATCTATAGTTTCTTTATTCAATTTTTGTTTGGACGATCTATCTAGTGGTGAGAGAGGTGTGTTAAAATCGCCTAGTATTATTGTGTTGTGGTCTATTTGATTTCTGGAATTGAGAAGGATTTGTTTGACGTACGTGGATGAGCCAATGTTCGGGGCATAGATATTTATGATTGTTATGTCTTGCTGATTTATGCTTCCCTTAAGCAGCATGTAATGTCCTTCTTTATCCCTTCTGACTAGTTTTGGTTTGAAGTCCACATTATCTGAGATGAGGATGGATACTCCAGCTTTTTTGCTGTGTCCGTGTGCATGGTATGTTTGTCCCCATCCTTTCACCTTTAGTCTATGGGTGTCTCTTTCTATGAGATGAGTCTCTTGCAGGCAGCATATTGTTGGATTTTTCTTTTTAATCCAATCTGCCAGTCTGTGTCTTTTGATTGATGAATTCAGGCCATTAACATTCAGGGTTATTATTGTGATATGATTTGTATTCCCAGTCAATTGACTCATATTTGTTTTTGACATGATTGGTTTCTCCTTTATTTGGCTATTCCTTTAGGCTAGCGCCTCCTGTTGCTGATTTGCATTGTTGTTTTTCATCTCTTCCTCATGGAATATTTTGCTGAGAATGTTCTGTAATGCTGGCTTTCTTTTTGTAAATTCCTTTAGCTTTTGTTTATCATGGAAGGATCTTATTTCATCGTCAAATTTGAAGGTAAGTTTTGCTGGGTATAAGATTCTTGGTTGGCATCCATTTTCTTTCAGGGCTTGGTATATGTTGTTCCAGGCCCTTCTAGCTTTTAGGGTCTGGATTGAAAAATCTGCTGATATTCTTATTGGTTTCCCTCTGAATGTAATTTGATTCTTTTCTCTCGCGGCCTTTAAAATTCTGTCTTTATTTTGTATGTTAGGTATTTTCATAATAATGTGCCTTGGTGTGGGTCTGTTGTAATTTTGTATGTTTGGAGTTCTATAAGCCTCTTGTACTTGGTTTTCCATTTCGTTCTTCAGATTTGGGAAATTTTCTGTTATTATTTCATTGAATAGATTGTTCATTCCTTTGGTTTGTTTCTCTAAGCCTTCCTCAATCCCAATAATTCTCAAATTTGGCCTTTTCATGATATCCCATAGTTCTTGGAGATTCTGTTCATGATTTCTTACCATCTTCTCTGTTTGTTCCACTTTGTTTTCAAGGTTAAATATTTTGTCTTCAATGTCTGAGGTTCTGTCTTCCAGGTGTTCTATCCTATTGGTTATGCTTTCTATGGAGTTTTTAACTTGGTTTATTGTTTCCTTCATTTCAAGGATTTCAGTTTGGTTTTTTTTCAGTATCTCTAACTCTTTATTGTAATGATCTCTAGCTTCCCGTATTTGGTCTTTTAACTGTTGATTGGTGCGATCATTTAATGCCTGCATTTGCTCTTTCATCTCCTCCTTCAATGCCTGCATTTGCTCTTTCATCTCCTCATTAGCTTCCCTGATCGTTTTAATTACGTACATTCTGAACTCCCTTTCTGACATTTCTTCTGCTGTGCTGTCATTGGGTTTTATTGATGTAGTATCTAGGTTTGTTTGGGACATTTTCTTCCCTTGTTTTCTCATAATGGTCAGTTGTCAGTGGGACCCTGAGATATTGCAGTTTTCCACTATTGGCTTATAGTGTCCCAGTAGATTTCCAGTGTATCACCTCCCAGCCTTCAGTAGCCTGATGTCTTGGAGGAATCTGATAAAGCAGCTCATTCGAAGAATACTGCCCCTAGCCCCCTACTGGTTCCACGTTTTGGAACTGGCTCTGTGCGGAAATGCTCTCACTGTGGGCCTGCACCGTGCAGCTGGCCGTGTGGGAAGAGCCCACTGCCGGAGTGTGGAAGACTACCTTGGGAAGACTCAAGCTGCCCTGCCCGGCTCTGCTAAGCCACCTCTATCTGGGCCTGCCACCCGGGCTGAGCTTTACCCAGTGGGCAGACTCACCCGTGGCTCCACTTCAGTCCGAGTCTCTCAATGCCTCCCCTTCTTAATTCCTGGGTTGTGGAGCGACCGGGGGTGCAGTCTCCCTCTAGTCCGCCATCTTGGATCGCCCCGTGAAGAGAGCCCGCAGCCGGAGTGGGCAGAGCCGCCTGAAGAGGTCTCCGGCTGCCCTGCCCTTATCCCTGAGGCTGATTGCAGATCGAGGCTCTCCGCTGGTTCTTTGCAGGAGTACACTGCACTGCAGGGGCTCCGGGACTCGGAGCCTGCTCTGTTCAGACAGGCTCTCACTAGCGGGCCAGTTCCGTTCCGAGAACCTGGAGAAGCTGGCTGTGTGGGCGGGGCCCACCGCCTGAGTGCGCAGGACTGCCTGTGGATGACTCTAGCTGCCCTGCCCGGCTCCGATAAGCCACCTCTATCTGGGCCTGCCACCCGGGCTGAGCTTTACCCAGTGGGCAGACTCACCCGTGGCTCCACTTCAGTCCGAGTCTCTCAATGCCTCCCCTTCTTAACTCCTGGGTTGTGGAGCGACCGGGGGTGCAGTCTCCCTCTAGGCCGCCATCTTGGATCGCCCTAGTAAATCTTTCTGACATGTCTCAAGGATACAGTAGTGAATTATAAACTCTTAGTACTACATCTCCAAAAAGATAAATCTGGACCAAAAAAACCCCAGTAAATATAAAACCGATTATTAGGGTGCAAATATATCATTGCTTTGATATGGGTAGAATTATTGCTTTGATATTCACATTTATGGAATAGATACTATTTGGTTGATAAATGTATTTAAAATACAATAAAGTACTTCATGTTGTATAACTCTTTAATTTAAATCAGAAAGAGCATGTTCATTTGTTTCAAATTAGTCATGTCTTTGTATAAGCAGAAAAAAATCTTTAAGATACACACATACTAAATCACCAAATGATGGTATTGTATTTAATAAGACAACTGAACTCAAAGTTCTTGACCAATTTACCTTTGAATAGAAACATAGTAATTAAATTTCCAAGAAGGAGTAGTAGTAATTTTTTAAAAAGCATGTATTTAATAACAATCTAGATAATTTAAGACATGCCGAATTCTTAGAAAATAAAGGTCATAGTTAAAATAAACTTGTAGGCATATGATTTCAAGACAGAATGCACTAATAAAATGTAATTAGCTAATTATTTCACAATTAACTTCCTTAAGCCTGTTTCTTCATCTGTAAAGATAATGACAATAATTATCTGAAGCATTGTTGGGAAGATTAAATGAGATAATACTGTGCATTGTAAAGCACTCGACACAGTGACTGGGCTAAGTAACATGTTGCCACAGTTAAATCTTAGCAATTAGTCTAATGGACAGTTACAAATTCCATTGTTTACAACAAAGGGGTATTAATTGGCCCCAACATTTTAGTATTTGTTATATATATTTTTTGTCACTTTTTTGTTAATGTAACATGTAACTTCTTTGAATTTTTTCTGAAAATAAAATTACTATTTTATGAAATCTAAATCACCAACAATACACTGAGCATCCTCTTGCAGTAAGACAGCTAGCTAAGTGTTAAAGTGGATACAAGTAAATATAAGACAAAGTCTGTATAAGCAAAATTTTGCTATCTAATCTGATAAAGAAGGTTGAGAAGGAAGTAAGCTAAGTTTTTATGTAATGTGATAGTTACTTACATAGTACTTATACTCATGGGACAATTTTTATCTTTTTTTCAAGTAAAAATTCACCTTCTTTTAGGAAAGGACTATTTATCAAGTTTAGTTTAAGTGCATATTATTGTCCATAAATATTTTACCTACTGCAGTGTCTCCTAAATCTTAGTGATTTAGCAAGACTTGAAGATAGAAGCAATGGTCTGTCATTATAATATATTAAATGACACATTAAATGACAAAAACATATGACATAAAAAGGCATCAAGCAAGTATGATTTCATAGGCATTTTGATAACATTCACTGTGTTATTGCAAAATTCTGTTGAGTTAGTTTTACTAATTTTAATCTCTTTTCAATCCAACCTTACACATGGCTGCTTTGAATAAGTAGTTTTCTCCTTTACAAGAACACAAATCAGCTCTGGCTAGAATCATGTCATCTTTAAGGTCTTTAGGTTTATAATCATGGCATTTTATTAAATGGTAAATAACTCCTGCATGTCACTTATCTTTTCCTGCACCTGAACAAATCCAAGCTAGTCTTACTTTAAAAAAAGGAAAAGAAAGAAAAAACACAGAGAGAGAGAGAGAGAGAGAGAGAGAGAGAGAGAGAGAGAGAGAGAGAGGGGAAGAAAGGTAGGGAGGGAGAAAGAGAGAGTTCCAACTAAGTCCCACGAACTGGCCCAGGCACTCTCTGCTGTTAGAAAGTGAAAGTTGACCCAGAAGGTCAACAGGGGCTCTGAAGATCCAGCAGCAACACAGCTGACTGCCATGTATGTGACTCAGCTTGTCCGTCCCTGCTGCTTCTTCATTCTCTGATAGGAACGGATACCTTCTCTCTTCCCTACCTAATGACTTCTGCTTACTAATGACCACAGCTGCCTCATGAGTTCCCGTTTCTGTTTTCTCGTTCTATGTATCTTCACCACTGGACAATTCATATTTGTGAATATGAATGTAGTTGTGTATTCAAACACCAAATAAAGAGAATCAGTGCAAATCAATAAGTTGCCATTAAGTGGAGGTATATCTCATTTGAAGCTCATTAAAAAGTAAAGGACAGAGAAACATGCAGATCAATGAGGTGATGGCAAGATGTATAACTCAGCCCCATGTGAAGGAGCTCACTTAAAAAAAATTCTCAATTAACTTTATAACAGTTTAAAATTTACAAAATAATTGCAAAGATCATATACAGTTCCCATATACCCTTTTCCCAGTTTACCAAATTAGAATCTTACATTAAAATGGTACATGTTCTAATGAATGAACCAATATTTATATATTGTTATCAAAAGCTCATATTTTATTCAGATATTTTTAGTTTTTACCTGATGTTCTTTTTCTGTTCCAGGATCCCAACCAGGATCCCACATTGCATTTAGTTTTTGTGTCTTCCTAAACTCCTTTTGGTTCCCTTTCTTAGACTTTCCTTTTTATTGATGACTTCTATAGTTCGGAGTGGTACTGGATAGGTATTTTGGAGACTATCCCTTAACTGGAATTTATATGATGTTCTTCTTCTGATTGGATTGGGACTGTTTTGGGGAGGAAGACCACAAACATAAAGTGTGTCATTTTCATTACTTCATATCAGGGGATCATATGATTAACCTGACTTCCCACTGTTCATATTGATCTTGAACAGCTGGCTGAGATTGAACCTGTCATGTTTCTTTACCGTAAAGTTACTCTTGATTTTAAATCATTTCTGTACTGTACTCTTTGGAAGGTCCGAATGGCAGGAAGGCCTGACGTCACTATTGAAGGCCACGTTTAATGGTAGGAAGTCAGTATGTATGGGGAGTTATGCTCCACCACTTTGAGAATGGAATATCTATACAGATTCGTTCGAATTCTGCATAGGAGATTTTTCTCTTCTTTCTCATTTGTTTCTGTAGTCAGTATTTTATTTTCATCAATATGGATTTATGGATTTTTATTTTATACCTTGAGGATGATACTATACTACTTTATTTTCTTGCTGAAATTGTTCCAGCTCTGGCCTCTGGGAGTTCCTTAGGTTGGTTCCTTTGCTCCTTTTTTGTAACCCCATCATTGGGGGTTTTTGTTTGTTTGATTTTCTTAGAATCTTTTTTGCTTTTTAGAGCTACAAGATGTTCCAATGTCATCTTGTATAATTCCTGTCCTAGTCCTAGGATTAGCCATTATTCCAGTTAGTCTTGGTTGTTTATTTTGGAGAATGGTACTAGAAAGTAAGACTTGAGTGCTAGGTGTACTTGTTATTACTAGGGTGTCATTGCTTCTTTGTCCTCTCAGCGAACAGAACAAGGAACTATACATATCTCTATAACTTTTTAATATTAAGATAAATAGAGACCTATAGGAAGTTGCAGAAATATACAGCAAAGTCCAGTGTACCTTTACACAGTTTCATCTGATGGTTACATTTTAGATAACCATAGTATAGTATAAAAATATTACACAATGTACACATTGGTAAAATGTACATATACCATTTTAGTGAGTTGATTTGTTTAATTACCACACACTCAAGATACAAAATTATTCCATCAACACAAAGATCTCCTTCCTGCTTTCTCACTCATCTCCCATTCCCTTCCTTGCTATGGTCCTTAAATCCTGGCATCCACAAATTTCTTTTTTTTTTTTTTTTGGGGGGGTGCTGGGGATCGAACCCAGGGCCTTGTGCTTACAAGGCAAGCACTCTACCAACTGAGCTATCTCCCCAGTCCCCACAAATTTCTTTTTCATGTTTTCACTCTTGTTGTTTTGAGAGTATATGAATGTACTCATATAGTTTGTAAACTGTTGAGACTGGATTTTTCACTTAGAGATTCACTGAAGTTGTGTGTATCAGTAGTTTGTTCCTTTGTTATTTCTCTGTAAATATTCCATGCTGTGGACATACCATAGTTTATTGAACCATTCACCTATTGGAGGACATTTTTGTTGTTTCTAGAAAGAGCAATAACAAATAAAATTACAAATAAAACTGCTATGAACATTTATGTAGAGGTCTTGGTGTGGACATAATTTTTCATTTTTTTCTGGAATAAATTCCAAGAAGTATGTAAGTATATAAGCCATGGAGAAAAGCTATAGCACACAACAGTGCAACCAGTAGAGTGATTGCCATATTTATCAGCCTGATAACAGTATGCTCTGCATTCTTCTGATTTCTGTCTTCCTAAGATTTCTTAATTTTTATATTATAGAAATTGATGTTGTTTTCTTCCACAGCTCTTTCAAAAGCTATGTTTTAGGAGGAATATGTAGATATTCTTTCACTGGAGATTCTAAAAGTGTGAATTTGGGAGACCCTATGGGAGTCTTAATGATCCTTTCAGGGAATCTGAGAAGTCAAAATGAGTTTTATAATAATTTGGAGATATTGTTGGCCTTTTCAGTGTCAATTTTTCTAGAGGCTACATGACACGTGATGATGTTGTAGCTCATGGATGTACTTGTGTATTAAAATGTACTGTTTTAACTGTTATGCTATGCATGGATAGATATAATCCACAGAAACAAAAACTTCTGGGGGTGGGTCCTTAATAATCTTAAGAGTATAAGGGAATTCAGAGACCAAACAGTCTAATACCATTGCTTTCCATTATTTGTGTCATTTCTGGTTGTTCCGTTTACCTTCTTAGATTATTTAAGTTTTTCAATGTCAAGAACTATATTTTTTAATTTTTTAATTATTATTTTGATTCATTGTACATAAATGGGGTACAACTTTCATTTCTCTGGTTGTACACAAAGTAGAGTTGCACCACTTAAGAACTATATTTTTGTAGTTCTTTATAATCATCAATAGTGCCCACAACAGTGATATGACAACATTATAAATGTTGTAAATGAACGATAAAGTGGAGATGTGATCATCAGGTAATAATCTTGCTTTTCTAGGGCATTTTTATGAGATGTAATTTAAGAAAGAAGTGATTGCTTACGCCAGGAGACAACTAGCCCAACCTGTGAAAAGGATCAGAGAGAGATTCATTTGGGGGAGGGAGGTGGAACTGCCCAAATCATTTTATCATTTGCCCAAATATCATCCTCTAGTGGAATAATAATGTAACTTTGAATGGTAAGCTACCCAGGTACCCCTGCCGCATATTCCTACAACAGAAACAAGCAAACTTTCATACAAATAATAGCTTAAAGTTTTTTGCAGTATTTTCAGGGTAAGATAATAACAAATCTACAGATGATGGAACCTACTTGACCTCCTCAAATTTTCCTTAGGCTGTTCTTTTAATTATAGAAAGGCAATAGTGAGTTAAGTGGTAATTTGGAGAGAATAATTTATCTATTCTAAAAATTGAAACATATATTAATTTACCTCTTATTTTGCACTGGGTTTTGGGAACCTATAGGGGAAAGTCATGATTCTTTCCATAAATAAATTTATCATTTAATTTTTGAATCCCAAGATGAAATGTCAAGCCCCCAGGAATTCCCTGGATCTACCCTCAAAGGGAGGTGCTTGTCACTCTTTTTATAATTTGGCTAAACAATAGTCTCTGATCTCCTTATCCTCAGAACAATGTACTTTATAAATAACAAAACAGCCAACTGTTCTGAATAAGAACATTTGGAGGAGCCTGTTCTAGTTACTGAGAACCACAGCTGTACATAGTGATAAGACACTTTGTGGTCTTGGCCCACTTGAAAGTTATAATTTGACAAAAGAATCCATTTTCCATTATTTAGGAGAGTATTTTTCTTTATTAGGAGAAAAATATATTTATATATGGCTTTTAAAATGATATATTTCCAACCTTGTTACCAGGACCCCAAGTGGAAAAACTAGTTTGATAATGTTCATTTGACCTTTATGGGATGGAATGTCTCCTTTTTATTGTATGACTTAGTTCTTTTTATTTCTTTGCAATCCATGTATGGCCCATCTCCTTTCTCCTGTTACAGTTCTTGCTTTTTAATTAGGTTAGTGCATGCTAATGCACAGCTGATTGTAGGGGAATATTTTAAGTTTTATTTTAACTGCAATAAAATAGTCTTGTGCTAAATATTTGCAAAGGTCAAAATTTTTACATGAGAAAAGCACTTCTACAGAGAGTATAAGGATATAATTGAATAGTTTTTTATACACCAAGTACTTGACAGATGCTCCATAAATGTGTGTCAAGTAATGGGAAAAAAGTGAATTCATGTTGAAATTCTCTTACGATGTCTTTAACATGGTTTAATTTATTGCGTACATTCTTTGTGCTAGGCACAGTGCAAGGAATAAAGAAATGAATAGGGTGGGTTTGCCCTCAGATACCTTAGAGTCAATGGAATATAGTGGAAGAACCACAGTGGTATATATAAACACGCTGAGAACAAAAATTTGGGGGTAACTAACCCAGACTCAGGGGATCAGGTTGGCCTAGAATATAAATTAAATACCTGCTTGAGTAACAAGAGAATTTGTTCACGTTGCTTGATGAAAAGAATAGGGAGGGAGGGTGCAGAAGGTGTGAGAGCAGAGACACAGTGAGGTGAGCACCAGAAGCAGTGAGAAGGAAGGATAGAGGGGAAATTCCAGGAAGGAAGGCCAGTGAGGAAACTCAAGGGACTGAAAAGCCAATTCATTGGTCCACAATGAAAATATAGGGGTAATGGCAAGAAAGGGGCAGAAGGATTTACCTCATTCTCTACTATGCTTTTCCTTGAGAGGGACCTCACTTCTGCAGTTGGCCTTAGGGCTGGCAGTCATGGAAAAAGGCAAAACATTCAAAGAAAGTGTTACTGATCCGCTTGAACCCCTGGGGCCCTTCCTGCCATCTATGCTGGTCTACCCCCTGGAGAAGCCATACTTACCTCAAGGTGGAAGATACAGCGGGACTCTCCCCTCCCACCATTACTGGATTGCTACCTTTTTGGAACTCTGGCTTCCTTCTGCTGTACCCTGCTATCAATCTGGCAATTCTCATGTGATTTTGGTCCAGCAAGAAACACTTGAGCAGACACATCTTCCCAAAATAGAGCAATTCAGTGGAATCTAAGGTTAAAGGGAGTGAAATACTCTGTTTAAACTTCTTTTTTTTTCTTTTTCTAGGTATAAATGTAGATGGACAAACTGACTCTCGGGTATGTCTCAGCCAAGATCACCATGTAAGATATCACCAGCATATACTTGGGACATGGGTAGTGATAACAGATTGGTATAACCGGATCTCTTCATCCCCCACATCCCCTTGTTCTAGACACTTTGGAAAGGACCAAAGCAAAATTTTCTTCCTTTCCCCACAGGAGGGTGAGTCAAGTCTTTGTGCATTTGGAGAGCCAGAAAGGAGTAAGAGGAGTCATGGTGACTAGATTTAAGGACTGGTTATAACTAGGTGACTGAAGCGAAGAGGGAGTCAAGGTCACTGAAACTGAGGAAGTCGAGAAACTATATCGAGTTAGGATGTTGGATGTTTTTCCCCACGTGTAGGAGGTAGGATGGAAATGAAATCTAAATTCTAATCACCAGAGTCTTCATTAAATTTGTTAGAATAATCTGGAGCGATTTCAAAGAAGTGTTAAAGAGTAGTAAAAAAGAAGGACTGTATAGAGGGAAAAGAGGGGTGGGAGGGGTGGGGGGGAAGGGAAAAAATAACAGAATGAATCAAACAACATTACCCTATGTAAATTTATGATTACACAAATGGTATGCCTTGACTCCATGTACAAATAGAGAAACAACATGTATCCCATTTGTTTACAATAAAAAAATAAAAAAATAAAAAGAAAGCAATAAAAAAAAAGAGTAGTAAAAAAGTGTGAACATTAGAAGTTTTTGTGATGTTTGAATGTCAAAGAAGAATATTTGGAAGACGCTTATATGCATCTGTTAGCTTATAACTGTGTCTAATGAGAATACATTATGTCCTAGGTATATTAGTTTGCTAAGCCTGTCGTAACAAAAGTTCACAAACCAAAATGTATTGCCCCACAGTTCTGGAGACTACAAGTGCAAGAGTAAGGTGTCTGTCAGATTGGCTCCCTGTGAGGGCCAAGAGGAAGAATCTGTTCCATACTTCTCCCTTAGCTTCTGGGCGATTCTGGCAATCTTTAGCACTCCTTGGCTTTAGAAGCTTAGCCTTATCTTTGCTTGGTCTTCACATGGTGTTGTCCTTGTATGGGTGTCTATTCCACATTTCACCCTTATGTAAGTCATACTGGATTAGGTGCTACCCTAATGGCCTCATCTCAACTAATTACATCTGTAATGACCTCGTTCCAAATAAGGACATATTCTGAGTCATGAGGGATTTGATTTAGTATATTTTTTTCAGTGGGGACACAATTCAAACTTAACACCAGGAAAATTTTGAACATCTTGATTTTATGTTTTTAAAAACTTGACTATGAAGAGAGGTGGTTTGGCTCAGGTACTTGCCCAACATGCCCTGGATTCCATCCTTAGCATCACAAAAACCAAATAAAAACAAAACCAAACAAAAACAATAAATTAAACCTGACTATGGGAGCAAAAATACCATCATTGGCAAATGTAGGATAGAACTAGTGACTTTTTGCACGTTTGTACCTGTATCTTTGTGGGATAATTTAGCAGCATCCCTCGCATGGATTCCAGCAGCATTTCCCCATCTCTCATTTGTGACAACTGCTTCTACTTGTGACAATTGGACAGTATTGCTCCAGTTGAAAGCCACTAATGTATACCTGAATGTCATATTCTCATTGCATTTTATCCAATTTAATGTACCCCATATTGATCTGATTTTCCTAGGCAATCCCAACTTTCACTTAGACTGAAGCTAGTAAATCTGCTATAGTTGTCTGTTTTGGGGGGATGGTAGTGTGGGAGGTTAACATCTGCACTCTTAGAGCTTAAGACACTGTTAATAACTTGCAATTTGAGCTAGCAATTTTAAATAAGTTCTTTAAATATATATATGATAGACTAATATTTAGTACAGAGAATGGAAGCAATGAAGGAAACTGAGAAAGGAAGGAGACAAATTAGATCAGAATGGTTTAAATTCTGTCCAACTTAAACCTAGGGACAAAACGTTGATATGCACAGTAACTAATAGGGAAAGAAGAGCTCAGTCCTTGGGCCAGTTCCTCTTTAGTGGCTGTTTTCCTTCTTCCTGCATCACTGCCAATATTCCATTAGCTGGATCTTGAGTTCTTGAAGGGGTGTCCTGGTACCTCTGAGGGTTCAGGTCATCCCTGCTTCTCACCAAACAATACAATAGACAGGGGTATAAATATTAGATTACAGGCCTCCTGAGCCCTACTTTGTATGCAAGTTACCTACAACAATGCTTGACATTCCTAGCTTTCAGAATTGAAAAGACCTAACTCAACTATCAGAACTTGAGTGATTTGCTGACAACAGCCCTGGCACAAATAGTTCTCAACAGCAGTTATTTTACTGAGCTAAACTTTCTTAACATATCAGATCATTACTCTTAAGTACAAATACGTAGTCTTAGTGAAGTAACGGGGCATAGCCTGTATTGGATTTTGATAGTTCTGGCATTTGGTTCAGCAGCATCTTGACCCTGAGTTAATTAGTCTGACAATTCCTGCTGGCTGTTTAATCAAAATACTGCAACTTTCAACTTCATCAGTAATTTAGTTCATTTGTCTTTATTATGATTCCATGATTACTTCTGGTTGGAAGACTGGTATTTTTGATAATTGTAATGTTAGTGATGAATGGCAATAATAATGTCTATGTAAAAGTATGTGTTAGTACATCTACAATAACCTCATGAGCTTTAAAAATGTAATTCTTTGAAGGAAAGAAGATAGCAGCTATTTCTCTAACATAAACTATCTTTCCTATGTTTTGATAATTTAAAATGTCATCAGTGATAAGAAAACATGCAATCTAAGAGAAGAAAACACAATTTCTTTCCCAAAATATTTTTGAAGACTATACAAAGAACTATAAAAAGAACCAGAATTTTAAAAGCAACTCTTTCAATCTATTCCTTAACAAATTACTTACATTTTCCATGTTTTTCCCCGATCTTGTTTGCATGCATAACCAATTTTATATAGTTGCAATTACAGTGTAGATTCAATTTTGCATTCTGCTTTTTTCACTTAGCATTATTCTTCCATAATAATTTAAAGAGAGTTTTATTTATGGTTATTTCAAATGTAGAGAATATAATTTTCTAAACTGTACTTAAGTGCTCAATTTAAATATTTTAATGACCAACCCAGATCATCAAATGTACTCTAGATAAGGGTATGTTATAGTTAATGCTTAACATTGCAGGAATCAACTTGCATATACATTAGATTAAAGTCACATGTTATGTGCAAGTGGAAATGAAGACATTAAAGGCTGGTCGTCTTTATGTATTTCCAGATTTTTCATCAGTCAGATGTACTTCTAGAGTTGGTTAGTCTGGCTGCTAAATTTTCATGCCTTGAACTAATTCAGCCAGTTGTAAAATTGTACCTTTCTGCAGATGACTTAACATGTGCACCTCATTTATACTTGAACTTGCTATGATTCAGATAGCATTATCCCTAAATGATGTTAAGAAATTGTTCATTTTCTGTGTCAGCGAAAAATGAGGAAAGGCCAACCACATTTCGCCTGAAGAGAGTCATGTCAGAACTGACATCTTGGCAGATACAAAAATGCAAGTAGGATATTTTAACAGGGCATACTAAAACTAATGAACTGAGGACCAATATACACTTCTACATGGTATTAAAGTGGCATCTACTGAATTTACAAATGTTAAGAGACATGCTTTATTAGTTGCTGTAGGAGTTCTATTTCACTTAGTTTATCAGTTAAAAATAAGTTTGTTTTCCTTTTGTGTAATTTTAACCCTTATTTTAAAATGTGGTTTGGGAAGATGGACTTAAATTTAATTGTTCTAAGTATGGAAGATTAAAAGGAAAATTAACTTCCTATGTCTATGTAGCTATTAAAGAAACAGGAAATCTGAACAGTATATTTTTTTGCTTGATAAACTAACTTAGTGAGGTCTTTCATGAGTAAAATTGTGCTTTAATCTAAAAAACTAAAAAGAAACTGGGATTATTGGGTTGTTTTCAAGATCTATAGCAAATTATTTCCACTTAATTTATTATTAAGTCTTTACTAATGTAAGGTGTTCAATTTTAATTTTTATATTTTCAAGGTTTTTTTCTTTAACCAAGATAATTTAGGGAACAGCAGCATTGATTAAAGGTATATTAATTGGAAGATTAAATCTGCTTGGGTTGTTTTTCTTGAAGAGAAATTTAAATGGTTATTTATTACTCTCTTTAGGTGTACTGGTTATTGTAATGGGCAACAAGAACAATTTCAATTAGATACGTCAATTTTATTTAAAGCAAAGGTCCTCTAAGTATGGTCCCTAAACCAGTAACACCAGTGTCACCTGGGAATTCATGAGAAATGCAAATTTTTTCCCCCACCTCTGACCTACTTTTTTAAGAACTCTGTGGGCAGGGCCCAGCAACTGGTTTTAACAAAGCCATAAAGGTGATTCTAATGAAAACTAAAATTTGAGAAATAATGTTTCAGAAGGAGTTTAAAGAACAGATGATAAAAATGGGGACTTTTTAAAGGAAAGGGTAAATGAATTTGTTTTGGCCTGAAGAAGAAGCTTTCAAAGTATTGTGGTTATATTGTAGCAGTATGTTAAAGGAGATTTTGGTGTTTCTAGTCCTGTACATACTTAGCAGAAATTGAGAATTGCATTATTCTGTTAGACTCATTGTGTAGTCAGACAAGACTGTTTTGTGATCTGTATTTATAGTTAGGTGTACAGAGGTAAGTAGGCAAGTTAGTTCTTTATTTTTTAAATAGACACATAATAATATATTTATGGGCACAGTGTGATATTTCAATACATGTATGCAATGTGAGGTAATCAGATCAGGATAATTGGCATATCTATCACCTCAAACATTTATTATTTTTCTGTGTAAGGAATATTCAAACTTCTCTCTATTAGTTATTTTCAATTACACAATTACCTATGGTCAACCATAGTTTTCCTTCCGTGCTATAGAACATTAGAAGTTATTCTTCCTATGGCAAGTTTGTTTTTGAGGCTGTATAAAGTGGTAGGGGACACATCTCCCAAAAAGCTTAATTAGTCCCGCCATTGCTTTATTGAAACATGAAAAAAGTTTGCATATTATTTTGTATATTCTACTTAATTCCCTCTTCCAAGACATCTGAGGATGTCTACAGGTTACATCTACTCGTTTTAGAAGAATAAGGAGCATTGAGTCTGGAGTTTTGAAGTTGAACCAGTTCTTCAAATTACTTTCCTCTTTTGCTCCTGTGAGATAACATATAAAAAAGCTTTGAAAATAAAAAAAAGACACGCAAATGAAAGTAAAAGTGTAAAACAACTTGCTACCCTATTCCAGCTTTTTTTTTTTTAAGCTGAGGAAGATACTAGCCCAAAGATTAAAAGGTAGATGTTTTGTTTTTTCCTTCACTGGCTTCTCAGTGTCTCTGGGTTTATTCCTGAAGAAAGTTTTAAGTGTTATCTGCCAATATATTCAGGGTCTTGGTGATGTAGAGAGGGTTACGGCTGGCAGCATTAGGTAGCTAGATCCTCTGTATGGGGCTTGCAGGCTGTGAAGTCTTGGAATGCATGGTGCCAGACGCTTCCCCTCTGCAATCCTAGTGCCTTGGTGTTCAGGCCAAGTTGCAGTAGCCAGGAGCCCAGTGAGCCCTGCTGCAGTTCAGTGTGTCCCTCCACATTAGTGTCACCAACATGCAGGTATTGAGAAGTGTGTCTAGGAGAGGTGATTTGGTTGTGAGGGCTCCTCCCTCATGAAGGAGATGAGGACCTTTATAACAGAGGCTTCACATCTGCTTTTCCATGATGTCTGGATGGACTTAGCAAGAGGGCACTCAGCAGACAACCAGATGCTGGCTCCTGGGGCTTCCCAGCCTCCAGGAATGTGAAAAGACAGATCTCTGTTCTTTATACATTACCCAGGCTCAGGAATTCTGTTCGAGCAGCACAAAGTGGACTAAGACAAACATATTTTTCATGAACTAGTTTGGTAGTGCTTGAGGGGAGTTAGACAGGGCCTACTTGGACCACACTAAGTTTACAGTCTGCTTGCCAGTTCTGATTCTCTGCCCAGCTTAATTTTTTTCCCTTACTGCAATTATCATTTTTCTAACATCTGTAAAAATGACTCGTTTAGTTTATTCTTGTTTCTCTCAGTGCACTACAAGGAGAGAGATCTTCGCTTGTTTTGTTCTCTATTTTATTGCCCCCTCCCCATCCCCACCTATTTACTGTCAATAAATGGAAAGTGAATGAATGAGTGTGATAGGAAGTCTTCATTCATTCAAACTTTCATTCAGAAACCGTCACTAAGCACGGTCCTCTTCCTGGTGCTGCACTGGTGCTGTGGCGAACAGTGAATCGGGGCCTTTGTCCACCTTCTCGGCCAACAGTTTAGTACTGTCCTGCCCACTCTCAGTCTCACTGTACTTTACTCATCTGCAGAGTCAGTGCGTCTATTACAGTTACAGTTCTGTCCTGTAACAAAGCACTCCTAGCAAAGAATGGAACAGTGCTTCTCAGAGTGTGTTTGCCATGAGAGCAGCATGAGTATCACCCAAGAGACTGTGAGAACTACAGCATCTCAAGTCCCATGGTGGAAGAGCTGCATCACACTCAAGTGGGCTCCAAATATCTGTGCCTTAATGAGCCCTCCAAGTGATTCTGATACACTCAAGTTTGATGTGTGCCACCATGCCCAAGTGAGATGACTGAATCCTAAAGCTGTTCTGTGAGAACTTTTGACAAAAAAACTCGGGGGTACTGATACAACAGAAATTCCAACTGTCTGATTCATCTTATGTGGCATGTAGTATTTTTAATAACCAAGTGTCAAGAATAGGAAAAGATTAAAGGGTATTTGAGTTTGTTTCCTATTGATGTTGTATCAATTCGCCAAGAATTTAGTGACTGAACAACTCAACTTGTATCTTACAGTTCTGAAGGTCAGAGATCTGGAACAGGTCCCACCAGCAGGTTAACACCAGCAATGTCTGCTGGCTGCATCTCTTTGGGTGGCTCCAGAAGCTTCCTGCATATTGGTTTGTGGAATTTTCCCCATTTTCAAAGCCAGCAGTGCGGTGCAAGTGTCTCTCTGATACTGATCCTCTTGCTTCACCATTTCACTTATAAGTACCCTTGCGAATTTACTGTTTCAACCCAGGAAGGTAGAATAATCTGCTCATTTCACGGTCCTTAATATCCTCTTTGCAAAGGCCCTTTTGCCATGAAAGGTATCACGTTCACAGGTTTCGGGGATCAAGGTGTGGACATGTTTGGGGGCCATTCTGCTGATTGCAGTATTCATTAGGTGGAATAAAATACTAAGCAGCTCATGTTTTAAGAATGGATGACTTTAGAATGTCAAAGCAATTGTATGGGAAGTAGCAAAAGCAGCAATTTGCAGAGAGTTAGACTAGAAGAAGGCTTAGGACCTATTAAAAATCCATTTAAAATGAAACATTTGATGTGGTTAGTAATAGTAACTAACATTTTATGTGGTTTGTAATATAATAATATTGTCTTTGTATTTATCATATCCAAAACCATGGGCATGGGGTGAGATGGGTAGTTCCACTGGGAATTGGGACAAATGACTTACTTGAGGGGTGCTAGGAAGATCCTTCTAATGTAAAATACCCTTACCCACAACCCTAGTGAACTATGTAGCAGAATACCTTTGTCTCTAAAGTGGAGAAACATCTAGAGAGGGCTATTCCTAATTAGGACTTGAACCAGTTCTTTGCTGTGTGTGAAGTCGTGGAGTTAAAATGGATTTGATTGCCTGTAAGAAGAAAAGCCACATCCATGCCAGTTATTTACTAGCAGTCTGAAGCTGTTTCCTTTTCTGTAAGATCCAGTTAATTATTCTTACATCAGAGAATTATCGTGTGAATTAAAAAACATAATGCATCTAAAACACATCACAAAGTTGGGAGCACAGTTAATTGTTCAACAAGGACTGCACTTAGTAGTGTGTTATCTTCATTGTTTTTTATTACACAAAGTTGAAAACGTTGAGGGAGTTCACTGGGAATGCTATTGCTTTGTTTTGTTGTTTAAAGGCTGACATGTTTATTTAGCAGTGCTACGTGCTACTATATTTTCTTCTTCTTGAATTGAGGTGAGGAGCAAGAGTCATGAAGAAGGAAGGTAAAAAATTTGGAAATGAAGGTGGTGATAGACAAACTTAAGTTGTACCATAACTTTGCTGAGCGTCAGTCAAGGCAGAATGGACACAGGCCTGTGACTGAGTCCACGCCTGGCATTACCTTTGCACAGTGCCTGCCACACGTAGGTGCTCAGTCAGCATTTATTGAAGGACTTCTGTCCTTCCCTGTGAGCCCTCATTATGTTTTCAAGGTCATAGTCTCCCCTGACCAACTGAAACCTGAGGTGACCACACCTTCTGCCTCCAAGTCCCTGGAACTAAGTATCATAGCTGATGCCGCTTTGTTTGTGAAGTCTCTCCTGAGACCTCCAAGAGAGAATTTGCCACTCTACTTTCTTGCCTTAGTCTGCACATTTCCTTAATATTATTGGTATTGCTTTTTACCACTTCAAAAGTAGCTTCTTATATCCTAGACTGTAAGCTCATTGAAGACAAGAACTGTATTTTATTCATCTTTGTATTTCCAAGCCCTAGCATACAGGCTGGAGCAGAGTAGGTGTTTAGTCAGTATTTGTTTTCTTAATGGAAATGAGTGATGTTTCAGTAGGAGTTATAGAGACATTTTAGACTATTGCTGAAAGGACCAGAGTGCATGACTGGACCAGGGCTGAAGTCTCAGAAGGTAGAAGAGTTACCTGATAATGGTGATAAGTTGAGAGAATGGTCTTTTGAAGAAGAGAGGCAGAGAAAAAGATATGAGGGCCAAAAGGAGAATGGAGTTAAGTGAGCTGTTTTTCTGCCCCCAAGGAATGTTGACAACCACATGCTGGAAGCAGGGTAATGGAAGGATCATGAAAGAGACTGCAGTGGTTTGTTTAAGTATCCCTGAAAGCCTGTTGGGTTAAAAACTTGGTTCCCATCTGGTGGTGCTATAGGGAGGTGGTGAAGTCTCTAAGAGGTGTATTCTAGTGGGAGGTTTACCAATTATTGGGGGGCATGCTCTTGAAAGGAATACTGGACTCTGGCCTCTTCCTGTCTCTTTCTTTGCTTACTGGCTGCTCTGACATGAGGGGCTTCCTCCACTGAGTACTACTGCCATGATATGCTGCTTTGTCACAGGACCAAAAGCAATGGGGCCAAAAAACCATTAATTGCAACCTCTAAAACTATGAGTCCAATTAACCTTTCCTTTTTTAAATTTTATTATTTCATGCATTTTGTTACAGTAATGGAAAGCTGACTAACACTGACTAGCACAAACTATTTAAGGTCATCTATTTTCTCAAACTCAATATTACTAGGTTGTTACCCAGCAGTCTCCTTTCCTGTTGTTTCAAAGCAAGATGTGCTACTCTTTCTTTTCAGGGATGTTTTCTCCACACGTGTTAGCCTTGTTCACCTGTCCTCTTGTTTTTGTTAATTTGATTACATATCTTCTTTCTTCCATTGTAGTCTTATGTTCTAGTCTTGGTCCTTGTGCTTCCAGTAAATATGCCCAAGTTTTCCTTACTCTAGAACTACTCTTCCTTTGCCCTTGCTATCTCCTTTGAACTTCTCTCTTAGCCCAATCCCCCCTCCCCCAGCCCCCATCATCCTATGCATGGAATACCTATAAAAATTTAAACCCAACAACAGATATACTTATGATAAGTTTGGAATAATTATTTTCACAGAATTAAACACTTGGAACTTAACTCAGTCCTTATTTCTCCTTCATTGCTAATCAAGTCATCTACGATCCTACCTCAATTTTTTCACCACTTATTCCATTAAATGGTGGCTTAGTCATTATCAGTGATCTTCTAATAAAATACATGATCTTTTTTTAGCCTTCACTAAATTTCTCGGAAGTGTCTCACGTACTTTGTTTCAAAAAATATTATCATTAGCATTTTATTCTAGAAATATTCTCTATAGTAATCAATTGATTAAACAGATATTTATTGAATGGTTAATATGGACCAGCACCATTCTAAGGGAAAAAGGCAGTGAGTCATAACAGACTGGGTCCTTGGCCCTGGTGGAAGTTAAAGTTAAAGTTGAATTCGTGGGTGAGACAGTTGGTTCATCACTTAGGCAGTGCAACATTGCAGTTGTGAAAAGAGCTACCATGTAATCCTTCCCCAAGGAGATATGAACTTAGGGAGTCACATCTGGCTGTTCCAAGAGAGGGTCATTTTAGTTAAGATCTGGGGGTGTGCATGTTCCGACTGGACTAAGGGAAAAATGAGAGAGTGTTTAAGCAAAGAGAGCTAAAAGTTTGTACTCCCTATGGTAAGAGGAAGTGTAGGAGGGACTGAGGGAAGGCCAGATGGTTGGAGTGGAGTGCACCAGGAGTATCAGGAGTGAGCTGCGGCAGGAGCTGAATCACCAGGGTGTTATCAACCATGGGAAGGAGTGATGCATCAGGGAGATATTGAACAATTTTAAGGTGAATGGTAGAAGTCAAATTCATGTTTTTTTAAAAAATATCTTTATTTTATTTATTTATTTTTATGTGATGCTGAGGATCAAACCCAGTGCCTTACATGGGCTAGGCAAGCACTCTACCATGGAGCTACAACCCCAACCCTCAAATTCATGTTTTGAAAAGATGTTTCTGGTTGCAATATAATAGATGGAGCAGAATGGAAGGGATTTATCAACTAGTTGAGGTTACATAGTGCATGCAAGAATATGATGGTAACTTGAACTTAAGAAATAATAGTGACCATTATGTACAGCTATAATGCACCAATAAAAATTATGGAAGAAATAAAATTAAAAAAATGTAAAAAAAGTGGAAAAGCATCATTAAAACAATTAATCCAATAGTATTTGAAATGCCAATCAAGAAAAATTAATGTTTCTTCTGTTTACTGGTAAACATCTTCAGTCACCTGTGCTTTCTGCCTTACCTGGTTTGCTCCTTTCAGCAGGCCACCCTGTCCTTATCTCTCATGGCATTTATTACACAGCACTTCCTTTACTGGCTGGCTTGTTCATCACCTCCAATTAACTGCAGACTCCTTGAATAGGGACGATGAGTTACATCAGTGGTTCTCAAACTTTAGGGGCATAGGAATTGCCTTGGCATATTATTTAAGAGCATATTCTGATCCATTATCTGTAAAGTGGATTCTGAAATGGTCCATTGCTAATGTACCCAGGTATTGCCAAAGCTGATTCCCTGAGGAATTTGCTTTGGGTCGGAAAGTCTTTATTCAACTTTTCACCCCAGTGCTTAGTAGAGTATATATTACAGAATTTTAACAAGCATCTATTGAATGAATAGTCTGGTCTACTTTTCCAAACTTATCTAATTTTTTCCCTTCATGTACCTAAATCCCCAAATGCTGTCTTAATTATCACCCCATATTTTCATTTCCTCATGTCCATTTCCTTGCTAACTGTGTTACTCTTACCTGGAAGGCTTTTATTTCACACTGAAAACTACCTCTAGCTCAACTATTATTTCTTCCTTTCTTCTTCTTCTTCTCCTCCTCCTCCTCCTCCTCCTCCTTCCCCTCCTCCTCTCCTCCTCTCTCTTCCTCCTCCTCCTCCTCCTCCTTCTTGTTCTTCTTTCTTTCTTTCTTTTTAGCACTGGCGATTGAATCCAGGATCTTTCTAACTCTGAAAGACATTCCCAACGTTTTTATTTTATGTTGAGAAAGGGTGTCACTAGGTTGCCCAGGCTGACCTCAAACTCGAATCTTCCTGCCTCAGTCTCCTGAGTAGCTGAAATTACAGGCCTGTGCCACCATACCTGGTTCAATATTTACAATCCTTCCCCTAGAGAAGTAATTTTGTCTCCCTCCCTATCCAATTTTTGTTTCATAAAAGGGATAGAAAATAGGCCTGCTATTCTTACTTTTTTACATACTCTTATGTTTTCTCCTGTTCGAATCTTACTCCAGTTTCCACCCCAAACCCTAAACCTCCAGACTGCCTTAAGAGGAAGAGAGCCTAAATCTTTTATTTTCTAATTACTATGTATACAATAGGACCCAATAAGTATTTCTGGAACAAATGAATCAATGAACATGGGTGAATGGGTCAGACAATTTTGTGAAAAGAGGTGGGACCTCAGCGTCCCTTTTGAATTCTTGTATTTGGGGTAGCTCAGTGAAAATTACAGCTACCAGACACATCTTCTAGCATCTATGTAAGCCAGTGGGTGACTAAGGAATGGAGAAGAGCAAATGAAAAGTGTATCAATGATTCAGTGGATTTTGTTTTTGATATTTAAGGAATGGAGTTGGAGCAAGGGATGTCCGAGTGTCACATCTTTGTCCCCCTTGTTATTCTTCCTACTCAGGAATTACAGTCACCCTGAATCATCTTGACATCTGTTTTTCTGAAAATACTCCACGTGAATATAAAACCAGTGTTCCAGAGATGATTCAGTCTTTTCATCTGCAGTCTTCTCACCAAAGGTCAGGGAACTTGGGAGTCTCCTGAACAAAGTGACTTTGTTCCTGGGGATACAGTGTCCCAGGTTCCAGAAATAAAGTAACTACAGGCTAAATACAAATTTAGTTTCAGAACACAGTAACATTCATATTGTAAGAATTAAGAGTTAGTTTTTAAATTAACAACAAATTCTATTTACCCTGATTTTTATTTTGCTTTATAAACAAAAGATTTATGCTCCCAATTTAAAAAGAAAAACCATCTACCATTGGTTTATTTCATGAAAGCTTATGAAAAATAGGCTACAAACACCCATTTGAAACTTAGGCTTGTATGGTAGTTGAAATTTGGCAAGATGAGGTATTATTTGCTTTGTTAGGTCAGTTTTTCTTCTTTTTTTTGCCTTATTAATTTGTCTGCCATTTAAAAAAATTAAAGGTAATTTTTCTAAAGTTTAGATTTATCACTAATTCTTAGAATCTAACTTGATGGGGTTTCCATATTCTTCCACCATCTTTCTTTCCCAGTTTGGTTTTCCATGTTTGTATTACTAGTCAGATCAACTTGATGACCTCAGAACTGTATGCAAATAGCATAATTTGCAAACAACTAATGTGATTCCTTTGCCTTTGTCTCCAGAGAGAATATTCAAAGAAAAATTGAGAGCAGGTACATAATCAGATCACTTTATTTGTCTTTGAAATAGAAAAAAATGTATTTATCCTCTCCATTAGGACCAAAAATAAGAAGGTTGAGTCATAAGCCATCAAGACTTGCCAGTGTTTTGAAAAATACATCTATCAAAACATTAAACTGAACAGGGTTCAAAGCATTGAGAAATAAGACACAGGCAGGAAGTTGGCTGGCTAGAGAAAGGATGGAGATTTTTTTAAGGAAGCAGGACACTTAGGGCAGAATTTCTTCTGAGAGGGTTATTTTAGGATTCCAGGTAAGCTGGCCCTTGCTACTTCCCTCTCCCCACTTCCCTCTTCCAATTTGCCCTATTCTTCAGGGTGCTATTTAGTAAATTATCTTGATAAAGATCTTCACTGGGTCTTGGCACTTACCTGGCTGTGGGTTTGTTTTCTCTCTCTGTACCACTCCCTCTTGCCTTTCCACCCACCACTTCCTGCCCTCTCCTGCCCTTTTGCTTGCTTCTCTCCATGCCGGCCATCTCAGCCCTTCCAGCTCCCTTTCACCCACTCTTCATCTCCCACAGCTTGGTTCTGCTGTTCACTAGATCCTGACACCCAGTGGAGCTACAGCAACCATAGAAGTGATAGCCACTGCTGTCCTGACAGGGGATCTCCTGTGCTCCCTCCCTCCCAAGTCAGGCAAGGAGCTATTATTGCTCTTTCTAAGGGTTTGGGCGTTTTTGAACATACGGACAAAATGCAGCTATCACCTATGAGGGGATATTGCCATCTTAATTCAGAAAACAATTTTAGGAGTGTGTGTAAACACATTTTTTCCATTTATCCTTTGGCTGATCTCATCCTTACTCTTCCCACCCCTGATAATCTCTTCTCGCCTCTTGCCAATGTTTTTGTGTACCTTTTGCCTACTTCCTCTGAACTTTGATTTGACTTTCAAAGTGTAGTTTTTCAGTGAGGCAAATAAATAAATAAAAAGCTTGTTTATTATTCTGTCATTATTGCTTTATCATCATGGCATGAAATACTGAATAATGAGGATGCAAACACCCATTTTATGGGCCTACTGCAATCTTCCCCTGTATAATTAATATCTATCATTAGATGAAAGTCATATCATTTGCAATTTGATGCAGCTTTCTTTAGAATTTCTTGATGACTCTGAGGTCCTTTATATGCTAGTGCACCTGTTGCTTGTAATCAGGTTTTATTAGATAAATAGGCATCTATCCCTTTGCCTGCTCTCCTTCACCACTCATCTTCTCTAAGGACTCCTTGCAGTGGGGAGAGCGGCCTTATTATAGTCCCTTTGCATAATAAGGCCACTTCTACCTCTTGCCTCCCACCAGGAGGAAATATTGCTTCTATCTCCACTGTAAGGGCATTCATTCTGGATGGCCTTGTTTTAAAGCACAGGGAAGGTGGGGGCATATAAATCTAACACATATCCATAAAAAGAACTTGTCTCAGACTAGGCAGCGGGCACTCTGCTTGAGCTGTTTTATTCTATTCCTGGAAACATGAGCTGTTACGGACATTCAAAACACAGCTTCTTGTAAAGGTTTTGTTATCTCTTAATTGCACAGACAAAGCGAGAGAAAGTGGGTCACAAATCCACAGGGTTTAAGTTTGCATGAGGTCCTGCTCTTTCTCTTAGCCCAAGGTAGTGAAGGTTACTGTTAATCTCATCTATGTTGACAATACCACCTCTTGAATCCCATCGCCCTCAAACACTCGTCATTGCTCACAACAGGTCACAGGAACCTGTGAGCACACACAGGCAGTCACAGATCCATCACCGTTACTGTACTGGCAATTCCAGGGTCATGTCTTCTTGATGGTGGGTCAATGGCCTTGGCCTCACCTATGAAGAATGGCCCATTCCCTCGACTGGCAGAGCTCTCTTCTGACCTGGAACATTGAGGATGAGTAAGCTCATCTAAACAACAGAACGCCGGAACACCGAATGCCTTACCGCCACCCACACGGATCATTGCACAAGTTCCTTGTTTATACAACTTCAGAACCCGCCTCCTTTTCCTCTGAAGTTTCAAGGTTTCACCCAAGCAATAGTTATGACTAATGAGACAATGTGCTAATGGGTCTTTTGCAAATATCAGTTAATAATTTGTGTGATGCGCTCATTCTCTAAGCTTGATTTCAGTGACAAATACTAGTTTAGCAAACACATCACTTCTTCTTTTCTCTCTTTAGAAGTTATGCTTTGTCCCTTCTATTATCTAAGGAAATCTCTCCTTTGATTTTGTTAGAACACAGATTCTTAAAACATGTTTCGGAGGAGATAATCTGTGATATGGTTGAGTGCTGAGTCTGACAGCTTAGGTCTTGATACCCTTTTCCGAATGCACTTAATGCACTTGGAGCAAGTTACTTTACTAAAAGTGTTTTTTCTCTTCTATGCAACGGGAATAATGGTATCCACCTTATAAAGATCTCAGGAAGAGATCTGGTGTTACATGAAGCAGAAATTGGAGACAGACAGACGGGATGGGATCCTGGTTCCCACTCATGAGAACTGCATGAAGTTTAGGCAAATATTTAACCTCTCCAAACCACGGATTTGTTTATTTGTTTTTCATAAAATCAAGGACAACTTATTTCTATTAGAATAATTATTAAAACAGTTATGGTTAAGAATTTTAAAAATTTGTATCTTTAAAATATCTGGCATATCATAGGTCACAAATACTAGTTTCTTATAGTACCCTTCTGGAAACAACATATAAAATTGAAAGAATGAACTTGGGTAGAAATAGACTTGAAATTAACTCTTCTATTTAACAGAAGTGTGGCCACTCCTCACACAAATTACACATTTTTGATTTTCAGTTTTCTTATCTGTAAAATTATTAGATTAATGTGAAAATTAAATGAAAAGATATATTTATGTGAAGCTCACAGCTCATAGCTAGTATAGTTTCCTCCCTTTTTCCTTTTGGCTAGTAGAAATCAAGTATCTAAATTAAAAAAAGAAAACAATCAATAATAATATACTTTGAACTTGGTACATAGGGGAAGAAAGTTAGGTTGAAAAGACTAGCACTTCTTATTTGAAATAAAGGAACAGAACCAGGCCACATACCCAGAGCTGTTCAGGTCTGTGTACAGGTGAACAAATGCAGTAGGTGAGAAATAAAGGTATAACCATAGATTGTCTTCTTCTTCTTCTTCTTCTTCTTTTTTTTTTTTGAATAAGATTTTAGGAAGAAGAATCCAGGGACAGTTGCTGTATTTTCCTATAGATCTCAAAGATGGAAAACAACCAGTATTTCTTCTCTTGGGTCTGTGACAGATTCTGAGAAATCCAGGAAAGAACAACATCTGTCTAGGCTTGTAAGTGATCAGAGGACCTCCCCAAGCCTGCCCACCCCTCACTGGTCGGCCACTTCTGAGCATTTTCCACTTTAAGTGGAATTTGAGACCTTATCATGAAACCTGCATTTCAGGCCCTATTCTTTTGAAAAAACAAAAATGTTAAAGGAAATTATAGAGGGAGCTTTCATGGGTGGGGATTGTTATCAAATAAACCAAACCAAGAAAAACAGTCCAGAATAAATGCTTACCCCAAAATGGAGGGTATAAGTGCCCTTTAACCAGAGGAAATTCAGTCAATTACAGCCAGGAGTTTGAGGGGCTGGGATCGATTTTGTTAAATTCCTGAGGTTTTCTGCTTCGACTTTGTGAATAGATTCTAAGCAATCAAGGATCCTAAATTCTCACTCTGAGGTTCTGAATCCATTTAATGAATATTGTATAATATTTCCCAGAGTTAAACCAAACAATCCTTTAAATTTACTTCACTAGACTGTGTACCTATGAAAATAATGAAATTTTCATTTCTTTTTTTTTTTTTTTCTAATTCAGAGAGAAGAGAAGCCTCAAAACTCAGTGAACGTCTCAGCATCATAATACCTATGGTTCGAAAATGCACTTAGGAGTAGACAGAGCTATGCTTTTTTGCTATGACCAGTACTGACAGTGGTGTTTTGGGAAGGTAAAACGTTGGTTAGACATAGGTGTCTTTTAAGTCAATGTGATTGCTTACATGATAAAAGTAATCAGCTCATTTCCAAAAGCTTAGAGTGTAAGAAATAAAAAAATCCCCTTTTCTCTAGTATGCCTTCTAGAAATGGGAGAGGTTATTTCTTTTTCTTACCATGATCATACTACTTATACATCTCTGAATTCTGTACTTTCTATTATCACTTTTTCAACATACTATAAATTTCTCCACACCAAAAAAAAGAAAAAAAAATTGGATGACTGCTTTCTATTTGGATAAGTTCTTAATTTCCTCTTGTGTTGCCTTTCTTTGCTTGGGTCTTCTTCTCATTTTTTTAAATTTAATTTTTACTTTTTTAATATGTATTTTTATTTGTTCTAATTAGTTGTACATGAAAGTAGAATGCATTTTGGCACTTTATACATAAATGGAGTATAACTTCTCATTCGTCTGGTTGTACATGATATAGGGTTACACAGGTCATGTAAGCATATATGGACATAGGTTAATAATGTCTGATTCATTCTACTATTATTCCTACCCCTGTGCCTCCTCCCCCCCTTCATTCCCCTCTGTCTAGTCTTTTGAACTACCTCTATTCTCCCTTCCCCAAATTGTGAATTAGCATTCATATATCAGAGAAAACATTGGACCTTTGGTGCTTTGGGGTTGGCTTATTTTGTTTAGCATAATAGTTTCCAGTTCCATCCATTTAACAGTCAGAGCCATAATTTCATTCTTCTTTAAGGCTGAATAATATTCCATTGTATATATATACCACAGTTTCTTTATTCTTTCATCTGTTAAAGGACACCTAGGATGGTTTCATAGTTTAGCTATTGTGAACTGAGCTACTATAAACATTGATGTGGCCAGGTCACTGTACTATGCTGATTCCTTTGAGTATAAATCTACAAGTGGCTTGGAATGGTGGTTCCAGTCCAGGTTTTCTTAGGGATCGCCATATTGCTTTCCATAGTGGTTGCACCAATTTGTAGTCCCACCACCAGCAGTGTATGAGTGTACCCTTTTCCCCCTGCATCCTTGCCAACATTTATTGTTGCTTGTATTCTTGATAATTGCCATTCTGACTGGAATGAGATGGAATCTCAGTGTAGTTTTGATTTGCATTTCTCTAATTGCTAGAGATGTTGAACTTTTTTTCATATATTTGTTGATGAATTGCATTTCTTCTTTTGTGAAATGTCTGTTCAGTTCCTTTGCTGGGCCTCCTTCTCTACCTCTCCATCTCTGTGGTTGCTAGGCAGATTTTGCACAGAAGGCCAAACACAGTGGTTGGGGGGAAGGGAGCTCTGAAAAGAAAGGGGCTGTTTCAAATCAAATAGTGTGAACTATCGCAAAATAAGCACCAACACTGCAATAAGTAATAGGATCCATCTGATGGGTCTACTATTACTTTACTGTTCTATAGCAGCTAACCTTTTAAAAATGTTCATTTAACTTTTTCTCCTTAATCAGAAAAATGTTCTTACTATAAACAATAGTCAGACCAAATGAAAGCATTTTTACATAGAGAGTGAAAGGTCCTTTTTCCTTGATTTCACTCCCTAGGGTCAACCTCCATGTTCTAGACTTTAAAAAATGTATATATAAACACATAAGCATATTTTGTTTTTAAATGAGATCATTCTAGATATATTTACCTGTAACTTAATGATTTCACTTTCACAAACTTCTTTCCATTTGACTGATATAGTTCCACCTCATGGTCATAATAACCCCACTGTACAGAAGAACCCAAATCTATTTAATCGTTCTTGGAGGGATATATTGTTGCCCTCTTTTACGTCTAAAAGAAATGCTTCTGAAATAGAATGACTTGGTCAAAAATCATAGGTAGTTATGTTTTGTTAGAAGGTGGCAGATTGTTCTCTCAAAAGGTCCTATTGCCTCACTAAGAATGGATGACTCTTCATTTTCCCACACTTCTTCTCGGAAGATGGGGATTATGGAGTGTTATAGTAAAGCTCTCAGAGTACAATTTCCTAACATGTGAGATATCTCCACACACCCATCTTTTCTCTGCTACACACCAAATTAAAAGTCGATTTAGAAAAAGGTAGGAGGGAGGTGGAGGAAAAGAACAAACAGAGGAGCTGGATGGACAGAGGCTTGTGGCTAAGTTGATCTGAAGCACAAAGCCAGTGAGAGGAGACTGGACCATCTTGCCTTCTGGAAGTTTTTTAGACTATAGCAGTCCTGCTTTGATGGGGTCCGGAGGAGGTCAGTGCCGGGGCAGCTCAAAGACGCTCATGGTAGTAACATGTCTGCTATCTGATCTTGAAGACATGCCCCATGGGGCGGTGGGTGGTGGCGGCTGCCACCCACTGCACTGGAGTCCATTCGACAGTGTGGAGGGCGGAAGACACATGAGTGTCCAGGGAAGAGGAATGGAGCTTTTCAGCTGGCTCCTCCCCAGGAGCCACTTAGAGCACCTTCTTTGTATTTAGTGCAAAACAATTAAGTACTTGGGTGACTTAACTCAAGTTTTTCCCTTTAACTGTAGTATTCCCGAGGACAGGGCTCACATTTATCTGGTTTCTATTGTGCCCACAGCTCAGTCACAGGTACCCGGTGGGTGCTTAGTAACGATCTGATACACATCCCCACGGGCACACCTCCTGTCCCCTTCTCCACAGATGCCTTAGGGGCTACATGACAGTGCAGAAACTGTCAGGACAATGACACTTTTTGGACCCTATTTTTTAGAGCAGTTTTAGGTTCACAGCAAAGAGGAAAACAAAACTACCGAGTCCCAAATACCTCCTGCCTCACACATGCAGGCTCTCCATTCTCAACCCATGTTTAGTACAGCCCCAGAACCTACACTGACACCTCATTATCACTTAGAGTTCACGGTTAACATCAAGGTTCACTCTTGGGATTGTCCATTCTGTAGGAACAGACAAATGTGCAGGACAAGTGTCCACTATAGTATACAGAGTAGTTTCACTGCCCTAAAAACAATGTCAACTTAAAAAAAAAAAAATCTTTAACAACATGTTAGCATTGAAAAGATGGCAGAACATTCTCTGGTAGAGTTGCTTATGGGGTGAGCACAGAGAACCAGAGCTCTCCTGTGGGAGCCTGGCTAACTCTGGGAGTTGGATTTCGACCAGAAGTCAATCGTCATGGGGCCTGGAGAGTCCATCAAGTATTTTATATTTTTGTGTGGATGAAGACAAGGAGCCCAAAGAGGGCCAAACTCTGAGAAGGCACATAGAGGCCAAGATTCGCTTGTGAGTGCTGGCTGTTGTGGTTCCCCAAGACTGTTAATGAGGGGATTCAATCCCCCAGCAGGTGAAAAGGACAAAGGGTTTTTCCAGAGTGCTTTGCAAACTCTAAAGTTATGCATGAAGGCTATTAGCGTTCTGCCAATAAAAGAATGAATTGCAATTAATGTTGAGGAAATTAAAGCATGTTAGATGAAGAATAATTAAAAACAATTTAAGGGAATCAGGAAGTTATGTAATGTGTACCTAAGTAGTTCTTTTTTCCTTAAGTCTTACTTCAAATGATCTATTTTTCATTGTTAATATCCACATGTGGTGGGTAGTGTGTGTTTAATCTTTGGAGATGGCCATTTTAGTAAGGTTGCAATCCTACAGAGAGAAACATGCTGGGAACAGCACTCTTGCTTAGCCCTGAGAAGTTACTGTCTACCCTCATGTGAAGAGTGTCCAACTTGGAGTCCCCTAACAGGCACACCACCACCTGGTGGCCCTTGATGACACTGCAGGTCCAAAACCTCAGAGAAAGGTTTTCAAGTCTGGGGAGCACTTCCCGAAGATTTCCAGTTCTATCAGTGAAAATGATTTAGTTCTTGTAATATTGCCAGAGTAAATCTAATATTTACTGAACATCCACTTGAGGACAGCAACTGCTCCAGGGACTTTGTGTGTCTCATTCCAGCTGCCCAATGCCTGTACAAAAATATAATCACCATTTTACAAAGAGAAAACTGAGGCTTAGCAAGATTAAGGGATTTGCTCAAGGTTAGAGAACTAGGCCTTCTCCGCCTGTGGGTTGAAATTTGCTTGACTTCCGAGCCTAGGTTCTTTGCAATACTCACTGCCTGAATTTTGCGTGACAAAGGGTGGTAAAGATGTTTGTTAATGATTTTTTTTTTGGAAGCTGATATAGAATTTATTTATTTAAAACAATTTTTTTTTTAAGTTGTAGAATGACACAATTTCTTTATTTGATTTATTTAATTTTATGTGGTGCTGAGGATTGAACCCAGGGCCTCACATGTGCTAGGTAAGTACTTTACCACTGAGCTACAACCTCCACCCGCTGATATAGAATTTAGACCCAGAGTAAGTATTTTGACATAACTCTCAAGATACTGTTTTTTTTCATTTGTTTATTTGTTTGTTTTCTTAACCACTAAACCACATCCTCAGTCTGTCCCCCAAGTCTTTTTTTTCCCCCTTTTGGTACGGGGAATGAACTCAGGGACCCTCAACCACTGAGCCACATCCCCAGCCCTAGTTTGTATTTTATTTAGAGTCAGGGTCTCACTGAGTTGCGTAGAGCCTCACTTTTGCTGAGGCTGGCTCTGAACTTGTAATCCTCCTACCTCAGCCTCTGGAGTTGCTGGGATTACAGGCATGTGCTACTGTGCCTGGCCTAATCAAGATATCGTTGATTTTCTTTTTTGGAAAACTGAATATATTTTGTCAAGGTGGTCTGTACACCCAAAAAAAGTGAGAAAATTAAGTCTGTTAGAACATCAAAATCTGCCAACTAAGGTTTATTTGTTTATTTACCAAGGGTCTCTTTTATTGTGGGCATGTCAATATAAAAATAACTTGGCCATGATTCTCACAAATAATTTATAAGGCTAATTACATCCAGGCAAAGTCACTCTTCACTTGTCCCTTTCTTCTAACACAAAACTGATCTCCTGGAAACAAGGGAAAATATTAAATAATAAAAAAGTGATGCCATAGATAACCTTATCCTAATTTTTTCTTCCTCTTGTTCAACATTAAGTTTAAGTTTTTAGCTCTTTTATCCACCCACTCTCTCCTGATGACCCTACTTATTCTCATTGCTTCAACCACCATCTAATTTAATAATTCTCAAATTCATATCTAGATTTTCCTCCTGAGTTCCAGACACTACATTTCCAATGGGCTATTATATTTTTAACTCAGCATGTCCTAAATTCTTCTACTCTCAGTTTCAGTTAAAGTCACTATCATTTACCTAGTTCTCCAAGTCAGAAATCTGGGAATCATTTTCAATTTCTCTTGCTCTGTCCTATTCACATTCAATTGGTCATTGAGCTCAGAAAGGATGCTCACTGAAAATATAAATCTCTCCCTTTCCAAATCCACACAGTGTCTTCTAGGTAAAACATTGCAATAGCACCCCTTCCTCCAATGTCACCTCCCTCCAACTCTGTCTTTCACTTCTGCCAGGGGACTTTTCTAAAATGCATTTCAGATACTGTCACTTCTAGCTGAAAATCTAATTAGCTCACATGACCTTCCTGCAGCACAGGGTGTGGATAAGAGCAGGAGCTCGGGAGCCAGAAAGCCTTGTTGGAACCTGAGTTCCATCACTTGATATAGGCTTATGATTATACAAGAACTGGTTACTTGACCTTCCTGTCAGTTTCCTTATATGAAATGGTGGTGGTGTTATTTATTGCATTAGATTTTTGCAAGAATTAAGTGACCTATTTTCATAAGGCACTTCAAACACTACCTGGCATAAATAACAATCTCTCCAGACACGTTTGTTAACTAGATAAGGTTTAGACATATACCATAATACGTGAAGCCTGCAGTGACCTTTCCTGTCTGCGCCTACTTTTCCAGTTGCATCTGTGTTCCTCCCTGCACTCAGACTCTAGCCATAGAACTAAGAACTCAGAGTGCCCACATACCTCAAGCCTTCACACAGTCCTTATCTTCTGTATAAGATTCCTTTCCTCATGAGCTTTTGAAGACTCCTATTCACAAGGGAAAGTTCATTCAGGGGTCACCTTCTCCACTGTGGCTCCGAAGCAGTTAGTTTCTTCCCTGTCCTTCCACGGTGGCCTGCACATCCCTTACAGCCCTGGTCATATTGCTGACTTGCAGTTTACAGGCACGCCTAACCGACTAAAATGTCAATCCTCTAAGAGCAGATCACATTTTGTTTTATTCCTTTTTTGTTTCTCCAGCATGTAACAGTCTCAGGCCCAGATATTTGCTATATCTGTGTTTGTTATTGCATTTTTTTCTTATCATACTGCAGTTGGAAGGAAATTAAAAAGCTGGCCCACATTCCTGATATCGAATATGAAGAAACTGAAGACAGGGAGATAAAGAGATTTGCCTAAGATTTTCTTGCTATAGAGTACCAAAGGTGAGACTCAGAACCTGGTTTCCTTTTTTTATTAAATCACTGCTCTTTTCTCTGAATTATACATGGAAAACCTATTCTTCTATTTTCTATGGATCTGCAAAGGAACTAAACAATGTCTACATACACTGATCTGTACTAACCTGTTTGCCAACTTAATACACTTGCAGGTATTTGAGCTAATGCTGAAGAGACTCTAACTCAGGGACCACACTCCACCTGGTGGCAATTTACCTAAACTGCAAGTCCCTCTTTCCTTGGTGGTGACCATTCTCTGTATTCTTACTGGTTACCCTTTCTTGGTTTCTTTTGTGTGTCTTCCTCTGCCTGTTTAGTTAAACCATGATTTCTTTTGATTCCTGGTTCTCTTATTCTACATGCCATCTTTGGGAGCGGGGATAATCCATCTATTCTTGAGCTTCAAATTCTTAAGCTACATGGCGAGGACCCTCAAGTCTTCATTTTCAAGGAGTCTCTCTTCTAAGTTCCAGGCAGAGCTACTACATAATTTTATAGTTTGGTCTCTGCCCTTCCAAAGGAAATCACTGTCATCATCATTGTAGCCAATGTGGCTGGCACCCCTTGGGATTGGGAAGTGTATTTGGCACCATGTAGTAGCCTCTCTTGGGGATCTACCCTGTGACATTCCCAAACTGAACTCATCATTACCCCTCTGAAGACTGTTCCGTGTTCTGACGTCATGATGTGATGCCCACTCCTTCACCCTGTCCTTTGGGCTCTTCTCTCTTTGACCACCAACTGGTCTGCCAATCATCAAGTCCTAGGTATCCTGCTACTTGTGTCTGTTTGCCCATCTTCAGTTCAGTCTTTCTTAACTTCTTTAGAAAATTATTTTGGTTTGGGTTGATGCATAACAATTGTACATATTTATGTACCGTGTGATGTTTGATGCATGTACATGTTGTGTAACGAGCAAATCAAGGCATTAAGCATATCTGTCACCTCAAAAGTTTATCATTTCTCTGTAGTGAGAAAAAGCCACTCTTCTTGTTTTCTTGGAAACACAATTATGACATTGTCTACTGTAGTCACTGTTTGGTGCAGTGGAACACCAGGTCTTCTTCCTTCTCTCCAGTTGTAATCTTGTGCCTGTTGACCAACTTCTCTTTCCTCCTTAACCCCTGAGCTTACCAATGTCCTACCTCAACCATTCTAACATTAGCTTGGGACTTCGGTATCATTATTGGCCTGCATTACTGCTGCAGCCTTGTAAGTAATTTTCTTGATTCCAGTCTTGCACATTTTTAACTTCTACATTACTGCCAGAAAGAACGTTCTAGAACATAAATTCGGTCATGGCATTTTTCTGTTGAAATCCCACAATTGTTTCTCCTTGCTTCAGGGTTAAGTTTAAATACTGTAAAGTGGCTTACAAAGTCCTTCAAGACTGAGGCCTGGATTTCCCCCTCATGCCCTTCTCCTCCTTTCCTCTTTCATTCACTCTTGTTAAAAAAACAAAATTTCAACAAATTTGGCCTAAAGATCTAACAGGCTTTTATTGGCAATTTGTGAATGGGGCAGTATCTCATCTGTAGAATACAAGAGCTGCTCTGCTGGGTGTGCAGAACAGTTGGTTTTGGGAAGGTGGCTAGAGTAGGAATGAGGAAACCGTATGACACAAAAAGCAAATTGGTTAACACCACATTACTTTCTTTGAAAGGTTAAAGCAGAGGGGACTTCCCTATCTTGCTGGTTCAGGCGGACTAGGTCCCTTCTCATCAGCTGTTGCGAATGTCCTGTTTTGGGGGGCCACTGGTCTGTTCAGAGATTTTCCTACTTCTTTAAAGTTTCAGTTTGATTGTGTGGTACTTAGCATGAGTGACTCTATTTTGGTTTGTTCTTTTGGGGTTTAGTGCAGAAGCTCAGTCCAAAGCATGACCTCCTACACATTTCTTTTAACATGCTGTGTTTTGGAAATGGTTCTCCAAGGAAACATGATCACTTTCACCTCAGAGCCTTGGCGCACACATGCTTCTCTGTATCCTCCCCTTCTTCCTTTTAATATGGTTAACCCTGATTGATCTTTTGGGGCTAAGCTGAGCCACCACTTCTCACAGGAAGTCCTTGACAGAAGGATCTGGGTTAGGTGCTCCTTTTCTGTGTTTTCAGAAGATGTAACTGTTCCCTTGATTTAGTCAGCTTTCTTTTGCTTGGTCAAAAGCCCTGTCAAGAATGAGTTTAGAGGAGGAAAACGTTTGTCACTCTCAGTTTTAGAGGTTGCAGTCCATAGATGGCTGACTCCACCGCTCTGGGCCCAAGGTGAGGCAGAACATCAAGATGCAAGGGTGTGGTGGAGGAAAGCAGCTCAGGACAAGGTACTGGAAGCAGAGAGAGAGACTCCAAAGGCACGCCCTCAGTGACCCATTTTCTCCAGCTACACCCTACCTGCCTACGGGTACCACCAGTTAATCCCAGTCAGGGGATTAATGCACTGATTAGGTTAAGGCTCTTATAACCCAATCATTTCACCTCTACACTTTCTTGCATTGTCTCATACATGGATATGGGGGGGACACATTATCTAAACCATAACACCCCTCTTCCAAACCCTTGATCATGTTGCATTGAATCTTAGCTGCTTGCTTCTCCACTTCCCATGTTAGATTTCTCTTCTTTTAGGTCAGGAGTCACTTTTCACTCTCAGCGGTACTCACGGCACTTGGTACCTGTCCAGGTTCATGATAGGCAGTCAGCAGATTCTTTTTGGAATGAACACATAAACAAAAGAAGACACGAAAGTCACATGAATAATTTCTTTGTGATCTTAAATCTTCAAAGTGATTGCAGATGCCAATGATTTTTATCAGAAGGCACAAGAATATGGGCTGGATCCTCTGGCAGAGGAGTGGCAGGGCCCAGGGAGGGTGCCTCACCTGCATGTTGACAAATAATTGTGAGGACCCAGACTGATGAGCGCCTACAGAACCCTGTAGCTGGAAGTCTCCTCCACAGGGGAATGTCTTTTCCAGTTGTACCCTAAAATTCTCCTCCTTTTTATTTTATTTTAGTTTTTGTCAGTCCTGGGAATTGAACCCAGGGACTCACACATGCCAGGCAAGCACTCTACCACTGATATGTCCAGCCCTGAAATTTTGTATATAGGAGATTCAATCCTGTCGCTTGAAGAATTAACTTTCCATTCAACTGGAATAGTTCCTGTCCTCATGTTCCCATCTTGAAAACAGAAATTACTTCCAAAGTGAATTGTTTCAAGAGGCAGTTATAACACAGGGCAATTATGAAGTTAGTGGGCACTAGGCAGAAGACAGAAGGATCATTTTAAAGTCAGGGAAAATGTTCAAACACAAGAGACCGAAGCATAAAGTTTGAATATTTCAATATAAATTTTGAATATTTTATATTTTTGCATGGATTGACCTTCGTGCATGCATCCTTGAAAATTCATCAGCTCTACTGAATGTCCTTGGCTCACAGACAAATCAATCCTCTTGATCCCCAAAGAAAAACAAATAGAATGAATTAGCAATAGTGTTCAAGATGATATGATTCTTCATGTAAAAAACAGTCATGGAAATAGAGAATAAATTTAATGTTCTTTCAAACTGTCCCTCTTAAAATGACATGTCTGAATGATATGTTGACAAATTTAAAATTCTACAATTAAAATTAATTCCAATGATATTAGAAAAGTAAAATAAATCATAAGGTTAAAAAATTTTCCTTGTCACAAGCTAAACTCAGATTATCATTTTTAATCATCTCCACAGAAGTCAAGTTAAAAAAAACCCAATATTTAAATCAGCTGTGTATATCTCCAATGGGTTTCAAATATTGCAGCCTGACTGCTTCAACATTCCCAAAATAATACTGAAAACTCGAGAAATCATTTTGTAGTATTTGCAAAGCCATGCAAGACTTTCTTCTTTACATAAAGGATTTGAACCTATTCCACACCTCATGAAAGATGACTTGATTAGGATAAAAGTAATAATTTCAAATATCACCTTTCTATTAGTTCTAGTCTAATGCACAGGAAGGCATAACTCACCCCTGTAACTATAAAAAAGAAAGAAATATTTGTATGGAAGGATGTCATCAGTATGTGCCTTTGCTAAATAAGGCACAATTGATTTGAAGGACATGCAGCTGAATGGGCCTTTGAATGGTCTGAGGATGGAGAGGAATGCAGAACTGTCAGTGTTCATTGAAGATGATCTCTCCCTCACTGTCCCTCCCTCCCTCTATCTTCCGAGGGAGATAAGTTAACAGGGGAAAGTATACGGGGTCATGGGAGAGGAATGAAGCTATACTAGATGTTAGAATTAAAGGTGGAGGTGCAATTAACTAAGTTAATTAAATGGAATAAGGCAGTCAAAGCAAAGCATGATTACAGGAATGGGGAAAAAGTAGAAAAGGAAAACCTTTGAGGCCAATGATAACAAAGGATGAATAAATTAATTGTTTTGAAGGCATTCGAAACAAAAAAAGAAGCAAAATGAGCTTTCTGCTTTAAGAATTATACTGTTTAGAATGTGGCAGGTCAGAAGTGAGCAAATTGGATTGGTCAATAATAAATGATTTATTACAACAGAGCCAGTGAACAAATTGTGGCTAGAACCTTAACCTGCAGTCAAGTAGACAGATTTATGAAGTAGAACTTGCAATGTGGAAAAGTAGACTATTAAAAACAGATGAAAATATGGACCATTACATGTTCCATGAGATGTAGTTTCCTTAAAACAACAACAACAACATACATCCCTGGCAGCTGAAGTGACAAAGTCGTACCAGCATGTCTTGTTTTAATTTTGACAAATCTTTCCATGTGAAATTAAAATGCTGTAGTGTCATTCAAAGTGAATGTTTAACAACAACATAAAATTTAGAAGTAGACTATAAGCAAACATCACTAGGGAAACATCAAACTGCATCTCAAACTGGAGATATGTGGTTTATAATTACACAGAGGAATGTACATTCCTATAAAAATGACATTTTGAAAAGCATTACGTTTAGTAAAAAGACATCCACCCCTCAGGTCTGGAGTTGAAGAATGAGTCACTTTTGAAAATAGGGAAGGGTTTGTGACTTAGCATTTTAACTCTGGGAGAAGGGCTTTACCCAGAATAGCTGAGCAGAGTTAGCAAAATTGGCACCTTCTCTTTAGAACAGTGAAGCTGCAGGATTCCTGAGAAAAATAGGCACAGTTGATACTAAAGTTGTTGTGAAAGGCAAGCATAAAATTGTAATGACCTTTTAAGTTAAAATGACATCAAAGGATGTTGATCCAAGTGTAGAGATGACCATTATGTACAGATGGAGATTTCCCCAGCTTGGTTCAAGATTGCTTATATGTTTGTAGAAAGACTATAGAAATGCCCTGTGAGCTGAAGTTCCCTGGTGCCCTGACTTACCTTCCTGACTGCCAGCCCCCTTGTGTCCCACTTCCTCATTTTTAGGACTGTGTGGAACACTGACCTCATAAATCAAATCAGGTCACTAGCAGTATAACTACCAACATCACTATTCTCTGAGGTATCCAGACTCAAAACTCCGAAGTTACTTTTGGCACGCGACATGACTTGGTCTCTCATGTCCCAGAAGTCATTGTGCCTTTGAGTTCTTTTGAAAAATGTCTGAGCTTTGTCCCTTCTTTTCTGTATCTAAAGTCACATCAGTCTGAAACCTGTCTCATGCCTGGATGCTAAAATCACTTTCTAGAGGTCCTCTGCTCTGTCAATAAAAGTATGTCCATAAAATTAAAGTATGTTTACTATCTTTGATGATGTCTGTGAATGCTACTAATTTTAATTCATTAAATTATCCATACAATTTTTTTGTATAAATTGATTAAAAGCATATGTAAATGCATTATATAATTTTGTAATTATTAAATTATAAACTGTAAAATATTGAAATGTACATACCCATCCTGTGGAGAAGGATAAAGTTGAATTTTTGCCCCAGTGAGTTTGAGTCTACAGATACTATTTATCACAAGAATGTTTGTTTTTAATTTCTTCTCTCACCTTTTTCTTTCTCTTCTCTCCCTCCAATTCCTTCCCCTTCTCCCCTTTCCGATCCCTTTTTCCTTTCTCCCTTCTTTCTTTCTTAATCTAGAGGTGAATACTGAGAAAACTTGCTGATAAAAGTTGGTGGAAATGGAAGGAGTTTCAATATAGGAAAGTCACTAGGTTATCTGAAATCCAAGTCAGTGGAAGATGAATACTGTAGTCCATAATCAAAAATATTTTTATTGATTGAGCAACTGATGACCTCCTAATGACCTCATTTAATTTCATAAAATACGAGCATTAGAAATCATCTGATTTTCAAAGGATTTGTTATCCAGTCATTAAAATCATTTAGCTTCTCAATATTTGGGAAATGTATTAAGAAACCTCCCATATAATTTATCAGCTGTTATTCCCATTAGTCTTTACCTTACAGGCCTCTGGTTTTTGGAGCTAAAATTACATGAAACTGGGGTAAAAATAACCCCATATGAAAGGACATTTTGTACTTTAGGAATTTACCCATAGTTTCTGAAGAAGGGCTAATATATTAATGCCAAATTTCAATTATCTAGGACTTCATCTCCAAGGTCTTTGAAAGTCATGACACTTGAGAATTATTATATTCCAATATATATATACAGTCTAATTTTGTGTTATGATGGGAAATGACTTATACAATTATATATTTGACACAATTAAAACATATTTGAACCTGCAAAAGAGAAACAAATTCTAATTAGATGAAGCCTGGTTTTCTAGAATTTAAAATGAATACCTCAGAATATAGTTTGGAAACATTTTGAAACTTGCATAATAGAGGGTGCTTGGCTTTTCATACTACCCATTTATATTTTTTAAAAGTTGATATAAAAAACCATATGCCTTCTTAATGGTAGAGCAAGACATTAAATTAAAAGATACACTAAAGTAAATGTGAATTATTGCTCACTGCATGATTTACAGTAGAACATAATCTTTATTTTAATCTTAAATTAAAAAATACATGGAATATATGAACAAAGAATTAGCTGACAAATGCAGGCAAGAGGGAGTTTCTTGTACAAAGGAAAAATGAATATGTATTTATAACATCTGATAATGTTTTGGCAAAGGTTAATTGAAATGTTCCTTCTACCTGTGTGAATAATACAGGAAAATTCAGTATGTGAAGTTACCCAGTGCCATATAATCCTTTTACTTAAAGAGACATAGTCATTCAACACAATCATGAAAATTTTGACCTCTTCTGAAACTAGGCAAAATAATGCACCTAAGTGCATTGTCTTGGGTTCCCCATAATGGCAGAGCCTGAGACAAGGACTTGTATGCAAGTGATTTACTTTAAGTGACTCCCACGAAATGGGAGTAGGACATAGGAAGGATTTAAAGAGAGAAGGAGGAAGAGCCAGTCCAACTGTATGATTTGGAGCTCATTTACCACTGTGGGCAACTGCAGCTCAGTTCTGCTAGGTACCCTTTGAAGAACCATTTGAAATATGCCTCAAAATTGTCCACCCAATGGATATTTTAGAGGATTTATCCTCTGGCTCTTGTTTCCATTGGTTAAAGTGGTGACCTCATGGCGTATTAATTCTTTCTGACTTCCAGGTTGGAGTGATCATCAAATGTGGTAGCAGCAGAAGGTTCTGAGGTCATACCAGTGAGAAGCTGGTTGGCAAGTACACAAGTGGGCTGGAAGGTGGGACATAGAACCCAAGAAGTGTCCATTTGACCCATCCTGATACCAAACATTGTTATTACTAAGAATGGTGAAAATCAGAATATTGCATACCAGCTTTGTAACAGTTGGTATTTTCCAGCATTTTTTTCTTTATATATACATATTTTTAGTTGTCTGTGGACACAATTCCTTTTTTTTTATGTGGTGCTGAGAATCAAACCCAGGGCCTTCTGCATCCTAGGTGAGTGCTCTACCACTGAGTCACAACCCCTGTCCCCCCCATCTCTTTTTATTTTGGGGAGGCAAATAATTACCATTCTAAGATGCATAGGTAAGGCCTGGGAATCTTGCTAAGTGTTGTAGGTGGAAGAAAGTGATGTTCTTGGTTTTTATCCTCTTTGGTTTCCTGAACTCTCCTTCAGAAGTGTTGCAGGACTTTGGGGCAGTACATAGAGGATGGAAGAGATGAGGTTAAAAGAAAACAGTCTTTACTTCTGCCTCACCTTTCTACCATATTGAACATGGTGATCAAAAGGTGCCTCATTTATGCCAACGTTTGGAATTTTCCTGTTCTTTGGCATCCTGGAAGTTTTTGTTCCATATTTTAATTCATAGTGGGTAAGAGAGGCGATCCTTTTATTTCTGAAGTGGGAACCCTACCAGTTCAGGGCAAATAAGGAAGAGGAGGGAGGAAAAGAGAATCAGGATATCCTTCCTTATGTTCTCAGACAGGTCAGTTTTAGGAAAAAGTATCAATCAAAGTTGAGGATATGGCAACTGATTCCTGATTATTATAGTTTGGATCTGGAATGTTCCCAAAGGCTCTTGTGTTGAACACTGGGTCCCAATGTGGCAATGTTCAGAGGTAGGGCTTTGGGAAGTGATTTGATCATGATAGCTCTGATCTTGTCAATGGATCAACCTGTTGATGGGTTCACAATTAAATGGACTCTTGGGAAGTGTTGAAAAACCATAGTAGATGGGGCCTGGTTGGAGAATGTGGGTCACTGGGGTCATTAATTGGGATCATATCTTTGTCCCTGACCCCTTTCTTTTTCTTTTTGCTTTCAGGAGTCCATGAGGTGAGTGGTCTCCTCTGCCACACACTCCGGCTGCCATGATGTTCTGCCTTGCCTCAGGCTCAAAGCAATGGAGCCAGCCAGCCATGTACTGAAACCACTGAAATAAAATGAATCTTTTCTCCTTCAGGTTGTTTTTCTCAGGTTTTTTTTTTTTTTTGTTTTTTTTCATTGATGGAAGACTGACCAATACACTTAAAATTGTCCATACCTGAAATTTTTTCTTTTCTTTCTTCAGCACCCTTTGATCTTTGTTGGCTCTCTGAAGTCTGTATTGTTATTGTTTGCCTTGATGTTGGGTCCTGCAGGATCCTAGAGTCATTTACTCCATGGCCTGCAGTGAACTTTCATGGGAAGGTGGGTTGCGGGGAAGAGCTCTAAAGCACAAATGCTATTTTATTTGCCAATCTTAGTGTTCTAGAATTGGTGAGTGAAGCAATGCTGGTGTCCCTGTCTTCATGCTCAGCAGCATGGCCCTGGAATGCTTGTTCAGATTCTTTCTTGGAACTTATTTCTCAATCACAGGAGGTTATTCACCAAAGTCAATGAAACTGAAATGTCCTATGTCAGCAGGAGAATATGACTAGATGTGCCCTCATTATATCTACTGGAAGCATTTCCCTGAACCTCCAAATATATTATTACATTTCAGATGACATTAAGAGATAAGTCTTTAGTCACAGAATTCTCGTAGGAGGGGAAAAAGTAGTTTTGGTTATTTTCTTTATTATTGTTGTTAAAATGTGAATTGTGCCCTTCAGTTGATGAATTCTCATTGAAGCTTCAATGGAAGGGGAAGATGAAATAACATAAATGATAGCTATAATTAATTTTATACTAAGCTTCCTTGATGAAATTAATATTGTCAGATGGAAATGTAATTTAAGCAAAATATGCTTATATGCTCATGTAAGCTGAGTTACACATTTGGACTTTAAGAAAAAAATCACTCTTGCATTTCACAGAACCGCTTACAAAATGATTTAGCTTAATTGTTTGTACAGCTTTCTAGACATTATAGCTCTTTAAAGGAAATAAGAGCACATGAGATGAAAGGGAGAAAGACAAAGGGTCATTTTAAATTTGCTTCTATTATTTTGGAAAAAAACCATGATCACGCAGGACACTTTTAATTCACAAAGAAACTAGTTTTTAACATATGTGTTAATATACTCTGACAGTAGGTCCATATTTAGCAAAAAATAAAAAACAAAAACCGCCAAGATCATGGCAATTTAAAACAATCTAACTCTAAAATGAAATAAATTATATTGACTTATTAAGTAAACTTTAAACATATTGACCTAACAGCTTAGCTTGGTAGAGAGAAATACACAAGATAATATATCCATTGCATGCCTGAATTTTTTTGTCTTTATATGACATTTCAAATAATTTGGTCAGGAAAAAAAGTTTAAAAATGAAAGAAAGAAAGAAAGAGAGAGAAAGAGAAGGAAGAAAGAAAGAAAAAAAGAAGGAAGAAACACTGAGATACCTCACTGATTTCAGAGGAAATTTTCTATGTTCTCAAAACCCCCAAAACTTCATAAACTGGCATTAATTATATTGGAAAAAATCTTAAATTTGTTTCTTAATACGAACCAAACATTATGTAACATATAATGAAGATTCAAAATATCAATCTTTAGTATGTCTTAAGAATCTGCTTCCTGTAGATATTCAGTAAAATGTCTCTTAGATCCACCAATTACAGCAGTAATTGTAATTCTTATTCACAGGAATACAGAAATGCCAATGCTGAGAGTCAGCAGAGAGGGTGGTTTACTGGTAAAGTCAGGGTTATAGTTTGGATATGAGATGTCTCCTCGAAGTTCTGTGTTAATGCAGGAATATGCAGTGATTGAATTATGAGAGGTAGTCTATCTTAGTTTGAATGAACTGACTGGGAGGTAACTGTAGGCAGGTGGGGTATGACAGGAGGAGGTGTCACTGGGGAGCCTGGAAGGGGCATCTTCCCAGTGGTCCCCTTTCCTCCACTCTGCCTCCTGATCCTGCCATGCGCTGAGCAGCTTTCGTCCTCTGGTCTTCCCCCATGATGTGCTGCCGCACCTGGGCCCAGAGCCATGGAGCCAGCCAGAGGATGGAGAGCTCGGAAACTGTGAGCCCCAAATAAGCCTTCCTTCCTCTGTGCTGCTCTTGCCAGGTATTTTGGTCCCAGTGACTAAAACAGTTAACTCTCCTCTCTAAACCCACCTATGAAAATGTGAGAATGATCTTCCTTTTCTTTCTCCTGAATACAGTGAAGGTAAGCGGTTACATTAATGATATAACATGTTGATTAGACTGTTGAGACCTCATAGATGAGATTGCCCTAGACTTTGTGATCAAACATCTGGGTTATAGGTCTTGCTCTTAAAATCTAGCAGAATAGATGTGTTTAAGCGACACTTGGTCATTATCTCACTCCTATGGCCACCTAACATGACTGTAAAATCTCAGGCAGTAAGCAAGGATCAATAGGAGTAAGGGAAGACACTAGCATTTATTTAGAATCTACCCATGTGCCGAATGCCAGGTAGCTATTTTCCTTGTGTGGTCTCATGTTGTTCCTTTAGTCACTCTGAGACATGATATTTTTCCATTTTACACATGAAGGAAATGAAGTTCAGATAGATTACACAGTTAAGTGTGGTAGAATTAAGATTTTTTAACCCAGGTCTGTATGTTATCTCAGTACTTATTTCTTGCCTCTATGACTGTGCTGACCTATCTTCTTTGTTGCTTATCTTTGTCTTCTAGCCTTGTTGTATCTCTAATACTTCCAATTATTATATCTCTAATTATTCATTACTTTCTTTTTCAAACCTGTTCTTCTCTTGCACTTAACTTCTCAGTCTTGCCAATTTTGACCCCAAATGGAGTCCTTTTTGCTCTCCGAATTGTGGGACCCATAACAAGACTAACCACTGATTGTAGTGAAGGAAGGTTTATTCTTGGCCAAGAGTAGGAGAAACAGGGAAAAGGCTCACAGATCAGCTTCTCAACCTGTTGTGGGCTAGGAGGGTTATAGACACAGGGTAAAAGAAATGAGGGGGTGGGATAAGCTAATGAAGGGAGGACTAGTCATGTCTTTTCTGGGCATGGTCAGAGATTCTCTGGGAATTGGGGTGCCACCTCTTTTTGTTCCTTTTATGTTGCTTTCTGATTTTTGTCACAGCAGTTTTCAACTGTCAAGGTGCTGGGTGTGTCATTTGACATGCAGATGGTATTAAAATGAAGTTGGAGATTGTGTGATTGGTGATGCTGGCAACCATCTTAGATCCAATCAGTTCTGGCTATCCCCCTGAAGATGGACTTCTGGTCTTCGGACATCCTGTCCTCAGAATAAACCAGATGAGGGTGGGGTAGAAATTCAGCTAGGTGACTAGGTAGGACAAGATTAGGGTACTATCAAGATGGATCTGAACTCCTGCCTTCTGCCTTTCTCATTCACTCCGGGTAGTCTCTCTTTAAGTCTACCAGTCTGCTGCTAAATAGATCTCAAGTCAAGCCCCTTTGCATCTTGGATAAAGCATCTGTCATCCTCATGTGAAAAACCACTGTGCACCCAGACTCCTAAACAGAGGGGCACCATGTTCCCACTGGTCCCACATTGGGATCTGGCCTCCACAGTACGTCTTTCTAAAGTCCAAATCCAATCCTATCATTATTCTTTTAAAATCCTTTCAAGTCGCAATGCAGCATTTCTAGGATAAAAATCTTGTTTCCTTAGATTGTTGAAGCAGCAAAATTTGCAAAATTGCTCCCCTTTGCCCTGCCAGCTCCTCTCCTGGTCTTCATTCTATGGTGTCCTATGCATTTCACCTTCTCAGAAAGAGTGGTGGTTTCTACCCCAAAATCCTCCACTTGAAATGCCTTCACTGCATTTCCTTGGCTCGGGGGAAACCCTATTCTTTCTCTGTGGGCCCAAGCAAAGTGTCACCTTCTTGGTGAAGACCTTTTTAACCCCCATGCTGAGTTAGTTTTCCCCATCCCTGTGCATCAGGAGCTCCCTCCACCTGTGTGACTCCCCTCATCATGTTGCAATTCAACAAACCAACAAAACCTTACCTGCCTCTTCTGGACTCTGAATCCTTGAAGGATAAGTCAGAAGGATAAGGCTGCATGGTTCCTTTTTGAATTCTAAATAGCAAATACAGAGTAATAGTAGGTAGTTGAAAAAGGATTTTGTAAAAAGTAAAACATTCTTTTTCAGGGGGATGTTTGCCTGTTTTTTTTTTTTTTTTGGTGTGAGTGAAAGACCTAAGTCAAACTGATCTAAGAAGAAAAGAAAGCTTAATGCCCATGCAGTCGAAAGGCCTCGTCCTTACTTCAGCGTGAAGAGGTCCTGGTGACCAAAAGGGATCCAGAAAGCAGTCTTTTTTTTTTTGGTCCTAGGGATTTAACCCAGGGATACTTTACCACTCCACATCCCTAACACCCCCTTTTTATTTTTACTTTTTTTTACTTTGAGATGGCCTCACTAAGTTGCCCAGGGGGTCCTCGCACTTGGGATCCTCCTGCCTCAGTCTCCTAAGTTGCTGGAATTACAGGAGTCCATCACTGCTCCTGGCTAGGAAGCAGTCTTGCATCTGTCAGGTCTGCAGAGCTTCATTCCTGGGTGCATTTATCCCATTAACAGCTCTAGGATAGTTATCCTGTGAAAAGAAAGTGACTCTCTCCCAAGCCTTTCCAGTTAAAAATTGAGCCCGAGTTTAATTGGACCAAAGTGGTCACATGTCCATTTAAAACCAATCACTGGATCTGAGTGTAGATTCTGATTGGCCTGTTTAGCCAGGGGCTCAGCCTGGATGAGCATTGGGAGGCCCTGATCTCTGAGGGAAGACTGGGGTATTGTTACTAAAAGAGGGAGAGGGGTGCTGGGCAAATACAGGGAATAGATGTCTATTGTAGGATGTGTAGGGGCAAAGGGAACTTCCCTGCCACCCTCTAAGGTTCAGTGATTGAGTCAACTGAGAGATTAGCAGGAGAAAAGGTATTCAAATTTAGTACACACAGGACACAGCAGGAAAGTGGGTACCCAAGAATTCAATGAGATTTAACATCATATACTCTTGTTTAAAGAAGAGAGGGAAGTGGGGACTGTTAGAGGAAGAGTAAAAGATTTCTAGGAGAGATGGGTGTATGAAAATAGGAGCTTGGGATAGAGTTTATCTGGCTGTGGGGGTGGTGTGTCAACTCTAATCTTTCCTGTGGGTTAACTTTCCCTTGTTTTGAAGCAATGATAGGGAGGGGACCCAGGACAATTGCCTTCCTTCTGGAGTAACTTCAGAGAAAGCCTCTGCCTACACTTTAGCAGAGAAATGCATGAAGGGCAAGGTCAGAGAGTTGAGGCTGCTGCTCTAGTTGGAAGTGCTAGTTTAGGACCTATTATGCATTAGGAGCATCTGTACGGCCAAGAGTTTAAGTGGCATCCCAAATCTTGAGTATTTTGGAAAAGAAAACCAAGTTTTATCATATATATATGTTTGGGTAACCTGAGGTAAGCATTGCTTCTCAAAACTGAGTTGGTTGAAACACTTTCCTGGGACTCGCCTAGTCTGCAGATGCCTGGGCTCCTGCACCTTCCCACTACTTACCTAGTGAAGATTCAGTATAGGAGACAGACACCATAAGCATTTCAGCTACGAAGAGATTTAATGCAGGAACTTATGTGCTTACAAAATCATTGAAAGAGGTATATGACTAGGTAACAGGCTGGGACTCTAGAAATGACCCACCAGTGGTCTTTATAATTACAATTTTACTTTAATAAAAAGATTCAAATTAGAGCCAGACAAAAGCTATGCATAGGTAATGTCTGGGAGGTGTTCAAATGCAAAGCTTCCAGTCATCTCCCAGCCTCACCTTTGAGGCTGCCACTGGAGAGAGAGGACAACAACTTATCATCGTAGATGTGACTCAAGTTCAAGAAGTTGTGGTTGCTACCACACTCACTGCTGAAAGGTCCAGGAAGCTAGACAGTGGACACTGTAGCTATGAGCCATTGCTCAGAAAGTCAGAATCAAGAACTCACTGCTGAATCAGCTGCTGCCACAACTTGGGGCAGGTCAACACCAGGTTGCTGGAATATTCTATGGAAAAACGGTACAGCAATGCCCTCCCTGCTGTGGTTCACTGTTTTAGAGGTATCTTTATATAGCCTTTCCAATAATATGTGTAGTATATAATTCATATAAAAAGTATGCTTAAACATATTGTATTGTGATTTTTCCCCTCAAAATATGTCTTAGAGAGTTTTCTTCATCAGGGTATAAGGATGTAACTGTTTACTTCTTAACAGTCCCTGGCATATACATATGGGTTACTTCCAGTTTTTTCTGGAACTAAAACCACCGCAAAAGCATATGTACATTCTGTTACACATCTGAGTGATTTTATAGTATAGATTTCTAGAATTCAGAAGCTATCCATATTTAATATTCTGTTAGATATTGCCAAATTCAAAATAAAAATTACTGAACATGAGTACCTTCCCTCACCAGTTCAGGTGGCTCTTGCTTTGTGTCCTTGCTAATAAAGTATACTTTTTTGTCACTCAGAATAATGATAAATAATATTTCATGTCTTTTTTTTTTCATTTTTGAATAATGAGTGAGGATTTCTCTTCTGGTTTTACTTTACTTTTTGATATTTGTAATTCTAGAAATTGCCTGTTCATGTGCTTTGCCCATTAAAAAATTTGAGTTGTCAATTTTCTATTGATTTACAGAAATTCCTTTCACATTCTAAATAATATTTGTTTATTACTGGTTTCAGATACTTCTCATTATCTGTCACTTGTAACTTTGTTTTATGTTTTTTTTTTCCACAAAATTTACATATTAGGTCATCCAATATGTCCATCTTTTTCTTTATAGTTTATTTTGATTTGTGTTAGGAAGGCCTTGCATATTCAAGATTATTAAATTAATCTTTATTTCCTTTTGGATGTTGCAGTGGATTTGTGAAACTCAAGATTAAGGTCATGGTCCCTCTCCATAAGACTGCCCTCACTTCAGATACCAGCTGCAGGTCTCTGGGTCTCTAGGGTCACCTTCACATCTGACAACCTGGCTACAAACTCAGGGGTTCCCATGAATGCCCTCAGGTTCAATAATTCACTAAAAAGACCCACAGAACTATCTTTGTAATTACAATTTTATTTTAATAAAAAGATTCAAATTAGAGTCAAACAAAAGATATGCCTAGGTAATGTCTGGGAGGGGTCCAAATGCAAAGCTTCCAGTCATCCCTCTGTATTACCTCCTTGCAGCTCTGATATGTGACAGTACTGAGCATTGCCAACCAGAGATGTTCACCCAAGGTATGACATCTAGAGTTCTTGCTAGGCCTCCATTATGTAGGAGTGACTGAATTGCTGACCATATGGTTAAACTCAATTTCTCGCCCCTTCTCTTGTTGGATTTGGTTGATGTCACACAGCTCAAAGTCCCAACTCTTGAATCACCTGGTGTGGTCAGTTCCCATTTTCAGTCACCTTTTTAGCACCCACTATCTAGGGGCTCATCATGAGTAAATTCATTAGTACAAGATACCAGGTGTGGTTCTACTAGGAATGAAAAGACCCTCTCCAATCACGAGAAAAATTCCAAGGGTTTAGAGGTTATCTTGCAGAAGCTGGGACAAAAGCTAGACCTGCTTTGAGTAAAGTTTATTCTTTACTATACAGATGTCTTATAATTTAAAGATTTTTAGATTTTTAATCTTTTTAGAATGTAATTTTTATGACTTATATGATATCCATATTAAACTTCATTTTTTTCCCCTTCAAATAAATAGCTAGTTGTTTCAACATGACTTACTGGTTGTATATCTTTTTCTACTATTTTAAAATGTCATCTTTTTATTATTATTATTTTTCGGTAGTGCTTAGGATGGAAACTGGGGCCTCATGCATGCTAAGCAGGCTGACACTGAACTATATACCCAACCTTTGAATGTCATTTTATCATGTATTAAATTTTTGTATATACGTGACTTTGTTTCTGGATCTCATGTTCTGGTTCATTTAACTTTTTTCTATACCTTTCCAATGCTGTACTGTTCTGATTACTATAACTTCATAGCATTTTTAAATTTTATACTTTGATAATCAGTAGGTCAGCTTCCGATTAATTATCCTTTTCTCAAAATAACCTTAACTCTTCTAGTGTATTTTCCTTTCCAGATAAACTTTATACAAATGCATCTCAATTGTATTTTATTTGAATTATACTGACTTTGTGAATTGCTTTAAGAAAGTTAAAATCATTAGATTATTGGAGTTTTTCACTTGACATAATGTATAGTACTCTATTTACTCAATTTCTTTAAAAAATGTCCTTCAGTAAAATAGCACTTCCTGTTAATATTTCTTACATACTTTTATCATTTATTTATTTATATGTTTTGGTACTATGAATTGAACCTAAAGATACTTCACCACTGAAATACATTCTCAGCTCCTTTCATTCATTCATTTTTAATTTTTTTGGTACTGAGGATTGAACCACTGAGCCACACCCTCAGCACTTTTTATTTTTTATTTAGAGATAGGGTCTCACTAAGTTGCGTAGGGCCTCACTAAACTGCTGAGGCTGTCTTTGAACCTGTGATCCTATTACTTTAGCCTCCTGAACCACTGGGATTACAGGTGTACACCACCTGCCCCCTTTTATTTATTTTGAGACAGGGTCTTGCTAAGTGTTTAGGCTGGCCTCCAACTTATGATCCCTCCTGCCTTAGCCTCTGAGTTGCTGGGATTATAAGGTGTGGGCCAGTACATCTGACTCTTGCATGCTTTTAAAGCTTTTTCTAGGCATGTTGCTTCTTGGTATGCAGTTGTGAATGCATTTTCTTCTGTTATTGTTTTAACTGATTATAACTTTTAGATAGGAAAGTTATAGACTTATGTCTTAAATTTAGTACAGTATTAAATTGTATTTATTAATTCTAATATTTTTTTCAGTTGAATTTTTGTATATTTTTAGATGGATAATTATATCATCTGCATAGTACTATGGTCTTTATGAATAAATGTTGGAATGTGGGGGTAGAGAAAGTAGTGTAGAATAGAAATATTTTGAGTAGGAACCATTGTTTGTTTCATAATTTTAATATGAATGCTTCTAATATTTTACTTTTTAACCAAGACATTTGTGATGTATTTCTGTATTATAACCCTTGTCAATTTCAATAAGTTGTTTCTATTTCTATCATACAGTAAGTTTTAATCAGGAATGAGTACTTCATTTATAAAGTGCTTTTGAAATTTGGCAAGCCCATTTTACTTCATTTGTAATATTTTGTTATAGTCAATTTAATGAATAAATTTCCTAATATTAAATCTTTTTCATTATTTGGTTAATCATAATTGAATCATATGTAGTATTCTTTAATACACCATAGAATTTAATTTGCTAAAGCTTTATTTAGGATTTTCACGAATTGGTTTGTTCAGTAGGACTTTTTGTTATTCTCATTATTATAATTGGCATCAGAATAATGCTATCCTCAGGGAATGAAGTTGGAAAACTTCTATTCTTTGAAACAATTTTAATAATATAGGGATTGTGGTTTTTGTTTGTTTGTTTTGTTTTTGTGGTACTGAGGTGCTCTACCTATGAGCTGTATCAACAGTCTTTTTTATTTTTTATTTTGAGATGAATTCTCACTAAGTTGCTAGGACTGGCCTTGAACTTGCAGTCCTGCTGCCTTGGCCTCTTGAATTGCTGGGATTACAGGTGTGGTCCACCATGCCTGGTGGGGATTGTACTTTTTTAAAATTAGTGGAAATGATCTTGAAAGCCACTCAAGACATATGCATTTTTGAGGAATAGAAATTTGACCAGTTTTAAAATTTCTTCTCTAATTGTTAAACTATTGAGTTCTCTGGTTGCTTTTTGTTTTTGTTTTTGTGTTTTCAGTAGTTTGTATTTTCTTAAAAAATGGTCTCTTCTGCATATATTTTTCAGATTTCTTTGCATTTACCTGTATATTTCCCTTTGTTATTTCAATCATTTCTCCATATATGTACCCATTTTTGCTTTCTCATTCTTACTGTGTGACTGGACCCAAGTCATCTGCTGAACCTTTGAGAGCCTCCTGCTCATAGCTGCTAGTTGGAGCAGCACTATAGAACTCACGTCACTCTCCTCAACCATTCCCCATTGTGGCTATATAAACCAGACATGGGCTCCCAGCCAAGACCAACAGAACTCATGGCTGGCCAATGACCAATCAGAATCCCTCTTGAGAACGGGAATTAAGACAAAGAGAACTGGTGTCACTGCTTGGTTCTGAAACCTGGACCCTTAAATTCATGCTGGCTTATGGATGAGGAAGTAACTATTGGGTCACCCACAGGAAAAGAAACCTGTCAGGAGAGAGAAACATGAAGTTGCTAGGAAATGATGAAGAGATAATAATGGAGCTAAGAGATGGTAAAGATACCATAGGACAAAAATATAAGTGAGAAAGACTAGAGAGAAGAGAAGACTTTTCAAAGACATTGTCACCTCCGTACCTCACATTTCACTTTCCAATGCCTATCCCCATGAGACACATACTTGACTCTGGAATCCATCTACAATAACAGATATCATATCTGCTCTCTAGAGGCTTATAATACTAAACAGCACTCAGATGAACAATCATATATAGAAGATTAAGTGCAGAAGGGTAAATAAAGATGAGACATAACATATGGGAAATAATATTCTATCTTATTTGCTATCCTTAGAAAGCATTACATTCTCAAATTCTCTGAGCAAGCCCTGCTTACTTTCTTGATCCAGCAACAGAGAATTTATGTTGCATGTAACTAAAAGAGCCTTGACTACAACATGTCAACTAATGAGAGAGATTTTCCAAAGCTTGGCAGAACAGACTCATCAGGTTTCTAGATCCTTAGGGAGTAAGATCAGAATCGACAGTGAGCCTATTAATTTGGAGAAGAGATTGGAAACATGGACAATGAAGAGTAGTGCCATTATGCAGGGGAAATAAAAACAACCTTTCACAACTGAACAGGAAGACAAATGGGCTACGTAAATATGGCAGAAGGAGTAGAAATGGCAGTATAGCAACTGGATCTTGGAAAATGTGTAGCTGTGTGGCTTAAAAAGTAAAATCAGTTCAGTGATAAATACAACCAGAGCATACTAATACTAGGGAAAATGTTTCTTTTATACTTAGTGTTGTCTAGTTCAGGCCCATAAAATGTAGTATTCATAAATGCATATTTGCCTATGGCATTCTTCTAAAAAGGAGGATTTCTGTTCTCTAGTATGTTATAGGCTAAAGGAGACAATATTCAGATTAGTTTCTATGTAAAGAAGGCTTGAAGATTTAATGCAGAAACTTAAGTATAAATAAAGCATTTTGAAACTTTAGGAAAAAAATGTTCTGCTAGTTTTTAGAACACTTTATGTTTTTAGTAACAACCAATGTGGACTTTGGAGTTAGAACTGAGTTCAGGGTCTGCCACTTAGTCTCTTGATTGAAGCAATACTGGGATAATTCCCACCCTGCAAGGGTGTACCCTTTAGGCTAGGTATTTGAGATGCAGTTGGCTACAGTAATTGCTACAAGTAATTGCTGCAAGTTTTTTTTTTTTTTTCTTGGATGGGATTTTTACAGGAAACATTACATATAGGAACCTCTTTGTGCAGGAGAGTTTGTGATCACCTGGGTAGAGGTTGTTACAAAAGAAACTGAGTTTATTCATAGTCGAAAAACACAAGAAGAAATTTTAAAGGAACCAGTGAGAAAATATGTCACATGGTGTAAAACTTGATTAACTCACTGTGTGTCCTTGGCCAAGTCACCTACCCTCTATGAGCTTCTGTTCCTTCATATTTCAAGTTGTGGGTGTTGGGAAGGATGGGGTGAAAATGGGAGGGTGGTTACTTGAGGTGATTTCTAATATCACTTCCAACTTAAAAATTGGTGGTTCTCTAAGATTGGAGCAAATTGAATTTCTTTTTGACACCAAGGGGCTCACATGCAAAAGACAATCACCAGCTTTCTTTTATACAGCTTCCCTGAAGATAAACTAGAAGACAAACTGAACAAAACCTTTCTAGATCTAGGTTAGAGATAGGGAAGACTTTTCAGACTGTGAGAAATACTTATCCATGTGAATTAACAAGGGGGAATGGAACAGGAGCTCAGGAGAGATTTCCATCTCTCTCTCTTTGGACAAAGCAGGATCCCGAATGGCAGTGAGGGAGGGTGAGGGGGCATGCAGGGTGGCAGAGAGGAGAAAGGATCATGACTTTTCTCTGCCACGGCCAGGTCCTAGGTGGGACTTGCCAATTTGTGGTCCTGGGTTCCACTGAGTTGATGCTCCTCAGGGTGCACAAAAAATCCAACAGCTATTAATAGAGTTGCCAACTTTTAGTGTGCTTTGCATTTTGACCCAACAGGGCTGTGAAGGAAGGTGTTAGTGTTATTCAGAATACAACAGGTTGAACTCTTAACAATCTCCAGTAAAATTGCAGAGGATGCTTTTGTTTAAAAAAAAAAAAAGTGGCAAATCTAGGGGCTAACAAAACAATCATGCTTCTTCCTCTAACCTGCCCAGCATCCTAGGTTCCTAAGTAATGCATCTGGTGTGTAATGAGAGAGGGAGGTAAAATCATCACAGTGGCAGCAACGATCAGTGGAAGCTGTCACTGTGATCCTCTGCGTCAGCGCTATGCCGCCAGCCCTTTGGGAGATGACCTCATTCCCTCATGAGGATGACAGTTGTTTCTGCTCTATTTAGACACTTTGATGTTGCTCTTTTAATCTTTCTTCTGTATCAGTGTTCCTAATGTTTTCATGATCAATTTCTTTTGGATCAGCTTCATTGTCTGAGTTTCAGTTTTTGTGGCTGCTGTTGGTAGGTTTTTTTCTTGGATGGGATTTTTATAGGAAACATCACATCTTGGGATGTTCTTATATATTCATCTATTATGGCTTATGATTTCATTTGCATTTGTTCTCAACCAATCTCACTGCAATTTGGAACTATACTAGCCCCACTAGGGGGCCGCAAGCGCTGTAGTCAGAGCTTGCTCTTGGCTGGTCTCCTGGCAGAATTCTAGAAAGTTAAGACTGACACAGGCATAGCTGTGACCTATGTTTTGATGCTGGAGATCATCATATCTTTGGGAAAACAAAGGACAGTAAAAAAACAAAAACAACAACAGCAAAAACCTCAACCAGGATTGCTACTTTAAATAATCCTGGAACTTGGGAGATTATTTTCTTCAGAAGCAGAGAGGAAATGTCAGGATAAGACAGTATGTGTAGGCAATGTGAGATGCATGCTTGGGAAGAGTTGTTCAGGGCTTTTAGGATTGACTGGTTTGACTCTTTGCAGCCTCTGTTCTCTCCCCATTTCAATTCCTCTGGTTCAAAACTGACAAATGACTCTTCCAGGAAACTCTGGAGTCATCATGCTCTTGCTTATTTCAGGAATCATCAGTGATTCCACATTATCTGGACCCAAACTTCTCATATCTCAGAGTAAAAAGGACCCTTTTTAAAGTTAAAAAAAGAGGGAACATCCAACATCGACATTAGAATTAAATCAGCACACTCTTAGGTGAATTTCTATTAAGTAATCACTACAGCATCTATGTGTTTAAAAAGAAGAAATGGTCCAGGTGGGAGAAGTTTTTATTTAGCATTTTGTCAGCTTATAATACTAGGCTATCCTGGCCTCCTTGACAGGTTTAGATATGAGATGTCCCCCAACACTCATGTGTGAGACAATGTAAGAAAACTTAGAGGTGAAACGATTGGGGTTGCCAGTGCATTAATTCCTGAAAGGGGTTAACCGGGTGTTCCCTGTAGGCAGGCAGGGTGTGGCAGGAGGTGGGTGCCTGAGGATGTGCCTTTGGAGTTTATATTTTGTCTTTGTTGAGCGGAGCTCTCTATTTCCTGATTGTCCAGGATTGGTTGAATCCTGCTTTCCTCCACGATACCCTTCTGCCATGATGTTCTGCTTCCCCCCAACCCAAAGCAATGGAGTCAGCCATTTACAGACTGAGACCTCTGAAACCATGAGCCCCCCAAATAAACTTTTCCTCCCCTACTTGTTCTTGACATGTCTTTAGGTCACAGCAGCAAATAAAACCAAAAACAAAATCAAAACAAAACCTGACTAAAACACCTAGCAACATCCCCTTGCTTTCCCGGGTTCTAAGTAGTGACCTAGAGGACTATCGACTCTGAGCATTGCCAGTGTGTTTTCAGTAGGCAGTGGTCTCTGATTTCTCCACTCTCCTAAGGCAGATGGCTTCAGAGGTATGTCCTCTCTGCTTGTCCTTCTGTCACTTCCCGAAACATTTCCCTGCTTCTGATCAGTATTGCTAATTGTTTCCTCTTCCTTTGCACCTTTTTTTTTCTTTGTTTTCTCAAGTAAGGTCATGTATCATCTGATTTTTTAAAAATATTTTTTTAGGGGGGGCCAAGATGGCGGACTAGAGGGCGGCTGCATTTCACGCTGCTCCAGGACGCAAGATTTAAAAGAGGAGATAGTGAGAGACTTGGGACCAACTCAAAGCTGCCGGGTGAGTCTCTCCTGTTGGGGAGGCGTCCCGGATGGGGCGGTAGCCCCGGAACGCAGGGAATTTGTGAAGTGGAGTTGCTCGGCGAGACGCCCCTCCCCCCGCTGGAGCGGTAAACAAGGACAACTGGGACAACTGGGCGAGCTGTTTGGACCCAGAACAACCGCTTCTGAACACCGGGGGGTTGCCCAGAGGAAGAGGAGGAGCGCAGCGGGACGCTTGGTCTAGGAGTGACTGCATCAGAGCCATGGGCGGTAGCCAGAGGAGGAGCTGCGTGGTGAGCTGTTTGAACTCAGAGTGGGCGCTCCTGAGTGCCGGGAGGTTGCCCGGAGGAGGAGGAGGAGCGTGGCGTGTTGCTTGACCTGGGAGTAACTGCATCAGAGCCGCGGGCGGTTGCCAGAGGAGGAGCTGCGTGAGGAGCTGTTTGAACTCGGAGCAGCTGCTCCAGAACACTGGTGGCCTGCCTGGAGGAGGAGAGCGGTGGGACGCTTAGTCTGGGAGTGACTGCATCAGAACCACAGGCGGTTGCCAGAGGAGGAGGCGAGTGGTGAGTTGATTGGACTAAAAGCGACCGCTCCTGAACACCGGTGGCCTGCCTGGAGGAGGAGCGTGGTGAGTCACCTGGTCTCGGAGCCACCGCTCCTGAACACCCGGGGGGCTACCCCAAGGAGGAGGAGGAGGAACAGGGCGGGTCACTTGGACTTGGAGTGACTGCCTAGGGCTACGGGTGGTTGGCGGGAGGAGGAGACCCGAAGCGAGTTGCTTGGACTCCTAGTGTCTGCGTCGGAAACCGGGCGGCTGTCCGGAGGAGGAGGTGTGTGGCGGGTCTCTGGGTCTCGGAGCTATTGTACGGGGCTCCAGGTGGTGGCTCAGGGGAGGGGCTGCATAGCCAGGCGATTGGTGCAGAGCAGGGTCCCAGGAGCTAGGTGGCTTCTTGCTGGAAGAGCCGCACAGAGACACGCCTAGGGGCGGAGCAAAGTTTCCAGGGCGGCGGGCAGATTCTCTGGGAGAGGCAGCCTAAGGAGACTCGCCTGCGAAGGGTGAGGCTCCCAGGCCCAGGACGTAGGTCTGGGCCCCTGGGATCATTGCAGAGGAAGACAGCCCAGCCCAGGTGGTAGTTGTAGATTGAGGGGAACCCCTAGGAGGGGAACTGACCAGCGAGACCTCCCCACCGAGTGACTCTTCCCGGCCGGGGGAGGTTTTCCCACAGGGACGGTAAAGCCAGAGACATAGGCACAAACAGGCCTTGCCTCAGCCCACAGTCTACTTCCCCATTGGATGACCATTGGTCAACAAGTGGAGGCACCTCTGCCCACTAGCAGGGAATATACGCCACCTGAGGGTTACCACACCTAGAGAGGCAGCTTCTTCGTGGAGCTCTGCATTATCAACCTCCTCCAAGACTTCAGGCTACTGAAGGATAAGAGGGGATATACTAGCAATCTTCAGGGACATTATAAGTTGATAGAGGAAATCTGCAATATCGTAATGACCCACTGATTCCTGAACAATATGAGAAAACAAGGGAAGAAAATGCCCCAAACAAATCTAGATGTTACATCAATAAAATCCAACGACAGCACGGCAGAAGAAATGACAAAAAGGGAGTTCAGAATGTACATAATTAAAATGATTAGGGAAGCAAACGATGAGATGAAAGAGCAAATGCAGGCATTGAATGATCGCACCAATTGACAGTTAACAGAGCAAATTCAGGAAGCAAAAGATCATTTCAATAAAGAGTTAGAGATATTGAAAAAAAAACCAAACAGAAATCCTTGAAATGAAGGAAACAATAAACCAAATTAAGAACTCCATAGAAAGCATAACCAATAGGATAGAACAGCTGGAAGACAGAACTTCAGATATTGAAGACAAAATATTTAACCTCAAAAACAAAGTTGAACAAACAGAGAAGATGGTGAGAAATCATGAACAGAATCTCCAAGAACTATGGGATATCATGAAAAGGCCAAATTTGAGAATTATTGGGATTGAGGAAGGCTTAGAGAAACAAACCAAAGGAATGAACAATCTATTTGAAGAAATAATATCAGAAAATTTCCCAAATCTGAAGAATGAAATGGAAAATCAAGTCCAAGAGGCTTATAGGACTCCAAATACACAAAATTACAACAGACCCACACCAAGGCACATTATAATGAAAATACCTAACATACAAAATAAAGACAGAATTTTAAAGGCTGTGAGAGAAAAGAACCAAATTACATTCAGGGGGAAGCCAATACGGATATCAGCAGATTTTTCAATCCAGACCCTAAAAGCTAGAAGGGCCTGGAACAACATTTTTCAAGCTCTGAAAGAAAATGGATGCCAACCAAGAATCTTATACCCAGCAAAACTTACCTTCAAATTTGACGATGAAATAAGATCATTCCATGATAAACGAAAGCTAAAAGAATTTACAAAAAGAAAGCCAGCATTATAGAACATTCTCAGCAAAATATTTCATGAGGAAGAGATAAAAAACAAAGAAGCAAATCAGCAAAGGGAGGAATTATCCTAAAGGAACTGTCAAATAAAGGAGGAACCAAGATGTGTCAAAATTTTAAATATGAACCAAATGACTGGGAATACAAATCATATCTCAATAATAACCCTGAATGTTAATGGCCTGAATTCATCAATCAAAAGACATAGACTGGCAGATTGGATTAAAAAGAAAGATCCAACAATATGTTGCCTGCAAGAGACTCACCTCATAGAAAGAGATACCCATAGACTAAAGGTGAAAGGATGGGGAAAAACATACCATGCACATGGACTCAGCAAAAAAGCTGGAGTATCCATCCTCATTTCAGATAATGTGGACTTCAAGCCAATGTTAGTCAGAAGGGATAAAGAAGGACATTTCATACTGCTTAAGGGAAGCATAAATCAGCAAGATATAACAATCATAAACATCTATGCCCCAAACAGTGGCTCAGCCATGTATGTTAAACAAATCCTTCTCAATTTTAGAAACCAAATAGACCATAACACAATAATATTAGGTGATTTTAACACGCCTCTTTCACCACTGGACAGATCTTCCAAACAAAAATTGAACAAAGAAACCATAGATCTCAATAACACAATCAATAATTTAGACTTAACAGACATTTATAGAATATACCATCCAACCAAGAGCGAATACACTTTCTTCTCAGCAGCACATGGATCCTTCTCTAAAATAGACCATATATTATGCCACAAAGCTAATGTCAGCAAATACAAGAAGATAGAGACACTACCTTGTATTCTATCAGATCATAATGGATTGAAGTTACAAATTAATGAAAGAGTAAAAAACAGAAACTACTCCAACACCTGGAGATTAAACAATATGCTACTATATGATGAATGGATAACAGAAGATATTAGGAAGGAAATTAAAAAATTCTTAGAGGTAAATGAGAACAAAGAAACATCATATCAAAATCTCTGGGACACTATGAAAGCGGTACTTAGAGGAAGATTTATTTCATGGAGCGCATTTAATAAAAGAAGTAAAACTCAACAAATAAATGACCTAACACTACAGCTCAAAGCCCTAGAAAAAGAAGAACAGACCAACACCAAAAGTAGTAGAAGACAGGAAATAGTTAAACTGAGAGCTGAAATTAACGAAATTGAAACGAAAGAAACAATACAAAAAATTGACAAAATAAATAGTTGGTTCTTCGAAAAAATAAACAAAATTGATAAACCTTTAGCCACACTAACAAAGAGAAGACGAGAGAAAACCCAAATCACTAAAATTCGGAATGAATAAGGAAATATCACAACAGACACGACTGAAATACAAAACATAGTTAGAAGCTATTTTGAAAATCTATACTCCAACAAAATAGAAAATTTCGAAGACATCAACAGGTTTCTAGAGACATATGAATTGCCTAAACTGAACGAGGAGGACATACACAATTTAAATAGACCAATTTCAAGTAATGAAATAGAAGAAGTCATCAAAAGCCTTCCAACAAAGAAAAGTCCAGGACCAGATGGGTTCTCAGCCGAGTTCTACAAAACTTTTAAAGAAGAACTCATTCCAATACTTCTCAAAGTATTCCAGAAAATAGAAGAGGAGGGAACCCTCCCAAACTCATTCTATGAAGCCAATATTACCCTGATTCCTAAACCAGACAGAGACACATCGAGGAAAGAAAATTTCAGACCAATATCCTTAATGAACATCGACGCAAAAATTCTCAACAAAATTTTAGCAAATCGCATACAAAAACATATTAAAAAGATAGTGCACCATGATCAAGTGGGTTTCATCCCAGGGATGCAAGGTTGGTTCAACATCAGGAAATCAATAAATGTCATTCACCATATCAATAGACTTAAAGTCAAGAATCACATGATTATTTCGATAGATGCAGAAAAAGCATTTGATAAAATACAGCACCCCTTCATGCTCAAAACACTAGAAAAAATAGGGATAGTGGGAACATTCCTTAACATTGTAAAGGCCATCTACGCTAAACCCATGGCTAATATCATTCTAAATGGTGAAAAACTGAAAGCATTCCCTCTAAAAACTGGAACAAGGCAGGGATGCCCTCTTTCACCACTTCTATTCAATATCGTCCTTGAAACTCTAGCCAGAGCAATTAGACAGACCAAAGAAATTAAAGGGATACGAATAGGAAAAGAAGAACTCAAACTATCCCTATTTGCTGATGATATGATGGTATACTTAGAGGAACCAGGAAATTCCACCAGAAAACTTTTAGATCTCATAAGTGAATTCAGTAAAGTAGCGGGATATAAGATCAATGCACATAAATCTAAGGCATTTTTATATATAAGCGATGAATCTTCAGAAAGAGAAATTAGGAAAACTACCCCATTCACAATAGCTTCGAAAAAAATAAAGTATTTGGGAATCAATCTCACAAAAGAGGTGAAAGACCTCTACAATGAGAACTACAGAACACTAAAGAAAGAAATTCAAGAAAACCTTAGAAGATGGAAAGATCTCCCATGTTCTTGGATAGGAAGAATTAATATTGTCAAAATGGCCATATTACCAAAAGTGCTATACAGATTCAATGCAATTCCAATGAAAATCCCAATGATGTACCTTACAGAAATAGAGCAAGCAATTATGAAATTCATCTGGAAGAATAAAAAACCCAGAATAGCTAAAGCAATCCTTGGCAGAAAGAGTGAAGCAGGGGGTATCGCAATACCAGATCTTTACCTCTACTACAAAGCAATAGTAACAAAAATGGCATGGTATTGGTACCAAAATAGAAAGGTGGATCAATGGTACAGAATAGAGGACACGGACACAAACCCAAATAAATATAATTTTCATACTAGACAAAGGGGCCAAAAATATGCAATGGAGAAAAGATAGCCTCCTCAACAAATGGTGCTGGGAGAATTGGAAATCCATATGCAACAGAATGAAACTAAACCCATATCTCTCACCATGCACGAAACTAAACTCAAAATGGATTAAGGATCTCAGAATCAGACCAGAGACCTTGCATCTTATAGAAGAAAAAGTAGGTCCAGAGCTTCAACATGTCGGCTTAGGACCAGACTTCCTCAACAGGACTCCCATAGCACAAGAAATAAAAGCAAGAATTAATAACTGGGATAGATTCAAACTAAAAAGCTTTCTCTCAGCAAAGGAAACTATCAGCAATGCAAAGAAAGAGCCTACAGAGTGGGAGAAAATCTTTGCCAATCATACTTCAGATAGAGCGCTAATCTCCAGAATCTATAAAGAACTCAAAAAACTCTACACCAAGAATGTAAATAATCCAACTAACAAATGGGCTAAGGAAATGAATAGACACTTCACAGAAGAAGATATACAAGCAATCAACAAACATATGGAAAAATGTTCAACATCTCTAGTAATAAGAGAAATGCTAATCAAAACCACCCTAAGATTCCATCTCACCCCAATTAGAATGGCAATTATCAAGAATACAAGCAACAACAGGTGTTGGCGAGGATGTGGGGAGAAAGGTACACTCTTACATTGCTGGTGGGGCTGCAAATTAGTGCAGCCACTCTGGAAAGCAGTGTGGAGATTCCTTTGAAAACTTGGAATGGAAACACCATTTGACCCAGCTATCCCACTCCTTGGCCTATACCCAAAGGACTTAAAATCAGCATATTACAGAGATACAGCCACATCAATGTTCATAGCTGCTCAGTTCACAATAGCCAGATTGTGGAACCAACCTAGATGTCCTTCAATTGATGAATGGATAAAGAAAATGTGGTATATATATACAATGGAATATTACTCAGCCATAAAGAACGATAAAATTATGGCATTTGCAGGCAAATGGATGAAACTGGAGAATATCATGCTAAGTGAGATAAGCCAATCTCAAAAAACCAAAGGAAGAATGATATCGCTAATAAGTGGATGATGACACATAATGGGGGGTGGGAAGGGTTAGTGTTGGGGTTGGAGTTGGGTTTAGGGAGGGGGGCAGGAATGGAGGAAGGAAGGACTGTATAGATGGAGGGGAAGGGTGGGGGGGGGAAGGGAAAAAAATGGCAGAATGAATCAAACAACATTACCCTATGTAAATTTATGATTACACAAATGGTATGCCTTTACGCCATGTACAGACAGAGAAACAACATGTATCCCATTTGTTTACAATAAAAAAAAATTGAAAAAAAATTTTTTTTAGCTGTAGATGGACACAATACCTTTATTTATTTTTATGTGGTGCTGAGGATCGAACCCAGTGCCTCATGCATTCTAGGCAAGCGCTCTACTACGGAGCCACAATCACAGCCTCATCTGATTTAATATATCCCCAAAAACCTGTCTCCGCCTTAATTCCTAGTTAGCCAGTGCTTTAATTTTCATCCCCTCACAATCACACTCCTTTGTGGACCAAGAAACACTCATTTGTTGAATCTGCATCCCCACATCAGTCACTCAGCCCGGGCCTTAATTTAGGTGCTTGTCAAATTACACCTATTGTCTCCAGTTCTACTAGATTTAAACTGGTGCTTAAGTGATCCTGATATAGATGTAGCAGATAAGAACCATGTTGATGACAGAAGCTGGCAATGAAGAGTCTTAAATAAACAAACAAAAAGCTTTGGTGGTGATATAATTTGTGGAATTGAAAGAAAAAAGTACTTACTTGGTTTGTGGCTCTTCCCTACCAGGGGTTTATGGGTAGTGTTTCCCACATGGAGTTACTACTGCTTATTTTGAACTGTGGTTTTTCCAAACCCTTTATCTTCAACTTTCCAGAGATGACCATCTTGGGAAGACTGAAATGGTTTTCCCTTTACCAACTGGTAAAAAAAAGCCTTTTGAATTGATGAAAGCATATTTCTTATGTCATTTCACTTTGGAAAGAGGAAGACAAGGGATTATCATCATTGTTCTTTAAATAGGGAATTCATCTTTGTCCTTTCCAGTGCACAGTACCCACTCAACATGTATTGGCAAATGGTGGAATGGCGATTGATCAACTATTCTTCCCTTTCCTACCTGTTTACTCATTTACTTATTTGGCTACTCAACCATGGAGTGTCCAGTGCTCACTCAATGACAGATGTTGGACCAAGCATTTGAAATAATGATAAATATGCTAAACATGGTTGTGGTCCACAGGGGACAGACTTTTGGTGGGTGAGACAGATGAATGATCTATTCACTTCACTGCACAATAATTGCCTGTGGCAGAGGAAGGGCAGAGGCTACAGGGACACTTGGTAAAGTTTCTTGAGATGGGTGTGAGTGGGAGCTCAAGCCAGACTTTCTGGAAGAAGGGATATCTAAGCTCAAATGTGAAAAAAGAGTGGAAAATTGACATTTAGATTTAATTTGTGATGACAATCTTCACAGTGGTTATGACTTCAAGTAATAAAAAACTTGAAAACTTTTTTTTCCCTTTGTTACTGGGGATTGAAACCAGGGCTACTCTACCACTGAGCTACATTCCCAGCCCTTTTCATTTTTAAATTTGAGGCAGGGTCTCACTAAGTTACTGGAGTCTTCCCACCTATTGAAAACTTTAGAGATATTGGTATCTGCTTGAAGAGAAGATCATGTCAGAAGTAACTTAGGATTGTACTTGAGGAGAAAAGTTGGTTCAGGTATGGGTACTTTGGAAAGATAGGTAAGCTCATGAAATGGAATTTAAAAGTTTGACTTGAGACTATGAAGAAAAAGTTTCACCTTCTTATGAAAAGCCCTGAGAAGATTGCCTATTCTCCTATTCATGTGATTTGTGAATTAAAAGCAGTTCTTTCGTTCTGATTTAAATCATTCAATAAATATTTGGGGAACGAGAAAGAATGTCTTGTCTATCATTTCCTTCAGAGTTCTCATATCTGTCAGCCTTACTTCTCTCCCTTTTGTCCTTTCAAAGTTTTCTTAGGAAACTTTCAGTGTCTACCAGGAGACACTCTCAAGTGGTGGAAAGAATCACCATGAGGGGGCGCCACCAGCTTTCACCTCCTCAGACTCCTCCAGGTGTGTGGAGGAGTAACTTGGTCAAGTGACCTCCTATGGTTGTGTTTTAACTTCTGTGACAAAAGACCAGAGAAGAATAACTTAGAGGAGGACAAGTTTTTTGGGGGCTCATGGTTTCAGAGGTCCCAGTCCGTAGACAGCCAACTCCATAGCTCTGGTCTGAGGTGAGGCAGATCATCATTAATCCCTATCAGGATTCACTGATTAGGTTAAGACTTTCATACCTACCACCCCATTTCATCTAAACTTTCTTGCATTGTCTCACACATAAGCTTTTAGGGGACACCTCATATCTAAATCATAATAGGTTGTTTAGGAAAGAGTTATGTTACGATACCAGTAAGTCTTGACTCTGGTATTTTATATATATCAATTGTCATTTATTTCCATGATTATTCTAAAAATGTCAAGCATATTCATGATTAAAATTCTCTTGAGAACATTCTTAAGTTATGTATACTATCAAAGGGGGAAGATTAAGAAAAATCTTCCGAAGTAAAATCAGCCTCCATGGGCCTGTTTAAACCAAATAGTTACAGGGTAAGTAAAATAAAATGGTGGATGGATATTTTTCCAGAGCCAAACATCACCATATCTGTGAACCCCAGGCCTATGAGCCATGTTGGAAGATAAAACACCTATCTACCTACCTATAATAAGTGGATTAGATAGTAATAAAACTGAAAAAAATCTGGAAAGTATAGTTAGCCAGTCTAGTATAAGTTTGTCAGTATATCTAAGAAAAAAAATTTTCTTTCCACATATTTTATTGGTGCATTATAGTTGTACATAATGATGGGCTTTGTTGTTACATATTCACACATGCACATGATATAATAATATAATTTGGCCAATATCACTTCCCAGTTCTTCTTCCCTCCTTCCATGCCTCCCACACCCCGGTCCCTTTCCTTTACTGGTCTCCCTTTGATTTTCATGAGATCCCAGCCTCCCTAACTTTCTTTTCCTTTTTCCTCTCTAGATTCCACGTATGAGAAAAAAACATACGACCCTTGATCTTTTGAGTTTGGCTTATTTTGCTCAACATAATGGTCTCAAGTTCCGTCCATTTTCCTATGAATGACATAATTTCAATTTTCTTTATGACAGAATAAAACTCCATTAGAATATACCACATTTTCTTTATCCATTCATTTGTAGATGAACACCTGGGCTTGTTCCATAGTTTGGCTATTGTGAATTGTGCTGCTATAAACATGGATGTGCAGGTATCATTATAATATGATGACTTTAATTCTTTAGGCTAAATACTGAGGAGTGGTATAGCTGAGTCATATGGTGGTTCCAAAGCATATGATTTTGACTCTGCTTCCCTTTTGCTAAACCTGTGTTGTGTCTGAGAGAGATCTATAGATGACAGATGAGGGAGGCTAATTTGAAATTTTCCTTCAGAATTTACCATTTTCCTTATTTCCTTTGCCACTTTATCTACATTTTTCCCACTCCCAAAAATGTAGAAAGTAGATTTTCTAGCATTCTGTTATGATGTTTGTGGTTAGGAGACATTTTGCTGCCTTTTAATTTATACTGTGTAAATCCAATGCAATTCTTACCAAAATTAGGGCTAAAGTGAGTCACAATCTGGAGAGCACCTTAAAAGCTGGAATATTTGGAGACAATGTAGAATGGACTATATTCAGATTATTCTAGGTGGTTCAGGTGGTCTTAGATTAAACTGATCAAGATATAGTTCTTTAAATGGTCACCAAATATGATAAACTTTTTGGCTGCTGAAATCAGCTTCAATGTGGGAAACAGTGGTTTTTCATTCCAGGGCCACTGAACCCAGTGAGCTAGAACTTATCTGTGGGCAAGTGAGTGGTTAAGCAGAGGATCTTCAACCCCTTTTCTGCAGCTACAGAGATGACCTTTGGAAAGAAAAGGGATGTGGTTTGATAGAACTGCAGTGAGGTCAGGACCAACCTTCGCACTGACGTGTTTTAGCAGAATGAACCTGGTTGGCTAGGATTCCTAATGGAAAACCAATCCAGAATCTGCGGATTTGGTGGCATGGATCCTGGACTTGTCAGTAGGCAATTAAACCAACTGAGGATAACATAAAAAATACTCCATAATCAAAATGCCTTCGTGTGTGCAAGGGATACCATCATATACACAGCTCAGAGATGTCATCTGGTAGATCTGAGCCCAGAATGAAACCAGCGTGGGAAAAAAAATGTACCAAATGTCATTCTGCTTGACCTCACTCGGTGTCCTTGAGATTATTAGGAAAACTTAGACTTTGGATTAGTAATCTCTTTTGTGAGTCTGGTTTGACAGTCTGACTTGTGTTTCCTCTCACTTTCTCACTTTTGCTGAGTATGTTGCCAGTTGGTGATTTTTGGATAAACTTGAGCTCCATTAACTATTTAAACTTTTTATATTACTTTAGATATAGCTTAAATTCTGCATTTTGATTTCTCTCTTTGTGAAGTGTGATTGGTAAATAACTGTCAGATCCATCTGTTTCCCTCAGAGAGAATCTATGAAAATGGATCAAATAATCATGATAGTGTTGGTTTGGGTAGATTCTTGAGAGGAAGATATAATACAAAATGAACTTGAGTCCTGTTTGGCTAGTGTCTGAGCTATTTCTAAGATGCAGTTATGCCCCAAGATCTAGACGTGACTCCATTTCATCTTTATTCATCTACGCCATAGCTTCATTTTGGGAAATTTATAAAAATTCCTCTTAGAGAATAATTTATTTCTAAGAATCAAACATCTTTCAGCATGCCAGGTGCTAGCCATTTTCCTAGAAATAAAGAACAACAAATAAACTAAAAAAATAGAATGATATTAGAGGTAATTTAGATCAATACCATCCTTTCCAGGTGTTGGAACTAAAATTCAGAAAGGTTCTGGCATTCCCCCAAGCTTACACAGCTATTAAAGTTTTAAACCGTCTTCCTACTATAGACTTCACCATCCTCTCTCCTTGTGGGGACTGCCCCCCACCCCCCACCATTCTTTCTATCTGTGGTGCTGTGGGAATGACTCCATCCCTATTCCAAAAGTGGGTATGTGGCTCAAATCAAGACCGAGTGCTTCATCCACTATTGGCTCAGGAATGGAACTGTGACCCAATTTACACCAGTAAGAGCCACACAGGGACTTTCACTGGAGCCCATGGGGAAGAGGAATTCTATTTATGTTGAGACTATTCAATGGGGAGGTTCCTGGTGCCAGTCTATGGGGAGAAAGCTTCTGAGAATAAAGCACACACACAATAAAGAAGGAGTGAGAGAGGAAGAGACAGGTATTGACCTTGATAAACCAGCTAAACTCTGATTTCTCGGCTACATGAGGCAATGAATGAATTCTCTTTTTTGCTTAAGAGATTTGATTTGAAATTCTTTTTCATATAGTAAGAAGAGTTCTAGCTTATACATCATGTCTTCTGATTTAATTCCTATTATGAAATTTTCTAACATTTTTATTGTGTGAAAAATGTTCAGTTTTGCAAAGAGAAGAACCAGTGCAATGGCATATGTTTAACGCTGTAGGTTCAGATGTAGCTTTGGATGAGCAAGGTAATAATAGTTTCCCCAACTGATCTGGGCAAGTGAAGACCTCGCCTCTACTCAAATTATTATCATTATTATTATTTTAACTGGAGACTGAACCAGGGGATACTTTGTCATTGAGTTACATTCTCAGCCCTTTTTATTTTATTTTGAGACAGGGTCTTGCTAAGTTACTTAGGGCCTTGCTAAGTTGCTGAGGCTGGCCTTGAACTTGGAATCCTCCTGTCTCAGCCTCCTGAGTTGGTGGGATCGTAGGTATGCACCAGTGCACCCAGCTATTCAAATCATTTTGACACAGTTTTTTATTGTAAAATTATGTCCTTAGTTTTCTTGGTGTATATATCCACCTGTCTCTGGATTGTAAGCCTTCTGAGGACAGGGCTGAATACTTTCATTTTTCCATCCCTAGCAACCAGTAAAAACAACATTATCAGTATCTAACATTTGTTGAGTGTTTACTATGTGTGACAGACGCAGATGCATATGTTTTGCTTCATAGATGGGAAAAATGTGCCCACATTGTGGTGGATTAGGGATTAGGATCTGCAGTGTCTTTCTCTTATCCAGTGCCCTGTACTGTTTTTCCTGATTTATAAATCAATAAATTCTTGTTAAATGAAAGAATAAATATCGCTCACATCAGGATAAAAAAATTTCAAGTTGCCCATTTTACGACTGGGGAAACTGAGTTGATATTAGGATCAACTAGAGCCTGCATCTCTTGACTTATTGGGGTACTCCTTTTATATAATGCTAACTAATGAATCAAAAATATAGGCAAATCTTTTTAATTTGAAATTCTAGATAAGATTTGTGGATCGTCAACTTGTATTTTCAAAGAAGACTATCTTCTACATTAAAAGGTTTTAGAGAACTGTCTTCCTATTTAATACATGAAAAAATAATAATGAGAAAGGCTGTAAAATACAAAAAAAATTTCTAAGCATCTCCCCAAAGAAGGAAGAAAGGAATTAATGTAGCAGGTGGCATTACTTACTTTGCTATATATCATGCTAATAACTTGAAAACAAGCTAAACTGAATATAAACTATTTCTTTTATTTGTAATTTAGAAAGCCTAGATTAAGGGACTCCAAGACAAAGATAGGCCATGTTCTCCATGAAAGATTCCTGGAGACTGAAAAATAAGGTCTTTTAACATTTTGTGATATAACTGTTTTTCTTGGCTTAAGCGTAGGTTTTAAAAAATGGTGCTCATTGTTTTGCTTGTAGTTCTTTTATGCATGGACAACCGTGCTGATGATGCATTCAGTTTAGGAGAATTTTCCAATTGAAAAAGTGCTCTGGAGAAGTTTAAGCGCCATGAATCACCCAAACCTCATCTAAGTCTCGTGAAGGCAAAGGCTGTGAAAGGCAGTCACAGAGAGAAGACATATTGTAGTTGTGCTGCCTGATTCAACTAAATAGAAAAATATTTTGTAAAGACATGAGAATTTCAGGCATCTGGTGGAGTGGTAAGGATAAATGTCACATTCTGTCAGAAAGGCAAAAATGAGTGACCTGCTGCTCACCCTCCCCCTCCTCTTTTTTCCCTCATGAGGGGCAGTCGTGGAATCCCAGCCTCATTCGTATCTAAAATACAAACCTAAAGTCTCTTGATTATGGTTAGGAAAACACTAGAAATGCAATGGGGCATCTTCCCCCTAATTATTTCCTAATGGCTTTTGGACATCCAAAATGGTTTTGATCAGGTGAATAAGTCAATACATTTTCCAGTGTGAAGGAAGGAAGTAGATTGCTCATAATAATAATAGTTAAAGCAGTAGCAACAGCAGGATAGATCTTCTGCTCAAAGGGATTGGCTATCTCCGTCCTCATCTGTGCATGTGAGACCAGGAGCGTGTATGAATAGAGCTTTCCCATTTGCCTGCCCTTTACACTAGCACTTAATTCTGAGTAGAATACATATTTTATTTCTCAATTATTAAAACAGAGTAAGTATGTCTGCTGCCCTGGTCACTTCTTCCCAGTCATAATATTTCCTTAAAAAATATTCTTTTTGGAAGTGTTGAAATCTTTCCCTCTTGTCCCCCAATCCTTGCTTAATCCAGTGGGAAGTTTCAACCCAGGGAAAGATCTAAGTAGTGTAGTGGTACTCTGGTGGCCTTCTGGAGTCTGGAACCCCCTCATCAGCAGAGGGGATGATAGATATAGGGAAGGGTCTTTACTTATCTGTTCAACTTTCTTAGTATCTGCCTTGTTGCTAGTTTAAAAGAAATGTAGACAGTATGGTCTGCTGCACAGGTGATCTGAGGATGGATTTGTGTTTTTTTCTTTTTCTTTCTTTCTTTCTTTCTTTTTTTTTTTGTAGTTTGTTTACATTTTCCTTTGACTTCTACCCATTCTTTCTTTTGTCCCTCAAAAGGAAGCAATTCTAGGGGATACTATTTCAAAATGCCCAGTGCTCCCCCTAGAGTTTGAAAGATGCCTCTCTGCAGGGTAATTGTGTATTCAGGACTAGTCTGAGCACCGGATCATGGGCATTTGAAATCCCTGTGTTTAGTGGAGACTTATCTCCTTAAAGTCACCTCATTCTGGGGCTGTGCAGTCAATGGAGCAGCTAGAGAGTGTCACAGGTGGCCCTTCTCAGTTTGACAAGTATTATCTCATCTATTTGTTTTGTTTCTTCTATTGGGTTCTCCTTTTTACTGTTAATACCTTATTTTCTTATCACATTCTCTTAATTTATAGCCAATCATTTGATTACTTTTCAAAGGCTAAATAAAAATGACATTGCCTAAGTAACAGCTGCAAGTTTGACTGGCTATAAGCAATCATTGGCCAGGTATATGCAGCCTGGAATCTGCTTAGATACCTAGGCCACCTAGGGCTACTTGGATGTACCAAAGAATAATTCTAGAGGCTATAGGGACATGGAAACATGTCAAAACAGAACAAAACAAAACTACAGTTGAGTAGTTGTTGTAGATTGTGGTCACAGGTAGTAAAAATAATGCTGGGGCTGTCTCCACAAGGTCTCCCTGGTGCCCTGAACCCCTCTATTTTCTGAACCATATCTTCAGGACTAATTGGGGGCATGACCGTATTACATATTGTATGTATGTATGTATTCCCAACTAAGAGTTTAATTTTCCTTTTCCATCACCATTCTCTCCAAATTGCTCTACCTGTATGCACCAGTTGAAATGATTTAAGTGGTGATGGTTGGATTACACAATACTAATTCACACAGTTTTATATATGTCTACTTTGTTTTCCAAAACCAAGCTTCCTTGACTTTCGTGTTTCTATTGTCTAGAGTAGTATATCCAACCTGCCCTTGACGATTATCGGACAATGATGTGTTTCTCCGTTGCTCTATGTGTAACCAGGACTCACACAGCTTCCTTTGAGGGTGTGGTTCTTAATAATAGTCTAACTTAATGGGTTATGAAGGGTCCAGAATGATGCTAATAAAAGGGAGGAGCCAGAAGAGGCAGGAGAACCACAGCTGGTCTGGAAATCATGGTGATGGCAAGAACCATTTTGGAGGTTCAACCTCCAATTCTGCTATTGGCAAATCTGGAGAATTGATCAATTTGTTTCTTCTTCAAGGCCCACAGTGCCTCATTTGGGAATAGGGATAATAGCCTTCCTTACCTCACAGTGTGGTTATAAGCACAAAGCAAATGAAACAATGCCTATGAAATTACTTCATAAAATGTAAAGTATATTATAAGGAAAGTATTTGTTATGACAACTATTACAGGAATACTCTTAGTCTGATTAAAATTTGTAGCCACCATTGCATTAGCAAATTCTCAAATATTGCCTGTAGGGGAAATACAGGGCGAGGTTAAAGAGAACCTGTGGTCAAAACATTTTTGTCAATCAATGTGTTTTATGTGTATTTTTGTTATATAATATATACTGTTGGTTCATAAACATTAAACTACTATGATTTATTCCCAAATGAAGCTTATCATTTTCTCCATAAAGAGCATTGCAGCTCTTTTGTGCTCAGGGATTCTAGAAAAAGTTTCAACACTCAGGGACCATTTTAAACAGCAAAATCACCAACACAAAGCACAAAAATGAAAAAAAAAAAAGATGGGACAAAATAGATGGTGGAAAAGGTCATTTGCATATCAGAGCTAAAATAAGAATGCAACCTCAGGTGGTAACATGCATTTTTTTTTTTTTTTTTTTTTTAGCATTTTGCACATGTGCACAAATGACCACAGAAGAGCTGTGAGCACTGATTGGGGGTTACAAAGAAGTTTCAGTGAGTAGGTGAATTTGTAAATGCAGAATCTGCAAATCAAAATGACTGACTCTATCTCTGAAGGACAGAATAAGGACTGACCGATAGAAATTATGGGAGAGTAGTTTTCAGATTAATTTCAAAAAAATTTTTTCCCTGTAATTATAATTGCTGGGCAAGAGAACGGACTGGCCAATGAGCCCCTGTCATTGCATATATTCTACTAGAAGGGGCACAATTTAAATCAACTTGGGGAAAGAATGTAGATCCTGAAAGGGAGTTAAGAGATGAGTGAGTGATGGCAGAAGAAAGAATAGAAAAAAGTCAAATATAGTCACCATCATTATTGATCATTCTCTAAAAATCAATCTCCATTCTCTTAGATTCAAAATGGAATTTCAATCAGGCCAATATCTAGCACTATAAAAAAAAAAGCAGTGCTCTTTTAAATGGGAACATGTGCTTGAGTGTCCTTTATTCTTGCAAGCTGTCAGATGTTAGAAGCCACAAGCCGCGCTCAGTGGATTATAGAACAGTGATGAGGAAATGCTAGGAGATAGGGAAAGGTCACTGAACTGGAAGAATAAGTTCTTCAGTAAATCATCGGGACATAAAAGACAGAAAGTTCCCTGTAAAGAAGTCACTTTCAGAAATTCATAACCAAAGCAGGAAGAGAGGATGCATCTCCATAAAAGTCTGAAAAATCCAGAGCACCACATTAACAGGAAGCAACCTGTGCCCTTTCACTTCCAAATGTAAAATAAAATGACCCCTAAATCCCTAAATGAAACTAGTAGTTTGATCATCATGCACCTAATTAAGATCACACAGAAAAATACCTGATGCTTAAAATGTATTTTCAGAGGCTGGGTTAGTGAGGAGAGGCCATAGCTATCTGTCTTTTTCCTTCCAGTTTTTACAAAGAGAGGAGAATTCCGGGAACGTTCAATTGAGAACTGTTTTTCTTTTTTTTAATTTTTAAAAAAATTTAAAAAAAAGCAAAGCCAAAAAAGTAGCAACACATTTCTACATTTCTATCCCAGGCCGTGGAGGATGCTCCTGTGGGGCTCATTCTCATTTGCTTTTGCTGGGATTTTATAGATTCTGGACCAGTGGGAAGTTGGCCTATGTCCACCCATGGGGCCAAGCTGGTTTCTGATTTCTCCCTTTCTTTTTTCTCTGGGCAGGCAGCCGACAGATTCTCTGAATTTGATTTGTTTGTTGTTGTTTTCTTTTAAATGCCACAAATGGGAGAGTCCTTCCCAGGTGTCAGGATCATCCAGCTGCCCACTTAGCAGTGGTCTGGAACGCGTCCTCTCCAGCCCTTTCCTCCACAAAGAAGAAGAAGAAAGTCATTCTTGGCATGGATGCCTCTGGGTTGTTCAGTTGTTTCTATTTAACACTTTTCCTTTAAATTCTGTCCCATTCTGGAAGGTGAATTTTCTTGTTCTTGCTTTCATGCCTTGCCATGTATTAAGGGAAAAAATATTATCTAGAATTTTTATATTTTTACAGTAGGGACTGGAATGATTTCTTGCTCCTTCCCAGTCTGCCATAATGAAGTGAATAGTACTCCCCCAACCAAACTGTTAGGGTTGAAAAATCTCAAACTTTAAAAAGTGGAAGAAATGGATCAATGACTATGTTATGGTTTGGATGTGAGGTGTCCCCAAAGGCTCACATGTGAGACAGTGCAGGAAGGTTCAGAGGAGAAATGATTGGGTTGTAAGAGTCTTAACCCAATCAGTGAATTAATCCCTGATGGGATTAATTGAAGTGGCAGAGTGTGGCTGGAGGAGATTGCAATGCGGGCATGGCTCTGAGGTATATATTTTGTATCTGGAGAGTGGAGTCTCTCTCTCTGTGTTTTCTGATGATGCAAGCCGCTTCCCTCTGCCATGTTCTTCTCCATGATGTTCTGCCTCACCTGGAGCCCGGAGGAATGGTGCTGGCCTTCTATGGACTAAGACCTCTGAAACTATGAGCCCTCAAATAAACCTTTCCTCCTCTAAAATTGTGCTGGTCAGATCATTTAGTTACAGCAGTGAAATAGCTGACTAAAACAGACTACTATCCATATACCCTTGACCTAGATTTGCTGATTGTTGACATGTGTTTACATGTGTTCTCTATGCTTATGTTCTGCTGAACTATTTGAAAAGAAGATGTAGACAGCCCACCATAACTCAAAAGTACTTCATTGTGCATCCACTGACTGTAAGGGACTTCTCCTTAACCACAATATGATGGTCACAAAATTTGCCAATAGTTCTAGGTTATCTAGCATACAGCCCATCCCATTATCTTCCCCAGGTATCTTTCAATAAGAAATCTATAATTTCTATAATTCATTTTATGTTCACACATTGCATGTAGTTGTTGAGTCAGTCACTCTAATCTTCGTCTCTAGAACAACATCTGCATCTTTTAAAAAATTTTTCATGATACCTTTTTTTTTTTTTTTTTTTTTTTTTTTTTTACGGTCCAGTCTGGCTGTGTTACAGAATGTTCCACATTCCAAAATTTTCTTCATGATGAGTTTTCTTTTCTGATTGCAAAATATGCACAAGGCTTGCCATTTAAACTCCTTTTCAGTGTACAGTTCAATGGTAATGAGAATTGTGCACTTGTGGTTGTTATATAACCATCACCACCATTCACCTTCAGATTTTTTTCCTTATTCCAACCTAAAACTCTGCACCCATTAAAAATTAACTCCCTATTATGTCCTCCCCCAGACTCTGATAACCCCCATTCTAACTTTCTGTCTCTATGAGTTTGATGGTTCTAAGTAACTTATATAAATGGAACCATACCACATATGTCCCATTTTGTCTGGTTTATTTCATTAAGCATACTATCTTCAAGGTTCATTGACATAGGAATTTCATTCTTTTTCTGTTACTGGGGATGGAACCCAGAGCCGCATTCTAAGACAACACTCTACCACTGGACTACACTGTATCCCGAGCAATTTCATTTGTTTTGCGGGGAAAGAATATTCTGTTGTATGTATAGACACATTTTGTTGTCCATTCATCCATCAGCGGGCACTTAGGTTGCTTCCACCTTTTGGCTACTGTGAAAAATGCTGCTATGAACATTGATCCTCAAATGTCTTTTTGAGTACCTGAAATTTAATTTGTGTGTCTCTGGGTGCATGCACATGTGCTGGAGATTGAGCCTGGGAGTTCTCCACCACTGAATTGTATCTTTGGCTCTTTTTATTTTATTTTGAGACAGGGTCTTGCTAAGTTGCCCAGTCTGGCCTCGAACTTGTGATCCTCTTGCCTCAGCCTCCCAAGTCACTGGGATTAGATGCAGGAACCATTGCACTGGCCCTGAAATTTAATCTTCACAGTTAGATTTAAGTTGTTGTTGTTGTTTGCTCAAAGTAATGAATAGGTGACATTGTATTCCTATTGTATCAAAGTCACATTAGGTGATGGGCAAAGTCAGTTTTCCTCTATTAATGATGCTTAATTTGACCACTTGGCAAAGGCAGTAACTGCCAAATCTCTCAATTATAAAATTGCCTTTGGCCTTTTGTAATTAGTAAGCAATTCATGTGCTATTATTTTGAGACATGTATACACTGTTTATCGAAAAACCATTTATTCATTAGTTTTAGCATTTGCTAATGATTCTTACCAGAATTTCTTATTATATTTGTGGTTGCAAAATGGTGATTTTTTTTCTTAATTCAATAATTTTTTTTACATTTATTAGTTGGAAGTTTTATATATTAGTGCTTTCTTCTCTCTTTATTGTCAGCAGATTTTTAAATTCAATCAGTATTACAATCCACTATTTCCAATATTCTTTTTAATTTTCAAATTGATCCAAGTGTGGCCAGTGGGCGTCCCTTACCACTGGCAAGTGGAAACAATCAAAGTTACCTCGCAGAGTTGATAAAAGTAAGAAATGAGATGATGTGCAATGTTCGGATGATAGTTTGTACACAGTAATAGTTATTGTTTTAGTAGTGCTTTCATACCTTGAAGGAGCCTGGAACTGCCTTTAGCTGTTGGTGTGTTCGTTTGAGTACTCCAGAACTCCTGTGTCACTTAGAGTCCTGGAAATAGACCTACCAAAATGCTACCTGATTTTTGACAAAGGTGCAGAAGAAAATCAATGGTGCTGAAGCAGCTGCATATGATAGGCAAACCCACGAACCTTCGCCTACATCTCACACCTTGACCTAAATTTCACACCTGATACAAAAATTAATGGAGGGTGCATTAGGGACTTAAAAATAAAACATAAAACCATAATACTTTTAGAAAAATCACAGGAGAAAATCTTGAGCATCTAGGATTAGAACATAGTTCTTAGACTTCACACAAATAGCACAATCCAAAAAAGAAATAATTAATAAATTGGATTTCATGCAAACTAAAAACTCTTGCTCTGTGAAAGATTCTGTTAAGAAAATGAAAAGACAAGATACAGAGTGGGAAAAAAATATTTGCAAATCACATTTCTAACAAAGAACTAATATCTGTAATATATAAAGAACTCTCAAAACTCAATATCTAGGTAAAAAAGGTTTAGAATATTTCAATAAAATGGGGAAAGACATAAAAAGGCATTTCACCAAAGATGGTACAAATAGTAAGTCCATGGAATAGTATTCAACATCATTAACCATTAAGGGCAGGCAAAGTAAAACCACAATGAAATATCACTACCCACATATCAGAATGGTTGACATAAAACAATGACAACACCAAATTAATTCAAACCTGTGGAGAAAATGGAATCATAAACATTGTTGGTGAAAATATGAAATGATCAAGTGTTTTTGAAGAACAGTTTAGTAGTTTCTTAAAAAACTAAACATGCAACTAACATATGATCCAGCAATTGCTCTTATGGGCATTCCTCCCAAGACAGGAAAACTTCTGCTCACATAAAAAGTTGTCATTGACGTTTATAGTGGCTTCATTTGTAATAACCCCAAACTGGAAACAACCCAGATATCCTTCAATGAGTGGACATTTAAAAACACTTTACTACATCCATGCCATGAAACACTACACAGTGGTAAAAGGAATAATAATTATTATATATAGCAATTTAAATAACTCTCCAAAGAATTTTGTTGGAGAAAAAAATCCCAAAGGATTACATACTTTATTAATCTATGTATATAGCTTTCTTGATAAAAATGAAAGAAATGGAGAACATATCAGGTGTTTCCAAGGGTTAATAAAGGTGTGGAGATGGAGTAGGGAGAAAGGGAACAGGAGGAAAATAAATGTGACCATGAGGGACCTTCTCAGTAATGGAAATATCTGTATCTTGATTGTATCAGTGTCAATGGCCTGTGATATTGGACTAAGTTTTGCAAGATGTTACCATTGGGGGAAACTGAGTATGTGGAATCTGTATTATCTGCTTATGAATGCATAATCAATATAAAATTTTAATCAAAATCCCAGTCCCAGAAATTCTGATTAAGTCAGTTGGTAAAAAAAAAACCCCTGGGAATCTGCATTTCCAAAACAGCATATATGATTTGGATGCGAAGAGACTGTGGAACACATTTTGCAAAGACTGTTCTGTGTCATTTCAATGAAAATGGGTATGAATGTTCTTCTGATATTTCCAGTTCAAAGCTAACATCATAGGGTTATTCTCCTTACCATCTTTTACTTGATGTGTGTATATTTCCCCACTTATGGTGAAAATCTGTATTGCTAATAACATTAATGGATTTCCTTATTTGTTTTCTCCTATAATGCACAGATAACAATTTGAAAATTATAATTCCAATATTACTCTAACAGTAAGTTCACTAAGTAAAGTCTATGGTGACTTTGAAATTCTCATCCTTAATGAAATTAATGATCAGAATACCATGTCCAAAAGTGACATGATATTTTCCCTGAAGTTATTTTATTACTTAATATCAATTTGATATGCATTTAGTTTACCTCTTTTTTGTTTGTACTACAATTTAGCATGTACTTTTTTCATCCTTTTTGATTGATGTTCAGTTTTGAGATACGTGAAATATTTGCATAGTTAAAAATTCCAAATATTATTTAAAAATACACTCAGGGAAGTCTCACTCCCAGTCCTTTGGTACTTCCTACCTGGCCCCATTTGCAGGTCACCAGATTTATTAGTTTCTGGTTTGTAATTACTGTGGTTTCTCTCTCTCCATATATACATGTGTGTGTGTATATATATATATGTGTGTGTGTGTGTGTGTGTGTGTGTGTGTATAAATATCTCTAAAATATGCATATATATAAAATATATATATCAAAATATATATATATATTCTGACTTTCTCTTTACACAAAAGGTAATTGATACTATATATACTCTTGTATTTTGGTTTTTATACTTAAAAGTCTATCCTGAAAAATCACTTTGTACAACTCATAAGAAAGATACATACCTAATAAATATTTGATGACTGAATTCTGACTGAATATTATTACTCAGGGCTAAAAGAACAAACATATAACAGAAGGATCAAACAAATCCAAACACCTTGCATGCAAACTTTGAGACATATTTATTTATTCTGAGTTCTATTCTATAAAAAATTTAAAGAAGTTAACCTCATGGGATAAATCTTAAGGCTAAGGCAGTACTCTCTAAAACAATGTGGTATCCTTGGTTGAATAAAAGTTTTTATTTTATTTTACATGGTCTCAGTTTCATTATCCTTTTAAAGATTCTAGTTTTATTTCAAAATGCTCAGGTACATTATTCAAAATATTTTTTAGCCTATAGGTTTTTGTTTTTGTTTAACTTGCATCTTTGGGAATATCTGTTCCTTAGCACTGAAATCTTTCCGTTTTTTTGTGAACTGATCTCAAAAAATTTTCATGGCCTGATGGCCTACTCTGGAGACTTTTCAGGCAGAATTGCTTCATGAAAGCTTCTCCAAGCAGCAGACATCCTGGGAAAACTTGCTATGCCTCACAGTTGGGGTGGTAAGAAAAGCAATGATAAAACTTGTATGGACTCAGTTTTGGATGTACTTGCAAAAGGGCCAGAACTTACCCGTTGGATGCAATGTGTACTGATCAACAGGATGATACAAATTTATCATAATTTGCTTTCAAAAATCCTTGTGCAGAGCAAGGACATGTGTGAAAAGTATGTAATTAACAAAAAGGAGTGCCAAGAAATAACCCTGCACATTGACAGCTGATTCTTGACAAAGGCACCAAAAACGTACCTCGGAGAAAGGAAAGCCTCTTTAGGACATGGTGTTGGAAAAGCTGGACATTAACATGCAGAAGATTGAAACTGGACCTCTATCTCTCACCTTCTACAAAAAAAAATTTCAAAAATGGATCGAAGACCTCAGTGTAAGACCTGAAACTTTGAAACTACTAGAAGGAAATAAGGAGAAATACTCCAAGATAATGGTACAGCCAACAATATTTTGGATAATATTCCAAAAACACAGGAAATAAAAGCAAAAATACATATGTGTGTCCAACCACAGGGTCACAAAAGCACCAGCATGCTGTTTACAGATCCCAAGGAAAGAACGTGGGAGGAGTCAATGGAGAGGATTTGGACATTCTTTAACTCATGTGTCTCTCTGGTGACTGGCTGCTACAAAATGGTGGGCCACACCTCACCTGCAGGAGGGAGGGGGTGGGTAGGTTGCACACTTGCTGTGCAGGTGGATTTCTTCAGAGGTTTGATGAATACACCCTTTTACTTTACAGCCACAGTTCCTTTGGAACTAAATATTGGAGATAAGGGAAGTGGCCAGTTTCCCTTCTCCTCACCTTTAGTTATCACATTCTTTGGAGTCTTTATCTCTCACTGCCAGGGATAGCAAGCCTTCTGAGCACTGACTGAGGTTTGCCCCAATGGTGTGATATCAAGCTAAGAAGCTTCTGTGTGGCAAAAAAACCATCCACAGGGATCTGTAGAATGGGAGAAAATTTTTGCAAACTATTATCTGACAAAGGATTAATATCCAGCGTATGGAACTTAAAATCAATAACAAAACCTCAAATGATCCTATTTAAAAATAGGCAAAGGATATGAACAGACGATTGTCAAAGAAGGAATTCAAATGAACAACACATTTATGAAAAAATTCTTGACTTTCTTAGCCACTGGGGCAATGCAAGCCATAACATCAAGGAGATATCATTTCACCCCAGTTAGAATGCCTGTCATAAAGAATACAAAAGATAACACATGCTGGTTAGGCAGTGGAGAAAAGGAGCTCCCATATACTGTTGGTGGGAGTATGAGTTAATACAGCTACTATGGAGAACAGTATGGGGGTTCCTCAAGAAAGTAAAAATAGATTTACCATATAATCTAGCTATCTCGCTCTTTGGCATATATCCAAAGGAAATGATATCAGCCTATCAAAGAGACACCTGAATGCCCATGTTCATTGCTGCACAAAAGCTAACATATGAATCTACCTAGATGCCCATCAAAAGATTATATTGTTAAATATAATGTGGTATATAGGTATATATACACAATGAATATTATTTAGCCATAAAAAATAAAATCCTGTCATTTGTAGGAAAGGATGGAACTAGAGGACATCATATCAAGTGAAATAAGTCACAGAAAGACAAATACCTCAAGTTCTCTCTCACAGGCAGATGTTAAAAAAATTTATTGGACTGGGCACAGTGGCATATGCCTATAATACTAATGACTCAGTAAACCTCAGCAACTTAGCAAGGCCCTCAGAAACTTAGTGAGACCTGTCTCAAAATACAAAATAAAAAGGGCTGAGGATATGGCTCAGTGGTAAAGCATCCCTGGGTTTAATCCCCAGCAACAAAAAAAAAAAAAGAAAAAAAAAGTTGAATGGAATACATAATAGTGATTATTGGAGTCTGGGAAAGGTAGAAGGTGGGGTAGGGGGATATTGGGAGGTTAGATAATGGGTACCCAAACATGGAAGTAGTAAGTTCTAGTGTTCTACAAAGCAATGGTGGTGGTGTTAGGGACTATAGTTTATGATAACCCAGCAAATACTTTATGAAAAACTAGGAGAACATGAAACCTCCAAACACAAAGTAATCATAAGGAGATAGAAAAGTTAATCACCCTCATTTAATCAGTGCACATTATATACATACATCAAAATATCACATATATCCTGTAAATTTATGTAATTAATAAAAAATGTAATCAAAAGTTTAAAAAGGCCTTTAAGCAGGTGGAAATATTGCTCAGCATGGCAGCACATGCCCATAATTCCACTGACTAGAAAAGCCAAGGCAGGAGGATCACACAGGTTTGAGAACAGCCTCAGCAACTCAGCCAGACCCTCAGCAACACAGTGAGACCCTGTCTGAAAATAAAAATAAAGCAATCTGTTTTTATTTTTATTTTATATATATATGCATAAACATATACATATATTTTCATTTTATTCTTTTTTTTTAAATTTGCATTTCTTTTTTTTTTTTTTCTTTTTTGCAATCTGTTGATGTAGCTCAGTGCTAAGGCCTCCCTGGGTTAAATATCCAGTACAAAAGAAAAAAAGTAAGGAGATGAAACTATTAACTACCTGATTTGGTCATTACACACTGTGTAATGTATCAAATTATCACATAGTACCTCATAATTAAATTAACATAGTAATTGAAAGTGAAACAAAAGACCACAAAAGTATATACATATTTAAAACAGCAAAGGAAACTCAATAAATTTTGCTTTAATCTGAAGAAAATGTGTGTAAATGTATCTCTAATTAGAGACAGAAACAAATAATTTAAGAAGACAATAAAAATTCGGGATGCTTCTCTACCTTGCACATCACTTGGTCAATCATGGAACCTTGCTATTTATGCAGGACAGAAGAAATTTAAAAAATTGGTAGACGGGAGACTTAAAGAAAGGACAAAAAACTATAATTTTAGTCTGTTTCCACATACCTTCCCAGGCCTGTCAATCTCCCTGGTCTGTCATTTCCTGGTCTGTCATTTTCCTGGGTCTGTCACTCCCACATTTTTTTGGAAATCTGTAAATCTTGAAGTTGAGCATACATGAACTCACTTATGATAATTATCTTGAGTACTGTTAATTAACACTCCCAATAGATTAAGCAAAGAGAGATATGATATTTGGAGAAATGTATAATTTAGGGGACTTTCCAGCATTATCTATTGATTAGATAATGAAGGCCACATCAGCCTGAGGATCCTGAGTACAACCAGATCATCATAAATTTCTTGTTAGCACCAGACTGATATCATTCCTACCTACCTTTCCATACCCACCCTTCACCCCTCACCACATTTCCTTTAAAAGAGGAGCTAGCAACCCCCAAAGTGCATCTGTCACTCTAGAGATGGCTTGCATTCACCCTTGAATGTGCATTTCTTGCTTACCTACATAAGTCTCTGTGTCTCTACTGATATGCCCTGAAATTTTTCTCTGTCGGTTATGTTAAGGACCCTGCTGTTCCTGAATTGATTTATCTCCCTCTCTCTGGGAACTACTTGTGATCTTCTTTTGAAGATATCTCTTTTCTCATGACATGAGGATTCTACCATGCTTGCAGAGGCAGCTCCAATTGCAATGTTGTCAACTTTATTCCAGTAAATTTCCATGATTATATGTGGTAGTTTAACAATTATAATCAGTATTTTAATATTTATTAAAATCAATATTTTTATTAGTAGCTGTTTTATATTGATGATCAACACAACTTCTCTTTATTTCATATTTTGATCCTTTCCTATACTAGTATATCTTAGCTTCAGGTATATTTTGGAACTAAAATCCACAGCACCACATTTAAGTTGTATAAGTTTGTCCCAACAGTAATCAGAATAAAGCTATTTATTTGATAGAAAGATATTTAAGTTACTTATATGTGTTAGTCTCTGGGGGTATGTGTGTATGTAAATGTGTGTGTGTGTTTGTGTGTGTGTGTTTAGCCAAGAGCAGAGAGTTAATTATAACAGCATTTATGAAGCTCTTCATAAAGTACATAGCATTCAAGATCTCATTTAATCTGAAGTTTACCTTCAGGTGAGCAAGCTGGCTTAGAGAGGGTAACTTGCCCAAGAAGTGGACAGAGATTCCTCCAAATCTAATAGGGCTAAGAGGCCCTGCAAAACCTGGATCTACCCTCAGCTTGGTCTGTGACTTAGAAGGCTATCCTTGAAAATGGGATAGGGAATGAGTTGGAGGTGGAAGAGGCCCTTGAAGAAATCTAAGAGATGACGTGAACTGAGCTAGAGTGGAAAGCAGAGATGATCACGAGGAGGACAGGTTCTTAGAGGTTGGAATCAACAGGTTTGGTGACAAATAAACATAGACCTGGAACAGATGTGGTAAGGGAACAGACAGACATGAGCAGTGGGAACATGAGGTTAAGGGAATCATTCTATAAAATGGGCCCTCACATGCTTTCTCTTTTAAAAAGCAATTTGTCTGCAGCCCTGCCTGGGTTAAGTTGATAGAATATGTTACATTCCTTAGCAAACAATCTGTGATCTGTGGGAGAAATGCAGGTCTGAAATGCCTATAAAAAGGACACAAGTTACCCTGAAAGTGGGGGTTGGGGGCATACTTTTGTGACCCTTATATGACCAGATCCCAGAACTCAGGGAGATAAGGATCATTTCCCCTAACAGTAACATCTGAAATAATAGGTTCAATAGAACCACTCATCATGGACCAAAATGACCTAGAGATATCATGCACAATGGGGTCTTGAAAGTCTGATGACATCCTGCTGTCAGTCAAGGGATGTCAAGAGATGTACCTGGGTAGGACTCTCTGGAAACTTCTCCATAACCCTCAATAAAACTGGAGGGCAGGAGGGGCATGCCATCTTTCTCCTCTCTGAGAGGATCCACTGTTTCCCTTGAGAGTATCCTTTTCCCCTTTCCAGTTCCTTCTGATAAACTCATACCTGTTACTCTAAGTGACATGTCTGAAATCTTTCTGGCATGATTGCAAGAATTGGAGTTTGAAGGTGAACTTCTGTGCTGCCTTGGTTTCACAGAAGACCTCTGTCCTATTCCAGATGGAAGGAGTTTATGTAAGACTCAGATTTTTAACAGGTGCCCAGGAGAAAGGTGTCACCATAACTGAAAAATGGAATATGTATTTTAGGGTTGAAAAATACCATGTTGTCTTTGGTAGGAGAGAAAATCTGAAAGAGGGTGGTCAAATCCTTTTAGTATGTTAAATAATAACAGGTGCACTAAAATGACAATGAAGGATTGTTTATTGAATTTGGCAATTAGGAAGTCACCAGTTACTTTAAGAAAAGACAAAGAACAGACATGTTAGGTGATGTGGGAAGAAAGAGAGTAACATGAAGCAGATTCTAGAGTCCTTCTTACATCTTCGCCACCATTGTTCAGTTTAAGGGTAGAAATTTTGGGCACAGGTGAGGGATGAACCATTAAATGAAGATAAGAGCCAGTTCAGAAGGGACTGGGGACATGACACACACTCTGTGAGGGAGGAGATTTGGGTGCTGGAGAACCAGTGACTTGAAGACAGGGAGTTTGGAAACACACCACTTGCTCAGATACAAGGTACTGGAAGGAGAAGTCAGGATGTGTCAATGCTAAACTATACTGACATTGCCATAAAATGCTCCCAATTCCCCTGATAAAGATAAAATTGTCACCAGAGTCCAGGACATATCCAGGGCTGCAATTTTAGAGCAAGAGAGTTGAGCAATAAAGCAGGGTACATGATCATAGTCCTGCATGGTAGAGCATGCCCGTGATCCCAGTGACATGGGAGACTTGAGGCAGAAGGAATGCAAGTTCAAGGTCAGCCTCAGTAACTTAGTAAGGCCCTCAGCAACTTAGTGAGACCCTGTCTCAAAGTAAAAAAATAAAAATAAAAAGGACTGAGAATGGGTCTCAGTGGTTGAGTGCTCCTAGGTTTAATCCCTGGTATCAAAAAAAAAAAAAAAAAAGAAAGAAATAAAAGAAAAAATCATAATCAGAAAATCAGAAGGAAGAATTTATGGTTATGGTAGGGATGGGAGGCAACTCCTCTGGTGCCCAGCTCCACAGTTTGGGATATGAAGTCAGCACTTACCGACCTCAAAGGGGTAGTGCAGGCCCATTGCCCTTTATCCTTGTACCACTAGTTCCATATCTTTTGAATTTTTCATGTGATTATTTTGAAGTTTCAGAGAGAAAAAGCTGGAGATTTTGCTATAATGATTCCTCAGGGAAATCAAGAAAGACATAGTATAGTTTGGGGGGCTGTTCACTAACCTACTCCTAGTAGCAAAAAACAAAAGAAACTCAGCTGGAATAATTTTATGAATTGCCGACAAATTGCAAGATTGAATTCAGTTGAGATAATTAGTTTTTAAGTATGTCCTTTTCTCTTTCTCCTCTTTGATATTATTAACATGAAGTCTTTTTGTGTCAATAATTTTAATGTAATTTAATTTCTTTAATGAAATTGTTTAATAATTTGAGAATATAAGAATAGCTTTTGAGCAGCAGCAGAGGAGAGGGGGGTGGATGTGGGGGATGCATTCAGCCTTGGAGGAGAAGGAAGGTGCTTGAAATCTCTCAGGGTGACTCTGGTTGATATCTGTGAAGTCTGTTTGAAAGGACCTGTGTTTCCAATTCCCCCAGGGGAAGGCAAGGGGTCTGCATGCCAAATGCCACTCAGGAAATGTAAAGTGTATTAGAACAGGCCGTAATCCAACAGTACTGGCTACAGTTCTTCTGCCCACATAATTCTAGAATTTAAATAAAGTTGGAATCTGGGACCAACGCATCTCCAAAACCTGGCATCTAAAGGCCTCCACAATTTACTTTATGCAAAAGCACTGAATCATATTCAATTCTGGTTAACTCATTTTTTTTTTCTTTTTAAACACAAGTCTGAATTTCTCTATCATATAATTTATGGAATTAAACTTCTGGAACACAAAACCAAGTAGAGGACTTTGTGTTTATTAAATGTTACCTTGTGGTTTTGAACTTGGAACCAGGCTGTTCAGAACTTTTGGAATAGTAATTCTGCCATTCAGTATATTGCCTATACCTCTAAACTTTGTACTATTTGTGAGTATAATTGTACCACTGATGCCTTCATCCAAATACTTGAATGAAAATATGGAAAAGACAGAGACAAAACTTTTCAAGCCCAACAAAATTTCCTGTGAATTAGCATGGATTAATTAATTGGGCAAGCAGAAAGAAAAAAAACTTTTGCTTTAAAATACTTTAAAACTTTGCATATATATCATCACATTTAATATCTAATCAAGGTAACACAGCTAACAAGTGCTGACCTTAGATTTTGATTCTACATCTCTCTAAGTCCATTAGAAACCATCTTGTTTCTAATAATTAAAGTTCTTTATTAGGTTGTTCAAGCTATAAATCTACTAAACTCTGCTTTCTTTTGGCCCACATTTCTTCAGCTTGTCTGTACTGATTGTGTTATGGTTCAGATATTAGGTGTCCTCCAAAGCTCATGTGTGAGACAATGAAAGAAAGTTTAGACATGAAACGTTTGAGTTATAAGAGGTTTAACCTAATCAGGGCATTAATCCCTTGATAGGGATTAATTTGATGGTAACTGTTGGCAGCTAGGGTGTACCTGGAGAAGGTGGGTCTCTGGGGGCGTGCCTTTGGAGTTTAGATTTTGTCCTGGTTGAGCGGAGTGCTCTCTCTCCTCTCTCTCTCTCTCTCTCTCTCTCTCTCTCTCTCTCTCTTTCTCTCTCTCTCTCTCCCCTCCCTCCACCACATCCTTCTGCCATGATGGTCTGCCTCACTTGGAGCACTGAGGAATGGGACCAGTAATCTATGGACAGAAACCTCTGAAACTGTGAACCCCCAAATAAAAATTTTTCTCTTCTAAAATTGTTTATTAAGTCTTTTGGTCACAGAAGCAAGCAAACAAACAAAAAAACAAAACTGACTAAAACAGATACCACGAGAAGGTCTCTTAAATATCTGACTGCTATTTGAACATACAATTTGAATTTCTCTCAGAGCCGTACTGAAGCAAAGATAGTATTGGATTTGATGGCAGAGGAGGTGAAAGAAGATGACCTGATAAGGTTTGATTTTTCCACATGGCACTTACTTTTTTATTGTTTTTCTGGATAAGAAATATATGTGATGCTTAAATATTAGAATAAATACAAGTATTTTTTTCATAATTCATGTAGGAAAATTTATGTGCTATCATGTTCTATTTTTTTTCCCTACAGTTTCTTTCTTTTAGGGATTAGGAATTTGAGAGCATACTGTGATAGGGAATTCTGTAACATCGGAGGATGCTCCTCTCAATAATTACAGATGTGGTGATAACAGAAATATAATAATATTTAATATTTAAATGATTACTTTGTATCAGGCATTGTATAAGATGTTTTACATGTATTATGTATAATCTCATTTATTTGACACAATTCTCTGAAATGCTTCCTATCATAATCCTTATTTTGTACATTTAGAAGACAGACTAAGAAGTTAAGTAATATTTCAAAGAACTATGCCTCTCGTGCTCATGACTCTAGTTATTATTGTGAGAGAATTCCCTGTAAATTGTTAGTTTCTGTTTGTCTTGTGAGCATAGCAAGTATCTTGTTCTAAACTTTCGTCTTTTCAGAGATTATACAGTAGTCTCTACAAAGTGAAGGGCAAGTTTGTTTCCTGTGCAGTACAATAAAAATAATGTTTCTTCCTGGGTCAAAGATTATGCTGGCTTCCTGTCTACTATTAAATATTCGGTTTCCTTAAGAACAGGATTCCTCTTTTGTGATTTAACAGTGTGTACCCAGATATCACCTGACCCTCATTGCATCAGTATGTGGGAATTGGGACCATGGAGTCTGACGGAAAAGCTTATCTCCTGACTACTACTATTGCTGGGAGTAATAAAATCTTTTGTTTCTGATTCAAGACTCTCCGTTTTTTTCCCTATGAATCTGTGACAGGCTAACTTGTCAGAATGCAAAGAGGTCAAATTCTCAGACCTTTTATAGTTCTTGACTGCCTCTTTCTATAGATGATCTTTAATTATCTCAATACCTACTCCAGGAAATGACATCCAAAATAACAGTATGACATTCTATGAGAGAGCTTGTTGTGTTTTAATGATGGAGTGCTACCAGGTTTGGTTGTATCTCTGGTGGTAGCCTCTCTTCTTCTTCCCCTGTCTTAGATAACAAATAAAATATTTGAGAATATCACTTTATGAAGGTAGCCTTTGAGATTAATTCTGGTTAAGAATATTTTGTTTTTTTTTTTGACTGAATAATATTCCTTTGTGTATATATACCACAGTTTCTTTATCCATTCACCTGTTGAAGGGCATCTAGGTCAGTTCCACAATCTAGCTATTGTGAACTGAGCTGTTTTAAACATTCATGTGGCTGTGTTACTGTAGTATGCTAATTTTAAGTCCTTTAGGTATAAACCAAGGAGTGGGATAACTGGGTCAAAAGGTGGGCCCATTCCAAGCTTTCTGAAGATTTTCCACACTGCTTTCCAGAGTGGCTGCACCAATTTGCAACTCTACCAGCAATGTAAAAGTGTGCTGTTTCCCCTACATTCACGCCAACATCTATTATTGTTTGTGTTCTTGATAATATTGTGTACTTCATGATCTAAGAGGCAAAATTACAGATATTATACTAGAACTTTCATAAGACAGAAAACAAATATCCACAAATGACCAAACTCGAACCTTGATACTAATAATGAGCTAAATTCTTGTGATATGAATGTACTAATGAAAAAATGAAACTCTTTTGGAAGGGGTAATATTTCATTGGAGTGCTTAGTCTATTGATATTGGCACAAATTGTATTCTTTTGGCACAGCTGTAATCATTTCATATTTTAAGCTATACTGTGCTTTGTCATCTAATTCAATAGCATTAAAAACATCCACATTCAAAGTTGAAAAAAAAAAAAGAATATCTTGAAGCAGAGTTTCCAACTTAGGTTTGTGAAAATAAGAGCACCTTGCTTGTTTGTCTTGCTTGGTGCTTTACAGGGATATGAACCCATTTTGATGGATAAAATAAACAGAGGGAAAAATCATGCAACCTGGGTTTTCTGTTATTTTAGAGCTTGACATTTATTATTAATAGCAGAATAGATCTAATGTCAAGAAGAACAGGAGTTCAGAAAAGGGCTATTTAAAAATAAATAACAGGAGAAAAATCTTAAAAGCTTGCTGGGGAACCTATGTTTTTAGTTGGCTCAGAGAAAGTAATCATCAAAGTGTACAAAGACAATAATTTATTTTGATAAGCTGATTCTGAATACTATGCATTTTTAGAGTTTGAGATGGAAGATTTTGGGTTTTCAACAGTTTTTAGTAGATTTTTATGAATGTTTCCGTAAGTTGTATGCAAGAGACATACACTACAAAGGTTGAACTTGAAGGTTTTATTAAAACTATTTAAAATTTCAAGCACATATCTAATCTTTCCCTAAATTTTCTGCTTAGCAGCTCAGGCACAAGGCTTACTCAGGACACTGTGTGAAAAAGCAGTCAAAATATGCAGACTCCCAGGCAGGGTTTGGTCAGTGGCTCATTGGAGCACAGATTTCAAATATGGGCACATGGATTTTTCCTCCTTTTTAATTTTGCAACTGAATTAATGGTAATGAATGCAAAGAACTTTTGCTGGTGGCTGGTTTCAAATAACAACAATATTGGTTATAGCTAGGCCAATCCTGGCTTCCTGGCTGTAGGCTTCCTATAGACCAGTAATTCTCAAACCGCTGAGAGTCTCAGAATCCCAAGAGCTTGGTATTTTAGTCTACCGCCCACCCTTGGTGTGTTAGATTTGCTTGGGTCTAGGGTGGACCTGAGAAGTTGCATTTCTAAGAGCACATTTTGAAAACCACTGCCCTGGACCTTTCTTGTGTGATGAAATAGTGCCACTGGCCTGAGACTGGGAGTTCATTAGGAAGAGTCATATTTAGGCAATTTCCCCCCCATATTTACTTTGGAAAAGACATGAACTTTTTTTTTTTTTAATTTGTTCTAATTACTTATATGTGACAGTAGAATGCACTTTGACACATCATACATAAATGGAGTATAACTTCTCATTGCTCTGGTTGTACATGATGTAGAATCACACTGGTCATGTAGTCATACCTGCACACAGGGTAATAATGTCCAATTCATTCTACTATCCTTCCTACCTGCATACCTTCTCCCCTCCTTTCACTCCCCTCTGCCTAATCTAAAGTACCTCTATTCTTCCTTAGTCCCCTCCACCCCTTATTGTGAATTAGCATCCACATATCGGAGAAAACATTTGGCCTTTGTTTTTTTGGGATTGGCTTATTTCAACTAACATGATGGTCTCCAACTCCATTCACTTATCAGAAAATGCCATAATTTCATTCTTTAAGTTTGAATAATATTCCACTGTGTATGTATACTACATTTTATTTATCCATTCATCCATTGAAGGACACCTAGATTGGGTCCATAGTTTAGCTATTGTGAGTTGAGCTGCTATACAAATTGATGTGGTTGCATCACTGCAATATTCTGATCTTAAGTTCTTTGGGTATAAAGCATGGAATAGCTGGGTCAAGTGGTGGTTCCATTCCAAATTTTCTGAGCAATCTCCATGCTGCCTTCCATAATAGTTGCACCAATTTGCATTCTCACCAGCAATGTATGGTGTACCTTTTCCCCCACATCTTCGCCAACATTTATTATTGTTTATGTTCCTGATGATTGACTTTTTGACTGGAGTGAGATGAAATCTTAGGTTAGTTTGGTTTGCATTTCTCTAATTGCTAGAGATGTTGAATTTTTTTTCATGTATTTGTTGATCAATTGTATTTCTTCTGTGAAGTGTCTGTTCAGTTCCTTAGCCCATTTATTGATTGGTTTATTTGTTTTTTTGTTAAGTTTTTTGAGTTGGAAATTAATGCTCTATCTGAGGTGCATGTGGTAAAGATTTTCTCCCATTCTGTAGGCTCTCACTTCATATTGTTGATTGTTTCCTTTGCTGAGAAGGAGCTTTTTAGTTTGATTCCATCCCATTTATTGATTGATGATTTTACTTCTTGCACTTTAGGAGTCAGGTTAACGAAGTCAGTTCCTAAGCCAATATGGTGAAGATTCAGGCCTACTTTTTCTTGTATGAGGTGCAGGGTCTCTGTTTAGTGTCTAAGTCTTTGATCCACTTTGAGTTGAGTTTCCTGCATGGTGAGAAATAGGGGTTTCATTTCATTTTGTTACATGTAGATGTCCAGTTTTCCCAGCACCGTTTGTTGAATAGGCAATCTTTTCTCCAGTGAATGTCTGGTGCCTTTGTCTAGTATGAGATAACTGTATTTATGTGTGTTTGTCTCTGTGTCTTCTATTCTGTAGCATTTGTCTATGTGTCTGTTTTGGTGCCAATACCAAGCTGTGTTTGTTACTATGGCTCTTTAGTATAGTTAGGGTCTGTAGTGTGATGCCTCCTGCTTCCCTCTTCTTGCTAAGAATTGCTTTTGCTAGTCTGGATCTCTTATTTTTCCACATGATTTTCATGATTGTTTTTCTAATTCTATGAAGAATGTCATTGGGATTTTAATTGGAATGGCATTAAATTTGTATAATGCTTTTGGTAGTATGGTCACTTTGACAATATTAATTCTGCCTATCCAGGAGCATGGGAGATCTTTCCATCTTCTAAGGTCTTCTTCAATTTCTTTCTTTAGTGCTCTGTAGTTCTCATTGTAGAGGTCTTTCACCTCTTTTGTTAGATTGATTTATAAGATTTTTTTTTGAGGCTATTGTGAATGGGGTAGTTTTCCTCATTTCTCTTTCAGGCGATTCATTACTGATGTATAAGAACACATTTGATTTATGGGTGTTGATTTTATATCCTGTTACTTTGCTGAATTCATTTATTAGTTCTAGAAGGACATGAACTTTTGTGTTCCAGGGGACTCTCCTTCTACTTTGTGCTGGCTTATTGGTTTTCATTGTGTTCCCCTTTTATATAAGTCAAAATGAAATCCTGCCACAACATATACTGAATTTACACAGTTAGATCCTGGAGCCGTTCACTTCTTTCTGTTTTTTTTTTTTTCCCATTATGCATTTTTTCTTTCACATATGAAGCAACATCAACTAATTTTGAGGTGATTTTTCTGGACCAAAATCAATGCATATTATGTCAATTGCTTCTAACCTGGAAACAAATAAGAACTGAAATTCCTTTTGGAGTGAGAAGGAACTAGTGGTTTTTGCTCTTAGTCTTCATCTATTGAATTTCTGAGTGTTTTGTACATCAAAAAAATCATACTGCTTAAGGCCAAGACCCCATTTGGATTTTACTTTTAGTAAATGTTTGCTCTTCATTTAAAAATGGTCTTTACCAAACTGCTATTGTACATTTTTCTCTTCATATATACCTTTGTCAGGTTATTTATGCCCATGTTATCATATTCAACTTAGTATATTAATATAAACAGATTAGTGACTATGGTTTGATTGCCTGGTAACACAGTTTTATTTATTTATTTATTTATTTATTTATTTATTTATTTTTGTCTGCTAGGTAAATCAAGGCTGCCTGGAGCTCTCGAGTGAGAGTAATTTGGACTGTAGCTAAGCTCAGTGGGGAAGAATGCCAGCATCAATTAGTTATGTCCATGTTGCGTCTTGTGGGAACATGGCAGCATGTGAATCCCATGCCAGTGGACTTTGGCCTAGTATCTCAATACTGTGCTCATAAAGGAAAGATCAAGCAGTTTGACACCAAAATGTCAAAAAGTACTAAAACTCTGGTTATAGGAATTAGAGGAAGTTTGATTTTTTCTGAGCCCTGGTTTTCTTAACTTTAAAATTGGAACAATACACCTGTTTGGTAGATAACATTGTTAAGTTAGAAAAGAACTTTAAAATGGTGGGTCAAAGGGTGCGAATTGTAATGAAAAGGAGGAGTAGTAAAGAAACTGTGCTTGGAAAGCAGGTTTATGAGGAAACAAGAAAGCCAGCCAGGGGTTCAAACCTAGCCCTGTTTGTTTAATCTTGCTGTTTTAATCTCCTAATCTACATACTGGTCCTTTGTCTACTTCTCAAGGTTTTGCTAATTGAGTGTAAAGAACAGGGTTTATAACAGGTATTTTATAAAGGAGGACATTATAAATGAATTTTTAGTATTTTGGGTGAAAGACCTGAAAGAACTATTAAAAATATTTGAAGATGGGTAAAAGAATAAATATTCCTGTGTGATAAGTAGATTCAGGTCAAAGGATAAAAATTAGCCAGGTGCGGTGGCGCATGCCTGTAATCCCAGTGACTCGGGAGACTGAGACAGGAAGATTTCGAGTTCAAAGCCAGCCTCAGCAAAAACAAGGCACTAAGCAACTCAGTGAGACTGTGTTTCTAAAAAAAAAAACAAAAAAAAAAAATACAAAATAGGGATGGGGATGTGGCTCAGTGGTTGAGTGCCCCTGAGTTCAATCCCTGGTACTAAAAAATAAAATAAAAAAATAAAATAAAATAAGGATAAAACTTATACGAGTGGACATTACACAGACGATAAGAAGAACCTTCTAAAAAGCAAGAAGCAAGCAGTGGAATGGGTTTGTGTGTAAGGCAGTAACCCAGAAAACAATCAGAGTTTGGACAGACTGTGCAGAAAGATTCTCAGGTTAGAAGTTGGAGTCTACAATACCATAAATTCACACCAGTGGCTACTGGAAAAATCACTCGCTCTGCTCTTATTTTACATGATCCCAACCAATAACTCTGGTATTCAAAAGGATTGAGATTTTTATAAGAACCCATGGAATTTAAGAGATTCCCATAAGGGATACTTATCAAGACCCATATTTTTAAAATTTATTAGAATGGAACCCAGGGCTCACATAGGCAAGGCAAGTGCTCTACCACCAAGCTACATTCCCAGCTCCAAGCCCAGTATTTAAAAACAAATGAAACAAACAACAATTATCCATTGCTTTTCTTTGTTTTAAGCATTGAAGGAGGGCTTTGCTTACTCAAGGGCTCAGGCACTGAATATACCCATTTAGCCAGTCTGAGGTTGATGCTACTAACAAGAGGACATTCTGAAAAAGCACATCAGTTTGTGGCAGTTGAGCCCGGCAGCCCTAGGAAGAAGCACATTACTGTGGCTGGATGTTTCTGGTACAGTGATCAGCAGTGAAATGATTAACAGTGTTGGCATTTAAGTGATCATAATTAGGTTTCAAAGTTAACAGCCCATTGAGATAAATAGTGGAAGTTCACACCTCTCTCAGTGCTATTGTTTATCAGACTGTCAAGTTGCAGATTCAGGAAGACAACATTAATGTGGCTTTGGACACTAATTGCCTAAAGCCAAGTTACATCCACCTGGGAGGGTCCTTTGGGTATTTGCTCAACTAAAATGTCATGGAATATGCAGTACTGGGATTCTGCCTTGCCTAATAGCATACAACATTGCACCGGTATTTTGATGCATAGAAGGCAAAGGATATAGGAATGTGTTGTGGTGTTTAGAGGACTCTCCTGGTGTAATAGTACATTTGCCTTGGTTTTTCCTTTCAAATAGTAATGAAACTGCTCATTTGGATGAAATGGTTTCTGAGAGGAATGAGAAATTGAATGATTTAAACAACAACAATAACAACAAACCCTTTGCTCCTATGAATTAGATTTCATTATCCATGTTATTATCCTAAAGGAGTTATATGAACATTCTGTCAATAGAAAAATACTGAGAGCATAATTAAATTAATTTTCATAGAATTCTGATTTATTTTTTCACAATTAAGTTTACACGCATGACTGCATGCTGCCTGATGCTCAATAAGGGTGGAGATTGTGGTTTAAGAATGTAAAATTATTGATTTTCTTTTTCAAAAGACATTCAATAATTAAAGTCAACAAAAATGAGGAGGGCAAACCCTAAACTTTAAAAAAAAAAAAAAAAAGAATATGCTGCAACTTTATAGAAGTGGTTGTCTTTTCATGAAGGAAAGTTTTCTAAAAGTACAAAGTCATTGTTATAATCCACATGAAATAGTTATAGAACATCCTTTGAAGAATTACACCATTAAACAGACGTAAAGAAAATTGAATTTTATAATGACTCATTTCTTATTATTCACCTTGAGCAAAGTTTTCTGAGCTTTGTCCTTCCTTTCTCTCTCTCTCTCTCTCTCTCTCTTTCTTTCTCTTTCTCTCTCCCTCTTTCTCTCTTTCTCTCTCCCTCTCTCTCTCTCTCTTTCTTCTGACATCCCTGTAGCTGACAGATTTGTAAATGGAACTCTCTTTAGTTCTGAGTGCTACCATAAGGCTAAATGATGACCACAGAGGTGTTGAGGGGCCAAGGCATAAGGAAGCGAAAGAAAGGAAAAGAGGAGAGGAATAGAGAGGGATAAAAGAAGAGTGTTGGAAAAAGAGCAGGAGCAAGAATACAGGGTGGGAATTAAAAGCAGATAAACTGAAGAGCAGAGAGATACCACTGGGAGCTGGGGTCATTGTTTTCTTATATTCTAATTAGAAATAAAAGTCTCACTTTGACTTCTGTCAAAGTCTGAAGTTTTGCCTTGGGAAGTTTTTCATGGAAAAAAAATTCCAGGAAAAAAAAAAGCCTTTAATATTTCTGAAAGAAAGAGAGGTAGTTTCAATTTGTATTCTAAAGTTCTAATTCAGTCATTTATTATTACTATTTTAAAATTTAAATTCAATTATTTTTAACTGATGTTATTAAAAATATAAAAACTATGTATTAATGGGGTACCCATCGATGTGTTGTTCTGACACATGTATACATTGTATAATGTTTAAATCAGGTTAAATAAATATCTTCTCAAAAACATATCATTTCTTTCTCTCTTTTTTGCTTCATATAGCTAATGTTTATCAGGTGAAGAATAGTTTACTCACTTACCAACTCTCACTAGAAATTTTCCTTGAGAAATGTGAAAAATATTTAGATATTTGTAATAGTATGGAGAAAATACTATTCCCCATTCATTCCACTTATTCCCAGAGGGCTTGAGTATCATATGGAGCTTCAGAGAAGAGGGAACATGTTCGCATTACAGAAAGAGACTCTTCTGGAATGATCTTGGCAATGTTCAGAGGAGGAGGGGGAAGGAGAAAGTACAGGGAACCAGGGGCTGCCAGGAAATTGCAGAACGACTCTTTATCTATAAAGCCTCCATTTCTCCATTCCAAGTTTCATTCATTCTCGAGTGCTTCCTTCCACGTTTTACAGTATTTTTAAGGCAAGATAATGGTTGGAGCTTCATACTGATGTTGACATGATGTGAAGGAGAGGTGAAGTAGAGGCAACCCTGGATTAAGCTGGCATCCAGGAAGAATGAATCTCAACTGGTAATTCTAAGTAGCAGCCATCTTGGTCAAGAGTAAAGTTGGGTCAGGAACTTTTAACTTGACTGTGGAATTGTAGATTTTGAAGATCTGTAAAAGACAGGAAGGCCTCATGTGAAGGCTACATGATTTTTCAGGAGCCCTGCATAGGAATCACAAGTCTGTCTTTCATTGTTTCTGGGGCAGAGTCCCCGGAGTTCACTGCACAGATCTAAACCAAGTCCTCCTTGATGTACACCAGATTTGTCTCTAGAAATACAGCTTCTAAGCTGGGTGCAATGGCTCAGGTCTATGATCCCAGCATCTCTGGAGGCTGAGGCAGGAGGACTGTGAGGACATATCATTTCTTTATAGTGAAAACAGCTAAAATTCTTTCTTCAAGCATTCTGAGATATATGGTTGTGTTAGTTACCTTTCCATTACTGTGACATAATACCTGAGAAAATCAACTAAAAGGAGGAAAGAATTATGTTGGTTCATAGTGTCAGAGGTTTCAGTCCATGGTCACCTGCATGGAACTTCCTCACGTTCTTCCAACTAGGAAGACCTGTTCTTTCAACTGAGTCCTACCTCCTACAGGTGGAACAATATTTCAATAGTGCCACCAGTTAGGGAACCAAACCTTCAACAAATGAGTCTATGGGGAAACTTTTCAGGAAAAAAACAAAACAAAACAAAACAATGACATGCTATTCAGTCTTCAGTATTCACATGGCTGGGTGAATCCAGATCCAAACTATAACAACACCGTATGATTGTTCCCTTTAATTTTTACTGTTGTGTTTTCCAGTGCATACACCCTGATGCCTGAGATTCAGAAACCAGTCAATGGAGGGTACTAAAGTAGGGTAGTATCCAGGGTAGACTTAGGACAGGCCCAAGTAGTCAGTGGAATTCATCATCTAGTGATCTGGGAAGGATCAAATTTTATTGTTGCTTTAGTCAACTTTTTTGCTGCTGTGACCAAAAGACCTGATGAGAACAATTTTAAGGAGGGGAAGTTTATATGGGGGCTCACAGTTTCAGAGGTCCATAAATGGCTGACTCCATTCCTTAGGGCTGAGGTGAGGCAGAATAACAGGGTGGAAGTGTGTTACAGAGAAAAGTAGCTGAGGACATTGCAGCAGGAAGTAGATATTCAGAGGGGAAGAGAGAGATGGAGAGAGAGAAAGAGAGGGGGAGAGAGAGAGAGAGAAAGAGAGAGAGAGAGAATGAGTGAGTGAGCATGCCTTTCAAATGACCCACCTCCTCCAGTCATATCCTACCTGCCTGCAGTTAACATCCAGTTGACTGATCTAAGTAGATTAATGCACTAATTAAGTTAAAGCTGTCATAACCCATCATTTTACCTATAATCATTTTTTCATTTTATACATAAGCTTTTGAGGAACACCTCATTTCTAAACCATAGCAATTGTTGTGTAAGTAGGAGTAGAGTATGAGTTTCCTATAACCAGGTTTTGTGCCTTATTAATTTTAATATTTTCAGTCTTAACTCAATGCCTTCTACATAGATTCACTTTTTAAGGACAAATACAGAATTAATGCTAGACACCTTAGAATGTAGTCATTCCTAGTCAGGAGATACTAAGAACTACTGAGTTATTACTCTCATAATTTTCATATCACATACCAAATAATTTATAATTTTCAAAAAACTTCCATAGTCCTTTGGACCCTATTGAACTTCTTGCAATTTGAATGCAAATTGGTGTGAAGGGCAGAAGGTACACTCATTACAAAAATCATGACATGAAGTTCAGTTTTACATGTCCACTTGGCTAGGCTACTTAAAATGACACAAACCTAACTCTGGGTGTTGCTGTGATGGTATTTTGTAGCATCACTAAAATCTATAATTATTTTACTTTATGTAAGGAAGGTTATCCTAAATAAGCTGGATGGCCCTGATCTTGAAACACCCTAAAAGCAGAACAGTCTTGTGGGAGGAAAAAGAAATTCCACCTAGCAACTGTACCTTTACACTGTACCTGAGAGTCCAAGCCTGCCCTCCTACAGCCTACCCGGGATTGCCAACCTGACTAAGCAGATCCCATAGTTATAAAAAACAACTCATTGCAATAAATATCTTTCTCTCTCTTTCACAAACAGCTTTATGGAGATATAATTCACATACTATACAATTTACCCACTTAGAGAATACAAATCAATGGGTTTTGGTATATTTTATGAAAAAGACCTTAGAAGATGGAAAGATCTCCCATGTTCCTGGATAGGCAGAATTAATATTGTCAAAATGGCCATACTACCAAAAGCATTGTACAAATTTAATGCAATTCCAGTTAAAATCCCAATGATATTCTTCATAGAACTAGAAAAACCATCATGAAAATCATTTGGAAAAATAAGAGACCCAGACTAGTGAAAGCAATCCTTAGCAAGAAGAAGGAAGCAGGAGGCATCACACTACAGACCCTAACTATACTAAAGAGCCATAGTAACAAACATAGCTTGGTATTGGCACCAAAACAGACATATAGACCCAGTACTACAAAATAGAAGACACAGAGACAAACCCACATAAATACAGTTATCTCATACTAGACAAAGGCACCAAAAACATTCACTGGAGAAAAGATAGCCTATTCAACAAACAGTGCTGGGAAAATTGGAAATCTACGTGTAACAAAATGAAATGAAATCCCTATCTCTCACCATGCAGGAAAATCAACTCAAAGTGGATCAAAGACTTAGGCACTAAACAGAGACCCTGCACCTCATACAAGAAAAAGTAGGCCTGAATCTTCACCATATTGGCTTAGGAACTGACTTCCTTAACCCGATTCCTAAAGTGCAAGAAGTAAAATCGGCATTCAATAAATGGGATGGAATCAAACTAAAAAGCTCCTTCTCAACAAAGGAAACAATCGATAATATGAAGAGAGAGCCTACAGAATGGGAGAAAATCTTTACCATATGCGTCTCAGAACATTAATCTCCGGGATATATAAAGAACTCAAAAACTTAAAACCAAAAGAGAAAAACTAAAAGCAACAAATAAACCAATCAATAAATGGGTTAAGGAACTGAACAGACACTTCACAGAAGAAGAAATACAATTGATCAACAAATATATGAAAAAATGTTCAACATCTCTAGCAATTAGAGAAATGCAAATCAAAACTACTCTAAGATCTCATCTCACTTCTGTCAGAATGATAATTATCAAGCACATAAACAACCATAAATGTTGGCAAGGATGTGGAGAAAAAGGTACACCCATACATTGCTGGTGGGACTGCAAATTAGGGCAATCATTATAAAAGGTTATATGGAGATTCCACAGAAAACTTGGAATGGAACCACCACTTGACCCAGCTATTCCACTCCTCAGTTTATACCCAAAGGACTTAAAATCAACATGTGACAGTGATGAAGCCACATCAATGTGTATAGCAGCTCAATTCACAATAGCTAACCTATGGAACCAATCTAAGTGTCCTTCAACGAATGAATGGACAAAGAAACTGTGGTATATATACACAATGGAATATTACTCAGCCTTAAAGAAGAATGAAATTATGGTTATTGCAGGTAAATGGATGGAGTTGGAGACCATTGTGTTAATTGAAATAAGCCAATCCCCCAAAATCAAAGGGGAATGTTGCTCTGATATGCAGACTCACAATAATTGGGGTGGGGAGGGGCTAGGGAAGAAAAGAGGTACTTTAGATTAGGTAGAGGGGAGTGAAGGGAGGGGAGGGAGTATAGGGGTAGGAAGATTAGTAGAATGAATCAGACATTATTACCCCATGTGCTTATGTAACTATATGATCAGCGTGATTCTACATCATGTACAATAAGAATGAGAAATTATACTTCATTATATATCATGTATCATAGTGCATTCTATGTCATGTATAACAAATAAAAAAAATTAAAAATTCTATATAAGTATATATAAAACATAAAATTTACACTTCAACCATTTTTAAGTTTATAATTCAATGGCATTAATTATATCCTCAAAGTTGTGCTACTATCACCACTATTTCCAAAACTTTTTCATCACTTTGAACCGAAACACTATAACCATTAAGCAATATATTACTCTCCATTTCTCCTTCTTTCCTGCCCCTGATAATCTCTAATCTACTCTCTGTCTCTATGAGCACGATTATTCTAGGTATTTCCTATGGGAACAATCATTCGATATTTGTCCTTTTGTGAGTGACTTATTTCACTTAGCCAGGTTGTCAAAGTTCATCTGTGTTGGACCATGTGTAAGTACTTCATTCCTTTTTATGAATGAACAATACTGAATTAGTATACACACTACATTTTATTTATCCATTCATCAGTTGATAGATGCTTCTGTTGTTTATACCTTTTGGGTATTGTGAACAATACTGTAATGAACATTGGCATACAAATATTTGTGTTGATTCTTGCTTTCGATTCCTAACATATCTAGGAGTGACATTGCTAGGTTATACAGTAATGCTATGCAATATTTTATTTTTTAATTGTCTAAATTTTTAATTTATTTATTTTCTGGTACTGGGGATTGAACCCAGAGGTGCTTTACCACTGAGTTACATCACTAACCCTTTTTAGTTTTATTTAAAAAATTTGAGACAGGGTCTCACTGAGTTGCTTAGGGCCTCACCAAATTGCTGAGGCTGGCCTTGAACCTGTAATCTTCTTGCCTCAGTCTCCCAAGCCACTGGGATTACAGACACGCACCACCATACCTGGCTAATTAGGCAATATCTAAAAAAAATTATATCTATTATTGGTCTTCTCTGGTAGAACATGACTGATACAAAGACACCAGATGTGGGGAAGGGAGAATGAGAACACAACAGATTTTATAGAACTAAAAATAATCCATGGTGCATGTTTGCTATATTTGCTCTTGTTAAAAAATTGTTGTGAATATAACATTAATGATACAGTTAAAACTCTTACAAGTCCATTCTTCACTTTTCCATTCCCTACTCTTCCTCTTCTGAATAAGAAATTTTCTGTAACTGTGTGTACTCTTCTAATTTATGTTTACATACTTTCAATATATGTGTATAGAACTACTGAGGGTTATACCTGGATTTTAGGAATTTTCATAAATGACATGATATTTTATTTTTGCTTTACCTTTTTCACTATTCTAATTTATCATATTTTCAAACAAATATGTATATAAACATGATCCATTTATTTTAAATTCTGAATAGCATTCCACTGTAAAAATACACCATTTAAAAAATACATTCCCTTTCTATTTCTAATCTTTCTCTGTTACAAAGAATGCTACAATGGATCTTTTGGTATGCTTTCTATGAAAATGTGCAAAAATTTAGGCCATAATTAAAGTTGTTTGAAAGTTGATATTGCTGATAAAATTGTTCTTGTTAGACCCAGGCAAAATTAGAATGGGGAATAAATGAAGGGAGAGGACTCATGATTGTCTGTCTCAGATAAGTACTGTTTCAAGGACTAAAGTCCTACAAGAGATTCCTTCTCATTCTTTATGCATCCCATGATTACATGTCTCACAAAGATGTACATATTCTGTAAAAAAGTTTATCTTGAACATGATTCAGACATGATACTCTTGACAATACTTACCCAACAGTGACACTCCATGAATTAGCTGATGCCAACTCCTGCTTCCAGTTTACAAGACCAATGAACTTTGTATTCAAGCACCTTATATAAATTTCTCCCTTGTTTCCTTTAAAATTTTCCTCTGGTCTCAATCTCTCTCTCTCTCTCTCTTTCTCTCTCCCTCTTTCTGTCTCTAAGATCCTATTCTTGTGGTTGGACATGATGTGGAGTTATACTAGTCATGTATTCACATATGAACATAGGAGAATTATGTCTGATTCATTCTACTGTCTTTCCTATTCCCATCCTTCTCCCTTCCCTTCATTACCCTTTGTCTAATCCAATGAACTGCTATACTTCCCTTCCACACCCTTATAGTGTGTTAACATCTGCATATCAGAGAGAATATTTGGCCTTTGCTGTTTGAGATTGGCTTATTTCAGCCCCAATCTCTTTGAATTCATCCACAGTTTTCTATGGCATGTGTATCCAGACAGTTTACTATGTGTACTATGGCATGTGTGTCCAAACTGATGTTATGGCATCCACTGAGTTCATAATTGCAAAGAATATTTTTTTTAAAGTTTTATTTGGCTTTGTGTGTGTGTGTGTGTGTTCAATTTTACCTATTCTTTCTACATATTTTGCTATTATTTCATTTTGATACTTTATATAAAGATAGTGGCATTAAAAAAAAGTTAAAAGTAAAAGAAGGTCATATTGGCAGGACTCAGTAACTGAACATGAGAAGAACATACAGTGAAGATATTAATAATGAACATGTATCAATGACTTAAGTATGTGTCAGACCCTTATTAAATATATTACATGCATTAACTTAGTAAATTTCTGTGCAGTAAAAAATTATTTCTTTATCAGCTCCTGGAAGGTAATTGCTAGACCTGACAAAAATGTCTATATTACCTGGGATCTTGGGCCATGCCAGATGGGTCTGTGTTAACAATGTGATTGATGGTAGGTGCTTTGGACCACGTGGCATCATTGACCTCTGGAGAGGCTGGAGACTAAAGTCAGCCACAGAGGTGCTTGGCCATGTTTATGAGACTGACCCCCATTAGAAACTGTGGACACAAAGGCTCAGGAGCTTCCCTGGCTGGCAATACTCCAGGTATCTTTTTGTACACTGTTGCTGGTAGAGTAAGAGCTATCTGCATGATTTCTTTGGGAGAGGACAAATGGACACTCTTCACTTGGTCTCTCTTGGACTCCACTGATTTTAGTCTATATTCTTTTGCTGTAATAAGCTGTAATTATGAGTATAACTAGGACTTACTGAGTTCTGTGAAAATTTCTGACCAACTATTCAACCTGGTGGTAGTCTTACAGAACTCCTGATTGTAATCTCTCAAAGGCCTCTTCAGAGGAATACTATTATTAATTCCATTTTTATAGATGAGGACATCAAAGCTCATAAATTAAGAAGGATAAAACGTGAATATAAATAAAGATCAAAATGAATCCCATTACTGCAATCCTCAGCTTCCTAAACAAATGCATCCTGTGCTTCTGGTTCCAGTGACTGGATACAATGCACCACAAATAGGAATTGAGGAGACATAGGTTTGGGGGAAGATGCTGCATTTCCTTTTGTGGCAGTTGGATACATGGGTCTAGAGCTAGGTCTGGGCTGGAGCTATAGACTTAGGAATCAGTGATGGGGGTTGACATTATGGGTACTAATGCCCTTGAGGTTGAATATGTAGGGAGAAGAGAGTTGGACTGAGAAGAGCCCAGGATTCACCAAAATGGAAAAATGGGGGTTGGGGGTGGGACCCAGAAAGGATATTGATAAAGAGTAGAGATGGAAAGAAAGAAAGGAAAATCAGGGAAGCATGCAAAGAATACTAAGGGAGAAGAGCGCTTTCAGGAGGAAGACATGGCTAATGATGTTACACTTAACAAGCGTGTCACAGAAATAACTAATAGTGTCCCTTGGATTTGGGAACTAGGAGACCTTGGCAGGAGCAGTTGTAGGTTAGTGATGGGGCTGGCAACAAGCTGCAGTGGAGGAGCAGGAAGGAAGGGTGTGGCCGAGGAAAGCACAGGGCACTTTCTTTGTTTTCTTTGCTTGTCATCCATCCTTCACTCCATTCCTTGGGTTCTAGATTAACAGCTACTTTTCGTCTCTCACTGGATGGTGATCTTCTCTGGGCCACAGTCTGCTCCGACTCTGAGTCCCACACAGAACTTACCATAGTAAGGAGCACAAGTTTCTATTTAATAAGAGTTGACACAGAGGGTCCATCCCCAGTGGGGTTCAGAGCACACCTGGGTAGGTAGGGACTCCTAGAAGGCAGTTGTGTTTGGGAGTTAAGAGAAACTCTGGATCAGAGAGGTCCAATCTCCAATCCTGGTTGTGGATCTTTCTGTGGAGCTTTGAGCAACTATTCTCAATCTCTATGTCCTTCTCTGTAAAAAGGTTGTATTGGTTTGCTAGGGTTGTCACAACAAAGTCACACAAACTAGGTGACTTAAACAACAGAAATGTTCTCAGAGTTCTGGAGGCTGGAAGTCCAAGATCAAGGTGTTGGCAGATGTGGTTTGGTCCGAGGCCTCAGGACTTAACTTGCCTGTGGCTGCCTTCTGTCTCTATCCTCACTCTGTCACCCTTTTATGTTGTCTGTGCTCCAATGACCTCATAAGGATGCCAGTCATACTGGATGAAGACCTACCTTAATGACCCCATTTTAACTTAATTACTTCTTTAAAGACCCTCTTTATATAGTCACAGTCTGAGGTACTGGGGTTTAGGACTTCAGCATATGAACTTTGGGGAGACATAATTCCACCTATATCAAAGGGGACTGTTGTAAAACATATTTTATATGATTCAAGGAAGAATAATTGAGAAAAAAATATATAATGCATTTAGTACAGTAGCATGGACCTAGTAAGTACTAAATTAATAACCTGGATAAGAAGAAAACCTGCATACCTAGAAAGGAAGAACTTGTCTAATTCAAACAGGAAGTTCATTTCCTGAGTCATTTTTTCTAGAAGCATTTCCTGACCAATCTCCTTGCCTAAAAGTGGGTCTCCTCTTTGCTCTGGTCAGGTGTGTCTACCTCTATTATTTCACTTCTTTCTGGATTGTTTTCCCCTTGATTATCAATTCTTTAATGCCAGAAACCATGACTTCCTTCTCTAGATCATTAGCATAAACTGGATGAACTGCACAAACATTATTTGTTGAATGAAGGAATGACTGCCAATGTTTTTCTGAGATAAAGCAGTGACTATTTTTTTATTACTATTTTTTTTACAGCAAAAGGGTACCTCAAATAAATGAAGAGTTAAGAATGTTAAACACATTGTTTTGAACCATCTTTTCAATGAAGTTTCTGTTTAGGGTTTCCCCCTTTGAATAAAGGAAACCTGTTAAGTTTGCATGGCATGCAATTCATATGCTGTTATGCTTTCTTGACACTTAGCTAGCTTTCTCTTTTTCCCTAGAGCAAATGTTGAATTTTAATTTAGTGATTTTGTATCTAAATTTTAGTTATAACCCTTTCATAGTTATGAATATATAGATCTTGCCTCCCCCCAAAAAGCTCCATCCAGACTCAAAATGAGCCTTATGTAAATTTGCCTTCTTAACTTTATACACCTGAGTTAAATGAGGCTCGTAAGAACACTTGCAATTTGGTTAATGTTTTCCTCCTGACACAGAATTTTAATTTGGCATTGTATTTTTGAAAAGGTAGTACAGTTTCAGAGGCTGGCTGGCACTTTAGAAGGTCATTTACAATGATGCCTTCTCTGTTAAGGAAGTAAGAGGGCTGCTTCTGGGGTATTAACTAAGCCAAAAGTTCATCAAGGTCAGGGAGCACCAAATATCCTTGACACTGGAAAGGTCTGTTTGGAAATCTGAGAAGTATTTACAGCTGCAGTTGTTGTTTTTAATGCTGTTAATGGGTGACAGAATGCTAATTAGTCACATTAACTAAGTAGCTGAGTCATGCTGTAACCCTTCTCCAAAAAGAAGTGCCCGTTTTGAGATGCTAAATGAGAACATAAAGGCAGCCAACCATACCACTCCAGAAAGATGAAGAAAGCTCCAGTGAGACTATTAATACAGCGAGTAAATTAAGTTTCATATATGTGGATGCAGGTACGAATGGATGTATGTGTGAATCTATGTATATATGTATGTACATCGGGTTTTGTAACTAGAATCTATTCTAATAAGCACTTACATCCTACAATAAAACTACTTCTTCAAGATATTTGATCAGATTCTTCAAGGAAAATTTCTTCTTTGTTTTGGTGGGGGGTACTGGGGATTGAACTCAGGGGCACTCAGTCACTAAGCCACATGCCCAGTCCTAATTTTTCTATTTTATTTAAAGACAGGGTCTCACCAGGGTGCTTAATGTCTCACTAAGTTGCTGAGGCTGGTTTGAACTCGAGATCCTCCCGCCTCAGCCTCCTGAGTTGCAGATATTACAGGTGTGCACCACCATGCCCAGCTGGAAAATCTCTTCTTAATGTTTGAAATAAAAATTCTAAAATTCAAGAATTAAACAAGTACTTCCGACATGGTGGTTTTGGATCGCAAATCCAGGGTGGAGTAGATTCTGAGGCAGGGGTCTAAGATGTGGCAACGGAGAGTGTAGTCATACATTCCCAAGAAAGAGACCTTAACCAGGATTCCCAGGTTTTCTTCAAGAGAATCTAATTTCCCAATTATCTGTTTGCTTATTTTATAATAAGCTTAGTGGTTACAGCAGTTACCCAAATAAAAGATCTTCTAGATAGAATTCCTTCTGGAGGGGTTGGTGGACAGCCCTGTCTGTATTTGTCTTCTACATTTCTAACCGTTTTTCAGTTTCTCCTACTCATCTTAGTGGGACTGTGTTATGGTTTGAATGTAAGGTGTCCCCCAAAAGCTTGCATGTGAGACAATGTAGGAAGGTTCAGAAGAGAAATGATTGGGTTGTGAGAGTCTTAACCCAATCAGTGAGTTAATCCCTGATGGGATTAATTGAAGTGGCAGAGTGTGGTTGGAGAAGATTGGAATTGGGACACAGCTTCGGGGTATATGGAGTGTGGAGTCGCTCTCTGCTTCCTGATGATGTGAGCTGCTTCCTGATGATGTGAGCTGCTTCCCTCTGCTGTGCTCTTCCGCCATGATGTTCTACCTCACCTGGAGCCCCGACGAATGGAGCCAGCCTTCTACGGACTAAGACCTCCGAAACCGTGAGCCCTCAAATAAACCTTTCCTCCTTGATAATTGTGCTGGTCAGATCCTTTTAGTCACAGCAATGAAAAAACTGACTAAAACAGACTGTTAACAAGGTGACTGATACAAGCCGATGCCTACTGACTTGAAAATAAACACGCAACACAACTTGTAGAGATGTTGCTTTGTTATGAAGACCAAATCATCAAGGGTCCTTGGTTGTCACTGACAAGCCATGCTGAGAAACCAGTGACTTTTGCTTGGGATAACCTAAAGATACAACTAAGAAACACTTATTTCTTACTTCCTCCATATCTTTAATACTTCTTTGGGAAAGGAAATTCTTTCATTTTATCAAAAGACATTAAAAGAAGATATGACTTGCCATATCCCAGAGCATCTTCAGGTAACTGCTAATAGTAGGAAAAAGTTTAACATGTTTGGAAAGATGCGTGTACAGCTGTGCTGGCCCAATGGGGGATTATAAATGAGACAAAGCACTTTTGGCCTATATGGTACTACCTACCTGATGATGCTGGATTAAGCCATTTGGATTCTATTATAGAATTAATTGGGATTCAGAGCCAACATTAGTTTGAGAAAATAGTGACACACTCAGGTTTTAGAAAGATCTTTCTAGCAGTCAGCAAATTAGAGAAATGGAAGCAAGTAATTCTGAGGGACAGGTGTCATCAGAGTCCTAGGCCAGAGGTCTGACTCTGGGGGTCACAACAATCAGAGATCTGACTACTTGCCCCCAAAACCAAATGGAAACAGTAATTGGGGGGAAAAACATAACGAAACAGGAAAGGAACTTTATTCAGTATAGTGTACTGGGAAGACAAAGGAATGAGGGTCCTTAGCCTTATCTTCAGGGGTGCTGACATGAGCTCCCAGATTATATAGACAAGGGACCAGTCTTGCTCAAACTGAGGTTTAGTTGATCATTAGCTCAGGATTGGTCAGGCAGGGCCTTGTCAGCAGTGAAAAGAAAGTTTTCAGTATTTTCAGCTCATCACAAGATGTTTATCCATTACCCCAGGTTCCTGGAATCCGAGGTGACTCCAAGCAAAGAAGACAGATGCAAAATGGAGGCAGAGATGCCAAGTTTTTTTTTTTTTTTTTTTTAGTTACCCATTGGACATTTGTAGTCCAAAGTGAATAGTTAGTATTTTTTAGCAAAAGCAGAGTCTAGGTCCTGTTAAAGAGGGAGTGTTGGGGAGGCTATTGATGTAACATTGGCTCAGTGACATCTGGTAAAGCTGTGTCATCCAAAGATTGATTGCTTCCCTGGCAGAACAGATATCACCTGTGAGTTTATTAGAAATGTAAAAATTCATAGCCTTGCCTGAATGGTGGACCTGAATTTTTGGAGATGAAGTGGAAGAAATGGTATTCACATATTCTCTTGGAAATTCTTGCTTACTTTCGAGACTGAGGATGCTGCTGCAAGGGACACCTGCAGGGGTGATCTCATTGTTTGGTCATCTACCTGACTTGTATCCATCCCTATTTTGGAGATGTGTCCTCTTCAGGGTTAACTTTTCTTCCTAGTGCGACAAGGGAATGCTTTTCAACCATCTAAGTTCCACTTGGAAAACCACAACTTCCAGGAAATAAATCAGGCCACCTGGGAATAGTTTAGTCTCTTTACTTGAGAGGAGTATTTCATCAGCTTCGATTCATCAGAGAATCTGCCCTGCATAGTAATAATAATCATGTGGTGACAACCAGCATTTGTTTAAGGGGGAGTGGATGATGGCAGAGTATGGAGGTCTTAAGTGTTGCACAGCAATAAATCCTCTCTGTCTTTGTGGGCTAGGATAATAATAATCATTCTCTTCCTTCCTTCCTCTCAGGGCTATGTCTAGGCAGAAAAATGCAGGCAGCAGCCTAGTGGGGGTGGTTTCAGGGGTATCACAAAGACCCCAGGAAGGTTGCCAATGTTCCCTCATGTTCTGGACACTCTGACATTCGATTACTTTCTTTTGTTACTTAAACCTTAGTCACTTAAAACATAAGTGTCTTCTGAGTGCAGAGTTATTTAAATAGCATCTTTTAGTTTTGAGGAGGACTCCAAATATGTTTCTTTACTTCACAATGTACTTGTGCTGTAGCACCAATATTATATATACTATACTAATGCAAAAATCACATTGAAAATATAAACATACATAAATCATACACTTCTCCTAATCCTCAATGGATTAGGAGATTCCTATTCTAAGATGAAGGTTTCTGGGAAAATCCATGATGGACCCCAGAGGGTCAGTCAGTCCCCTTAAATGGCATACAAAGTTGATAATCATTTTTCTGGGCAGAAGGTGTGCTTATAGCTTTCTAAGCCTTTTATAAAGATTAGGAAAGACAGGTTAAAGAAAGATCTGCACACAGGATTTTGCAGGAGGGGTGCTATCTCTGTTTCATAAATAGGCAAACTATGACTCAGTGAAATTAGATTTTCTCAGTTCTACTCAGCAGGAATAGATGGATCTGTGATTCAAAGAAGGAGAGTAATGGGTTCCTGGAGCCTGGTTAAAGGGCTTAGAAAGGCAAGTCAGAGACACATCTCTTCTTCTGCTCCCCTTGTCTAGGGCTACCCTGCCAATTATTCTGTGGATTCATTCTCTCCTGCCTCTTCTGGGACAGTCTTTACCAATTATTCCTTTTCTTTGCATCTCCGGTTTTACCGAGTGCATTAGTGATTCTTAGTGTAGAGGGCATGTGGTGTATAATGAAAGCAAACCCCAAACCTCTCCAGCTCATCCTACTGTTTCTTTCTTCTCTCCCTCATTGGGAACTATTTGTTGTCTACCCTCTTGCCTATTACCTTCTTGAACCTTCCATCTCATAAAAAAAATTCCCTTGAAATCTCTTGATCTTCTAACACTTCTAAGGCACAATGTTGTTCCTATAACTGTGGGGCAAGAATACCTTCTAAAAGCATATACCATATAAAATATAGCTTATGTCTACCTGTCTTTCTCCTTCAGTTGACCATGAAGGTCGGGAGTAGCATGTCATCTTTATCTCCCTGGGCCTGTCATGGTGCTGGAACAGATCATGGTAGCCAATGGCAGGATCCCATAGTCTGAAATCACAAATCAAACTCGATACTATAAAGGATGAACAACTCTCCTGGTTTCTCCAGTGCTGAGAGGTTTCCCAGGATGTGGAACTTATAGAGATAAATCTGAGAAGAGTTGGTGATTCTACTTCTTAATGCGATAGTCTAGAATTTCTGTAATCTGGCCCCTAGAAACTCTTCTAGGGTCAACTTATATTGCCACCTCTCAGACATCCTGTATTCCCAAAAGGAAAAGAAGACAAAATATGTCCTGAAGCTCCCTGAATATGGACCATTTGTTAGACTTCTGTTGGGAATGCAGGCCTGGAACTGAGTGCCATGAAGACAGAGTGCTATTTTATGGGTATTTGGTTCAGTTTTCAGCTGGAGGTCATAGAAGTGGAGCTGCCCATATTACACAGGAACAGATGGATCTGTTTGGATGGAAGGACAGGATGGTTAAGAAGCAAGAAAGGAGGATGGTACAGTGCAGGAGTTCTCAAAGTGTGGGCCTTGGACTAGTAGGTTGGACTTCACCTGAAAAATTGCTAAAAATGCAAAATCTCAACACCCTTCTCCCACTGACATACTAAATCAGATTTACTTAATCACCATAGAAATCTATGTTTTAATGAACTCTCCAGGAGAGAGTTGCTACATGCACAAGTTTGAGAGTCACTGTCAGGTGAAAAGAAAACCTTATTGGAGTCAGGAAACCTGGTTTGTGATGCCAATGATCATGAAGCATCAGTCAGACTGTCACTCTGTGGCTAAAAATTCTTGACCTCAGCTTCTCTATTAATTGAGGGAGATGCTTTCTAAAGTGTTGTCCTTTCTATGGAAACTCTTCCATTTTATGTACCCAAGGACACGTTAACACAACATTCTTAAATGTAGAAGCCAGAATATGATTTTATAGTATGATACCTGCTCAGAGTTGGCACTCATTCTGATTACAGTACCAGGGAACTCTTGGAGAAGAAACTGACTCTTCTTGCTGATGTTTACTTAGAAATTAGTTTCCCCAAATAACTCTAACTTCTTATTAGTCTCTCTCTATATATCTAATTCTATAATTTCAACTTGTGTCTAAACTTAAACATCTTGACTGTCTACTTCCTACCTGCCTACGGCTACTGCTGTGCTTAGAGGGATGCTGTGAATGGACCTAAGCCAATTTGACAATCTGTATTAGGCTTTTTTGGGGAAAATATTGGTGGTCTCCCATAGTGGAAAGTTGATGTGAGTGATAGATCTTTTTGGGAACAACCTTGACATTAGGTTTTAATGACAGCTTTAAAAGAATGTGACAGATCAAATTCTTTCACACATATAAACATTTTATTTTAAGCCGAGAGGCACAAAAGAAGTCATATAACCTATTCTATAAGCTTGATGAAGCCCTAGCCCTGGGTCCTTTTGAAGGCTCCACCAGCTCCATCCGGGCACGAATGGTTCACTAGAGGCAGAGAGGCAGCAGTTTAGCAGCGGGATCCGGTTAACACCCCAGCCAAATTCAGACAAGGAGAATCTTCTGAGTCAGCAGCTGGACCCAGGACAATTTTTGAATCCAGCCTCGGGCACCGCTCCTAATTGCATAGGCTTTCGGCTTGCTGGATGCTTACACCCTGCTAGTGCTTGTGTTGGAATGCCTGCACAGTATTTTGGTCAATACACACCAGTCATCTCACCATTGAAAAATCATTTCTCACATCCATGATGCTAACAAAGAAAATCTCTGGAGTCGATCAGCTTGTGAAGGTAGCTAACATGCTGGCAGAGACTTGTGTGGAGGATGAAGTTTCCCCCAAATCCTATCTAACACCTGGGATGGGTGTTATCCCTTCCTCTTACTTGATGAAAATTGCAATGCTATCTATGAAAAGGTATTTTAAAATAAATTACAGGAAGCATAATTGGGAAATAATGAAGAAATATCAATTTCATAATGCATGAAAAGCTGTATTTTTAGGGCAGAAATTTCAAGTTGAAGGTTGGTAATTTCATAAGATTCAGTCTAAACATACAGCCCCTGAGAGTCTCTGCACACAGTGGAATTCTCTGTATCTGTGGGATCGCATCTGCAAATTGAACCAACTACAGATGGAAGATATTTTAAAAAATTGAATCTGTACTGAACATTAACAGATTTTTTTCTTGTCATTAATCCTTAATATAGCATAACAACTATTTATTTGGCACTTATACTGTATTGGGTATTGTAAGTAATCTAGTGATGATTTAAACATGCAAGAGGATGTGTGTAGATTATGAGATAATACTACAACATTTTGTGTAAGGGACTTGAGCATCTGTGGATTTTGGTATCTGTGGAGTCCTGGACCCAATCCCCCATGTATACCATGGATCAAGTGTACGTGGTACTTTCTCTGGTTTTCTGGCCTTATATTTGCTGCCTTTCTCATGTAACTCACCTCATCTCCCCAGACTATGACCTTTGTTTTCTGCCTGAGGTGGGTACTATCCCAATCCTCTGTCTGCTCTTACTCATTCGTTTGATTCCACCTTTATACAGGGATCTCAGTAGCAGGTGTTGCTCTAAGACATCTTTTTTTTTTTTCTTCCTTTCACTACAGCAGCAGCTATGAGGTTTTTTTAAAAATTTAAAATTTGTTCTAATTAGTTATATATGACAGTAGAATGCATTTTGACACATCACACATAAATGGAGTATGACTTATTCTTCTGGTTGTACATGATGTAGAATCATACTGGTCATGTAGTCATATATGCCCATAGGGTAATAATATCCGGTTCATTAGGACTTCTTCAACCTCCTGTGTTAACCTGCTCTGAGCCCTGTATTGTAAATCCTGTTGACTGGTTTGTTTTGGCCACTAAATCCTGAGATCAGGGTTGGGCTTCCTAATTGCCAGGACAGAGCAGGAGGCAGTAAACAGTGATCCACAACGCGTATCCTTGACAAGCTTCCTTGGGAGGGCAAGTGAGTTTAGCTTACTGGAGAATAATGTTCCCAGGGGACAATACAAGTCATGCTACAATTAGGTGTTAAATTCTGAGATGTAGGCTATAAGTGCCATAACTGTTTAAGGATAGGGATAAGGAGAAGTGAATGTGAAGCTGATAGAAAACCAACTAAAGACACATTAGATGTGGGGCCAGGACCCTGTGTCTTAAGTCTAGTGGCAAGAGACAATGGAAGAGAACGCAGGTCACTCACTCCAACCACTGTGGGACAGTGAGGTTCCCGCTAACCTCTGGGAGCGGTCCAGACACTACACATCTGTGCAAAAGCAACAAACAGAAGGACGGGGGAGGAATAACAATAGCAGTTATACCAGTTAAAATAGAAATGATATAATCTGGGATCACTCAACCAATTAGCATACAATTGAGTGTAATAAGAAACCAGAGTAGGGGAGAAAGAGAGAATGAGGACATGCACACATGTGCATACCAAGAATAAGAGGAAGCAAAAGACCGAAACTGCTGGATTTCAGTGCTGGGTAAATCTCTCTCATTTGCCAGGAAGAATTGCACCCGGGGAAGGAAGATAACAGTGTTCCTGCCATTTTGGAGTCCAAAGCATTATCTATTGTAGATTTTGATATCTTACTTAGTCCTGTGCCAGTCTGATTTTAGGAAGAGTGTACATTATTTACATGAAAACAAATATGAGCATTAGGAGGCATTTCTCCCCTGCGTGCAATTCCTACTAAAGAATTTACATTCTTCTAATTTGCTGCTTTACTGCACCACTTAGTATCCGCCTGAGATGCGCACAATGTCCTCACAGTTAGGAAGGTACTGGGGAAATTTACCCTTTTTGCACCGAATCACTTGCTGTCCTCTTTGAAGCCGCCAAACTCTTAACTCATTTGAAATTCTCCTTTGCAAGCATCTGTTTCGCAGGTATCAGCTGATACCAAATCACAAGGCAGTCTCAGGAAGATGTTGGATTTTTAACTCTTAATTCGGAATGTACTGTTGTAGTATTTCTACTCTGAAAATGGTCTTTTAAATAACAAATGCAGAGGCATCTGTTTTATTTACGTGGCAATTGATGAATTCTTTAGAATGGGCATTCGGAATGTATTTTAGCAACACACAAACATGCATACCATATGGTGGAGCTGCTTCCTGCAGAGAGTTAGGATAAACATCATGAATAGCATTAATGTAAACCACATGTCTTAGTGGTACCCGTTCTACCAGCTCAATAGATTCCACACTGAAATCGAGCCAGAAGTGTCTTAGAAAACCGAACATAGAACTTCTGTGATGTCTAGAGACTTGAGTGGGTTTTTCCTCTAAGAAATGGAATGTAAATGTAGAATATTTTTCTGAACACATAGAAATGATTTTGCTTCTAGTATTTAGATTTTTAGAACTAAGAATGTCCCAAGAGGCTGGCTTTGAAGCCAGCTTTTAATATGATTGTAGACCTCTGTCACCTGCAACTTTATTAAAATGGAAAGAAACACAACCAACTATTCGGTGCTAACAGGGAACAAACTGCTCTGCTGTGTTGTTTTGCCCAACATTTGGTTGCTATAATGTGAGGTGACTGGATTACTATAATTATAATCCATGGAAGCTCCTTCCATTACGGAAACCCAGATTTTTAAACATACAAAGACCTTTCCAAAGTGTTTGTTCCTTTGTCATGCCTATTACCTGCTGCTGAAATTCTTCACAGATGAAGGGAGATGGCAATAAGATATACCTTACTCTCTACTATGGGTCCCTCCCACTTTCTTGTTTATTGAGATTTTACTGAGTACTGATATTGTGGTAGTTATTTTCCATTGTTCCTGCATCAGCACTGTTCCTCTTTCTTCCTTGCCCAGTGGAAAAGGACCTCCCATCCCTTTTCTGTTTCTACCTGCTGCTCCCACTCTCCCTGGTCCACAAGATCTTCTAGTATCTTCAATGGTAATATTAAAATTCACATTGATGAGAATAGACATAAGTTACTAATTGCTGATGCTGGCTAAGAGTATATTGGGTTTCATTATGATGATTTTCTACTTTTACATAAGGTTGAAGGTTTTCATAATAAAAAGTTAAGAGACTCCATCTTGATGACTCTTTCAGAATCCTAGTTCTACAATGCTTGAATAAAATTTTCATCTCCGTCTCAGCTACCATGGTGTTGAGTGAGCTGCCATGAACATAGACCAAACACATTTGGGTCTTTCCACAATGTTAGATTTTATTGACTAACAATAAAGTCACATGCTACACCACTTTCATCAGAGGCAGTTCACTGAATTCTTTTGGGTCATCTGGTAGTCATAAGCCAGGCAAACTCAAGTTCTTTTTATTCCAGTCTTAATTTCTAATACCTATAACACTCAAGTCACATATCATACTTCAAACAATGACCTCTTTAAGTTACAGAAAAGTCTAACAAAGGGTTCAGGCAGCCACAGGGGTTCAGGAGACTGAACTGAGAGCAATTGCATTGAGCTGATAGGAATGCAAAGAGTCACTGTACGTGGGCAGGTAAGATTATGAACCAACCAAATCCAAGAACTTGTTCAGGGTGCAGAGCTGTCAAAGTGCAGGAACTAATCGTAGGCCAAGGTCCAGACAGGCAGCAGTTTCAGAGGGTCAGCTTCAAGTGGGCGGTGGGAGTTCATCACCAGCAGGAGAAATTAAGCTCTGCTGAAGCCCAAAGACAGAGATTCAGAGGTTTGACCTTGTGGCAATTTTCCTGGGCAAGGCTCTTGATGAATGACCAGGTGATGGCATCAGTGTGCCACTGTGTCTGGCCTTGGGGTACTGCTCCTCTTATAGGCCTTGAGTGAGGGAATTGCTTTATTTGGTGGTCTTGCCTTGAGTGAGGGAATTGCTTTATTTGGTGGTCTTGCCTTGAGTGAGGGCATTGCTTCATTTGGTGGTCTTGCCTTGAGTGAGGGAATTGCTTCATTTGGTGGTCTTGCCTTGAGTGAGGGAATTGCTTTATTTGGTGGTCTCATATGTTTGATAAACACACTGGCCTGGATTTTCTGATGTGTGTAAGATATGCTAGTGCATCTGCATGCTTCTGATTAATTCAATGAATTCACAGGTAGCCATTTTTATTAGCACAATTAATTTATTATTTATCAGTTTTTGCCTTATGGTTGTGCTAGGCAGACAGTGGTAATTTACTTGTACAAGCACTTAAGTTCACCTCAGCACTTAAGTTCAGAGTGGAGTAGCTTATGGCAAATTACTGTTTTACAACATGGAATAACTCAGGTTTAAGTACAGCCTGAAAATGACTGTTCTATCCATCATGGAGTAACACACAGATAAGGTCACACATTAGACTTTGACATCCCTCAGACTATTTCTCCTCTAATAACTCAGACCCTGAAACTTTTTGCCTTACCCATTCCCATCTTTAGCTCCCTTACTGAATTCATTAGTGGCCAACATTCAGATCTTCCCTCCCTCTACCACATTCAGTACTCAGAATCCATTTGTTTTCATTTTGGCTTCAATTAAGTTCCTGCTGGGCCTGCATCCTTTGGATCTCACAATGAAATGATTCTCACATCAGCACCCTCAATTCCCTATTCACTTGTCTTTATATGATACCTGCTCTTCCAGTCCTCCTCTCATGGAAACCCCACAACACATTTTTCTCCTGCTTGCCTGCATAGCAAATATCCCCTAGGCCACTTTACTGTCAGGTATAATTCATGTGCCAGAAAATAATAAATATTATTCCTTTAGGTGATGTAGGACAGATAAGTCTGGACACCTGGGGAATTATCAGGAAGCAGGTTTATCTAAGCTACAGAGGTCCAGAGGAGCTAATGTCTAAAAGTCTTTGAACATTGCATCTGGAAATTCTTTGAAATTTGTACCCGGTGGTGGAGGTTGGGGGGTAGTTGACAAACCAGTGGGTGGTTACATGACAGGTACTGTTTGTTGCATATTCTTAGTCTAGACAGGGGTTTCACAAGTTTTTACCAAGAAAACAGTATACTTTTGTACAGCAAGCTCTCTTGAGATGGAGTCTATCACATCTTTTGTTTATAAACCTGGCATTTACAAAAAAGAGGAAGTTTCAAAGCACATTGAACTCTGCAGAAATCCATGAAATGCATTGACACTCTTTGTAAAGTCTTGCTGACAAGAAGCTTAATTATGGTCAGGGTCCCTGGAGAAAATTATATGTTATAATTACAGTGGGGGGGTCTCTATAGTGTGAGGGGGGTACCTGGTGGCTGCATCATAGGGACTATCTCTTGAGTTTCCATTTCCCCTTACTTTAACTCACATTTTAGCATCTAGAGCAGCTTTGTTCAATAGAACTTTTTGCAGTGATTGAAATGAATCTGTACTGTTCAATATGATAGCTACAAACCACATTATTGTATACTTGAAATGTGGCTTGTGAACATGAGAAATTGTAATTTAATATTAAGTTTTCATTGATTTAAATTAAAAAACTCCCATGTGGCTCTAGTTACTGACACCCTGGACAGCCCTCTGGAGTACCGTACTGGTTTTAGCATCATTTTGGCTACCTGCTCGGTCTTCCTACCAAAGTCTTCAGATTCCTTCTCACCAAGAGGGCAGTCATTCTTTACTGTGGATATTTTCTCTCCTGTGCTTCCTTTATTGTTGTCTCTGGGATAGACGGATTTTGTATTGGGTCCAGAGATGGACAACTGGGTCATCTGCCCCTGCCTGATTGTCTTCTGCTAGGCCTACTTTCATGCTTTGTTCCAGCACCTGCCTGGATTTCCATCATTCCCTTTCTGAATCCCTGCAATGACCTTTGGCTGGTTTCCTTCCCACCACTTTTGTCCTGCTTCAGTCTATTCTCTATGCAACAGGTAGATTGAATGTGCTAAAATGAAATTCAGAGTTCTTCTTTGCCTCTTTTGCATTTCTGGGCAATAACACATTTACAAGCTTTATACTAGAAGGTACTCTCTTGCTTTTTGCATAGCTGGCTATCATCCTTCTCTATCATTTCAGCTTAAATGACACCTTTTCAAAGAGACCTTCTCTGACCATAAAAGAATGTCCTCATCTCACTGTGTATCTCAGGCCCTTTTTCCCTCCTCTGTAACATTTGTTGTAAATGTAAGTCATTTAATTTATCTTCTATAAAACGTATATTCCATGAAAGCCAGGACCCTAGTGAATTTTGTTTCTTCTCCACTGGATCTCTAGTACTTAGCATTTGATAGAGAGTCAATAACGAATTGAATGAATTATTTGATTATTTCCATCTTCTTTCTAAAAGCTGAAGCCCATCTAAGAGGTAGGGAAAATAATTCCCAGTGGGTACCTTATTACAACTGGATATATCAGACTCCTTCCTTCTTATCTTACTGAGCTGTGCAGAGGTGGGGGCAATCAGCTTATTAGTTTCTTCTCTTACTTCCCCCTTTTCCAAGGAATTTCTGATTTATTTCCCTTTCTAGCTACCTTCTTCCCTATCTTCTACTCAGAGTCCTATCGACTAGTGCAACTTCACTTGTATTTCCTTTTGAAGCTTTTGTTACCCTGGAGAAATCCATATTTGAACTCAAATCCGTGGTCTTGAACTGTTCCCTACAGTAGTGGGCAGCTCTTCAGGATTTCTGGCATTGACTTCATCATAAATCCCTCATGTTGTTCTCTTTTGGATTCAGGAGTCATTTTTGTTCAGTAAAGGAATACTTGTAGTCATCTCTGTCTTCCCATCTCTATCTCTGCCTTCAGACTCAAATCCCCTAGGTCTGAGTAACACAGCTCTGGGATGATAGCTTTTGGGGTTCTTGTGACAATGTAATGAAATCACACCATGTTGGTAAATGCTTAAGCCTAGTGTAAATGCTAGTTTATGTAATTTTGGAGTATAGGCAAATGGCCTAGTCCTTGTGCACATGACCGTGTTGGACACATGTCCCTGAGTAGCTCAGCTGGCTGCACTATAGCTGCTAGTAGACCTCAACCTCTCCTATAGAAGGCACAGCATGATACGACTGCAGGGATGTTAGCACTTTCCCTGGGCTACTGAGAAGATTTAGGCGAGGGAAAAAGGGAGAGGTACTCTTCCGTACCTGCTGCTTGAAAGCCAGACTTGGACTCTGACAGGATTATAGCTACTCTGTCGATCTCCTACTAAGCGGGAGAAGAACCGTTGTGGGCAACTGCAGTGCTCAGTTCCCTTCAGTCAAGAATCTCAAAATGCTCAGTGTATCTTATTCTATGTACTCCCATCATCTCCAGAAGCAATACAAAACAGAAAACTCAGTCCCTTTTCACACCTGAGGAAGCACAAGTAGAAAGAGGTGAAATCATTTTCCTAAGGTCACAGACTTCATCATAGTTAAGAGCAAAGACCAGGAACTTAAACATTTCTTTACTCCAGATTCAAAGTTTCATTTCATAGATGCTTCTGCCTAAAAGGCTGGTGTTTCAGTTCTTTTATGCTAAGCTCTATTTCAGCACTTCTCCTGATGTATGGCCCAAATTCTGCTTCAGTGGGTCTTGCTCAAAACTCATTTCTTTGGTGAACCATCCTCTAATCTCATATGACCACAGGCTCTCCTTACACCAAAGCTTGCGGACATGGTCTTTGAAAAATGACATCATAATCCTAAAAAGAAATGAAGGAAATTGAAACCAATCTTTGCAACGTACTATTTTTATTTGGTTGCTTGTGCTATTTAGATGGAGAGGGCACTGGATAGGGACTATATCTTTTCCATGTTTTATACCATGCCTAATAAGTTCTCAGAATATAATAAATGTTTCACAGGCCAATGAAAAATTCCAAAGCACATAACCTACTGGGGAGGTTGTAAAATTATTCATGGCTGACGGCAAGAAGAGGATCAGAATTTTACTCTATGGGAAGAAGGTACCCAGAGAAACTGGGAATTATTTTTGGGAAAACTGAATGTATGGAGCATTTAAAAAACACAACCACCTTATTCCCAGAATGAATGTTAATAGGGCATTTGATCATGTGCTAATCTTTGTTACTTTATGATAAAAGTAATAGTTGGTACTAGTCATTTATCAAACTAATTTTAATGTGATCTTAACCAGGGATCTTCAGGATGGTGTATTGCTAAGAGTGAGATAATACATACATGGGATATCATATGTATTAAGTGTTATATAAACAAATTATTCTTAATGTGGGAATCTTGTCAGATATATGAGTGAATGAATGAACTTTGTGGAATTCTTGAAAATTAAAAGTGCAAAGATGTTGGGCAAATAAAACTGAAATCAAACTATCCACATTGTAGCCGTATGACAGTTACATGGACTGTTGGAGAAAAGATTATCTGGAACAAGAGGTAGGAGAAAAGATTATCTGGAATAGTAAGAGGAGGTGATAGTACTTCAGTAATGTGCGTAGAAGTTGACAACAGCTATTTATGAACGCTTTTTTAATTTTATTGTCTTTAACGTCTCGATCTCAATTTTCATTATAAATAAAGTTATTTACTAATGTGTAGATGTGTTACTAGAAGGCTTACTTCTTACATGTTCTGAAACAGTGCAAGTATACCTGTAGAATAAAGTGAATAAACAAGTCTTGGGGTCAGTGAAGGAGTGGGACTTGGAACCACTGGAAAGCAGAGGCTGAGAGGGTCCTGAGTTCAGGTTAAGTCAATACTAGTATGATGTGGATGAAAGCAGAGAGACCTGAGAGAAAGTGTCCTGGAGCAAGAACAAGGCAGAAGGATGGGGAGGAGGTGATTTATTAGAGATGCCTTGTGACTGAAATATTAATTTAAGGAGAGCCAGAAGAAACCTAATTCATTATTTTATTTTTTAAGATCATGTTTATTTTGTATCCTAACTATCATATATATACATTACATACTCATATATGTACATATCATTATTTGGTCAGTTTCATCCCCAGTATCTCAAGTTTTAAAAAAATTAAAAAAAAATTTTTTTGGGGGGCTGGGGAGATAGCTCAGCTGGTAGAGTGCTTGCCTTGCAAGCACAAGGCCCTGAGTTCGATCCCCAGTACCGCCAAAAAAAAAAATTTTTTTTTTCTTTTTAATTAATACATGAGAGCAAAATGTATTTTGATATATCATCATACATGGATTAAAACTTCCCATTTTAATTCACTATTTTAAAAGGTTAGGAAGATGAAGGGATATTATGGTTCAGTTATTTATTTAAGTCAAATAATTGTGTGTCCAAAACATGGTAGTGTAAGTGCTAGGAAGATAATGACATCTTCTGAATGTCATTTACTAGGTGTCAAGTACATATTTTACATGGATTTGCATGTATCAAAACTGTTAGTTTTCTGTTACTGTGACAAAGTACCTAAGAAAATTGACTTAAAAGGAGGAAAGTTTTATTTTGTCTCACAGTTTCGGAGGTTTTGGTCACTTGGTCCTGTTGCTCTGGACCTGTGGCACAGAACATCAGGGTGGGAACACATGGTAGATAAGTCCTGTTCATCTCACAGTGGCTGGGAAGCAGAGAAAAAGAGGGAGGTGTGGGGCCCCAATAAAGCTAGCCCCCAGTGACCTAATTTTTTCCCATTAGGCTCCACCTCTTAAAGGGTTCACCATCCCATCGCCCAATAGCACCAGAGGCTGGACAACAAGCCTTTAACACATGGGCATTTGGGGAGCCAAGCATTTCTTCATTTGAACACCAATAGAAAAGAATAACTACAGGGTGCTAGGAAAACACACAAGAGAATATAATCCAGTCTAGGGGGATGATTATAGGTTTTTGGAAAGTGGCTATCTTAAATAAAAGTGGAAGTGAGCTGGAAGTGTGAGAGAGGAGTAGGGAGGGCGGGGAGAGCATTCAGGTGGCACACAGAATGACGAAAAGATGTAGTTGACTCTGCTCCAGGCTTTCCTCCTACTCAACAGGGTTATCTCTGACAAGAGGGTCAACCAATATATATTTGGAAAAACTGAGTCACTCCAACCACTACCTGCTTTTACTGTTTGTGGTAGATATTACTTTTGTTCACCAACATATCCGGTCCCCTCTCCAGTCACATAGATTAGATTTCCCTCATCCCCAAAGACATGACCACTGAATTTGCTTTCAATGATTGGTGAACAGTCCCCTCCACCTGCGTGTCTTGTTTGTTCTATTGAACCAGGAGATCATGTGTTCCAGGTGGAGGGGACTCTGTCACCCTGTGTCCTCACTCTGCGTACCCTGACCTACAACAAATTTTGAGTGAGAAAGAAATTTCTGACTACGAAACCTCTAAAATCTGAGGGGTCGTGGATGTTAACTGCACTGTTACATTATCAGCTCTGTTTTGCCTTTATTTCAGTTTTTAGATTTCCATTTTGTTTTAGTATCCTTTAGCTGACTTTTACCATAAGGAATCATCTATGAGCCCTAAACAATATCTACACAAGATCTGGAAGGAAATGACTTTTGAAAGTAAGATACTACTATTTATAGATCTTGCAGTGAATTTCAGATAAGAGTTTGAGTTAAAAATATAAGAAATGGCTCTATTAAAATGTTATATGGGCAATACTTCATAAGACACACTCAATGCAGTATTTCCTTCAAAGACTTGACATTTGTTATTTCTTTTTACTGGTATGATATACTCTATAGTTTTTCTATAGTCATTAATTGAAGTGACCTTAATTTTCCAGGTAACTTGACATTTTTTAAAATTCATTAGGAATGAGTACCTTAAAAATTATATGCGTGGGTTAAATCCATATCCCTTCTAGAGTCATTTTTCTTTCTAAAGGGAATGTTTCCACTATACTGCTAGACCTCACCGTTTGCCTTAATTAAAGTATGCATTAATGTATTTCACTGAAGTTAGAATTTCAATGTTAGACACTTTTGGATGGTATGAGAAGATTGGATTGAAACTTGAAAATTTGATCAGTGTTTTGCTTAGAATCTGCTGTCAGTTTTGTTTTCCAAAGTAATTCACAACTAAGGTAGAAACAGATTAATATAAATTCTGGTGTAAATACATCATTGGTAGACCAGATGACTATGTGAGAGGTTTACCTGAAACAAGGACAAAATTTCCAATGGGATTCTGTTTATTATGAAATTTACACAGCACACGGGGAGCAGAGTTTTTGGGGGGTGTTTTTATTTGGAGATACAGAGAAAGAGAGTAGGAGGTTAAAAGACTTTTGCTATGGAGGAGCTCCCTGATGGCTAACCAGAGAAAAGACTGGTCATAGATTATTATTTCAGTAAGTTTTTTTGGTTATTTGTTGTAGCCCCTAGACAATGATTAAGCATGTGCACAGGAAACAGTGGAAATAAATTTGAGATTACCCAAAAAAGGCAAAAAAAAAAAAAATTGAAGAAATTGGTTATATCTTATAGCCATGATGATTGAAGAATGATCTTTGTCCTGACTCTCTCAATGCATCCTTCTTCCAGGTTCTGCCACTTTTCTGCACTTAGAATTCTCTGTGGTTTTTCTCCCACCTCTTACCTGCCTCCTCTTTCTCCTCTTTCCTTTCCTTTCATGCAGCTCTGTCCAACTTCCACTTTCCTGCTTTCTCTACATCAGTTCTTGAGGGGAAATAAGATGAGATGTTTTAAAGAAGCATACTTTCTGATTATCCTTCTCCAACCCTTTGACAGAGCAGCTTGTTAGGAGCTTGTTTTAATATTTTCACAACCATTATTATGCAGGTTCTATCAGGCAATTGCTTCACTAAGCAGTGCTCTTAAAAAAGAGGTATAAACAAATGGAAATAATGAGACCTACCCTGGCAAAACAATTTTGCACCAGACTCTTTTGTGTAATGCATATCTTACTGCTATATACAGAGATGTAAATTGTGTAGCAAGATAATTATAGATTAAATATTGTGCCTTAGAGATAATATGTGCAAAATAAAGTGGAGTAAAGAGTGATTCACTTGAGAGCAGAATTATGCCATTACCAGAAAAATTAAATTCTAAACCTCAGATTTAGGTTTCCCTTGTGGGGTTCATCCTGAGTGCACTTGTTTCTCTTTCAGTTGGTTTCCCTTTCCTGTTCAGGGTCCTCTGAGAAATCAGCATCTTCAGGTAGTTTACTAGCAGAGGCATTGGCACTCAAGGTACGAAGTCAAAGTTGAGCATAGAGACCAGACTGTCAAATATGGAACTGGTTGATGGACTCCAAGTCACCTTTGGTGTTCTTTCCAGCACATCGTGTGGTCTAGCATATCTATTTGGATTTGTAATATCATCAAAAGCTTTAGATTTTTTTTAACTAATGTGAGTATGCATATATAGAGAGAGCAATCTTTCATGTACGAATGCACACATTCCATTACGTCAGGTGTATGCATTTATTTTTCTGATTTTCTCACATCTATGTACACAACATTCTGTTACCTGACTAGTGTACACATGGTTGAATTACACAGGATAGAAAGTCCCAGGTGATCATGAACACTACTTTCACAACACGTGCAACCCACTACTAATTATCAGGGGTTAATAGCAATTACACAACTATGGAGTGAACTCACAAAATGAGGATACATGTTCTCATTTTGTTTTTGCCTCTGCAGATTGGTTGGTGCAGATTGGTTAATATGCACCAGGACACTGGAGCCACCAATTTTCTCAAATAGCTTATATTTGGTTTTGGGATGTACTATAAAAGGGTACTTATTTTTGTAAAATATCATATTTACCATTTTTGTAATATATCATGTTTACCATTCTAGTTATACTTAATTTAACTGAGAGTGAAAATTAGTTTATATTTCCTGAGCACAAACGCTAGAGGAAGGTGGTTCAGGGTTGTATGGGTGTGATGGGAGAACGAAATGGACACAAAATTTGCCCTGGAAAGAAACTCCTCTCCTTTGATGGTGGTGGAAAGTTATTTGAGAGAATTGGTGGCCCCAGTGTCCTGGTGCATATTAATCTGGTCATGTGACAACCAATCTGCAGGTGGAAAGGGGAGCAAGGAGGACTCTGGGTACAGTGATAACTTCCTTTTTATTACAAAAACCTGAACCCATTTTAAGATTTTTTACTATGAGAACATTAACAACTTAATTTTTGCCATAAAAGAAATACATACTTTACAAGAAAAAAAAGTGTCAATAAACATCCGAAAATTCACCTCAGTTTAAAAATATACCTGGATTAGAGCTGCACCATGTATTAAGTGTAATTATCCCTGGGGAGGGATTGCTAGTACAGTAATTTTATTTTTATGGTTCCTTTGGAGAGAACTGGAGAGTTGCTTTAAAAAATGCTTTTGAATTAGGCCTGTGTGAGAGATAAACTGTAAAATACTTGGAAAAAAAAAAAAAAGAAATAAACAAACAGTCCTGAAAATCTAGACAGGAGGCACTCTGATCATGACCCCAAGTTCTTAATTTTTTTTCACCTTTGAAAAGTCAAGCCAGGAAAGGCAGGACAGCACAGTGGGTAGCCACACACACCAGATCACATGACTCTCAGGCTCTGTCAGTATTTGATAATCCAAGAAGAGCCTGTGACTCCATAGGAGCCAATTATCAAATCAGTGTACATTTGTAGAATTTAAATTACAATAAAATGCTTAAGGAACTTTTGTATCCTTTCTTTTTATAGTTTTTTTAAACCTTAATTGACTGTTTTGACAACTCATCCTTATCTTTCCAATTGTCATTTCATTTAAAGGTAGATAACCATAATCTAGTTAATTTCACGCAAACATCATTACTTCTGGGCTTTTCTTATACTCTCAGTCTTGAAAAAATGAAACATTTCATTTTGAGATAATTGTATATTTGCACCCAGTTGTAAGACATGTTGGAGAGAGAACTTCTATACTTTATACCTAGTGTCCTGCGGCAGTTAGATTTTGAAAAACTGTCATAAAATATCAGAGCCAGGATCTTGATGATATGGTAAGAGATACAGGACATTTCCATTGCCACATGATTGCTCATGTTGTCCTCTTATAATTGTATCAACTCTCTAAGTACCCCACCTTTTCCATAACATCTGATAACCCTATCCGTTCTCCATTTCTTAATTCTGCCATTTTACGAATGTCCTATACATTCAGTCACATACTATGTAACCTTGGGATGGGCTTTTTTCTCACTCAGCATAGCTCTCTGGATATTCTTCCAGTTATTGTGCGTACCCGTAGTTTATTCCTCTTTATTACTGAGCAGTATTCTGTGGTAGAGATTCATGTCAATGTGCTTAACACTTATCCACTGAGGGAAATTTCCACTGTTTCCAGGACTGTGTTATTATGAATACAGCTGCTGGAAATATTTGTGTACAGGTTTCATTTGAACATCATTTCTATGGGATAAATGACCAGGAGTGTCATTGTCAGATCATATGGTAGTTTTATATTTAGATTTCTAGACATGCTAAACTTTTCCAGAGTGCCTGTACCAATTTATATTCCCACAAGCAACGTGTGAGTCATTCAAATTCTCACCAGCATTTAGTGATGTCACTATTTTATTTTAGCTATTCTGAGAGGTGTGTAGTACTATCTCATTGTGATTTTAATTTTTATTTCTCTAACAGCTAATATTATAGTGTGTTTTTATCTACTTTTCCCCATTTATATATCCTCTTTTGTGAACTATCATTTTTGCTCGTTTTCTAATTGGATTTCTGTGTTTTTACTGTTGAAATGTTAAATCCTTTATTCTAAATACTATTTTTTTTTGGTCATTCTAGGGATTGAATCTAGGTCCTCACACATGCTAAGTAAGAACTCTATACTAATCTCTATCCCCAGTCCTTAACTATCAGTTCCATATAGAATATGATGTTTGTAAATATTTTCTCCCAGCCTGTGGCTATCTTGTCATCCCCTTAGCAGGATCTTTCATAAAGCTGAAGCTGTTAACTTTTATGAAGTCTACATTATCATTTTTTCCATTTATGTGTTAAGCTTTTAGTTTCAAATCAATGCACTCTTTACCTAATTCTAGATCCCGAAAAATTTTTCTAATTTTTTCTAGAAGTTTTAATTTTGTATTTTATATTTAAGGCTATGATCAATTCTGAGTATTTTATTTGTTTGTTGGTTTTTTGGAACCAGGGATTGAATCCAGGGGTGCCTAATCACTGGTCCATATTCCCCGGTCCTTTAAAAATTTTTTTTTTTGTTTTGAGACAGGGTCTTGCTAAGTAGCTTAGGGCCCCGCTAAGTGACTGAGGCTGGCTTTTGAGTTTATTTTTATAGAAACCATAAGACAATACCATAAACCCAATTGTAAAACACACCATAAGTTTGTTTTTTAACCTATGGGTGTTCAATACCTCCAATGCCACTTGTTGTAAAGGCTGTCTCTCCCCTCTAGTGAGAGGCCTTTGCTCTTTACTAAAAATCACTGGAGCATATTTGTGGATCTTTTTTCAGGACTTTTTTTTTGGGGGGGGCTCTTCTCTATTTCTCTGCCACTTCGTTTATTACTATAACCATATAATACAGTTGAAGTTTGATAGGTAGATTCCTCCCACTTTATACAAAATAGTTTCCATTATTCTAATTCTTTTGTCTTTCAAAGTAAACATTATAGTAATGTTGTCTATATCTATAATCAATTCTGAGATTTTGATAGGAATTGTGATAAATTGGTACATTGACTTGGAATTTATTGATCCAGGAATACAGTACTTAGTATTTTTATTTCTCCAGGTGTCTAGATCATTGATTTCTTTCATCAGTATTTTGTAGTTTTCATGAAATAGTTTTCAGGCCTGTGTTTTATTTTATTTATACCTAAATATTTTAAAGTGATTGTAAGTGGTATTGTACTTTTAATTTCAGTGTACACATGCTCACTGATGGTAAAGAAAAAAAAACAATTGGTTTTTGTATGTTTATCTTGTGTTCTGCAACCCTGCTGTATGTACTGGTTAAGAATTCTTTAACTTTTCATTAAGATTTTTAAAATTCTTTTTTACTATTTAATTGTGACCTTAATGGTACAAGGACATTTACAGTTTCCTATATTTTTCTCATCCCTAGGATTTAAAAAAAATATATAAAATATGTATCATATATTATATATCATATATTTAGTTCACTTATATATTTTAGTTGTTGTAAGACCTTTATTTATATGCAGTGCTGAGAATCAAATGCAGTGCCTTACACATGTAAGCACATGCTTACACATGCTACCACTGAGCCACAACCCCAGCCCCTCATCTCTAGAATTTTTTTTTTCTTTTTGGTACTGGGGATCCAGCTCAGGGGTGCTCAAACCACTGAACCACATCCCTAGCTCTATTTTGTATTTTATTTAGAGATAGGGTCTCTCTGAATTGTTTAGTGCCTTGCTGTTGCTGAGGCTGGCTTTGAACTCACAATACTCCTGCCTTAGCCTCCTGAGCTGCTGGGATTACAGGTGTGGCATCTCTAGAAGCTTTGAAGCTAATTATTTTACATGGGTTAATTTTTTGTGCATTAGGATGATTGATTAGTATATTTTTATTTCCTATTCTTTTATTTCTATTTTTTATTTACAGTTTTACTTTATGTATTAATTGTTTGCATTGGTTATTGTTATTATTTGTTTCTCCCTAAACAGTAAGGTACTTGGAACCTTCAGGGACACTGTAAGTCCACAGGGTAGAAACTCTACTGCCTCAGATCCATACCATTAGATGGGTAGACACATAAACAACATGATAAATCAAGGGAACAAGTCATCGCAAGCAAATCAAGATACTCCAATAACAGAATCCATCGACACAACAGTGGAAGAAATGTCGGAGAATGAGTTTAGAATGTACATAGTTAAACTGATCTGTGAAGTAAAGGATGATGTAAGAGAGCAAATACAGGTAGCCAAAGATCACTTCAATAAAGAGATAGAGATTCTGGAAAAAAAAAATCAAATAAAAATCCTTGAAATGAAGGAAACAACAAACCAAATTAAAAATTCAATGGAAAGCCTCACCAACAGACTAGACCACTTGGAATATAGAACCTTAGGCAATAAAGACAAAATATATAATCTTGAAAATAGAGTTGGCTATAGAGAGATGTTAAGAAACCATGCACAGAACTTGAGAAATATGGGATAACATGAAAAGACCAAATTTAAGCTTTATTATGATAGATGAAGACATGGACATACAAACCAAAGGAATGCATAATCCTTTAAATATCCATAATATTTTCAATGAAATAATATCAGAAAACTCTCCAAAGTTAAAGAATGAAATGGAAAATCAAATACAAGAGGCTAACAGGACCCCAAATGTGTGAAATTACAACAGACCTAGACCTACATCAAGGCACATTATAATGAAAATGCCTAGCACCCAGAATAAGGACAGAATTTTTAAAGGCTGTGAGAGAAAAAATCAGCTTACATATAGGGGGAAACCAATTCGGGTCTCAGCCGATTTCTCAACCCAGGCCCTCAAAGCTAGGAGGTCCTGGAATAACATATATCAAGCTCTGAAAGAAAATGGATGCCAACCAAGAATCCTATACCCAGTGAAATTAAACTTCAGATTTGAAGAGGAAATAAAAACATTCTATGATAAACAAAAATTAAAAGAATTTGCAACCAGAAAGCCTGAACTTCAGAATATTCTGAACAATATATTCCATGAAGATGAAATGAAAAAAAAAAAAGTGAAAACCAGTGAAGGGAGGAATTACACTAAAGGAATAGTCAATCAAAGGCAAAACTAATTCAAATTTTAAACTAGAAATAAACCAAAATGATTGAGAACACAAATCATATCTCAATAACCTTAAACATTAATGGCCTACACTCATCAATCAAAAGACACAGACTTTGGATTAAAAAACAAGACCCACAATATGCTGTCTCCAGGAGACTCACCTCAGAGGCAAAGATCCGTAGACTGAAGGTGAAAGGATAGGAAAAAAACATCACTCACATGGATTGTGTAAACAAGCAGGGGTTTCTATCTTCTAAAATAGAACAAATTATGTAAGCTATATAATTGTAATTATACAATTGTAATATTACCTTAATACATTTTTAGCATCTGTAGGGTTGTTTTACTATCTCCCTTCCCATTGATATTTTTTTTTGCTTTTTTCTTGATTAGACTTGTTAGATTTTTATCAACTTTTAGCTGTATTTATTTATTTTCTATTTCACATATATTTGCTCCATACACTTTATTTTTTCCTTCCTACTACCTAATTTGAAGATAAGTTGATTGTTAATCTAGCTTCTTTCTGATACAGTTTGTTATAAGTGTGCATCTGAATACTATTTTGTTTCAGATTCTGATATTTAAACTTTTATTATCACTTAGTTCAAAACACTTTTTACTTTTTTTGAACTTCTTGATCTGTGAGATATTATAAGTGTGCTGTTTAATTTTGAAGTAGTTGAGATGTGGGGGTGGGATTCTATATATTTTAAGGTGATTGATTTCTAATGTAATAAATCATGCAGGAAACAGTCTGCATGATTTCAAATTTTTAAAATTTCTCAAAGCTTATTTTATGACAAAATAGTCTATCTAATTTTCTACTTGTTATTTTTGTGTATAGTTCTCTATAAATAACAAATAGATCAAGAGGCTGATAATGTTAAGTCTTCTATATCATTACTCTTTCCAGCAAAGGGAGTGAGCTTAAAATCTCCAGATATGATTGTGGAGTTGTCTCTCTAGTTTTACTACTTTTTACTTCATGTATTTTGAAATTTGTTATTAGGTACATACACATTTAGGATTGTTATACTTTCTTGAAGAAGTTACCCTATTATGGTTATGAAATGATCCCCTTTATCTCTGAAAATATTTTTCTTGAAATTTATTTTATATTAATAGTTCTATTTCAGATTTCTCATGCTTATTTTCCCCCTTTTGCTTTTAGTCTTTTGGCATATTGATATTTAAAGTGTGACATATGTATAGAGCATATAATTATTTGATTTTTACACATCTTGAACATTTACATCTTTTAATTACAATATCTAGATTATATTTATATTTAAATTAATTGTTGATATTGTTGAAAAAAGAGAACACCTGATATGAAGGTCAGTGGAAAATCGGGTAAATGATAGGTTTGATGATATAATATTTTGGAAAACAGGTTGAATAGTCCTGCTGTCAGGATCAGAGAGAAGATTGTTGGAATGCTTTCATTGCAATTGTTCATTCTCTCATTTATCATATGGTACACAGAAACAGATTTATTTTATTGTTTGCTAACACTTTATTTTGCAAAAAAAATAATATACACATATATATGCTTAAATATCCATAGGCAATCTCTTAAGTATCTCATTATGTTAAAATTCTCTAACAACAAATAATGCTGGGTATTATTTCATATACTTATTTGCCATTTCATTATCCTCATCAATGAAATACCTGTTTTATTTGTTTTGTTAAGTTTTAATTGCATTATTTACTGATTGTTAAATTTTCTAGTCTTTGTATATCTTGTAAACAAGTATATGTACTTCAAATGTTTTTTCACAGTCTACGGACGGCTCTGTATAAATGATTTGTTGACTAAAAAAATTTAAAAAATAAAAAATGATAAAAAATAATGTAAACTAGGTTATATATAATTTTCTATTCTTTCTTAAATTGAAAAAGTTCTATTTATTTTTTCTGAGTTTTCATCATGGGTGTTGAATTTTGTCAGATGCTTTTTCAGTTTCATTTGATAAGCTCATGTGATTTATCTATCTTTAGCTTATAAATATGGCAGTTTACACTGATTAATTTTTAAGAATTGAACCAGCCTTGCATCTCTGTTATAAACTACACTTGGTCATGAAGACTAATTATTTATATATTCCATTTGTTAAAGTTTGGCTAAAAAATTTTGGTCTGTATTTATGAGAGATATTGGTGTGAGGTTTTCATTTTTTGAAATTTCTTTGGTTTTGATATTAGGGTAATACTAGTTTTATGAAATATATTGGTAAGTGTTTCTTTTTCTTTAGCTTTTAGAGGAGATTGCATAATATTGCTGAATCTCTTATCTAAATATCTGGTAAGATTCTCTACAGAAGTTATCTGAGGGATTTGTTTTTTGGGATGATATAAGTTATGAGTATAATTTCTTTAATAGTTATAGAGTTATTTAATTTCTTTCATAATGGTATACAAACTGCCATTAGTTGTGGAAGTCATATTTTTTAAGTAATTGGTCCATTTGATCTAAGATGCCAAATTTACTTGTGTAGAATTTACAATACTCCCTTATTATCTTTTTGATGTTTGCAAGAGTGTAGTGACATCCCTTGTTAAATATCTAATATTTATAAATTGTGTCTTCTCTACTTTTTTCATTATCTATATTGCTGGAGGTCTGCCAATATTATTGATGTTTTTGAAGAAACAGCTTTTGTTTAATTGATTTTCTCTTTTTTTGTTTTCATCTTCATTGATTTTTGCTCTGTGTTATTTCTTTTCTTAATAATCCTATGGTTTATTTTTAGTCCTGAGATGGGAACTTAAATGATTGGTTTGAGACATCTCTTTTCTGATGTAAGCATTTAGTTCTTAACATTTTCCTCTCTGCACTGCATTACTCCTATGTATCCTGCAAATGTTATATTTTCATTTGCATTTAGCTTAATATATTTTAATTTCCCTTGAGACTTTCTCTTTTTATTGCTAAATATTTAAGGTGTATGTTGATAGATGAATGGATAAAGAAATTGTGGTATCTGTATATCATGGAATATTACTCAACCTTAGACAAGAAGAAGATCCTGCCATTTGTGACAATATGAATGAAACCAGAGGACACATGTTGAATCAAATAAACTGGACACAGGAAAAAAAAATACAGCATGATTTCACTTAAATGTGAAATCTTTATTTTTTATTTTTTTTTATTTTTTGTACCAGGGATTGAACCCAGGGGCACTTAACCACTGAGCCACATTCCCAGCCCCGTTCTTGTATTTTATTTAGAGACAGGGTCTCGCTGAGTTGCTTAGGGTCTTGCTAAGTTGCTGAGGCTGGCTTTGAACTTGTAATCCTCCTGCCTCAGCTTCTTGAGCCACTGGGATTACAGGTGTGTGCCCCAATGCCAGGCCCTGTATGTGAAATTTTAAGAAATGAAAAAGGTTAAGACTTCCTCTTTGATCATAGATTATTTATAAGTGTGTTATTCCATTGTCAAGAGTTTGGAGATGTTCCTATTATTTTTCTGTTATTGATTTCAAGCTTGATTAGATGTGTGGAGAATACATTGTGTATGATTCCCGTTCTTTAACTTTTCTGAGACATGTTATGGCCCATATGTTATATGTTGATATAGTTTTCTGGGAAATTTAGAAGAACATGGAAAAGAATATCTTCTGATGTAGTTTGGTAGAGTAGTCTATAAATGTTAATTATATCCTGGTAGTTGATGGTGTTATTCATTTCTTCTATATTCTTGCTGATTTTCTTTCTGGTAGTTCTATCAGTTACTGAGAAAAGGGTATTGAAGTTTCAGTTATATTTGTAGATTTGCCTTTTTCAAATTTTAGTTTTATCTGTTTTTACTTCATATATTTTGTAGCTGTGTTTTTAGTTCTGAACACATTTAAGATGTTTGTGTTCTTGATAAATCGACTTTTTATAATTATAAAATGTGTCCATCTTTGGTAATTGTATTTTTCTATGAAGTCTATATTATCAAATATTAGTATAGCTATTCCTATTTTCTTTTGATGTTTGCATAGTATATCTTTTTCTATTCTTTCACTTTTGACTTATATTGTTATATTTAAAGTAGTCAGCATATAGTTGGGTCATGTATTTTGATTTACTCTGCAAATTAATCTCTCTCTCTCTCTTTTTATTAGAGCTTTATGGTTAAACATCGTAGTTGGGTTCATCCTGACAAAATCATACATGCATGTAAGTCAACTTCAGTTCATGATCCTCTCTTTTCCCTCTTCTCCTTCCTCCCTTCTCCCATCTCCTTCCTCTAGTCTACTCGACTTCCTTTCATTTGTCTATTAATTTGTATTTGATTGGTTCCTTATGTAATCTTATCTTTCCCTCTCCAGCTTTCACATATGAGAGAAAACATTTCACCTTTGAATTTCTGAGTTTGATTAATTTCACTTACATGATATTCTCCATTTCCCTCCATTCCTGCAAATGCCATAATTTCATTCTTTTTATTGGCTGAGTAAAACTCCATTGTATATTGTGTACACAATTTCTTAATGAATTCATCTGTTGACAGGCATCTGGGTTGCCTCCATAATTTAGCTATTGTGAATTGTGCTGTTATAAACATTGATGTGACTGTGTTGCTGTAGTAATACCAACACAAATCTCTCTAATGGTTGGATTTAGGTCATTTAAATTTACTATAATTATTGATACATTGAAGCTTAAGTCTACCATTCTACTTTGTGTTTGTTCTTTTCTTTCTCTCTTTTCTTTTTTTATATCTTTTATTGCTTATTTGAGCACTTGTTCATATTTTGAATTCCATATGATTTATACATAGTGTTTTTGAATTTCTCAAGTACAGTCCTTTTAGTGGTCACTCTAGGTATTACACTGTATGTACATAAATTTTCACTGTCTGCTTATGCTTATATTTTACCAGTGTGAGTGATGTGTAGAAACTTTACTGCTCTTATGTCCCTTTAAGCTTCATGTTTATAATACTATTGACTTAGAAGGTGCACTGCAAGCACTCAGAACCATGAGTGTTATAACTTTCTTCAACCATAAACAATTTTAGAATCTTGAAGGTAAAGAAATGCTTGTGTATACACCTGTATTTTTACTTACTGAGTTCTTGTTTTTCCCCTGCTGTTTCAACATGTGGTCTTCTATCATTTCCTTTCTGTTTAGAGAACTTCATTCAGTCATTCTCTTAGGATAGTTCTGTTGATGATAAATTCTCCTCTGTTTCCTTTATTTGGGAACATCTTGCTTCCTCTTTCGATCCTGATGAACATTTTCATGGATTACAGAAATCTAGGTTGGAAAGATCTTTTCCTACCATTTGAAAAATCCTGCACCACCTTCTGTTAACTTCCATGGTTTATAGTGAGAGACAGTTGTCATTTGAATAGTTTCCCCTGGTAGGTAAAATCTACTTTCTCTGCTGGTTAGGTCTTTCTTTTTTTGTCTTAGTTTTCAGAATTTTGATTAAGCTATGTCTTCTTGGTGTGATTATTTTCTCAGGTTCTTAAATTATAGGTTTATGTCTTTTGCCAAATTTGGGCACTTTTGAGTCATTAGTTCTTGGAGTACTTTTCAGCCTTTTGATATTTCTCCTTTTCTTCTAGGATTCCAATGCGAAGTGTGGTAGATATTTTGTTACAGACTCACATGTCTCTGAGGCCCTCCCTGCTTTTTTTTTTTCCCAGCCTGTTTTCTGTCTGTTGTTCAGATTTGGTAATTTCTGTTGTTCTGTCCTGAAGCTTGCTGATTCTCTCTTCTGTTTCTTTTGTTCTGCTGTTGAGTCTATGTGTTATTATGTTTTCTTAGTTCCAAAATATTCATCTTGCTTTTCATTGCATCTCTTTCTTTGATGAGATTTCCTCTTTTTGTTGAGACATCTAGGTTTCATTTTTTCAAGTGTTTTTGTAATGGTTCATTGAAGCATTTTTATGCCACTTGCTTCAAAGTCTTTGTGAAATAATTCTAACATCTAAGTTATTCTGATGTTGGCACTTACTGTCTTATTATTATTATTTTTTTCATTTGGTTTGAGAGCTTCCTGGTTCTTGGGTTGTTGAGTGATTGTTCCATTGAAACCTGGTTACTTAGGGTACTGAATTATGAGAATCTGGACTCCATTTTAACCCTCTGTGTTAGCTGACTTCCTTTGATGTTACTCCAACAAGGGCGGGAGGGGATAGTGGTGTGCAACTGCCAGGTTCCCAGCTCCCTATCTGTTGCCAGCTGTGTAGAGGAGGTCTCCTCATACTGGAAGGTGGAGTTGGCAGGAGTTCCAGCTGCTCATTAGGCCTCCTCTGGTACCATCCTGGCCTGGACGAGGGGAGACTTGTTGCTGTCAGATAGTAGTGGAAGTCCTACAAGGTCTCCACTGATAGGGGGAGAGGCAACTTATTTCTCCATTATGGGTGGCTGTAGGTGTTGTCTCCACCTTCCACTGCTAGGAGGGAATTTATTCTTTAGGACAATGGCATATATGGCTATTGCCACCTGTACTGACGTCCCCGAGTGCTGTAATAACCTCTGGTCATCAGATCTGGGGGGTTATTCTGTGTCTTTCTTATAACACTTGCCATTCAGTTCTACTAACATTATTTCATCTCTTCTGATTTTTTTTTTAACCGTCCGTAAGAAAATAACAAATTTAGAGATTCTTCCATACTACTACTGGCTAGGAAAATTGGGTCCTTATTGGGAGAACTTGGTAGGAGTGGAAAAACAAAATTACACAGAGAAGTCTCAATTTTAGGCCTGCCCAGAATATATATGGGAATTGAAGGCCTACATCAGAGGTTCAGCTATGCAAAGCTATAAAGTAACTATCAAATTCTTAGAAACCTATTCAGTCTTTTTACCTTGATGAATGATCTTTGTAATGACAAGAAAGAAAAATATGCTGCACATGTTTTGTGTATGACTAAAAGTAAAATATCCAAGATGAACTGGATTTAATTATTATTATTGTGCATATCTCTGCATTCCATTGACAGATCAGATCAGTGATGTTTAAATAAATATTAACATGAAGGCATAAACAATTCAAAAATATTAATACTTCATAAAACTTGTTTTTTGTAAGTTCACTTCAGCAACATCATGTTGTTCTTAACATATGCTATTATTATCAAGATTTTGACATAATCTGTGTTCAAATGACAACCCTTCTAGATGCATTATGCTTCCTGTGTATATATGTGTTTTAAAAAATTCAATTTGGTTAAACTTTGCTGAGACAATAGCAACCAAATGGTCAATCAAAATATTCAAGCAATACTTAGACCAGACTTAGATCAGAAAATTAGCACAGATTTTATATATTACCTTTAAACATTGCAATGGTTTTGCATATTGTGAATTATTACATGGTGTATCAGTTAGGGGAATTTATATGAAAGAAAAAAAACAACCAGGAAGGGTGTGTGTGTGTGTGTGTGTGTGTGTGTGTGCGTGCGCGCGCGCGCGTGTGTGTGTGTATGGGACTATCTCTGTCTCTGTCCCTGTTCATGTCTCTATGGATTGTTCATAGATTGCGGGGGCAAGTCCCAAGTCCATATAACAGGCTTTTAAGAGACTGGAACTCTCAGACACAAGGAGAAAATGTAGTCCACAAGTTGAGAACCTTTTCCTTCTTTCTTGCCCTCTCAAGTCTCCTCCTAATCTTCCTCCTCTCCCCTCACTTCCCCTGGTCCTTTCCTCCTCCTTTTCTTAAGGCTCTTTAACTGATTGAATCCAAACCAACCAGATTCTTGAGATAATCTTTCTTGCTTCATGTAAACTGAATATAGACTTTAATCACATCAACAAAATACCTTCACAGCAATACCTAGATTAGAGTGTGATTGAATAACTGAGGATTATAGCCTAGCCAACTTGACACATTAAACTTTTCATTACATGCAGCAAATATTAAACATATTTTGATTTACTCACATGTAGCACCATCTCATATTGCAATTGTCACCATCCCTCAAAGCAACAGCTATAGTATATATTAGTTTAAATATAAATTCACATAATTTTCATCAAGCCAGATCAAGCTTTTTCACTGGCACTATTGACAGTTTGGGCTGGAAAATTCTTATGGGTTATTCCATGTGCTGTTTGCAGTACCTGTGGTTTCTACCCAGCAGATGCCAGTAACAGCCCTCAGTGTTGGGATGAATATTGCTGAAGGTTCTTCAAGGGGTAAAGCCACCATGGTTGAGAACCACTGAGCTAGATGAGCTAGACCTGCATGTATTTGAAGAGTAATACAAATTGCCAGGTTTGGGTACAAGCCTGTAATCCTAGTGACTAGGGAGGTTGAGATGGGAAGATTACAAACTAGATGCCAGCCTGGATGACTTAGTGAGACTCTATTCAAAACAGAAAATAAGGGCTGGGGATGTGACTCAATGGTAAAACGTCTCTGGGTTCAGTCCTCAGTAACACACACACAAACACACACACACACACACACACAAGCATGCACACAAAGAATAATACAAATTGTTTAATATCACAAAACATCTCTTTGCCTCTGACATACTATGAATTAGAATATGAAGAGAAATAAGAAAAATGGTCACTTTTCAAATGCAGGATGCAATCCTGAAAAAAATCTATTTCCGTTAGTTAAGAAGGGTTTGACAAGATTATTATTGACTTTTTCTTTCCAAAGTACTTTGTTGTTCAGTATTTTCTTTTATAAAATGATTCTTTATAAAATGAATACTGTTTACCTATATATGATAGTTTTATTTTCTCTTGACCTCACTTTAGCAAGTGGGAAAATTGAAGATTTTATACTTATCAAAGGCAACAACTGTCATGAGAACCATAAAAGCTAAAAGAACTTATTTACATTGGCGTTCAGTTAATTTACTGCAATCAGAAGACCTTGATAGTAGAAGGACTCTGGAATTCTGGTATTTAGATGACTATGACATGACAAAGTCACACATGAGCAATGAAGATGGGTTACCATATAGTCCGGGTTCTTCCCAAAAACAGATCCAATAGGATGTGTGCATAGTCATCCCTCAGTGTACTCAGGGTAGCTTACAGAAAGTCCCTTATATAAAATTGTGTCACATTTGCATATAACCTGTGCTTATCCTCCCACATACTTTAAATAATCTCCAGATCCCTTATAACCAATATGTTGTAGTACTGTTACGCCATGCTGTTATACTGTATTGTTTTGGGAATAACAAGAAAAAAGTCTACATGTTCAGTACAGACGCCAAGTTTTAAAAAATATTTTTTATCCCAATCTATGGATGCAGAACCTGTGGATACAGAGTGTTGACTGCATACCACTTTCGTTTTGATTAATTTACTCATGTGATTTGAGACTGGCAGATCCAAAATCTGCAAGGTGGCACACAGGGTGAAGACGAGGGAATGGTCAATGCTGCAGTTCAAGTCCGAAGGCTATCTTCTAGTAGAATTCTGTCTTGCTTGAGAGAGGTCAGTCCTTTGTTCTATTCAGGCCTTCATCTAATTGGATGAGGCCTGTCCACACAATAGAGAGTAATCTGCTTTACTCAAAATTCATAGATTTAAATGTTAATCTCATCCAAACCATTCCCCTAAAGAAAGAACCCAAATTATATTTGACTAAGTACCTGTGCTTTGTGGCCCAGTCAAGGAAAATTAACCATCATAATAAATTAACTATCACATAAAATTTTACATAAAATAAACCATCACAATTACTCTACAATAATTATTATTCTTGTTAACCTAAAGAATTCCACATTATGGGCAAATCTAAACTATGGAGTCAGAGAAATTTTCCATTCTGAATATGAGTTCTTTTGCTTTTTAGTTGTAAGTTCTTGGACAATTTACTTCATCTCCCTCGATCTCATTTCTTCATCTGTATAATAGGCATAATAATATTCACCTGTGAGGATTGTTGTGGAGAACTGATTTTGATAATGTATATAAAGCATTCATCTCCAGCTGGGCTTTAGCCTATATTTTTCAGTACTAATATTTTCCTTTCTTTTTAAGTTTTTTTCTAGATTATTTTATTGATTATTTTTAGTTATACATGACAGTAGAATCCATTTTGACATAACTATAAGAATATATCTTGTTCTAATTCAGTAAAAATAAGGAATGCTTCATGAATTTGCGTATGATTCTTATGCAGGGGCCATGTTAATCTTCTCTGTATCTTTCTACTTTTAATATATGTGCTGCCAAAGTGAGCACTCCTTTCTTGAATGCTGGGAAATTGAATCAGTTCTTATGCACGTGACTCCTGGCATCAACGTGTGCAGGAATCCTAATTTCTAAGCCCCAGTTAATTTATAAAGTGTATTAATGCTGGTCACAGTGAATGGTAGGCATGCAGAACAAGTTGAAATTTTGACTAATGGGAAACGTAGAGTTAGGAGTCAATGCTTTTTTTTCTTGGCTATCTATGTACAAACTGGTCAAATAAAATGTGATGGGTCTCAATGGAGATCTTTTTTAAAATTTTGGATTTGTCATTGATTTCAATTTAGCAAATTCATTCAATTCACAAATTTCAAGGAAAGTACACAGATGAGAAACCGATAGGACAATTAGACATGCCTCGAGTTAGTAAGAAAGCTCGAGAAATTCCGTGACGTTCCTGAAGACCCACTCCAAGAAAAAATTTCAGCATGGGAATTGCTTAATACGTTTTGACAATAGTTTTTAATCTGTCTTATTTGCCTTTCTTCACATTTTTTTGTGTGCTTTGGAAAGCATGCATATTACATTTACTCTGTAAAGATTCTGTGGAGATGAAAAAGTGCGCTGCATCTCAAACTTTGGGAATAAATTCTATTAGTCTTATTCTTCTATTTCCTTCACTAACTGCTGAGCTCCTCTCAGTTCAGATACTAAGTCTTATTCTCTTTTGTACTCCCAAGTTCCAGACAGTCTTTTTGCTAAAATGTCAGACTCAAATTTTGATAAATGAAAATAATAGCTACAGCTAACATTTATTTGATGCCCAAAATATTGTAGGCAATGTTCTAGAAGTTTTGCATGTAGTTGACCCAATGTCCTGATATGCTTGGGTCTGAAAGCATATCAGATATATCTGGGATGCTAAAACTTTGAGTGGTAAAATTGGCAAAATCCCACATAAACTTGGACCATTGGTAACCCTATTGTATATCAGACACATTGGCTCCAAACAATCTGAAACTTAGAGTCATTAAATAATCAAATAATGTAATTTATTAAAATATTGTCTTTAAGTAAGAATAATAAAGTCATTCATTAACTGCCTCAGTACCACTGATTCCTAAGATTGTTTGAGGTTTTTTTTCTTCAAAATGTACCATAGGCCAGGATGATGGTGCACTTAATTTACTTTGTTATTTGGGAATATAGTTACTGTTTGTTGAGGTTTATCAGGGCTTTACCTATATTATCTCATTTAATTCTGACAACCCCTTTTTAGGGTAATATTATTCTGGCCAGAGAAGTAAAATCATTCGCTTCAATTGAAAGCCTCATGGAAAGTCAATGAATAGGCTTTGCCCCTTCTCAGGCTGCACAAACCTGCCTCCCAGATAACAGGAGGACATGTGAAGAGCGCATGTCTAATACACACATGCTACTGGTTCTCCAGTCAGAATCCTATCTCTGGGCTTCTCTAGGTGAAGGGAACGCACTGTTCTCTGTAGTCCCTAGTTCAGAATTTAGGTTCTCCTTTCTTTGTGCTCTGAAAACAGATCTGGGCAGGACCTGCATTCTGCAGCTTGGTATTTTAGTCAGCTTTTTTGCCACTGAGACCAATAAACCTGACAAGAACAATTTAAGAGGAGGAAAAGATTTTTTTGAGTTCATGTTTTCAAAGATGTCAGTCCACAGATGGTCAACTCCATTGCTCTAGGCCCAAGGTGAGGCAGAACATCATGGCAGAAGGGTGTGGCAGAGGAAAACTGCTCAGGATATACCAGTCAGGAAGTGGAGAGAGCTCCATTCACCAGGGACAAACTATAAACCTCCAAAGCATTATTTTAGTCAGCTTTTTCACTGCTGTGACTAAAAGGACTCAACCAGCACAATTATAGAGGAGGAAAAGCTTATTTAAGGGCTCACAGTTTCAGAGGTCTCAGTCTATAGAAGGTTGGCTCCATTTCTCAGAGCTTGAGGTAAGGCTAAACATCACGCAGGAAGAGTGTGGCAGAGGGAAACAGCTCACATGTTGACCAGGAAGTGGGCGGGGGGGGGAGAGAGAGAGAGAGAGAGAGAGAGAGAGAGAGACTCACCAGATACAAATATATACACAAAGCCATGCCCCAATTACCATGTCCTCCAGTCACACCCTACCACTGCAGTTACCACTCAGTTAATCCCTAACAGCGGCTTAAATCACTGATTAGATTAAGATTCTTACAACCCAGTCATTTCTCCTCTGAATCTTCTTGCATTGTCTCACACATGAGCTTTTGGGGGGACATCTCACATCCAAACCATAACAAGCATGGTCCCAGTGACCCACCTCCTCCAGTCACACCTACAGTTACTTCCCTGTTAGTCCATATCAGTGGATCAATCCACTGGTTAGAAGTCATGGCTCTCATACCCCAATCATTTGATCTGTGAAGATTCTTGCATTGTCTAATACATGAGTATTTGGGGGACACCCCAACCGTGTAGCTTAGGGTGGGAAGTAAAGACAATAGTTGCCATTCAGAGTTTCTTTGAGTTTTGTTGGGGAGGTGAAATGCCCCAGCACTCTATAGTTTTACAAATTCACTTTGGAGATTTCTCTCGAATTAATTTACAGTCTTTGCTTTCAGAAGGGCTTGAAGGTTAGAGTCACTGTATCTGTTTGCCTGCATCTCAGCAAATCCTCTGGGAATCTCCCACATATGTGACTGAAAGCTCAGCTGCTTCCTCTGAATCTATCACTGAACTAGTGCCCAAATCATGTTTCCTCCCATGTGCTTCCAGTCAATGACTGAGTGTGTCAGGGACACTAAGGACTGTTCCTACCACGTGGTAAACTTTTCTGAGGAGTGATTTGGGCTCAAGGACTTCCCAGTGGCCTACCCCAAATCTGGAAGTTTTGTTGTGGGTCGAGTCTTCCTACCCACATCCTCCTATCTTTCCTCTATTCTTTACAGGATGAGAGCAGAACTGCATGCACCCTCAAGAGTCTCTCAGTCTCTACTGGACACTCCCCTTCTCCCTGAGAGACACTTCCCCCATGACATCTCTTGCATGTTCATAACCACTGTGGTGTTTTTGCTTCTCTGAAAACCTAAACTAACACATACTAGTACTTAATACCTACTGTCTCCAGTTTCAGGTACTTGGACAAAATTTTAATTTGAGACCATAGGAAAAATCCCACTTATCATCCTACTGCTAAGCTATGGGTTCAAATTTAGAATATTGGATTCAATGCCAGTTATTTGAAACCAAAGCACATTTTTTGCAAGGGAAGAAGAGTAAACTGGGATCAATAAAACATTTAATGAAAAAAATATTAGTCTAGATTACTGGGATAATTCCCCAGGTCACTTTGCCTGTATAAATGGAAATAGTACAATTTTAGAAGAGGATTTATTTGTGACTATGAGCTCAGGTTCATGACTCCTGGATTTATTTCTCTTCCTCACTAATGTTGGTCTTGAATACATCCCTTCATCACTCTAAATTAAGTTTTTCTCATCTGAAAAATATAAAATAATGTCATTATACCCCAAAGCAAAGTCCCGTTACTCCCATTTTGCTGATGATGAAACTAAGACTGAAAAAGAAGAATTTAACTTGCTCAAGTTAACCTGGGTAGGACACAAATAGAATAAAAATTTGAATTTCAGAATGTTGGTGGCTAGATAGTCTTTGTTCTTTTCATCTATTTAGAACTGCACCCAGTAATCTTTACAGTATTTCCAATTATTAATTTTATGGATATATACACTTGGAATTAAAAAATAACACTTTGTCTAAACCCATATTTTAACTGTGCATGGATATTTTCAGTTAGTGAAGGAAACCACCTTATTGGACCATTTTAGTTTATTTTTCATTGGCTGCTTTACTGAACCTCATCAAATGTATTTGCTTTGCAGAACCACCGTGGATTAATCCTGAATAAGTAATTTGGAAATGTTTTTATTCATTTCTATGGAAACCATCTAGTTGGATTTTCATATATCAAGATCGTAGAGATTTGTCCCAGTCCAATTGCAATCTTAGTTACAGCAGTGTTGGCTTACATATTAAGGGCATAGCTTTGCTCCGATGACCCTTCAGAAATCTGTAACTGGTGTGGAACACTGACACTAACAGAATGTGTCTTATGAGGTCCTGCAAGTTAGGCTTCTACTCAGATTAGTGGAATCTTTCTTGATGAAACAAGACCCTTGGCATTTATTAATACTATTTGCCTTTCCCACAAACTCCTCTCTTCTCACACAATGCTCTTTACCTGCCTGCTTTTGCTGGCATTTTGAAAGGGTCAAACTTAAATGCAAGAGTCTAATTGATATCTGAGGTAATGGATACCAGAGATATATTTCTTGATTTTTATTCCCAAGTAGGTTTTTTTTTTTTAAATGAACAACACTTCTTCTATACAGGCGTCCTTCTAATTTGCAGAATATGTCTTCTGCTTCCAACATTACTTTATACATCACCCTCCATCCCCCACTTCTGGGACTTCTTGGCCCAGAGAATATCTTTTCTCCTCAAGATTGCTGAGAGGGTTGTATGTTTCTGGGAGGGTGGATCTTGGGGGTCAGGCAGTGTAGACCTCCTGGTGATTGTGAAATTTATTTTCTGTAGTAGGGAATGAACCCAGGGGCACCTTACCATTGAGCTACATCCCCAGTTGTTTGAATTTTTTATTTTGAGATAGGTTCTTGCTAAGTTGTTTAGGGCCTCACTAAATTGCTGAGGCTCGTCTTGAACTTGTGATCCTCCTACCTTGGCCTCCTCAGTTACTGGGATTACAGGCATGCCTACCATGCCCCCCACCTAGCTCTATAAATCATTTTTTAAAGAAAAATCACTGTAGGGGATGGCCTGAGGTCTAAGAATCATGTAGAAATTTAAACCACAGATAGATATCTGGCCAGAGCTTATAGTAAATGTGCCCCTGTAACCATCTATCGTTCTTTCCTTTTTCTTTCATGTCAAATGATTTTTATACAAAATCATTTCTTAAAATATTGGTTAGCTATACCTGATTTTAGCATATAAAATAACATCTATTGTGCTGAAATATTTTATATGTCCATATGGTATCATAATACATTTAAAAAGTCAACCCAGAGGCTTTTAAAGGGAGGAAGTCTTGCTTGTTTTAATGAACTTTATTCTCCCTTCAAGCTATGCCTAATGGCATGTCTATCAATTTTCTTTTGGTGCATTCTTATATTTAAATTTTGAAGACCAGTCTGAGAATCTTATTCTTTTACTGAGATTATTTAGTCCATTTATCTTTAATGAAATTACTGATATAATTGGGTGTAAATCTCCCATCTTATCATTTGCTTGCTATTTCAGTTGCTTTATATTCTCTTTTCTTTCTTTTTAAAAATTAACTAAATAATTACATCTCATTTTCTTCTAATTTATTAATTTTTATTTTATTATAAAATTAATGATTAACCTGGAGATCACAACATACATCCTTGGCTTATTATAAATTATGATGTTTGCCTCTTCCCCAATATTGCTAGAAACTTAGAATAGTTGCATCCCATTTCCTACTCTCTCCTGCCTTTTGGATGACTCTTGTTATACATCTCATTGATGTATTTTAAATTTCACAAGAGTTCACAATTATTTTATATGTGACCCATATTCACTTGTAGTTATATATATGTTTTTCCTTCTAGTATTCTTCATCCCCTCCTGTTTTCATCCATTTTTCCATCTGTAAATCATTTTCCTTTCACCTAAAAATCTCCCTTTGGTATTTCTTTTATTGCAGTCAGTTTTTGTTTGTCTGAAATTGCCTTTTGTTTGTTTTCAGTTATGAAAGAATATATTCTCCAGATACAGAATTCTGGGGTGATTTTTCTTTTCTTTCAATAGTTTAACAGTATTATTCCAATGTATCTGGCTTCCATCATTTCTGCTCAGAACTAAATTGAAAGCCACATTATTGTTACTTTGAAAATAATGTGACTTTTTCCTCTATTTTTAAGATTCTTTTCTTTTTCTTTTTTTCTTTTCTTTTCTTTCTTTCTTTTTTTTTTTTTTTTTTTTTTTTTTTTTTTTTTTTTTTTTAGGAATTTTGCTGTACTTTTACATAGTTCATTTCAGGAGCATGCTGTGTTAGCTTTCTTTGTCATTATCCTGTTTTGAACTTCTTGAATCTGTGTGTTGATATCCTTTAAGAGCTTTGGAAAATTCTTGGCCAATTCTTGGCCAATATTTCCCCATATTCTCTTTCTTTTCTTTCTCAAGCTATAATGATATATTTTGAGTGTATCTCAGAATTCTCTTTCATTTTAATATTCATATTTTTAAAATTATGATTCTCTTTGTGTTTCATTTTGTATGTTTTCTATTAATTTCTCTTCCAGTTTACCAGTCCTGTGTTCTGCTATGTCTAACTGCTGTTAATGGCATCTATAGAATACTTAATTTAAGATATTGTATTTTTTAGCTCAAAAATAATAATTTCATTGTGTTAAAAGATAGATTTTAATTCCATGGTGCAATTCTTCATTCTTTCATCTGTCTTTTCCATTTTTCCTATCTGTATTTTATTACCATATTGATCATATATTTATTTATTTACTTGCTAATTTAAAAATCTAAATTGGCAGTGGATCTATTTCTATTCTCTGTTTTATTTTGTTGATTATAATCAGGGGATGAATTCTTCTCATGTCTAGTAATTTTTGGCTGAATACAATTGTTTTGAGTGTGAAAGAACTGTAGGGTCCATATGATTTTATCTTCCACCAAAGAAGGTTTCTCCTTTTCTCTACTATACAGTTAGTGTGAAGAGATAATTGTCTTAATTCAGTTGGGAATTGAGTTTGGTGGTTTGACTTATCCTACCTTGGAATTGTGCCTCTAGGGTGGGTCCCCAGGCTTTGGGCTGAGAGTCTATCTTTTCCCCTTAGTCCTGAAGTCTGAAGGAAGTTCAGTTTTTCCCTTTAGAGGGTAATTTATAGAACTTTAAAATTTGCAAATGTTATAAGGCAATGAGCAGTCCTGCCTTTGAAATAGTTATCTTCCTCTGGCAAGTCTTCAATTCCCAAACACTATGAGATTGTGGGAGATTTTTTTTTCTGCCTTTCAGAAGTTTTTAATCTAGGTTTCTATCTTCCTGTGCAACCCTAGAACTCCAAAAGTTTCCTTTGGAGAAAACTGGTTATGTGTTTGAGTCCTTAGGCCTCCATTTTTGTCAATCTAGTTCTGAGTGATGGCTAGCAGTTTTGCTGGTTTCTCTTTCCCATAGCTGGGTCCTCTGCCTGAGCCAAAGGTGATCAATTTGTGGCCAGAACTGAAAAATGTCCTCAGAGGAAAGAAAAATGTCACTGGCCATCATTAGCTCACCTCAGAACATTGTCTCCCTGGGGAATTTAATAAATTGAGTCATAATTGTTTTCATAACTCTTTAAAGTCTTAAAAAGTATTTAAAAATAACCTATTCATCTCTGTACAGTGGAAGTCTTGGCCTACTCTGGACTACTTTATTTCACTTAAACATGAAAGTCCTGGTCTTCACGCTTTCCTTACCACTTGTACCATTATACAGAACATAAAACCTGGAGATGATTATAGTAAGACTTTTGATCTAGCACATTTGAAAATATGAAAAAGGTTTGATTGTTTTTTATTGTGCTTTCAGGAATTAACTTACAAATATTAACAAAAGGGAAAAAACTCCATTTATTTTCTACCTAAGCTTCTGAACTGAGGTTATGTACTCCCTTTGCCCCAGTCTTCCTTGATTCCCCTAGATGGTCATCAACTCTTCCATGCTGGGACTCCCACAGCACCTTATTTTTGTCGCACATATACTTTGTGCTTTATTACTCGTGTATGCTTAGATTCTCCATAGGGCACACCAAAGAGCTTTGAATAAATCGATAAAAGACTGACAGCGTAACACAGGGGATACTTCTTGAGGATACTGAGAACATAATTATATGCTCATCATCATTGTTTTGTGAAGTGGATGCTGAGGGGGTTTGTGGTCTGAGGTCCAGAATTACATTGGGTACTAGATTCCATTTGTGTATTGGGTCAAAGATTTTCATAACAGCAGGGTTAAAAATCCTAGCTGTCATGATTATAAAACAGGGGAAACATAGGTAATGTGACAAAGGTAAATAGCTTGCACATACTTTCAGATCTTTGTATCAAAGACTTTATTATAGGGTTTCTTATATTAGTGGCAATCAGAATTGAGAAGATCCCTGTGTAACTTACATATTCAAGATTATGGTTATAAAATTTCTGAGTCAAAAGTGACTCTGCTATTCCAGGGAGTCTAATACCTCTGAAATCAATACCACCCACTTGTTGTATGCCACTGTGAACAAGACCCTGTGGATAATCACAACATTTCAGGCCTTGCCAAACTGAAACCAAGAGGCTTAGTTAAAACAAGGCATAAATATAAATCACCATCAATATAAGAAAAAATGTGTCATGAGCTATGTGAATGGCACAGATAGTAAATATTAAAATTTTGAGGAGATGATGGCCATCCTGGGGGTGGTCTAGCCAGAGACCTGGATTGTGTCTTGTCTTGGGACCTCATGTAACTTATGTTGCCCTAGGGGGTTTGGGCTGTAACATTCTTTCTTTTCTTTCTTTCCTTTGTGTTGTATTAACATGGTCACTCATGTTGGAAGAGAAATGAATAAACGATGTGGCATCTCATCTCAGATGGCTTTAATAGTCTGAATTGCTTTTAAGAAAAACTTGCAAGTCAAGTAAAGAATTTCCTGTCAAACTGTATAAATGCCATCTGGCCTGAAGTGAAATCTTGGTGGTCTAAGTCCATTCACAAGGAAAGTACAGTTTACCACAACTATTCTGGAAGAGCCTGGAGGTAGGAGGAGTTATAGCATTTCTCATCAGAAATGTTAAATGGTGAAAAGGACCAGAGATGAATCAAATGAGCACTCTCTCTGGAGAGACAGAACTTTCTTATAGTTCAAAGTTTTATGGTGAAGTATTGTTAACCATCTACCATCTGACACAATTTTTATCTTTTAGAATCAGAGCTCTTCCTAGTCTTTTTCATTTGCAGTTTTTACATTCTATATAACTGAATTTATACCTTGACATCTTAAATTTTTAGGATTTGTAAGCATGATTCTATGTGATGAGTTGGTTTCTGCAGCAATTTTTAGTAATTGCATGATATGATGAATGGATATTCAAACATTGGTCAATTTTTTAAAATTTATTTTGGGTGGTATATTCTAATTATACATAATAGTGAGTGGGATTCATTAAAATACTTGTAAAGTTTGAATTATGTATTCATGACACAGATAATCTTAAAAGTTATTTCAGATGGAGGAGACGATGAACATCCTGGGGTGGTCTAGTTCTTCCTTTCTTTCTTTTTCTTTCTTTTTTCCTTTCCTTTCTTTTCTTTTCTTCCCCCCTCCTCCTTTTCTTTTTCTTTCTTTTGAGTTGAATTAACAAAGGCCACTCACGTTGGAAGACTCATGTTGGTCACTCATGGTAGACCACTAAAATAAATAATGTGAGGCAATTTTTTTTCCCTCTTGGACTTCCCAAACTTTCTACAATTATATTATACTAACAATTTTTAAAATATAGTACTTTTATTTGACAAATATTTTATGGCTTTATGGTAGACTCATAGACATGTTCCTGAAGTTTCTAAGAGGATAAGAAAAATATCTCACAAGAAGCATGGAATAGATAATGTTAGAGAGTCATGGTAAATTGTATGAAAATATTCACAAAAGATCATTGTGATCATAAATGCTTAATGAAGACAGTAGAGTTTGAACCAGACCTGGAAGGACAGGATTTTTACAGTGTTGTGCACAAAATGGCATTCTCTGTGGAGAAAATGTATAAGACAAAGGGAAGTGATGGAAAAGTATAGCTGTGTTTGTGGAACAGTGAAAATTCACAGCACTCAGTGAATAGAGTAGCAAGAAATATATGACTTGAAAGTGAAGACTGACGCCAACCAGAAGTTTGAACTTATTTATTACATTGTAATAGCTGGCATATGTATTTTATAAGTTGCAATGTCTTTACATCTGGTCTAATGATGTTTCGAAGAAGAATTATCACCCCATATATAGATGACAAAACTGAAGTTCAAGAAACTAAATGATCCTCCAAGGTCACAGAGTAGGTTTTCTCTCTCCCCTCTTATGCCTCCTAACTGTTCATTCACACCAGTCATGTACCATTTGTCATAATGTGTCATGATTGCTCACTTTTTCCTCCAGCACATCATTTAAAATGATTGGTTTAAGAAACCTCTTTGTATGCAGCTGAGTATGGTGGTTAGAGAATGGCCTTAACTTGAAGACTTGGTATGAATCCCAGCTCTGCTATCTGTAAATTGTCTACCCTTGTCAAGAGTTTATATTCATTCTTTCTGAGCATACTAGGTGCCCTTACCTTCAATATTGGGATGATGCAGCAAGAAGGCACTTGCCAGATGTTGGCGCCTTATTATTGGATTTCTCAGCCTCCAGAACTGTAAACCAATAACTTTATTCATTGTAAATTGCCCAGTCCAGTGTATCCTGTTATGGCAGCACAAATGGACCAAGACCTTCTTCATTAAGGAACTCCAACCAAAACTAGGCACATCTTTATTGTGCTCCCAGAGGAGCACTCCATAACTACAGCTACACAAACCAAACATACTATTTAGTTGGACATATTCTTCTTTCACTGATCTTTCTGCTGCTTCTTATTGCCATTTTATTTTTCAACAAGGTTGCAATATGTTCTAGGTCAGGTGCTTTTAGGAAGTCAGTCTTGAGTGACGGTCAGTCCCTTCTATAGAAAGTCAGATTATCAAGATACTTGTCAACTTGGTATGATGGTGCACACCTATAATTCCAGCAACTTGGAAGGCTGAGGCAAGAACATCGCAAGTTCCAGGCTAACCTGGGAAATTAGTGAGACCCTGTCTCAAAATAAATAAAAAGGTCCATGCATTTGGCTAAATGGTACAGACCCCTACATTCAATCCCCAGTATTGCAAAATAAGAAAGAAAAGGTACTTGCTGATGTGTATTAATTAGTGTTGATGTGGTTGCTAACATTATTTTAATTGTTGATATGCTCAGTTTTTAATTATTTATATCCCTGGCCTAATGATTGCTTGACTTAAGACTTTTTGCTTTAAGATGGTATCAAAGGGACATGCATTTAGTAGAAATTATATTTCAAAATTTGAGTTTTGTGGATTTTTTCCTCCAGATTAGTGATCCACGGTATAACATTCTTGTGATGCTGGGCAGTGGCAGTAAGCTGTAGCTCCTAGTCAGCCATGTGATCATGAGGGTAAACAGCTGATGCTCTACAGTGTGCCTGTATTGCTGGCTAGAACATTTGATAGGTTAGACATGTTATTTTCAAGTTAGGATATTTTCCACTTGCAGTGGGTTTATCAGGATGGAACTGCATCATAAATCAAGGAACATCTGTATTTTGACCTAAAGAGCTAAGTTTAATCAGAAGTCTGGCATTCCTAATGATGCCCTTTGGAATATGTGCATATCGATAATGATGATAACTTGTTAAGTGATGTATCAAACAGCTGGAAAAATAAACATTTAGCCAAATAGGGGCCAACAAAGGCAAACACTAATTTTAAGCCCACAGACGCAGTTTAAATAATTAAAAAAATCTGGGTATTATGTCTTGTCCAAAGTCCACCCAATTTTAAGCATATTATTAGAATATCTTGTTTTCCCCTCCTTAATATATTTCCATTTCCTACTTTCCATTTCTTCATGTGTAAGTAATTGAATATAAGATATGAAATAAATTGTCTAGCCATGGACTTAAACTAGGTGTTTCCTTGAGATTAGACAAAGGGCAAACACATTTCCTTAGGTGTTCATGATGTCTGGCCAGCACTCAAGTTCTGGGGATTTCAGGGTGTTTGGAAGAAGCCCTGCATCAGCTGGACATCCACTCAGGAGATGGTGGCTGTGGAGGCTCCCTTTGAGAGTGGCCTTTTTCTGGTGTGCTACACTAGTGTGGAGAGGAGATCCAGTGCAAAAGGAAAGAAACCCCATCATTCTTGCTTTTGTGGAATAGAAGGGACGATCCGATAGTCCTTTAATTCTGAGTTTAATCAGCAGTATGGAGACATCGAAGTAAATTCTGGGAGGCATCAGAGTAAACTCAACCTAGCTTGCTGGCTTTGGGCACTGGCTACAAACCCTGCATAGCTCTTTGCCTAAAGGGCTGCTCAGTTCATACCTTTGCCACAGGTTTGGTCTTTCTCATGTTTCATGTAATCCCTGAAGTGTCCTGCACAACTTCTTTGTCAGATTTTTAAAATGAAAATTAAATCAAATACTATGTATTTAGATGATTGATTTCATTAAATATGTGATTAACTTATTGATCAGAAAGTGTGCAGGTGTTTTTTTAATACACATGGTACTTATAAATAATGTCTACAAATAGTTTTTAGATCTTATCGAATACTCAAGTAGTGGAAAAATCAGATTTGACTCATATGATTTTTAACTCAGAACATTTTTCCAGAAGCATTTCATAGGTTTTAGCATTGTCCATACTACATATATTTACTTATTTTGAGGAATTACAATAAACTTGTGAAGCCTATATGCAGAGTAAAAACAATTAGACGTTTAGGTATTCCAAATCTCCAAACACTTCAACATTGAGGTTTATACATGTGCTTTACGAAAAGGAATATGAGAGACAGGTGAATTAGTACATAAAGTTTTTATTTAAAGTTTTCCCCTTCCAAGCAAGCTTCATTTACACATTCTAATACTGTACAAAATTTACATTCTCTGTGACTTATTTAATCATTTTTCATTTTTTGTATCTTTCTGAAATCCAGAAAGTTTGACTTATAGTTCTCATAAATGCTTTTTATTTATTTTGGCTAGAAATAAAAAATAAAATGAAGTCAAGTCTAAGGAAAGCAAATATTATTGTATAAACTGACTTTAGGAAGAAATGGTGACAATTGACAATAAAAGGTTCTGAAACAGACCCCGTTCTCTTCATGATGTCAGTTGGGATTTTCCTACAAAATACCACAACTTTTCTTCCTTTCTATATATTCATATGTTTTCAAGAAAAAGAAATAAAAAGTTGATTGCACTGGATATATATATATATATATATGTATATTTATATATATATTTTTACAACGGATCCTTTGGATCTGAACATACAAATAAATACAAAAACAACGAAGATTGCACTTTACTGTAGAAACGGCATTGGATTCCAGTATACCCATCCATCTTGACACACTTGGCAATGAAAGTTTATCACCAAGGCATTTTTAATCTGTGGCTTCCCCTTATTGTTTTGAATGTTACATTTGTTGGAGGATTCAACGTCTCTGGGTGATTAAAAAAATATTTTAAGCTTTTATTTACTCCTAAAAGTTGTTAATCAAGCTCAGGAGAGCTTGAAAGTCAAATTTATGTTCCTGCTTGTTTTGCTCTTCTGATTGGCCACACTGAGATGACATCATATTCCCCTGACCTCTGCTCCTAAATTACTTATGCTCTGAAGGACAAATAGCAATTGCTGGCTTAACTGAGTTCAGGAATCTCTGGTGATAAACAAAAATGATGAGGCGGGAAATAATGAGGTTAAGTCCAGGGTCTAGAGCCAGCTGCAGGTGAGGAGGGAGAAGTATTCTGTCAGAGGTTATATTGTAAGTTTTGTGTTTTAGGAACAAAGATATTTGAGATTATCCTTGAAAGATATGATTTTTTTCTTTTCCTCCCTGAATTCCTACAAGCAATCTCTCGGTTTTGATCATGGATTAAGTTTGGGTCAGATGTGTTATCCAACAGAATCTATGACATAGTGAATGACTGAATTTGTCAGTCCTATTTTGGAGGCAAATACCATGTGTGCTCACTGCTTGAACCTGGAAAAAAAAAAAAGAAAGAAAGCATAAACCTCCATGAACTTCATAGTGACATAGTATATTTTAATTTCCAGGTAGAATTCAGGACACAGAAATGAGGACTCTGGCTATCCTAGAACCTACAGGGCAGAAAGCAATCGCTACAAGAGCCAACGGTTTACTCTTCTCTGATCTCATGAAGTACTATAAGGGCAGAAGGGACATGAAATGAGGTTGTATAGAAACAAAAATGCCCCTCTTTAATCTTCTGTGATTTTTAGTAACTATGTAGCTTATGGAGTCTGTGAAGTAGTCAAAGGTTAGGAATACAGAATTAAGTGGGAATTTCTCTAATGCAGTGTTAAGTATTTTGGTGGGTGGATTCAAATTCTGAATCATTCACGTACAAAATATCCCCAAAACTTCAACATTGATCACATGCAGGTAGACTACAATGCACAATACTGATCTCAGGTCTCTCTGGGGCCAGTCTTCTGTGTTTTATCTTTCTCCCTTTGAAAGTTAAGATCCATGTGAGGAGTTTCTGTAAAGCTGGGACAAATTAAAACCAGTCTGAAATGGAAGAGTCCATCACCATAGGAAGTCGGGTGTGATCTGAGTTGCAGACACAGTATCTGTTCCAGAACAGGTCTTTTTCTTTTGTAGTTACTTGTAGATCATCAGAAACCAAAGGTGGGTTTCAGCAGTTGTACCATTAGAATGCACAGTTCCTATTAGGATAGTGACGTCACCGGTCACTGCTTCCTGGGATGTGATGCTGTTTCTTCCAGGGTTTCCTGGTGCTATTTGTTGTAGGGTACACAGGCAGGCAGGATAACTGTCGCACAGGCAGGGCCTGCCAGGGGTTCTGCTACATCTCCTTCAAGTTCTGTCCAGGTTCCCTTCTCTGGACAATAGCAGATTGTTGATGACTTGTAGGCCCCCTGGAATGGCAGAGCAGGCAGGACTTAGGGAAGTGTTCTGAGAAGTGCAGCAGCAGTCTTATCTATCACATTTACGTTAGAAAGAAAAGACTTATTCTCTGCCCTTGCTAAAAAAAATTCCAAATGAAAACGGAAGACTGAACTCTTGTATTCCAAGGGAAAATTCGAAACTGACATTTTAAAATCTTTTTTTGATGACTATTAAATAAATACTTAGGATATCCTAGAGGCTTAAAAAATCCTTTAAAAATAATCGTACAGAATGTGAAGTTATCACAGTTGGTTTAAATTAAAGGGGAAAAATGACCAAGTCATCTTAATGTTCAAATAAGTGAAGTAAATTGGATTTTAGATTGTTACTGTGGTGAATCAGAGCCGGCACTGAACACCAGTTTAAAGTAAACTGGAAATGAAGACTTGCTGACTTCTTTACACACTGATTTATTTATTTCCAAGAAAGCATATGAGAAATAAAAAATGTTTTTAATTTTGTTTCCTTTGTTAAAGTTAGGGGCTAGTGCTTGTGTAACATTTTCTTCTCCAAATCAAACTCGTTTTGCTTTTATCACAAACAAAATACCTAACCCAATCTAATAATCATTTTTTCAGTTTACTCCTAGTGTCTGCTTCCAAACATGTATTTTTGCAGCTAACAATTTGCACCAGCAAACAAGTATATGTATGCATATCTAGTTTTATCTGTCAATGCATACTTGCCTCTCTATAACCAATAGTTTGTTAAAGTTCCCCAAAACTTCATATCAAAATCTCATTTGATGCCAAAAAAACTAATATTATTGAACTGCCAAATTGCTCTTATAAAACTAATATGGATAAATAGGAAAATATAAAAATGATTATCATTTTTTAAGTGAATATGTGTGGGCCACTAGACCTGATGTGTCTCCTGGTGTGGTGTAATTTGCATTATACAGTTACCTCCTCAGGTGTTCTTACCACAAAAGAAAAAAGAAGAGGAAGGGGAGGAGACAGAATGGGAAGAAAAGGAAGAGAAAGAGGCAGGAGAAGGAAAAGAAGTCTGAACTTAATTAAGCCCTGTCTCTAAGTTCCAGTCAATAGGAAATATGTAGATGAAGAACTATTTTGAATGAATGATACCACAAAGAAGTTATTTGCTAATTCCAGAATGTAGGATATTCTCTGTGATAATCGATCCTATTTGGTCAATGAGTCTACCATATGGAAGAAAAGTGGGGCAGAGGTGATGTTCTACATTGCAAGATATCTATGAGACAAAATAACCAAACATGAGTGAGTGATACTTGTTGGAACCTGATTCGAACATGCATCTTTTTTCCAAGTCAATAGGGGAAATTTGAATATGGACTGGATATAAGGTAATTATTGTTACTTTTCCTGGGTGTAAATTTGATTTTTTTTAAAAAATAAGAATGGAGGTAGTTAGGGTAAAACAATATGTCTAAGATTTGCTTCAAATTTTTGTTTTTGTTTTTGAGATAGGATCTCCCTAAGTTGCTGAGACTGGCCTTGAACTTGCGATCCTCCTGCCTCAGCTTCCTGAGTCACTGGGATTACAAGGCATGCACCACCATGTCCAGCTTGCTTGAATTTCCTCAGTCAAAATTCTTAAAAAGGGGGACTGCTAAAGTAAGTATGACAAATGTCAATGATTATTGATGCTGGATAAGGGGTTAATAGCAGCCCATCTTAATCTCAATTTTGGGGTGTATTTGGAAATTTTCATAATACAGAGGGAAAAAGTGAAAAACAAACTATACCTTTTAAATAGATGGATATTGAAAAATTAATTTTCACGCCTTACTGGTCAGGAGCTCTCCTATTCATTTCAGCAAAACATTTGTAAAATTGCTTCAGTTTGACCCTTGTTGGAAAACCAGAATCACAAAAACATGGGGACAGAAAAGAACCAGAAACCTAGCACAGGTCATGAAGCAGTTCACTAGATAGCAAGCCAGTTCCACAGTTTCTATACTAATTCTAACTACCAAGAGTAACTTACTGCTTGCACATAAACATGATGTTCTTAAAACAATGTATGTGTGGACAATAACACATACGAAGGGAAACAGACAGAAAAAGTGAGCATAAAGAGAAAGGAGGAGGACACATACCATGCTCCAACTGTAGCCTCCCACAAGGTAAATGCTGTCGTCAAGCACGGCACAGCCAGGACCACTTCGACCCTCCAAAATGGGAGTCTGGAGAATGTTCCACTGGTCTCCTTTTGGGTCATAGCATTCCACAAGCATTACATCAAGGTGGGAGAAACCTAAGTGACATAGCAAAATGGAACCACAGCAGGTAAACTCCCAGGGCCCCCATGACAGTTAGGACTACTTAAAAAAAAAAAAAAAAAGGTCGAGTGAAGAAATAGATAACTATGTCTTCAGAGACACAAATGTATCCGTTTGCTAGTGAACTTGGGAGACACATAGAAAGATCTAAAATATCCCAAACAGACTCTGGGTGTTTTGGATTCATTTAAAGCAAAAATGTCAGAGCAAATGTCATTAGTAAAGGTGGATTACATAAAGGTAGATATTACTAAAAAGGTTTATTAAAACCATTTTTTAAAAGGTGTAAGATAATAGTTGAAGCAAGCATTTTCACAGAGTGCTTATAATAGTTTTGTTTTCTAAATGAACTTTATCCCCTCCATTTTATGAGATAGCCACTATCATTATGTTAATTTAACAAATAAAGGAACTGAGAGAAAGAGAAGTCAGTGACTTAGTGAGTCACAAGTCAGTGAGTAGATAGGATGATATTTGAATGGTGAATGAGCTTCAGAGTTGAAACACTTTTGGAATGTACTATATTGCTTATATTATACTCTTAAATGAATATCAAACTCTCAAAATATTTTAATTAGTTAAAAATGCATTATAAAATGCATCTTTAACCTTTTTTTTTTTTTTTTTTACAGTTTGACTGTGTTTATAAATAGTTCTAATGTGAATGGCTTACAACATTTCCCAGGGATCAAGGTTTAGAGCAGGGCTGAGCACCTGCATTGGGAAGATTCTCCTTCCACTTCTAATAAGGATTCCCAGCGGTGAGGGCAGGTCGCCAAGGACAACGGAAGTTCCTGCACTCTTCTGAAGCCCTGCCTTTTACTTAGGGGTTGGAAAAATCCCTAGTGGGAGCTTCATGGTCACTTGGTAGAACAAATAATTTTTTTTCTCTAGTAAATGCATGCTACAAATATTTGCAAGTGGACACAGTGAGCCTATTAAAATAAGTAACATACTAGACTCTTCAAAATAACTGAGAAGACAAATCAAAAGGAATATTTTACATTCTTGAAGAGACAGACAGGTTATCTCAGGCCACTAACTTATATAAAAATGAATCACACAGATGTTGGAATAAAAGAGTAATGTACTCCCTGAAATTTTAGGCATATACATTTAGAATGAGCACTTGGTTCTAAAGTTCTAGAGGCATCGTTTAAGGATATGTATGCCTTCTCTGTGCCAAATATGTATGTATGTATGTGTGTGTGTGTGTGTATGCATATGCACATATATATGTCTGTAAAAGAAGGATAATTATCCCCATATATATATGGGGATAATTATCCCTTTTTTACAGATATGAAGCTAAGTGTCTTGTCTTAGTAAGTGCACAACCAGAACTCAAACCTAGGCTCACATGCAAGGTCCACACCCTGTCCTTGCCAGGACATCCCTGAGCTAACCTACTTTTGATGTGTGTTTGTGCTGCTGCTCACTTAGGTTGTCATTACCCAGTCTTTCTGTCCAGATATAACCTTGATTGCCAAAAGCTTCTTAAACATTTAGGCAATATCTTCTGCAAAAGAATTTAGAAGAAACTACATTTCAATGTAGAAAGGTACGAAGTTAACATGAAACACATTGAGGTTAGGGAATGGAGTATGGATTGAAATGAAAGAGTACCAGCAAAAGTAATAAAGGATAAACAACATGGAGATGCAGTAGTGATCAGAATCCTCTCCCATTGGGGAAAGTACTAAGATCAGCAGCAGGCAGATACTATGGTGTTGGCATTTCTGACTGAACATGAACTTGGAAATAGCAACATAAAAATCACACTTGTGCAATTTTTAAAATTACATTTAGTGGTAAATATGTAGTAGGGAAAATGGAAAAAGTTTATTTCTAATCTATTTTTAAGATGCATATATACACACACATATATATATTTTGGTACTGGAAATTGAACCCAGGGGTACTTAACACCACTGAACCACATCCCCAGCCCTTTTTATTTTTTATTTTGAGATAGGGTCTTGCTAAGTTGCTTAAAGCCATGCTAAATTGCTGAGGCTGGTCTTGAACTTGAGATCCTGCTTCCTCAGTCTCCAGAGTTGCTGGGATTACAGGTGTGTGCCACCATACCCAGCTTGGATGCATATATTTTTGTAAAGTAAATGCACAGATGTGCCTCAAATATTATAACCCTATTTCCCATTTAGTTTGATTTCAAGGATCTTGGGATGTCAGAACTGGAGGAGATTTTAAAGTTCAATTAGACCAATTTCTTCATTTTCAGATGAGGAAACTGATACATAAAGGAGGTAGGTCAGGAACATTTTAAATATCACAGATGTCTTTGCTTTCAGGTCAAATTCAGTGGTACATACATATACATAAAGTTATACATATGTATATGAACTACAAACAGTTGCAGTTATATACAAATCTGGGGGAGGAAAGAAGCCAAAAATATGGTTCTAAAAATACTATTTTAGGATTTTTTAATTAAAAAAAGCAATTAGACCTGAGAATCATAGATGTTTGATTTTCAATACTTAAAAGAAATAGTTCTAAATTTAGACATGAAATTCTACTAAATGTTTAAAGACAAAAATCACGTATTAGCTTTGTGCAGCTATGACTAAAGTTCTTTATGATTGCTGCAAAAAAACAATTTTCTGGGAAAAAATTCATTACTATACTTTGGTGATAAGGGATAATTTATTTCACTGGATTTGCTGTTATGACAAATCGTTTGTGCTTTTCAGTTATTAATGCTCCCCTTTTTTATTTTCTGTAGACACCATTATTCATTTCTTTAATGTGTATGGTAACTTAAAAATAATCCTATCTGCAGGAAAGCCAGAATAAGTGCTTGCTCAAGGGTATTGCTCATTTACACAGAGTAGATTTTCTTTGGTCAACATGTTTTTTACTTGGTTAGCTATGATTATCTAACGAGAAACCCCCTTAGCAAAAAACATGAGATGCAAATGTTATTGTGATTAAGAAAAAAAAAAAAAAAAGAAGACCTTTCAAATGATTTCCTCCAATTGCATACAAGCGATCATTCATTACAGCCAAAGTGTGGATGGCGCGCTTTGTGTTCATATCTTGTTTGCGAGCCCAGACGTCCATTACAGGGTCATAACAGTACAGCCAGGGGACATATTCTCCATTGTGTACACCCCCTATGAATTAAACATATGCACACAAGTCAGGGAAGTGCCTTGGAACTGAACTTCATAACAGAAAGAGGAGCTGTGACTTGCCTGAAATGTAGATTTTCCCATTGTGCACTGCGCCTGCATGAGCTGCCAGAGGCTGTGGCAAAGAGGACACGTAACGCCATTCATTTGTATCCAGGTTATAGCACTCCACGCTGGACAAGTAGCCGGTTTCATTTCTTCCACCAATAACATACAAATGTTTGTCTAACCGACATGCATAGAAACTGGCTCTTCTGCAGTGAAAATAAGAATGCGCCATAAATCAAAACAGGAGCGGTGAAATGTTACCTTTGAAATCAGGTGAGGACCACTCAGTCAGGGGAAGGAGGTACATCCTGCTTCAGAAATGGCTGCAAACCTGTAAACATTACACTTCCACCTTCTATATCTGAACCTGGATGTAGTCATCACAGGCATTGCCCACTCTGGTGAACATTTTTGATGTCAAAGCAACAGCAGAGGAGAAATTCACCAACTCTTTCTTCAGTTCTTTTTAATCTTGCTTTTTATACACTGTTAAAGTGTTCATTAATGTTTGGGATATTTGGTACCTTGTAAGGATATCACAGCTCAGTAAGACAAAGTGAAAAATGAGGTAGATAATGTAACAATAATAAATTATCTTGACATTCACTTTCTTTATGGTCCTTCAAGGGTCATTGTTCCCAATTTATAAGAGAACTACATCATCAAAAATTTTCTTCAATTATCATTTTTTCTTTTTTCCCTCCTAGTACTTTTTTTTCCCTCCTAGAAAATAGAATAACTTTTTGAACTTCATATAATGTTCAAATTTTACTCCCCTATAACCAATTATAGAAAGTTCATCTAAATAGTTTTTGGTATTGATTCTCATAAGGCTTTCAGATACTGCTTAAATCTCTTTTCAAGAGAGGCTATTGATTATATTTTCTTATAATACCATCCAAGGCAAGAGATGCAAGCTGTGTCCAAAGGTTGGTGACCAGGTGTTCAGTTCTGAGATGGGTCATAATTTAGGAGTGAGATCTGAATTAGAATATTAATGGAAGAAATGGAAAAGAGGCACAAGGTGTGTCTTGTTTGTCTAACCGACATGACACAAGACTCATGACTAATAAAATATAAGAGGTGAAGGAGAACAAAGGTTCCAAGAGGACTCAAAAAATTAGGAATTAGGATGACAAGGATGAAACTTTGAACGAGTCCATGACCCTTTTGCTTTTTTTTTTTTTTATAGATGCTATTGGAATAATAGACTTCACAAGGATAACATGTGGTCCAGAATTGAATAAGTGTAATTGCTAAGTGCCAGCTCCTTGGAGAACATAACTTACATTGGATAAATTACTGGTTTCCATAAAAATCCATGCCAAGATTTCTGTGCAGTGCTGAATGCAAGATGCGGAATGCTCGAGGTTTTCAAGGGGTAAACCTACATTCTCCAGAGAGTATCCAGGTTGTTTTTACGAAGTGCTCACACATTTGGGAGGCAGTAAGATGCATCCCGATTAACAATTTGACTTCTGGAGTGAGACCCCCTGGCTCTGTGATTCACTAGACTTGTGACCTCCAATGTGTCTCTCAGCCTCAATTGCTCATCAGCATCATGGGGATGATATGGTTTCTTCTACATGGGCTGTTTGCAAATATGTCTAAGTGCTTGTCATAGTGTTCAGCATTTTGTTCCTTCTCAGAAACTGCCAGTTAACCTAGATAAAAAGGTTTTAAAAACTGGTAACAAGGTGCTCACATGTAAACTTTTCCTAAAAATATTTAACTGATGATTAAATTCCTTAATGTTTGTTTAGATGATTTTTTGCTATGTAGATATGCTATTTATTATAGATGGTGATTTATTTAGTTTTTCAAAAAATTGATAGTCCTAAAATTATCTTGTAGCTATCATTGATAATTTTAGAGTTATATTTGACTGTGTTTATTTTTGTCAGGGTTTCTTGTATTTTCTGAAAGAAATATGTGGTATGGAAAATTCAGAAGGATGATAAAGAACAATAATGGTAGAAGAGGGAGAGAGAAAAGTAGGAATGGAAATAAAGTTTTCATAAAGAAAGGGTTGTTAACATGGGTCTCTGTCTTCTGAGGGGTCCAGGAAACTAAATTTTTAGTAAATATATATATGTATTTTAATAAATAATCTTTAATATGTTTATTTATAATTATATATTTAAAATATATATATTTTTGCACATATGCAATTTTTTTAGAGGAAGACATTTCATAACTTTTAATCAGATAACCAAAGGATTTCTGATCTAAAAACAATTGGAATTTCCTGGCATATGGGAGTAAAAACTCATCTAAATACAAAATTAGCTTTCAAAGCATTTGCGAAATCTAGTGCATTCAGAGACCACTTATTTCTTCCATTTCTCTAACCAGATTGGTTCTCTCATTAAATAAGATAGGTCAAAGTTATTTTTCCAGTGCCTTTGCTATTTCAAGTTAAAATGTTTTATTCAAAAGAATGACACCTGTCTACAACAGTCTGTCTTAAAGTGACATATTTCTTTGCACCATCAACACTGGGTAGGTCAATATACTTCTTCCACATGGTTCTATGACAGAACTTAAGGTTTCTGAAATAATACATTTATTTATTTCAGCAGTGGGCCATCTTTAAATAATTTGAACTTTGTGAGCTGTAAGGTGGTGACAGTGAATTCTAGGTGGTACTGGTCTCAAAGATAAAGTGCCAATCAGTCATTATGAAAGTGAAGGCTCCCTATTTGAATTTAGAGGGTGAAGAATAAGAGAAAGACCCTTTAGGTAAGGTAAACTCCTTTAATCTAGTCTAAATCTCAATTTTCTTGCATTTTTCTGATAGGGTTCCTTCCCTACTGTGACACTGAGTCAGCCTTCAGAATGTGTTCTTATTTTAGTCGAGGCATTTTTGATGTGAGGATCTCTGTGTACTCCTAGCTCTATCCACACAGTGTCACTGTTAGGAACTAAATGGGGAAGAATCAGTAGATTTCAGTTCCTGACTTAAAGTGCAATTTTATTTACAAATTCCACTAGCAAAAATTGTGAGTCATTGACTTATTCTCTTGCATGCCTGAAATACATTATAGATTGTTAATGGTCTGTTAGCAACCATGAACATTTGCTTGAGGCTAAAATTTTACCAGGCCAGATCTCTCTTGGGATTGCTCCTTCCTCTCCACCCCAGATGAAGAGCATACTTGACTTAGATTATATATTTGTTTGTTTTTTTGGAAAAGTATTCAAGATTATTAGCAGTTCTTTAGTGGGATCCCACAATTTGTATTTCTGATTGTTCATTTCTTACCTTCCTCTTCTCTCCTTTTCCCCACTGCCAAAAAATCAATATTCAATGTTTCTGAGATTCATTTAGAAACTTCTACAAAGATACTTTAAACCCTACTTATTGACAGATCTTTGCTAGTCCTTGCTGACCTTTGGGATGGTCAGTTTATATCCACAGCATGAGATTGAATTACTATAACTTTATCCCAGCTTGAATTGTTGACTTCCACCATCAGGTTAAAAACAACAGATTTTTCAAACAGAGTATTGTCTCCTGTGGTTTCTAGTAAGACTGTTAGAGGCAAAATATTTAACTTTGAAAGCATTTTGATATATTAACTTCTGGTCTCTCAACTTCCTCTGTGAAACGAAAGCTCTGTTCTTCAAACAGTTATTTCTTTTTCTGATCTTTTAAACTAGCTAGGGGATAAGATACCATAAGAATAATACTTAAAATGTCTACCTTATTGAAAAAATTTGAAGTGATCAAGCATTTCTGTTGATCCAAATTTTCAATTTTGCCCTCTCTTTCTTACTGCAGAATCAAATCTTAAATCTTAGACCAAAACTCTTCATCAGCATTACATTTAAATTTATATTTTCATCCAATGATCTGCCAGTCAATTCACAATGCAAGCATGAGATGCATGAGATGCCCATGACTGAGTCAGCTAGAGGCTGTGTGCCCACTTCCTTCTGAACTGGGAGAGGACTCAGCAGTTTTATTATCAGAGCTTTGGGACCTCTGATTAGGCCAGATATGCTAGCAATCTGTCCACCCAGCTCTGACAGAATGAGGTACCCTGAAGGTGGTTTACAACGTATTTCTGTTATTCTCAATCAGTTTGGTAATTTCTCAGCATAACAATTTCTCAGTAGTTTGGTAGTAGCATAATGAAAGAGGTGTGTGGGGGGAATTCTGGTTTGACTCATGAGCTACCTATTATAAAATTAACTCAAATGTTTCAACAGACTTTTCTGGTCTGAAGAGTGCCTTGTATATTTTAGATTTTTTTCCTTCAACATTTAACCACCAATTAGTCCACTGATGTGTCTTGCTATTTGGAATGGAAGCCTGGCAATGACAGGAGAATTTCATTTGAAGTTATGGATTGCTGGCTGGGTCAACCAACCCATAGGAGAGATGGAGCTAGAAGATTGACTGGGCATTTGTGAGATCTGCCTTTTCCCACTCAGCTCTGTAAGGAGCTCTTTATTTGGTCTATCGAGTTGATTGTTCTAAATCTAAAAAAAAACTTCTTTTACTAGGGACCTGACATGATATACCATAATGACTTCGAAAGAAACGTTAAACAGTCCATCCTGTCAACGGTGGCTGCCGGGCGCCGACAGACCATGGCAGGTCTTTTTATCAGGTCAATGAGCTGCTAAAAATTGTCTAAGTAGGACCCTGCCATGATAGGCCATAGTGCCTCAGAGGAAGTCATTATAGACTATCAAGTAAACAATACACATTTTTAAAAAAATTACTAATTAGGTTTTGCAGCAATACTTCCCATCCTTAGGGGCTCTACAGTGAGATAATTGACCGCGACGTGAGTTATGCCTCCCAAGCCGAAGGCGTGAAGGTTAATTATCGTGGTGTACAGCCCCCAGCAAAGGGGACCATGGTGATGAGATGATCACATTTCAAACGTGGATTGACAGTTATTTTTTAAATCAAACTTTTTTGAATGGTTTTGATTAAAGGGCATGTTGGTGCAGCTACAATAACAGTAACTAGGGGAAATAACTCCTCAAAGGAGAGAAATAGGGTGCTCTAGAGAAAGACACCAGGAAACTTCTGGCTCATGAAGTTTGTCAGGCTGTTAATAAACCTAGAATTATTTCTCAAGGTACCATTGAAGTAGACATTCCTAAAAGTGCCTGTGATCCTTAGTGTATGTCTGGTATATAGCTTCTAGTCTCCTGAAAGTCTTACTCTATTTGTAAGGCATAGATAGATATTGAGTTTCTCTAGATCATAGATTCATACTCTCCTGTTGTAGTGATGTGCATTTTTTAATAAATGGTATTCTCTGAAAATTTCTTTTGATTTGGAATTTATGATTAAGGATAAAATTTATTTCAGTGTAATCTGCTTGAATGTTAAAAGAGATGATGAGGTGAGAGGTTATGCAGGAAATACAAAAGGGCAGCAATGCTTTTGATTTCTTCTTAAATAACTCAATGGAGGAGACAAAACAGATTGCAGTTTATTGTTACCATCATCTTGGAGAATTTGCTCAAGAGGCTATGTCCAGATATTATTTAAAAAGAACCAAGTGTCAAAATCTAGCATGTGAATTTTTATATGCATATAAAGACATGGTATTATGCCTGAATAACAGCCAGGAAAGAAAAAATATGTGCAAATATAGTAGCTATCTTTTCCTTTGGTTGCTAGGAGACGTGGACGAGATAAACACTCTTGTTATGTCAAAAAATTAAATGACACTTTGCAAGGCTATTTTTTTAAGCTAATAAATGACCTGTTCTTAAAGATATTTGGTGAGGCAAATGTAAACTATTTGGGTTAATAAGACTTGTATTTACTATTGAACAATTAAATTCAAATAAATATTTAAATGTCAAATATTTAAATATCAAGCTCTAATATTGAATGTTAAGTTTAATATTGAATAGTTTAACATTGAAATTGCTGCATTGACATGCATATCATCATGGAAATGGTATTTTATATTTTGATTTTAGGATTTAAATATATTAGCACCAAGAAGAGGAATAGGGCCAATAGAAATACAGCTCTGTTTGCAAAATACCAATCATTATAGTAAAAGAAGACTAATCAGACTTTTTTTTCTTCCTACATTAAATAATTGACTTATTTACTTATTTTTTCTATTGAGTTAATAAGGCAGGTAATTTAAATGGGCCAGTCCAAGTTTTGTATTTTTGCCAAATGTGTCTCTTATGGACTCTGGTTAGCATTCCTCATCATGGAAAACCATGCTTCTGAGAAGCAGTCACACATGTTTCAGACATAAGAAATGAATACTTACCTTTCTTGCATAGGTGGAAGTTGAATCCAGCTGTTAAATCGGGGATCATATCTGCTGACAAAATTTGTACTATGTTTTCCTGTAAAAATACATTTTAGACACTTAAAACTTAGATTTCTTGGTTGATTTGCAAATTTAGTAGTTTTTAAATGAGCTCTTGCTGTTCTTAGGTTTAACAGATGAATTTAGTAGTGGGGCCACCTAACAGCATGTGAAGTCATTGCTCAGAAGAATGAATGCGCCTCCTCAAGATTGTCCCTTTTTTCCTTCTCTTTCCCTTTTATTATTTTTGGAATGACTTAGGATAAAACTAAATCAACCATGCTAAAAGAAAGTATGTTTACTAAACTGTTTTTATCACATTGTTAGGGTAAAAATTCTGTGTTTTGGTGCTTTTATATTTAAAAAAAAAAAAGCTATTGTCTATCAATGATCAGTTCCAGAGACTGATTTATATAGTATCTTTGGTTAGAGTTGTTTTTTATAAATTTCTTAACTTCTTTCTTTTCTTTTTCCTGAAAAAAATTTTAAAAACTTATACTTTTGAAAAAGTATAATTCACGACAAAATTGAGGAACACACAGAATTTCCCATACGTCTCTGCTAGCACATGCCTAGCTTCCCCCATTACTAGGACTTTTTAATTGAGCCCCAAATCATAGTGTGATGTTCTTTTGTTTCCCCATGGAAATAACAGCAATCACTACAGTAAGAGTTGGAGTTGGGATATCAATTTAGTACCATGCATGTCATGTAAATTCTGCATGTGCATTTGGGGGAAGTGCAGTTGCTGTGACATATACACAAGTACATATGCTGAAATGGGAAGCATGAGTCCCCAAGCTACTTAACCAGCTCATCCCCTCTGTTGAGCCTAAGAAGCACATTAATGCCTCCAAGGTATTAAAATGCGTCTGATTTTGCATATATATTGACATCAGAGCAAGAAATGGAAGTGAAAGAGTGCATTACACTTTCTGTATAGCATTGGAGGTGGCAATCAACTTGAGCACCTGAGGTCTTAAGTCTAAAAGGCTGCCTTTGTTCATATATGTGTGATTAAACATTGAGGTATGGGTACCAGAATTCACCTCAGGGGTAAACATATGGGGGTGTTGGGCAGAGAGAGAGAGAGAGAGAAAGAGAGAGAGAGAGAGAGAATATGAATGTGTGTTTGCATGCATTCACACAGGCAAGGACACACAACCCAATTATTAATTGAACAAATATATATTGAGCACTTACTAAATGACTAAATGACTTGTGTGTTCTAGGCTCTGAAAATAAATTGGCATAAAAGAACGGCAAGGTCTCTATCCTTGCAAATGAATTAATGAACACATTATATGATATCAAGTAGAGATGAACGTTATAAAGAACAATAAAACAAGGAGCAATGGAGGGGAGGCCCGTTGAAACAGGAAGGCCACCTGCTTACAGTGTCTGCTGCAAGCTATGCACTTATCAGCAGGATGAACCTTGCTGGCAGTGGAGCAGGCAAGTATAAAATCTCTGGCTGGTGATGAGTTCCAAAACAGTGAGCATGCTAGAGTGACTGGGCAGAAATCAGAGAGGTGTCAAGGACCAGAATACACTGTGCTTGTGGACCAATGTAAGATTTTGTATTTCTTTACAAGAACAACAGGAAGTTCATGGAAGGTTCTGAGCAAGTGGACTAATTCATCGCTCTGGCTGCTGTGTACAGAGTAGTTGGTAGAGGGACCATTGTGGATGAAGGGGTTGGATGCAACCATTTAGGGAGAGGGTGTGAGATTGGAAGATAATGGTCCTCATAATCACCACTGAGGTAAAAAAAGGAAAAGACAACAGAGGAAAGGAATTATCAGAGAAGGAGAGAAAGCATGGTGTTTTGAAAACCAGGACAAACAGTGTTTGAAGATAAGGGAGTGGGCAAGTGAGAATTTACCACAATACTCAGCAACATGGAGGGTGGTGGTGGCCCTGACAAGTGCTGCTTCAGCGAACTGGTGGGTTGAAAGCCTGCAGGAGACACTTAGGTGTAAGAAAACAGGTAAGAGGGTAGGCAATGCTTAGGACTTTTGCAATCAAAAGATGATAGCTGGAAGATGCAGCATCCACGGGAAGTTTGGTTGTTTTTTAAGTTCAGAAACACTGGGAAGTTCTTGAGCAAGCAAAATAGAGAGTTTATGTCCTCAATGCTTCTGTTCTCTTGAAACTAAGAAGCAAGGCCAGCAACTGAAAGCAACAGTGAGAATTTTGGAGAAGGAGGCATTTGAGGAGAGAAAAGGCATGAAATAATCATCAAGTGGGGGGCTGTGGCTGAGTGTACTGATCACAGATATTTAGTAGGGTTGACTAGCATCCAGTGTGCCTGTGTGTTGTTCTCCATGTTTATTTGCTCAGGAGCAAGGAGGAGGTGGAAGAGAGTTGGGTTGAACCAGGATCAGCATTGTGAGGCAATGTGTAGAGGAGAGAGACAGCGCTGTGAGGGCTGTGGATGAATACAATAGAATGAAGGTAGGGATGGGCCCTGGGAATCTAGGCTTCATAAGGAGGGAAGTAAGGATGTAAGGGGGTGATGGACAGGGATATGTCAAGTGGCACAGTCAGGTGAAGGAGGTGGCATTACCAGGGAAACAGTGGATAGCTGCCACATAGAGGCAGCAGGGGGTATAATCTGAAGACATCCTTTGAAGTGCATAGGATTTTAAATATGTGGGCATGACAATGGAGAGGAAGGAGAGAAGCCACCTGCTCCAATAATAAGTAGTAAGTGGGGAAAACAAATAAGCACTCACTAGGCAGGATGGCTAGGAAAGCAGTCCTCTCAGAAGATAGCCTGGTTTTGAATAGAAAGGAAACAGAAAAAACCATTCAGAGAAGTGTTTAAGGATTATCGAACTTTTGCTAACGTGAGATGAGGAGTTCCAGGCATCAAGTGAGAGAGTGCATAGTAAGGTTGGGTGATAAATTGAGTTTTTTTCCCTGGTGATAAGAAATAAGAACGCTAGGGGATGAAGATGAATTCAAAAGACTTGGATTTCTCAAAGGGGAAGCTCCAGAGTAAGAAGGAATTATGTCTAGAGTTGGCTTAAGAGTAAGTTTTTGGGAAATTTGCAATCATTGTAGAAAAAAAAGTCACCCTTGATACTAAAGTTCCAAGGTTAAGGGATGTAGAACCTATGTACGACGTGAAAGAATGTTTCTCTCTGAAGTCTGGTTTAGAATTTCCTTCAGAAGAAGACATCTGTCTCTTCTGGCAGTGGGACACAGAGTACCTTCACGTGCTGCGCAGCAGTGACAGAAATTGGCAGTGTTCATTTCTGGTTATATGAGTAGTGACCTTGGCTGAGAGAAAAGGTGTAGCAGGGCTGGTGGGGTATGGATGTGTGATAAGTCAAGGATACTAGGACTAAGAAGATAAAAGTAATGGTGGCATTCCAGAGGTGGCAAAGGAGTAGAGGGGATAATGACCCTTAAAAGGAGTGAGGGTAGGAGAGTGAGGAAGGTGAGAGACAATGGGGTTATTCTTTCCTCCCCTGTGACTTACTGTTGAGACTCTTCTAGCAGCTTAAGAATAGTGGCCATATACAATGGAATTTTGGATTATTGTTCACACTTTTTTTTTTTTTTTTTTTTGCTTTTTCAGCACTTTCTCTCCAACTCTTCCAGTACTTCTCTTTTTGGGTGATGCTTTGTTACCAAACACCATTATTGAGTAGCACTTCAATGAAGTGATAAATGGGTAAGGGGTGGCAGTTCCCAGTCAGTGGTGGGGAGAGCGGGGGAAGGAAGTGGAAAGGAAAGGAAGTCCCTGTGAGCTGCTGTTTGGGAGTTGGTAATCAGCAAGTGACAAATGTAGACTGGGCCTCTGTAAGTTGAGGCAATGACAGAATATGTGCATAGCCATTAAAATAGTAAATGCAATCCTATCACTAATGACATGAAAGAAGTTGATAGGAGTTAATATTCATACTCTACCTGGTAGAAAGCTTATATATGTGTCCTGTTTATATTTCCAGTAACCAATTTTTATTTTCTGATTTCTAATTATGGTCTTGTAATCCAGACCCTCAATAAATAAAACTAAGTGTTTGAAAAGTATGTGTGTTTTGTGAGCATGTATTGAAATTTACAATTTTGTATTTCATTCAAGGGTATGCATCTTAAGCACCTTTTTTATAAGAACTCAAGTTTAACTTAAGAGATTTTTTATCTTTGGAGGCTCACACATATAGTATTTCAGCCCATGGATTTGAAGTTTCTTTCTACCACACTTCCTAAAGCATGTTTATGTATGATCAAAGAATTGCTATTTTTCATAACATCTGTATTAATTGCATGAGGTATTAGAATATGAAAATTCTGTATTTTTGAGATTTTGAGTCCTTTTGTGGTTTTCTAAATGTGGAATGATGAAGAGTTCTCTGTGAGTGGAACCTACTTCCCATTGTGATATAATAGTGATTTGATTTTATAAGAGCAATGGCAAAAATACAATTGTTTCTATTGTGGTTGAGCAGATGAATAGAATATATTCAGGTGAAAGGCGATGTAATATAGTCATGCCCTGTCACTGGACACCATTACTGACTAGCAGACTCAGAGATTAAGGTTCTGGAGTCAACCCTACTTTGGAATCAGTTCAGCTTCTTGCAAGCTGTGTCCTGACAAGTGCCTAGGCTCTTGAGGCTTATTCTCATGGTAAACCTTGCTCACAGAACATGGCTCACAATCTGGTTGTGAGGATTAAGTAAAATGATGCAGGTGAGTGCTTAGCAAAGTTTCTGGCTAAAATAACAATACTCAAATATTACTACTAATATTAAACAAGTCTATTATGGTTGACCAGATGAATGGATTATGAAGCTACCTGGAAAATGTTCATGAGACTGTGATGGATGTTCTTGGTACCCAGTCCAGATCCCTTTTATCAAAGGGATGCTAGCTGTACTGTTGGCTGCTCATGGTAAAGCTACTCTCTCACTGCCTCATCTTCTGCCCTCATCCTCCACCTGGGGAAAGACACTAGCCAATGACTGTCTATGACACAGGGTACATAAGACTGCCCACTTATTGCAGGTGTAACCAATTCTCTTTCAATTCAGAGCCCAAACCAGTGGTTCATCAGCTTTTGCCCAGATCTATGCAAAATGACATCATGTGTCCAATAAACCAGGGATGGAATGACTCAGCCTTCCATGTGGAAGTGTCCGAAATACTAAAAGAGATCCTACAGAAAGAGAGAGAGCTGCCAGGTTTCTATTGAGACTAAATATAAAATTAAAATGTAGTAATTATAGCTTTACTAAAATTTAATTCTGGGGCTGGAGTTGTGACTCAGTGGTAGAGCGCTTGTCTAACCTTAAGGCACTGGATTTGAGCCTTAGCACCACATAAAAAAATAAATAAATAAAATAAAGGTATTGTGTTCATCTCTAACTAAAAAATTAATTCTGAGCTTCTTAGTGGCTAAAGCAAAGAGAAGAGGTAGTCAGTCACATACTTAGCATTAGTAATAATCTTCAAAAGCACACAATGTCTCAGCACATCAGTCTGACAAGAATTTGTCATGTGAGTCTCCACATGGAGCACACTGAGTGACAATAGGGACTGGTATCCCTGAAGTCAGTGGCATTGTGGGTTCAGTTGGCTTTTTCTCACAGCATTTTCACACACAGCTTTAAATCCAGTTGCTGTTTCTCTCAGGGTGGGGTAGAAGAAAATGAGAGCAGTCCACTGTTACAGTTTTATGGGGAACCTGAATTAGTCCAGAGGTAAAATTTTGATCCTTAGACTAGAGGGAGGAATATTTCCTTTAAACTTTCTCCATCCCCAACCCGATTCTCTCAGATATTTTTTGCCAATATTCTTTTAGTTGTTGATGGACCTTTACTTTATTCATTTCTTTATGTGTGAAACTGAGACCTGGAACCCAGTGCCTCACACATTCACTCACTCACTCTGCCACTGAGCCACAACCTCAGCCCTCAGATGTGTTTTTTGATCTGAGGTTGAACAGCAAGCAGTTAAGCGTTATTTATGTATATAAATGTGTGTGTGTGTGTGTGTGTGTGTGTGTGTGTATGTCTAAACCTAGGGAGCATTTCTGAGTTGCTAAGATATGACTGACTTGTAGGAATGGGAGGTTGGTAGTGCTTTGTGAAAACTGAGTTGTGGCCTAGATACTGGCTAACAGAGGTCTCATCCTCCTGGGAAGATAGGTGGGCTGAGAGAGTACTGTAATATGAAATAGGATTTCCCTGCCTGTTCTTGTCATGTTTTAATTTTAATTTGGCCTTCCAAAAAAGTGTTCTGCAGGTTCTTTGCTTAGATAACCCTGATGATTGTGCACTGTGTTTACCTGCAAATGTTCCATTCAGTTCTGTCACTGAAGAAGGTCATGTGGGTGAATTTACTGTGGATTGTATGGAAGTCAAGGTTTTCTGGTAACACATTAAATCCATCATTACAGAGGTAAGTTTGAGGAGAAATGCAAAATATCATTCTTGCTCCTGTTCTGAATCTGTTTCTCATGAAAGCTCAAGAACTGTCTCCTTTCTAACACCAGAAGATGTGCCACAATAGAACTTCAGTCTTGAGAAAAATGTTCCTCCCCTTCTTAAAAGAAATGTTTTTGGTGGGTGGCCTAGATGATTTCCCTTTAAGATTTTCTAGAGCAAACAGATGTAACAATTTTTCTATAATTTGCCTCAGTGCAGATGCTGAAAGAGCATTCACAATAAAATATATGCAGTATATGTAATTTCAGCTGGATGTTCTGGGGTTTTAAAGTAAAAATGTGTACCTGCAAGCTGTTTTATGGTTTCTCAGTCATAATTATCTCTGTTACACAGAAGGTTACAACTGCAACTCCTCCTTCATGTGTAAGCTTTCCAAAAATACCTTGATAATTTTGCATATGCAGAAAGGCACAGTGTTCTCCTTGTGTTTGGTTTGGGAAGTGTGTTAAAAGGTTTAATTTCTCTTTGTGGTACATTTATGAAGTCATCACATCCAAGAGAGGATGGTGGGGATAACCTATGGAAGAAGACTTGCAAAGGGTAGAGCAAGCAGAATGGATCTTCAGTGGTATCTGCTGCACAATAACTTCAGCTAAACTGGTGCACAACACAACTGGAGATAATGCTACATTATCATACCCATCAAATGGGAGGAAAGTTGTGGAGAAGGTGGTGAGGATTCCTAACAGCTGCAGCTTGCTTTCTTCCTCTAGGGAGTTGTACTTAGCCTTGTGGCATTCCTTGGGAGATGGATAAGGACAGAGGCTGGGCATCACTCTGAAGTCAAATTCCCAGGCAGTCAGAGAGTGAATGCTCTGCTACGTGTGCCCTCAGTGAGTCTGATGATTGGCTCTCCCTCCCACTGTCAGCCAAATTTCCTGACTACTTTATTTGTGCCTGTTGCACAGAAATACATTTGCCACACTAATTACAAAATGGATTGGTACTAATGCCCCTTCATGAAAACACACTTGTTGAGCACTGATGTAGTCTGGATTATGTGTCCCTCAAAAGGTCCATGTGTTAAAGTCTTGGTCCCCAAGATAGCGCTGTTGGGAAGTGATGGAACGTTTAGAATGTGAGGCCTTTGGGGAGATCCTTAATTCCCAAAAAGGATTATGGGAACACTGCCCATCTACTCTCTCTTTATCCACAATCATGATTGGCTCTTACATGCACTCCTGTCAAGATGTATACCATCTACTGCCCTCACCAGACTCAGACAATTCCTTTGGCCTTCCATAACTCTGTGCTAAATAAATCTTTCTCTTTAAAGATAGTTACCTTGGGTATTTTGTTCTAGCAATATGATGCTGACTGATGAAAGTACCTAAAATTAAGGTTATTCAATAGTTACCATTTGGATTCCATTGGTCCTCTCCACCCAACACGAATAAGAAGTTTTCTACCTCCACAACGCAGTGATGGGCACTGTTGTATGGCATAACTGGAATTAAGAAAAAAGAGATTGTATAAAATTTTCCATTTTAGGACTTCATACCTTGGCTCACCAGTTATTTACTTACCCAAAGTGCATAAAATGTGAGATTCAATCACAAGGAAGAAAACAGCATAAGCAGCAGAGTGGCTACCCACCAATCCAGTGATCCCAACACACTGGCTCTGTGGTGTGTTCCCAACAGTTTCAAACCCAACCCATTTTGATTAATTTTACATAATGTTATTCCACAGATTAGTCAAGAACAACCTGTCATGCAGCTTTTGATTCTTAAGTCCTCCTCACCTGCTTGATGATGGGGATGACATTCTAAAACAATGACTGACACTCCCAAATGGTCAGGGATGGCAGTTACTTCTTGGAAGAAGTAATGCTGAATATACTTGGAGCCTCTAAGTTGCTTTGCCCAAAGTTGATTTGCTGGCAATCTTTCCATAAACAGACTCAGGGTGCTTGGTAGCTTTCTATTCCACAGCAATGAGCAAGCTGAATTTCCATACAGTTTTAAGTTTTTAAATTAAGGTCCTGCTGATTTAATGCCTCTTCCAAATGTATACGCTTAATTTCCTGTACAATGTCATTAGCAGCACAATCACACATTTTCTATCTATCTGCATAGGAGCTCTTCTGTAACGAAGCTGAAAACTGTCAGGAGCATCACAAATATACTTTCTCCTTGACTCTCCCTGCCCCACTGCAGTGGGTGAGAGGAGGGGGCTTTAATCAGAAACCCCCTAAAGCCAGGTTTCTCTGTGTTTGCTCTCATTTGCATCGCCTTTGGAAAGTCACAACATACAGAATAGTTTGCCCCTGTCTCCTTTATGCTGTGTACTTTTAGTCTCTGCTAGTGTAATAACATAGGGTAAATGTAAACATATACAGCCTTAGTTATCATATCACTTGCAGTGGTTGGGGCCAAGTGACACCAGTAGGAAAAATGATGTCCTTGTTCAGCTCATCATATGGGCACCTTAAATCTGGTGAGGACAAATGGGGAGGTGATGTGCATGTTCAGGCAGGGAACTTATTGCTTGACACGGATCAACAGAGCACTTAAGAAACCAGTGCAGTGGGAAATCAATATGAGTCCCAGCCAACTCTTATTCTGTGCTCTTTTGCCAATGCAGAAAGAGAGAGAGAGAGAAAGAGAGAGAGAGAGAGAGAGAGAGAGAGAGAGAGAGAGAGAGAGAGAGAGAGAGAGAGTGGGGGTGGGGGAGGGAGAAAGAGATGAAACCTATCTCACACCTGACTTATTTTGGGTGATATATATCTCTCATTTCATTCTGTTTTTATTATCTTTTGTTTTCATCAGAAATTGCTTATACTGGATAAGATACGTAAATAAAACAATAAGGAGTTGGTATAGCTTGGAGAACTGTTACTCAGAGAGTAAATCGGATCATTTAAGCTTCTTGCCAAAGGATTGTAGTAGGAGTTTTGATTAATTAATTAATTCATTTTGACTGCAATTATTCATTGTTTTGTGAAGTTATATCCATGAGGGAGAAGGTGTTGGTATTTAAACCCTCGATTTGAGGAGAAGATGGGGTATATATTGGGTGTGCGGTGGTTTGTGTGGCCCATGGGTCAAGGACTTAGAGTCCTCTGAGGAATGTCCTGAGCCCTTCAATCCTCAGTTTGTCTCTTTGGAAAATGCTTTTAACTGTGTAGATTCTGTTGGCTTCCCACTCAATTCATAGGGGCAGAGTCTTCTCTGGGTTCAATGAGTAACTTAGGTGGGATACATTTTAAAGACTTATTTTTTTAAAGTTAACTCTCTGATGTTTGAATGCTGGTTTCAAATACCAAAACCAAAAGTAGACTGTTCTGTGTTATATTGTGAGTGGCTTGTACTAAATGTCCTCTGGCCAGTGTGAACTTATACAGCATTGTTATTTTTTTGCATCAGCTCAAGTGAAACAGTGCAGGAATAGAGGCCGTCATCTACAACCTACTTACTCTATAACCACCACACTTCATATATTTATTTTAAATTTTTGGTCATTTCAATGCACAAATCTTAAAAATAATGAAAATTATATTTTCTCCTCCTTAACTATAAGTCCAACTTCATAATATAGCACAATCTCCAAAATTATAACAACAATTATGTTTCGTTCTTGCCATTTATTTGCTCCCATTCAGGCAAACAGAAATTAAGTGAAGGAAATAATACATGATTTATTTTTAAGCCTCTTTCTCATTTCATTACCTCTATTGTTATGCTTTATGCAAACAAATGAAACTATTGTACAAAGCTAACTACTCAACTCTTCAAAATAGAGAAAAGAAGGTCTTTGAAGTTGTAATATAAAGACCACTAGAAGGTATTCTCATTTATCTACATACATTTACTCTTGTTTTAAAATCTCTTATACTTTATTTCTTGATTAAACATTTCAATATTCTCATTCTTGAATTATTGCCTTTTCTGAATTATTACCATGAAGGGAAAGGCTATACATATACACAAATAATTCTTTGAAATTATTTTGAATGTAAAATGCTCCCAAATTTATTAGGGGAAAAAAAATCTATATTCAATCAATGTTTGAATTTTGCAAAAGACCTAATTTCTTTGACTTCTGATTAAAGCTGAAGGAAAGCCAAATAAATAGGGCAGTGAGCAAGAGCAAACCATCTGTTTCAAAAGGCACTGGGTACAGCCCTTATTGATTCTTTTCTTAAATAACATCAAGTGCATCCCGGCTCCTTTCCAGATTTCTCCAGAGGTGGACACCTGCCTTGCCTTCACAAGGAGGAGGTTTGTACTCCACGTTCATATACAGCCCAGCGTGAGTTTTTAGCGTGTCAGTCAGTGAGTTAGAGGGAAAGGGGAAAGAGAAGCTAATCAGGATGAAATGAGATTAAAGGCTGTCTAATTTTACAGCAACTGTGATCCATCAGCCACTGTGAAAGTGACAGTGGAAATGAATGATGGAGACAGGTGGGGCTGTACATTTCACTGATTTATCCTCAAATGCACTGGGCCTTATTTTATTGAGTGAACATGACCGCATTTATCATGACTGTCATCTAAAGCCACTTCCCTCCATTTAAAAAGGTCACTTTACTCAGAGGGAGTAGGAGAGAGGCACTTTCAAATCAGATTTAAAATCTAATAACACATGTTTATAAGGCCCTTTGTGAGAATTCTCAACTTTATTATAAACAGACTAGTAGTCCTAGAAGGAAAGTGGGGGGAACCAGAAAATTGAAAAAAGAAAAGAAAAGAAAAAAACAAACAAAAAATAGGCCAAATATACTTTGGTTATCTGAGGGAGACCTTTTGTTTAGTCTATAAATTTGAAGCAGTCTGTACCATTTTTACTTTTCTGGCTCCGAACACCTGATCTGCTCTAATCTGGGGATTGAAATAAAATACGTACATTGAATATTTTTAATTAAGAAGGTAGGAAGCAGATGATGCTATAGAATAATAAACTTGGGTTTAGGGTAAGTCATACTATTGACTTTGCAGAATGACATCATTATCACACATGAAATCTGGGTGAGCAACTGCTACAAACTGAATCTCTGCTACAATTAACTTATATACCTGTGAATTGTTAATTTTAAGGCCATAAACATCTCAGTCAATGAAGTGTTTTAACCTTTACCTGTACCAGTGCAATAAAATGTCTTGGAATATTATGCACAAAATCTTTCTCTGTGGATGTGAAAATGGAGAGTCACACTGTTAGAGTGCTATGTGTTGCTTTTCACAATAATAACCACCATTACCAAGCATTTTCTATGTGCCATGAATGTGTAAATTATGTAATTATACTTACACATGTACCTGCATTATATCTGAACATATAGCAATGCACATGTTTGGTTCATGCTATTCATTTGCTTGCATTCAGGCAGAAATTAAGTGAATGGGGACAATTCAGAATCTAATATCATGATAAAATATATTGATATTAAATCTACCTGTATTTACATACAGTTTTCCTTTAATACAGATGGCTGTGAAACAAGTATTACTCATCCACTTTATATCTATAAGAAATACTGAGGCCTTGAGAGGTTAATTCACTTGTTGAAGGTCATATTCAGCTAATGAATGGCAGAGATTGAATCCAAACACGGGAATATCAGGACCCCAACCCACGCTCTTATTCATTTCACTCTACTGATTTTCAATAGGTATGTTCATTCAACCAACAAGTAATTACTGAGTACCTGAGTGTTCAATGATGGTATTCCTGAAATTTGTATATAATTTTTATACCGAATCATATTTTAAGTGTGTTTATTAGTTTGATATTTAAAGGAATCCTTAAATAAAGCAAGTAGACACTGCTTTAATTTTTTTTCTGTAAATCTGGGTATTGAAATAGTTGACTTTCTTAAAATAGTGTACATTTGTTTGATGGAATTAGAAAAACACTTATCAAATCAGTCAGTTAAGGATGGGTTGAAATTTATTGGCAGAGAGTTATTCTTGTTATTTTTAAAACCAGAAGTCCCTCTTTCAATCTTACAATTAGATTCATGAATATCATGGGCATAGAGGTCTTTTTCCTGGCATAGAAAAGGCCTAGAGGGCTTGTTTGTATTTATGAAGGTCTTACTCTTCTGAGGATCCACACAACTCTGTTTCCTCCTATGTTGTCCCTCTTGCAGCAGAAAGCATAGGTATCCTTCACAATGCACACATTTTCGTGAGCATCCAACACAAGATTGTGTAGGGCAATGCCACGTGTATAGGACTGCCAATTCAACTGTTATTGAATTTTGTCATTTAAATGCAACAGTTATAGAGACCTTCATTTCTTTTTGCCCTCAAATACATAAACTTTCAAAACTATCCAAAATGACATATTTCTTAATATTTTTGAAAAAGTAATTAAACATTCATGGTAAAAATACAACCTAAAAAAAAAAAGGAGGGGCTGGGACTGTAGCTCAGTGGTAGAGCACTTGCCTGGCACGTGCAAGATCCTGGGTTTGAACCTTGGCACCACATAAAAATGACTAAAAATAAAACCATGGTATTGTGTACATCTACAACTAAAAATTTTTTTAAAAAAGGAGGAAGATATATTTAGCACCAATAAGTTCCTCTCCTATTTCTGAGCCTTAGTCTGTCACTCTTCTCCCATAGAGGCCATCACTGCCATTTTCTTTAAAACAGATGGTAGCAGCATATTATATAGATGCATTGTTTAGTATCTTGCTCTTCGGCACTAAAGAATATATTCATTTATTTCTCATTAATCAAATGTATTCTGTGGCTACTCCATGCCAGGCAAGGCTGTACCTGCTGGGAGGTCCTGGGGAGCAATATCTAGGAGCACCTAGTCAGAGGAGGCACATTTATATACAAAGAAATAGGCCCTTTTGTTTCAAATGACAAGTACAACAAGGACAAGTTAATCAGGGTCTTGGAGAAAGAGTGACAGGGTGGGGAGCTCAGGTGCAGGTGCAGGAATAGCAAAGGCAGAGGCCTTGAGGCACAGGCAGGGAATGACTTCAGCACAGCAAGAAGACTGGGAGCAGAGGGATCTGTGCAGAGCTCTAGGAGGGAGGTCACAGGCAGATCAGTGTGATGTTGAAGGGAATGGTCAGAAGACAACACCAGCCCTATCTTCTGCTGTGTTCTGTTTGATGTGTGTCCTGTAACTTTTTCCTTTTCTTTCTCATGGCTATTTTTTCATTCAACAAACATTTTACTAAAAATTCATTATGTGCAATCACTTTTCTGGTTGCTGATACCATAGCAGGGAACAAAGCAGACAGTGTCCCTTCTCTCCTAGAGCTTGTTATCCCTGCATTATAGGGAGAAAGAAGGACATAAGCAAATAAATAGTGAAGAGGAACACAGTCAGATTGTAGGAAGAGAAATTAAGTGGGACAGTGGGCTAGTGGGTAAGTGTCTGGTTTTTACTTCAGTTGGAATGGTCTGGGAAGACCCTACTGGGGAGGGGGAATTAAGATAGAATTTGGAGGGTGGGATGAAGTCATTTGTTAAAAAAATAAGGGGAAAGAATCCATGGTGAGGTGTAGAAGTGGGGATGAGTCAGCTATGCTGGAGAAGCAGAAGGAAAGCCTGTGTGTGGAAAGATCAAGGGTATGGGCCAGACAGGCAGCAGCTGAGGCCAGAGGGCAGGCAGAGGCTGTCATGGGGGTCTTATGAAAAGCGGTGTATATTTTATTCCAAGGGTGATAGATAGACATTGGAGCTGTGCAAGCAGCACGATGACATGATCTGACTTAATGTTTTAAAAACATCATTCTGGCTGCTATTCATACTGAGGGAGTAAAAGAGGGAAACCTTCCATGATCTAGCTAAGGGATGATGGAAGCTGGGACAGGAAAGGACACTAGGGATGGAGAGAAGGAAAATGTGCTGAAGGTTACTGCTCTTACAAACAGTACTGTGTTTAGTGTCCATGTAGATATTCAACACACACAGAAGAGTTTACTATAGGATGAATTCCTCCAAGTGAAATTGCCAGGCAAATAATGCTTGCATTTTACATTTTGATGGACTATTAGGGCTTGGAGATGAGGTGCCCCTGAAAACTTATGTGTGAAACAATACAGGAATGGTCAGAGGTAAAATGATTAGATCATGAGGGCCGTGAACTAACTGATGCATTAATTCATTTGATGGATTAATAATTTGAATGAACCAACTGGGTGGTAACCATGGGTAGGTGAGGTGAACTGGAGGAAGTAGGTGCCTTTGGGATTTATATTTTGTCTCTGGCACCTCCTTTCTCTCTACTTCCTGACCACCATGAGTTGAATGGTCCTTTATTTCTCCTCTGCCATGATGTTCTGCCTCACCTCAGGCTCAGAGCAATGAAGCCAGATCACGATGCACTGGGATCTCTGAAACCATGAGCCCAAAGCAAATTTCCCCCCTCTAAGTTGTTCTTTTCAGGTATTTTAGTTACAGCGAAGCAAAACTAACACATGGACCTTCTCACATTGCACTTCTTTTTTACATTTCTATCTTTGCCCACATGATAGCTGAACAATTGGTGTCTTGTAGTTAAAACTTAAATCTGTGTCCATTTATTATGGTAGAGCATGAACATCTTTTCATACATTTAAAATCCATTTGTATTTATGTATTTTTCTGTTGGGTTTTGATTTCTTGATATAATTTATTTTATGTATAATGAAATGATTTCTGTTTTTAAGGTATTCTTTTCTGGGGAGTTATCTAAACAGGAAAAATAAATGATATTTTGAAAGCATGGTTTTGTTAGAACATATATTTGTGAAATATTTACTCATTGAAGCAAATTCAAATAGCAATTACATGCTGTTGAAAACAAATATAACCTGAAAGAAAGATGCCTCACTTTAATAATACTGAATGAATATTCCTTGCCATGGGATCCTGGAGGGGTTTTTTCCCAACAATTTATTCAATTTTATAGTAAATGCAATTGAAAAACATAAACATTTAAAAATTTGCTAGTTAGTTTAATCCTATCATTTAATTTCTCTGCAAAGATCTAGCAAGTTGGTTGATGCATTTCTGGAGATAGAAATAGATATACAGTAAGTCATCTTATACATTAATAGGTGTTTGATAGATATTATTGAATAAATAATCCATATAAAATGCTCTGCTACCTTTTAATGTTATGTTTGGGAGGTACTATACCTGAAAACTACAAATAAGTGGAAATAAGTGGAAAATTTTTGTGTATCTGGGGATGATTTGATTATTATGGACAGTTCATCTGGAAACTTCAGCCCCGGAAGAGAATGACCTGCATGCAGTGATGAATTTGGGAACCTTCTTAATTAACCCAAAGTTTGTCAACAACCCTCCCATTTGTTTTGTACATAGGAAGTAAGATTCTTATAGTTACTGAAGACAATGTTAAGTGGGGTTAAGATATGCAAACCTGAAAAATGTGCATGTGTTAAGCTTTGGAGGGTGTGCAAGAACCAAGAGAGCTTTTCACTCTTTCATAGCTCAAAATTGTATCTAAGACCCTCAGAGGGTCTTTCTGACAGTGAGGTTTGCTTTACCACTCCCAGCTCTCTGCAACTATTAGATTGAGTGCCTGTCTTTACCGTGTCACTTGCCAAGTGATGGTACAGTATATTAAAATTATCTGTCTCTTTTTTGTCACCTCTGAGCTCCTTGAGGCCAGAATGTGTCTTTTCTATAGCTTTATGCTCAGTATAGAACACAGCATGTATCACTGGGTCAGACGCTAGCATCTCTTCAGTTTTTATTCAGTTTTCATGGTAATTAGAAATATTAATGTGTCAATAAATATTAGTAGCATGTGTAAGTGAAGGCTAGCTAAGAAAGAGTATGGAATTTATTTCTTTGGAAGTTATAGAAAATGTGATGAATGCCAGATGATGTGAAGGAGGGAGGAAGTGGAGGAAGAAAAGAGCAGAAAAGAGGGAACATGTGCCTTAGAGCAGGATCCTTTGACTTCTAGGATTGGTGCCATCCTATGCCACACAAATGTCAGTTTTAGGCAAAGGAGATTTGCAAATTCTTCAGAGACTGGACATGTATTTCTTCCAGGATCTCTCATAGCACCTAATTGTACAAAGGGCAAAGGTTTTCAATAAATCCTCATTGATTTACAACTTGGGTTATAAGCATTTAACTTGGGGAAGTGCTAATAACCAGTTAGACTAAGGTGACTTAAAATAGAACTTTTATGAGCTATTTAAGCAGAACTGATTTTCAAAGTTTTATTTTTGTTTTAATTAGAATACTTTCATCAATATGTTTGCAAACTACAGTTGTGTTATAATATCAATTATTTTATTTTGGATATATCATGACAGAATTTAAATATAGTTTTATTTCGCCTTTGGAAAGCAAAAAAATAAAAAATAAAAAAAATCTTTGGGATTGAAGGCTCAATCCCTTTCAAAGATAAGTTTTATTTTTCTTCTGCTTTATAAAGTGTGGTGTGTCTCTTGCAGGAATTTTCAGAGGCGTGTTTAAGAAATATGTTAGTGCCTGTAAGATTGCTTCTCCCCAAATGTCCCAAGTGCACAATGTTTTGCTGGTCCTGTCTTTCTGAAGGAGTCAGAAATAGCAGTTTCATTGTTCTATACTTAAAAAGAGTCATTTAAAGAATAGTGGATTTCTTAAATAAATCGAATATTAGAGCAATAGATATAATTTAAATGTTTGAAAATATAATCTTTGGCAAAGGTAAAAAAAAAGGGTTATTTTTTACTGTAGAACGCACAACAGGATAGCAAAAATATTGTTAAATAGTTTATGATTCTCTTAGATGATTGCCAGGAAGATGCCACAGATGATTGAGGGCAGAGGGAAGGAAATGGGTGTCATCCATATAATGAGGACATAAGGGTTTGCTAATGCTGATCACACATGCTCAGTACTGGGAAGGGAATATCAGCAGTTCACATGAAAATCCATGAGGTTTCAAAAGGTCCATTTAAGAATCATTCATTTATCAGCTTCTTCATTCAATCATCTTATTCAAAAATATGTAGTGTGCTAAACTCTGAATAGTAAAGATTAATTGCATATCATTCCTGTGCTCTAGAGCTCACAGGAGAGAGAGAGAAAGAGAGAGAGAGAGACAGAGAGAGAGAGAGAAAGAGAGACAGAGAAAGTGAACAAATAGATAGGATACAAAACACTGTACAATAAGAGAAACAGATGCTCTAGAGATGACTAAAACTCTAGGAAGAAAGTAGGCTTAAGCCAAATCACAAGGCTGAAGAGAAATGTTTTCCCCCAGGGTCTTACAGCAGCAAAAGTCATGATCAGAAAAAGTAACATTGTTTAGACAAATATTAATTGAGCTCTTACTATGTGCCAGGCCTTGGGCTAGACTGTATATTATTATTTTTAATTTAATTACCTTATTTTCTCAAAATGAATTGCTAAAATTAGATTGATTTTTAAAATATTCTCAAAACAAGATCATACTATTACAAATATCAACTATTAAGGGCAGAGAAAATATGTTTGGGGATAGTGAACAAATCAAAGTGATGCACTGTTATTTATGCTACCCTTACTGCTGCTATCTGTCCTGCTCCCCTGTTCAAGATCCCTTCTGCACCACTGCCTTCCTAGACAATCCAGCAGTCATGGCATCCGCGCTGCTTCAATCTCTTCTAACATGGGGAGCCTCCTGGTCATCTGGAAGCGGTTGACAACATGGCTGGAACTGTAATACCTTAGTTTCTTTTAGGTCACCCTCATTACATTTTCTTGTGTTGATTCAGTATTATCGGTGCTACTGCATTTATTGGACTTTGAAGAATACTTTGTTACAAAGATTCAGAAGGATGTGTGTCACGCAGTCCTCTGATGTCATTTCATGGTGTGTGCATTTGCCTGTGGATACCCAGTGAGCACTGAAGTTGGTGGGCCAGGAGATCAAGGCTATACTGCGCCAACAGCTTGTAACAGAGGGGAGATGGCAATGCAGCCTATGACCTCAGGAGCGGAGCTCAAGACTGCCTGGCCATCAAAAGTCATCAGTCCTTCAGAGAAAGTTCCAGACCCTCTTGCTGGGAAAAAGTGAAGAAGTAAAGCTGTGTAAATCAGAAGAGAGAAACATGCAGAGCATTGTGATGAATTCCTATTCTTTTTGGCATTGCTTTTTTTACTGGCATAACTAGACATCCACTGAATATTAAGTAATATTTGTTTATGAACATATTCAATAACATGTATAATATTGGCACTTCTCCTGACTTAGAATTTAGGCTGAAACCCTAATGTTGAAGCTAATCTGAAGATATATAGCAGGCTTACTATGCAGGGCTTGCTAAAAGTGGCCCCTAAACTGGTTTTGATCAGGTGTGTGTGTGTGTGTGCGCGTGCGCATGCAAGCGTGTGCATCTGTGTTCACACACCACGTGTATTCAGTTTATATATACAATGATATAAAAGACAATTACTGAGCCAGTTTTTTAAAAGAGACTGGTGGTTGAGTGGTTGTATGAAGTTGTAGGAATCTTGTGCATTTTCTACCCACTAGAGGTAAAGAGAATGCTCCTTCCATCCTCCACCTCAAAGACAGAGCAAAGAATTCCTGTGCTAGGTGTTTCCAGGAGCTCAGCTGGTTCAAGAAGAGGTATGGAGGCAAGAAGCTGATGGGACCTGTCTGTGGTGGGAGTGTGAAGGGGGAGCTGGGGTCAAAGTGGCCTGTGCTATTGGGTATGGTAGGGTGGTGCTACACAGGACCCTCCTGTGGGCTAAGCCTGTGCTCTAGAAGCTGCTTGCCACAGTTGTCTTGGAAGGATCTCCTATGCCCTGCCAGAGAAGGTTAAGTGCCAGATCAAGATGACCCTAATAGAAGCTATGTAGTAGCTATCCCATGGTGCCATGGAAAGTGTTCAGAAAGAGACTCACAACAGAACCCATAAAGGCAGCTCATCACAAGACAAGGTCAGCTTTATGCCATTTATCTCCTGCAGAACAAGAAAGACAGGTTTTAAAGGCTCCAGGTATCCTCTGGTTGAACACCTGCTTTTCTTCTGGGAGTCTGGAGTTTTGGTATATTCTAGAAGATGCCCACTTGACCAATAAAACCTGTGGGCCTGAGTCTCTAATGAGTTTTCCTGGAAGACAGGGTTTCACATGCTACAATTTGACACTGAAGGAAATTCAAGTGCGTCTTGTGTATCTCCACTGGGACAGGGTTCTTGGAACTTGGGCTGGATTTCCTCTGGGCCTGGCCTCATGCACCTTTCACCTTTGTTTATTTTGCTTTCTATCTTGGTGCTGTAATAAATCATAACTGTGAGTACAACTACAGAGTGATCCTGTTAGTCCTACTAGTGGGTAACGAACAGGGCCTTGGGGAGCTGGGATACAATAAGAGCCAAAGAAACTTCAAATGTATTTTGGGAATGAAGTTTTCATTTACCAACCCCAAATGACTAGGGGTGCTGGGGGAATTTTTGAGGTATAGCTCTCTATATAGCTCTATCAGTTGAGACAACTGATAGAGTATGAAATATTGGTATTTGCAAAAAAATCAAGTTGTTTTCTGTTGGCCTTTAGGTATGAATCTTATTTAATGGACTACGAATGGACACATTTCTGACAAAATGGCTTCTGGACTCCCCAGAAACACTTTTAGCTGAGGGAGCAAGGCTCCAGGTATCCTCTGGTCAGAATCAAGGTGCATATCTCTTCTAAGAATTCAAATTCAGTGACCAATACTGTCCCTACAGAAGTGCTAGAAGATTGGTGAGGGAAATTGACACCATGGAAATTTTTATTTCTTTGGGAAATTTACACTCTTACTTAAAACACCACTGCAGACATATGTCAGATCTTTTTGAACTCAAAATGCAGAGTATAGGGGCTCCGTGTCAAAGAAATCTAGAGAAAAGAAGGGTTGTAGGACTTGGTTTAGTCAGACTGCCATGAGCCATCTTCGATCTCTTCCCAACCATTACATCCTTCTGTACCCCTTTATCTTTAAAAAACAAAAGAAAATGCAACCTTTTTCTACCCTGTTGTCCCTTCTAGCTACCATTAGAACACTCCACTATCTGGGCCCATATGACAACAGGGGACATGGTGAATGACTAGAGATAGTGTCATGAGCAAGCTGGGCCTAGGGACTGTATGCTGGAGCTGCTTTCTTTTCTAGAGCTGCTTATGGTAATATAAAAGCAGGTTTGAGCAGAGAAGGAGCTCATGTTGTGAAATGAGACCTACAGAGACAGAATCCTATGTCATTTTGAAAAATTGGTTCTTAGGCATCCAAGGCCAGTGCTGCCCTGCCCTCCTCAGCATGTGGCCCAGTAAGTCCCTTTTTTTCCTTTGCAATAGCCTCCTCCCAAGTCTCCCTGCTGTTGGCTTAGCCTTCAAAAAGTACTCAGAATGGCCCTTCTGAAGCCTGAGTCAGTTGATGACATTTACTTCTATTCAGTCCCTCTCTTACTCTTCATCACCCTGGGAATATATTTTAAAGTTTTCAGAATGGCCTGCAAGGACCACATGTCCTGGACACTGGCTACCTTTCCAACCTTCCTGTACCACTGTCTTGGTTGAGGGTTCTCCAGTCATGCTAGGTTCCGTGCTTTCCCCCAACGCCCCTAGTGTGGTTCAGTTTCAGTGACTTGGCACTTGCTGTTCTCTCTGCCTCAAGCAGAGATTTATTAATGGAAAACCATTCATAAATTTGCATGGTTTTCCCCCATCACCTAATACTCTGCCAGAAAGGGAGGCCTCCCCTGGCAAACCCATCTAAAAAGTTCTCCTCTGTCATTCTTACTCCTTTACCTTACTTTGGTGTTCTCAGTAGTACTTGACAATGCTTATCATTACAGTTATTTTTTTCTTTGCATCATCTATTTCCATACTAGTATGTTAACTACATAGGTAAGACAAGGACTATCTTGCGCACCACTGCATCCCTAGTGCCTGGAAAAAGGCTTTGCGTGGAGTATATACATAACAAGTATTTATTAAATAGTGACACGATATCGTTATTGAGTTGGAGTTGTGTTATTTGCAACCAATTTACCATTTCAAGTAAAGAAAGTGAAGCAATTTGGTTAAGGTAAAATGTAAATTGATTAAGTATGTAGCTTTAGCCACTTAGTTCAGTATTGGAGATTTAGAGACTTACATACATCTTGCTTTTTAAAATAGAAGACTTTATTTTATTAATTAATTAATTTATATTTTGTGCTGGGGAATCAAACCCAGGATCTTATGCATGCTAAGCATTACCCACAATGAACTACATCTCCAGCCCAGACAGGGTTGATATCAATTAACTGTATGAGTTTAAGAATAGTGATTTTCTTCATCAGTAACATGTTGATTATATATCTACCTCACAGGGTTATTTTGAGAATTCAATTAAATTGGGTAACTTATGTAAAACACAAGGCTCATTACAGATAAAGCATAAAAGGTAGTTCTTTTATTGTCCACTTTCTCTAGTTACCTCACCAAATATTCTTACACCATTTAATTTCATAAGGGACAAAAAAATCCCCAAATAAATAAAGTTCTTCCACTTAAGATACTAACTACTTAATAAAAATACACAAGCACTGATTTGATATAGAACCAAACAAAATGAAATTCAACCTATTGGGGCACGAAATTCCTAGATGATCGCATCTTGACATGTGAGTAGGATGAAGTGACGTGACATAGGTCCTCAAATTTTCAACAGTTAAGTTGATGACATTCAAAGTGGTTTAAACTCACTTCCCAACACACATTGCAAAAGAAGAATAAGGGATTTAATTTAATGGTGTGTGTGCATGTGTGTGTGTGTGTGTGTGTGTGTGGTGGGGTACTGGGGATTGAACCCAAGGGTGCCGAGCTACATCCCCAGCATTTTTAAGTCTTTATTTTGAGATAGTTTTGCTAAGTGACTGAGGCTAGCCTCGAACTTGTAATTCTCCAGTCTCAGTTTCCCAATTGCTGGGATTACAAGTGTGCACCACTGTATTTCATTTAATTTTCACTAGATTTCATTTAATTTTTTAACTGAAATATATCAGATATCTGCTATCTGATGTATATGAAACAGAAAAGTATATAAACTAGTAGATAGACCCTGACTATCAGGGACCCACATCTAATAGATGCACATGTAAATTTAACACAAAATAGACTGTCATTAATGATGTGATAGAAGTCCAACGTATAGAGAAAGACGAGACTGACAAGTGAATTTTTTAGTTGTCTTGGAAAATAATATCTACAGGTTGACCTGTGTACTGGGCCCTTGGAGGAGCAGTGGGAGACACAGAGAGGGGTTCAGGGCATCCAGTCAATGCCATCCATGAGCACCGAGGCATGGAGAACCGTTAGCTTCGTGGGCTGGAGTGTGAGGCAGGTTTCGGGATCCATGGGATGTGAAGTGGAAAAGTAGTGGGAGATAAGGACGTGAAGATCCCTGAATGCAAAACACTGGTATACTCTCAGTAGAAGAGACCAGAAGGGATCTAGAAAGGGAGTGAAATGTGAACCACATGAACAGGATCTCTCCTTAGATCTTATTAATATTCTTTCATCATGTGGGTATGCTTCTGCTTCTGTGGCTATGCTTTTAGCCATCATCTAAAAGTTCAGAAATCCAGCAAAAGAAAGGGCTCCAGAGGACAAAATATGAAGAGAGTGAAACAATATCTTGAAGTGTCAGCACAGAAAAAGTAAAATGGCTGCATATAAAGACCAAGAGGCAAAGAAAATGGGAGTGTAAGAGAGCGAGGGGGAAAAAAAACCCACGAACTAACATATAACCAGGGGTAAATGCAGTACTTGAGGAGAGGGAAGAGGCAGGGAGAATTAGTGTAATAAAAGAGAGAAAAGGAGTAATGCTAATAATTAAGAAACTAGATATTAGGATCAAAAAGACTGTGATTCAAATACCACATCGAGCTCTATTTGAATTCTTTCCTTCACGTGGACAAATGGGGAGTGACATTCTATCTATCTTGCAGAATGATGACTGAGTTTTGCATTATCACCCAATGAAACTCACTCTTCAATACAATAGCTAATGAACTGTCCTCTATTCTCATGAAAAGTATCTGAGCATCACAGTCTAGCAGCAAGAACCAAACTCATTCAGCCTGTCTCCTTTATACCATTACTTGTATCTGATATCCCTCACGTCCTATTTACCTCCTTATTTGAGATTTCATAGTTTGTATTTAAAATGATTTCCCAGCATACACACTTGTCCCTTTCTGCATTCTTCATAGGTGTCTAACAAAACCAGATTTTGGTTGTATTTAAACCTATTCCAGTACCCACACAGCTGAATGTGGCTGGAGAAATTGATATAACTATGTGAATGAACACTATGGATCATGGCTCAGGTGGCCCACCACCTGCTTTTATAAATAAAGTTTTATTTGCATACAATCACAGACAACAACTTGAATACAGTCTATGGCTGCTTTTGTGCCACAACAGCGGAGGTGAATAGTTGCAATGGAGACCTAATGGCTTGCAAAGTCTAAACTATTTACTCTCTTACTCTTCATAGCAAAATGTTTGTTCACTTCTGTCTTAAATGACTATTTCACACCTTGTTCTCTCTCCTCAACTCTCTAACATCTGCTTCCTGATTTGCTTTTAGCTGATAACCTTGTTTTCTATTCCACTAAGAAAATAGAAACATTTAGAAAAGAACTCCCACAGGTCTCATCCCCACAACATTACCTGTATCAGTATACATGTCTTGCCTTTCCTTTTGTTTTTATGGATGGACTGTCCATGCTTAATCTAAAGTCAAGCTCTCTATTGGGCACCAGTTCCCATTTCTTCTCGACTACTTAAGAATATTTTTTTCCAGCAATTTTATCATGTCTTGCATCATTAACTTTTCCCTCTTTATCAGACGTCTCCCATCAGCAGAGATGCATGCTGTTATATTGCTCACCTTAAAAAAAGGACATTTCTTGAATCAATATTCTCTTCTTCCTACCTATCCCATTTCTCTCTTTCTCTTTACATAAATAATCCTCCAAAAGTTGTCTTTGCTCAAAGTTTCCAATTTTTTGTCTTCCATTTTCACCTCAGTCCTTTCTGATTAAGCTTTTGGTTTCATCATTCCACCAAAACAGGTGTCCTTAAGTTAACCTCCGGTGGCTCAACCTTGGGTCGGTTTTCAGTGTTCATCTCACATGATCTGAAATATTTGACATAGGAGACTATTCCTTCGAATGTGTCCTTCCAGGAGACAGTTCTCTCTTGATTCTCTTTCTACCTGGTTGGTTGTTTCCTGCTCAGAGTCCTTACTGGCTGCACCTCATGTCCTTCATTTATAAACTTGACCTTAAATATTTCCTCACCTCCATCCATACTCAGTACTTGGGTGATCTCCCAGCCACGTAACTTAAAAAATGCCAATACAAGCTCCTCCGGGATGGAGTAAGGCTCTCTCGCATACCACACCCTCAAACAAACCCCTGCCTTTCTCCTCCAAATGCTTTCCTTTCCCTCCATGCAGTGTCCACCCGTCCTTCAACTAGCTCAGGACAAAAACATGGGGGTCATTCTTGATACTGTTCTTTCTCTTACTATCCTTGCTAAAATAAATGTCTTCTCCCTCTTGGGACAAAAGACATCCTTTTACACCTATTTTCTTTACTTATTCACACATATATAAAATGGATTATGATATATATACTTTAGTAATTGGTTCTTTTTACCTGTGAATATATATATATATATATGTTAAGCTATTTTTATTTGAATAAATACAAATCCTCATGAATAGTTTTTAATAGTGGTATGCTATTATTTTGTAGTGCTAAAGTAATACTTATCCAACATGTTAGATTCCAACTTTTTGTTGTTGTAAATGATGCTAAAATGAATGCATTTGAATATTGTCTATTTCCTTAGGACAGATTCCTTAAAGTGAGATTGTGGAAAACAAGATCATTGTATTTCTTTCATTCCATTGTTGATATAATTTATACACATGTGTAAATATAAATGAATACATGTTTGTACATTCTTGAATGAGAGCCACAAACTAATATTTGTTGATGAAAATTACATAACAAATGATGGATAATTTAGTCAAGCTTTTTATTGATTATATTTGAAGTTGCTATTGTGAATCCAATGCATGTAGTAGACATCATATGTTCAATTTATAGAGACTATGCCCTGTGACTACGGACTTAAGGACTACCCTTGTGTTAGCCTCATGGCTTCCCTGGAGTTTATGGATTGGTGACCACCTATTTGGTGGTGATGAGTTAAAGAAGCAATCCACTTATCCTATCAACAGCAGTAGAACCTGTTTCCTCATTCATACAAGTTGCTCACTTTATGGCATAACAAAATGTTACAGTACTAATATTCACTCTGGTGCTAAGTAGGAAAGTTAAAAGTTCTCACTAAAGCAGAGTAATTATAGATACATAATTGAAATAAAGTAGGATTTTTAACTGTGGGCTACTTAAATTCAAGGCTTTCCTCTTGGATTCCTGGCAACCACCTGGGCATTTCTCAGGCACTTGGACAAATGCTGCAGGAAGACTAAAGCTGTTAATTTCCAGGGCATTTGACACCCATTACTATTTCCTGTTCAAACTCGTTCCTTGGCTGCAATTTTGATGTAAGCCACTAGATGGTGTGCACTGTTCTTTGCTCATTCCTTGGAAAAAGCATCCACAAGTATGCTCAGATATGGGGCTCCAAAGCCAACAACAACAAAGAGGATAACTACACCAGGAAGACAAAAATTAAGGGAACATCTTTCAAAGCTCTTGTGTTTATTTTTGATGCACATTACACTGAGTTGGAAAATGTTAATATTATTTTCTTTACTCTTCTAAGTAATTTCAAATATTTGAGCAGGTCCCAAATATTTCTTTAATTTTATAGCTATTCATAGTAATGTGCTTTTGAACTTCAGATTTTAGTTCTGAAAGCAATCTGAGATAGTTTGTTTTCTTTTTAAAAAACTCATATGGACACATACTTAGCAGAGATATTCTATGCTAATATTGTTAAAGACAGATTTTTTAAAAAAATAGGTTAATTTCTTGTTATCTTGAAATATCTGCAGGTAAGTCCTATGGCATTTATGTGGCAGAGATATAATGAGTTAGAATTTACTGCTGCCCTTTAGTCTATAAGAAATTAGATTTTGATTCATCTTTCAATACAAACTTGGCATTTTATTTTTGTTGTGTATGTGGTTGGGAAAATAAAATGATATAATTTTTTTTAGGGAATAATTCTATGAAAGAGTAAAACATCATTAAATTCAGTTTTTAAAATGTTGCTTCAATTTAATAAATAAACATTTTAGAGAAGACGTTGACAGAATAAAGTCCTATTCTTTACTTGAAAGTGGTCTCTCACATTTTATAAAAATATAGGCATGTACTTATGGATGATGTGTTTTTAGTAGCTTCAGCTTATCTTTCACTTTTTAGTGAATTCATTTAAATTACTCTAAGAAGCAAACATTGTAATGATGTTGAAGAAATAGTCTTCTTCTCCAACTTAAAGTGTCTCTCAGACTTTTTTGGCAAATGCATACATTTAAATATGATCTATTTTGAGTAGGTAGTTTCAACATATCTTCCACTCTTTCTTGTCATCTTAACCTTGGTCCTGTATGAATTATAGCTTCTCATTGAGCAGCAGTTAACTTTCTGAATCCTTAACAGTCAGAAGACACTGTAGCAAATCAGTGTGCGCATCCTTTGTGAGGAAAAGAGCTTTCAAGCCAATCAGGGCCTTGCAGCAGAGAAGAGATGCTCAAAGTCCATTTCCTCTGCACAATAATGAGATGGAACAAAAATGCCTATAGGTGGATCTTCAATTGGAAAATCTAAAAAGTCAGTGAAATTACTGAAAGGCCTTAATGGTGCTTTTGAAAACAGACACTAATTTTATGTTCTCATTCTTTGAATTACATTCATCTGACATTTAGAAGTAATTTTAAGGGGAAAAAAATTTATTGACTGAGAACAAGATTTCTTCAACTATAATGATAAATGATGACTATATTTAAAAAATATAGTTAACTCATGATTATTCAATGACCAGTGGTCTGGTTCATGTCTTCTTCCGGCATTAACCTCCTTTCAGCCTGTTCTTTGGTTATTTAATTCTTCAGAGAGTAGACCAAGCCAAAGGGTAGTGGCAAATGCAAATAAATTGATCGAGTATCAGTTATAAAAAAATCTGAATTTTATTTTATGTGTGGAGAGAATGGATGATTAAGGTTAAAATGTTATAAATGATAAGACTTTTAGCTTCCTTAACTTCATCTCTTTCTTCATCTATTCTTGAAAAGTTGGTATTCACATACTCATTCATTCAAGGGATAATTACTTATTGAGCCCTACCCTTTGCCAGGCATTGGACATACATAATTCTATATCCTTAAGTTGTCATTAGCCCTCTGTTTCACTCACCTCTCCTCCCTTACAGATCTCACTGGTACTATCTGCACACATGCTGACTTCTGAATTTTTACTTCTGGTCTCTTCCTCTGCCATAAGGACATTTTTGAGTTCTTTCTGGATAATGTCCCTCAAATATCTGAGCCTATAATTCCTCCTTCCTTTATTGATACACTTACCAAATATTTATAGAACACCTGTAGCGTAACAGGCACGAGGCTGGTTAGGATGTGTACGGACACCTTAACTCAACACGTTTGGGACTAAACCCATTCTATCCTTCTATAATTTTGTATATCCTCCTTGGTTTGATTTTCTGATCAATGACATCAACTCAGTTTGGTCAACCAAGCCAGACAGTCTTTTATCTTCTAACTCCTAAATGTAGCAAGCAATGGTTAACTCTATGTATAAAATTCATTTTAAATTCAGGATTCTTTAATGGTTTCCATAGTCATCACTGTAAATCAGATCCTTATTATCCCTTGCCTGAGTTATGCAATGAATAGGTAACCTGGCTCCAATCTCTCCTTTTCCAATTCATCCTAAATTAGCTTTTTAAGCACAGATTTAATTATGTTATTTCCCTGCTCAAAGGTATCTGGTGACTCCCCACTGACTATAATAAGATCCAAACGGTTTTCATATAATCCTTTATACCTGATCCCTACTCACCTTTTGGCAGTTCCCAACTCGTTGCGATTTCCCAAGTTTAAACTGCAATGTCACATTTTGCCCCTGCTCAAGTTGCTCTCTCTTTGCCTGGTGCAGAGAGACTGCATCACATTTGTATGCCACTTTCCAGTTGACAAGGGACTTTTCCAACTATTTTCTGTATGGTAGATGGGAATTTTCCTTCTGAATTTAAAGCTGATATAATCAAAGCTCTGACCATGTAAATGACTTACTGTATAAGCTAATCTCAATTATGATTAGCAAGAAAGTTCATACGGTAAACATAAATGGGCAAGGATACCAAAAAACAGATTAGGATGAGGTGAAATAATTTACTGAATACAATGGATTTTGAATACTTGGTGTTATATATTTTAAGCTAAGCACTTTTTTTTTACACAGAAAGATAATCTTTAAGTTTAATATAACTTTTGATTCATGACACTAATTAGACTTTAGAAAATAACTTCAATATTTCATAGCCACTATGATAAGCTCACACTCATTTTAATCTTTTTGCATCTTTACAGTGATGTAGTCAAAATATTGGCACAGTCTAGAGTTCATGAATATTTTTTTGCAAAAATAGCACCTGTGAGTTGCATCAGAATTTATAATACACTTTGCCATAATTTGATGGAAACACACACTTTGAACAGATATTTAGCTAATGCCTATTCTGTGCAATGATGGTAAACACTTAGTAGACAGTTAATATGGAAGCATATGTTTTAAAAGCTTACTCACAATTTTTGAACTTGAGCTATAAATAAGATATGTCTTTATCTCATAAATCCACTATGAGCCAAAGGTCAGGACAAATTTATACATGGATACTTCTCTCATTATTAACAGCATTTGTAGGCCTTACTCCATAACATTTTATATATATCAAATGATTTGATGTATCACTCACCCAACTTTATCACCATACAAGTAAGATGTGAAGTCAGACTGACTTTGATGTCACTTTATTGATTGAGGGGGATATTTAAACTACTCTTACTGTTTAGGGACTATTCATTCATTTCTTCAATAATTATCACATGTACTTGACAGGGGGTGGCTATGAAGATTAAAAAAGCATACTATTCTTGTTTTCAGTTTAGGAAGGCAGACATTTAAATACTGTGGCACAAAATAATAAGCTTTCTAAGGTAAGTATAGGCAGGGTACTAGATCAGCCCTGCGAAGGTGGCAATGATTTGTTAGAGGTAGCACAGGAGCTACCCTGGTGCTTGGTCAGAAGGACATGCATGACCAGGTAGGTGTAACACTATGTGCCCTCTTAGCACTCTGTACCTACTTTGGCCTATGGCTTTATATAGATTCATCTGTGCTCCCTGTGAACAGTGGGGAGACTTAATAGTCTGGACCATGTTTTATTTGTATCCAAAATTCCTAGAACAAAACCTGATTGTGAGTGGAATTAAGCAGAACTGAAGAACAGAACATGCAGAGGAGAGGGCAGAAGACTACATTGCAGGTAATTGTGTACAGTTTGGAAAAATAGGAGGAAAAGGTGTGGAGAAGGAGAAATAGCAGAAAGTGCATCTGGGAGGCAGGCTTTAGAAGTCCTGCTAAAGAGCTGGGTTTCGTCTCACTTGTCTTGGGGACTCATTGAACAATTCCCCATGTGGACTTGACAGTGTGACTGGAGATGAGGAAGTGGGAGTAGAATGGGTACAGAAGATAATAGTGACAGCACTTGGCAATGAGCTGAGGAGGATGTTGGAGGAGAGGAGGGGTCAGGGATGACGCTTAGGTTTTCAGGCTAGGGAGCTGAAGTGTCATCTTTGTCAATAAAGAACAAAAAAAAACACAATGGGTTTGAAGGCTAGGTAGAGATTTCAAGGTCAAGTGAAGAAGTTCAGGAGGCAGCCAGAAACATAGTAGTCTATCTACTCGTAGAGGCTACAAGGAAACAGATTGACATCACATATTATGGGATGCTTTTTTGCGACAGAAAGAGTATTTAGGCTAAGAAGAGGGCTTGGATGACATTTTGCCAAACGCTAGTACTTTAAGGATAACTGGAAAAAGAGACACTCAGGAAGATACCTGCATTATTTCTCCAGTTGTATTTTCTGAGTAAGAAGAGAGTAAACAGAGAAATCTGACTTTTATAGATATATAATATCAATATTCTATATTACTAGCACTACAAGTACAAAATGGATTCTCTCTGGACCGGAAGTCACTGCCACATATAAGGATGTTCTTCACAATTTTTGTACCAGATCCACCAAGCTTCCTCACACAGGTTAATCATGGCCTCGATTCTCCTTTTCCTCAAGTTCTTCCTCCTGTCCCCTGGAAGCACATGCATTTTAATTGTTTTTTTCCACAGAAATATGGGAGAAGGTAAGATGGCCAAGAGGTCAGACGAAAAGTTCAACTGCAAACTACGCAGTCTTTCCTCTCCCGTGGACCAGGAGTGTGCTGGGGCTCTGAGGCTGGTAATTTCTGAGCTACTCTAGCAACGATGCCTTCAGTTCAAGCCTCTGGACACTCAGATAACATTAGCAGGCAGGTCTCAGCAAAGGGGCAAAACCCACATCTGAAATCCTGCTTCGAGGAAACCTGAGTGTTTACTGGCAGCCTGAGGAGAGACGCTCACCTTGGTGCAGTGTCACTGAGAGGCTGGGGACATGCAGCAGCTGTCACTAGCCCTGTTGCCCTGCATCACAGGAAAGTATAGAGGGATGAGGTATGTTCCTCCCTCTATTTAAGGGATAAAGAAAGGAAAAGAATGGCTTTCAATCTTGATTTGATCAAAGTTAACAATATTCATTAAAAATGATTTGTTTGGACATCTACACTCACTGAGTCAGGCTTGATTTATGTGGAATTTACCTTTCTACCTGTTTTCTGTTCTCCCCCAACCTGGGTACATTCTTTGTAAAATGGTTAATTCATCAAACTCTTCTTCAGACCTTTCTTTTTTACATGACTGTTTTTCCTCAGTTGCCAATCTGAAAATCTGTACGTGGTGATTTAATTCTCTAGCCATGGTAATCCCATAGTCAGCAACTTGGGAGGCTGAGGCAGGAGGATCACAAGTTCAAAGTCAGCCTCAGCAACTTAGTGAGGCCCTAAACAACTTAGCAAGACCCTTTTTCAAAAAAAAAAAAAAAAAAATTTAAAAAGGGCTAGGAATGTAACTCAGTGGTTAAGAACCCCTGGGTTAAATCCCTGGTGCCAAAAACAAAACAAACAGAAAAGAACCTTGAATTCTCTAGGGTGCACAAGTCTGAGGAAAGCTTTGTGAAGCGTGGTCACAGCCACAGTGAAACCATTCGCTTACCCACTGAGATCTGCCAGTACCCATCTGACCTCAAATAATAGAAAATGTGGCTCACCCTGAGAATCCTTCTGGCCCTGGCTTTACTGTTAGCATTTAGTGGTCATCAGGAGGCCCCAGCTCAAATCCGTATCATTGCTCAGATACACACTGCCTTTTTTTTTTTTTTTTTTTTTATCAGAAACAGCCTTAAGTTCAAGTTGATATAAGCAATAATGGAGAGGGAGAGAGAGGGGGGAAGACAGAGAAGGGGAGGAGCTTAACCAAGAGGAACCTGGACAAACGTCCCAACACATGGGAGACTGTGTTCTGCAAGTAAAGAAACTGTGGGGTCCAGAAGGGATCCACACTACTGAAGAAACAATGGTGTCACTCTCACGAGAAGTGCCATTTGCACCTTCTGGTACAGTGAAGCAAACCACCAGTGTTCAGTCCATGCTCATTAATGTGCACAAAGCACATGCTATACCTTAGACACTGCATTCAACGGGCAAAGAAAATTATGGTGGAGGAAAAAAGCAAGCTGTGCTTTAAAAAAATCAAGTAGTCATTCTCACTGTGCAGGACGGGCCCAGGATAACTCACCCCTTTATTCGTGGGCATGTTTGCTGGTGTGGTAGAATCATGCGGCTCCCCCTCTTTGCTACCTGCTTTCACTCCAGTTATTTTACTTGGTATTGGGTCAACGGGACCGAATCGAAAAATCTAGAATGGTTAAGGTCTTAAGGAACTTGTGTAAACCAAATAAGATATTCTGGTTCAACAGATTGAAAACAGATATGTATTTTGATATCATCAATTGTTGATTTTCGTCTCTCATAAAAGGTATTTGGATGACACATGGTCATCAAGTGTGCGAGGCGTCTTCTGATTGTCCCTGTGGATCCATGCTCCCCACCATGACCCTGCTCTGTTCTTTCAGACACGGATGGCACTGATCACTGACCACATTTAGGGACCCCCTTGCTTCTAGTGTCTGGTTAGATTTACTTTCAGGGAACTGAGGCAGAGAAGAGGGGAAAGCCGGGATATTTACTCCCCTGACTTTTTCTGGGCTAGTGTGGGCCATCCTTGTTTGAATGAAGCTCCTGTTAGTTGACACTCTCTATGTCTGGTTCTGATAACTTTCTGCCTTCTTTGTCTTTCAGGACTATGATGGTGACAGTGCCCTACAGTTGCTAGCTCTGGGGCCAGGGACAGGGAGAAGGGACCATGACACCTTGCCGTGTTCTTCCCTGTTGCCCACGTCTTACTCTCTTCCTATTGCACAAGGCCATGTGTGTCCTGTTGGAACTCCAGGCTACACTCCACCATTGTGTCTCATTTTCATATGGCCTGTGCGCCTTCTCATCTCTGCATTATTTATTTGCAGACAGGGAGTTAAATTATTTTCCATTCACAATGGCTAGAGCTTCTGATATATAAATACTTTTCTAAATAATCCAGTTGGAAAAAAATCATGTTAGAAAGAGATCAAATAATGTCAGTTACAGGTCAAAGAACTCCTAATAAGGTTTCATAGAACATGGCTTAATAGAAAGCACACTGAACTAAATTAGGTCAGAAGCCACGGGTTTGAGTCACAAATTCATCAATTACTGTGTGACCTTGACAAGTCACTTAACCGCTCTGAACTTTAGTTTCCTCTTATGTCAAATAAGGATAATAAATAGCGACCTGTTTATCTCACAGGGTTATTATTAGGGATCCAATGAATGATTGCCTTGAAAGTGCTTTCTAACAGTGAAGATGACAAGGGGATATTACCCAGAGTGGTTATGCAGATAAAACTTGTAAATAAACAACTAACCTCCTTTCTCCGAAAGGGCCCTCATACATGTTCACTCTTGTCCTTAAAATCACAGACATGAGATAAAAACAATGTAGTACTGTTGTGAGGCAGGCTTCGAAGACAGCTGCCTGGGCTCAGAATCTGGCTGCATCATGAACTTAACCTTAGTTTCCTCAGTAATAAAACTGGGGCATAATGACACACATTGTTACTCTGAGCATTTAGTGAGATATCATGCAAGGCACAAAGCACAAGTTCTCACACAGAACAGTTCTTCATCTGTGTTGGCCTCAAGCCATTGGAGGTGGACAGAGCATCACAACAGAGAGTGTCATGCAGTGGTTAATCATCTGGCTTTTGAAGTACAAACTTCATGCTTTAGAACAGGAACCTATCTATGTACTAACTATACAAGTTTGGGCAAGTTACTGAGTCTTTCTAACAAGTGTTATTTTTTTCTCATTCTTATCAGGGTAGTTACATTTGAGATATGGGCACTAAATAATAAGATGTTTGTAATGTGTTTAGCACAATGCTGGACACACAATAATTTTTCAATTAAAAAGTCCATTCCCAGGTGGGCACAGTGGCACATGCCTGTAATCCTAGCCACTTAGGAGGCTGAGACAGGAGGATAGAAAGTTCAAAGCCGACCTCAGCAAAAGCATGGTGCTAAGCAACTCAGTGAAACTCTGTCTCTAAATAAAATACAAAATAGGGCTGGGGATGTGGCTCAGTGGTTGAGTGCCCCTGACTTCAATCTCCAGTAAACCCCCCAAAAAAATGTCCACTGCCACTTTGATTTTGCTAAAATAGAAGTTCCCCTCTCTTGCCTTTTAATTCCTCAATCCTTCCTTGTGCATTTGTAGTCCTCAAATATGCTTGGTTTACGTAGTAAACATGTACAAGTTCAAAGACAGAATTAAGGTAGACAGAAAAATCTACATGCTTTTAGGAGCTGGACATATCTTTGGAAGGTTGACGCTGTATCAGCACAATCTGTATATGCCCTACTGGAGGACCCCAGGCTAATGAGCTAATGTGTGTTGCTTGCCTCCTTTTGTATTTGCCCATGGTCCTGGCAACAACATGAGCATTAATCCTCTGATTCAACATTGCCCTGTGTCTGGGGAGCATGGCCTATGACATGGGGAAGGTAAACTAGCCAATGAAGCACACCTAACATCTGCTCTGACGATGCTGACAGTGTCCTGCCTGTATTCAGAACTGCACCTACCTCTGAAATTAAAGATGAACATCACAAAATATTCCCCAAGCACTGGTATAACTTGTGACTTAGGGGTTCTAACTTTAGAACAACACTACCTGAGTTCAAGTTTTGGCTAAGCTTCTTACTCATGGTGTTGGACAAGCTGTTGTACCTCTTCGTGACTTGAATTCCATCTCTATAAAATGGGAATCATTGTGGAACTTGCATCACAAGGTTAATGTGAGGATTAAATGGGTTCATATATGTAAAGGGCTTATTTGATTATTAGTTATCACTGTATTACTATAAGTGCCATTTTACTGTGAGGTGGTATGATTTATGAATAAAATAGATAAGTCCAAAGAATGCAAGAGTTGACAAACCATGGCCTGCTGGCTAAATCCAGTCCTTGGCCCATTTTATAAGTAAAGTTTTATTGGAACCTAGCTATGCTTATTCATTTGTGTATTATCCATGGCTGCTTTTGTGCTATAATGATAGACTTGGGCAGCTGCAACAGAGACCTATTGGGTGCAAAGTCCCAAATATTTCCTACCTGCTCTTCACAGAGAAAGTTTGCTGATACTTGGGTACACAGCTATCACTAACATATTTCTCAAAAGGAAAAGTTGGCATGAAAATTGCTTCTGGGAAATGTGTTTATACACATGCATTTGCATTCTTTCAAGTGACATATTACACTCTGTAAACAAGTAAAACTGAGAAGACCTCAGATGGTACTAGTATGTGCTCTCTCTGCCTGCATCAGTTCTGCCTAAGGAAGCAACATGCACGAGAATGATGCTACTAACCCACTTTCTGCAGAAAAAATGTTATTTTCCAGTGGTGTTACTGGATTTGCACTGTTCTATCTTCTTTCTCAATGGACTTCTGTTATCAAGAGTCACATATGCTTATAAGAAACTGGTTGAGGTGCATCCTGTGGCTTAGAAAAATAATTTCCCTCTATAGGAAGCCAGCGGAGCTGTAAAGAGAATGGAACTCTCGTCCCGGCTTCATACAGCCCATGATAGAATCAGGCATTGGCTATCATATTTATAAATGACTGCATGTTATTTGGTAAAAGGAACAAACAAAAGCTATTTTTTAAAAAGATGTGCATTTCCTTTTTCATTTTCTTTAAACAGAGTATAGGAAATTTAAATTTTATTGAAGGTCAAGAGAAGTTATTCTGTCTAGCGAAGATGCTCTGTAGCACTGACCTCCAGTTTTGTCTTGTGCCATGTCTATGCAGACTTTTCAGGCCAGGACTGAAACTAGCTGGAAAGGCATGGAAGATGAAGACCCAGTGCAGAGATCACCCATGAGCTGGACATTAGAAGCACAATCAGTTACGAGAACCATCATGGACTCTACTTTGGAGTAGATCTAGAAACCTACTTGCAAGTATTTGTGACAAACACAAACACAATAGAGTATGTCAAACCTTTGCAAATTTAATGATAACACTGAAAGCAAATAACCAATCTATCTCCCATAATTCATCTGCATATGTCTTTTCATTATTGTTCTGGTGAGGAAAGTAACTCAGGTTTTCAACAAAAATAAAGACAAGCCAGACATGGTGGCGCATGCCTGTAATCCCAGTGCCTTGAGAGGCTGAGACAGGTGGATTGCAAGTTCAAAGGCAGCCTTAGCAACTTGGCAAGGTCTGAAGCAACTTACCGAGACCCTGTCTCTAAATAAAATATAAAAAGGGCTGGGGCGGTGCTTAAGGTTAAGCACCCCTGGGTTCAATCTCTGGTACCAAAAAAAAAAAAAAAAAAAAAAAAAATGCCTTAGTTTTTTAAAAAATGGAAGCTCTAAAGTGGAAGAGTAATTTAATCCCATAAGTATTTATGCACACACAAGAGCTGCTACTGACATTTGGTAGAGTTAATGGTTATAGTAATAAAAATACTTCCAGCAAATTTATGAATGAACAGAAAACAAAGATCTGAGGTTGGCCAATGTGTCACAGATGAGGGTACCTCTGTGTCATTGGTACAGGATGAGATGGACAAGTGAGAGCATAGTGCCCAGCTTCCCCCCTTCAGAAAAATCACATCTTGGCACACAAACCTCACAGTCACTAGTTTTCAAAGAAGGAAGTAGACCCAGAAAGCAGTGGTAGAAGTTGCCAATCCTCTGGAAGTGAAGAGTATCTCATCCTAAAATACATTTCACCTAGAAAACAACCCAGCGCTGTAGTCTTGCTTCAATCTTCAATTACTAACCAAGGGGAGACTGCGATATAGCTCAGCGATAGAGCACTTGCCTAACATGTGGCAACTCCTGGATTCTGTGAAAACCAACAACAAAACAAAGACAAAGTGATACTGTGAGGTTCAACCAACAAACATGCCTATTTATAATAGTAGTGTATTCTGTTTGGACAGAGGATATTCAGTTTTATTCTGCATAAAATGCTGAAGTAGCTTGTCTCGTCTTGCTTCACCTCTAACTCTTCTTATTAAATGCACTCTGCTATTACCAGAATAATGAGAAGCAGGAGAGTACAGACTCTGAAGCTCTACTTGTTACATACTGGGGTTCTGCCATTTGCCATCTGTGTGACCTTGAGCAAATTGCTTCATGTCTCTGTGCTTCCATTTCTTCATTGGAAGTAGAAATGATAGTTACGCACGTTATTATTATTATATAGTATTTTTTCTATTATATAATTATTCTTACATAATTTATATATTGTGGAAGTCTATTGTGAAAATGAGTTGAAAAAATGCAAACGAAGTGCCTAGAATTCTGTGATACTCTTTTCTTTATGTGTGTCATTTTTTAGGTCCAGTGAGTTAAACTGCATCCCCGAGAAAAGAAAGATCAAATCCTTATCCCCAAAATTTGTAAATATGATCTTATTTGGAAATGGAGTCTTTGCAGATACAAGCAAGGAAAGATGAGGTCATACTGGATTAGGGAGGGTCCTGAAACAAAGACAGTTGTTCTTTTAAGAGGAAGGAGGAAAAGATTTAGATGCAGAGACACAAAGGAGTAACACAGGGAAGAAGCCCAGTGAAGATGCAGAGATTGAAGCGGTGACGCTGGAAGCTGCAGGGCACCGAGAATTGCCAGGAGCCACCAGAAGAAGGTGAGAAGAAGCAAGATGGGTTTCTCCCCTAGAGTCTTGGGAGGGAGAATGGTCCTGCTGAGACTCTGATTCCAGGCTTCTAGCCTCCAGAACTGTGAGGGAATATCTTTTTGTTGTTTTAAGCCACCTGATTTTGGGTAGATTGTTATGGCAGCCCTGGGAAACGATCACCAGGACTCCTAGATGACAATAATGAAGTCTGTGGAAGAAGAGAAGCCCAAAGGTGAAAATCCAGTAACTAGGACAAGACTCATGTGAGATTCGTGATTCACTGGGTGTTCTTTGAATTTGGGTATTTCATGGAGGGGTGGGTGGTGGGTGAGGGGAGTGTTTCTGTTATGGCTTGGATGTGAGGTGTCCCCCAAAAGCTCAAGTATGAGACAATACAAGAAATGATTGGGCTACAGCCTTAACCTAATCAGTGAATTGATCCCTGATGGGGGATCAATCCTCCCTCTCCCTCTCCCTCTTCCTCTCCCTCTTCCTCTCTCTCTCCCAAATGGAGCCAGCCTTCTATGGACTAGGACCTCTGAAACTGTGAGTCCCCAAATAAGCGCTTCCTCCTCTACGGTTGTGCTGGTTGGGTCTTTTAGTCACAGCAGGGAAAAAGCTCACTTAAACAGTCACCTTTCTCTTTCTTTTCTTTTTCTTTTTCTTCCCCTTTCCTCTAGAATAGGTTTGGCCCAGCAGGCTAGGAATGGTAGGCAGTGCCCCTGCCTATGGACAAATCCCTTTCTACCACCTAGAGCTGTGCTGTTGATAAGGGAGCCACTTGCTCTAGGGGGTGATTTAAATTTAAATTCATTAAAATGAAATATAATTAGTTTCTCAGTCCTACTAGCCTCATTCAGAGTACTCAGTAGCCACAAGTGGCTGTTGGCTACCATGTTGAACTGCATGAAAAGAGAACATTTCCGTCACTGCATACAGTGCTACTGGATAGTGCCAAATGACAATTTTTATCAGGACAGATTTATTCAGGAGGCAAGTAAGGCAAGCAGACAGGTTGTGTAGAGGATAGGAAGGTGTGATACTCTTGCGATACAGATAAGATTCCATATTTTATTAATGGAAGAAGAAAAAGTGAGCATGTTAGAATTTATACTTTGACAGCTGCTCATAAGATGCCTCTCACTTGTTGAATGGGCTATTGTTTTCTTGTTAAAGTTATCTATGTCACTGCTTTCTGTAAATTGGACAAAGAGTATTTATTACATGCAATTCTTTCAAACTGCGAATCAGTACAGCTGAGAAAATTAGCCTATATCCAAGGTCTGGCATCACCCTGGAAAAGCTGTAGCCAAGATATGCTTTGGTTAGAACTGGTTAATATTTTGGTCTCTTACTACCGTGGAGGAAGTAATGCTGCAAAGCAACAAATAAGATCAAGAAATCCATGAGCTACGATCTCACTCCTCCTCTTCAGATCTAATCATACAGATGAATAAATTGCTATAAAAATAAAAATAAAACTAAAAACAATGACTGAATCAGTTCTTTCTTTTCTTTCTTTTTTTTTTTTTTTTTAAATCTCATGTACTCTGTGTTCAGGTAGCAAGAAATTTAATTCCAGTCAGACCAGTCTCCTGTGATTTTTTTTTCCCTTTCATCTAAGATATTTTTAATGCTCAGAGGCATTATAATAGAAAAGCATGTATTTTTGCCTGGTTTATACCCATCATCCTTACCATTACAACAAGACAAAAGCATTAAAGTAAAATTAATCATGTCAAAAGATTTTAGCAAAAACAAGTGAGACCATGCATAAAGCATCGCTTTGTCTAGTGTGAAGTCACGCTCTGATTAAAAACATATAATGAAAGTGAAAGTGATACATCATTGCCTTAGCAGTAGGGTTTTTTGAAAGTGCTTTTCGGTTCTCAACATAAAAATGGGGGAACATTTTAGTCTTTGAAACTCACAAAGATTATTGTTCTAGCTAAATAACTGGAATTCAATCTTAATTTTTTTGTCTTTAATAAATTAAGACTTAATAACCAAACAAGGCATGTCAGGAGGATTAATAATTAGAACATGCTGCGAGGAGCAGTAGTCTGCCTTGACATCCAGGCACAGAGCTAAGAGGGTGTCTGCTCGGCTCTCCCCTTTCACCAAAGCATCCCTAATGCCAGCTAAATGTGGCCAGGCCCTGAAGGTATCTTCTATGAAGCACAGCTGTTTGCACCATCAAAAGCATTTAATGAATATTAAGGTGTGGTTGGCAGAGTGATCATACATTCCCAGTAAAGCAGTCATTGTGAAGATTATACATAAAACCCCAATTCTAGCCAGCTGGATATTCATGAAAGGTGAGTTTGGTTATTGACATCATAGGTCATCTCACTGTTTTGGAAAAAAGGAATCTTTTTATTTGCACTTTGTCTTGATTTCTTTTTTTTTTTTCTCTGATGGATATACTTACATGTAATAGTCACTAACCAGAATTATCTTCTTTTGTTGTTGCTGTCACTTCACAATCATTTCCATTCTCTTTTTTTAATTGAGGTATTGCTGATAAAAGTCATTTGATTATATGAGAATTGTTTCTATATAATTTATATTTAGAGTTGCATATATTTGGGCAACTATATTATTAGGTATAATGGTTTACATGCAATAAATTGTAGAAGTAGTGAAGACTATGTAAACTCAAACACCTTTAAATTATTTGAGGGGGATCAAAATTTGAAATGATCTTAATATGAGCATTATAAGCTCATATAAGCAATAACACTCCCAGTAAGATTAGGGTATGTATTTCTGAACTTCTAGATGCAGGGGTATCTAATCTTCTGAGAATAAATACCAGTCCTGACAATGAAGTCATGCCAAGGCAAGAAATGTAAAAAGGTGCAGAGAACAGCTCTCTATTCTAATAACATTACATTGGGGGAATGAGAGCATTTGCATATGACAAGAAGAGGAAACCCGAAACCTAATACATGTTGCACCTAAGGGTGCACTGTTGTAATCATTAGGGTTTGAATATGGGTTCTCTCCTCCAAAACTCGTGTTGAAATTTAATGTTGACATTTATTAAGAGAGTGGAAATTAATTTGACTTTGGTGTTTGGAGGTGGGACCTTTGGGAAGTAATCAGGATTTGATAAAGTCATCAGGGAGGGATCCCCAGGGTTGAACACTGGTTGCTGTATAAGAAGAGGAAAAGAGACGAGAGCACATACGCGCAGCATCTCCCTCCATGTGATGCCTTGTGCTTCCTTGGGACTCTACTTTCTGATGGCAAGCAGGCCATCACTAGAAGTGGACCCTTGACCTTGACCTTGGACCAGAACTATGTGCCAAAATAAATCTTTATAATTTGCCTTGTCTGTAGTATTCAGTTCTTGACAACAGAAAAGGGTCTCAAATAGGCTACTAAATAAATATTTTGATTATCTTCCTTTGTGTTTTATGATACAATGTTTTAATTCAGAGCAGAAGCTTCAAGAATCAGTGTGAAAATTTCTTCTCCCCTGAGTGGCAACAGTAAAATGCCAGATAGTGAACTGGAGTACAAGAATAAGAAGTCATGGAACAGACCCCCAGTTAACCTGCCAAAGATGTGTGTGACATGAAAGAAAAAAAAAAGCCAATCTCTACTTAAATAAGTCGTTAAGATTTTGAGATCGTTGTGAGTGCTTAACCTGATCCAGGCGTTGGTACCAAGAAGGTCTAGTGACTGATGACAAGAAAACCAGTATGGGTGGTGGAAAGATAGAAAGGCATGATGTGCTGTGGAAAATCATTTGCTGAAACTATTTTTTTTTAACTTGGAAGCCTAATCAGTTATTTAATGAACTTCCACCTCCAACAGAAGAGGTCGGAAAATAGAATGTTCATAGTGTGATGGTTCCTGTCGTCAGTACTTGGCAAGTTCTGGGGGAAAAAAAAAGACGAATCTCTGAAAAAACTGCTCCTTTGTAAGCAGGATTGAAAGGAAATAGAGTTCAGAAATCTGAGGGCAGGGTGCCGACTTGTAAGAAAGGGATTTTTTTCAACCCCACCTGATAAAAAATGAAATTGAGAATTCTGAGCAAAAAAGGTAGACTAAAATTCAACTCATGAAAAGACAAAGTTAAAACTTTGGCTTCTATGATAATTTCACAGAGTTAGGATGTCTTTGAAAAAAGTTTTGATTCTGGGTAAGACACCCAGTGAATTTTCACCCAAGGAAAAGAATGAAAAAATGAAAAATGAGCTTTCCTATAAAAGCCTGATACACAAGTGTATATAAAGAGTATTAGTGTGTGTGTGTGTGTGTGTGTGTGTGTGTGTGTGTGTGTGGAGAGAGAGAGAGATGACATGGGGGCAGGAAAACAAGAGAAAAGCAATCTAAGAAGTATATCAGAGAGGAAACACAGGCATGCTCACTGTCCAGGGAATGCATGGAAACATAAGAAAACAGCTAAGTTTTCTAGAGACTTAATTTCCAAAAGGTCTACTAGCCTGTTCTAAAAGAGATGGATGACAATTAGATACTTGAAACCACCATTGTTGCCAGGGGCATGTGGTTCATGCCTACAACCCCAGTGACTTCGGAGGTCAAGTTAGGAGGATTGCAAGTTTGGGGTCAGACTCAGAAACTTAGATCCTGTCTTAAAAACAATGAACAAACACAAAGGGCCGGACATGTAGCTCAGTGGGTCCAAAAAGTGCTCCTGGGTTTAATCCCCAGTTCTGAAAAATAAAAAGCCCAGCAGCTATCCCCTAAACAGTTACAGATATGAGCTGTACTTGAGAAATTCTTTTACTCTTAAGAAGAGCGTATTCCCCAGACTCAGTTCAGATATTACCAAGGAAGATAAGGAAAAAGAAATATCTTCCAAAGCAAGAACCCAAGGAGAACAAAGTCTAAGGATAATGAGCAGAACTGGGGTGGCCCCTAATCCAGTACTACAGCCCACCCCTTGGCTAGGTACCCTTTGAAATGTCTACTGGGTGGGATTGCAAAATTGCCTTCCTCTTTCCAAATCCCAGTGTTTACTTCGGCAATTCTGTCCCTATTCTATAACTTCACATTATGTGTGTGAAAGGTCAAATAACTCATCTTTTCATTTTAAGATCAAGAAGAATCCTGGGGTTGAGATGATTGTCCAACACCCAGAGACTTTTCACAATGAGCCTGATGACCCTGAGTGATGTTGCCTTGGGGGAAGGGTTGAGGGTACTTTGAGCATAATCAAGAGAGCATACTGAGTATCTGATATCTGGAAGGACAGATTATGGTGGTCACATTGCCTTGTTTGCCATATTCTCTAATTCTCTGCCTCCTGAAATTTGGTAGGATTGTATTTCCCCATCCCTTGGAAGTGGGATGTGGTCTTGTGACTGAGCGTTCTCTATTAAAATCACTTTTAACCCAGTGAAAAATTTTGCAGCTTATTCTTCCCCCTGCTGTGTACATGTCAAAATGGACCCCACATGCCCGGATCCCTGAATGACTTTGTGGAGCAGATGTGCTCAGGCAACTATGTTGGAGATGAGTGACAAACTCATTTTTTGTTTGTTTAATTCCTTGAGATTTCAGAGTTGTTACCACAGCATAATCTAGATCACTTGACTGATACCTATCAGTCTTCCACTAAACATAGAGACTTCATTAATAATCAGAGTATCTTATTTCTGAAACCTTAAATGAATACAAGATTCAATTTGATTTTCCAGTTTTCACTCATATTGGTTATAAAAATATGAAAATTTAACTAAAATAGAATAAAAATTTATTGAGGAATAACTGTATTCCAGATATCCAAGATAGAGATTTATTTTTATTAATTAATTCTCACAATAACCCTGTGAGATTAACATAATTATCTTTGATTTGCAGATGAGGAAAAAAGACCAGAGACTAAATGACTTGCCCAAATCACAATTAACAAACACTTGGAGGTGTATTTCAATTTATATTTATCTGTCCCTAAAAATGTGTCTCTGTGTGTGTCTGTGTATACAGTTTCATTTTTTGTACTACACTGCTTTGAAGACACAGATAAAATATCAAGAAAGTTGCATTGAATTATGGCTTTTTAATAATTTTAAATTTAAATTTTGTTGCTTAGGTATCATTCTTTACAGTTTAGTCCATAAACTTAGATTGTATTCCTGACCCCTAGGAGTGGGTTACTCATTTAATTTAATCTATAGTAGTTCTTTTCTATGAATGTGTTACCATGCCAAGAACACTGGATCCATTTAGAATTCATGGGAGAAATGGGTCAGCGCAAATGAAATCCCATGCATCTGCTTGGACTCTTTGGACAGATGGCACTTTCTTATCAGACGGGTTAGTGCAGTAGTGCTGATAGAAATACCCCTCGCCTAGCCACTAAGTATCCTGAGCCACTGGATATAACGCTTCTTCTGTTTGAAGCACTTAAAGAAAAAACCGAAGTTGTGAACCTGCCATATGGCTGGTTTCAGCTAACATCTTTAGCCACATCTCATCCTTCTCTCCCCCTCACTCTTTGAGTTTAGCCATGTATCATCTTTCTCAGGGTCTTTGAACTTACTGTTAACTAACCTGGAGCAATCTTATCTTATGTTTTCACCAGACCTGTCTATCTCTTACTCATCCTCTGATTCTCAGCCCCCATGTCACTTCTTTGGTGACTCCTACCTAGATTAGGTCTTTCATACCCTTCTTTCAAAGCACTGTCACATTTCATTATGGTACATTGTTACCTGGAATTATTGATTAATTCTGCTTTCTCCCCCTAAATTCAAAACTCAGTGAGGACTTGGTGAAATTGTTTTAGCATCATATCCTCTGTGCTTTAGCACAATCCCTGTGACATAGGAGATAGTAATTATATTTTCTGAGTGAATGAAACTAGTGTGCAAAATGAGAAGATTGGGCAAGAAGAGCAGTAAGTCTTTTAGTACTTATATTTAATGATTTGTCAGACTTTGTCTGCAATCTACCTAGGAATGACACAGAGAAATTTACGCAGCCCTCTGACTCATACCTCCTCATGCCAGACTCAGTAGTGAATATCACCACTTATGTGTGAAGAAGGCACTGGAATTATTTGTACACGTCCTGTTCTCTGGAGGAAAAGCAATTATTATATTCAAGGGAAGTATAAACCAGAAATAAATGAGAGATAGCCAAATAAAGTCAACTGGTATTTCTAGAAACCCAAGTTAGGTGAAATACAGTATTTGGAGTGACCACCACACATATTTTTTAAAAAATCTATGAAAAATCCACTAATGCACTGGTGCATGAATACACAGTGGCAAATAATTCAAGATATATAGCAATGTGCAGTCATGTATTTCAAATTAGAATTGAGCTCATTGAAGGTAAAATTAGATGCTAACATATTTAAAAAGTCAAGACACAATTCTTCCCCTTTCTTTTTTATCCAAAGTCATGGAACAATTGTTCCATGAATTGAAATAAAAAGTTCCAAGTTAGGAGACATCAACTGCATGTTATTGTATAAATTTTTTAGATCACTTTGTTTTCACTAACACTGGAAACAAAAATTAGAGAGGTGTCTGTACTCAAAATTCTTAATTTATTTTTCTAGTGCTGGGGATCAAACTCAGGGCCTCACATGTGCTAGGCAAGTACTTCACCACTGAGCTACATCCCCAGCCCCAAATTATTAATTTTTGAACCTATCTGTGTTATCGTTTGAAATAGCATTCATAAGATACAGCTCTTGGTTACTATCATTTGCTATCCCAGATTTGCCTATAGTTAGACAAATTTAGGTCAGGTTCTAGAAGGTCCTATATTCTTTCACTTTTTTCATTCTCAAAACTAGTCTGTCTTACTAAAATGCTTTCCCATCCACCTCTTTGCTTAGATAATTCCTACCCATTTTTTTAGAATTAAAAAGTCATTTTCTTTTTCATTGCTAGGGGTTGAACCTAGGGCTTCTCACATGGTAAGCAAGTGCTCTACCTCTGAACTGCCCTTTTTAGTTTTTGTTTTGAGATAGGGTCTTCTAAGTTGCAGAAGATGGTTTTAAAGTTGCCACCCACCTGCTTCAGTCTCCTGTGTAGACGGGATTACAGGTGTGTACCAAGTCCTGTTTAAGAAAGTCATTTCCAAGAGAACTTCCCAACCTCCTGTGTTTAGATTAGGGGCCCATTTTTGCTCTTGTTGTACCCTGGGATTTCCTTGTCTCTCTGTTAGCTCTCTGTATTATAATTGCCTCCTTAGGTGATTGAGAGGAGAGATAGTCATATTCATGCTCTACCCTGCCATCCAACAGAGTGGGTATTCAATAATTGCTTCCTCTATCAAGGAATGAGGTCTGTAAGTCAGACTAATTTATTTCCAGTATTTTCAGAGACATTCTGGAAGTACTTCATTGTTTCTTCAGGTATTCCTACAATGAGGAATGTACTGTTTACAAACTTTGTCTAAAAGTTACATTAAATAATTTTGAGGGTTTGGGTTCTTAGTAATAAACATAAAATGAATAAAGGAATCTCACGGGTACAAATCCTTAATTGAACTTACTTTTTATTGCTTTGAGAACAAATAACCATGAGAAATGATCATTATTTTTTGACTAACTTGACTTTCCTCTCGATATATCCTCGAAGAATGGAAGTGGACAGAAATCAAGAAACAGAAGAACCAAAGAAGAAGTCCAATCGAACGTGTCAACTTCCAGGTGTATAATTCCTTGAATAATCAGCAATTAAACCATTCTCCATTGCTCAGATACTGAATATGATCAAGGCTATATTTATCTCTCAGAACTGAAGTTCAATGTCTTACATAAGGTTTTCTCATTACTATTTCTTGGACACTTATGGATGAAAAGTCCACAAGCTTTCTGATCTTTGTAACTCTTCTAAAAGAAATTGATGACAACCTGTCCCAGGACCCTTCCTATGTGCATGGGATCAAGTTAAGTGTCCTTCATGGTCCAGAAGACAACAGAGGGGACCAGTATACCATGATTGGAAAACAGAAAGCCTCATATTCTTACATCACAAAGTAGAGCAAATGAACTGAAGGTACAAAGGGCACCTCTCCTGCCTTGAATATAGGGAAGTGGGAGGGGTCAGAAGGAGCTCCACAATTTTCACGGTCATGTGTAAAGGGAAGTCATGATTGGCACCTGGAAGAATAAATCAATATTTGAAGTCTTTTTCCTGTTGTCGCTTAAAGAAAGCAACAAAGAAAAACCCAATAAATAAAATCTCTTATCTGAAACATAGAAAAAAGGAAGCTAATTCCTGGAAAATACCTTCAATCATCAATAAAGACATCAATCAACTGGGAATATAAATGGAATAAATAGACATTCAGTGCTATCCCATGATGAGAGATGTGATTCTAGATGTGGACTTCATAAAAACTTGGGGATGTAAGAAATCTGTCCTAAAGGCACAAGGTGGCAGTGGGTTTTGTGTGATCTTTAAGCGGAGGACTTAGGGCCTGCAAATTGCAGGAGGTGTATTTCTTGCGTTGGCCATTTTAATATTCATGTCTCCTGTACTCCTTTCTAATAAGTTAAGAATGAAACAGGAGACTGCGTGCAGGAGTGAGAAATACAAGAAAAGCAGTACTGTAAAGTAAAAATGAACGAAAGTGCGTCTCAACTCTCGTTTTATTATCTACAGGCAAGAGAACAATGCCCAATTTTATTGTGATTACTGAACACTTCACATTGACAAAGGGGCTGTACAGTCATTTTTTGCATATTATTTCTCAAGGCTTTTTCCGATAGAGGCTGGGGAGCTCTGTCGTCATTCTTATACATCAATTTGACCACATCATATTAAATGATTACTTAAAAAAGGAAGATAAAAATGCCCTTGGTGCCAGTATGTCACCAAAACAGTCTTTTTAGTGAGAATAATTGTCCCTTTGCTGTATGGAGGGATCAAACCACTGATTGGTTAACTATTTGAATAATGTTTTCTTTATGTTTACAGACCCAGATTATCCTTCTCACTTACCTCTGCTCTGTTGGATGTGTTATTAAGTGTTTACGCCTTAGGTAGCGTTTCCAAAGTCCTTTTAACTCTTCTATGCTATGTAACGTGGGTAAATAGTATGGCTCCCCTAAGCAGGTGCCTGTGCTTCTGCCTGTGGAATGGCATCCTTTAAAGAGAAGTTTGTCTGCCAGAAGCACCGAGAAATGTTTTCTCAAGCAAAATGGGCACCGTAAGCTAAGGTTCAGAAGCTCCAGCCAATCTCAGGTGTTAGGTGTGTGTTAGTTAATTGGTTAGTTTGTATGGAGACAGTCATTCAATAAATCAGCAGGCCCCAGACTAGTGGGCCATCTCCTGCCTTCACCACCATCCTCACGTCCCTAACGCATTAGTTTAGCACTTCTGGGACAAAAGAATGACAGTGGGAAGTTTGGAAATCCCTAATATTTGATTAGATTTGGGGTGAAGTTGAATATTTTCTTATTCCATGAGAAACATTTTTTTAATTTATTATTATGTGGCCTAAATAGTATGAAAATGTGTCAGTTACCTGACTTAATTTTTCAACTTGGCTTAATAAGTGGCCTTCATGAAAAAATACAAACCTCCAACAATAGAAATTATCCAAATTAAACTGTCTACATTTTTTTCAACAAACATGAAACATAAGCCTTCATCTGGGGCCGTGGAGTCAGAGTCAAGCAGGAAATAAACTCAATTTTTTAAAGTTCAAGTCCTAGTGAAATGAAGAGTGTAGGTAGAATAGAAACTTATTTCAAAGTTTATCCGTGTATTAGAAGTATGGTCCAGAATCTTTAAATATGTTTCTATTTTAAGAACTTTTCTATATTTATACACTAATTTATTTCCTTTCAATTCAAATCTGGTAAGTTGAGCCAAGATACCCATTTATGTTTACTTCCTTGTCTATAGATTATTACATATGACATATGAAAACTATGGATAATAGGCTCTCTCCTCTGGAGCAGTGGGTGGAGGGGTCATTGCCATCACAGAGTTGTTGTTGTTTTTTTTGCACAAAAGACTTGTGCTGACTGATGCTTCTAAGGTATAAAGATACTGTCCTGTGCTAATATTGTCAGTGGCATTAAAATAAGAGTAAAAATATCTACAACTTATTGAGTGCATGCTACATGCTAGATGATTTATAAATGCAATGTCATTTTTTAAAAAATATTCAAAAGACTGACAAAATGAAGACATTAGGACTCAGAATATTTATGACCTGTTCAAAGTCAGAGATCTAGGCTTGAACCAGGATGCACAGTTCATAAGCTCTTACTATATACTTCCAAGTAGGGACTTAAATCAGGCAATGGGGTGACCATCTATTCCAGTCTATAAGTGCTGGCCTGGCCTAATTAGTAGATCACTTCCGTGCCCAAAAGTCTCCTAGCTTGGGCAAGAAGTTTGATGGACAACCTATCTCTGACCAAGGTTCAAAATGAATGCAAGACTTTCCATAGGTATTGTCAATCAATCTCTTTACCTTTACAGGAGGGCTTCAAATAAGTAGCAAATTGGATGAAGCTTAGTATATTTGGAAAAACAGGTGGATTTTCAAAAAAATGTCATTTACTAGTAGGGTGTAATATCTCCCTGTCCGTTATGCTCATTTTTCTGTCATCTCTCCCTGAGAATGTTTTGACCTTCCTCTCTTTTCTCTCCTCCTCCTAGTCTCCATGGATCATCCTGTGTAGGTTTTCTCTATTGATGAAGAGAATTGGTTCTTTGGTTTTACTTTAGTTTTCATTTCTGGTGAATCTTTAAAATATAGCATGATCACTCACTCAGATGTTTAAACCACTATTAATGGTATTTTCATCAAAAGGAGAATAAAAATCTTTAGACATCTCTAACTTCTTTTTTCTTTTTTCATCTTATTCTCACTATTACTATTCCACCACTTCTTTACTAGAACCTTAGTACAGTGGCATCCGGGGAGGTTCTCACTGCAATTCCCGGATGATGATACTGCAGGTTTTGCTGGGGCGAGCCAACTCCAAAATATATTACCACGAGCACCACCTCACAAGTCTTAGCTCCTCTTCTGCTCTTTTGGGCAAACTCTGGTCCTGTTTCTATTATTTTAAAGAACTTTCAGGAAGAGCAAAGGAAATTCTTTTTAAAAAACACTCTGGTAAAATATGTAACTGCTTAAAAGACACATGCAATAAGAAAATCTGACTTTCACTTTTGTTGGTCTTAAATGTATGGCTTTGATTTATGGATCAAAATTGCTCATTTATTATTTTATCTATACAGCTCTGGGCAATTTTGACAGTTAAAATTTAGTTTTATTGACCAGTGCAACCACTGTGCCCACGAGGGGACTGGTGCACACAGCCTGCTGCACTCAAGAAACGATGATTTTTGATTCCATGACTGAGTCAGATTGGGAATCATAACCGATATAACAATAAGTTCCAAATCTCAGTGCCCAAGGCAAGAGGTTTGCTGTAAAACACAATCACCCTTTCAGGAGGGGAGGAGGAGATTCTTGGCTGGAAGTTTGCAAGCGCAATTTAATGCAGCTGGGACAGGCCATGAATATATCTGTCCATCCAAGTTGTGGAGCATCTGAGGGGGCATTTTTCTAAAGACCCGGTTCCACAGACTGATTAATGAGCAAAGAATGTCTAAAAAGCAAAATGAACGTTACATACAGAGACAGTGAACTCAGCAACCATTTTAATGAGAGAAAACTTACTAGTGCTGTTAACCAACCTTTCAATTTTCAATCAACCAAAAAAAAAAAAAAAAAAAAAGAAAGAAAGAAAGAAAGAAAGAAAGAAAAACATGAACTGAAGAACTGAAGAAATTTTAGGAGATGATCACTGCTCCCCTTCTCCTGCCCTGACCCATTCCAACATGCACAGAAACATAAACCAGTACAGTGACTTTAGACCAGTTTTAATTTAGGCCTTTTCGACTACCAAATTGGCCACCTCTACAATGTTAATTTAGTCTTTTACTCTAAATCCCCCGTGATACCTAAACAAACCTCTGCAGGGTAACAAATCAATAAAATGTCTAATTGGATTAACCATGTTTTCGAATTCATCAAGACAGCTCTAACCTGAAATAAATAGGTGAGTAAATAAATAAGTCACTCACTTGTGAGTATTTTCCATGTCTTCTTTTCGTCGTCGTAGTACTGAACCAAATTGCTGGGGAGCCGGTCGGGTCCAGGCGGCAACCCTCCAACCAATAACAGCATTTTCTTGTTAGAGCGAATTCTTCACCCAAAACAAAAGAGGAGATGAATAACCACATTATTGTAGAGTCTTTTCAGTGGCAACGAAATCATAACCATCAAAAGAATGTTCCTTGCTTGCAGATTTCTATTTCATTTTTTCCTGTTTCTTTTCCCATTCATGTCTCAACAGTTTTTTTTTGAACCAAGCAGAAAAATGATCGGAAGAGCTGCATATCCCTATACTCATGGAATAATAAGCTCCCTTTATGCAATTTGTTAGAGGTTCATTCTAGAACGACCTTTTTCTTATATTATCCCTTTAAATCATCACTCTTTACAGCTGAGTACACATGAAATGCTCTGGAGTGGTACTAAGGTTAAGCATTAAAGTTGCATGTCAAAAATCGTATTAGTCAAAATCATTATTATAAGCCATTCTCCACTCAAAGAACCTTGAAAAAATTAAGGTTATGCAGAGAGTTTGTGAGCCAACTCTTTAATCACTCGGGGAACTTCCAAAACCAGTCTGGTACAATTAGTAGCACAGGGCTAACTAGGATGGGTTAACCAGTTTAAACATGAACTTTTTTTTTCATTTGCTTAATTTTGCTTAGACTTCTGCTTCCATCCCCTCCCCCCCACTCCCAGCTCGCCCTCCCCTCGCTCTCCCCCTGTGCACCACTGGCGATACAGCAGCACCAATTGGTAAAAATGAGACTGTGATGTTGCTGTGAGCCTCCCCAGAGTGGAGCCCTGCCAATGCTTGCCACTGATCCAGCGGCATGAACCTGCTCAACTGTGCAAAGTCACTCTAATTCCCTCCCTCTGTTTTCTACCTTCTCCCCCAGGGGGCAGCCACTGAAAGGAGTGACTACCCACCCATCAAGAGCTGGCAATTCGCTGCTATTAACCGTGACTGTGATTCCCAGTCTGCCTGGCAGTTCCTGAGAACAGGCCTGCAATGTCTCATATGCAGTAAAAGCTATAAGATGCACCCTGGCCGGCGAGGCGACCTGATGGATGTACAACCCTCAGGAATAGTAATGGATTGAGCACACGTGCCACTGAAGCAGGGAGAGGAGGCCCAGACCCCCACAAGGGGCCTGCTGATTTAACAGTCACTTTACATATAATTGAACTTTTCATTTACCTGAAAGGCTCAAAGTGGTGGTGGAAGAAACAGAACAACCATGATTGAAGGAAAAAGTCAATAAATACAAAAGGGTTCCTCTTAGATATGATCGCAACCCAGAGTATGACTCCGAATCTATTATTACCTATTCAGGCCCTTCAGATTCAAGGATGCTTGGTGAAACAGGCCCCGTGGAGAAGCACCATTTGTTGGTAAAGAACCTAACATTCAGAGAGTTAACTTAATACAGTTAACGACATTTCCATATGAAGGAAGGGAACTAGAGAATTCCTGTAATGAAACTCTGGTGCCACTGAATGCATTGTATACGCCTCACTAGGAAAACACCTTCTGGAGAAAACTCCTCTGTTCCAGACTCATCGATAGAGGGAGCTGTACTTATAAAAGAATGAGTGACGCAATAGGAGCTTACAGTGTTAATTTTGCCACGCTGAAGATATAGTTGAGTGCAAAGAAAAACAAACAAACGAACAAACCAATCAACCCAACTTCTTTGAATTTAATGTACCATTGACCTGCACCCATATGCCCTGGAGACTGCTGGTGGGCAAACAGAAACAGTAAAACAGCAAAGAGTTCCATACATTGAGGATTTCAGTGACTGAGTGGAAAATCAGAGCAGTAAGCACCTCTTTTTTTTTTTTTGAAACAATACACATGTAATTCCTGTGCCATATAATTTCATAAATGCATGGTCACAGAACTGATGTATGGCTCTTTCTTTCGCTACATTTTTAGTCCAAATAATCAACCACTCTGTGTGCAAGACAAAATGAAAGCAAACAGTCTTTTCAGGTGCAATAAGTTATCATGTGTAGATAGACCTGTTCACCCAGAAGTCATGATTCTGCAACTGCCTGACATCACATGTTTTCATGTGGCCAGACTGCAGACGGGAGGCAGATAGACTAGGATGGATAGGCTAGACACAGAGGAAAGGACTCACTGAAGTGCTGATTGTGACAAAAACATCATAATTGTATCTATTTTAATTCATAAATAAATGTACTGCTTCAAAATGTATTTGATGAATGACAAGGATATAAACTCATGTCTCAAATACGTATATAAGCTTATATTAGTCATTGATAAAACTGGCTTCCTTGGACCAATCTCACTGGTGATTTTCTCTGCACTTAAAGGAACCGTCTTTGTGGATGAGAAAAGGATCTGGAGTCTTTGCCCTCTCTGCCTAAAAAGGCAGCCATTTCCAATACATAAGCCAATGCAGAGTTGGTCAATGGTAAGCACCTCCACCCTGGTAGCAATGATATCATGCAAGGGCTAGCTAGCCTGGCAGCACAGCAGGACTCCAGGTCACTAAGACAAATCCCTAAAGCACGTGTCTCTGCAGGGAGTGTGGTAGATTACTTGGAAGAAAAGGAACTCCCACCTATCCTCATTGGTTGTGTTTTCTGTGAAGGGTCCCTGCTTCGGGTGCATTACGTATGGCCTTCGTCGTGACTGAAGACACATCCCAAATCTTTTGCACTGTTGTATCATCATCCATTCCGTTTGTTATGGCATTTCACTTGGAGTCTTTTGCCTCAAAAGCCTGTGTTACACAATTGTCCAAAGCAGCATCAATATTATTTAATTCTAAATAAAGTTCAAAGCTGTACTTTGTGAGGGTGAACCACATAGAAACCCAAAATAGGATAAAGCTCGTGAGAAGTTCCATGATACAGAAGGAAGAACACATGAGACAGTGAAACACACTTGAGAGGTTTTCTTGTCATTTCCCCCACCGACTCTCAAAACAGCCTATAATGTGGCAGGTCATTTTACAGAGGAGTGAGAAAGTTCCCATAGATGTAATAAAAAAACATACATTTGAGCATTGCATAAAACTATGAGACTTTGGGATCCAAAGAAAGGAGCCTGATAGAGATTATTCCACATTTCTTATTGCTTAAGAAAAATACGAATGAGAAAAATCATCCCATATTTTACTTTGACAAAAATGCAACGTCAACTATTCAATTACTCCTAGAAAGTAATACACGTGAATAATTCCCATGGAAGAGCTTTCATTCTTTTTACAATGCACAATTATAATAGCGACAATGACAATAATGACAGATAATAATGAATGTGTATTGGATATTGAACCTCTGATTATCATGCCATTTATTTGATGTGTGTGAACTTCAATCTGAAAACACTGGGAAAAAAATAGCTCGTGAATTGAAAAAATAAAATTAAGAGAATCTGAACTGTGTGGAAAGGGATTTCCATTATTCTTTTCCTAAATAAGCCAGCAGAGCTTTACAGGTTTAATTTTAGATTAGGCAAAATCTACAAATGTAGCCTTCTCACCCATAATTAGAACTCCTTCATATGGCAACATATGCTCTTTATATAGGGAACCAATTTAGTCAAAATTAATATGTTCTTTTCATAGCTTTTTATTCCTGTAAAAATATTGCTCTCATTCCTCACTTTAGCACACTGGGACCCAAAGTAATGTATTTAAAAGATAAGAAATTAGAGAAATTTAAATAAAAAGCTGAGAACAGCGTGGTCAATAATATTATTTGAATGCTTTGATTTGAGTTCTTAGATTTTTAGATCCAAAAATGTAAGGTTAAAAAGGCGATGGAATTTGAAGGTCTCCTTTGTTCCATCTCAGTAATTGCCCAACATTTACCAAGTGTCACATTTGGATGTCTGTGCGCATGTGTGCGTATATGCTCAGGAGCACACTACTTTGGTTCTGGGGATGAATGATTGAAAGATGACCTAAAACCTCCCGGTGTAAACAAATTTTTCATCATACTGGTGTTTAGATATGGTAAAGTCTCATTTATTTTGATTTCAGTGATTTGGAACCTTAATAGTTGGGAAACGGGCCAAATAAAGTTATCCTTTCCATGAAACATGAAGAAAATTTTCATTCAGTAGATTGCAAGAAGAGTTTTAATCTACTTATGAAATCAGCTGGTTAGTAGGCACTTTAGAGCTACCTATGTGCCTTTAGACCATATTCACTTTACAGACTATAGATAATTCTCTTTCATTTACAAATGAAGTTCTTGCACAATTCGGTAAGAATTATCAAATCACAGAGTTGAAGGGAAGTTCTGTGGTAATCCAGTTCAGTGATGTCCAACTCTGGCAAATCACTAGAGTCATGTAAGGGGATTAAAATTTTAAAATTCTTGATAGATTCTTAATTCCCAAAGCTCAATGATTATGATTCAATGGGAGAAGTCTTTAAAATGGTCCCATAAACTTCCAGTTGATTCTAACACATTGCTAGAGATGGAGCCACTGACTTATTCCAGTCCTCTGCATAATGTAGAAATTGTGTTAAGAATTTATAAGAAATAGTTCTTTTTTTTATTTTTATTTTTTTTTATTTTATTGTAAACAAATGGGAAACATGTTGTTTCTCTGTCTGTACATGGCGTAAAGGCATACCATTTGTGTAATCATAAATTTACATAGGGTAATGCTGTTTGATTCATTCTGTTATTTTTTCCCTTCCCCCCCACCCCTCCCACCCGTCTTTTCCCTCTATACAATCCTTCCTTCCTCCATTCTTACCACCCTCCTTATCCCTAACCCTAAACTTAACCCTAACCCTAACGCTAACCCCTCCCACCCCCCATTATGTGTCATCATCCACTTATTAGCGATATCATTCGTCCTTTGTTTAAGTAATAGTTCTTATCTATTTATAAGTTGATAATGAAATGAACCTTAGCTTTTCAAAACCACTCTATTATTGAAAGTTTTTGGATAGTTGAATTAGATATATATTTTTCTCTATATGCTAAGCTGAATAACCTACCTAGGTCTTCCAGAGAAGAATGCAGATATTCAAATGTTGGAGATACTTGCCAAATATCCTCTTCTCCATGTTGAAAACTCACATTTCTCTCTGAAAAAACTTCAATTTTCCTTCCATCCGGTTCACTGCCTTTTAGTATACTTTAGACTATCACAATTCCTTTTAAAATGTGAAGGTCAAAATTATACACAATATAATAAATGCTATATGATAGATGACAAATATATATATATATATTTTCCTTTTATGGCCTCTTAAAATCATAGTAATCTTTTACGAGTCAGGAAGCAGAATTGGGTGCCCATTTTGCATATGATTACAAACATGTTTTTTTTTTTTTTTTAAAAAGCAAATGCTGATAAGCCAATCTCAAAAAACCAAAGGACGAATGATATTGCTAATAAGTGGATGATGACACAAAATGGGAGGTGGGAGGGGTTAGCGTTAGGGTTAGAGTTAGGGTTAGGGAGGGGGCAAGAATGGAGGAAGGAAGGACTGTATAGAGGGAAAAGAGGGGTGGGAGGGGTGGGGGGGGAAGGGGAAAAATAACAGAATGAATCAAACAACATTACCCTATGTAAATTTATGATTACACAAACGGTATGCCTTTACGCCATGTACAGAGAAACAACATGTATCCCATTTGTTTACAATAAAAAAATAAAAATTAAAAAAAAAAAAGCAAATGCTTTCAAGCCAAAAGTTTCCTATTTTGTATTTCTAATTAAAGTATTTCCAACAACTCTGCATGAATAGGTATTTTTTAAGGTTTTTATGTTCTCTCCTGATTGAGACATTTTGTTTGAAATCATTTACTAGTTAGCAATTGTTAACTGAACTTCTTCTATGTTCCAGATACTGTTGTAAGGATCATAGTGGGAACAAGGAGTGACTGCCCTGTTCTTCATGACATTGAATTCCCTCTTTCTGAGGACATCTATGAAGGCACCCTGGCTTTAGGTAAGTTGTCAAGGGTGCAGGCTTCAGAGTCAAAGTAAGATGCCCGGTTTCAACTCTTCTGAGGTGAGTGAGCTTTGGCCATTCTCTTTGTCCCTAGTTAATCTTGTTTGTAAAATAGAGAAACAATAGACCTAAGACATAGGCTCCTTCAATTTTCAGAATTAAAAGAAAGAACACACGGAGAACATTTAAATCAGTGCTAACCCAATGCCAGCTCTCAGCAGCAGCAAGGTCATCGTCATTGTGACCATCAACATGAACCATTCTTTTGTGCAACTTGCAGGTTTTATCAATCAGGTAGCCTATGTCCCCACCCGAATTTTATTATCTAAAAATAATAAAAGCACAAGGCGCTAGTGAAAGAAAAATAAGTAAACAGCAGAAAGATCAGTAGAGTGGAGGGAAGGGAACAGGGGAGGTAGAAGGGAAGGGAAAGGGGAAGTACTGGGGATTGAATTAGAGCAAATTATATTCCATGCTTTTATGTCAAAATGAATCCTAATGTCATGCGTAACTAAAAAGAACTATTAAAAATAAAATTAAAAATAATAAAGAATTGTATTTCCTTTGTTTAGATTGTTTCTAATTATTCTAACTCATTCTCTCTGAAATGATACTAAATCACTGATATTTTACTCTGTAATTCTCTACTCATGGCCCTTTTTTTGGAAACAAAAATTTAATAGAAATTTAATTTAATTTAAAGAGGCAAAGTAAACCAGAATAGATAAGCCTTACACGATCTTTCAAAATTCAAGTTCATGTCAAGTTAGGGAGTCAGTCAGACCTGGATTTAAATTCTCATTCTACCATTTGTTATGCTTATATCCTTGGGTTGACTCTTAGCCTCAGTTGCCTCATCTGTTAAGTGGGAATAATCTTAGAAGAATGTTGTGACATTTAATGAAGTCATTAAGGTGTAATGGGCAAGTAAAGGGTTACTACTTGTGACCAAACCACTTTCTAGAACCAGATCCTTTGTGCCGCTGAAACCTTGCAAGATGAGTATCTCCACCCAGTGAAAGGAGAAAACCTTGATGCTATCAATGCCAGCCAGTAGGGAGAGGTCAGGGAAGATTTCAAGAAATTCTGACTCTTTCCATGACCTTACAGTTTCAGAATACTTGACCAAATCCATGATGGCTGATTATTTTTTTAAAAGCATTAAGGGGCAATTTCTTGTCTGGTAGCATGTCAGCGATGTAGGAGAGTGCCTCCTCTCTGGGAGGCAGGAAAGGCCAGGAAAACACATGCCTCCACAAATTCACAGATAGGAGGATGGGTGTGTGAGTCAGTTCAGGCTGCTGTAACAAAAATACCTCAGACTGGGTGGTTTAAGTAATGGACATTTGTTTTTTATAGTTTTTGGAGACTAGGAAGTACAAGATTAAGGTGCCAGTGGATTTAGTTCCTGGATAGGGCCAGCTTCCTATTTATGTGCTAACATGGTCGGAGGAGATAAAAAGCTCTTTCCTATCTCACAAGGGCACTAACCCCTTGCAAGGGCATACCCTCATTACCTAATTATCCCCCAAAGGTCCCGAATCCAGGTTCTATTCCACTGGGGATTAGGGTTTCACATGTGAATATTGAGAGGGAAGGACACAAACATTTAGTCCACAGCGACGAGTTTTGGATTTCCTCAAGTCATTGGATTGGAGGTGTTTGTGCCAATTATACCAGATCTGAGAACTCCTAATGACAACTGGAGTTGTCATATGTAAAATATTTACAAAGCTCCCATAGTAATGAATTGACAAATGATAGACATTATTGTAATGCACAATTATTAACCTTACAAAGCTCTCGTTTGAAAACAATCTTTGGAATTTTGGAATTTTGATTGCTTAGAAGTCTTTTAAATACCATATGTTATACTGTTTATAGGCAGCAGAAGTCAGACAAGCAAGTTTAACAAAAATCTAAAACCACTGGACTTCCTGCAATAGTACTGGTCCAGGCTTCATTCATAAATTCAATCCGTTCACTCTCTGGGCTACCAGTTCTCTCAGGTAAGGTTGTCTCCACAACCTGACCAAATTGTAGGGATTCTGACTGTCCTCCCTCTTTATTACTCTAGTCTGTGGATTCAATAGCTGCAGTGCTTCTTAAATCTCTCTCTTCATTCCAGTCAAGCTGCCATTATCCTGCTCTGTCTGGGGTGGCTCTCTCAAGTGGGTACCTTGCTTTCTGTACTTCTATGCCTAATTAATCTCCTCCTCCTCCTCCTCCTCCTCCTCCTCCTCCTCCTCCTCCTCCTCCTGTTCCTCACCTTCCTCCCCCTCTTCCTCCTCCTCCTTCTTCTTTGAACCCAGGGCATTATACCACTGAGCCACATCCTTGGCCCTTTTCATTTTTAAAATTTTGTAACAGGGTTTCACTCAGTTGCTGAAACTGGCCTTGAACTTTGTTTTGTTTTGTCAATACATTTTAGCAAAGTCTGACATTAATGATTCTCTTCTTAAAAACCATTGACAAATTCTCCATTACCTGTCATCTATAAAATGCACATTTCTTCCACATTGTAACCGCCTTTCTTTTCTTTCTCTCTTTTTCCCTGCTTGAAATTCATTTCAGGTACAAAAGAATGTGTGAGTCAAGATCTGGGAAAAAAAAAAAAAAAAAAAAAAAAAAAAAAACCCAAAAAACAAAAACAAAGTCCCCCCCCCCCAAAAAAAAAAAAAAAACCTGAAAGAGAAACTTCAGATGGAAATTGCTTCCACCACAGGGAAAAAGTAGGCAGAGGAAGATCCTGAGTCGTTGGCCAGAAGGAGGCTTCAAAAGTCAGCTAGCCTTCCCTGAACTTCTTGCCAGACTGGTACCTGGGGCTCTCCAAAGGAGAACTGCTACCCTGTTCTTAAAATTTTCCAGAGAAGTAAACTCCCTTGAGAATTTGTTCCAGCTGATTTGCTGTTGTATTTAGGTTTCTTTATCATAGCTGTTCTTGGTAATTACACAGCAGCTTTCATGGGAAGAGCCTTTAAATAGACCTGATAATGCCTCTCTGAGGTAGGTAAACACAAAGTATCATTATCCCCATTTAACAGATGAAAGAGTAGAGGAAAGGGGGCTTGGGCACTTCTTCCCATGCCTCAGGATGGGTTTTATTTCCTCCATTTCACACAGGAATGTCTCTAGAGTTTTCTCACACAACTCGCCTGTGACTCTCAGATGTGGCTGGAAGTGCCTCAGCATCCCATCTCCTGCCTTTGGAGTCACTCTCTTCATCCCACCGGAGGCTGGCTGTGTAGTGACTGGAGAATGATTAGCCATATGCATTATCTAGTTCTATTACAATGGAAGTGACTGCAAGATCTCCTACGTCACGATGTAATGACAGTGCATGCTCACTAAGGAAATTTCTGTCTATAGTTAAAAGCGAAAAAGAACTTTGCACTCAGTAGGTGCTCAAATGCTTGTTGTACGAAGGAAGCTATGATGAATAAAAGAACAAACAAATGAAAAAACTCACTTGTAATTCAACTACCCTAGAACATGTTATAGGTTCTTTGTTTCTTCCCCCCACCTCCCCCCACTGGTTTTAAGATCAAGTCAGTGGGAATGGGGAGAGGTTGTTAAAAGGTGGAAACTTTTAAGAGGTGGGATCTGATGGGAAATTTTAATTCACTGGGGGTGTGCCCTTGAAGGGGATTGTGGGGTGCCATTGTCTTCCTTGCTTTCTTTCATTTCCTGGCTACCATGAAGAAAGCAGCTTCCTCCACCACATGCTCTGGTCCATGATGTGCTGCTTCACCACAGGTCCAAAAGAAACAGGGCCAACCAAACATGAACTGAAACTTCTAAGACTGTGGGTCAAAATAAACTTTTCTTCTTTTTCAGTGATTATCTCAGGTATTTTGTTACAGCAATGGAAAGCTGACTAACATTGTCATATTGACTAACTCCCAAATATAACCCGTTACCTTTAGTATGCAATACCCACCAAAAACTCCTGGATTTTCATCCCTACTTGAGTGTGCCCAAATAATCAGCTTTGCTCTTGTCATAACCACCCCATTCATTGTTTTTGTTGGATATCTCTGCTTTTCTGTTTGTTCTTTGAAATCAGTGTTGTCTCATAAAATGGGAGCTAACCATGATAGAGTGAGTTTTTCTTCTTTTAAGTACTGAGGATTGAATTTAGGGACACTTTACCAATGAGTTACACCCCCTACCCTTTTTCATTTGAGGCAGTGTCTTGGTAAGTTGTTTAGGGTCTCACTAAGTTTGCTGGCTTCAAACTTGTGATCCTCCTGTCTCAGCCTCCTAAATCACTTGGATTATAGGTGTGTGCTACCATGCCCAGCTGATCTATTGCAATATTTAGCAAATTTCAGTTATAAGGCTCATCTGGCTGGCTTTAGGAAAAAATGAGTGACTTCCTAACTTAAGGAAGCTAGAACTTGCTGCAAAGTAAAAAGTGCAGACACAGATCTAATAATAGTGCAGACACAAATACTAATAATAATTCAAGTTCTGAAGGATATAATATAGCCCATTAAAATTATAGCATAGGACTTTATGATTTTTTTACCTTACCTATATACTATGATATTATTTATTTCATAATTCTCACTTAAAATACTTAAAAAAAAATCCCAGCTTTCTCTAATGGTTTCAAGATATAAAGAACTTTCATATAATTTTTAGGGTTGGGCCACTTTTCAGAGATCCTAATTTAATGAGCTAAGATGGGACCCAACATCATTTTTTTTTTTAAATACATATCTTCCTGGGCAATTTTAGTGCATAACCACTATTGAGAACCATTGTTCTAAGCAACTATATTTATGAAACCATGGGTTCCATCAGTTAATTGTGTTTTATTTCTAACTTATGCTAAACTACAATAATACCCAACTTATTAAAATAAAGTAAAAAATGATTTCTCCTGTGCCTTCTGAAATGATCTCATATTTTTCCAGAAGTAGGTAAACCATTTTTGAAGACACACTATAATAAAGAGAGGAAACCAGAACTTTAACATTGGAAGCTCTGAAATCTGAGTTACATTCCAATTCTGTCACTTGCTATGTGTGTGATCATGAAAGATCGACATCTTAAAGGCTATGGCTTTACATCTTACAATTGTAATTGACCTTCTTCCCACCCCTTTACTCCTCATTTTGGTCCCTATAGCCTACCGGGGTCACCGCAATTCTTCCCTGTCACATACTCATTCCAGAACGGGACACTGTCCTCCAGCATGAGGATGAGCAGTTTGCCAATGGTTTCGCCACATTCCTGCACTCACCAAAGCTGGCTAATGGTGACAGAGGCAGATAGTACCAACACACCTTAAGGGTTTCATCCAACTCCATGAAATCCCCTGGTCCCCAGCTTAGCTCACAGCCTCAATAGCCAGGACTGGTCCATCTTCACCTGATGCTCCATTCTTGGTTCTTGGCTTCATGAGGAACAATGGCTTCCAGCCATTTTTATACTCAATGCATTTCCTTCCCTCCTTCCCCACCTCCCAGATTAAAGCTTACTTTGTAACTAGAAGCAGTTGAATATCTTCTCTGCTTGATTACCTATATAATCCCTAATTCTAATACCTAGTACTTAGTGCTTTTCTTCTGAAGAGCATAAACTGCAATGGAAATAGCATCTCATGAATCCTCCCCATATCCCTGTGAGGAAGTTGCATGGCAAGAATTACCTCTCACACTAATCCTCCCACACTGCTCACTAGCATGGCTGCTTGCTACAGAACTAGCTGATGGGGACCAACCAGGATTTGTGTGATAGGAGAAAGCTGTTCTCCTTGATCCAGAGAGAAGCCCTTCTATGCAGCCTGTCACAGAGGAGCCATTCAGACTCTGCATAGCCTAGTGAAGAAAGGAGACAAAGCATCACTCTCGCCGTAGTGATGGACTCGTAAGTAATGCCTGCACTTAAGCCCCTAAGAAAGCCCAATTATTAGACTATGCTGCCTCCTGAGAACCAATCCCATTACTGAGACTTCTCTCTCTCTGGGTCTCCCACTCCCTCTCATCTGGCTGGTGTTTGGAAGAGATGAGTGACTTCCTGACCTGAAGAAACGCTGGTACCTGCCCCCCACCAAGAAAAAGTGTAGAAATGTGCAAGATCACAAAATAATAATGAAAATTCAAGTTCAGAAGGATACAGCATATCCCACTAAAATTATGTCTCTGAGACTCACAAGTTTTAACAAAATAACTTTCTGAAGAAGGGAGTTCAGTCATTCAAGATGAGGCTAAGAGGGAAAATGGCCAGGTCCCACCTCATGATCTGAGACCAATTCACCCGCTACTCTAACTCCAGGGAGAGATTTCTTGTGGGGAAACTGAAGCTCCCTGGGAGGAACTGGAGCCAGGCTCCTGCCAAGAAGGCTCTTTCCACTTGGAGAGTCACTGTGGGAGTGGCATGCAGGGAGACAGTGGGGAAAGTTAGTTAGCAACTGGATATGTTATTTCAAGCATTTCCTGGAACATTCATGACAACAAATAGGTGTCCATCTTTAAGAAATGGCCTTCTCAAAAGGCCCCAAATTCACTTTTAGGGCAAGAATCATTATCCTGGGGCTAGGGTAAAGGGAGAAATTATTATTTGGGGGGTAGATCTGCTGCTGAGGAGTGAGGCGGGCCCTGGGGGTTTGTACGGTGGAGACAATGAGGTATAGCTGGTGGGATCCAGCTTAGGGACACCCTGCTGTTGTGGGTGAAATAGGAATCTCTTTTCTTCCTCTTTTGCTTTGCCTCTCTGTAGGGAGTCAGTTCTTTCTGTTTGCTGCTTCAACCCTGGAGGGACAATGGCGACAAAGAGAACCCAAGTTCCAGCTCCAGGGCTCTGTGGCATGAGGTCCAATGTTCCCCTCTGAAAGGGTATCTGGTGAGACCTCTGGGACCCACCCACTAGTCAATCAGCAGCAACATCCTTTCAATCATCACCCCTTTGACATGCAGAAACAAATTATTTGGGGAAAGTTTACTGCATTCCCTGAAGTTGAATTGTGGACATTACACTGTGTCTTAAAACTCTCGTGAGGTGGTATCCAGGTTTTATTTCCAGGTAAAAGTCCCCTAGAGACTGGTAATTCTGATAACTTTCCTAGCACTTATTTCCCTTTTTCTCATGTCCATTAATCAGATTTCTTTTAATTTTGCAAAAAATTTTCTCTAAACTTAGAATAAATTACTATTAATAGCTTCTCCTATCTTCTACAGATATGTAGCAAATTGGAAAACAGAAATAATTATGTTAGATCTGTGATTTTCAAAGTGTGGTCTAAAAGCCACCGGAAGTAAAATCACCTGGGATTCTTACTAAATATGCCGGTTCCTGGGACCATATTCCAGACCAATTTATTTAAAATCTCTGGGGTTGGCGTGGGAAAGATACATTTTTATAAAACATCTCTGTGGTTGAGTCTTAAGAGAACTACCGATTAACACAAGATTTTCTGGGATGGAGGAAAGAGGGACTGTATTTTATTTTTTTTCCACTTGTAGTTTTGCCTTGCTGAAAGAGGCAAAAGATTTGGATAGATGCTCACCTGTCTGTATAACTTTGCCTATACTGATCTAGGTGAAAAGTAACATTTCAATTAGTTTTCCTAACCTGACCTGTTTTCTAGTTCCTGATATCCTCTTCTTGGCTTTTGTGATCAATTTGTCTCCTCCAAACTCATATGTTGAAGTCCTAAACCTCAATGTGACATTATATGTACCTTTAAGGATTTGAAGTTAAAGGATGGTCATCTGAGAGGGACCCTAATCCAACAGGATTGATGTGCTTGTAAGAAGAGGAAGAGATATGAGATCTCTTGCGCAAACACCAAGGAAAGAATATGTGAGGATACAGAGAAAAGGCCTACAAGCCAGGGAGAGAGGCCTCACCAGAAACCAAGGTTTCTCTGGTCTTGAATCTTGGTCTTGAACTTCTGACCTCCAGTCACCCCGTCTGTGGTATTCTACAGTGGCAGCCCAGCAGACTAACACAGCTCTCTTTAATAGAACTGTCCAGCCAATAGGAATGTAGGCTGGAAAGGACCAAAGAGTCTCACGCTCATTTTTAGGAACTGACACTTGAGATGGAACCCTCGTGGTGAAACCCAGTGTGACTGCCTTGAGAAAAGATCTTAACTTCACAAAGAATAGCTGGACTTCATAGCCATCTATCAACCAGGCTCTGTATGGAGACAATGGAAGGTGAAGAGGCAGACTCCGTACTTACTCCTCTGGTGCTCAGGATACAGTACGCATGCAGCAAATGTTAATGGATGACAGTATTGCAAAGGCAGAAGGGGAAACTAGTAGGGATAAGAATAGATATATCTTATATAGAGAAATGACTGCCATAAACTTTTGTGATGGGCTGTAATTAGCATCTATAGAGTCATTGACATAAATTTTCAGGAATTTTAAACATTTCTCATGCTCTGAGACTAGTTTCCTTGCTTAAAAAAAAAAAAAATGAAGCACTCTCTAGCAAAATTCTTTCTAGGATAAGATTATTCTTTCTAGGTCAAAAAGGCTATTGTTTTCTGAACTTGGACTGTTAGTTTGACTCCATTGACGGAAGCCTTGAGGAGTTCTTTGGTGCACACAGATGCCCCCTTCCTTGGAATGGATCTTTACTGTAGCTAAGCTACTTGTTGCTGGTGTAATTTGCTGCTCTTTAACTCTGGAAAAATCCCAAGTCTTAAATTTATTTGAATGCATTGAGGATGGTATTTAAACCTTTCAGTATTGCACTGTCTGCTTTCTCTCTTTCTAAATTTTGAATATGATAATGCCTGAGCAGCATTAGTGGAGTTTGTCAGGATTCTAGGTGTCTCAAGAATCCAGAATGAAGTACCTTCTCTAACAAGACTTTTGTCAAGGGAAGAAGACACCTAGGTTCTAAAGAAAGGAAGAAAAAGTGAGACATTGAGAAGTCATCTGCTTTCTTGGCACCTGTTGGTTATGCATCCTAAACACTAGAAATGTATCACATCCTTACTAAAATCACTACCACCTTGCATTCAAAGTTATGATAGTGATCCAGAGTTTTCTTTGTTATGTAACTGAGAGGCGAATCTTTTAACAGAGGGTAAAATGGAAATCGTTCTGTCCTGAAGCATAATCATGAAGCCTTGGGTTCAGTTTGTTGACTGTTCTCCATATCCACACACTCCAAGCTAAAGTAACGTCGCCAAACCTATGTAGAGGAATACAAAGTAATTTCTTGTCGAGTGGTAGGTTTTGGGGTTGGGGCTGTGGCTCAGAGGCAGAGCACCTGCCTAGCAGATGTGAGGTACTGGGTTCAATCCTCAGTACCACATAAAAATAAACAAATAAAATAAAGGCTCTGTCCATCTACAACTACCAAAAAAATTAAAAATAAACAAGTTGTAGGGTTTTTTTTTTTTTTTTTGGTCCCCGAGGAAAACTGCAGGGAGACTGCATCAAGGAAAAGGGAAAGACGAACCCGCACAAGTCATTCTCATGATGGATTTAGCTTTTCCATGTCTTGGCGATGTGTGTAGTGAAGCCCTCAGCTGAGTCTCAGCCATGACTGAAAATCCTATGCTTTGCTGTTTCCTGCTGATCCCCACAAGGAATGCTTTTACATCACTCTTAAACTGAGAGTTTCTATTTTTTTTTTCATTTTGTTCTCTTTTGACATATTTCTTTTTATTCTGCAGTATTTTTTATGAGTTATCACTATCTTGACAGTTAAAGAATTCCACTTCATTTCCCTAGAATAATTGTTTACATAAACATTGTTGGAATAAATACTTCTTACATGCCTTTAAGAACATTTAAGTACATAACTTGAATAATAAATATTTTTTCTTTAAATAACAGATTTACTTAACCAGGTCCAGGCTACCATTTGAGAAATACAATACCTAAGTCAACAAAACCAAGATAATCAAACAAAGGAGAAAACAAAAAACATCAACATCAATCACAGGTCTTTTTCTCTGTCATGCCAAAACACCAAGATTTTTAATAGTTGTCATATGTATCGTATAAAAATATCTAGAAAAAATTTCCACTATAAATCTGCATGCATTTTCCTCCTATTTTTGCCAAAAAGAACATTTGATTCCTGTAGAAAGTAGCCCCAGTTGTGAAATAGGAACTATAAGAAGCCTTACTAAAAATGCTTAAAAGACTCTTATAATTCAATAATAAAAAGACAACACAACTTTAAAAAATGGCCAAAGGATTTTTTCAAGAAAACATGGTCAATAAACACATGGAAAGATGCTCAACATGAGTAGGCAATAAGGAAATGCAAACCATAATTAGATAGCACTTCACACCCACTAGGATGGCTGTAATGAAAAAGAGAGATAATAAGTGTTGGTGAGGCTGTGGAGAAATTAAAACCTCATAGGCTGCTGGTAGGAATGCGGAATTGTGCAGCTGCTTTGGAAAACCATCTGGTGGTTCCAAAAAAGGCTAGCCAATTATTTACTATTAATTAAGTTACCTTGGGAGCCAGTAATTCTACACATAGGTGTATACTCAAGGGAAATGAAAGCATATTACTATACAAAAACTTGTACATAGGTGCCCACAAGAGCATAATTCATAATAGGAAAATATGGAAACAATCCGTGTCCATCAATAAATGAATGTGATATAATGAATCATTATTCAGGCATAAAAAGAAGTGAAGTATTGTTACATACCACAACCTGATAAAGTTTGAATATGTTGTGTTGCATGAAAGAAACTAGTCAAAAAATACCACAAATTGTATGATTCCATTTATGGTAAGTGTCCGGAGTAGGCAAATCTATGGAGGCAGAATACAGATTAATGGCTACCTAATGCTGAGGTGGGGGAGATGTCAGTGGTGGTGGTGGTGGGAAATGGGGCTGATTAATAACAGGTATGGATTTTTTTGAAGGGGAATAGAAGGATGATAAAATATCCTAAAGTTGATTGTGCTAATGGCTGCTTAACTCTGAATATAATAAGCCTACTGAATTATACACTTACATGGGAGGATCGCACCACTCAATAGAGCTGTTCAATGTGAATCTACCATGATTTTTCTAACTTTTCTGATTGCTGATATGGGCAGACTTAGAAGGGATTCCAGGACAAGCTAGGCTTTGTAGGTAACTCAAAGGTGGATAAAATGAATATAATATAAAACATGAAACAGTGAATACAATGCATAATGCTTGAAGCATTATCATTATTAGAAGAACACTGGAACTCAGGGTGTGGGGACCCAATGAACATATCATATGGAATTAACAGTTCTGCCTAATAAAGGCATATTAGATGTAAATAGAACTATTCCTATAAAAATAAAAGCTATCAATTATTAAGTATTCATGGCCAGACTCAAGACTAGATGTTGTAGATACAAAATTTTGACACATGCAATTGCACTGAGGTGAATATTATTATGTGCATTCTATAGGAGGGGAATCTGAAAATAGGTTAAGTAAAATTACCCAAAGAGAGACAGCTTGTAAGTGGTTGAGGTGGGATTTGAACCCACATCTGTCTGACTTTTAGGTTTTAATAATTATGCAAGAGAGCAGTTTAAGATAGTTGCATTATAACTTCAGCTTTTTATTTGTACATCCTATTACATCTCTCTGTCTCTCCCTCTTGTTATTTTGGAGTGAATGCTTGTGAAAACCTTGAGAGAGGGAGATTATAGAAATTGCCACTGACAGTGATGGTACGGTTGCTATAGTAACCAATCCACCAAATTTGTTTGTGCTACTAGGCACACACTTCTGTCTCTGTAATACACCCATACTGACTAGGATTCCTCACAGTATGAATTAACCCCTGTTAATGCACATGGAATAGCAAGTGCTGAGAGTCTATTGTACTTCTGACAGCATTAAAGTATTTCCTTCAAAGTTTCCTTCCCTGACTCAGATTTGGCATTCCTCCTTCCAATCTGCATCTTCCTTTTGCACAGGATGCTCTGGTGGGGTTGATTTTGAGGGATGGCTAAGTATCAGGGCCTAAACAGCAGCCTGCTGCTTTGTTCTAAGCAAGATTTATAAATAAGACTATTTTCTTTCGGCAACAAATGAACACTCCCTATGTGATAATTCCTCACTCTGGGCCTGACTCTGAATTGATGACCATCCCATCCCACCCTCACCCCCATGTACAAAACAGACCTCTATCTGATTTAAAAAAATGTCTCAGAAGTTACTGTATAGAAAATTGGAAGTTAGTAACCAACAATATGAGGTTTGCGGACACACACATACACACAAATCCATCTATCCACATTTTTCAACAATGCCTCTATATTTTCAAGGACTCTTTCTTCTTGGATATTGATGCTTTCTCTCTTCCTCCTCCTCTCCATTTCACTGGCCTCGCCTGTCTTCAGAGGCACCTGAAGGCACATAAGGCAGGGAAGTGAAACCGACTGTAATTCTTCAGTTCACTTCTCTGCAGCCTCCAGTGAGCCAGTCTCCATACGGTGGCCCAGCTGAGCTCTGAGAAGTTCAGAGTCCCTGCGCAGGTGCAATTTACCAGCCCGCTCACAGGAGCTCTGGGAGCAAAGAAGCCAGACATTTGTATGTGGGAAACACTGGAAGCAGCAGCAAAGGAAGCCTCTGCACTGGAGCACATGAGATTAAAAAGAAGAGTGACTATTTTCTATGAAAGGAAGAAATGAAAGACTTTTATACCTAAAAAAGCCATCATTCCCCTTTGAAGGATTAAATATAAGTTGCTGAAAGCCATCAGAAATTCTAATTTTCCTACTTCTGGCTGATGCCCTTGGTTTCACCTTTGAGTCCCTTTAATTTCATTCTTCTAGTTTTAAAAAAATCTCTATTTCTGTGCTGTCAGTGAAACTGCAAATATGCCCTTGAGTTTTCTTAATAGGCAGTGTATTCAGGTATATTTTGCTTAATGCATCTTTTAAAATTACTAATAAATCAATTTTTAAATAGCATTCTAGCATTTAGTTTTTTTTTTTTTTTTTCATTATGTCAACTGATCTTTACCCAAACCCTGAGAAGTAGTACTATAATTATTAGCCCATTTTACTGATGTAGGACCCAGTCAAAGTGCAGGAGCTAGGACACTCATTTAGGTTTATGATCTCAAAGGCAGCAGTTCTTCCATAATTATATTGCTTCTTTTCTCAGTTCAACTAAAAAAGGCATGCTGATTTTTCCATCATAGTATTAGTTGACATGGTTGTTAATGCTTAGCTGGGTCTACAGCTTCCCCTATGATTTGGACAGCCCCTTCTCCAACATTGATGGCACACACCCCTGTTTTCAGTTCCTGGAAGATACCAAGCTCTTTTCTGCCTGGGGACTTTTGCACATGTTCATTTCACAGCTTTGGGTGCCCCAATTATGTATCCTGTCTCCCCCTACCCCCAGACCCTAGACATCTCATTTCCAAGATACATCTTCCACATTTTCTGCAGAGGAAGTCTTCTTTGGCCACTCAGACAAGAATACAGCCCTCTGCTATGTGGCATCTCTGCCTAGAGTCCTTTTTTAGGCTACAGTATGTATTGCTGCCACCATGATTAACTGGTATAATTATTTACTCTTTCCTTTTTGACTATAAACTGCATGAAGCCAGGAACATGTCTCTGTTGTTCAACTCTGTGTCTCAGAACCCAGCACAGAGCTTGGTGAATTGCATATATTCAATACAAATTTGGGGGATATTCTGCAGCACACCTTTTTGTTAGGGGCAAATTGCAATGAATCACCCCAGGTTCCCACCACAGGTGTGACGTGTCACAGGCATGGGTTTAGAAAAGTTGTCAGAGGTTGTGAATGTCTTCTTGCTTCTCAGATCCACTGCCAGCTCAAATTACACTGGCAGCTGAGACAATTTTGTGCAGACCACAGTTATATTTTCGTCTTCTATTATTGACATAACAGGCTGTATCCTTTGAACTCTGACATTTCTGAAACTACTGCATTACCTAGCGCAAGAACAAAGCTTCATTTTAAAAAAAGGAAAAAACATCTTATTTACTCTAATTACACATCTATAATTATTGAATTATAAGCGATAAGTTATTATGATTTACCTTTTTTCCTTGGGGAAACATTATTTCTTTTCTTTTGAGATCTGAAGTTTTTTTAAAAAATGGAATTATGTTAACAACTCTGAATTATAAGATAGAGTGTGTACTGTAAAATTTGACAGAAAAAGAAAAAAGAAAAATCATCCAAAATACCATCAGAATATCACTTCTTAATATTTTGGGGATATAACCGTCCATTGGCATACATATTTGTTATTTGTTTTATAGAATTGTGCTAATGTTGCATAATAATATAAATGCAAATTTACCTAAAAAAAAAAAAGAAGATAGAGTGTATAGTGATTCAGATGTTTCTTGATTTGTATTTATCTGTCCAACAGATATTGAACTCCTAAGCTCCAATCTCTATGATGTCCTGCCCACCTGGGCTGCTAATTTAATTCTCCTTTCTTTCTTTTTCAGCGATTTCAACTCTTAGTCATTTCTTTAATGCTCCAATATTTCTTTGTATTTTTCTTGTTGCTTGTTTTTCTTCTTTTTTCACTTTCCTAGGATTTTTTTTTTTTCGTTTCATTTCCCTACTACTGTAGGCTTTCTGTAGTACCTTTCTGCTATACTTCTAAAGTTGCAAATAGTTCTAACCCTGTTTCCATTAATATTATTTGTGAACAGGAAAACCCCTCCAATATTTATGGCAAAATGACTATACTCACTGTGTGATCTACATTATACCTGATAGTTCTTCCTCTGGTTAACTTACCCTCTTGCCTATATCAAAATGTCATTTTTTTTCTTTTTCTTGTTTTCTTAAAAAAATCACTAGTAATTCATTGTGATGTATCTTGGAAGATAATAGAAAGGACATAGAAAATGTATGCATTTTCTGAAATTCTAGATGAATGACAGAGGCATAAACATTTATGGCATAATAATAATGATAAAAAGGATTTTCTTGAAACGAAATACAAACAATATATTTCCAATGAGAGTAATCTTACTTTATGTTATTAAATTTGCAAGTATTTTTATGATTCTGATTCATACCTGTTGTATTTATCATCTGAAAATATCACTAGCATGAGTAATGCTCTATTTCCACAGAAGCAAAGCTGATACCTTCTGGTACTCTAATGCACAGTTATCCAGGGAAAATAAGTTTTCATCCAAATTTAAGCTTTAAGGTTTTGTTGTATTTTCATAACTGTTTTTCACAGTTAAACTCAAAGTTCTTACATTTACTTATTGACTTATTCTATTTTTCATCAGTCAATATCATAGAGGAAAATCTCAGCAGCCTCTCACTATTCAGTCCCTTGATCTTAGAATTAACAACTAAGTGTGGTAGACCAGTAGGACAGAGTTTCATGCTTCCAGCATGTTCTCACTCTTCTTCATTGTTGAGCAGCTGGAAAAGTTAGAAGATAGGAACTTTTGATCACTTCTGTGGTATGGTAAAACAAATATACAGAAGGTGTAGATCAGAGTTGCTCCTTGTAGAAACCATGGTCTACAAGATACATTCACAAGAAGAGAGCATTCTCTAGACAATGAGGAATCCATCTTGACGCTATTCTGATGATTGGGCAAATGACTTATTGTCTCTGAGCCTCAGTTTTCTAATCTTTAAAAAAGCTTACAGAATTCTGTAAGGAATATGAACAATGTAAGTGATCTGTCAAGCTTCTGGTAGTTGTTCAGTTAGGGATAGCTGTTATCATTACTGGCAGTGTGTGTGTGTGTGTGTGTGTGTGTGTGTAACTATCTTCAAAATAACCCCCAATTTTTTTCACATTAGTTTCTTTAATTCACACTAGTTAAGCCAAATCCTTGGGGTCTATCTCAATTATTTAAAGACCAATAGCAATTCATATTGAACTTGCAGTTTTGGATCAAGGTCAGGTGCTGAGTTACATGCTTTGGTTACAAATATTTAGAGAAGTCACCATCTAGTGGGGAGATAGAAACACAAGACAAATGAAAAGGGAAGAGCATTCCTTCAAGTTTATTCACTTTGAGAAAAAAGGGAGGGTCTACAGACATAGTCCAGTTGATTTACTTAAGTGTCAGGCATCCTGACAACAGGTGTCCTTTGATCACAGCAGTTGAAGGTACAAGATGGTATGGAGAAAAGTAATTTTTCATGTGTTCATTTATATGCATAGATTAGAAAGCTGGATATGTTGCCTGTCAATCTCAGAAAGGAGTGTGTTAAACATACCTGCTGACTCTGATTTCCCACTGGAAATCCTTAAAATACCATAAAAACATTATTCAAACCTCTTGTGAATAATGACCATTCTCTGTGAGGACATTCTGGATCTACGTAATGTTTGAAAAAACAAGCAACTCATTCATTGTTTTAACTAAACACTACTTAACTTTCTGGGATCACTACTAAAAATTTTAAGTCTTATTCCAGAAACCTAAAATTCTGACGGGGCCTGGTAGAATTATGTAGACCTGAAATTTTTTCAAATGAAAGGAAAAGGAATAATGGGGGTTCTTTCCACTAAAGTAAGGTCAATTTTTTTGTCTGTTTGGTTCACCGATACATCTCAAAGGCCTAGAATAGGAGTTGGTAAATCATGACTCACTGAGAAAATCCAGCCCCCTTCCTATTTTTGCACAGTTCAAAAACTAAGAATTTTTTCAATGGTTGAAAATAATCAGAGGAAGAATAATATTTCATGACATGAAAATTATATAAAATCCCTGCCTACAAATGGAGTTTTATCATCATTCATTGACATGGCTATTTTTGTACTACAATGGAGTCACAGAGACCTTATGATCACAAAGCCAGAAGTAATTATTTTTTGGCTTTTTATAGAAAAAAATATTACTGACCTCTGGAACAACACCTCCTAAATTCTTTTAAAGTCAAATACATTAATATTTAACCCTTACGACTTTTCTTCCAAAAGGAAAGCATACGTCTACATAGAACTTTAAGGTTCATCACCATATAATAGCCTAGTATAGAGAGAGTCAAGTAATCAGTAGCACACTGTCTATAAGAACACAGAATCAAGCACCACACTGCCAGGAATTGTCTGTGCAGTCATCGGCACAAAGCTTAACTTCTCTGTGCATCAGTTTTTTTTCACCTAAAACGAGGCTGACGACAACGCCCACTCTTTGAGGGTTGTTAAGAGAATTTTAAAAATTAATGTTTCTAAGTACTTAGAATATCACCTGGCTCACAGTAGCTACTGTAAACAAAGCAACACATTTTCTTACTGTTTTTAAGTTAAATAAATTTGGATACTTATAAATTAACTAAGTAAATGAGTGACCTTGACATGTTCAGAGAAATGGGAAAAAGTATAAGCTTGAAATAAAATTTTAAAATCACTTTTGACTGTAAGTCCTTTAAGCCAATAAATTGCATTAGTAGTTACTCTAATTGCCTTTAGATTGTAGAATATAACTGTTTGGCTCCCATACCTGTGATATGATTTTGTAATCAATGGTCTTGTTTCAGATAATAAACAAATTGAATTCTGAATGGTTGAGTAACTTCTGATACAAAATCTAGCCACCTAACAACTTCTAATCTGAGGGTATCAAATTGATATAAAGGGAAGTAACAATTTAGAAAATGCATGGGTACAAGATCAGTTTGCATTGTTAAGGTTGTTATTCAGTTCTTAGGAAGAGAGCCAATAAAAAATATTATCCTACATTTAAGAAGACACTTTCTAAGCACTAAAGTCAGGAATCAAACTTGTGTATTAGGAAATCTAACGGCTTTTTAATCATTGCAAGACATTTTAACTACTGATATTTAAATTGATTTCAACATTAATTTATGTGAAATCTTTAAATATAGTACATCTTATAGAAAGTTAAATATTTGTATGCTAGCCTCCTATCTATTAAAATACAATTTCTTGAAACTATATTTCAGTATGGGATTGTATACGGGACTTAATAACTGGTGGTTAAATGTTTAAAGAATAATTATTTTCATAATGTTTTTCTTTACAGGAGTCTTCCTGGGGAAGGTCCAAAGGACTTTTGATATGTGCAGTAGTAACACCAATTGAGTAATGCATTGAGGAAGTACAATGTTAGTTTTTCTTATTTCATAATATTAATTCATTCCACTTTTAATAAGCATTTATTTAATGGTTACATTGTGTGAGCTGCAAAGAAAATGTAAAAAAAAGTTAACATCCTAGTGAAATTGGGTTTATTTGGAATAATTACTAAATTATGCATTAAAATTTAAAAATATAAATAAAAACCTTTTGAAGTTACTTACATTAACTTAGACAATAAGTCTTCTGTATTATAAGGTATAGATTTATGACTATAAGTCTATATTCTAAGAGCATAATTTAGACTACAAGTCTTCAGATATTTACTCTTTAATGTACTAGGCATTATATATCAAGTCATTTTATTAATTTTTCACATTTTAGAGGACTTGAACATTGACTTTTCCAGAAACTTTTTCAAGAACTTAATTTATGTATTTTCTTTAAATCATGGGAAAGTTTCACATTTCTTAAAATAAAAAGAATATTTTCAAGAAATGACTTGAAAAATTCTGATTTTTATCTACTCACCTCCTGTCATCTTTTTAACATATTCAAAAATATTGACAGATAAAATTATATATGTACAATGTGAGGTTTTGATACAAGTATACGTTATAGAAAGGTTAAATCATGTTAATTCACCTATCAATCACTTCGCCTACCTATCATAATTTTTGTGAAAATGTTTAAAATCTAATCTTTTAGCAATGGTGAAATATAAATTATTATTGACTATGGTCATAATGCTGTGCAATAGACCACTAAAACTTATTTCTCCATCTAACTGAAACTTTATATCCTTTGTCATGTCATCTTAAATCACATACATACACACACACACATATATAAATATATACACACACATACATATATATATACTTAAACTATATATTTAAACACAAGGTAACAAATGTCTAGTTTTATTTATTATCCTAATGTGTACTTTATTAAAATATAATGTGAATCTGTGTGCAAATAGCTTACTCAGAAAAATAAAACTGGATAAAAATATTAAATTTATTTGAGTATTAATTAAAAAACCTAATACTTGGATTGTTTTATTTTTCTAGACAAGAAAAGATTCAAAATTACTTAATAATCTTTAAAATCATGTTTAAATTATTATTACTGTATTAATATCTCTACTTTCTATAGAAATATCTTCCTAAAGAAGAAATTTTCTTGGAACTATTCTATTTGCTTGTTTTGTTCTCATCCCAACTGACTGCTCAATTTTAATTTTCCATCTCCCTCTTTGCATTTGAGGAACACTTTCTTATTTAGACTTTAAAAACTACAGGTGGATAAAAAGTAATAAATACAATGTCCTTCCATTCCACTTTATTCAATAAACCATAAGGAATCTTGAAAACAATTGGTCAATACATTTATCCTCCTGTTGAACTACATGTAAGGTTGAGAAAACATTTTTGTTTTATGCTGATGCTATCATAAATGGGCTCATTTAATACTACTGAGTTACGTTTTTTTCCAAATTAAAAGTTAAAGATCTGGATATTTACTTTTGCATCTTTTCTGTGACTTAAAGCTAGAACGGTGTGATTAGTTCCTTAAATTAGGATGCTACAGTTAGTAGTAATGGAACAAAATCTAAATTATATTACTTTGAGATCAGTAATAGGTTCACATGAACTATTTTCTTTTCTGTATCTTCCTCTTTTAAAGGAAAATACAGTTTTCTTTCTACTGCAGAAGTATCAGATTCTTGCAGCATCCATGACACTTGTAAGCATTCAGTGGTCAGACACCACTACATATCCTTCAAATGATGTGGCCCAGTGAAGCTGGAAGGTGTCGTCATGGAGTCAGGCAGCCTGGTATCTCAGCCATCCACCAGGACAGAGCCAGCAGGCCCCAGCTGGTGTGCTGAATCCAGACGAAGATGGGAAATGAATTTTGCATTTTCAAAGTCAACTCTCCTAACATTGAATTCTAGGACATACTTACAGATCAAGTGCATTGAGGGCTCCAGAAATTATTTATTGGATCATATTTGTAAAGCTCATCTGCCCAGATCACTCTTAGAACAAGTCAAATCTTAATTTTATTATTCTTCTGGGTTTCTGAATTGATAATAATTATACATCTTTAAAATATAAGAAAGTATGTTCAGGATTATAACTGCAGTGTGCACTTTTGACTCTGTATGATATGTGCTAAATGAAGTATACTTACAGGTCTTTTAAAAGTGAAAAAAAAAAATAAAAATTACAGACTGCTCATCACCAATGCCCATTGGTATGGTAACATTTGCCCATCACACTGAGCTTGCCATTTTGATCTTTAGACAAATGGAAAATTCTTAAAAAATAAAAACACAGTTCATGTCTTATTCCCACTTGGACTCCTGTGCTCAATGTTCAAGCCAAAGAGGGTTTGGATTCTTGCTCTGCTATTGTCCTATTGTCATCTTTGATATCACAAGACATTAACTCATCTCCAACAGATATTAGAAAAATGAACTTACAGGATTTCATACAAGTTCAAGATATCTCACCAGAAATCCTGCTCCTGTTAACCTCAACTTAACACTAGTGCTGCCTAAACAACTGTGGAGAATATCCCCCATTTCTTAAAACTTTAGTTAGCTAGGCCTGGCAGAAACCTAATAACAAATCCCAAAAGATTCCATAAGGCTGCACAAAGTGGACCCTATCCCTTACACAGCATTCTGTGTGGGAACGTGCCATGACAGATTTTCAGACCATGTACTTTCCTAATGTAACACTTGGTGGTTTAGGCTGGAGTAGCCTGGCATCTGGAATCATGATGTTTTATCATGAGAAACTGAGAGGATACTGTTTCTCTTTTCTAAAAAGAGAAAGAAACCCTTTGCTAGGGCTCATTAAAAAGGGTTTTAAAATTGGAGCCAATAAAACACGATTGTCAATTCCTACAGCCTTTTCATCTCAGCAGTATTTTAAAAAGCCATCATTTCTCTCTCCTTTTTGAAATGAAATCCTATTTGCCACACAGACATAGACACATTCTAAATAGCAACAAGAGCAGCAACAACAAGCTAATTTCTCTGGGACTCATGGTCAGGCACACAGACCACCTGGTGCTACAAGATTCCACTCCCTCCCACTCCCCAATTCCCAATTTGCAACTGTATTCCTCTTTGAAATGGAAGTTACTAGGCAAGATTCCTTTTGCTCTGCTCTTCTTTAGAAGCAGAAAAGAAAGGTTTTCTGCAAGATAGAAAAGTTTGTATGGCCACATTTCCAGTAGCGACCCTAACACACAAAGCATTTTGAAGTTCTAACTCCAAAGGGAGCAGATCTCAATCACCAAAACACATAAAAGCCAACTTGAGTGCCTGATAGAAATATGAAAGCTATCCTCTGCTGGCATGCCTGGGCACTTCTGCTGGCCCAAGACAGGAAAGAGGAGTGGGAACTTCTCACAGAAACATTTTCCTTGAGCAAGCCCATCTTGAGATTTGGAAGACAGGCTATGATGGAGAGGCTTCCAAAACTGCACTTTTAACTACCCGGGCCTTTGGCCCCACCTGCCTGTCAATTTCTGTGCGAGTCCACAATTCTCACATTTCCTGCTGTGGGGATATAGAGAATCTGGGCTTCTGAACGCTCAAGGATGCTGTTAGGCCAGTTGCCTACTGACCTTCCAGAGACTCTAAAATCAACTTTCTCTACACCTTCTGAATTGTTTGCGTTTGTTTTCAGCTTGTCGGAGCCTCCTGCCCAGCCCACCCTTCTCCCCCCTCCTCCCTGCCCCCTCCCCTCCCTCCGGCCTCTCGGGCTCCCCCCGCACCCCGCCCTCGTCTTTGTTGTCTCCTACCTGCTGGCCAGGCTCTGCCTGCAGTGCTGCCTGAAGGGCATCAGGTGGTAGTTCATGGCGTCCAGCAGCAGCTTCTGGCAGACGGGGTCGGTGCGCATGAAATCCACTGACTGGACCCGCTCCACCAGCTCCGGGGCCGGGATGAGTGCGAAGCGGAGGCGCTTCATGAGGTCGGGCGCGTACTGCATGCGGGTCTCGCGGTCGTGCTCCAGCCACAGCACGGACATCTGGAAGAGCGCCAGCTCCGACTCCACGGGGGGCGGCAGCGAGTCCAGCAGGGCGCGCATCTCCTCGAAGTTAAGCAGCAGCACATCTTCCACCAGGTACTTGTTGGCCAGCTTCTTGGTCTCCTCCAGGCCGTGCAGCGCGGCTATCTTACACACCTGCTTATAGTTCTGCACCGAGATCTGGTCGTTGAGGAACTGCACGCAGAGCTTGGTGACCTGGGGGATGTGCAAGATCTTGCTGACCGACAGCACCTCCTCCACCGTGTCCAGGGAGAGGGTCACGTTGGCCGTATAGAGGTACTCGAGCACTAGACGCAGCCCGATGGACGAGCAGCCCTGCAACACCAGGTTGTTGATGGCCCGGGGGCTGGTCAGTAGCTTGTCGTCGGGGGAGGAGGAAGGAGTCCCGGGCTCCTCCTGTGGCGGCGGTTGCTGCTGTTGTGGCGGCTGCTGCTGCTGCGGCTGCTGCTGCTGGTCCTTGGGGGCCCCCAGGCCGTCCTGACCGCCGACCCCTCCCCCGAGAGGGGGGTGGCTGGAGAAGAGCGATCGGAAGTACTGCGAGCAGGAGGCCAGCACGGCCTTGTGGCAGTGGAACTGCTGGCCCTGGGCCGTCAGGGTCACGTCGCAAAATAGCTGCTTCCTCCACAGCAGGTTGAGGCCGTGCAGCAGGTTGTCGCTGTGGCTGGGGTCGAAGGTAGAGGTCCTGTCCCCGGATCTGGACATGGCGAGCTGACTCGGCACACCTGGCTTTAAACCCTCCTCCAACCTGGCAGACAGGGGTGGGGGATGGGAGGGGGAGCAGGGTGGTAGAGGGATGGGGTGTGGTCGGGGTGGGGAAGGGTGTGGAGGGGAGGGGAGGGCAAAGAACAACAATCAAGGCTCTGCTTGGTTCCCTCCCGGCGCGCTCCGGACCCCGACCCTAAGAGGAAGGTCTGAAGGCGCTGGATCCGTGAGCGCCACCCGAAGGGCCCTGTCTGAGGTCCGGGCGCTCTTTTTGCTCCTTGCTACCTTCCACACACTTCGTCCCTCACTTTCCTAAAACCACCCCGGCTCGGCTGTTGGCAGCGACAGCGATGGCACCAGCGACGGCAAAGTGGAGGCTGAGGCCGAGATGCCTCGTGGGCTCGTGTCCATCGGGCCAGATGAAGGGAAAGACCGGGATTGGGGAGTCTGGGGTGCCTCGAGAGAGCTGAAGCGACCGACGGCGGTGGTTCCAGGTCAACTCGTGCTCCAAGCTTTGCTTTTCGTAGTTGGCCCAGTTTGGGGGTTAGGGTGGGAAAGGGGGGCAGACAGGCGTGCGGGTGGGCGATTCTTAGCTCCTCAAAAGCTGGGAACCCCCTCGATTATCCGTGCTGCCCCGAGAAACTCCTAGGCTAATAGTCTGAGAGAGGAGATAAAGCCCTTTCTTCTCCCGGGAAAGTGCAGCGGAGCGCGGTGAGGACCAGCTCAGTGGACTCGGCAGAGGCGGGAGCTGTCCTTATCAATTCTAGCTCATTTCCCTCACCCCGGCCCTGCCCGCTTCCCTGCTTCGCAAACTGTTGGCTTCCCCGTCACCACTCAGTTTTGCTAATTTTCCAGAGACGCCTTTAAACCTGGTAGAAGAATCCTTCCACCCCCCACCCTCATCCCTCCCCCCACGCCTCCGGCACTTCAAAGCACGGAAGTTCAGACATCTATCTCCCCTTCCAGCGCGGGGCGGCACCGAGGAAGATGAGGGGGGAAGTGGGGCTACTAGGTGAATTTACAGCAAGAACCTGGGGGCCGGGAGGGACTCCTATGGACGGTTCTCCCTCCCGGGCACCAGGCACAGACGCTTTAACTCCAGTAACTGTGAGAAGTTCAAGTTAGAAGGCAGGTGTTGGGGGAGGGGTGGGGGCTGGCCAATGGGTGGGGGGGATGCAGTCCTGTGCGGGGACAGCTTCCCACCCCGCACGGTTCCTGGCAGCCGCAGCTTCCTTCCAAATGCCTGGGTGCAGCCCCCAGAGGTCCCCCATCTGGGCACCCCCCATTCCCCGACCCTGGAACTACTTCTGTAAAAAGTCTGAGCTGCCGGCATCTAGGAGGAGGAGGGTAGGGTGGGGGAGGCAAGGCGAAATCGATACGCCCGGTCCTTAACCTGTAATTGCACCTTCCAGGGCTGAGCGGAAAGGGACCCTCTGCCCGCATCCCGCCCGCGCGCCCGCCGGGGAGAGCAGCCGCCGCCGTCGCCCGGCTCAGAGGGATCCCGCCGGACCTGCCCCTTCCACTGCGGCTCACTCTGCCCTGCCTGGCGCCAGTCCTGGATCGCCGGCTTCCCCTTTCTACCGGACTGGGCTCCTCTCGACTCACTTTACCATCCCGTTCCAGGTGGACCCTAACCTCCCTCGCGCTCCCTCCCCCGGCAGCACCCCCACCCCCGCCCCCAAAGCTCTGGCTTGCCGGAAACATCTCAGAGTCTCTCTCTGGAAGTGGCCCCGGTCATACCTCTCTCTCGCTCTCCCCGCTTCGTTGTCTCGCCCCCCCCCCAATCTTTTCCTAGTCCCCTTCCTTCTTGTCCCCCCCCATCTGCTTATTCTTGCAATGTGAGTTTTATTCTTTATGAGCGTTTGCCACACACCTACCCCCCACCCCTCTGAAAGACTCCCTCCCGTCCCTCCCCCTTCCAACAACCCGAAAGACAACAAAAATACACACAAGGCAGACACAAGGCCAGAAACTTACCTGCTGTCAACCAGCTGCAAAGTCAAGGCTCACTTAAGCTCCCCCCCAAAAATCAATTGTCCTTCCTTTTTAAAGGTTTGCTCTCTCCTTGGGAGGGGGAAAACACCTTCTGGTTCCCAACTCCAGGCAGTCACTCTTTACAATTTATTTTGTCGTACATCATTTGATCACCATGAATTAGCAACAGCAAGAAAATGTAGGAGAGGGAGAAAAGAGAGAAAGAGAGAGGGAGAGAGAGAGGAGAGAGAGAGAGGGAGAGAGAGAGAGAGGGAGCTGAGCTTTCTGCAAGAGAAGAAGAAGAAAAAATGTACGTGTGACAAATTATGCTACCAAGAAACAACACATCATTATCCTTGGGCCTGGGGCTCAGTGAGTCGTAACGAGAGTAATAGGAAATCCACGGTTGGGGAGAGAAACGGTCGTGCTTGGCCAGTAGAGAGAGACCATACAGGGGGATGGATGCTGGAGAGACTCGCAAAATTATGGCTCAAGGCTATTGTAAAAATTGTCGAGCGTAAATGACTGCGATTTCAAACATCTTTGGAAGAAAGAAGGGGAAAAAGCGAGCCCCCCCTCCCTCCCTCTCCCTCTCTCTCCCTCTCTCTTCTCTTCTCTCTATAAAGAACCGTCAAGTTTTAGTGCGCATTGCTAATTAGTCAATTTCTCTCTGCCTTCACAGGCTGGCGACTTCGCTGCTGAGCTGAAACTGCTAATTTCTGTGACCAGCTTTTTTCTTAGCTGTGATCTGGATGAATGAGTAGCTGTCTCACAGAGATGACAAAAATAAACTCTAATCCCCCCCAAAATTTCCACTACATCTTTCTCATGCATAGATTTATGATCTTCAAGCGCTCTGTGCAATATGCAAACTTTTTTTTGTGTCTGTATATATGCTGTTGTTTCCAGATTTTACTACATTGGTATGCTGCTTTTCCCTTCCACCCCCCACATTATGAAATGCAGAAACTGTCTGATCTCAAAGTATGCTTAGATGCCACTTTATCCGGTCTTGGTTTTGGGGGTTTGGGGCTGACTTGGAAGACACTAGCCCTTGCCTAAGAGGTGAGTGGCTCAGTACACAAACTGGGGGCGGGGTAATCAAACTGGTAGAATAGAGGGTAGCCCTTGGCTTTATATTTGTTTCCCTGCACCATTCAAGCCTTATGATCCTGTTTGAAAACATGTTTTCTCTATCATTTTTGTCTGGTTAAACAACCACCTCTGAAGTTCTCTGTCAGCTCTTCAACAGATAAGGGTTCAGAAATCACATTTTTTTTGGTAGGAAAATTATCATATTGTCAGACTTGTATTTCAATTAGGAGTCTTTGATTTGCAGGAGCTAGAATCAAGTGCTAGGCAACCCAACTACAATTTCACAAATGTAACCTTTCAACTTTGGAGTTCACCTGATATATAAGGGCAATGACATGGTGCTCACATTTCTGACCCTGCTTAGCATGCAAAATGAACCTCAGCATGTTTCTGGAATTCTAGCTGCACCAGAGATTCATGTGCATTTTGGTAGAGGACATGTTCTCCAGACTTATCTCATGATGTATTGCGCCCTTACATTTATAGCCCTGCATTTCGGTTGTCAATGGGGGTTGGAGGTGTCCAAGAAAGAAAAAAGGAAGCAGAAAAAGAAAGGTATGCCCTTGAATAAAATGGACATGAGAGAAAGCTGGACATGAGTTAAATTGAGTTTTTCTTGCTATTAAATACATGAGTATGATTCATTTTAATTTATATATGCTCTGATTAGTCTCCTTATTAAAATACACATCAGGGTACCCCAAAAGACTGTCTTTTAACCTCCTCTTTTGATTTGTGAGAGATGGAAAGACACCTGCTTAAGGGAGGGGGAAGAAAACTGAAAATTCAGAGGTTCGGAAATAGGGAATTCCCCATGTGGAATGATAAACATTAACATGCATGTACAATATTTACTCTTAAATAAACGAAGAAGGATCAAACGGAAGCATTTACTCCTCACAAAGGCCCTTTTCCATCAAGGTCCTAGATAATCTGAGTGCAAGACTTTTTTATTCAGATCCTGCTGAGACACTGCATTCTCATATTCATATTTATAACAGAAAAGCCCAAATACATAGTAAAATAGAAAGGATTTGTTTGTTTGTTTAGGACAGGGGAAGGAAAACGATCAGATTATTCAAATCCTCTGGTCCTCCCATTCTATTTTATTTTTTGAATGTCTTCTATTTGAGTCTTGAATAGGAAGACTGTGCAACTGTAAGATGAGTGCCTTTTTGGGTTTCTGTCATTAGCAATTAAAGCTAAGTATATGGAGTCACCAAATTCTCATATATGCAAAGTACTATTTTTATGTTATGCTTTTTGTGCTGGTATTTATGAACTTCCAATGAAGTATTTTGAACTGAACCCAAAGGTGAATATCAGTATTGATTACTTAAATTGTTGCTGCCTTCCCATTTTATCATAAAGGAATTAAAGCATATTTTGTAGGCCTCAAAATATCTTAGATTTGAATTTCTTTTCTTTCTTTCTTTTTTTTCTATTGATGGGATATACTTGTCATTAATTATGATTACTAGGCTCCTTTTTGCTTCCAGAAATATAAAAGCCACATTTCAAAAATTTTAACTATCTGTAATTTCAATGCTTATTTAACATATAGGTAGAAGGGGAAAAAAACCTGGGTTAGGGGCTTGCAATTCTAAAACAGGTGTTAAAATGAAGTGGAATGATCTGTTTTCTTCTACATCTTTAAGTTACCCTATTCAACAATGCTTACAATTTATGGTTATTTTGTAAGCAATTAAAAAAGAACATCAATAACAAAAAATCCCTTTATAATCTGAGCATAAACTAGCATATATATCATGTAAATCTCACACCTCCAATATCTTACACTGGCTTTGACTGAAATTATTGCAGAACTCACAAATGATATGACACTATTTACAATAAATTCCGTTATGAAAGATTCAATTTGCAGCAATCAGATGCTAGCTACTAAGCGATTGTAAGTATTTGAATTTTATCCTACTTCACTGTTCAACGTACAGAAATTGCATCTGTGTGTTTGATCTGTCCTGCTGAGCACTATCAGCAGCTCGCATCTCTGCCACTATTGTTTTTAAAATGGCAGGAAGGACGTGACTAGTCAAGAGCACTCAGCAGGATGGATTTCACATGGCAGAAGAGAAGCCAGAATTGTCTTTGAAAAAAATACATAATCGTGTAGTCATCTAATTCAAGCAGTCTTCATACTTCAACAGAATTATCAAAATTATTCATCAGTGAATCTGCATTTAAACTATGTACAGTGGAGAGATTCTGAAACTATCACCACTGAGCAGTCTACTAGTGCTGCCATTAGCTCTGAGCCGTCTGGTCAGTCTTCAAGGTGGCAGATATCCAGGCCAATCAGTGACTCCAGTTGCTCACAACCAACTTTCTGGACTGAATGAACTGAAGATTATCCTTAGGGCAGATCTAGAAGTGTTTTACAGCCTAACTTGAAGGAGTAGCCACACTGAAACTTAATTTTCCTCACTCTTGACTTTCCTGGTTCAGAGATATGAGTTATCAACAAATTATATGAATATTCAAACCTGGCCTCACCTGTGTTTCTTTTAGTTAGTAAATAGTACTTCCACATGGCCTGACCTTTAAGATTGCTGGGAGAAATTATTCCGTTTTACAGATGGAACAAAATTGAGTTGTGAAGGACCACATAGGTCCCTCAGAGCCGAGAACGGCAAAACTCAAACACAGCCCAGTTTTGAATTTTCAATGGGTAGTTCTTGCCAGAGATATCACAAAGTCATAATCACCAAGAAGCTTACTGAAGAGTAAAAAAACAACAATAACAACAAAACTAGCAAAAGCAAAAGTCAGAAACAAACCAACCCCTGAAATAATAGTTAAAATAAGAAATGGTGCTACTGGCTTACCTTTAGTTAAAAACCAATAGTTTAGTATTTCTCTTGGGTCAAGCCCAAATCCTTGACCTTGACCCCAAAGGAGCTCAGATTCCCAAGAACCTAGTTCTAGCTCCTCTGGGCAGTCTTATTTGTTAACTGTCCTCTGGTCATGCCCCACTTGTGCATCTGGTGCTTCCACTTAGGTGTGTTCTTATGAGGAGCTTTGGTTCTTTACACATAGAAATCCCACCTACCTCTCAAGATTAAACAGATTTCTTTCCACTGTGAAATGTCCACAAGCAACTTCAAAAAGAATGACAATTGCTTGTGGAGTTCATTGGTTGTATGGTGTGCACTATTCTAAGTCCTTCAGATGTTTTGTTTTCTTGATAAAATAAACATTAGTGCCTTGCCAATCCTTTGAGACAGTATAGTAGGTTATAAAAATGGGCCCATCTTTCCACCCTTCCTGATAGTCACTCTCCATTATATTGTCATTTTGCTGCTTTTCCTGTCAAGAATGAAATCTATTTCTCTACTCCTTAAATTTGAACTGACCTTATAACTTGCTTAGATCCATAGAATCTTGCAGAAGTGACTGGGCCAATTCTGGATCTAAGCCTCAAGAAACCTTGTGTGCTTCAACTCTCCCCAGTTCAACTCTTTTGGAATCCTGCCAGCTGCCATGTAAAGAAGCCCAGGCTAGCTTGGTGAGAGATGATATACCATGTAAAACAGACATTTCCCAACTCACCTGGTAACTGAACTCAGATGCATGAATGAGCCCAGCTGAGACAGGAGACCCGGCATAGTCCAAATTGATTATTCACAGAACACTAAGCTAAATAAATGGATGTTGTTTTAAGTCATTAGCTTTTGGGGGTGATATGTTCCATGGTAAAATTAGCTGATAAAGAAAGGTACTATTATTATCATTTGACTAATGGATAAAGTGAAGTACAAAGATATCAGATAAAAATTTTAGAATCATATAACTTGGAAACAAAATAGAGCTGAGATTCAAACTAACACGACTTGCCTCCAGAGGTTAGTTATTCTACTCCACTGTCCAGGGCCTTCCACACACATTTTTCTTTCATTCATTCACTCGTTCATTCATTCATTCATTCACTCATTCGTTCATTCATTCATTGATTCAATTCTACACTTAGTACTTATCAAATACAAAACAACTAGCTAAATATTGATGATATTATGATGAATAAAATTGCATCCTTGCCCTCAAGGGGCTAATATTCTAGTACAGGTAAATTAGACACACCAACTGAATAATTATAATTGATAATTGCCCTAAAAAAGGGTATGTATAAGGAACTATTGGGGCAGAAAAAAACAAGTCTCTAACTACCTCATAGTATTTATTATCCATAATACTCTTTTGATATTGATTGTTTTCTGCTTTATTAGTTGATTTTTTAGGGAAAAATCTATTTTATCATCACAACTCGATTTTCTTGGGGAAAAAATTCCTTCTGCTTAGTAAAGATTTCCCATGGTGCATAGCTTTATGCCTGTCCATAGTAGTATTCAATAAATATGTTCATGGGTTATTAAGGGTAAATTTTCAAGTTTATCAGACAAATAGCAGAAAACGGGTGTGGGGGGTTAATTTCACAAAAACTATTTTGGGCATTTGAACAAAATGATGTCAGTCAGTCTCCCAAATGTATTGATCTACTGTTTTACAATTAAGAAAATCTTTATGATCTTGTGAAATTATTGCTCACAACATATAAAGCAGAGCTTGGTGAGACCTTAGCAAATGCATCCTCATATCTTTTGCTTAAGGCAAACATCACCCAGCAAAATTCTCGGAAAACTTGGGAAGTAGTTACTTTCACAGAAATATTAATTAAACTAGTAAACAAAGGTAGCACAGCTCTGTGACTCTGAGCACAGAACTGGAAGAAGACCCCTAGGGTTTGAATCCTGGCTCTGGCACTTTCCACCTCTGCCCAGTTTCCTCATCTGAGGGTGGAGTAATGATAGCATCTACTTTAGGCATTTTATGATGTTAAATTTTTGTAAAAATATGTAAAGTGCCTAGAACAGTGTCAGACATATAATGAATATAATTCAAATGATTGTTGAGTAAAAAATAAACAGACATAGGAACAGATTTCTCTACTTAGTCTTCCTTTTATTTCTTCTTTTCTGTAGATTATGCCTAGGGTTCAACAGCTACAAGGTGAAGGAAAGAATAAAATCTACTTTTTTTAGAATTGTAATAATTTATGATGCTATTCAAAGGGCTGTTGGTCATTTTAACAAAAGTACCACTATTTTTGACTTTGCTTTTTAGATATTGTAAGTTGCATTAGTTTACCTGTAATTTCAAAAGCCACCACTCCTTTACCTTTGGGGATATTGATAATTCATGCAGATGTCTAGATAATTAAGATAAAAAATAAGAATATTTACCACTTATGATAGGTGGCTGAACATATTTCTGATTTTGAAAAGCAAATTTTTGGAAATTCATGTTTATGCACATGATTGAGATGAGAGAGGATATAGTTGGCTTCTGTCTCTGTCATTACTTGTGACTCTAGACAAATCAGTTTGCTTTTAAAGGCCTTAGTTTTCCTGTACTTGGAGAGAGAGAGCATTTTCTCCATTTAACTACTGTATAGGAGTGTACTGAAGAGAAATGACTAGAATGAATGTCCCCCAAAGTACAATTGGGAACTTTCTTAGTGACTTGTGGGATAAGCTGAAGGTTTAGACAGTGGAAGAAGGAAAAATATATTCTTCTCCTCATGGATATTGCCCAGTCTTGGAGTCACAGATATTTATCCAGTCATCTTTGTGGAAGTAGAGCAGATAGAAAAATAAAAATAAAAATTATAAACATATTTCGAGTGCACTGATACATAAATTATATTCAGTATATTCATAAACTTTTATATGCATCAAAATATTGGAGTTCATAGGAGAGTATTTGTTTTGCTGTAGAAATGACATATTCTGAATGCTCATTAAAGAAAGGCTTAGGACTCATTCCCCATCAGCAGGACAATGCATCCTTATCATACAGAATTATCATACAAATTTGCAAATTATTCTAATCACCTCCATCCTTAATTTTTTCTTTCATTTGTGGCAATAGGTTTTTCTTTACCAATTCTTAAAAATGAAGATTAGCATTACCATGTTTGCATATTCACCAATTTTTTAATAGTTAACGGAAAGCAATGATCTATATTTCTTAGACAAATACCTCTGAGGTTAATAGTGAAATATCATACCATTATTAAAAATTATCACCTTGACTGAGGTGCTAGATTCCCTCACAGGTGAGTTATTTATACCTTAAGGTATTTACTAATTAGTGCTCTTACCTGCTTTGGTATTAGCGCAAAACTCTTTAACTTTCCATTTTCAGAACAATCTTGTTGCTCTGTCTTACCCCTTTTACTACATTTCCATCCCACCCCGGTACTGTCTGATTCCTATTGCAATTGTTTATTTTATAAAGCTTCTTTTCATAATATTTCAGTGACATTGTTCAAATTATTTAAGTTCAATGAAATAATATTTTCATATTGTTGAAGTACTGTCTGAAAGTTTGGATAAATTTTGGTAGTTGATTGGTCGAGGTAACAAAGAATTCTGTTGAGTATTTCATCTTATTTTTTTAAAAGGCAACACACTGACTAAAGGATATATTTTTACAAAATCCAATAGTAACATGCAGCCATGGCTAATACAACATGACAGATCTGAATTGGAATCTTTTCATTTTGTCTTTACATCTTATGAAGCTCAATAATAGAGGAAAACATGGGTCAAGGTAAGGACCAAGTCCTCTGTGGAGATTTAAGTTCAAGCTGTAAGAATATTTGACCCTGTTTGATTCTCTTTTATGTGTATTAATTTCCTTGGCTTTCTAACAGTAGTCAAAAGAAACCAAAGCTTCCAGAGAGAATTTCAAGAACACTCTTACTGTGCAAGATGCAGATCTTTAGCGTTCTCATCTTGAAGATGTGCTTCCAATTGTAACTGTCTTCATAAACCTAAAATGTATGTACTATTGACATACATTTCAATAGCACATCTGAAGTGGGTAAACGTTGTCAGTTGAATCTTATCTGGAGGTACTTACTTGCCCATTTAATGAATGTGCACTTTAGATATTTTGGGGAAAAGCTCAAGTATAATGATTTTAGGTTATATGCACAGTATTTAGTTTTGAAGGTAAATTTTTATAAGTGTGTATTTATTTTTATTGCTTTTTCCCCAAATTAGTATTTCTCATCATGGAGAGTAAATGTTAAGTTTATTTTTCTAAAACTGCCATTGATATAAAATTTTTATGTTTTTCTAAGATGCAGAATACTTCTAAAATACACTGTGAAAATATTTGAGAGCAGATTAAGATTTATAGAAAAAATAAGGAGACAGCACAGAGTGCCCCCGTAAACCTAGTGCATGGTGTTATTATTAACATCTCCCATTAGAATGTATGGTGCCTCTGTTACCATTGAAGAATAATATTGATAAATTGTTATTAAAATCCACATTTTATTCAGATATCCTTAGGTTTTAAGTGTTGTTCTTCCTATGTTCCAGGATCACATCCGGCGGAACACATTACATTTAGTTGTCATGTTTCCTGGGCTTCTTTTGCCTGTACAGTTCTCCACACTTGTACCATTTTTGACAACCCTGATGATGATATTTAGGAGTATTGGTCAGGTAACTTGTAGGCTGCTCCTCAACTTAAACTTGTCTCACCATTACACTGGGGCTATAGATTTTTGAGAGAAGGACTACAGTGGTAAAGACCATTTTCATTACATATCAATGTGAGTGATCACTCTTGGTGTCAAACTTGATCACCTGACTGAAGTAATGTTTGTTGGGTTTCTCCATAGTAAATGTGCTCCTCTTTTATTTTTATTTTTTTAAAGTAATTTCCCCATATTGTGCTTCTTGCAAAGAAGTCACTGTGCACAGCAGTGTCTGCAAAGGAACTTTATTCTCTTCCATTTATTTGTTTACTTATGTAATCCTTGATTTATATCACTATAGACTCAATTAATTTTTCACTTTGGATTATAATCCAATACTATTTTATTTATTTCCCTACTAAAACTATTCCAGCTTTGGCCATTGGGAGTTTTTTAGTTGGTTCTTATATCCCTTCAACTTTCTTCCTCCCTCCCTTCTTTCTTGCATTCCTCCCTGCCTTCTCTCCCTATCTTTCTTTCTCTTTCTATGCTTCCTTACTTTCTGGCACAGCAAAGCCCTGCAGGCTCAGCTTTTATATTTTATACCTTAGTTTTAGAATCAACCCTTTCTCTAAGTATGCTCCCTCCTTTTACTGGAAATGAAGATCTGGGCATTAGCAGTGCTCATTGCTTCTGAAGTATTTATTTATTTTTTTAGTCTCTAAACTGAAATAACAAGGAAATGTATGTATGTATGCTAACCCTGTATGTATGTGTATCTACACATGCTTATATATATAATCAGATATATCTATGTTAAGCTAAACATGAGTTCACACTCAAGCCTCCAACTCTACTGCATTACCAGTCAACATTATTTTGACTTAACAAGTATCTATGGTGAAAATAAGAGGAGAAGGAAAAATAGGCAAAATAATATTCCTCCTTGGATTGATGGGACCATAGACTACATTGAGCTCTCAGAGGATGTAAACAGAAGAATAAGCTACATCCATTAGTAACAACTTTCAGATCTAGTATTTAGTAGGGTTACATGTTAATGGCTTTTAGTGTAACATGCAGAAAATGGATGCTTTGCAAATGAAGTCCAACATTTTCAACAGGATAAGAGAGATGTGAAGCTCCCGTAATCTCAGAGAGAAACCTCAACACAGGCCTACTGGGAAGAAGCTGCTAGAAGAAGCATCCCAGTCTAGCCTAGCCTCATCTTATTCCTACAGGTCGTTACTCCTGATGACCACTGGACATCCCTCTAAGAGAGACTGTCATAACTATTGTTCTCCTAAAAGTTAAAGGTCCAGTGGAAACAGGGGGAAAGAACATAGGATCTAGACCAGAAAGAAAATCAACTGGAGGACCACCTCCATCATTATCAGTAGCATAAGTATCCTAAGGTCTCTAAACCTTTGTTTTCTCATTAGTGAATATGGAAATAATAATTCCTGCAGTATTTGGTGTTTAGGAGAAGTGTGATGATCAAAAAAACTGTGAAATGTCACACTAATTTGTGAATTGATAAAACAATTCAGTAAATGTTATTCCTTATATTATCTTCAGCAGGATACCACAGGTATTTGGAGGGGGCATACATAGCATAGCAGTCAAGAATGTGATCACTGAGCTATGGGGGACCACAGATAAACTCTATCCCAATTAAGTGATCAGAGGAGGCTGTCCACTGGGAAGATTCTGGGAGAGACTCTAAAAAAATTCACAAAATAAGACATTTTACTACAATCAGCTAGGTTTGCTCTCTTTGTTTTGACTTTTCTTCATGTCAGATGGTTGTTGGAGGGTCTGTGGACATTTTTCAGATGTGGCTAAAAGGAAGCTGATTTGGGAATTGATGTGGATTGATGTAGTGGGATGTATTTATGTGGTTCATGATTATTTCCATGTGGAGTTAAGTTGTTACCTAATGCCCTGAAGGAATACCAGGAATATTCTGACTCCTCATTTGTGCTGGTTTAAACAGCATCGAGACAAAAATAAAGGATCAGAGCTGTCTTATGATATGAATGTGTACTATTGCAAAAGTTCTTGGACTGTGGAGGTATTTATGAAGGTTTCTAGTACAGGAAAACTTGCAATCTTTTAGTTAATATACCTGGAGGGTTTTTCCACATACATCACATTACTGATACAAATTGGGAAAATGAAAAAAAAAGTGAAGTATTAATAATAATATACAAATTTTGGTTAATCACATTGGAAAGAAAATTAACCGGTCTCTATTTTTTCCCCTAGAAGATGGTACTACAAAATCTTTTTCATTGTGCAATTGTTTGAAGACCGGGAGGATTATGAAGTCAAAATTCAGGGAAATGATAGGTGCCAGGCAGTTAGTTAACATTATGCTATTTTCCTGGATTTTGTGATGCTTGTGGTCATGCCAACTTTTAAAAAAATTTTTAATGTTAGGCACCGGAGAATGTGTATCTGCCCACATGTCTACTCCACATTTGCTTCTTCGGGAATCTTGCCAAATCTGTAATAAGTAGCTGTGGAAGTAGATTGATTTCTCTGATGCACAAAAATGTGGGACTGAATATAGATTTTCTTTTAGATTCTTTGTATTTCAAGAATCTTCTCTTGTGAAATAAAGCTATACAGCCCTTAGAGTTGTGTTACCAGAGTGCTCCTCTTCCTAGTAGTTCTGGGCTCTTAGAGCTTCCTTCTGTCTGTGCAGTTCCTTCCCACACTGGCCTGGAAGAACACTGCCAGGGACCCAGCTTACTACTTGGAGCCCCTTCTGCTGTCTGTATTACTGGGAGTAGGAGACATGAACTTGCTTGTTCCAATTGTGCTGATACATAGATTGCCCTATGCATTCATTCATGTAATAAAGTGTTTCATGTTATGTGTAAAATAATTTTTGTGCTCATAGGTTGATTCTTGGAACAAATGCTTTGAGGTTTGTGCAGAAAAACTGGCAGTTCTAGAACTTTAATCATTTAGGTTCTCTGCCACTCATCAATATGGTTATGAAATCTACAGAAACCTGGAAATCCTTCCAGTATTATAATTTTTTCTTTTTCTTTTTCTCCTTCCTTCCTTCCTTCTTTCTCTCTTTCTTTCTTTGGTACTGGGGACTGAACTCAGGGGAGCTTAACCACTGAACACAACCCATCCCCAGCCCTTTTTATTTTTTAATTTTGAGACAGCTTCTCATTGAGTTGAAGGGCCTTGCTAAATTGCTGAGGCTGGCTTTGAACTTGCAATCCTCCTGCGTCAGTCTCCCAAGCCACTGGGTGTGCCCAGTATTATAACTTCTAACCTGGTTCTTCTTCAAATCATTCAGTTTCATGATGGAAAATTTGTCATTTCCACTCCTAATTACTTTATTTCAATGGTCACATGTCATTCACATTCACAATGAGGGTAGATTTGGACTGTTACATGAATTTCTCATAAAAGTGCAATTTATTAAAATAATTTAAACATTGCTAGATAATATGGAAAGTAGTGTATTATCAAAACATCTGAACAACATTTGAGGTAGTCAAGTTATCTTGGTGTACACATGATAATTTTATTTTTTCATGCAAATGTATATGTGTATATACATATATGTGTGGATGCAAACATAAACTTATATGTTTGCATGTATATCTATGTATGTGCATTTGCACACATATATAGTAATTATGGTGTACATCAAATTTGTAAAACTTAGGAATTACTTTACTCACACTTGGAGAGTAGTATCAGTTAAAATATTGTTTAACCCCTATGTAACGGCTTTAGTGGAGTAAAACAATAATGCCCATCTCTTAAAACCTGTGTGGATTCTACTATGTAAGAACATATAAACATACTTGCTTAGTGGCCTTGAATATTTCCAAAGAGCAAGGCACCAGGTGTCAGATGCTAACATTAAGCAACTAAAAATATTTTGTTGTGCTTTCCAAATATTTCAAAGACAACAACATCCAATCCCTGGAAGCCAAATTCCTGTAGAACTCTGACAAAGCATGGAGTGAACAAAAGGAACATACTTAAGGTACAAGGGCTTTAGGAGCCTATCTCTGGTATCTAGGCATCTAATGGTGGCAAATGAATCTGACCATCAGAGCCATTAAGAGTGCAGTTGACAATTCTGCCTCTAACAATTGCAGATAACACCAACAAGTAAATTACCTGGAGGTCATGCCTGTCTTCTAGTATCTTTGGAGTATTGGGGTGCTCTTGTGTTCTCACTCCCCCATACCCTACTGAGAAGATAACACAACTCCACCGTAAAGGCCCAAGGGTAGCTTAAATAATTTCTGAAGTTATAGCATACTGTAAGCTTTCATGCACTTACTCTGCTGAAGAAAATGAATTTACTACATGGAATCACACTCCTCTGAAAATATCTCTGAGTCTCCACAACCTACAGATATAAAATAAGCAAAAGAGTACTTATAGACATTGATCTATTAAGCCATTTTCCTAAAATACCTACAGTCTTTTCATATGAAACAGAAAAAAATCATTAAAGCTATGGTTTGCCAGACAATTACTTTGTCAAATCTCAAGAAATTGCATAATAAATTGTATACATGCATCAAACATGAACAGCAGAGGACTATAACAAGCTATGTGTTTCCAGTCCACTTGCTCTTTCATCCGAACAGTAGTTTTTGTTTTCAAGAACAATTCTATATCCTCTTTGAAGGCTTGCATAAAATACGGCTATACATTTATCTATCAAACTAAGTAGAAATAATTGAAACACTTAATATGCACAGTAATAGGGAAATGCACGAATAACTTCATTATTAATGTCTATTGATTATTTATGTTTTCAAATAGGCAGTGTAGCTGCTAGTATTTTTATCATGTAAATCTATATGTGTGTTTTGGTTTTACCTGTTTATTGGCAAATTTACAATCCACATTATGGGGATTTTTATTGCTTTACACATTTATTTGATATGTGCATAACCAAGGTCAGTTTACAAACCGACTAGTGTTTACTGAATTTGATTACTATGTTACATTTCTGAGCTTATTTTCCCTTTGGAAAATTAACTGTACAAGGAAGCCTAGTAAATCTTTACTTAAAAATTCCAAACTTTAGATTGATTTCAGCAGTGAGTTTGTATTGATCTCAAAGGCTTTGCGTTCCTAACTAAAAACTAATCTTTATTTCACCCTTTAGTGACTGCAGTCATAAATATGCTCACTCCTACCAGTGTAGAGTGGATTAATGGTTATTGAAGATTGGGGCTTCCAACTGAGCCTGGGAACCCTAACCTTCGGAGGACAACACGGAGACATTTACCCCTTGTCAGCTATAATCCCTCGGTCCATTTTTGACATATACCTGAGTGTTAAAGAGGAGGCAGAGTAGGGTTTGGGGAGTAAAGCTTCAGAGATTTTGCTCTGCTATTAATCACTCACTGTTAGATTGACTGTTGTGCCTGACCCTGGCTGCTTCTGGCCATTGAAGTCACCAGAAGGCATAGCTCCACTTCTGTATTTTGGAACTCAGGTTAACTCCTCCTGGGGCAGCACTCTACTGTCTGCCTTCCAGGAGGAACTTACTGCATTGCTAAAATCCACGTGTCATTATTGGTTCAGTTTTGCTGTACCAATGGAACAAACACTTGGCGGAATAAGTCCAACCGATTTACGAGATCTAATTATGGACAATAAAATAGTAAAAAAGGAACAGAAAAGATCTGTTACCGAGGATGATCAATAATGTGCCAGGCAGCAACAGACAGATGACTGACAAATGATAATGAAGCTGTAAAATAGCGTTTCTCAAAGTATGGTCCTTGGCACCTCCTGAAGCATAATACCACTTGAGAGTGCTAAATTAAAATCTCAAGGGTCCCAGGACTCTGAACTTTAACAACCACTCCCAGAAGCTCTGAAGTTCTCCAAAGTATGAGGTCCACTGCATAAAGTTAGTGTGTTCTAAGGTTCTGTTCCTTTTAACGACTTTCTGTGGTAGATAGCAAGAATTTTAATTTTCTTGATCTGATGGGCAAAGTTTCTATTTGTTTCCCCAATAGTCATAATTTTCTTTCTCTGTAAAATAGGAACCTTGATTTTTACCTAGGTTTCTTGCTGTCAAATTAACATTTCCTAAACTTCCTGGTAGGTAGATGCAAGAGGAGATCGTGTATAGGACTTATGAAGTCTTTTTTTTTTTTTTTTGTATGTTGCCTTTTATACTGCATCTATGGAACAACTGAGAAGAGCTGAATATTTCCTACTACTGTCTTTTGGGTGCTTTTCAAAGAAAACATTTATTTAATTATCTTTGCAGTGGGGGGTCAAACCCAGGGCCTCACACATGGTAGACAAACATTCCACCTGAGTCACATCCCTATCCCAGAAAACTTTATTTTTAAGGAAACTGATTTTTTATTTTTGCAGTGCTGGGGAGTGTACCCAGAGCTTCCCCCATACAAGGCAACTGCTCTATTACTGCACATTTTATTTTTTATTGTGAGTCAGAGTCTTGCTAATTGCCAAGACTGGCCTGAACTTGGGATCCTCCTTCCCAAATAGCTGGGACTACAGGTGTGGGCCACTATGCCTGGCTAAGGAAACTTTTATTTTTATTTTTTTGGTACTAGGGATTGAACCCAGGGACAATTAACCACTGAGCCACTCCTAGTCATTTTATATTTTATTTATAGGCAGGATTTCACCAAGTTCCTTAGGGCCTTGCTAAATTTTGCTGAAGTTGACTTTGAACTTGAACTCCTCCTGCCTCAGCCTCTGGAGTCACTGGGATCATGGGTGTGGGCCACCACTCCTGGCTAAGGAAACTTTTTCAATGCTGTGTGTTATGTGTCTTTTCTTGGTCTATAAATAGTAATACTGGTGCAACAGCTGTGTGAGATGGAACTGAGGTTGTGGGTCAGTGGTAGAGCACTTGCCTAGCATGTGTGAGGCACTGGGTTTGAGTCTCAGCACCACATATAAATAAATGAATAAAATAAAGGTCTATCAACTTCTAAAAAAAAATTAAAAAAAAAAAAAAAAAAAACAACTGTGCATGTTACCTAATGCTAAAAGGCACTCAGGTGATGCAAGAGGAGATCGTGTATAGGACTTATGAAGTCTTTTTTTTTTTTTTTTTGTATGTTGCCTTTTATACTGCATCTATGGAACAACTGAGAAGAGCTGAATATTTCCTACTACTGTCTTTTGGGTGCTTTTCAAAGAAAACATTTATTTAATTATCTTTGCAGTGGGGGGTCAAACCCAGGGCCTCACACATGGTAGACAAACATTCCACCTGAGTCACATCCCTATCCCAGAAAACTTTATTTTTAAGGAAACTGATTTTTTATTTTTGCAGTGCTGGGGAGTGTACCCAGAGCTTCCCCCATACAAGGCAACTGCTCTATCACTGCACATTTTACTGCAGGTCGAAGTCCATCCTCTTCCTGCTCCCCAAGCTGCATATCTCTGTGGTTTTATCCACCAGAGCAATGGATATTTCTGTTATTTTTTTTAAAAATTAAAATATTTTTTATTTTACAGACACATTTTGATTCATTGTACACAAATGGGGCAGGAGCATGCTTTCTTTCTTCCTTTTCTCCAAATGCTGCTTAGACTGAGCCTGTATCAGCTGGACCCCCAGTAGCATATTCTGGACCATAAGAACAAGGTTGACACTTGGGATTGGTGGGTCAGTAAACTGGAAGGAACCTGGGATCCTGATGATTTCATGGAATCACTGCACTGATTCTGAATTGCCTATGACTGCACAGCATTTAGATGAGAAAACGAAAATTTGCAGGCTTTCATCCCTTGCTAAAGAGGGCAGATGGTCATTTTAATTCATGACCAAATGGGGTTACCAACTGGCCCAGACACCATTTAGGAGCATGAGCTCATTTCAAGCTAAATCCCCCCACTTCAGGTATGCTAGCTTTTCCCAGGTGTGGTGAGGTGAGGGTGAAAGTTGTAGCTGAATACTAGTAGTGATTTTGTGAAGTTTCTGTGGGCTTAGGAGTCTGAGGAGCACTCCTGGTCTTTCTTACAATTTCAGAAAGGTATGCGTGCTTCTGGCCAATGTTCACATAAAAGAGTCCAGTTTTCAGTAAACAGGTGGCAAGAGGGGGTTATGGGTGGTGGGACAGAGGGGGAGAGAGGTGTGGGGTGGACAGTAGCACTAAGAACAATTACACATACAAGAATCTAGATTTCTTTTTATGGCAATGGATCACTCAGAGGCACCTTCCTGGCTCCATAAAACTTACCTAATGTGTTTCTTTTAACTTGAGGAAGAAAATAATGTATTTCTTCCTGCCATTAATATTTTTATTCCTTTTGGATCCAAATTTGATACTGTCAAATCATTATCTTTGTGTAGGGATTATGTTTCTAATCCTTACTGCCATGACTCTTAAGATGATGTACCAATGTAGGAAGCCAAGTCTCATTCTCTTATTTCCTTCACTCATGTTTGCTCAGTTATTGAAATAATTAATTAGAGTCTTTCCCCTTGTTTTCTTTTCTCTCTCCTTCTGTTGTAAGTGCAATTACAATCTTTAACACAATTACCTATACTGATGCATTGATTAGTAGGATGGCAACAGATTCACTTGCATAAATCATTTGTTATAAAATCTCACATCCCAACATATAGTGTGGCTCTGGTGAAGTTAGAGTAGGGATTCTCAAAGTTCGTTCCCTGGTCCATCAGTAATGGCATAATCTGAGAACTTGTTAGAAACACAAATTCTTGGACTTTACCCCAGAACTACTGACTCAAAAATCTTGAGATGGGGCCCAGCATTTACATTACTACAAACCTAGGTGATTCTGATGACTACTCATGTTTGAGAGTCACAGTGTTCTAGAGTGAGGCTAGTCACATCTTCATATCTATCTGCAAAGACTGCTGAAAAGTTAATATTCCTTAATGTTTCCACTCAAGTGAAATGTTAGAAATACTTCCAGATGTTGGCTATTGAACATTTAATTATATTACTTTTATCTCATCCATCTTCAGTCCATAGAATAACTGGGTCAAGGCCAGATAGTGAGTCAATTTTAGCATTAATAATAATAGCAACTTAAATTGTATAATATTTTTTCATTCTTCAGAGTGCTGACATATATAAAATTTCATTTGAATATACAAAGGAGTTAAATATATCATTCATTTGAGTCAATGCAATTTAATTGCAGGAAAACAATAATAATCACAAATTATTGCAAAGTCATGCTTTTTCTTTGTCTCTATGTCTCTGGTTGTCTTGCATTAAAAACTGTGCTTGGTAAAATAAATACTGCATAATAAGTGAACACTTAAATGAATAATATTTAAGTGTGATTTGCTAAAGAGGGAGAAAATCTGTGGGAGTTTAAAGCCCAATCCGTTTGCACAGAGAGGGGACTTCATGAAAATGTTTCCATTTCTATGTATCAATTTGACATTAAGACATTTGACAAAGGTTAATAATCACTGACTTATAGATGAACTACGAGGAATGACTTATTGTCTTCATTTTAATAAAAAAAACTTGAATCACATAGCTACTAGGTCGTGCTCATGAGGCTAATATTCTTTCTGTGTTATTTTAAAATACAGATAGGAGAATAGGATTTTTAAGAATATAAGTGTGACATTTAGGAATTGCTTGAAAGGATTCTTAAATACATTTTTTTTTTTTTTTTTTGCAGTGCTAGGGATGGAACCTAGGACCTCACATATAGTAGGAAAGTGCTTACCCTTAGCCCTCTTAAACACTTTGTTTTTATACCTATAATAATGATAGTATATTCATTAGTTCACTAAAATGGCTTAAACAGTATTTAAAAATTTTTATATTTAAAAATAAAAATTAAATTACTCTTCGAAGGTGGGAAAAATAAAACAGAACCTATAAAAAAGTCTAGCACCTAGATAAAGGAATCTAGATAAATGCTAAGTTTATTAAAAGCTTTAACCAAGTACTTTTCCAGGATTGTCATCCTAACCAAATATTTCAGAGTTTGATAATATTCTTTCTTAGCTCTGAGACTCTTAAAAAATAACATCAGTCCTAAGACTCTTAATCTTTTCATAAGCTTTCCAAAAACAGCAAATCCCAAACCACAGTGTTTCGAAGCAAACTTCTGATAAAGAATTTGGAGTATTTTCAATAAGAATAACGTAAAATTAAATTTCCAAGAGTGTGCTTTAGTGGAAAAGATTCAAGCATTGGAGTTAGAAAACTGGACTCAATTTCCATGTCTGTAATTTACTAGCTATGAGGCCAAGTTCTGCATTCCCTGAAACCTCAGTTTCCTCATCTGTAAATAGGGAGTAATGGTATTTACTGACAAGTATCATTGACATCAAGCAGAACTATGTGTGTAGGTTGTATAGCCTAGTGTCTGCAAGGAGAATGCCCTCCTGATACAATTGGTCTTACTCTCCTAAAAAAAAAAAAAAAAAATTCAGAGTGTACATGAAATAATTTGTAAAATGTAAAAGGTCACATAAATACTACTTGATTTATTAGATTTTGCCTAAAACAAAGGGAGACATAATTATTGCTGAGGGATCATTCTTTCTAAGCACACATTTGGACAAATTAAAACAGTTCAATTTACAAAACTTCCTTCAGTTATTGTAGCAAAAGCTCACATAATCTTAGGAAATAGCTAGGTAGTCCAAAAGATTCCATGAAGGAAAATTATATACATTTCTTAGTAACTCAAAAGAAAACTGCTCTCAGCAAGACTGTAAGTAACTCAGAGAGACCCTGTCTCTAAATAAAATATAAAGAAGGGCTGGGATGTGGCTCAGGGGTTTAGCGCCCTGGGATCAAATCCTGGTACTAAAAAAAAGAAAGCTAGAAAGCTGCTCTTGAAGTCTAGTATGCTAAAGGACTAGGATCTAGATAGGTACATTTACATAGCCTGCAGTTTCCTTAGTAACATCACTGTGGCAATGAATTTTTTAAAAGAAAAGTGTCATTGACAAAGCAAGTGAGTTACAATAATCCTATTCTTAGACAAGTTTTACATTAACATATACTAATTTACCTAAAGAGGCAATAATAGTAATAAAATAAAGATGAACTAATATATTTTTACAAGACAATTGTTATCCTTTACTTCATCGAACCCTGACCTTTTCTAAGCAGTGTCATGTGCTAGGATTTTGATGAATAAGATACAATATTTGCTCTGGAACCATTCAGCAATTCAATTCTGTAGCTCATAACAGGACAAAGAGCTATAAGAATCCAAGTAATTGTTGAATACAGAGCTAAAATCAGGCAAGTGAAAATGGCCAGCAGACAAAGCAGTAGCTAAAACACACTCACCTCGAGGGAATTTCCTGATAGCAGACACAGCATGCATACCTTATAAATAATACCACAGATAAACCAATTAGAGAAAGTTTAAAGGCAAGAATTCAGGACTTCCGCTGGTTATGAAGTTCAAAGGTTTCTCATGGTTACAGGCACATTCATGTAGAGCTGTGGTTCTTAATGTGTTTTCTATAGACTGGGGCTCTTAAAATCCTTTCAGGGGATCCACGAGGTCAAAACTATTTTTATAGCAATACAAAGATTTTATTTTTTACTGTGCTGACATTTGTATTGATGGTGAAAATCAATGGTGGGTAAAACTACTGGTGCCTTAGTAAAAATCAAGGCAGTGGCACCAAACTGAACCAGTCATCATTTTATTCTTAAGTGCTATACACTTATGATTTAAAGAAATGGCCAGTTTCATTTAAGACAATCCTTGATAAAGCAATAGAAATATTAATTTTATTAAATTGTAACCTTGAATATCTATCTTTTTCAATATTCTGTGCTAAAAAATGGAAGCTGTCCTATGTACTGAAGTGTAATGGTTGTCTATGGAAAAACACTTGTACAATTGTTTGAGTTACAAGCTAAACTAGCACTGTTTCATGGAATATGATTTTACTTGAAATAATGACTAATGTAAATTATTCAGACTTGGATATACAGCAGAAAGTTTTTTGACATAGAACAAAGTGAACTGAACATTTCGAAGAAAAACTTATTGTATTCATTGCCAGTGGTAACATTTGAACTTATCAGTGAAGAACAGAATTTCAAAAAACTTGTATTCTATGATAGACTTGACTTAAACACTTTTCTAATGAGATTAATAGTATTATTTATGGATGATATTTTTTATATTGTATAAAGACATTTTCAACATTTAAAAGTTTTGTAGAATTTGAAGAAGCAGTATTTTTCAAACAGTGATGCTCAACAATATGAAATCATACAATGACAAAGGGTTTGTGAAAAATACAAAATAAAATGTATGTTTTAATGTGAGAGTCTAAAAAGTTAATATTATTTCATATATCATATTAGTTTTTGTGTAGTATTAAAAAAGATGTCCAAAATGATCTGAAATAGCTACTAAAATGGTCCTCTATCTTTTAACTACATGTCTGTTTGAATCTGGAATCTCTTCATATGCTTCTGCCACAGTCATGGATTATAGTAAAATAATTGCAAAAGCAGACATGAAAATTTAGTTGTCATTTATTAAGCCAGATATTAAAGTGACCTGCAAAACAATGCCACAATTACCATTGATAATTGTTTATTTGAGATAATGCTTTTACTTTTCCTAAAATCATGATTTATTTTAACATGTAAAAGATTTATTATCTTTGAATGAATTAATTAGCATTTTTAAAAGACCTGCCTTTTCATTTTTAGGAATGTAAATACCAATAGGTATAATCCACTTTAGAGTTCCCTGAAGCAAAAGGTATGAGAATCATTACTGTGGTATATAAGAAAATGATGGTTGGTAACATTTTGATTTCTCCATCACACTGTCTGAGGAAAATCTCAATGATTTTGAACAAATGTCACAAAATGTTTGAGCCTGACAGGGCAAGGTTAAACTTGCAGTGTTAAATATCACTGGGGATCCCTCTGGGGCAGTGGTGGGGATCCCTAATGAACTTCCTGCAGATCCACGGAAAGTGACTCTCCCTTACAAGCAAGTGCCTCTGGGAAACTCCTCGGGCCATTTATTCTCTGAAGGCCAAAATACTTCTGCCACTGGAGCATAAGGTACTTTGATTTTGTGATACCCCAGGATGTAAAAAAATTATCTCAAGTGATGATTATAAAAAAAAAACTTAGTGTCTAATTTTAATTTCCTTTAATTTTTGAACTTATGATTGCTTTCTAGAGGTGTGCATGTATGTGTGTGCATATATCTGTATATTATGTATATATATATATAGATACATATGTAAATATATAATATACTATATGCGGTATCTAAAATGTACTAGTTGAGGGGACATGGACACTAAAACATTAAAAGGTGTCTCATAAAGTTCTAGTGCAATGATTATGGTATGAACTAATACAACCATTACTGAATCTCACCTGTTACACTTTTCCTTCAACTCTAGCCACTTGATTCTTTTGTTTTTCTTCTTCCTTCCCAGCGAGGTTCTAGCTCAGTACCTTTATTGTAATTGACTCCCCCAGGCTCTGTCCATTTTTATTAAGCACCAAAATGTCAGCTAGTTAGCCAAAAGACGTTGCTGAACTCTGCATGGTGGATTGCACACACGCATTTAAAGGAACACATGCACAAGGTCCTATGAGAGCCAGGAGTAGGTCTCAAGGAAGAGAAAAGACTTTCTTCCTTGATTCCCTTCAGGTGCCAGAATTTCCTTTTAGAACACAATTCCTTTAGTTTAAGGGAAACTAAACTTGGGGGAATATAAATACCTGCAAAGTGGCAATAGAATATTTGTACCTGCTATGAAGGAAGAAATCCAGGATCTGTCTAGTAGGGATCTGGAAAGAGAGACTGGAAGGCAGAAATTTCCAGGTGGTTCAGAGGCAGAGGCCCCTCCTGGAGGAAAGAAAGCTGAAGAATGCCAGGACATGCAACACAGCCCTTAGTTTCCTTGGGAGCCCTGGGTGGTGAGGGGGCATGATCATGAGGGTTGGTGGCAGCTAGACCTGAGTTTGAATCCCTGTTCCCTTGCTCACTTACCAGCTGGGTGACTTGAGGCAATCTACAGAATAATCTCACTGAGCATCAACTTCTTCATGCAGTAAATGAGGACAATCACATCTACCTTCCAGGGATGAGTGAAGATTCAATGAGAGTTAGTGTGTGACATGACCGGAACACAGTAGGTGTCCAATAGGTGCTTATTTTCCTTTTGGATTCTAGAAGTTTTCACACACATTTTGACATTTGTTACCTTTTGAGTGAGCAAATGGACTCACTTTTTTTGGAAAACAATGGGGCATTTTCTAACCCTTTCCCTCCACTTTACTGAATTCACTTGATTTAAAACATTTTGTAGTATTTCACACAGATCACAATCAAAAGCTTTCTTAAAAATAAAAATTCAATCAGAAAAATGAGAAATTATACTCCATTTGTGTATGATTTATCAAAATGTATAAGTGCATTCTACTCTCATGTACAACTCATTAGAACAAATAAAAAATAAATAATAAATAAAAATAAAAAATTCAAAGAATATATTCATTCTATTTTCCTGGTCTTCACGGCCAGTTGTGTCTTCCAGAAATTCCAAAAAGTTAGTGATGCTTGGCGGTCCTCCTCTTTTCTCCCCTTTTCTTTTGTAAAGCATGCCAGCAATCTTTAAGCATGCTGTGACTTTCTAAATGCCACTCGTGTTAGCATCTGAAATAACCAAGATTTAACCCACAGAGATATTAACATCTGATCTGTACTTTCCAGAGAATCCTCAGAAGCATCTCATGATGTTTTTAGTCTACACGTCAGTTTGGCCTTCTAGTTCCATATTCATTTCTAGACAGAAGCATTCCCTTTTGTTGGAGATTTTAATAAAAATCCAGGACTAAAATTACAGAATGCATTTTTCTAGAGCTTATTGTATCTTGGAGCGATAGCTTGTAAAACATCTTGTAACTTTTTTTAAAGAAAAAAAGTAAAAATATAAAAAGAGCAGAGTTAGTGTACTAGTTGCTTTGCACTTTGGTTTTCAACAAATAGAAACTAGTTTCATCAACAGGGTGTACTTTTTGAAATGAGAAACTGTGAAAGTGAAGATCAGTAATGGGGGAAAAAGCTAAAGAGTTAAGATCAAGAATATAAAATGCTCTAAATATTAAATGGAGATCACACTGTTGACCTACCTTACTACATGTTGAAAATTAGCCATCTAGTTCCTCTGATGAGAGATGAGGATAATTAAGAGAGTTGAGTCTGAGACAAACGCAGATAGAAAAAACCAAGACAAATTATCTGACAATTAATGGCCAAAAAAATCCAATAGAAGGAATTTCACCAGAAATCAGAGTAGACCTAAGAAAGCAAAGCGCATATCATATTGTTATTGTTTCAGTGAACATATCTTACCTTGCCTACTTTGATGTGGTGGGGATGGTACCTGGGGTGATGGTTTAGGGAGTCCAAAGGAACAGTCTCAGGCAGAGTGATATGGTAAAGTGAGCTGCAGAACAAATATGTAATCCCAGAGATGTTTAGGAAGTAGGAAATGGCAAAACTATCTCTTAAACAAGCTCTTTAGTTTGAATTTTTTCCTTTCCTTTGATGAGTCATAAATCAGGATCCTTTTATATGATGAAATGATATCTCTAACAAGAAGCTCTTCATTGTTGGGACCCAGGGTAGCCCATCCATTTTGCAGTACATACGCCTCCTTTACTGAGCAATGATCAGATGGAAATGCTGGAGTTACTTTTTGGAGTGAACTGAAGCATACGATATGAGACAAAACATCAGTAGTGTAAGGTAACCATGAAGGAACTAACAAATGGACTTGGTGCCCGCCATGGTCTGTCCTTCTGCATTTCCTTCTACCTTAGGTTTCTGCTTTTAGAGATTTACTTTTTTTCTTTGCACATCTGCACATGCAGTGGAAATCCTCCTTGAGCATTCCTCTCCCAAGTTTTTTTTTTTTTTTTCTCTGCATATGTTTCATGCTTCCTTCACCCTGTGAGAAATAAGTCTGGCACCTTTGAAGCAGGTTACTCAAAGTATAGTGGGAAATGTCTCTTGTTATTTGTTGAACTTTGTACAAACGTCCTCCTTCATCCTGCCCAATGTGCTGTTTGCAAAATGTACTACAAATAACCATCCATCACTTTACATCATTGTTGCACTGTACCATTTTGTTTCTTCTTTTTGTAAGCGAAAATGATGATCTGGCTGAGATCATAATCATTGCTGATCAGTATTTGGCCTCCTGCAAAGGCCCAGGCAAGCACACAGACTTTTTGTAAGACGCCACTGGGCAGATATCAGATGCAGTACCCTCCCCCATCACCTTCCAGTACTGAAAAACTTAATAACTTGGTATTGTTCAGCGAGTCATTCAAGCGAGTCGAGTGGAATTCTACCTGTTCCTAAAGGTAGAGTATCTGCTAAGCTGCTGCAAAGATTGTTAGACATCCATAGCTTTTCTATATGTAAAGACTCATGATTAGGAGACCAAGGTGAATGCAAACCCTGAGCAAAAGCTTTGCAACTTCCTGTGTTTGAAATTACACACAAATTAAGTCAGCAGGCCAAACAGAGTTCAACAAATATATTCTTCTTTTCCAGTGGCATATTTTAAAGTATAAATTTTTTATTTTTTTAGAACCAGGGGAGAGATGTCCTGGAAACAGATCAGAAATACAAGAAACTTTACGGTGATCAAGCCACACAGTTTCATAAATGATAACATAAAGGTTTTTTAAAACATTGGTCGTAATTTCTACTAGGTGTCATGACTCAGTGAACCATTAAAAGTGAACCGGTTCACTGAACCGAACTGAACTGAGCAGATGGAATTCCACCCTTACTCTGCTTGAAAGGCTCCGTGAACAATACAAGTCTTCTTTTAAGTCCCCTCCTCTGAGCCGCTTACCTCACTAACAAACACATGCAGGGGGCTCTCAGGATGCAACGGGCCCCCTCAGCTCTTTGTTTGGTGCCATTGTTCAGGCAGAGGGAAGGCAGTCCATTTTGAAATCCTCAGGGCCACACTCACCATTTGCAAAGTCCTGGTGTTACTTTCCATTCAACGTATGTTAGAGATAGAATGTTCTGTTCTCTTTTCATTTCCCCCTGAGTTGTAATTCACTTTCATCTATCCAGATAACTCTTGAAAGGTTTTTTGTTTGTTTGTAAATAAGGCTGAACTCCATGGACAGGTCTTATTCTCTTTGCTTGTCCAGTTATTAGTTAATTTTTCTTTCTTTTCATAAAGTGCAGATGAATGTCAGACACTTTCAGTCCTTTCTTGGCTTCTAAAATCCAGATACTATAGACAGTTAACTCCTGTAGATGGTGATAGGTACACAATATTTATTTGTTTATGGAAATGCTAACTGTATTCTAAAAGGAACCTGGTCAAAAGGCTTTTTGTAGCCAATTCATTAAACATTATCAATTGTTTCACTAATTCAATAAGCATTGATGAGGGCCAAGTAGTACCAGGCACTATAGTGGACATTGTATGGGATCTAAAACAGAATGAAGTTTGAGTTTTTCCTTTCAACAAGATTATCAATTAGTAGGAAAGATAAGTTAGACAAATAATTATGCCTTTGAAAGTAGTTGCCTTTCAAATGGCTCTTTGATATCTGTTACTCCTTCCTGCTCACCTTCCTCTTTTAACTCATGACATGTTCCGTTGACATGTAATCAGTACACTGTGATCTTCGGTTGGGGGTTTGGTACATATGTTATTTTCAAGGGTCATGTCTTGTAAAGATTCAAACTGATTTTGTGTCTTTGAAAAATCAAGCCATTTCTTCAAAGCATGTTCTAACAGAGTCTGGTTGACAGTGGACCAAAGATAAAGCAAAGGGGCCAGTTCTGGGATTTTGTTGGTTGGGCACAAAAGGTACTGGCAGGTGGATCATTGATTAATTCCAGTGAGGTCAGCCGAGGAAGAGATTAGCAAGTAAGAAGTCCAGAATCCAGGGAGACAGGCATCAGGGATCAGATATTGAGGTTAGGATTCCGGAACACACAAGGTCAGGGGGTGGAAAAGAGTTTTTTTACAACATGGGGTCATGAGTCCAGGTCAAAACCCTTAATAACAAGAGATTAGAAGCCATTGAAAAGGTCTGAATAATAAGCATGGGATGTAAACGGAAAGCATGAGTTTGATGTCCAGTGCCCCTGTGGCTCTCAGCCTTTCACAAGGCTCTGAACCTTTAAGGTCAGAGCTTGCTGCAGGCACTGGAGTGCCTGACGGAGTACACAAGATGACAGTTTTTACATTTGATGGAGAATAGGGCAGAAGATCAGTATTTTGTGAAAGCATTAAAATATAGCTTTTGGAAGTTATTTGCATATCTAGATTTCTGAGTTTATATAATCCTAAAGGATTTAATTGCTCCTTTACTATTAGGCAGTGAAATATAATTCTGAAGTTCAGTCTTCAGCATTTGCAGGTTTGGGTTTGAGTTCATGTTATGCTACTTATAAACTTATATTAGGTACTTAACTCCCAAAGATATGGTTTCCTCAAAGATAAAAGAAGGATGTCAATACCTATCTCAGAATGCAAAATACTTAATATTGAAAAATAATTAATGTATAATTATTAGTTGTAGAATTATCATTATCATTACAATCCTGGATATTTTTATTCACAAGTCTTCTAAAAAAATTTCCTTTCAGAATGCAAATAATATGTTTCCATAAAGTTAACAGCTTAGCTATTTCCATTGATTTTATTTTTTAAAGTCCAGGTGACTCAATCTTCTTTCTTTGCTTGTTTTGCTTATTAGACCTGATTGGCAGCAATAACACAAGCTCATAACAAAGTCACTTAAAAAATATTTCTCAGCCTACATGAAGAGGTGTCTGTATGTCTAGTAACATGTCAAAACACCAGGGGACTGAATGTTTAGGATAGCAGATCTAAATCCTTCTCCATCTTATTCTAAGTATGACTTATCATAGGATAAACCTCTTACATTGTTGCTACCCCAAATTATGTAAAAATCAGTTCCTATATGACTTTTTTGATTTTGTATGTGGAAATCAAGTTAATAATGTTTTCTTTTTGTGCATGTGGGAACAACATATGTGATTAGGACTTATACTCAACTGTGGCATAGTTCAGAGTATAGCTTAACTTAATTCCTATTGTAAATACCACCCTGTGTTATTAATAGTTATAAGGGGAAGAAGTAGAAGACTGAGGAAGAAACTGATAGACCCATTAGGATGAAAAAAATATCAGTTTTATTCCCTCTTCCCATTGGGGTTTTGTAAGACTATTAAAAATGTTAAAAAAACAAAACAAAACAAAACAAAACAACAAACCATCAAATAAAGGGTGAATTTCTGTTTTTTGTTTTTTTGTTTTTTTTGTTTTTTTTTTTTGAGCCCAGACGTGGGCCTGGATTATAATAAGTTCTTCAGGAATGTTTTTGAATGAGTTTTTCTCTTTTCCACTATACATGCTTATGTTCTGATTCTTACTACTCATTCCCGTTGCCTGATCTTTATTGCATTATTCACACCTAGAATTTGAGCCCTAACTCATTCATTGCCTATATGCTGGTGTCACTTGGCATATGGGATCAACTTGGGTGCTAGGGGACAAGGAAGCCATTGTCTTAAAAGCTATCATAAATCTGTGCCTGGATCCATGGTTAAACAGAATTATTTCATCTATAGATTTACTAAGGTTATCTCAGAATCTTAAGCTTAAACTGGGGGACAATGGAGTTGTACCAACCTGGTCACGTGAGGTTTTTCTCCACAGTTGATGTGAAGGTGGTAATACCTTTGCTGTTGGAGATTCTCCCTACCCTGTGGTCTCAAGGTAGGAAGGCAGAGTGTTGAGAAATCATTTGTCTGCATCCGGGTTTCTGGCAGTCTCTACGACTGGCTGTGCTACAGTCAAGCCACATTCTGCTCCTATGCTAAAACATCTTATACAGTACAGTATTGTAACTCCTTGCTGTTCCCTCTGGGATGCCTATTCTGAATGAACTTTCTTTCAAGTTCATGTTACCTGCTCTGTGACACTTTTCACACACCCATTTGCTCCAGCCCTGCACAAATTTAACTGCGCATTTCTCTGTACTTCCATAACAGTTATTTATGAATCTTTCTTCTCCATTCATCCGTGAACCTCCTCACAGGAGGTTCTATCTAATCTTATTCATCTTTGGAAGGCAGAGCAAGTTAGTGGGTTCAGAATATGGACTCTGGAGTTAGAAGGTTTGGGTAAAATGTCTGCTTCCTCTATCTACTAGTTGTGCAATCTTGGAAAAGATGTTTAACCACTCTGAGCAGTGATTTTATCATCTCTAAAGTGGTGATTTGTTGTCCCATAGGGGTTGCTTGGAGAATTAAAAGAGAAATTCACACCAAAAAATAGTTGGCACATGATGAGTCCTCATCAGCTATGAGCTCTGATCGGTTATATTATTTTTTACATTTCGTGTCTAACACAGTGTCCAACTTCTAGTCGGGCCTCAGTACATGCTTAATTTCTTTTAACTGTGCTATTCTTAAATTATGTGTGTGTGTGTGTGTGTGTGTGTGTGTGTGTGTGTGTGTGTATGTGTTTTCCCTTCCACTGCAGGATGGGAAGGGGTAAGGACAAAGCTATTCCGTGAAAGATAGTAGAATGAAGATGGAAACTGAAGCACTAAAACCAGAATTCATATTTAACACTGCCAAGAATTTCACCAAGATGAGAGATGAGGGAATTACAGATCCTCAGTTCCAACTTTTGAATGGCTTCTTAGTCACTCTATGCATCCAGAAATATCCTTTTCCTTTCCTTTTTATTTTGTAACTCAGTTTCAGTATTTATAAAACAGATACTATGTCCATGTCTTCTCTAGGTGTCCAGAGAGCAGCAGGACAGCACTCAGCCAGTTTTATCACAAGTACCCTCCTGTTTTACAGCAGGGAAACTGAGATACAGGTCTGGAGACTTGATCAAGGTCACAGTCAGTGACAGAACCAAATTAAAATTCATGTTCCCAGAGTCCTTTCCATGCCATTGCTTCACCTACTGACCCATGTTGCTCTACCAAGAAGTACTTCTGAGTAAGTGAACTTTCAGGTTTCAATAACACTGAACCTTGGCAAGGACTTTGGGCAACAATCTCACATCATACCCTGCAGTGACTGCAAGAACCAACTGTCTACTATATGTCTTGACTCAGTTGCCTCATGCAGGCTGACATTAAAGAAAGTGGTAAGTTCTCAACATTGTACCAAAACTACAAGAGCTCAATAAAGTCTGTATTTGAAAAATCAGAAGGGCAAATCTGACTCTCCTGTCATGAATATCTAAAAAGAACACATTTTTAAAAAGTTAAAAAAAAATGGGGAAAAAAAATTAGGAAGGCAAAAGAAAGCAGGGACAGATGCTTTCCTGGTAGACTATATGGCCTATTATTAGGGACTAAGACTCTCTTTGTTCATTGTTATGGTCCCAGCCCAGCACAATGATACCAGTCAATTAATATTGCTGAATGAAGGAGACAGTGAGTGAATACTAGACAGCCTGAAAGTTTCAGGCAAAGTAGATTCCCATTCCTAATGTAATATTCCTCTAATACTAAAATGTTGCATGCTTTACTTCTAGTGTTTGTTTTTTCTTTGGATATGTGTGTGTATGTAATAGGATACTAAAATTTCAGTTTCCAGCAAGGTTTTGTAATAGAATAGAGGTTGCACACCAAAGTGAGGTTCTACATTAAAATGTATGTTTAAAAATATTTTGTATTTGTCCTTTTTAAATATACATGATAGTGGAGTGTATTTTGACATATTTTACATAAAATATATGTTTTTGCTGGGTGCGGTGGTGCACGCTTATAATCCTAGAAGCTTGGGAGTCTGAGGCAGGATCACAAGTTCAAAGCCAGCATCAGCAATTTAGGGAGGTCCTAAGCAACTTAGCAAGACCCTGTCTTAAAAATAAAATATAAACAAGGGCTGGTGTGTGACCCAGTAATTAAATGCCCTTGGGTTCAATCTCCAGTCAAAAAAAAAAAATGTATGTTTTTCAAGCAGGAGTTGGTTCCACAACTTTGGGGCTTGACATGAGAAGAATGATCACTGAAATGGAGAATATGGTAGTGTTAAGGAAGTGGGGAGGAAGAGCATTTCTGAAGATCCTTCTCTGAGAATATTGCATTGAAAGTCTTTTCCTCTGAGGGAGGAAGGCAGGGGACATGCCTGTCCTCATTCACTCAAAGTAAAGGAGAAGTTCAAAAGCTGCTCAAGGAGCTTTCTATGGGTCTGTGACCAGAGTGCAATGGGCACAGGAAATCCCAAAGCCACAGAGATGGGGTGGAGAGCTAGTTTGACAACTGAGCAGAGGTGAATCACTGTTGTGTCTGGAAAGCAACTGCTGTCCCTGGTCATCAGTCCAGAGAGGCAAAATCCCCTAGCAGAGAGGAAACTGATGTAGAAATATAGACTGGAGGTCAATTGATGTCCTAGCAAAGAAACTGGCCTGGATGAGGCCATGGTACTCCAGCAGAAAATACCTGAGTAGAATAGATCCTCTGAGAACCGAGGGCCAAGGCAAGGGTGAGGGTAGGAGATCTGAAGGCCAACCAGAGTGGCAGTTGGAGGCGACCAGCAGGGACTAAGCAAAAGTAGCTACTTAAAGGAGCAGGACAGAAAGAGCTTCACCCTCTTTGAAGGCCGAAGGGCACAAAGTCAGCTTATAACAATACAAGCTCACGCAGGAGGTTCCCTGCCCACCATTCTGCCCCTGACTGCCTGGTGCTACATCCAGGAGAGGTTAGAAAGCACAGCTCCTGAGCAGAGCCAACAAAGTAGAAGAGCAAGTCTGGACAAAGAAGAAAAGTATCATTTCCTTTAGGTAGCAGGTGGCTCTTCCAACTGACCTAGTTTGATGGGTGATAGAGAATTTAACTCTAAATGGAGTTCAGAAGTTTCAGTGTTGCTAGCAATGGGCATCTTTTGACAGAGACAGCTTTGACTGTAAAGTGAACCTGTAACCATTTACTATTAAAAAGTAAGTGTGGATGTAAAGGGACCTGTTGAAGGGTGTGTTTAATGGTGGGGGAAATGTCTCTCACTGAGTGTATTTTATAATAGGAGTGGAGACCAACATTAAATTATATGTTATTTATATCTCATAAGCTGAGCTTGATCCAAATAGTAGTGTGTACAGTTCTCTTATCTTTCTTATGTCCTTTTGTAAACCTGGGCAGAGCTGTTTCATTAAAAACATACAATTTTGGTGGCTTTTGAGTACCACGTGTGTGTGCCACCTCTGTGTATCTATGGGTGTGTTGCCTGTCTCTCAGGAGGTACAATCTGAGGAGTTTGCCATGAGTTCTCAGGCCCTGCTCCCTGGGAGCCTGATTAGTAAGAACATGTCAGTTTGGCTAGAATCAGAAGAAAAAGATTGAAAGAGACTTAGGAATCATTGGTCTTACCCATCTGTTTTTATTTAATTATTTATTGTTGTACACTGAGAAAATTGTCAACTTGCTGCAGCTTTTTCTTTTGTATTTTAGAGCTTCCCCCAGATAGACCAATGTTTGCTGGTTGGTGAAAAGCATATTCCATAAGGTGACTCATTTATATGTTTTATCTCTCAGTCTCTCTCAAGACCTTTTACTCTGTTATCTGTCCTACTGTTATCACTGGACTTTAAGAGTTGACCTAACAATGGAGATACCACAACTTGGGTCGAAGGGAGAAGAGAGTGAGGAAGGAGAGGTAATGGCCAGCACACGGTTGGCCATGAAATGGGGAGGGATAAAGGAAGTGGAGATGACATTTACTGAGCACCTATTTTGTGCCATGCACTCTGTGATACTTTCACAAGACTCATCTCACATACTCTGAGCACCTCTGTTGAAGTGGTTATCATGTACTCTTTGTATAGAAGAGGCAACGAGACAAGTGACTGGCTTAGCATCACACATCAGGGCAGTCAGACTTCAAAATCCCTCTTCCTTCTGCAATTCTATGTAACTTCTTTTGAAACTACATTTTAAATACATCTTTGAAGCTTGCTATGACTTCTCTCATTCTTTTGAATCTCCAAATTCTAATTCCATATCAAAGCTGATAGTGTTTTTAAATAAGGAAATTGTTTTTGACTTCTATTACTACATTTTTACGAGACCACATTGACTTCTGTTATTAAAATTGAATTTCAGGAGAGTGAATGTCATATGTTCTCTCTCGGCACTGTGTACCTTTCCATTATAGTGCACGATACTTGATTCCAATCAACTTTTTTTTTTTTTAACTCATTCCACATTTCCAATATTTTTATACTTCTATTACCATTCACAAATATTCTCAGGAGTGTGTTCCGATCTGGTGATATTATGATAACTTTCCCCTAGGGGTTTATTAGCTTCCATGTTACAGTATTCATTTTACCTACTTTCATTTCCTTGGACTAAGTCCAGAATAGCCCCTGGTCCTGTTGATTGTTGCACGAGCTGGGTGAGGGGACGTTTTTGCAATGCACTCAGAGACGAGCATCCATCTGATTCTGTTCCTGTGATGCATCAGTCACTGTCAGGGGATTGAAATTGAATCACATCAACGACTTTGATTTCTCTAACGCCTTCAACTTTTTTCTTCTGTTTATTACCTAGTTTTCCTGTTGTAGATGAACATACCTCCACACATTAACCTTTGTTTTTATGGATTTGTTTTTTTCTTAAGAAAGGGCGCTTTCTATGTGGCCTGACTTTCTTTCTTTCCTTCTCTCTCTCTTTCTTTCTTTCTTTCTTTCTTTCTTTCTTTCTTTCTTTCTTTCTTTCTTTCTTCTGAATGAAGAGTCCTAATTTGAGGGTATGTTGTATTTATCAGCTGTTGACATGTTTCTGGAGGTAGAATTGCCAGGAGCCAGGCTATTGATTTTTAGAATAAAGAAATATCTTAGGAAACACCTCCTCCCAAGGAGGCTCAAGGGTAAAAGGTAGATTTCAACTGGGAGGGGAGATTCCGAGTATGGCATGGCACTTGTCACGTGGAGGGTACAGTCAGCTGCTTACCATGATTTAAACCAGTGTCTTTAGGATGAAGGACATGGAAAAAGAAGACTAAGTAAAAGTAAAATGAAGAATTTCTGCATCTCTGAGGCATAAAAAGAGGAGTACATAGAATCAGTGCTGATATCCATGGCTGAGGTGGCCATGGCCATGGAGTGAAGGACATGTGCTGCCTTAGAAGTGGCAGTGCTGGAGAGAGAGGTGCAGGGGACAGTGGGGGCACTGGTACTACTGATGATGGCTGAGTGTCTATGGTGTCCTTTAATAGCCCTCAAAGTTGGACACTAGGAACCTTGCCACATACATGGGCATCAACAGCAGCAATGACAGTGCTTCCTATCGGCAGCAGTGAAGTCTGCGGGTGTGATGCCACCATAAGCTTTTGAGACCAGGAGAGGGTGGACATCTTGAGAACCCAGCGAGCTGTGACCTATGATTTCCAGAATCATTTGGCAACTGAGAAGAGAGCTTGAAATTCTTAAAACATAGGTGAGGATAGAGTCAAAGAAATACTGTTTTGTTGACTTAGTGATCATTTTCTTAAACCCATTATGATACAGCCTGAACAACAGAAGAGATAAAATAATAAGAATAACCTTAACAATTACATAAGGTGCATGGCACCGTTTCATTCCTAACAATAATTTTATGAGATGATTCTACGGTTGCCCCTATTTTAAAGATCATGCAATTTAGGGACAGGGAAATGAAGTAGCTTATTCAAGGTCACATGACTTGTAAATGATGAGCCGCAAATCAAACTTAAAAGATCTGGCTTGAGAGGCCATGCATGCAAGCATCATGTGGCACTTTAAAACCTTATTACTTAATAAATACAAATTTGTGAAGAATTTTTTCTAGGGTTGGTGAAGTTTTATCTTCATTCCTTTAAGAACAAAACCACTGAATAAATTAGTTCAGGATTGGAAAAGGAATGTTAGATTTGCTTAAAGAAGAAATATTACTTTTAATAACTCAAATATCTTTATTCTAATATGAAACTCTTTCTCCCTCGCATTTTCCCATTTTTCTTACCCTTCTAGTTATCTTGCAGTTTTCCCCTTGCATTTCTCTTGCAGTTTTCTTTCTATGCCAGTTGCCATTGCTCTAGACCAGACCTGAATCATGTCAAGACTGGACAATCAAAGCAGCACCCCAGTGAGATGCCCTGAATATGGCCTCTCAGTTCTCCAATTTAGTACCGTACTGCACTGGGAAAACGTGCTGAAACATTAGTCACCTGCTCAAATATCTATGCAATACATCGTAGACTCTTTAGCTGAAAGCTTAAGACTAGACATGTATACATTTAAATGGCATATTCCCTATAAGCACGTTATTCTCCCATGAGTGTGTATGTATATGTATATATATATATATATACTCCTCAAATATATATTTGATACTTTTCATCAGTGAAATTACAGCAAATTGCACTAGTTCTTTAAGACTGTGTTCAAATCCTAAACCTTCCACAAAAGTCTACTCAAACGGAGTACCCTGACATATACAATGTATTTACGTTATTGTAAAAAGGCTTCTCCTCCCTGGTCTGAGTTTGGCCTGAAAACAGAAGAAATAAAATAATAAGAATAACCTTAACAATTACATAAGGTGCATGGCACCATTTCATTCCTAACAATAATTTTATGAGATGATTCTATGGTTGCCCCTATTGTAAAGATCATGCAATTTAGGGACAGGGAAATGAAGTAGCTTATTCAAGGTCACATGGGCCTGCACTGGGGCAGCAAACTTGGTGAGTTGAGTAGGGACTGGATTTCAGTGTGTCCCTTCTGGTATTCCCTTCCCGCTCATCTCTCTGCCTCCTGATGAAGTGGTCATACCTCACCCAATTACTAAAATAAGGATTGCCTTTAGAATCCATCAAGCAATTAGTTATGTATTATTCAGTAATACCTCTTCAACTGTGTTTTTAAAAATTATTTTATTGATTTTTTTATTCTGAATGTGTAACTCTCTTAATACCTTAGAATGTTCCTCTTGAGGGCAGGGTTAAAATATGGTACTTCTTCATATTTCTCCAAATATACAATACAGTGCCTTGAGTTGCAGGAAAGCAAACAACCTTGATGTATTTTACCTGAATTGTTTTTATGCAAATAAACAAAGCTAGTTACAGACTAAAAATGAATTTGTTGGAATTAATTACCAACAACTGACCATTGGTCATTATTAGCTGGAAAAGATAATGTTTACACCAACACACACACACACACACACACACACACACACACACCCCACAAACAATTATGATGTGATTTTACTTTACCTTTACTTTTATTCTGTACCTCACATTTTGGTACTTAAAATATCTACACTATAAGTGGGAGGAATTTATTATTCTTCTACTTTGGATTATACAGAATGCTATATAGTTCTTCTTTAGAGTTTAGCTTTCAACATACATGTTTGCCAACAATTATGAACATGAAGAGCATCAGGGTAAATAAAGATGAAAACATTTCAGCCTCGGCCTTTGATGGGATTTAATTCTGAATGGAAGAAAACCTTCATTAACAAATACAATGTTAGTAAGACAGGTATTGTAAGTTCCATCAAAGGCGGTACAGAAAACATGAATTGGGTTCCTGAAGGAACTGGAAGTTCTAGAATTTACATTTGAGCTGAACTCTTTCATAGGGCAGATAGGGTAAGTAGTGATGTTGGTATGAAAGTAGTATCCCAACCAGAAGCAATACATGTAAATGGGCAGGTTGAAGAACCTTTCTTGGACCAGGCATGGTGATACACGCATGTAATCCCAGCAGCTCTGGAGGCTGAGGCAGAAAGATCAGGAGTTCAAGTCAACCTCAGCAAAAGCAAGGTGCTAAGGCACTCAGTGAGACCCTGTCTCTAAATAAAATACGAAATAGGGCTGTGGATGTGGCTCAGTAGTCAAGTTCCCGTGAGTTCAATACCTAGTACCAAAAAAACCCCAGTAACTTTCTTGGAATCATATGACTTTTTGTTTCATGCAAAGTATCTTTGTTCTGTGCTATGCTATGCATATGTATCTAATGCTATCCATATGTGTCTAATCACTACATATCTCATTTGTGAGGTGTGCATAAGGTAGATTGACACAGCATTGCCTATTTCAATCATCAGCAATAAATCATGTAGAAGTTCAGTGGATTAGACAAAGGGGATTAAAGGGAAGGGAGGCAGTTGGGAATGGTAGTGGAATGAACCTTATCTAACTTTCCTTTGTACATTTGTGAATATATCACAGTGAAGCTCAACATGGTGTACATCCACAAGACTGGGATCCTAATTAGAATAAGATATATTCCATGCTTGTATAAATATATCAAAATAGATTCTACTGTCATGTAAAACTAAAAAGAACAAATAAAAATTAAAAGAAAAAGAATACTTTCATAACAATTTATGTACTTATCTTAAAAAAAAAGAGGCATTATAGCTATTAACATGTTTTCTAATATTCATTGTTCTCTCAGAGTGGAAGCCATGGATGTAGTTTGTCTTTTCTTTTAGAGCATTTTCATTTGAATCAGATTTTTTATCACTTACCTAGATTTGGAGGTATTTTACAATACTATTGAGGAAAAAAAAATTCATGTTTTTCAATAACCTTAGCACAGTGAAGTGAGTCTGGAATTTTCTAAAGGAATGTGACTAATAGTGTGCGAGTAGTATTTCTGTTTTTGGTTATGAGAGACTACCTTGCATTAAAATTGCCTTCCTGCCAAAAACAAAAGTAAAAAATCTGGAAAGATCTTTAAAAATCTCTAATTGTATGCATAGCCCTATGATTGGAGGGTTAGATTTAGGTCTAGCTACTAAGGCTGTCAATACTTGAGGGACCATGAGATCAGGGAGAAGAAAGTGTGCAGAGATTATCTCAATATTTTGTTTTATAATTCCCTTCTATTCATCTCCTGATTCATACATGGGATAGGATTGAGGGCTGAGAAGCTGAGCAGAGGTTTTGGCAGTTTTACACTACTGAGAAAATTAAAATTGGTATTAGGGGACACAACAGAAGCCAGAATTTGAAGATGTGGGACTTAAGGAGCAGTGTGACATTTGCCAATTTCTAAGCATCATGACCATCAACTTAGATGTTGAGGAAACCAAGAAGAAATTGTCAGTCAGGAGAATGCAAAGTCACATAAACTTTCTGAAATGTGATAGAAATAAAATTCAGGGCCTGCTTAGGACACATGTCAGACTCTTAGTTGAGACCCTTGCAGTTTACATTACCAGAAAAGGTGAAAAAAGTTAATTGTCTCAAAAACTGACAATAAGCTTCAATTCACCTCCATCCAGACTGAATGAAGTCACTTTATTCTTACTATTTGCCAGAAACAAAAGCAAATCATCTATGCATGAGGGTGACATTATTCATAGTTTCAAACTATCATGCACAATGTCTGGCATTCAATAAAAAGATTACTGGGCAGGGAAAAAAAAAAAAAAAAAAAAAGAACAAATTACCAGGAAGAGAAAGTACCAATGTGCAGAAAGCCAAGAGAACAATTACCAAAACAAAAAGATCAACAGGTGAGTCAGACAATATAGAACACAAACACAAAAGTGACTGTGTTTATAATACCACGCCAATAACCAAAAAAGAAAGAAGAAACTGGAGTGGTTATACAAACGTCAGACAAAATAGACCTTAAGGTGAAGGCAGTGGGAAACTTCGTGATCAGAAGATCAACTCTCCAGGAAGATAAAGCAGTTTCAAAGAGAGGAAAGCCTTGAATTACGTAAATCCAAAAATTAAAAGGAGAAAATGACAAATCCATAATAATAGTGATAGATCCAAACACATTTCTTTAGTAACTGAGGGAATAAGAGTGAAGAAAATTCATAAAATTTGAGTAACACAGTTAATATTCTTAACATAATTGACTTATGTAAAATGCTGCTCAAATCAACATGCAGTATATATTCTTTTAAAGGAACAGAGCACATTTACCCAAATTGAACATATGTTGGGCTGTAAGCAAGTCTTAATTAAATTGAAAGGTTTACAAACAGAAGACATACAGAATATATTCTCTGATTAGAATGAATTTAAGATTTAAGTCAAAAACAAAATGATAATAAAATCTCCAGTGGTTTAGAATTAAGAAATTCCCTTCCATAATTCATGGGTAAACACTTATAATAAGTGAGAATTAAAAATATTTTAGCTTAATGATGATAAAAAGGTAACATATTAAAACTTGTGAGTTTCAGCTAAAGATGTTCTATGCAAAAAAAAATTTAGTCTTAATTGGATATATAAGTAAAGAAAATTTGTGGATCTATTACCTATTTCAAGATGGTAAGAAAAGATAATATGAATAGAAATAATAAGGAAAAGATAGAGATAACAGAACAAAACAGATGTACAAATAAATTTACAAAAGTACAAATAAAAGAAGCAAGATTTTCAGTGTTTGAGAGACTAATAGAGTTGATAAAACCTTCGGAATACAGAAAGAGAGGGAGGAAGAGAAAGGGGAGGAGAAGGAGGAGGAAGAGGTGAAGAAGGGAAGAAAATGTAAATGAAACTGAAAATGTTACAATGCAGACATTGCTCTTGATTCCTCAGATATTAAAAAATAGCAATTTGTTAAGAAAAAGGTTTAATACCAATACGCTGCTTGAAGATTCAGACTAGATGGGAAAATTTTATTGAGAAATACAATCTATTAAACTTGACATAAGAAGAAACAGAAAAGCTAAGTGATCCTATTAAAGCTATTAAATCTACAATAAATATATTTTCACAGAGAAATACCAGGATAAGATGACTTTGTCAGTTAATTTTCAAAACTATTTACGAAATACATAAGACTCATTTTGCATGAAATCTTTAAAACTAAAATGTGAAAAACTTTTACAGTTTTTACAACAGCAATGATTCCATCAAGTGCTATTTAAAACAATCGTATGCCTTTGTGAGACAGAAATTTCTGAAAAGGCTCTTTTCAGGAACAAAGGCCCTTTGTTGTTTTTCTTTCTTTCTTTATTTATTTATTTAGTTGCTCTATAATTTTTTTGCTGAAAAAGTAGAGTCTCTGACAGGCAGAAGTAAAAGTAAATCTTCTCTGGAACAGGATAGCCTGCAGATCCTCAGACTACCCTTATCAGAGGTCTAAATAAGCTTGGTATCAAACTTGACAAAATCTTCATAAGAATGAAAAATTATAGACCCATCTTTTTCATGATCCCAAATGCAAAAATCTTAAACCAATAATAAGCAATTTAAACTCTATGACACTTAAAACAATAGTATATCATTAGAAAATTAATGTTTTATTGGTATGAAATATCAATTTTATAGTTTTAAATCAATGTTAAATAGTTACAAAATTATTATATTATGATCTCCATAAATAAAGAAAGACAGTTTGAAAAAATTCAACACCACTTTATGACAGAAACTGGTATAAACCAAGAAAATTTCTTTATCTAAATAAAATATATCTATAAAAACTTACATTAAATATAATAATAAAAAGTGAAATCCTTTCCCTGCTGAGATCAGGAATAAGACAGTTATGCACTTTGTCATTATATCTGTTCACCCCATTTCCAAGATATCCAGTGACATTATTGATTGTTGTGACTGAGGATAGAGTGCGATACTGGCATATAGCAGGTATAGACTCGGGATGTTGCCGAATATCCTACAATGTGAAGGCTACTCCTCACACAGAGAATTTCCCTGTCCAAGTGCCAACAGTGTCAATGCTGAGAAAACCTTCCACAAATCAAATTCAATCTCAGGATAACTACAGGCTTAAATCTGAAAGAATATTAAAGATTCTGGAAGATAATAAGAAAGAAGATAAGATGTTCATGACCTTGGGGTTGGTAAAGATTTCTCAAACATGACACAAAAGAGCAGTAATCACAGAGGAAAAGATTGATAAATAGGATTTAAACCATATCACCAGTGCAGTGAAATGTTAAGGGGGAAGGAGAAGATACTTACGGTATATATCACCAAAAAAATACTTTCATCCAGAATATATAAAGGATGTTTACAAATCAATAAGAAAAGACAGATCCTCAAGTAGAAAAAATGAGCAAAATAATACATTTTGAAAATAAATATATGAAGAAATGCTTAAGGAAATGAGGATTACAACTACTATGAAATACAATGTCACAGTCACCCAGAAGTTTAAATTTAAAAAGACTGGGAAAGCCAATGTTGATTGAACTGTGGAGCAACTGGAATTTTCATACACTGCTGATGTGACCGTAAATGGGGAAAACTTCTTTAGAAAACCATTTGAATCTACTAAAATTTACAAAAATACACTATGCCCAATTAATGCAACAATGAATCCCACTTTTATATATAATTATAATGCATTAACTAAAATAATAACAATTATAGTAATAATAATATTAGAAGGGAGATCAGTAAAGGAAGTGGATCACAAGAGGTAGGAGGGAGGGAAAGGGAAAGGAAAGGGTCATGATATTGGTCACATGTTTTGTGCACATACAAATATGGTATAATGAATCCCACTATCATGTATAGTTGTAATTCACCAATTGAAAAGTTGGACATCTACATTCCCCTGTGACTTAGGAATACTAGTCTATAGAAATGCATACACACAAACACCAAAAGATATATGTATGTCCTCTATCATGTATTTATATATGATCTACACATATGCATTTATACATTTATTTATATACACATACATATGCTCATATATGTGTGTGAAGGTTTATAACAGTAGTATTCAAAACTGGTAACAACCCAGTTGTCTGTCAACAATAGAATATCAATTCTATTGTATTCACTGAATGGAATTTCTATCAGTCATGAAAATGAACAAACCATTGATATAACAATAACATGGATGAATCTCATAATGTTGAATGAATGTCGGACACAAAAGAGTATACGTCACATCCTGACATTTATATAATGTGAAAATCAGGCAAAACTGACCTATGGTGTTGCCATCTGAGGACGTGCTACCTTTGGAGAGGAGGTTGGGGATAAAGGCTGAGAGATGACTCCTGGGTAATAGTGATATTTGCTTTCTTAATCTGGTTGGTGGCTATGCAGGTATGTTCATAGTGTAAAAATCCTCTGAGCCATACATTTACAACTTACGCACTTTTTCTGTATGTGTATCAATAAAAAACATTTATTTGAAAAAAAAAAACATAAATGGAGCAGAGTGAGGGAAAAGTTGGTGCAGAAGTATAATGTACTTTAAAAAATGCCTATTAGTCATGTAAGTATTAGACACTACAGTGTTTCAACAAACATTTTCAAGATAAAAATTTCTGATCCTAAGTTTCCTGCCCAAAATACTAGAGAATTATAGTGAGTCTTTTCACATACCCTTGCCATAAAATGATTTGGCACAAACTGTTATGTGTTTGTTTCTTACCAAGTTTCCCTAGTTTATTATTTTTTTAAATATTAGTAGGAGCTGGAATTAGACAAGCTTTCTCATTCCTTTCCTTCTCCCTCAATTATTCCTCCCTGTCCACAGGACCGAGCCTGGGAAAGTGGAATCATATAACGTTCTTATCTTCACCAGTATTATCCTCCTAAGAGAGCTATTAGCCCATCGGGAATACTGCTTGGGGATTCACACACCTGAGTGGCAAGGGGAAATCACATCCTACCTTTCAGGGTTACCACATGGTACCATCAGTTATTACATAGCACCTAACCTAGATGACTTCTAACACACAGTGCTTTTGAGGACCAGTTGTGTTAGTAATGTGTTTCATCGGTGGACATCTATGTCACTTCCACAAAATACATTTGCTTTTTAAATCTGTACCCTGTTAATTGACAGTTATTATTGTACCTTGTTTTCTTCTTTTACGTATGGGTCATGATATTCCAAGACACGTTTGTAGGCATGTTTCAAATTCACTAAGTGAACTCATTATTCCACAGAATCTATTATATCAAAATCAACAAAGCTCCTAACCAACTTTTCTATTAGACTCAAACTGAATCTCTACCTTTTCCTGAACACTGGGTCGACAGTGGTTAGTTTCTGTAAGTTTCAGTTACCCACATCTTTGCAAGTAATCTTCACAACTATTCTATAAATTGAAAAATTCTTTTTAAAAAACTCTACTTTTAAAATAAGTGGGACACTTTTGAGACACTCCAGTGTTTCAACAAAAGGGATTATAGAGAAAAAAATGGAAAGAGAGGGGCCTTTGGTACAGGGGGAGCCGTTGGTATCCTTAGAGAGTTTTCTGAGAAACTCCTGTCTGGCAATGACATAGTGTTGTTTTAAACAAGTCCTGCTGGAATTATGGCCACGAAGGACTGTCCCTGAGAATGAAATAGTGCTCCAGTTCTGCACTGCAGATGGAATCATGAATGCTGTGGAGAAACAGGGCAGAGGAGAAGCCAGGGACAGAAAATGAGCAATAAACATTCAACATTTTCATAAATTCTCTACTTCTTGATCATTATGCTTTAACTGAAGAGGGAATCCAAGAAGATAGTATTCACATGGACTCAATACTCTAAATTCATGAAAGAAGAGTGAAGGACATCAAAGAACTTGGAAATGAGGGAAAATCCCACATCCACAAGAGTCCTACTGCAGTACTGGTGCACAAGGAACGAAGCACACAAGGTGGCCTAAAAGAGATATTCTTGGCATGTGAGGGAGCTCCCCAGGGCGTTGTTTTACACATGTTCTGGTATGGGTCTCAGATCTTCCTGCAGAGCCTCCTTCTTTGCTGCCATGATGTTACCTCCATCGTGGCTATCCCGCAGGGGACAGTGCATACACTAATGGCTGACAACTTTAACGATGGCTACATCTGCCATTGTCAGCTCTTTGGCAGGTGAGGATCATTGTACGACTTTGGCCCAGGTCCTGCCCCAATTTCCCCACAAAGCTTGATTTACAAACATCATATTGTAAATTTACTGAAATTTTATTTAAGTCTGATTATAAAGGAATGGGTATAAAATATAAAGAAGTATTGATAACTGGCTCCTAAGACCAGAGTTTCTAAAAAATTCAGAGGAAAAAGAAAAAGTAGAAGAAATGCTAGTCTTAGAAGCATTGGGATGCTTGATGTCAGGGTAGGTAGGAGTGTGGGCAAGTCCTAGAGATGTGGGCCAGTCACTGGGCCAGCTGAGGAGGGTCCTGTTCTCTTGATTTCTGAAACCAAGAGGTTCTAGAAACTGAGATGAGTATTCTCTGGAAATTCCACTTGGGAACACAAAGAAGAAACGTTTGATCTCTGGCAGGGGACTACCACAAAGACGCTACCAGCATGATAGTTCCCAAAAGCAGAAAAGGGAACCAGGTAATAGAGGCCCTCACCAGGCCTTGAAAATCATTTGTGTCCATAATACTAATAATTTTTTGGTCATAATAACAAATGTTTGAGGCTTTTAAGTCTTTATAACTGATTTCAGAATATTTATTCATTATTCTTTTCTTGAATAAAATATTTATTCAAGAAAAGTATTTTCCCATAATTACACCTCAAGTCTGAATAATATTTTGTCTATATACATGAACATGTTCAGATTATAATTTTTTTCCTAGTATATCATGAATAAAATTTCATATTTTTCATACAAATTAAACATATCAAGTCTTCCATTTAGTTGTATTAAAACTTTTATATTCTTACTGTTAATTTTCCACACTAAATTCTTGATGTTTGCAAGGTTAACACCTGCTATATAGTGCTGTATAGACTTTAAGGACATTGTTTCTTTCTTTCTTTCTTTTTTTCTTTCTTTCTTTTTTTCTTTCTTTCTTTCTTTCTTTTCCTTCCTTCCTTCCTTCCTTTCTTTCTTTCTTTCTTTCTTTCTTTCTTTCTTTCTTTCTTTCTCTCTTTCTTTCTTTCTTTCTTTCTTTCTTTCTTTCTTTCTTTCTTTCTTTCTTTCTTTCTTTCTTTCTTTCTTTCTTTCTTTCTTTCTTTCTCAAACAGCCAGGCTGTTTGAGGCATTTTGAAGTTCTTTTTAGTGATAAGAATTTCTGGAAACTACCATTAATAGAGAGAAGCAGGAGAAACTATATTGACCCATGCATTGGATCTTGTAACATTATTAGGAAAAGCAGAAAGAGGAGTCCCCTTAGGCAGGGGTGGAACAGAGGACAAAGCTATCCCAGGGACATTCCTTTCAGGTCTTATTTAGAGGCATAGGTTTGTGGTTTGTCTTGACAGTCCAACAAGACAAACGCAAAATAGTATGTGGAGTTGATGCATTTTCAAATTCCTTGGTTATTCATTTGCTTCCAAATTTCTTTTAAAGAAGAAATGTGACAAAAGAAGAAATGACTTTGCAACATTAAGGCACAGAGAAAGGGGAGTCAGAAGGACAATTTTTGTGAGAGCATGCTAAGCCCGCTCCACAAGAGGTATATTCTTCAGTAGGTAGTTATATTGTCTCTTCACTGAATACTGGGATACAATGCTTTATCTGAATCAATGCTATTAAACATCTGAATCATATTAACCCATTTATTCAGATTCTATTCTGATTCTTTCATAATTTAATTTCCTATGTGTCTGTCTGTAGTGAGTATATGTGTTTAGTCCATTAACATTGAAGTTTTCCTTGGTAGTTAACCTTGTCCTTACAAATTAAATTATATATTCTGTTTACTAGTGAGTAAGTAGAAGCTTCGATAGCATGGTTGATATCCCTAATTTAGCTAGTTTCCAGAACAAAAATGAAGCAAAATGAATAAAAATGGTGAAGCAAATATGCCAAAATTGACATTTGTCAAAATTTAGCAAAGGTTATGTGCATGTTCAGTTTATTATTTTTCTACTCTTCTGTATTTGAAAATGTGCAGCTACAGGTCAAAAATAACAAAACAGGTCAAAAACAAAAACAAGCAGAAGTGGTGGTGAGTCTGCCTCTCAGAAAGCATGGAGCAGGGAAAGAGGGTGAGAGGGGAAGAATGGGAGCTTCTCATAGATGATTGTCTCGCCACATTGAAAGAAAATCTATTATAAAATGATATACTTGTATTTCAGCGATCATCTGTTTGTAAACACACAAAATCTTTTACATTATACATCATGGACCATTTGGGGATATTAAAATTATTTTGACATCATCTGAATTTGCCTATTATAGTGTAAGTAACTGTTTCAATGGGGTATTTATGAATGCCATCCAAATCTGGTAGGTTTTTGGTCTGTATATTGCAGGCAGTGGCAAAACAGGAATCCCTCTTGTTCTCAGTCTGCCCAAATGATCCCATCCCATTCAGTAGGTTGGGATTGTGGCAAAGGGCAACCTTCACACTGGGAGATTTTATGTCATGATTCCTCTTTCCCCAAGTGAGGCAGCTTCAAAGCAGTGGTTTGAGCTTTGCAATGTTCGTAGCCTAAATCTCTGATTTGCTAGATCTCAGTGTTTGAGACTGACAACTTAGGTTCCAGAGGCTGACAATACCCTGGAAGAGGTGACCCGCCAGATCAAGGCGTGACAGAGAGGTGGGGAAATCCAGCAGAGGGGAAGCTAGGATGGCGGAGGAGAACAAGGGCTAGCAGGAAGCAGCAAGTAGAGGCGACTGCTATTGAGGATGGAGTCAGAGACCATTGTTGAATTTAGGGTCAGAAAAATCTGTTGTCTAGATGAAGAATTAAATAGAGCAAAGACAATTGTTGCTCCAACTCCAGGTTTCACTCATAAAACAACGTGGGGTAGGTCTGCAGTTACTGAATGGAGGAAGCCTCGTGTCTAATTGATCCTTCTGAGCATTTACCTGTAATGATGGAATTAAACATGATCTGTACGGTGCTCCTGCTGAAATGCTTCAAGCGTGCCATGTACAGGCCTGGGGGGTGGAATGAGATCTTGTGTACCCTTCCACGGAGGCAGCAGTCACATCCATCATAACCACCCCTCGAGTTCCATTGTGGAGGGTGTACCTTTCATCTGTTCATCACTGTCCCTATTTGGGAACGTAGGGTTTTGAGCCCTTTAAAAATACTTTCCCCTCCAGAGCTTTTCTTTGTGTGGGTTTGTGTGAGCTTTCCTGACTCCCAAGTTCACCCAGCCAACATGACCATGGAGTATCTTAATGATAAATTTTATTTAAGCATAGTGCCCCTCACTCCTGCTGGTGACAAAGCTGATTCCCATTCATTTTCCAGAACGCCATAAAATAAACCAGAATTACACGATGGCCTTGCCCACTCTGCAGTGCTCGTGTCGTATTTTTATCAGTGTCTGTCAAAGACCCGGGGTTCAAACGATTGGAGGTCCAGATGACATCTGGCTTCCCAGCTCCCCTGGAATCCTGGCTGCAGTGCTTATCAGTGCATTATTCATCAAAACTGATGATGCAAGGTACAACATGCTGTCTGCAGCTCAGTCTATGAGTAGGAAGGAGTTGGCAGAAACGCCTGGTGTTCTGTGAGCAGCATGTAATCAATAGTCTGGGTGCTTGTTCACTTTGCGTTGATGACTATTCCCTCTGGTACGTTTCTGTATATTTTTGGGTTCACTGTACTACCAGCTGTGCAATTTTTCTTCCTCTGTTTCTCATATCAACCCTCATAGACAGAGCAGAAGGAACAACCTTTTTGTGTGGCGGGTGTCAAATCAAATAATCTAATGACGAAAAGCAGGGCAGCAGCAGGCACCGGCAGAAAGAGACAGTTCTAATAATTTCCAAGTGTACTCAGTAATAAAACCAAATGAGCTGCGCTGAAATTCAGACTTTCTGCTACTTGACTCAAATTAAACAATACCAATCCTCCCCTTTGCTCCTTCTCAGATGAAAACAAATCATTGGCTCACCTCCTCCCATTTTCTCCATCCAGGGAGTGAGTGTGTGTGTGTGTGTGTGTGTGTGTGTGTGTACGCACACGCACTACTGTTTGTAAATCCTGTTCCTTCTCAGTCGAGGGAACTTTGTTCCCTCTGTTAATGACATTGTCACTGAGTTGAGGAGTCTGAGATGTGTTACTCCTCCCCATGACCATGATGTTCGTGGGGATTGTACACGATGTTCTCGAATCAATACGGAAATCCATCTTGTACATCTGAGATGAAAAAATTAATTTTCACCTGCAAGCTGAGTAGTTATCCATCTCCTCTGGTTTTTACAATTTTATTATTTATTATTGTTAAGAAAAGAGGTATCCTTTTCTTTTAAGACAAGGAAAAATAGACATCCAAATAGAAAAAAAAATAAAGGTTTTAAATGTGCAAATCAGTGTCAGGTTTTAGCAAACTTCTCAGCCATCATCTTAAAAAAAATCTTTAGGATTTGACTGTTCTCTGTAATGTGGGGATTTTAAGAGCCCTATCTGAGCCCCCTGTCTCAGGCAGCAGTGAAGTCTGTCGTCCGGTGGGTGATTTGAAGGCTGAATGGTCAGCATGCACCCTGGTGTTGGTCCCATGTCTGTGGTTTAATAGCTGTGTCCATCATGTTTGTCAGGCCTGATGATTACTGCAGGTCAAATCCATGATCACTACAAGACATTAACTGGTCTCTTGTGTCTCCATACCTCTTTGGAATTAAAAAAAAATGAAGAAGGATATTCATTTTTAGGATGAGAAATCTGGCTAGACTAGTTTCTAGTTGACAGTGATGTTATATTGTATCACAATGAGGACCTCAAATGAGAATTCCAAATTTCTGGGATATGCTTTGGATGCAGCATAACCAACCACTCTGCACAGATAGGATATCCATCTCCAGACAAATGAATCTCTCTGGTCTCCAGGCCCTGCCCTGAAACAGTTTAAAACGGGCAAGTGCACAGACAATATACCATGACATGGAGCAGCTGTAGGTGGGATGGGAATAAAAGAGGCAATCATTAGAGTAGTTACTGAGGTCACAAAATTCAATTTTGAATAGAGCTATGGTTCAATATTGGTCTCTCAATTCAGACTGCTGGGGTTCAAATCCTAGCTTGGCCATTTCCTAGCTCTGAGGCCACCAGTAAAGTTAATTAACCCCTATATTGTTTATTTTTATTCTATATTAAATGTAGATAATAACATTACTGAGGTCATAGGGTTGCTGTGAAGAATAAATGGAGGTAAATCGCCTATAAGATCAGCAAGCGCTGGCACATGCTGAGTAGTCAATGAAAGTTAGCTGTTAATTATCATGACAGACAAACTAAGACTTTGTAATATTATTTGCATAAGTTTCCATTCGATTGCAGTGGTATTATTGAGTATCTAACATGTGAAGGCACTTTTCTGTTTGTTGAGGGATAAAAGTATGACAGAAATAAGGCTCTGACCTCAAGGCACTGACTGGGTAGGGTTAGATGTGTCTAGGGCTAAGAGCAGTGAAAGAACTACCAGAAGAAAGGCACAAACCATGTTTACAAAGCATGAGGATTGGCAGGAGCATCTCTGATTCTTTTTTGAGATGGGAGGAGAGTGGATGGAGGAAAGTCAGATGATCCTTTGAGTCAGTCTTAAAGATATAAATTGTAGTTTAAAACAAGACTAGAAGTTGAGAGGGAATTCAGATAGAATATAGTGAGCGGACAATTCAAAATAGCTAAACCAGGGAACCAACCTAGGTGCCCTTCAACACGTGAATGGATAAAGAAACAGTGGTGTATATATAAACAATGGAATATTACTCAGCCTTAAAGAAGAATGAAATTATGGCATTTGCTGGTAAATGGATGGAAATGGAGAATATTATGCTAAGTGAAATAAGCCAATCCCAAAGAACCAAAAATTGAATGTTTTCCCTGATATGTGGTTGCTAATTCACAATAAGGGCTGGGGGGAAGAATAGAGATATTTTGGACTAGACAGAGGGGAGTGAAAGGAGGGGAGGAGGTCTGGGGGTAGGAATGATAGTAGAATGAATTGGACATTTTTACCCCATGTGTATATATGATTACATGACATGTGAAACTCTACATCACGTACAATCAGGAGAATGAGAGGTTATACTCTATTTATGTATGATATGTCAAAATGCATTCTACTGCCATGTATAACTAATTGGTACAACAAAAAAATATAGTGAGCATTGAGTTGGAAAGTAGTGGGGATAATTTGAAAACTGCGTGACATTAAAAAAAAAATGGATGAACTTTGCAGTCACTTGGACTGTGATTGGGTCTTGGTTCTGTGTCCATCTCAGTTGCCTGGATGTGTGACATGGAACCTCTACACGTCCAATGGTGGGGATGATAACCACCTGTGTCCCATAGTGCTGTTCTGAGTATTTATTTATGGAAATAACATATGTAAAGTACCTGATTTAAGAGAGGCACCAGTGAATATTTCCTTTGTGGAGCAGAGAATGGAGATTTGTCCATGAAATAAACAAATGTCTAGGACAGCTCAGTTGCCAGTTGGAGTTTCCCAGTGCTTTGAGGCTTAGGGAAAATTAATTCAAGACCTGTTATGGTTTAGATATGGTGTCTCTCCAAACTCACATGTGAGACAATACAAGAAAGTTTGGAGGAGAAATGATTGGGCCACAGCCTTAACCTAATCAGTGGATTAATCCTTGACGGGATTAACTAAATGGTAACTGGAGGTGGGTGTGATGTGGCTGGAGGAAGTGGTTCGTTGGGGGCGTGGCTATGGGATATATATTTTGTATCTGTGGAGCAGTCAGCATCTTTCTCTCTCTCCCCCTCTCTCCTTCCTGATTACCATGTGAGTTGCTTCCCTCTGCCACACTTTTCTGCCATCATGTTCTGCCTCACCTCTAGCTCCAGGGAATGGAGCTGGCCTTCTTTGAACTAAGACCTCTGAAACCATGAACACCTAAATAAACTTTTCCTCCTCTGCAATTATGCTGGTTGGGTCTTTTAGTCACAAAACTGACTAAAACAAGTACCAGATTCCATGTTGTTTGTACATCCTCAGGTTGCTCCTGGCTCTGAGCCCACAAGCTCCCTCTGACTTTCAACAGGGGGATGAAGATTTTTCTAGGAAAAGGAATAGTAAGTGTGAAGACCCTGAGGTAAGACAATAGACTGAAGAGGCAAACCCAGCAGCAAGAGAGCCAGTTAGGAAGCTGGTGAGGTGATCCAGGAGCGAGGTGTGGTGTGCGGACTGGAGTTCTAACAGGAGAAGTGGTTAGAAATGCTCTAGGGAGAGGTGAGGTGGCACATTCACGGACTGGATGCAAAGGCAGGAACAAAGCAGTCAGGTGTGTGTCCAAGGCTTTTGGTCCCAGCAACCAGATGCTGGAGTTATCAATTTACCAAGTGGGGATGAACTGAAGGAGGAGCCCGTTTGGGAGGGGACATCAAGAGTCTAATTTGAATATGTTAAGTTCAAGGTGCCTTTTCTGATTAATCATGCATCAAATGGAAATGTGGAGCACACCGTTGAATATATGATTTTGGAATACAGGAGAGGGTTAGTGCTCAAGGTTAAATTTGGAAGTAGATCATCCTTCACCGTTAGATGAAAACAGTATATATGTAGCTCAAAACTGTGTACAATCACAAGGATTTTTACTTTTGATCAAGAAGGAAATTTTTGGTCTGGGTTTGTTTGACTTAACTTGCAAATATCCTGTAATGTTTAGGAGGAAGGGAGGAACTTGGGAGTTGGGTGAGTTCTATACATTGGATTTTGTCTGGCAGTCCAAGTGAGGGGACCCAGAACTCAGCAACAAGAAATGTGACACCTGAAGACCTTGCCAGAAGAGGGAAGCAGAAATCAAAACCGCTCCAGAATACATCCAGAATAAGCAAGCAAAACTTATCTTTCTTTATTTTGTGTTTTATATCACTGAGCAATTTGATTAAAACAAATCAGCAGGACAAAAAATGAAGTCGCTTTTCTGTGGGGAGACAAAATCAATGAGAAGAAGCAAGGTTGAGTAAATGTCCTATGGATACTCAGGGGAGACAATCCATTTTCCAGAATAAGAAGGGAACTTTTCAGATTTAGTTGTTTTCTAAAACACAACACTACTTTCATTTTGTATTTTAAATGGTGTTGAGGGGTGGGGCACATTTAGGGGTTCATCGTTCATGACCTGAGTTTTCAATGTCCTTTTGATAGGCTTTTGACCTCGTAGGATATGGAAAATTTTTAATAAAGAAATGACTTTTTGAAAACCACTGGGTAAGTCATTTGGAAAGATTCTGTACCCAAACCGAATTTATCAATACAGGTGAGATGATCTGATTGACTGTCATAAATATCAGCCCACACAGTCACACTGGAAGAAGATCAATGCCTGCAGGTGGTATGCATGGTAGTGCCCCACTCAGTGGCCCCTACAAAGCAGAACCTGCTGAAAAGAATGCACGGGGACAGCAGTCACTATTTGAGGTGACTTTAAGATCTCCTCCAGCTTTCTAGCAAATGCTAAATGCTTGCAAGGCAGCCTCCAGCCAATGCATGGGCAAGCAGCACTACAAGGGCTTGCAAATTTTGGACAGTGGGAGGCTCCTTTCTGGGCCTTCTTTGTGCTGAAGCTCCTGCCTGAACTGACCAAGGCTTTCCAAAAGTTGTACCACAGTTTGTATTATACACCCCCCCACACCAAATCCTTCTTTTTTATTTACCTTCAAAGGTGTCAGATCTTTGTCATGGTTGGAAGGTTTTTCCAAACTGTTCCTATTCCATCTCCCCCTTGTCTTTTAAAGGCATTCTTCCCAAATAATGTCCTGCCCTTCTAGTTCTGTCTTGGCATCTGCTTCTGGGAGGATTCAACTAATATACTGAATTAATCTTACCTTGTCAGATTTAGAAGCCCCCAGTGAAGACACAGAAAGACAATACTCAAACATGCTTGTGTCAATTTTTACTTATCCAAATTTTTTTCTATTTAAACTAATTTTTGCTTTTATAAATGTATAGACATACTCTGGGACATTTCCTGCTTCCAATCCTTGATTTTTAGATTTCTATTCTTATTAGATTACATGAACTCTCCCTTAGAAAGAATTTGACACTTTTTTGAAAAACACTAACATTCTTAGAAAAATTGACAAAAAAGTACATCACTTAAAACATGATATTTCTTCTGATAATTAAAAAAAATTGTCGTTTGTTATAGACCATGTCCAATTTTTCCTGCAGTCCTTGGATACAGAGCAGGTTTCCATCAAATATAAGTATTTATTTTCAAACTGTAACAGATTTAGGGAGGAAAGTTCCATGTGTGATGATAGCCAACTCACTCATGTTTTCTCTATGCCTGAAATGAAGGGATGAACTAGTTACTCACTGTGATCCCTTTCAGTTCTCAATATGTCTAAGATCCTGAATCTTCACAACGTAATTCTACCAGATCTTTAAAGAACTAACACCAATCCTTTTGAGGTTATTCCATGAAATACAAAGGGAGAGAATCCTTTGAAATTCATTTTATTAAGCTAGTATCACCCTGATACCAGAAGAAGAAAAGGACTTGTCAAGGAAAGAAAACTATAGACCAATATTCCAAAATATCTTGACAAAATATTATCAAATCAAATCAAACAACCCTTTACAAAGATTATACACCATGATCAGAACAGAACAGACACTTTCCAAAGAAGTGTGAATGGTCAGCAACTGTATGAAAGAAAAAGTTCAACCTCTTTAGCAATTAGGGAAATGCAAATCAAAACTGGGATTTCATCTCACTGCAATATGAATGGCAATCATCAAGTATACAAACAATAATAAATGCTGGAGAGGATGTGAAGAAAAAGGGACACTTAACACTGTTGGTAGGATTTTAAATTAGTACTTGCATTATGGGAATCAGTGTGGAGGTTCCTCAAAAGATGAAGAATGGAACCACATACGACCCAGCTATAACACTCCTTGGTAACTTATCCAAAGTGTGGAAGTTCGTATACTATAGTGATCCATGCACATCCATGTTTACAGCAGTACAATTTCATTATAGCCAAGTTATGGAATCAGCCTAGGTGCCCATCATCAGATGAACAGATAAAGAAAATGTGGCGTATATACACATTGGAGTTTCATTCAGCCATAAAGAAGAATGTAATTATGACATTTGCAGAAAATTGATGGAACTGAAGAGCATCATGTTGAGAAAGTAATACTCAGAAACCGTATTTTCTTTCATTTGTGGAAGCTAGAGAGTAAAAAGGGAAAAAAAAAGATCTCATGAAAGTAGAAGGGAGACCAGAAAAGTAGTGGATGGTGTTTGGGGGTGGGGGGCAAGGAGAGTTACTGAGGAATGAAATTGACCACATTATGTTAGGTTATGTGTATGAATAAGTCAAATAAATCCCACTCTCATGGATCACTATTAATTATACACCAATAAAAAGATTTTAAAAGGAATACAATGTGTCCAAATTCATTTTCCTTTACTCCTTCTCCTCTAAAACTCAGAACAAAACTCTAAAATATGTTTAGTTTTTCAAAAACAGCTTTTGCTTTATTCATATCCCATCCCATATTTTGTAAGATGTTCTCAACAAATTTCAGAGGAATTGAGAAGACTGATTTCCAAATCATCTAGAGTAATTAATTCCAGTGGTTGGAGTTAATTATGATGAGGCAATTCATAAAGTATACAGTAGAAAAAAAGCAGCAATTGATTAGATCATATGCAGTGGGATTTTTTTCAAAGGCATTCTTCTGGCAATGCATTCCAAAGTTAAACATATGTGTGCTTCAATGGTGGGAAAATAGTTTATGAGGGTATCATTAGGTACGGATATGAATTATGTGCATATGGCTCCATGTATATTTTTGCTGATATGATACTTTCCTAATTGGTGTATAACATGGGAAAATTAATGACTATAACAGACCTCAACTCTAACACATTTATTGATGTATACAGTGTATTACCAAAACAAGTCTATTAGTGAAATGGCATGATATTAGGAAATAATTTGAATACAATATGAAAATTAACAGGAATATATTGAGAACAAAAAAAAATGACAATTTGGAAGCACTCTCAATTCTGTATGTAAAACAAAGGATTTTCTATAATATAATACAAATTTATTTTACGGCACTTTCCTGGCTTATTCTGTTATCAGAACCCCCCAATATAATTAGATGGCCTTGTTTTAGATAACTACTTATATTTTCTTGTTGCACAGCAAAAATCGCAACAGTAAATATCCTTGCTATCTTAAATCTAAGAGTGATGTTGCTAGAATAGGCCAAGAGAGTCAGAAATCACCTTCATTCACAATAAAGAAGCCAGGGTTTTTGTAAGCTGAGTAATAATGACAATACTCTTCCCTTTCATTCTTACTTTTCTTATAGATCACAAATTGATTTTACATCTATGACTTCTCTTATTTTGTTTTCATAACCTTCTTGGGAGGTAGTGTTATTATCCCCATTTGATAGATGTGGAAGTTCACACTGACGAATTATGGTTGAATTAAAAGGTGAGCAGAGATTTAAACACTTTTCATCCTCCCTAAAACTCCATTCTACTCACAACTTTCGAAATCACAAGAAAATAATCTTGTTAAGAAGTATCATGAATGGGGAGTGTTTTGCAATATTGTGTTTAAAAGCTGATTGTTAAAATGTATTCAATACTTCGCTTTCTATTACCTCTTCTCAAGGTGAGTTGATTTCATTAACCACAAAACCTCCTGTCTACTTTGCAGCTTATCACTGTAGCATTCTATGCATCTCTGAGCTAGGAAATATGAATAGCAGTGTGGTGGAAATTTCTTGTAGCACTTTTCCTGGGACGTAGGAAGATTCTAGGAGCGTTCATGAATAATTCTTGGAAATACCAATACTCCCCCTAAGAGAATTCCTTTAGTTTTGGGAGTAGGGATGTTTTCTCAGCTGATGTTCTTTTGTGTTCACTTATGTATTCTGTATTTCTGTCCATTCGTAGACTTTTCTGGGCTTCACTTCCCACCCCTCCCCCCGACCAGTGAATGATCAATTTTTCATGGGAGGAGGCATGACCTGGGACACTTGCCTATTTTATATATAGAACTATAAAGATAACGATACCCTCTAGCAAATGAGGAAACCTGTGAGCTGTAAATGCCTGTGTCTCCAACTAATTCACAGAATTCCCTGCAAGGGAGGGACTTATTTTGCATTTGAACTCCAAAACACCTTTCAAGATTGTTAAACTTAACACCAGCCTGAAAATCCCAGACATGCTGGAGATCAATTAACTGCTCCTGGTGCTCCACTAGCTCCTTTTAAAGATGTTTGCATTTTAGAGTCATTTACCCATTATCGCATTTGCACTAAATAAAAACACGTTCATATTTTGTATAATGAGGAGTTTATTTATAATACACCTGCTAGCATCTTGTTCCTCTCCTTTTCCTCCTGATCTGATGGTCAGATTATCATCTGTTTTTTTCTGAATCAGCTTCAAATCTCAGCTTGTCTTTCTCTGCACACTGGTTTAATTTCATCCTTTCCATTACATGATTGCTTCTCTTATCCCCATATTAGGATTTAAATGCTCTGAATATCCCTGTCTTACATTTTTCAAGCCAACTTTCTCATATTGCATCAAAATTCATTACTTGACTACTTGGTTACCTAATTATTTGCCATTAACTTTAATATTTTAAAATAATAATCTTTTATGATAACAATTGATGTTCATTGTAGACCATTTATATAATTAGTTACGGGGTAAAGAGAAAATAAGAACCTCTGCAGTATCATCAACCAGAAATAACCACTGCTGTGGTATATGGTTTTTCTTTGTTTCCATGTACATTCTCATTTGCTAATATCATAATAATGAATTGCACTGTGTCAACTGATTTGTAACCTTTGCCTACAATGTAGAATGAATGTATTTCTGTCCTTCTAGATGTTCTTTTCAACGCTATTGGCAAAGATTTTATAACTTCCCCTTATACAGACTTACATGGTTTATTCAACCAATTCTCTATTGTTGAACTTAGGGTTATTTCCATGTTTTGACTATTTTAAATAAGCCTATGATAAATAACCTTGATAAATAAATTTTTGACACATCATTTCCTCAGGGTAGATTTGTAGAAGAGGGATGACAAGGTTAGAGCTTGTGCAAAATTTTAAGACTACCAAAAGAGATAAATTTCCTCAAAATTTCATCCAGCATAATTGTCCCCATTTATACTTTTACTAACAGTGTTGGTGGTTCCTGAGTTACTATTTCTTCATCATTCCCCAATATTATCAATTCAAAAATTAATTGCTAAGTAAAAACTCATCCATTCAATCAGTGTTTATTTAAATACCAGAAAAAAGTGAATTTATAACATTTTCCTGACCTGATGTGTGTGTGTGTGTGTGTGTGTGTGTGTGTGTGTGATTATTGTCTGTCCATGTCCTTTGCTCATTTACTTGCTGAAGTACATACTATGACTTTAAAATTAATTTGTAAGAACCCCCATATATTAAAGAGAGTGGGACTCTCATGTCATATTTGTTGTATTTTTTTCTAGTTTAAAAAAAGCTATCATTTTATTTGTTTTAACGATTTGAAAATACATGTTCATCTTTTTATTTAAAGCATTTTAATTTAGATGTTACAATTGTCAACATATTTTGACTCTAATATTATAAATCCATTCAGCTCTAGCCCAGTTACTAGTATTTTTGTGGCTTTACTTTTTAAAAAATTAGATTTGCTTTATTTGAAAGCATATAACAATAGATGAGTAAAATGAAAGAGGGAGAAGGAGAGGTGGAGGAGTCTCCCATAACCACATGGGGCTCCTGGGTCAATAGGCAGGGCTCCATGGTGGTGGGAAATGACCTGGCACTTTGCCGGGCGTGGGGAGGGAAGTACCATTGGCATCTGGGAAGGAAGTGAGAAACAAGAGACATGCAAGTTTGGTGAGCTTTCTGGTCTGTTCCCCTGCCTGTGGTTCAGTGAGTGATTGCTGTCTATCAACTGCTGGCTGCCATCTTCCTAGGATTGTCTCCCCTACTGCAGGTTTTGCTGTGTACCATCCACATTGAATCTTATCACACTTTTCAAAGACACTAGTCTGAAAGAGAGGAAGAGGCCATAGCTACCCAGAGGTGCAGAGTGGTGTGCCCGGGTTGTGATAAAATTCTTTGCAGTGGACAATTTCTTTGCAGTGTCTGTCCCCCTTAAACATCTTAGGCAAGAACCAATGTTAGTCATGATTGTATTTTCAATGCCTGAGATGTAATAAGAAAAAAGAGATTATGAATTATTAAGTATGAAATATGCTTACTTTTTAAAGATACACATAGTATGAAATATGCTTACTTTTTAAAGATACACATAACATTGTGTTTGGGACTATGATCCAATTTCAATCATCTCAACTTTTTGATTTTAATGGACAAAGGTGAGTCTACCACTTTAATCCAAATGAAATAGGCCAGGGGAAATAATAAAAATAATAGCAAATAATTATTGGGTATCTACTATGTACCAAGTACTATTGTGTATGCTTTATGATTAATATTTTATCTCACTTCACTATTGTTATTTTGGTTCATAATTAAAAGTTCCAGGATACAGAAGGAAAAACACTTTGCATTGAAGTTTTTATTGATGATTTTCTCTGTGACTAGAACTTTGGTTATTAGTGAGCAAAAACCACATTATTAGGCTGCTATACAGAGTACATACATCAGAATTTTAAAGAAAACCACTGTCCTTCACCACCATTTAATAATCAAAAGTCAAGGGAGGGCAGATGTTTATTTCAATAATCAACAAGAAAGTTAGTGCATATAGAGCTTCAGTTAATATTCTATTTAACAACAAGAACAACAAAAATGGGAAAAAAAACCAACACGAGTCAGTTGAATAATACAGGAAAGTTAGCAATGTAATGAGGAAAATGTAAGCACCAAAAGATACTGTATTCATACATGAGGAAATCATGTCTGTTTCACTCCACTATCATTCCTTCCCCCATATCCCTTCCCCTCCCTTCATTCCCCTCTACCTAATATAAAGTAACTCTATTCTTCCCTATCCCCCCACCATTGTGAATTATCTGAATTATCTTCCACTATCATAGAAAACATTCCATCTTTGGTTTTTGGGGTTTGGCTTGTTTCACTTAGCATGATATTCTCTAACTCCATCCATTTACCAGCAAATGCCAGAATTTCATTCTTCTTTAAAACTGATGGAATATTACGGATTATTAGGTTTTGTCTCATGAAGTCATATCAATTAGAACTTTAAAATCCTTTAAAAATGCTTCATTTTTGTAATGTTGTTGGCATCAAATACATCACATATCACATTTTCTTTACCCATTCATCTGTTGAGGGCATCTAGGTTGGTTTGACTGCATGACTCATGTCATCCTGCAATATGTATAATCAGAAAAATGAGAGATTGCACTCTATTTATGTATGATCTATCAAAATGTATAAATGCATTCTACTGTCATGTAAACTAATTAGAAAAAACAAAATACAAAAATTGAAAAAAAGATACTATACTGACATTAATTAGAGTCTAGGCCTTTGAGCAGGAATGAGGTCAATGCTGGCTTTAGTTTGTGGGGATGATGAAGGGAGGCTTTTGTTTTTCAGGCTTTTGTACAACTTTAAACATCTGGATGTCAGACAGCAGTTACATGAAGCCCTCATAGCATCTTACTCTTAGGAAGTTGTAAGATCATTGTTATAATTTGTCATGACTGGTTCTTGTATGTACAAGTTCCCCTTTCTTCACTTCTGCAAGGATGGCTAGAGTTTGTTGTTCCATTTTAGAGTTTCATTGCATAAAGCAGAAAATCCAATGAAAAGCAACTTCACCAAGTTATGGGTTTACTTTTGCTTGTATGGTGACAAGTACCAATATATATGTGCAGTACTGGATATATATCCAGTACTGATAAGGGGGCCTCCACATATCATCGGTTGCCAAGGCTTCCAAACTGAAGCCATTCTACAGTGTGACTTTTATTTTAATACTTTAAAAATGGTAGCTTGGGCTGAGGACACAGCTCAGTTGTAGAACACTTCTTGCTTAGCATGTGTGAGGTCCTGGGTTCCATCCCCCAGAGAAGTCAGGGGTGGTAAAAGAATGGTAGTTGGAGCTCCAAATCCCTGAAGCAGGAAGAAGAGGAAGGACAATGGGGAAAATAGCTAGGGAAATAAGTCAGTTAAGGAATGTTCTATTTTAAAAGGCTAACCTCGAATTGCTACACAGAAATTTCTGATTGGCTATGGGTATGTATCAGAGGCAACTCTCTACAAGGGAGGCTGGGAATGTAAATTTTTAGATAGGTATATTGACATATTGACAACACCAACACAATTATTTCTCTCTCTCTCTCTCTTTTTTTTTTTTTTGCTACTAGGGATTGAACTCAGGGGCACTCCACCACTGACACACATCCCCAGCTCTATTTTGTATTTTATTTGGAGACAGAGTCTCACTGAGTTGCTTAGTGTCCCCCTTTTGCTGAGGCTGGTTTTGAACTTGTGATCCTACTACCTTAGCTTCCTGAGCCACGGGGATTACAGGCATGTGCCACTGTGCCAGGCTAGTTTTCTCTTAAAGGAAGAAGGGGAGATTAGATGTGGGATGGGAAAACAACAGTCTCTGCTATTAATAGAGGAAATTTTGAGAATCACTATTCAAATAAAATACGATGTTTCTAAATAATATCATGTTGAGTAGAATTTAATTATCTACTTCATTACTTCATAGGGTTATCATGAGTATTAAATGAGATAATGCTCAAGAAATCTTAGCCTTGATTGTTGATTATTAGGAATATATTTAATTTAAGTAAGTTATTGCCTATAAAGCATTGGACAAAGCAAATGCTTGAGAAATACTAACCATGATTCTTTGCAGTTTTGAAAATGTTTAATTCTCTGTGATTTCCTTAAACTTCTGCTCCATAAATTATATGAATACAATTCTATGTAGGGTTTTAAAAATTTCCTGTCTGCATAATTGTAAAGGTTTAACCTGAAGGAAGATAGCAGTTTTTTCTATTCACATATCATAAAGTGTCGCTTGTGAAGAATGTTTTGGGAGGCTGTAGCAGATGATGGTATGTATTTGCCTTATTAGAATGTTCTATTTTATCGCAGGGGGCCCACGGGGCTTGATGGAGTGAAGATCGCTAAAACAAGCTTCCAATGTGTATAAGACTATTTGAGAAATCTTGGTCAATTCTAGAAGACATGAAAAGGACAAGACTAGAAAAGAATGCACACTTTCAAAACTGCTGTGATTTAGAATTATAGAATCATTGAATTTTAGAACTGGGAGGATTTTGGAGGGGAACCTAAGGCTCAGAGTGTACAAAGTGAATAAGTGGATTGCAGAAGTTTGTAAGTAGATAACAGCATCTATTAGGTTTTGTCTCATGAAGTCATATCAAGTAGAACTTTAAAATCCTTTAAAAATGCTTCATTTTTGTAATGTGGTTGGCATCAAATGTAATTGATAATCTAAGAAGGAAAATATGTTCTGTGTTGGGTAAATTGATAAAACATAATATGATACCAATAGCTCCCAATAGCAAGGTTTTCATGTTGTCTCATTTCTTCCTTCATGATAGTCTACTTCTTACTTCCAGGAAGATAGTTGAGACTGTCTTTTGTTTCTGGGACTTATTACCTAGCATAAGAATCCAAGAAAAAGAAAAACTGAATAATAGTTTCTTTGTGATGTCATTTTAGAATCAATGGTACTTTGCAAATGGCGATGTGACATCAACTGATGACTTAATCCCTCCAACTTTGTTTTTGCTATATTTACATGGGAATGAAAGTAGTACCATCTGATTGTGTTGTTTAGCTTAAGCAAGGCAATATGTTTAAAACTTTGCAGAAGACAAACAGTTGTGCCATCACTATTACTATTTTGAGTATAGTAGTTTCTCCTTATTCATGGTTTGACTTTTTGTGGTTTCAGGTTACCTCTAGTCGAGCATAGTCTGAAAATACTAAATGAAAAATTTCAGAAATAAAAAATCAGAACTTTTTAATTGCATGCCATTCTGAGTAGGGAAATAAAAGTCTCACACAATCCCACTCCATCACGATCCCACTCCATCCCACTTGGGATGTGATTTATCTCTTTGTCCAGCTGTATACACTACTTGCCTGTGTGTAACTTAGTAGCCATCTTGATTATCAGATTGATTGTCACTGTATCACAGTGCTTGATTCAAGTAACCCTCATTTTACTTCCTAATGGCCCATGCTGGCAAATTTTCTACAGTGAAAAGAAGAGTTGAAGTGCTTTCTTTCAGTGAAAAGGTGAAATTTGATCATGGAAATGTGTGTATAAGAAAAAGCTTGGTATACATAGAGTTTGGTAATATCCACAATTTCAGGCATACATTGGGGTCTTAGAATTTATTCTCTGCAGATAAGAAGGGACTACTGTAGTGAAGTTAGTATAATCACTGGCATCTGCCTTAGATATGCATGAGATTTTGTTGAGTTCAAAAGTAATAGATTTGCCATAGAAGTCCTCGTGTTCTGTGGAAGTGACCATTTTATGATTGTTTAATCTTTTTTCAAATCCTATTTGCTCCAAGCAGAATTTCTCTCTCAAATCTGTTTTTATGTGGGGTTTCTCAATATGCGTGTGGTAGTAGAACACAGTCTAATGCCTTTCAGTAAGAATACAACCTACTTAGGACCACCTTAGCCTGCAGATCACTGATGAAAACAGCTGGAGCTAACATCTGTGCCTTACAAACCTTTCAAAGTCATAACAAAGCCAACCTGATTTCATAACCATAATACAAACTTCAGCTCGTGTATAGGAAAGATGCCTGGGAAGCCTGATGATATTGGTCACATGAGACAATATCATATTGGTCCTGTCCTTTAACTCCATGTGGGGAAACAGCAATGAAGAGAAAAGAAAAGAAAATAAGACAATTTGACAATTTCCTTAGTAAGCATGAATTTCATTCTTCCAGCTTGATGTAATGTAGCAAATTAGTGTCCTTTTAATGATTCTCAATACTTTCAAATGATAGTGGGAGTAGATTTGAAATCGATCACTCTGATTTATTCTCCTAAAGGTAATGGTTAGTCGGCAAGCCTAAAGCAGAACTTTCTCTCTTTTTAAAGCCCAGCTTACTTTAAAGTGTCTTTTGTCCCTTTGGCTACTCTGTAATTGCTAATGAGCTGTTCTGCCAGTTATAAGTCACGTGTTCCATGACAGATTTTCCTGTATGATTTTCATTAAATGTTTTGGAATCCTGGGGCAGAAAGAAATTATGTAAATATAAGTTTTTATTACTGTTTTGCTTTTATTACTTTTTCTCCTCTGGTTTTTATTGCCTCATATAATACAGGTAAATATGGTGATCACACGTTGAGATGGGGGTTTCTGTTCTAATGCCTCTGTTCTCATGCTTTGCATTCAATCCATGTTAATTTAATTATCCATGATTTCTTAGGCAAGGAGAGGAATGTAGACTCCATGCTGTCTGCAACTACTTCAGTCATTCCTTTACTGCCCGTGACACCATGTGAGACCTGCAGATGCTAAACAACCTCTCCCTGCACCAGCTAAAACAAAAAATGTTAACCATATGCAACTCCAACCTGTTTATCCTTAAGCAATGCAAAGCCATGCAGTGCTACAGACGGGCAGTGGGGGAGAGCAGAGAGCTGCCACTTCTCACCAGGTTGCCTTGTGAGAAAGCAGAGCACAGAAACCCAAGAATATAGGGCAGAGAGTTGAGCTGAGCTCTTTTCTTCCAGCCTTTCTTGCTGATGAAGATAGGAATTCCTCTGAAATTCTATTCCAATGGGTAGAATTGATGACCTGTTTCTTAAAAGAATAGCCCCTGGATTTTAGATTTGGAGTCTGAGGTGCTTTTTACAGGACTGAATGTCTAAATACCCTGAGATACAGCCTATTAGCTATCACTAAGAATTAGAAAAGAAATAAGGAGGTTAACTCATTTTAGCTTGTATATATTAGAATAATCATTTTCTGTAGAATATTATTATTATGGTGTAGATATTTTCAAAGCTTTCTTCATCTTGGTAACTGAGATTTCTCAGTAATTTTGTCTGACAAAATTTCAGATTATTGAATATAGGAAATGTAAAGGTATTTGGAAAATGGAGGTTAGAAAATAGAAAAAATAATAACATTCAAAATATTAGAATATGAATTTATGAATAATCTGTTCCTTTTTTCTTCAAAATAGGTTTATTTATTCACACATTTAATATTTTTCTTCCTTTAGGTTAGAAAACAGTATAATCATCAGAGAGTATTTTGGAAAAGGAAAAAAAAAAGTTTTGTCAAAGGAAGACTGCCATATTCTGCTTAAGACTTCTTTTGTAAAACTCTTTCTTCCCCTTGATATATCCATTACCTGAGGGACATAGACCTATCTGGGGAGACAACCCGAGGAAAGTCTTTCCAAATATCTGAAACACCTAATGTAAGCATTAGAAGCAGTGAGTAAAACTCATAATTCTGAATGTTACTGAAAAGAAAGTGTATATTTTCTAGTTAAATCTAATTTGTATTGGTGACCTATTTTCAACCATCCCATATATAGTTAGTCTTATGGATCATGGCATGTAAGTGCTAATCTGAATCTAAATTGAAAATATATATCTTTGTACAAAACAATCCTATTTATTCATCAAAACCCTGTACTGTGGAGCAGGCAGAACAGACAGAAGGAGAGTAAAAATGTAAAGATAAGATGCAGTTCCTACTTGTTTTACTCAACTTTTTATTGCTGTGATGAAATACCTGAGAAAGACAACTTAAAAAGAGGAAAGATTTATTTTGGCTCTCAGTTTCAGAGGTTTCATTCTTATTAACTGGCGTCATTGTTTCTGAACCTTGCGTGAGACATTACATCATGAAGGAAGGGTGTGGCAGAACAAAGCTGCTTATATCATGGTGTATGAGAAGTACAAAGCGTGAGAAATAGACTAGGACCATGATACAGTCCCCAAAGGCACATAGCCAAGGACTCACTCTCTTCAATTAGGTTCCACCTCCTGCAGTTTCCACCATCTCCTAATAGTCCATTCAGTCGTGAACCCATCAATGGATTTGTCCATTGATGAAGTTAGAGCTCTTATAATCCAATTGCTTCCCCAAAGTCCCACCTCTGAACTTTGCTACATTGGGACTAAGTCTTTAACACATGAGCCTTTGGGGGAAGGACCTTCCAGATCCAAACTATAACACTACTTTAAGTAGGAGTATCTATAACTCAATATATACTGCCAGAATGTTGTGTTCAAGAACTCAGGTTATTGGATCAAACTGTCTGGATCAGAACATCAGTACCTGCACCCACTAGTTCAATGACTCTGCACAAGTTTATATTCTTTAAAATATGGGGCAATATTAGCTTCTTATTGTGTAAAGAGTGAATGAGCCAATGTATGAAAAATGCCCAGCACAGAGCCAAGTCCACATTATTTTTACTGAGTACTTAGTTGTACAAATTAAGTCACCAGATTCCAGGTGCAGAATATTTGATCACAACTGAAATCAAACTGGTAGTCAGGACTATAGAAAAAGGATCCAATATTATAATCAAGTGGGATTTGTCCCAGGAATGCATTGTGGGTTTAGCATCTAAAAATCAATTCACATAATGCACCATATTATTAGAGAATAGAGGACAAAAGCCTTAAGATTAATTATAACAGATTCAAGAAAAATATTTGACAAAATCCAACACCCCTTCAGGATAAAAAGACTTGACCAACTAGCAACAAAAGGAAACACCCTAAACCAGATAAAAGGCATCTTGGAAAAATCCACAGCTAATATTGTACTTACTAGAGAATGAAAATATGCTTTCCCTCTGAGATCAAGATCATAATGGATGTCTTGCTCTTACCACTTTATTTTGACATTATACTAGAAATGCTAGCCAGAGCAACGAGGTAAGAAAAAGGATTAAAAAGCATCTGAATTATAAATGAAAAAGTAACACTATCTCTATTCATAAATGACATTATCTTATACAGAAAATGTCAAAAAATCCATACCAAAAAAAAGTAAAAAAGTAAGGTTATAGGTTAAAAGATTAGTATACAAAATAAATTATATTAGTAATGAACAATCTAAAACTAGTTTAAGAAAAAATTCCATTTATAATGGCACCATAAATAATTTAAAAACTTAGAAAAAACATTTATTTTTATTTTTTTATTGAGACACTTTTTCTACATTTTTATGGGATACACTATGATAATTTGATTTGTGTATACAATGTGTAATAATTAAATCAGGGTAATAAGCATTTCCATCTCTTCAAACATTAATCATTTTATGTGTTGATAATTCTGTACCCTTCTTCTCTAGTCATTTTGAAATATAGCATAGATTGTTTGAAACAATAATTATGCTACTGCACTAAAGAACAGAACAAATTCTTACACTCTGTGTTTTGGTGTCATTTTTTGAACTTCTTTCCTTCTCCACTCCCTGCTGTCCCTCCCAGTCTCTAGTAATTACTTTTTTTCCCCCTGTTCCTCTGCAAGATTGAATTACTAGTTGTGTCTGGCTTTTGTCCTATACTTAACAGAACAAGTGCAGTACTTGTACGCTGAAAACAGTGAAATGTTGAAGGAAGTGAAAGAAGACCTGAGTAAAAGAAAAGACATTTCACATTCATGGATTGGAATATTATAAAGATGGTTAATTGTTTTAGTCAGCATTTTCACTGCTGTGGCTAAATGATCTGACCAGCACAATTATCGAGGAGGAAAGGTTTATTTGAAGTCTCCGGTTTCAGAGGTCTTAGTACATAGAAGGCTGGCTCCATTTCTCAGGGTTCTACGTGAGGCAGAACATCATGGCTGAAGAATGTGGCAGAGAGAAGCAGCTTGCATCATCAGGAAGTAGAGAGAGAGATTCCACTCTCCAGATACAAAATATATACCCCAAAGTCATGCCCCCATTCCAATCTCCTCCAGTCACACCCTGCCACTTTAATTAATGCCATCAGGGATTAATTCACTGATTGGGTTAAGACTCTTGCAACCTCATCATTTCTCCTCTGAACTTTCCTGCATTGTCTCACATGTGAGTTTTTGGGGGACACCTCATATCAAAACCATAACAATAATACTTCCCCAAATGATCTTCATATTGATCACAATCTCTATAAAAATACTGCTACCTCTTTTTAAGAATCTGACAAATGGGTCTTAAGATTCATATGAAAATATAAGGGACCCCGAATACCATATCAGTCTTGGAAAAGAATAAACTTGGAGGACTCTGACTTCCAAATTTCAAAACTTACTATACAGTTACAACCAAGACAAGTGTGGTTCTGTGTAGGACAGAAGTATGAATCAATGGAACAGAAATGAGAGTCCAGAGGGGCTGGGGATAATGCTCAGTGGTAGATCACTTTCCTACCATGTGTGAGTCCTGAGTTTGATCTCCAGCACTGCAAACGAACAAATAAACAAAAGCAAAAAAGGCCCCCCAAAATAAATAAGTAGTCAAACAAAGAAGCATATAAGAGCAAAACAACTGATCTGAAAGTTCAGAAATAAACCTTACTTATGAAAAGATTTGTATAGACATTTCTTCATAGAAGATATGCAGGTGGCGAATAAGCACATGAAAAGATGCTCAACATCATTATTCATTAGGAAAATGTACATCAAAACCATGATGAGATGAGCTTGTAAATCCAGCAGAATAGTAAAAACAGAAACAGAAACAAAACCAAAACCATCACCAACAAAAACAACTACAAAATGGAAAATAAAGTGGAGAAATTGGAGTACTCATATACTACATTATAAAGCAATGTGGCCCTTTCAGAAAAGAATTGGGCATTTTTTTTTTTTTTTTTAAAGACTAAACCTTATGAAGTACTCTTCCACTCCTTGGACTATACCCCAGAGAAATAAAAACTTGTATCCACACAAAAACTTAAATTGAATGTTCATAAAAGTATTACTTCTAATAATAAAAGTTGAAGTAACCTAAATGTTCTTCATTTTATGAACAGAAAATAAATGGAGTATACTTATACCATGGAATAAAACTGGACAATAGAAACAAAGTACTGATATATATCACAATATGGATGAATCATGAAAATGTTATGTTAAGCGAAAGAAGCCAGTCACTGAAGATCAAATACTACATGATTCCATTTACACAAGGTGTCCAGAAAATCTGTGGATCAACAGGAAGCAGATTAGTGGACTGAAAGAAACAGGGTGACTGCTAATGAATAAAGTTTTCTTTTTGAAGTGATGAAAATGTCCTAACAGTGGAAGTGATGAGGGATGTACCACTTGGGATATATGAAAAAGCCATGAATTACACACTTTAATAAGGTGAATTTTATTTCCTATGAATTATATCTCAATAAAACTTCTAAAACAAACAAACCAAAATCTGATAGTAATTTCTCCCTTATTTTTGCCTTTACTATTCCATTTCGCTTTTTCTAGAATTTTTGTTCAATCAATGTCTGTGGAGTACTGGGGAAAATCTCCAGTGATGACTCCTGAGGAGTAGTGTAATATTCTCCAGTGAATTCCTTCCCAGGAACCAAGAGTGTCATTCAGCTTGTCAGTGTTATTGCTTATCCTGCTTAGTCACATATCTTAAGGATACTCTGTAGTTTATGCTTTTAAGTTTTTAAAAAACAATCTGCATGCAATCAGGAATGAAAGTGACAAACATCAGGGAGATGTCTGCTATGGTGGCAAGGCCTTAGTATGGACACTTCAGTTCCCTGAACCTCAGTGCACGTGGGCTTTTCTGACCAAAAGCAGGATGTAGGTCCATGGGACTTGATATTCATATTGTGTTATCTTATGGTGATTAGTCCTAGGTCCAAACAAGGACTTTCAGCCAGAAAACAAAGCAGATTCCTGTTGGGATGCTTATTTCAATTATTTTAACATTTTTTTTGGGTGGGGCACTAAGGGGATTGATTTTTATGAAGCTGAAAAACTGAGCTAAAGCATCACCCCACAAGAAAATGTAAAGCACCGATTATTTTATAGAATGGAGAGGTGGCTTCTTCATATAGACAGTAAAGTATTTATTTCCCTGATGCTATGCTTTTAGCTCTAACTCATTAATTGACCAACCAACATTCTATGCTGAAGTCACTAAATAATTACATGACACCTTCATTATGTTCACTACTTAAAAATAATGTTTAAGAATAACTTCTCTGTTGTTTGAATTATACACTTCAAGAGGATGAGTTATTTTATGTGAATTGAATCTCAATAAAGCTGTTCTAATGGTAGGATATTAGACCTTTTGTATATATTTTACATATGTACATATATATTAAATACATATAAAATTTCTATTTCCTAACTTTCCCATTCTTGATCTTTTTATCATACTTTTTATAATATATTTCTAAATATTTTCAAATCAAATCAAAATGACATATTCTCATTTTTTGTTATTCGTCAATGAGGAAGGTAGAAAAAAGTCAGAAAAAATTAAAAATCAGTATTACAGGTAGAACGCAGAAAAGATTGAGTGACCATACTGTTTCCTCTTCCTCTTAGTCACCTCTAATAGAGTAGTAAAAGGATAAAATAGACTCACAACGGCAGAGATAAAAGGGAAGGAGATTGACGCAGCTGAGGGATTTTAAAAAATAGCTCATCAGAGCTCATGAGCATAGAAGAAATTAAAATCTAAAGTCCTGTGAATAGTAGCAAAAAGTGAGCTGATTTGCACCTCAAAATTTTCTTTCTTTTTTTTTTTTTTTGAACTGGAGATTGAACTCAGGGACACTCCACCACTGAACCACTCCCCAGTCCTATTTTTATTTAGAGACAGGGTCTCACAGAGTTACTTAGTGCTTTTGTTAAGTCTGGTTTTGAACTCACTATCCTCCTGCCTCAGTCTCTGGGATTATAGGCTGCTGGGACTATAGGCTTGCGCCACAACAACTGGCTGCGCCTCAGAACCTTTAAGGGACAATTCAGGTCTTGGAATTATTAGTTCAGTTTAAGGCAGGGGAAAATGAAGTACGGAAAATCAAGGATACTTAGAAATATATTGTCAGACCCCAGAACTTTCCCCTTACTCAGTAAAGTCAGCTTCCTTCACTTTCCCCTTGACCAAGTGAAAGACTGTGAAATAGTCTTTGAACAAATCAGAAAGAGAAGTTTCAAGACTCAAGGACATTGCTTACCAATCAATAATCCTAATGACAGCTAGCCAAATAATTCCTAAATATTAAGGGAAATTAACATGAAAACAGTATTTTGATCACTATCTAAAAGATGGAGAAATTAAAAACAAGAAAAGAGCTTGAAGGAAAAAGAGATAATGCTAGGAACAGAAGAAAATACTAAACCAACCAACCAATCAATATCAAAAACAATAAAACAAACAAAACATGGAAAGCTCTTTAATGAACATTTTCAGACATAGAAAAGGAGATCATGAACATCCATAGAATCAAGTTGAAATATATCCAGAAGGGCTAAATATCAAATTATGAAAATATTTTCAAGAGTAGAATAAAAAAATCAAGCACAGGAAAATAGATTTAAGTATATAAATAGTTAAAATTAATCCAAAAGGGTTAATAGCATCCCATTAGAACTTCCAGAAAAGAGGGTGGAGAAATGTCACAGTGAAGAAATGGATTCTTTAAGAGACAATTTCTCCATCCTGAAGAACATGAGATTGGAGATTCAAGGTGCTCAGCAGGGTTAGGGTTAGGGTTAGGGAAATGAAATACACATATCTGATAAAGTGGCAGAGCACTAGGACTAGAGAACCTTCAAATTCTTTGCATAAACACAATTTTTATCCCAGAACTCTTTGCTGGATCAAACATCAATCAAGAGTTTAAATATGGAATAAATTATTTCTAGATGCATCTCCTGTATATATATGTCTGTCTGTCTGTATGTATGTATCAAAGGATATGCTTTGGCAGAACCAAGAAATAGAGAAAAGGAAGACCTAGAACTCAGGGGGAAACACACTTTTAATGACAGTAAGGAAAGAAAATTCCAGATGCTGTCCATATACCAGGACTTGAGAGCAACAAGTCTTAAGAATAAAGAAGAAAAACAGAGCTCTAGAAAGAAAAGTTCCAGCAAAATGGTGGGGTAGGGTAATAAGGGAATTGTTAGTGTCTCAGCTATGTTTGAACATTTTTGAAAAAAATAGAATTACTATTTTTAAACATGGTGGCTCTAAATGGGGTAGTGGGGAAAATATGAATTTGATTCTAAAAGCCTATTCTAGTAAAAGAAACAAACAGAAATAAATTTTAGGAAGTGTGATTATAGAAGATAGGAAATGTAATCATAGTAATTACTTGATATTAAGGTGCGTATTAATGCAAACAAGGATTTATTTAATGATTTTTGTTTTAAATATATGGAAATGAAAAAAGTGGCAGGTATCAATAAATCAAAAGTGATAAATAAAAACAGTGACCTAAGCAAATTTTTTATCATATACCAAGAGAAGCAATTAGTGGATAATTATTTTTTAAAATGAGAACTGGGATAAAGGTAGGACAAGTTTCTGCTGTTTCTTATTGAAACTCATTTAGTAGTATTATTGGATTAGAATTATAATAATACCAATGGATTTTTGGACAAAACAAACTTCAAAGCACATAACAGTCTAAAATAGATCCAAGAGAAAAATTCAATTTGCAAAGCTATACAGAATTATGGTAAAGAAAAAAAAAAAAACAGCAGATTAAACTGATGCTGTTCCAAGCTAATCATTTTCTGTTAATTTGATACATGATGAATAGTCCTATTTTCCTGAGTGCATGTCACAGGCTCAGGCCATAGAAAAGTCAGAGAAAAAAGATGTATAGTAAACAAAGGGCCATGATGAAGTAGATCTTATCAAGCTATAGATTTATGATTTGCATGCTTTAGAAAATGGGCAACAAAAAAGCACTTGCAAACTTCGTAATGATAGAGGGAAACATAAAACCTCAGCTGATACAAATTTGAAATAGCATAGCATGTATAATAAGGTTACTTACAAGTCAATTAAATTTCAACTAAAAGCACTACAGCTTCAGAAATAAAGGTGAAATAGTAGGAAGAAAACAACAAAAACAACAAAACCAAAAAACAAAAACATGGTAAGGTGAATGATTCAGAGATGTAGAACCCTTAAGTTCTATTAAGGAAAATGGAAAATTCAGGTACAATCAGGTGAATAAATCACTTCTGAAATTTTGATTGACAAATTTGTCAATTTTCTTCCAAAGAGAAGAGAACTTACGGCAATTGTGGTTATCAGTCTAATTCTTCAAGCATTTGTGACTGCTTACTGTGTTGAGAGGAATGTAAAGTTGAAGAAGACATAGCACTCTCACACAGGGAATTTAGGGAAGAAAAATAAGCCCAATTAATTATTGTTAGACAGAATAAAATAAGACCCAATTTGTTATTATTTAAGATGCTCAGTGAATTAGCTTAAGCAGCCACTCAGCAAACATTTATTGGGTACTTATTTATCTGCACGACACTTGATCTAAGTACTTAAAAGATGAGGAGGAGAATGATACTGAGTATACTTGGCAGAAAGGGAATGAATCTTTTTGACTATTCTAGTCCAGGACATGCTACATGCTTTACACGATCATTTCCTGTCAACTTCATGTCAATCTTATGAGATTGTTGCTGTTTCCCAGAGTTCACAGAAGAGAATACCGAAGCATAAAGGGTTAAGTAGTTTGCCAAAGCTCACACAGCTAGCAATTGGCAGCATTAGGTTTGGGTCCTAAGCTGTTTGTGACCCTCTTTGCACTTTCCAAGGCCAGTCTGCACTGGTTGGAGTCTAGTGTAGTTTAGAAAAATGAGGGTACAGAACATTGTGTTATTCTTTTTAATATAAAGTATATTAAGTGGATTTATGTTGATAAATGCTCTCTATTTTTATATTCTGCTCTTCTTAATGTGTGTGTTATGCTATCCAGGAGAGGAGGTTTTGGTAATGGAAGATAGTGATTTTTTAATGCTCTCTGTATATATATAGAAATATGTGATTTTCAAAATGCATATCTCCATATACATATATAACTATGGATGAATATACATATATATAAATCCACTTTTACATCTATACACTCATGTGCTTACAGGTATAATGATGATTTTATATATATTTGTTGTTAAATATCTCATACATAATACTCATAGGTACATGTGTTTCTGTGTATATAGACATTATTTTAAAGCTTTAAAAAGTTTTACTTAATGTGAAATTCATAAATGGGTACTATTCTAACATAACAGATTAGTCAGTCATCTTCGGTAACTTTAAATTGTTCTTCAAAAGAGGGTTTGTAAATGATCTTGTGTTTCACTATTGCAGTTTATAATGAAGGGAAAAAATTTTAAGAAAAGTTTCCAGGATTTTTGGTAGGAAACTACAAGAAAGTTGCTTCACTGTGCAACCGTATGAGTAGATGTATTATGACTCTCTGGAGCATTTTTAAAGCAAAACCTTCACGTTTGTCTACACTTTCTGGAGATGAAGTCAATGAATAGCAATATATTCTAACTATGGAACAACTCATTTTTTCTTAAAAACATTGTCTCTTTTAGCAAATGGAGGAATTCACATTCTGCAAAGAAGAGAAAAACTGATAATTTTGCTTTCTATTTCCCATAAGGAAAAATGCCCTTGTTTTTATGTTTGTGGGGGTGGGGTGGGGTGGGGGCCCTAGGTAATGAGGTGTAGTTCTCTGAGAATTTTGGGACAGTGTGGTTAGAAGACGCAATGCCAGATGTGGAATCTAAAGTTCCTCTCCCCAAGAGTGATTTGGGGAAGATGTTCTGGGTCTGCTCTGGTTTGAATGTGTCCCCACCACCAGAGCTCAGGTGATGCCAAGGTGATGGTACTAAGAGGTGGGACCTTTAGGCCATGAGGACACTGTATTAGTCAGGGTTCTCTAGAGGAACAGAATCAACAGGAAGTATGATTATAAAAAGGGGATTTATTAGATTGGCCTACATGACCAGAAGCTGGATAGTCCACAGTGGCCATCTGCAGCTGGAGAGCTGGAAGAACCAGCAGCTGCACAGTCCAAGATGCAGAAGCCCCAGAACAAGAAGGATCAACAGTGCTACCCTAGTCTGAGTCCAAGGCTTCTGGAAACTCCCTGGAGATTCACTGGCAGTGTCCTCCTGGAAGAGTGAAGAAGCGAGAATCTGATATTCTCAGACAATCAAAGCAGCAGTCAAGAAACTGTTCAAGAAGAGCCGAGCTTGTTCTTCCAGCTTTTATTCCATCCTGTTGGGCAGTGCTGCCCAGGCTTAGGGAAGGTCTCCACTTTAGTTCACTGTCCCACATTCCAATCATTCTTAGACACGCCCTCATTGACAGACCCAGAAGCCTCTCAATCATCCGCATCTCTTAATCCAATCAAGTAGACAATTCAAATTAACCATTACAGGCACCTCCCTTATTAACAAGATTAAGGCCTTTAAAAAGAGGCTGTTCCCTATGTTCTGTCCTCTTGCTCTTCCCCCATCCACCTTGGGAGTACTTAGCTGTTCTTCTTTCCAGAGGATGAAGTACTCAGACAACTGAACCTGTAGCTGTCTCCACCTTGGCCTTCCAGGCCTCTAGAACTGTGAGGAATTGTTTACCAATAGAAATACCATCTGTGGTATTTTGTTACAGCAATGCAAAGGGACTAAGATGTTTTCTCTGACCCTTAGTGTTCTTGTATGTCAAATGGGGATATTAATCATTGTCCACTGAGGTAAATCATGCAAAAACCTTTGCAAACTAGAGTTGTACACAAATATAATACAAGGATTGGCAGAACATTTTTATGTACATATTTATATTTTATTAGTTGAGAGGGGCAGAATATTAGCTCCAGAAGAAAGTCTTTGGGTGCACACACACTAAGAGTAAGGGCCAGGTCATCTGAAAAGCTTTCCAGGGTCTCCCAGTCACTTCACAGACCTGGCATCCAGGCACAAGCCTCCTCCCTGGCTGGCTCTACTCCAGGGACCTGCTGGCTGGTTCTTGAAGGTGCCACTTGGGGCTTTTGCATTTGCTGTTCCCTTCTGCCTGGTACCTTCTTTCTTAGATGTCCACATGGCTTGCCACCTCACCTCGTTCAGCTCATTATCTAGTGCCATTTCTTATGATTGTCCTACTTACAATCACAAATTCCCCTCATCAGTTCCCCATTCCCTCTTACTTTATTTCTATTCATAGTACTTACTACTGTCTCTTATTTACTTATTTTTGCTTGGTCATTATCTTTCTTCAACAAGAATGCATGATTCCCAGGACAGGTGTTTTCATCTGTTACATTCAGTGATGTGCCCCTAGGGCAGCTCCTGCCACAGAGTGGGTACTCTATACCCATTTGTTGGTCAATGGTCTATTTCCTCTTTTCTTACCAAAGAAGAGGCAGCAAAGTGTCCACCCAGTTCCTGTTTGGCATCTATTCAATTTAATATTAAGAGATTTGTGCTTAATTGTCTTTGAAGAAACTGCAGTGAAGGATAGGGAATGTTGCATGAGTGTTCTTTTAAAAGCTACCGCAAGTAGCCTCAATTAGAAGTCAAATTTGACAAGTGATTAGTCTACAGATTTTCTAGTCTACATCAGTTTTAAAAAAATTGAGAAAGACATTACAAATTGGTGATATTTCAGATATTGTAAATGTATCAAACAATAATTTTTCTATAAATGGTATTAAAAACCAATTTTTATAGTTTGAAATATACAAAAAATACTGAATTTGAGTATAGGACTCAACTTTCTACTTAAAAATGTTATGTCCCCATTTAATATTCACTTAATTTTTTCTTGTTGTGGTTAAAATCCCTGGTGGATAACTTTTGCCCTTCCATAAGTCATGATTGTTTAATAGATATTGGGCAAAATATTGATACCCTTATGGAGAATTAACAAATGTTCAATCAATGATGTTAATATAATTTCTCTAGTACTCAATGGACTGTAATCAGCTTCAAGATTAAAAGTTCAACGGCATGACACAACAACAATAACCAAAAAATAGATTAAATTCACAGGGATAATGTGTCCTATGCCTATTAGTTCAGAGTGAGGCGTTTTCAGGACTGGGTCAGTGGCATCATTATAAGACACCTTCATCTTTCTGCTTTGATTTCGTCATTACATGCTTTTCTCATTAAGATGATAGTTTCCAGTCTATCCTGAATGTTATGGTTTGAATGTGAGGTGTCCCCCAAAAGCTCACATGTGAGACAATGCAGGAAGGTTCAGAGGAGAAATGATTGGGCTGTAAGAGTCTTAACCCAATCAGTGAATTAGTCCCTGATGGGATTAATTGAAGTGGTATGGTGTGGATGGAGGTGGTGGGAACTGGGGCGTGGCTATGGGGGTATATATTTTCTATCTAGAGAATGGAGACTCTCTTTCTCTGCTTTCTGATGATGTGAGCTGCTTCCCTCTTCCGCCATGATGTTCAGCCTCACCTTGAGTCAGAGGAATGGAGCCAGCCTTCTATGGACTAAGACCTCTGAAACCGGGAGCCCTCAAATAAACTCTTCCTCCTCTATAATTGTGCTGATCAGATCATTTAGTCACAGCAGAGAAACAGCTGACTAAAACACTGAATATGCTCACTCCTCATTGCCGCATAACTCCAACCAGGGTAAGAAATTTCATCTCTCCCAAGTAGTTTACTTCTGATTGGACTTGTACCCAGAAAGGCAGCCCTTCAGGTACTGACTGGAGTATACCTCTAGAAGAGAATTTTTGAGGATACAACTTATACAGGGGTGGAGAACATGTGTGGTAGATTCAATCTGCTCACGTTCAAAGTTGGATCTTCCCACTCATTAGCCGTACCATCTTGAGCAGTTAAGTTCATTGTGTCTTTGGTTCTTATTTGTAACTGTAATAAAAGAGCCTTCCTCAGAAGTCTTTAAAAAGTATTTAAAACTTTATGCATATATGCTCAGTAAACCTGAGTTTTCATTGTTATTTCACCAGTCACGACAGATCACTGAAGTTCAATATCAAATGGAGAATTGACCATTACCTGGACAATATAGGCAATAATTCGGACCCAAATAGCAACTTCTTTTTAACTATCTGGAGGTTTTGGGAATCAGGAATTTCCTTTACTTAATTTATCTGGGTAATACAAGGTACCTTGTTACTGAATTAGTTATAGTGTAAAGATTAGTTATATATATTGGGTGAGTTATGGTGTACAGATTAATAGGTATCTGGGGGACAAATGGATTGGGGTTACACAAACAGATAATACTTAGTGAAACCATTAGGTGGTCAAAGCACCATTCAATCCTATTACTAAGCCATGGTCTGTGTGAATCCCATGGACAGATTATCTTAGGGGAATGTTTTTTATTGTTTGGTATTTCATATGATTGATTCTGATTAAATTTCTTGCATGTGTACAAACACGTATGTAAATGTTTGAATATACAAGTATAAACAAGGAGAGACAGAAATAAAAAGAGAGAGGTCATAAGACAAAGAGTATTCTCATAATTTTATCTGTCAAAGATCTGGAGAAAAGTACAATAGACTAAATCATTTGCACAAATATCTCTGAAGCAATGAATTTTTTAGAAACAACCCTAGTCAAAGCAATATTCCCGTGTTCACTTTTTTCTTTTTGAAGTTCTCTACCTGCTGTTCTTATCCCTTGGGTGGAGCTGATTTTACATACATTTAGAAATAGTTTTTGCTCTGATTTTTAAAATCTTCAGGAAAATTAGTCAATCCCTCCTATAACTGAGATGAAAGTTTTCTTGAGAACAAAACCCTGTTGCCTATTTCTGATGTAGGCACTTTCCCTTCATTAAAAAAGTCTAGGATGAGCCAGATGCGGTAGTACACACCTGTAATCCCAGTGACTCAGGAGGCTGAGGCAGGAGGCCAGCCTCAATCATTTAGGGACAATCTCAGTAACTTAATGATAACATGTCAAAATGACAAAAAAATATAAAAACAAAGTAAATCGAGGGCTGGAGATGTAGTTCAGTGGTAAGTCACCCCGAGTTCAATCAACCAAAAGCAAAAACAAAGAAAAAGTCAAAAAATCAAGGATGATCTTATTACTATCATTGATACCAAGCCATTTGCTCCTTTTTTTCTTTAAGACAGCAGAATATTAGTCCTATCAATACCCATTTGATTTTAATTTAAAAAAAAAGTTTCTTTCTTTGTTAATATCGTGATGAAATGTATACAACCTTAAAACCGTTCATTGCTACTATTGGGAAATCCCCTGAAACCTAGGGCAATGTGAAAATGGGAAGAAACTAGTATTATTTTTAAAGCAGGTGGTTGATTGTTTTGGCCACCTTTTTTCTATAATCATGGAGAGATTACCCCTTACCTCCACCCTATTTCCCCAAAGAATTCTCAAGGAACAGTTTGGAGTCAGTTCTCATGGGATAGCAGCCACTCAGGCCTATTCATTTTTAAAAGGTGGATATTAGCAACCAAGGAGTTTGCAAAAGTGTGTTTAGTTTCACTCTGCGTAGGAAAGGGGAAGGTCAGGCATGCTTTGTGTTTGTGTGTGTGTGTGTGTGTGTGTGTGCATGTGTGTATATTTGTGCTTAGAGTCATGCAACATCTGTGTGCATGCATTTCTCTGTGTGTGTGCATATGTAAAGAGATTAGATACTGAATTTGCCATGGCCTTTGTTAATCAGGAAATAAGCTGTGCCTATTTGGACATGCTATCAGAATTCTGAATTTCTGGTTAAAAATCTCTCTGCTTGAATGTGTCTGTTGGAAATCACAGCCGTTTCTATTGCCAGGGGTCATTAAATGTACAGAAAAGGAGGCAAGACATAGATGCTCTTCCTTGTCTTAAATGAGCAAGGGTTAGTGCAGAACACTGGCGGATGAGCAAGTTATATACAATCCCAGGGACTCCAGTGCCCCTCCTGGGGACTGCGAAATTCTATGCCACTGTGAAGCAGCTTAGAAATGAGCCGACAAAGAAGTCCATTGACTTTAACGTGAATATGCTTGAATCACACAGAAGACAAGAATAAATCACCTTACAAATGTGTCTGGTGTAATTTTCCTGTCTCCTTCCAGTTCCCCCACCCCCAGCCCTTTTGTTCTTTGTGGATGTTTTTGTTATCAGCAGCATCATTGGGAAGTCGCCTTTTTGGAATTTTTCTGTGGGTGACTAGGGTGTGAGCTAGGTGCTGCTGCAGTATGAATCTTTTAAAAGCCGCCTAAGAAATATTTAAGACCCTGGTCTAGGAGGAACGGCTCTCCCAGGCATAATTTTTGGTGCTGGTTGCAGCAGGGAGCGTATGCTGGGAGGAAAGTATTATTTTTCTAAATGGAAGGTGTCAGATGGTCACGCAATGTGACTGCATGTTCGAGATCACTGCCTCCCATCTGCAATTTGTGACGTGTGAAAGATTCTGCCCAAATGTGCTCACCAACTGGAAATCCTCGGCACTTTTTTTCCTTATCAGGAGAGACCAAGATAACCAATGGTTTACAGATCAGGGATCCTATCAAATTAATATCACTGTAGGATAAAATCTGTTTTAAATACAACTCCTAAACTCCAGCAAAGTTAACTAGTACAAACAAGTTCATTCATCTGATTAAGAACCGCTGCTCAGAAAACAACAACAAAATGAAATCTGCTTATCACTGCTCCTCACTTCAAAATAGTCTTAATGCTGGTAGCTTTCAAAAATAGTCTGGATCCAAAAGACGATATATTTTTCCATACTAATTAGTGTCGACCAAATGACAAACCTCCACCCAGACTGAAGGAAAGCATTTTCAAATCAGTGTTGATTTTTCCTTGTCCTATACTCCTGAGTCTCTTTCCAATAAAATGAGGAAAAAGTCAAAAAGGGCTGACTATTAGCCATTGCCCCAGGAGGGATTCCACACTTAAAGCTGCGCTGAAACCTTTGAGTTCTGTTTATTTTTGACCAGGTGTAATTCCCAGCTTCTCTGAAGAAAGGGTTGTAAAAAGTCTCATAAGGTGCTTTGGACATCAAACAGATCCTACCAAACAGTATCTTGATAAGTTAAGTTCAAATGAATTGGAGACATTATAGGCTAAAATCCCCTTTCTGGGCACTGGGTTGCCAAATCAAGGAGAAAAGTTCAGGGCTCGGCGGGGGCCTACTTGAATTACCAGTCCTGAGAGGGAGCTGCTTGGGTTTGGCCTAAGGAAAAGGTGAACTTCATTGCTTCATTGACTGTGCCTGCTTCTAACCTGATCAAGTACAAACAAGGGTCTTCCTCAAGTTTTTAATTTCCCCTCTGTATAAAATGGGGAAGAAGAGCTAGATAGAAAGAAACACTCAAGCGAGTGCAAAAGTCGTTTTCATCCTCAAATCATTTTTTATTGTACATTTTGCATCACAAAGCACTTCATAATCACTGACAAAACATAGAGGGATTACAAATTCAAGAGATGGATCACCCTCACTGTTTTGTGAAGCAGCATGCAGCCACTGGGTCTGAGTCTAGGAAATCACCGAGGGCTGAAATCCTCTAGCGAAGGAGGTAAATTCCAGCTCTACCGCACGCCACCTCCTCCTTGGTAAGTGCTCCAAACTGTACTGGAGAGGTAAAGAACAATGTGACTCCATGGCTGCCCACATCACCCATTGCCGCAGATGGGTTTTAGGGCTGGCTCAGGTAGGCCAAATCCCAATAACTGTGATGGGAAGAATATGGCAAAACACATGAATTTGTTAAGGAGAGAAGGCACGAAGATAAGAGGAGACTGCTCCCTAATGATATCTCAAAATTAAAAAACCTAATTGGAAAACGGGCCTTTTTCTTGATAACAGCCCTTGGCATTGATTCTCTGGATTCTTTTATGAGTGGAACCCTCCTCTTCTGAGCCGATCCAAATGCTGTCTATCTCTCAAAACTCACGGCAAATCTGTTCTTCTTCATAAATGCTTCCCAATTGTTAGGAGGCCCCAATTCATAATAGGTTGTGTTTCTCCTTCCCTGAACTCAAAATATTTGATCTTTGCTACCGTTTTGGCAATTAACCATTTTCTGGCACTGTTAGAACGGGAGTCGATGACAGATAATAAAGTTTTAGAGGACTTGAACATTTTGTAAATTTCTGTCTTAAATTTCTTTTAAGTGGGAGGTTTCTTGAGGCCAAGTTTAGCCTTATTCATTCTAAATTTCCTTACTAAAGTAGAGGAGAGATACCAGCCTTCATGCCAGGCCCTTGTCTACATCACTGCCATTAACCCTCATCCTGTACCTGTATGCAGGTATCCCTGGGCCTGTTTTAAGGAAGGAATTTGATTCTGGGAGGCCAGGTCTCATGGCCACGTCACAGTTCAAGTGGTGGAGATAAGATTTGAATTCTGACTGATGACAGTCTTTTCTTAGAGCTAAGCATGGCAGATAGGAACTAAGCAACTGATTTCCATGTTTGACCATGAGACATTCACAGAAAAGTCTCAGGGCCGTGGTATTGTTTCAGAGTGAGAAACAGAGCACAGAGTCCTTTCTGTGCTCCAGAAGTCTGGTCCTTGCCTACTCCAATGGGGGAGAAGTCATGGTGGCCTGGTGTCACACACGTCTGGCGGGGAGTCCCTGATGGTGGTGCTTTTAAGTCTGGCTGTGGAAGTTTGGAGTCGGCTCTCAGGACAGTGATGTGACAGCCCATATTTCCAGTTGCTGTGGAAGTTGAAGTTGGTCTGCTCTGGAGATGCACCTCACTCAGTAGCAGTTGTATCACAGAGTTTGTTCTTAAGGTTTGAGTAGTTGGTCTTCCACCTGGCTGCCTGCTAAGCCTGAATCTAAATCTTGGGGATCTTGATACTGTGGACCTGCCGTGGGACACAGGTATCTGGTTTTTGTTTTGAAAGCTCCCTAGTTGCTTCTAATGTGCATTCAGTGTTAAGACCACTGAGAGATCATGCTGGAGACCTAGCAGGTGGATTACAGAACTGCTGGTGGAGAGCCCTTCTGACAGCCCCTTATTTCCTCTCTGCTGGGCAAACTTTCCCGTTCTGCTGAGCAGTCCATGCTAATCCTGGTCTATGTAACAACCCAACTAAGAAGTGTAAACCTAAAAAAATTCTCTTTTTCTTTTCTGTTGTGATGCTTTTGGCAGGGAGTGGAGGAGGTGCTGTTGAATCCAAGCCTCAGTGTTAATCTAAATATAGTTTTTTCAGAGTAGACTTAAAGATGGGAACCCTGTGTCTTCCTATATATCACTTCAGAGGCAATATACTTCTGAACCACTTCCTGGGCCCTAAGACCCTCCAACCCACATTCCTAACTCAGAAAGTTAACAAGTATAGGGATCTTGCCTTTTTTGCCTATGGAAACAGTCTCAGTCATGTCTGTGACAGTCCCCCATGATGAGGAGGAAGGCCCAGCATGGTGGACCTGCTTTCTGCTTATGGGGACTGCCAAAACATTTCACTTGACTCCTTCCCCTCTTCTGATAGTTTCTGATGGTTGCCAGAAAACACTCCAGTGTTGAAGTGAGAGGAGGAGGTAGGAAGAGAAGAGGCCATCTCACCCACCTGGCCTGTGCTCACAGCCTCAGTTGTTGGACAGAATTCTTTGGACATTTATTTATTTTGCTCCCATCTCTTTCTCTCTCCTTGGAGAGACTGGTTATCTCACAGTAGGAGGATTGGTAGGAGCATTTCCTGGGAGTGGTGCTGAATCAATGTTTCCTTGAACATCAGAGAAAGACTGAGTAGTTAACAGAGTCAAAACTGTGGGGCAGAGAAGAGGGAAGGAAAGAATGGGGGGTAATAGAAGAGAGTATGTTTGCCACATTTTCTGTCTGCTTGGAATTTTTAAAATTTTGCTAGAATTTAAAATATTGGTGTATCTTTGTTGCTAACTGTATCTCTTCTCATTTTCTATTTCCTTCCTGAGAGATTTCATCTGCCTCCATTACATCAATCAATCTTGTTCTTTTATTCATTATTAACCTCATGATTTTCAAACATATACCTTTTAGTTTGCAATTCATTTTCTGAGCTGCAGAGCTATATATTCATCTGCCTGTCTACTGGACAACCCTAACTTGGATTTCTCATGGACATTTCAAAATTAGTTTGTCAAAAATTTACCTCATATTTCCTCTCTCCAAAGCTTGCTTCTCTTGTGTACTATATCTCAGATAAAAGGCATCAAGTTAAAAAGCATAGGGTTTTCTGAAAATTCCTGTCTATATCCCCCATGCCCACAATCAGCCAATCATTAAAGCATAATTCCACCTCTTGAATATTGCTTAAATTCACCTGTTTATCTTATTTGGTTTGATATTTTAAAGGCTTGGATTAGACTGACTAGTGTGCTCCTACAAAGATATCAGCACACTAATGCCTATAACTTGTGACTATTTTACCTTATATGGCAATAGGGACTTAGTAGATGTGATTAAGTTAAGGATCTTGAGATGGAGAGATTGTTTTGGATTATCTGAGTGGCCCAACATAACTAAAAGGGTCCCTAGAAGAGGGGATCAGAAAACTTGGAGAGGAAATGTAAGAACAGAAACAGAGTTTGCATACAACAAACACAAAGCAAATATACTGAAAAGAGAAGAAACCAGATTTTTAGAGGCACGAAAAACATTTGCTCTTAAATCTGGACCAATATGGGGATGTCCACTCTCACCACTCCTATTCAATGTAATCTTTGAAATTATTCAGAGAATCAAGCAAGAGAAGAAAATTAAAGGGATACAAATAGGAAAAGAAGAAGTCATATTATCTCTATTTGCAAATAACATGATCCTATACCTAGAATCCCAAAAATTTCACCAAAAGATGTCCAGAGCTGATAATCAAATTCCACAAAGTAACAGGATACAAGATTAACATATAAAAATCAATAACATTTCTATACTCCAATAATCAATCTGCTAAGAAAGAAATCAGGAAAACAAATCTATTTACTGCAGCCTAAAACAAACAAACAAACAAAACCCCAAATAAATGAACAAAAACCCTTGCAAAATATCTAACAAAGGAGGTGACAGACCTCTATAAGGAAAATTATAGACCACCAAAGAAAGAAATTGAATACCTTAGAAGGTGGAAAGACCACCTACATTCTTGGAGAAGCAGAAATAATATTGTCAAAATGGCTACCAAAAACAGTACACAGATTCAATGCATTCCCCATGAAAATACCAATGACACTCTGCACAGAACTAGAAAAAACAGTCTAAAATTCATGCAAAATAAAAGATCCAGAATAGTCAAAGCAATACTGAGCAACAGGAATGATGCTGGAGGCAGCACAATATCTGATCTTAAATTATACCTCAGAGTCATAGTAACATAAACAACATGGAACCTGCAGAAGAAATTTGGCCCTTTGACCCCTGTTAAACTTCTGACCTTCCAAACTCTTAGATACTAAATTTATGTTGTATTAAGCCTCTAAATTTGTGCTAATTTGTTAGAGTAGCAATAGAAAACTGATTTGAGTCTCAACTGCTTTCCTTCTCTCAATTATGTTCGATTTTGGACCCTTCTCCAAGGGCAGTCAGAGGGAGTGTTCTAAAACACAAATCTGGTCATGGATGTTCTTAAACACCAGAATGCCTTTGCTCAAATAATCTTTATTTTTCTTTCTTCCTTGTTTACTCTTTGGGGTATTACAGGTACCAGAATACAATAGCATAAGGTATTTCCCTTAACCCTAAATATCTTTTTGAGACATGACATGCCCATCTCATTTTGGTCTAAAGCTTCACTAGTAACAAAAGGGCACCTTTACTAAAGCACCTGTCAGCAGAGGAAGAGCAAAACAACTCATAGTCTTATTCTCTGGGAGATGCCAGGGGCAGCCACTTTGGCTTTTTATTCTTTGCTTTAGTCCAGATTTTTGAGGCTAGCTTTCTTTCTTCTCATTTTTCACCCATGAAGTAGGAATGGGAGGCAAAGTAATCTTCAATCCCCAGGAAACATGAGAATTGCTAGCCAAGTAGGGTCAGGACAAGGAAATAAGTTACCTATGCAATTGAGAAGTTAGACTGCCACAGGTGAAATTTCTCTGAACCTTAGGGACATCTTTCAGGTCATACACTTCATAGTTTATAATTCACAGAATTCCTGTAATTCTTTCCTTATTGTTAGTAACAGCAACAAAACCTACTGTGGTAATTATAATAGCTCTTCCTTTTAAAATAAAATAGCCTTCATGTATTATATTTTTTTTCTGGTGCCCAAACATTGAAATAATCAAGGAGTGTCATTAATGTCACTGCTGTAGCATCAGTGACTGTAGTGTTTCATACCATCAAGTGCCTAAATGTACTACTCCTGGCTTGGTTATACTTAATTGATATAGATTGAGGGCTCTCACAAATTATATGAAGACTAATAACAGCAAGTTCCTGCTGCCTGGGTATTGTTTACAAGAGAAATTAGAGAAAACAAAAGACCTGGATTTTATTCTTTATTAGACAGGATCTGATCAAGAGAGAAAAAATGCTGTGGTTAGAAGACCCTAGTCCTGGAAGTGCTGAGTTTTACAACAGCTTCTCCCACCAACCAGCTGTGCAATTTGGGAATAGCTATCATTTCATTTCTCTTGGATTCTGTTTCTCCACCAATAAAATCAGTGTTCAGCTCTTTCCAATTCTAACATTTTATGATAAAGATGATTATAACTCAATACCCGCAACACTTGTCCTGTATATTGAAAAGGGGGAGAAAACCTCTGCACAAGATCATTATGTCCACCGATGTCCTCTGAATAGGCAGTTCCAGAGAGCAAAAGATAAGAGCCTCCAGACGATGCTGGGGCATGTTCGTATTCTCATAATAACAGCTGAAGCTATAATTTGAATAAGTAGGAAAGGGACATCTTCTCAGAGGAAAGGGAAAGTCAATTTCTCAGGACTATTTCCTGTAAGATGAGAACACTCTGAACTCAATTTGCTGTGAGAACAGGCTTTAAATCTAAACAATAGATTCTTATGTGAATTAATGCCTAACTGTTGACCCAACGTAAACATTTCGAGGACCTTAATGTGTGAGTTCACCGCCCATCCTACCTTGACTTTCTTAAACATTATTTAATAAATGCAAATTGGAAATCTTACAACAATCTTGAATGTTCATCTTCCATGATTTCCTTGCTTTTTAATCTTTTGGCCTTTGGCATTGTCGTTGATCCAAACGAAAGACACTGTTATATCTGTAAGTGAAGGTGAAGACTCAAGGAGTCCTTCAACATGCAGGGCAGATGGTGAGACGTCATGGCGAAGTCAGTTTAACACCCACATGGATTAGGTTGGGTGCCACTGACGCTCACTATGAGCCATCAGGAAAATAAGGGTGCCTGAAAACTGCTCAGTGAGAGAGAAAATGTCAACACATATTGAAAAGAGCATTTCAAGGTCTTTGGTGGAAATTATTTTATCAGTGGGAGTGTTTTCGACTCCATCCCACAACTCCCAATCAGTGGCAATGTTAAAATCCCTCCAACTCTTTATGAGGTGAGGAAAGCCATCAAGCAAATGAAAAACAACGAGGCATCTGGAGCTGGTGGGATCCCTGCTGAAATCCTCACATCGGCTGAGGGAAAGGCACACTATGGCTCCACGCGCTCCTCTCGAAGCTGGAGAATGATGAAGAAATTCCAGATGACATCCGTGAGGCTGCAGTTGTGACCATTTCAAGACAAGGACGCAAAGATAATTGGAAAAAGAACACCCTCACTGTTCCCTCTCAGAAAACTTCTGGCTGAGGGGCTTCCTGTATCATGCCACTTTTCGAAAGGCAGTAGAGAGGCGAAAAACATTTATTATTTCATTTCAGTTGTTTTGGCAGGAGCTCGTTTTTCCCCCTGGTTTGTTTGGAATTGCACTGATACCAAGCAGTGCAAGCCACTGAAGTACTCACTGCTTTGTTTTTATGTTGTTATTATTTCCATATGTGCCTGATTACCCTTGGAAATTTTGAGGCAAGGATTGCCTTCTTCATCTTTGTGTCTCTATAGAGCGGGGCACATAGTAGGTACTTGATGGAGTAATTAACGAATTCATGAATCACTTAGGCATTACTTGGTTACTAGGATATAACTATAAAAAAGATTAGTTGCATGCATGCATGCATGTAATATTTAATGGATAAATGAGGAACGAGGCTGCCACCCTGCCTCTGGCTCCTCTACCCTTGCTGACACCAGAGAATCATAGAAGATGGAGTGAGACTACACAGGTTCATTCATGGCCACTTCCTTAATTATCTACCTGAGCAAGGGCAGGAGGCAGAGAAGACTCTGGAGACACTGGAGAACCCCAGGTTCTCCAGGAAAGGAGAGGAAATCAGCTAAAAAGCTTGAACATCAACCTTTGCTTTGTTTTTTCTTGACCTAGTTTCCAATCAGAATTGAACAGTGAGCTACCTCGGGGTCATGATGAGCAGATTAACATTCCCATCCTGCAGATGAGTGAGCTGAGACGTAGAGGTTAATTGACTGGTCATTTCCAAAATGGGAGCCAAGCTCAGCTTTGGTGATAAAGTTTGCATCTCCCTGCCCTGTGCTGAAGCCAGAAGGCCAAACACAGCCATCCCACAGAAGCTCTGTGGGGGCTGGGGCAGGGACAACATGGGTCCTCTCTCTGCTCAATAGACACAGAGATAATACAGTGCACTATGTTAATTAACACTTAAAGCTGATACAGACTAAAATAAACAAAAGCGCACCCATTCTGGTTCCACTTCTAAGACCTCATCCCGAGACCGTAACACAGTTTGTTTTACAGCTTCCCTTGTCACGTGAGAGCCAGCATAATGAAACCTCTCTAATCTCTATTTTTCTAAAGTCTGTGTAGATACAGATGGCTCTGTTTTGGTCTCTGGGTTTTATTCTTATTTTGCCACAATTTTAACCTTTTATGTATCTCTTTCTGTGAGATATTCTCACTGATTCCTCACTGCCTAAGGGATCTGAGAGGCCCTTCGTTTTCATTTTCCAACCCTTATATCATGTCATTCTTTGGAATATTGGGGATTTTTAAATAATAGGAGATGTGTAGCTGTGGTTACTGGAGGATTTGGATCCAAAGGGATGTCATTCTATGATTCATGAGAAAGTTCATATTAGCTCCATTTTTTTTTTCATAAAAAAGGTTGAAGAATAGATATTTAATTTACAAAGTATCCATAATTAGATATACCTAGAAGGTCATGAGAAGCAGAGAAAAGACAAGAGAGGGTCCTGTCTCATGTATGTTTTATGCTTGTGGGAGAAAAAGAGAGAATAGGAAGGAAGAGAGTCACAAAATAGAGAGAGCTGGATCCAGCATAGGTTCTGAGAGAGGAAAAAAATCAGGAGTTTGTCAAACCTTACATGCAAATTCAGGAAATAAAATTTAAATCACATTTAGTCAGACTGAAAAATATCAACCTCCGTTTCATGTATTTAGCACATTCTGGGCACTGGCTTCCAACTTCCAGTTGTCTTAAGAGAATGGCCAGATCAAAAAATGACCAACGCATCCCCCACATGTTTGCCTGAGTGAGGTAAGCAGCTCAGAGGAGGGATTTAAAAAAGACTGCATTGTTGGAGCAGCCACTCAAGCATAGGGAGGTGGAATTCCATCTGTTCAGCTCAGCTTGGTTCAGTGAACTGGGTCACTTTTAACGGTTCACTAAATTCTGACTATCTAAAAATTACAGTTAATGTGTTTTAAAAATCTTGAGCTGCACAGCAAGAACACCTTATTGCTTGTTCTTCCTTGCCCTTGGGTTTATCACCTCTGGAGAATGGGTAAATTGGGGTACTTCTCATGACGTGGGGGAGTTGGGTGTATGGACCCCACATCAGGTGCTACCAGTAGCTCCCCATTAAAAACAAGAGATGAACCCCTTTTGGTACCTCCATCTCCTCCCTGATTGGAATTTAGAGGCTGAGGTGACAATTTCTCACCCATGAGAGAATGATCTGGGAACATCTTCTCCTGAGGTAGAGGTAGGAGATGAGCATAGAACTAGAAAGCAGAAAAACTATTAAAGAAAAATAATTACCTGAGAGGGAAAAAATCATAATTCATGTTTCAGGGGGAAGTATGAAAGTCTCAAAGCACAGTTTACTCCAGGGAAGTGTTTCTGGCTCTCAACTTTCTAAAAAGGAGGTTTATATTCAATTTCATATGATGTAAACATTTCCCAAGTTTCCAAGGGAAGGTATACGAAAGTAAGAAAAATACATTCCCTGAATTTGTGATCAGTGTGCTGGCTTTTCTGAACATGACAAAACAAGCCTCTTTTCACAAAACTGAGATCATTTTTTTTTTCAAGGACATTATTAAGGGTCTGGGAGCAGGGGCAGATGGAACTCCGAGGGAAACACCTTTCCAGGAGAAATCCAGAGTTGGAATGAGAAGGGAACGGATTTTGTTCCAGCATTGCATTTGGGTAATCTCAATTTTATTTTTCATGTCATATTTGCCTATTAAAAATATGTCTTCTTCCTGCTGGATGCTGGTTGACTGTGGCCTCTTGTTACAAGGCTCTGCTTGTGTGTGTCATATCACCAGTGACAGACAAGCACCCCAAGGGTTGAAAGCAACATCTGAAATTTTCAAATAGGAAATGAGACAACACCAGCCCAAGGACAGCTGCACATTTAAACATAGCACTTAATATAGTTGAAAAAAAATAATTAATTATGTTAGCTTTGGGACCACAGCTACTGGTTGATGATGAAGATGGTCAATGGTGTCTTCAGTTCTGATGGTGTGTTTGTTTTTCTACTCAGACATAGCTCTCCAGCTTAGATTCAAATTGAAATTCAAGTTTAGGAGGGCCAGAGTAGAAGCAGCTATTCTCTTCTGGGTCTTAATGGCACAGGTGTCTTTCTAAAACTAAAACTGTATTTTTTTATTTCATTCAATAAATGCCATAGCACTTAGAGATCTTCTGATGAGGACACTTGTTCAGGCTTATACAAGGAGGAGTCACACAGTGATTTGGGGATGTGAGCTCAGTCTTTCAGGGAAGGGACTGTCCCCACCTTTGGCCTTCCTTTGAACAATTTTCACATCTGCCAACTTGGGAGGGTGTGCCCCCATTCCTCTAGAGAGAGCCCATCAGCAGGTGTTTTAGTCAATTTTTTTTTGTCACTGACAAGAACTGACAAAAACAATTTGTGGAGGGAAAGTTTGTTGAGGGGCTCAGATTTCAGAGGTCTCAGTCCATAGAGAGCCTACCCTATTGCTGTGCCAGAGGTGAGACAGAACATCATGGCAGAATGGTATGGCGGAAGAAAGCAGCTCAGGGCAGGCACCAGGAGGCAGAGAGAGTAAGCTCAGTTCACAAAATATATACTCCAAAGACATGCCCCCCCCCCAATGACCTACCTCCTACAACCATTTCCCACCTGCCTACAGTGACCACCCATTTAATCCTTATCAGAGGATTAATTCACTGATTAGGCTAAGACTCTCCTAACCCAATCATTTTCCTCTGAACTTTCTCGCATTGCCTCACACATGAGCTTTTGGGGGACACCTCAAATCTGAACCATAACAGCAGGGTTCATAATGGCTCCCAGCTCTGAGCCAGGGCTACACATGCATGAGTGTGGTCTCCAGCTATTTCCTCCCTCCTCTTTGGGACTATGAGTGGAGGAGCACAGGATCTGGAAGGCCTCTCCTCAGAGCTAATCCCCCAGTCTCCTGGCTCTGTTCTTGCCAGATCTGACCCCTTCCCTGCACTTCCATTATGGTGGTCTTTCTTAAACATGGATGATGAGAAGGAATCTCTTCCATGCTTATAAGTTCCTTTAGATGCCTACAGGGTAAAACATAATTTCCTCAACAGACATGTGTGTTTTGTCTCTTCCTTACATATTCCAAATATTCAAATATCCATTATGATAAATTCACTATCTTTGTTGAATTTTTGCTCATTCTTTCAGGACTTTCCTTTGAAGACGTCTTTGATGACTTTGTTCAGCCCATTCATTCTCTTCCCTACCATGGAAACAGTCATCTCAGGGCATGGTAATAATGGATCCATCTTCCTTCCCCTTTCCCCATCTACACTGTGTAGCAATCAATACCAGGAATATATCATGCTTAGCCTGGTGTTGAAGGTTTGTTGGAAAAAAAAAAAAGTTTGCTTGAATAGGAATATCTTCTTTTTTATGTGATATTCTAAATCTGCTTTCTACTCCAGCTACTCAATTTAATATAGTCCCAAGGTATTGTTCCCATTTCTACTACTTTCATAATATTTATAAATTTATTTGAACATGTACTAGTTTATTGGTCTTCTCTATTAGTAGAATATAAATGCCATAAACCAAAGCCATTGTCTTTTGTGTTTATATTATATCTCCCCTTCCTATCTCTGTGCCTGCTTAGTAAATATTGTGAATAAAAGAATGAATAAATTAATAAATTCTCTAGCAGAGAATGTTGTGTTACAAATACTTCACTTCGAATGTTGTTTCAACAATGACCAAACTTATTGCTTTCCCCCGATTTACTTTCTTCTTGATTTTAATGATTCTTTTTCCAGTCTTCCCATTGTTAAAAACTGAAACCTCTTGTGTCAAGGGAAGGAAAAAATGAGTGAGAAATTTAGAAAGAAACCCTTTTACATGTTGACTGCAGAATCCCTTTATGAATGGTTGAGTTCCCTCAATTCATGCCCCAGTGATTTACCTCTTCCTTCTTCCTCTCCCTTCTTTCTCCCAACTCAGAGGTCTGCCCAAAGCTGCCAGCTAAGCTGCCTCCGATACAAAGTGAATTAATATCAGGACATTTGGAATTCAGCGTCCACACCACTGTACTGTTTCAGGAAGTCAAGGTAGGGTTTTATTCCTGACTATAAGTTGAAATCTTAATATATTTGGACTTAAATTCATCAAGCCCTCTGTATTACCCAATACTAGTAAAAACTGAAACTATTATCCAATACTAGTAAAAACTGAAACTCTAGAGCAAATAGGACCTGGATTTTGCCTTCCATTTTAACCCTTCATTTAATATTAGGGTTAAGTTGGAGCTCAACACTGAGGGAGAGGTGTGTGTGTATGTGTGAGAGAGAGAGAAAGAGAGAGAGAGAGAGAGAGACTGACTCCATGTATGTGGCCAGGATGCCCCTAAGTGACATCCCAAAGGCACTTATGTGAATGATTTGAGGGACTCCTGATGAGAGGCCCTGCCACCAGAAGGAAGAACCCATCAAGCGCAGCTGTCCTCAGCAGCTTTGTCCCCTCTCACTGTTCCCAGGCTTTTCTGGGCTTTCCAGATAATGGGGTCTGCCATCAAGACACCATCTGTCTGGAGCCAGGAGCTGAAACAATTCAAAACCAGGAAGATGGGCTGGGAATGCAGCTCAGAGGTAGAGGCTTGTCTAGCACGTACCAGGCTCTGGGTTCCGTTCCCAGCACTGCAAAACAAGACAGAATAAAAAAGTCGAGGAATGTAAAGGCACAGATATGCCTCACTTAATGTTAATACAGGACAAGTGAATTAACATTTCGGAGGTCAGTTCCTCGCTGAAAACAACTGTAGTGTCACGGTGAGGACTGCATGGGTTGTTGAGAGGGGCAGACAACAGGTGAGGTGCTCCACACCACTGCCTGGCACAGTACAAGTCAGGTGCAGTGGCTATTGCCACTATTACTACTAGTCCTGTGGTAAGAATAAGGGTGGTATTTCTCTTTGTTTTAGTCAGTTTTTTCACCGCTGTGACTGAAATATCTGAGAAGAACAATCAGAGGAGGAAAAGCTTATATGGGAGCTCGTGATTTCAGAGGACTCTGTCCATGCACACCATGGGCACCATTCCTTGGGGTTCCAGGTGAGGCTGAACATCATGGCAGAAGAGTGTGGTGGAGGAAAACAGTTCGGGTCATTGAAGCAGGAAGCAGAGAGCTAGAGACTGCACTTGCCAGGGGCAAAATATGTACCCCAAAGTCACACTCCCAATGACCCACCTCCTGCTACACACTACCTGCCTTCAGTTACTACTCAGTTAACCCCTGTCAGGGGACTGATTCACTCATTAGGTTAAAACTTTCATACCCAATCATTTCACCTCTAAACTTTCTTGCATTGTCTCACCCGTGAGCTTTTGGGGGACACCTCATACCTCAACCATAACACTTTTCTTCATACATTGTCTCATTAAAAAATGAACAAACATCAGACTCCAGAATTTGTAGCCATTCACTCCTGACCAAGGCCACAGATTCTGGAACCAGGCTGCTCAGCTTTGAATTCCATCTCCTCAACTTACTGGGTAGGTCACTTGGGGCAAATTATTTAGCCTCTTTGTGCTTCCATTTTTCTCATCAGTAAAATAAGGATGAAGATTTCTTCCTTGGTAAGGATTAGTGTATTTAAAGAACTTGGGATAGTGTACCTGCTAGACATGTAATAACTGGTTGTAACAATGAATATTATTAGTGTTAACAATGCAGGGTCTTGCAGGGCAGCCAGGAGATTGCATTAAGCAAACATATTATACAACCTCCTCAAAAAGCTCCCCAACCTCACAGCACACCACAGCCACTGCCCTCTGGTTCTTTTCCAAATTTCTGAAAAGTTTCTTCTCCCTACTCCCAGGTTGATTCTACTCTTTTAACCCTTCTTTTCCCAAACCACACACTTGTGGACATATAAGGTCATGTAATCCTTGCTGCTACTGAAGATCAGGGCAACTCCATCAAAGCAAAACAAACACAAACAAAAAAGCAAACAAATAATTCTTCTGAGAGAGGACTAGAATAGCAAATACTTGACACATCAATGTTATCTCCTGATCATAGGGTCAACTATAAAGGCTTATCTGAATTCACATCACCCTAGCTGCAGACAGATGAGTTCTTTTGCATCAGTCTCCTGGGACACTACCTTGAAGTCCTTCTGCTCAGTCACTGTTGACTTGATGCCTTAGAGCAACTCAGTTCCTATGAATTATAGAACTCTTGGTCTTTACAGAATTCATTTCTGCTCCCCCTCCCCAATGCCTGTGGATCCCAGGACCAACTTCCATCTATGAGCTTATTTCAATTCTGTGGCAGGAGCCCTGTCTTGTCTCTTTTTTACCTCTGAAAGAAAAAACTTTCTCCACATGTAAACTCAAAGGTCCCTTTTGATGCTTTATGTCATCAATACTGAGGAAAACAGAAGCCAACTAAAATTTATTGTTAAAGCGGAACTCCATTGATCTTGTAACCTGCTACTTTACTGAATTCACTTATGAGTTCTAAAAGTTTTCTGGTGGAATTTCCAGGTTCCTCTAAATATATAATCATGTCATCAGTGAACAGGGATAGTTTGAGTTCTTCTTTTCCAATTCGTATCCCTTTAATTTCTTTGGTTTGTCTAATTGCTCTGGCTAGAGTCTCAAGGATGATGTTGAATAGAAGTGGTGAAAGAGGGCATCCCTGCCTTATTCCTGTTTTTAGGGGGAACGCTTTCAGTTTTTCACCATTTAGAATGATATTGGCCATGGGCTTAACGTAGATGGCCTTTATAATGTTAAGGAATGTTCCCACTACCCCAATTTTTTCTAGTGTTTTGAGCATGAAGGGATGCTGTATTTTATCGAATACTTTTTCTGCATCTATTGAAATAATCATGTGATTCTTAACTTTAAGTCTGTTGATATGGTGAATGACATTTATTGATTTCTGAATGTTGAACCAACCTTGCATCCCTGGGATAAAACCCACTTGATCGTGGTGCACTATCTTTTTAATATATATTTGTATGCAATTTGCTTAATTTATATGTACTTGAATTTTACATATAAAAGGCTACTTTTATTATATCTGTGGCAACCAGATCTCAAGGAGGCTGAGTATCTTTGCCCCAGATCACATGATAAGTAAGTGGTAGACATAGGATGTTAACTTGGGTTGGCCTAACTTCCAAAAATTGTGTTGTTTTTCTGTTTTAGTACATTGCTTCCTTATTTCTAAAACTAATATGATGTTTCTTGTTTAAAGTTTAAGTTTGATGATTTATTTTATTCTAATTTTGCATGATCCTCTTAGAGGTAAAGTCCATGAATGGGATGGAAAGGAGTGAAAGACACTACCCTGTATTGAGTGTTTTTTCTTTCTTTGGCTCTTCCCTCCCTCCCTACCTACATATCCACTTACCTACCTACCTACGTGCCATATTCCTTCTGCTTCCTCTTCCCCACCATGCCACATGTTATATGTATATTTATTAGATGCCATCTAATATTTATTGAGAATTTACTTCCAGGGAAGTTGATAAAACCTTCTCCTTTTCACCTATTCATTGTGAGAGAACGCAGAAGCTCTGTCCCTGCTCCATACAGTGAGTGATCCACCTTCCGCAGGCCAGTGACTGACAGAACCTCACTGCCACCCTTGGGCTAGCACTAGGCGTAGACTGACCTGGAGTTGGGCAGTGTCTCTTGAGAACTGTGTGCCACAGCCCTGTTCTCAGAAGGGCAGGCGAAGAAGATCCCCACTACCTCCAGAAGCCTTGTGAGCTGCTCACTGAATTCCAGCTTCAGATTTGAGGAATGGTTTTAATCTCATTTGATTTGCAGAGCTGAGATGAGCTGAAAACACAGCCCCTCTCTGAGGTTAGCTATTTCTACCAATCTTTTCACTTGTTATTCTCCAAGAAATGTCCATTCAAGGACCCACCTATCCAAAGAGTTCCATCGGATGCTTCCATATGCCCCTTTCTCTGGGGAGTCATTTATGTTGGTTGTTTAAGGTGGGTATCTTTTCTTCTAAATATAGCTGAAAATGTATAAAAAATTTGCATGAAAATTGTTTTAATTTGCGCATTTGGAGGAACTGTACATGAATGTGAAATAGTGAAAGGTCAAAAAGCCAAGAGATGCTTTGGGTCTCTCAGGACTGACTGGGGACCCAGAGGTCTGACTAAAGAAGGTCAAGTCTGATGTTTGGAGATAGGCAATCAGTTGGCATCACTATCATCTCTGCATCTCTTTCCAGTCTATATAGTTCCAAAAATTCCAGAATGAATACATAACTACTTTGAAATGGATCTTAGAAGTGTGAACAAAAATGTTTGTGTGTCCATGAGATAATTTCAAAAGCAGAATATCCATGATTGGTTACAGGACTCCTGAATAAGTATAGTACTCCCCAGGGTCCATAAACACTTAGGAAAAAATAACATCTTATTATATCATGATGGAAAAAGCCAGTGAAGGGAGTATATCACAATGTCACAGCAGTAAACACAGCTAAGGCCCTGCAGCATTTGGGTCTTCTCTCTGTGAATACCCATTTCTTCTTTGCTTCTCCCACTTATAACCTGTCCAGCCAAAAGAAGGAACGGGGAAGGAAGAGGTAGAGGGAAAATATCACTGAAGAAAAAGGTTGAGCAAGACCGCCATGGAAAGCAGGCAAATGGTGGTGGAGGGCAAGCAGGGGCCTAAGGATATGGTAGAAGAAGGTCAAGGGTCAGGAAGGAAGCCCATATTGAAATGGCATTAGCCTACTAGCATTTAGGAAAAGTTAAAATGTTTAGAGCAAACCCACGCCTAAAGTATTTTAAATACAGCAATATTTATCAAATTGAAGATAGGAAATGAAGATAATTAAGAGCAAATGTCTGACAAAGTAAATGAGAGTAAGCAAGAGAACCACAGGGTCCACACATGAACACCTTTCAACTACAAGTTCAAGGTCAACTTTGTATGCATAGTTACTTGCATCATTTAAATAGGAAAATGTACATTACTTATATTTAATGTACTGCTGTTTACAAGTTTGAGATAAAAAATTCCCATACTGTTATTATACGTCAAAAACTCTATGAAGTCCTTAACTGAGTCAAGATCTTCACTATTTGTTTCTGAGTAATATTCATCACCAATTAAATACACCTCCATCTTGGGTGGAGGTATGCAGCTTTACACTCGAGTGACAGATACCAACGTCTAGGAACCAAGAATCATGCTATTTGTTCAAGGTTGCACCAGGAGGAATTTCTCAGAGGTGGGAATGTCCTATTCCAGAGGAAAAGTGAAGTTAATTTCTGTGTTAGTGTCTCTGAATATCCTCAAAGTGAAGCATGAGAAAGTTTGCTGGGGGTCTTATTGATTTACTTTTCATAGATGTTACCCTTTGTCCTTAACCCAGAGAAGGGAAATGGAGGTTTATAATTGTCTCTGCAGGTGCAATGGTGCCCATCTCCCAAGAAAAGCCAAAAGGACAATGCTTTCAAGATTAGGAAGTAGGAATTTGACAGTTTCTGAAGACAAAATGCCTGCCTCTGTCTTGTAGCAGACTGTTGTGGTTCATCCTCTGTCTGTGAACTGGATAAAAGTGCCAGTGAATGCTCCAAAGGTCAGAATTTCAGAACTGCTGCCACAACCGTATTGTCACCAAGTATTAATGATTCTCTCACTCGCTCTCTTTTTTTAAGAGGCCTGGTCATGTCCGAGGGAATGCCAGGTACATTTTTCTTAATGTATGAGCACAAGTTACATATAACAACCTAACAACACAATACTGCCTCTTTAATGCTAATCTATTCCTTGCAATCTACTAGATACATGTAGAGTCATTGGTGTGTATCAAGAGAGCAAAATCAGATTCTGAAAATATCTGAAAGGATGCACTAGAGTGTACATAATAATGTATTTTAATCTGCCAGGCCTTAAAATTAATCATGAATTCCCACAGAGATTTTAATAATTTTGAGATGATGTTTTTTTTTTTTTTTTTCCCTTCATAGAGTAATATTCTTGGACAGAGTTTTCTAAATGCTGCAAGGGTACAAAAATTATGTGGGGGAGGGGGAAACAGGGGCAATTTCTCACTTGCCATGGCATGGGAGATGTGTTTACCGGGGGGATGTGTTTTCCTTTGCTCCTAACTAAAAAGCAAAGTAGGTGTTTCAAAGAAAGGCTTTATCACTCCATAAAAGCTGGCAAATAGAGGGAAGTTTATTAGGGGCAATAATGTGCATTTGCAAAGCATTGGGGATGGTCCTGCAGGAAAGAGGTTCCTTCTAGTGAGGGGGTGAATGCTTTGGCAATGCTTGAATCTGGCTGTCAGCAGTTTGCAGAGTTTCACAGGAAGAAAATCTTGGAGATCAAACTGCAATGGGCTATGGAGAGGATGGCCACGTATTTATTGTCCAAACTAGGACTTTCAGGAGGGAAAATGAAAGTCAATAGTCATATTGGGACATGTGCTTACTGTAGTCCCAGAGCACATAGAAAAGGTTTCCCATTTAGCAGTCACCTCTTTCCAAGACGGTGACCATGTCCCCACCACTTACCTCACCAAGATTCTGTCACTAAAACCTATAGAGGCTTTTCAAATCCTATCCAAAAAAGGTGCTATGTAAAATTTTAAATATGTAACATTTTTTCCTGAAAAATAAACAACTAAAAATATGATGCCTTAGACTGATGATTTTTCAGGATACCAGAAATAATCAAGTTCCTAGAGGTATGTTGGTCTTTCTGTGTCTTTTTAACTCCTTTAAAGACTCCCATGTAATAAGTGTCTGACTAGAGGGAGAAGTAAATTGCTTTTGTGATTGACCAAGTGCTTGGTCACCTTTCCTGAAATGCAGTTTTAAAAACACATCTTTGGTCCTTTTCTTCCTATCTACTAAAAAGAAGTTTTAGAAAAGTGGGTATTAACTCCCTCAATCTCCATCTTGAAAAATTCCTTAGGACAGAAGTAGAGCATGGTTTGTCAGAAGTAGGTGAAACACTGTGATTGATGTCATCCTTTTGGAAGGACCAACACCTTTTCTTGATGTGTATGTAAGTGGAGCATGCTTAGAGATTTTAAATAATGGAAATTATATATATGAGGAGGAGGTAGAGACATAAGAAGGTCCAGGGAAGAAATGTGTTATTATAAAGGTAGAAAAGAAGATTTTTATATGAATTGCATTACCTTCAAATAGTAGAATCAGGAATCTTTTTTTTTATTTATCTTTTAATTTTTTACAGATTGCATTTTGATTCATTGTACACAAATGCGGTACATCATTTCATTTCTATGGCTCTGCATAATGTACATTCATACCGTTTGCTTAATCATACACGTACATAGGGTAATGATGTTGGTCTCATTCCATTTTTCATACCCAGCTCCCTCTCATTTCTTTGTACATAATCTAATGTTCTTCCATTCTTCTCTCACTCCCCACCTCCCCCTTTATATATCATTCTCCACTTATCAGGGAAGAATCAGGAATCTTACTGGTGCTTGTGACCCTGAAAGAAATTATTTTAATGCTCCTTGGGTTGGGTGGTGCAATAAGATTTGGAGATATGAACTTGGTTTACCTTCTAAGTTCCTTCCAACTGTCCCACCTTCCTCTGCAGGAACTCTTCCTCTGCTCCTCCATAGGAACTCCACACATGTCCTGAACCGGCATCTTCTCCCACCTGGAGTCACCCAGAAACAGGTATGGGACAATATGGCTGTTTCTGTGCTTTCTGAGAGGGACATGGGAAGGCAGTAAAGATAGGAGAAGGTAAAGCACCACCTTCCCAGGGAGCTAGTAAAAGCAAAGGAACCCTGGAATTGAGATGTCGGGACACAGGGCAACTAGGAGGACCTGAGGAACAGGGTCCATGTGGAGACCTGAATAGCCTCTCTTTGCTCAAGCAAATTTTGAGCCAAAGGACTAAAGGAAAGAAAGGAGATTTACCTTTCCGTGAGAACTTGCAGGGGATGAAGAATGCCTGAGTTCTTTTAAGACCTCCTGGAATTTTAACGCCACTGTAGGGAGAAAGAGAGTAATGATAGGCAATACTGAGCTTGTCCTAAAAAGACTGAAAGGGAATCTGAAATTTACCTGCCCTAAGTTTCCTTTGTCAGGCAAAAGGCAATTTTAAAGTGAATACCTGGATACATAAAAAAATTAAAAGTTCCATATTCCTGAGAATTTTCTTATGAAATAACTGACTTATCATATTGTTCATTACTGAATATGCATCTTGTACCTATGAATAAAAATGACCCAGTGTCTCAAAAACAAACAAACAAACAAACAGCAAAGCAAAACCAAGAAAATTCTCATAACTAATTCATGAAGGTCAAATTTAATATTTGTCTTAGGGATTCAGGGACATTTCCCAAGAGAGCGTTGGCCATGGTTAAATAATGCTAACCTCACTCAGGACGGAAAAATACTAACAGGGCTTCCAGGTTGTTTCCTGAAGATACAGATGCTCCAAAGGAGAGTGTGAGAATGGTTTTGCTGCAGATATCTAAAAATGGAACAAAGAAGAATCTATCTGAAATTTATGTAGTCCTGCCTAGAAACAGAGAAATTATGTTGATTTTTTGGTTTCTTTTTCTCAAAAAATAGTTTCAGCTCTAAGATATGCTTTTAAATCTAATCAGATGTCAATTTTTGTTCTTATTTTAGTAGTCCTGATTATTAATGTATTCATAATAAATATTTTAGAACCAGAGCTGCAAATTCCACTAACCACATTATTTTAATTTTTGATCAATATTGTGTGTTTGATAAGAGACCTGGGATATAAAGCTAAAAATGCCACATGCCCTGTAGGGAGCCCTTTGTTTCTACTGGCATATATTGGAGTTATTCTTCTTCCTTCATATGATTTACCTTCAAAAATCTATTGAATGTGCCCCCAGAGAAATAAAGATAGCTGTTTTAATAATCATATTGGTATTCGGGTGGAATGGAGTGGGTAGAACTGAAAGAACTTGCAGGGAATATTGTTCCTGGAATCCATGGTTCCACCAGCCTGCATATAGTGGTGCAGTGGTATAGCTAGTATTTAGAGAATAAGACGAGCAAGCACTTTTTTTTATAAATTATGTTCTTTCACCCTCCTTCCACATTTTGAAAGTCTTTAGCTTATACCAGAAGTGGCATGCTCTGTTGCTATGTCAACAGATGGAAGGTCACACTGTTTCTGTCTCTCTTCCACCAAGGGCTACAGGAATGTAACTAGAGCTTTGGACTGGTGCTCAGGGTTGGCCTCAGTGGAACTGATATTCAGTCTACAAGGTTCAGATAGGTTCTGAACCTTATCTTTCAGTGCTATCAGAAAGCATTGGTGAACTGAGATAGTCATCTAGCTTGACTCTCATTAGTAGCATCCTTCCCATGTTAAGTTCAGGGAAGCAATGGGATGATTGTATTCTTGGAGGACAGCATACAATATAGAGTGATGGAAAAACAGATAACAGTTCATTTAGCATCTCTCGCTCATGATATTCTCCTTGGAATACCCACATCGCTCATGGCAATCTTGGTCCATAAGACACACACCAATCCCAAAGGAGTATGAAAGTGTGAAACTGGATTGCAAGACATCTCTAAATATGGGGTAGACAAGAATCCATCTGAAATCTAGTAGTCCTGCTAAAAAACAGAGAAATTATGATATAAATATATGTATTATATGATGATATGTGTGTGTGTGTGTGTATGTGTGCGTGTGTGTATATCAAAGCCTATGAAATAGATACTTGAAATCAGGAGTGTTTATCTCAAAGTCTATACGTTCTTACTATGGGTGAGACTTTCCCAGTGTAGAAATAGCTCATTGATATTTGAAGTCCATAGAATGCTGATAAAGTCTATAGATTAATCTGTTCAATTTCTGATGTAGCATTTCAAAATTTTCTAGTTTATTTTTGAAATCTTCCTGCTCTGATGAGTGGTGGGGAAGCTTGTTCCACCAAGGTACTGAACACCTCCAGATGTGTGCATTGTATGGCAAGACCCAGGGAGTTAGAAAAGGAATTCTGGCCCTTGAATCTCCTGCTTGCTCCTTCGCTCTCATATATAATGCAATGTCTAGAAGACAATTCCCTTAAATTTATCTCTGTTAGCCTAGGTCACTGCTCAGGAGCAATTAATTTTTTTCCAGGTACTCCTCAGCATTTTTCAACTACTTTCAAAATCCTACCTTGTAATATTTTAATTGAACCATACCAATTGTGTTTCCAACATTGAAATGGATTTTATACAGCTGTTTACACTAATATGTGTTAAAATGCCTAATTACCGCTGCAATCACAGCCTGGCTCAATAATCTTGCCAGCTCTTAAATATATAGTTGTGTCTTAACCAAACACAAACATCAATGAGCATTCTAAACTCCTGCAATTTGTAAACTGGATTAAGGGCCATAAATGTGATCCTTCAAACAAGGACACAGAATTTGGAATAGTTCATGCTAATCTACTTATCTGTTTGTTTTGTTGTTTCCCAGATTTTAAAAAATGCTGGATGATAAAACGAAGTCAGAGTGGGAGATGAGACTGGTGTTTACTACTGGGACTGAGGGAGAGGTTTGAGAAGGCCTGAAGGAGGCAGTACCACGCAGCGTGTTTAAATGCGTGACTTTATATTTATAGTTATATTCAATTGTCAGCTGATGATTCTTTAGCCAATTGGTATACTGATAACATTTTTAGCAGATATTTGATCACCGACTAAATATTCAGAATGATCATGAAAGCTGATAATTGCGGTTCCATGTGAACCAGACTACTCATCCATGCTCATGATGAGTTAAGTCACTTTGGGAGCATGGATGAGGGAGGGGCTGTTCTCCACCAATGGCATAGAGAAGACTGCACAAAAGATGTTTGCATTGAAGAAATGACAGATTTTCCAAGAGGAGAATAGAGAAAATATAGACAGGAAATCCAGAGTCAAAGTTGCCAACAAAATGGAAGAGGGCAGGTAAGTGCTGGAGAACACAGTATCTCTGTATGGCTGAGGAGGAGAGCACTGCTTGGAGAAACTTGAGAGATGCAGACTCAGGGACATCACAGTAAGCCTGAAGTCTGTGATAGCATGACTCAGAATAGTAAGAGAGTGTGTCAACTACAAAATACCAAGAAATGGGAGTTAGTAAGAGAGCTGCCATCTGACACTTGGAAATTTTGCCAGTGGTCATCTGACCCATCTCTAAAGAAAAATGTGCCCTAAACATCTAACCAGCTCATACTGCAGAAACCCATGCAAGCCATGGAATCATTAGGTTAATCTCTCTTTTTATTTTTTTATTTATTGACTTAGTCATGTATTTTTTTCCTTGCATTGATCCAATAAATGTCACTTAGCTCCTACAATAGGTTGGTATTTGTGCTAGTCACTGAGGAAAGGACAATGAAGCTGTCTTTGGTCTGAAAATAAGAGATATGGGATAAAAGCACTAGGGGATTTGATGAAGAATGAAAATTATTATATTACCCTCATCCATTTCATCCATAGAAACATGCCATTTTCCTGAATCTAGAAATTCTCTAATTTCACCTTCTATTCACCACTGTTACATTAAGTTTGACTTAAACTGGTCTCTGTGAATATAGAGACCTGATGGGCTCTGTAGATGATAAAATTTGAACTAAAGTGGCATCCATACACCATGAACTATAACCCAACTTGATGTGTAAAAAAATCGTATAAAATCTAACTTAAGGGTGTACTCTGTAACCAAACAACAGAGCAGCTGAATCTCTTCCAAATTACGGGTTGAAAGTTGCCTAAACATGACTATAGACGGCAAATGCTCACTGTAGCCAATCAGGATGTTTTTGTGCAGTACTTCCTTTCCCCTGACTATAAACATAACCTGCATATGCCTGGTGGGGTGGGCATTCTGACTATCTTTGTCTAGAGTGCAACCCAGTTCTAGAACATTTTCTTGCTCAGGTAAACTTCATTAAATTTATCTTGGATTTTTTTTAGACCATATTTGAGAAATGTTTTCTTCTAATAAACTCCCATTTATCTGGACTTTAAATACATGTAAGAGCAAAATAACTAGAATTTTTAAAAGGACTTATTTGTTTTATGGGGAAAATGGTAAAGAATTAGGAATAGCCAACACTGAAATTTCAAAACTATATCTCGAACTTGTTGTATATTCAATTTAATTTCTATCTTCATCACCTAAATACTGCACAATAAAAACATGTTTAGAATGGAGACCACTAAGGCATATCAAGTGTACTTAATCAAAGATAAGTTGAATTACTAATAATGTTTCTTTTGAACACACAAACACACACACACACATAAGCATACCCTCCGGTAACTTTCCTAAAGTCAGAGGTTATGTGTTTTTTGTTTGTTCACGGTTGTATCCCTGGTGTTTGGTGTGTTTTATTTATTGTTTGGTAAAAATAAGCTGTTGGATGGGTGGTTGTTTCCAGAAATTACCAGTTGAGGTACATTATACTATTATTTCCAATTCTCCTCCCTCTATCTACATCCTTTGCCTTGTGCTTTTTCAGTTCCTTCTATCCCAGTGATGCTACTCTTGGGCATGTGATTTGCTGTGGCTGATGTTAGGTGGATAGAAAAACTAGACAGTGCTTAGCTCACCCTCTGGAAGCACCGCTGCTCCCACTTGTTTACACACCTCTGCCCTGACTGTGAGAGAACTTGTCCCCAGTACATTGTTAGTCCAGCAAGAAGAAGGGATGAGTAGAGCAGAGTAGACCAGCTGATCCATGATCCTGAACATCACAATCCATCTAAACTGCTGTTTGTCACTGAGTTTTGGGGTGATATGTAATCCACCAATGCATGCCAGTAGCAGGCAATCTCCCAGTTAAATAATATATCCCATTACCTAGAGTAATTCTAAGCTCTTTTCCATTCCTTTCCATTTCCATTTTTTTTTTTTTACTATTTTGCTGCAGCTTTTTATTATCCTCAATCACTCTGCTTTTTTTTTTTTTATCCATAACTAGTTCAATTCAACAAAAATACATTATATATTTAACTATAAACCAAATTTCTGGAATGTCTTTACTCAAAAAAAAAAAAAAAAAAAAAAACCAGAGAGGCTAAGGAGATACCATGACACAGATAATTTTAACACACTGTAAGGAACAATCAACTCTGCTCAAGAAAGGGGTGTGGTGAGGCTCATTTTTAACTTTATTTTTAACTGACATAAAAAAATTAAAATTTTTTTGGGTTTTTTTTTTTTTTTTTTTGGATTTGTTTGCTTTTTTGTTTTAGTTTTTGTCCCTGGGATTGAACTGGTACAATCTCAACCACTGAGCCACACCCCCAGCCCTTTTCTTTTAATATATTGAGACAGGGTCTTACTAAGTTGCTTAGGGCCTTGCTATGTTGCTGAGGTTGAACTTGGGATCCTCCTGCCTCAGCCTCACAAGTCTCTAGGATTACAGGCATGCATCACTGTGCCCAACATTAAAACATTAAAATTTAACATATTAATAGTGCACCATGTGCTGTTTCAATACATATATACATTTTGATACATGAATATGTATAATATTCAAATCAGGTTAAATATGTGCGTCACTCTAAACAGTCATTTGCTTCTCCTTTTTTTATTTATCTTTTAATGTTTTACAGACTGCATTTTGATTCATTGTACACAAATGGAGTATATTATTTCATTTCTGTGGTTGTACATGATATAGATTCATACCATTCATGTAATCATACATGTACATAGGGTAATGATGTCTGTCTCATTCCACCATTTTCATACCCACTTCACTCTCATTTCCTTCTATATAATCTAAAGTTCCCCCGTTCTTCTCTCACTCCTCTCTCACCCCCATTATGTATCATTCTCCACTTATCAGGGAAAACATTCAGTCTTTGGTTTTTTGGGATTGGCTTATTTCACTTAGCATGATATTCTCCAATTCCATCCATTTATTTGCAAATGTCATGATATTATTCCTTTTTATGACTGAATAATATTCCATTGTGTATATATACCACAGTTTCTTTATCCATTCATCTGTTGAAGGGCATCTAGGTTGGTTCCACAATCTAGCTATTGTGAACTGAGCTGCTATAAACATTGATATGGCTGCATCACTGTAGTACGCTGATTTTAAGTCCTTTGGGTATAAACTGAGGAGTGGGATAACTGGGTCAAAAGGTGGGTCCATTCCAAGTTTTCTGAGGATTCTCCACACTGCTTTCCAGAGAGGCTGCACCAATTTGCAACTCCACCAGCAATGTAAAAGTGTGCCTTTTCCCCACATCCATGCCAACATTTATTATTGTGTTCTTGATAATAGCCATTCTAATTAGAGTAAGAGGAAATCTTAGAGTTGTTTTAATTTGCATTTCTCTATTTACTAGAGATGCCGAACACTTTTTCATATATTTATTAATTGCCTGTATGTCTTCTTCTGTAAAATGTCTGTCTAGTTCCTTGGCTCATTTATTGATTGGATTCTTTGTATTTTTGGTGTAAAGTTTTGTAAATTCTTTATAAATTTTGGAGATAAGTGCTCTATCTGAAGTGTGTGCGCAAAAGATTTTCTCCCACTCCGTAGGCTCTTTCTTTACATTCTTGATTATATCCTTTGCTGAGAAAAAACCTTTTAGTTTGAGTCCATCCCATTTATTGATTCTTGCTTTGATTTCTTGTGCTTTGGGAGTCTTGTTGAGGAAGTCTGATCCTAAGCCAACATGAAAGAAGATGAAGATTTGAGTCTACTTTGTCTACTATTAGATGCAGGGTCTCTGGTCTGATTCTTATGTCCTTGATTCATTTTGAGTTGAGTTTTGTGCAGGGTGAGAGATAGAGGTTTAATTTCATTTTACTGCATATGGATTTCCAGTTTTGCTAGACCATTTGTTGAACAGGCTATCTTTTCTCCATTGTATGCTTTTGGCTCCTTTGTCTAGTATGAGGTGACTGTATTTATATGGTTTTGTCTCTGTGTCTTCTATTATGTACCATTGGTCTGCCTGTCTATTTTGGTGCTAATACCATGCTGTTTTTGTTACTATTGCTCTGTAGTATAATTTAATGTCTGGTATTGTGATACCTCCTGTTTCACTTTTTCTACTCAGGATTGTTTTGGCTTATTCGAGGTCTCTTGTTCTTCCAGATGAAGTTTGTGATTGCTTTCTCTATTTCTATGAGGAATAATGCTATTGGGATTTTAATTGGAATTGCATTGAATCTGTATAGCACCTTTGGTAGAATGGCCATTTTGACAATGTAATTCTGCCTATCCAAGAACATGGGAGATCTTTCCATCTTCGAAGGTTTTCTTCAATTTCTTTCTTTAATGTTCTGTAGTTTTATTGTAGAAGTCTTTCACCTCTTTTGTTAGATTAATTCCCAAGTGTTTTTTTTTTTTTTTTTTTTTTGAGGCTATTGTGAATGGAGTGGTTTTCCTAATTTCTCTTTCAGAGGATTCATCACTTATGAATAGAAATGCATTAGATTTACAGGTATTAATTTTATATCCTGCTACTTTGCTGAATTCATTTTTTAGTTCTTGAAGTTTTCTAGTGGAGTTTTTTGAATCTTATAAATATAGAATCATGTCATCAGCAAATGGTGACAGTTTTAGTTCTTCTTTTCCTATTTGTATTCCTTTAATTTCTTTGGTCTGTCTAATTGCTCTGGCTAGAGTGTCAAGGACGAAGTTGAATAGAAGTGGTGAAAGAGGGTATCCCTGTCTTGTCCCAGTTTTTAGAGGAAATGCTTTCAGTTTTTCTCCATTAGGAATGATGTTGGCCGTGGGCTTAGCATAGATAACCTTTACAATGTTGAGGTATGTTCCTACTATTCCTATTTTTTCTAGTGTTTTAAGCATGAAGCGGTGCTGTATTTTATCAAATGCTTTCTCAGCATCTATTGAAATAATCACGTGATTCTTAACTTTAAGTCTATTGATATGATGAATTACATTTATTGATTTCCGGATGTTGAACCAACCTTGCATCCCTGAGACAAACTCCACTTGATCATGGTACACTATCTTTTTAATATATTTTTGTATGTGATTTGCTGGTATTTTGTTAAGGATTTTTGCATCTATGTTCATCAGGGATATTGGTCTAAAGTTTTCTTTCCTTGATGTGTCTTTGTCTGGTTTTGGTATCAGAGTGATACTAGCCTCATAGAATAAATTTGGAAGGGTTCCCTCCTTTTCTATTTCCTGGAATACTTTGAGGAGTGTTGGTATCAGTTCTTCTTTAAAGGTCTTGTAAAATTCGACTTAGAATCCACCTGGTCCTGGGCTTTTCTTGACTGGTAGGCTTTTGATGGCTTTTTCTATTTTGGTGCTTGAAATTGATCTGTTTAGATTGTGTATGTCTTCCTGGTTCAGTTTGGGAGGATCATATGTCTCTAAAACTTTGTCAATGTCTTCAATACTTTCTATTTTTTGGAACATAGATGTTCAAAGTAGCTTCTAATTATGTTATGTATTTCAATGGTGTCTGTCTTGATCTTTCCTTTTCCATCATGAATTCTAGTAATTTGAGTTTTCTCTCTCCTTCTCTTCATTAATATGGCTAGGGTTTTATCAATTTTGTTTACTTTTTCAAAAAACCAACTTTTTGTTTTGTCAATTTTTTGAATTGTTTCTCTTGTTTCAATTTCATTGATTTCAGCTCTAATTTTAATTATTTCCTGTCTTCTACTATTTTTGGTGTTGATCTGTTCTTCTTTTTCTTGGGCTTTGAGATGTATGTTAGGTCATTTAGTTGTTGACCTTTTTTTTTTTTTTTTTTAATGTATGAGCTCAATGTAATGAACTTTCCTCTTAGTACTGCTTTCAGAGTGTCCCAGAGATTTTGATATATTGTGTCATTGTTCTCATTTACCTCTAAGAATTTTTTTTATTTCTTCCCTGATGTCTTCTGTTATCACTGTATCATTCAATAGCATATTATTTATTCTCCAGCTGTAGGAGTAGTTTTTGTTTGTTATTTTATTGTTCATTTCTAATTGCATTCCATTATGTTCTGATAGGATACAGGGTAGGATCTCTTTTTTTTGTATTCACTAATGGCTTCTTTGTGGCATAGCATATGGTCTATTTTGGAGAAGGATCTGTGAGCTGTTGAGAAGAAAGTATATTCATTTGATGATGGATGAAATACTCTGTAAATATCCATTAAGTCTATATCATTGATTGTATTATTTAGTTCTATATTTTCTTTGTTCAGTTTTTGTTTGGAGGATCTATTCAGTGGTGAGAGTGGTGTGTTAAAGTCCCCCACTATTAGTGTGATTTTGGTCAATTCGATTCTTAAAATTGAGAAGGGTTTGTTTGATATACATAGATGCTCCATTGTTTGGGGCATAAGTATTTAAAATTGTTATATCTTGCTGTTTTATGCTTCCCTTAAGCAGTATGAAATGTCCTCCTTTATCCTTTCTGACTAACTTAGGTTTGAAGTCCACTTTATCTGATATGAGGATGGAGACCCCTGCTTTTTTACTGGGTCTATGTGCATGGTATGTTTTTTCCCATCCTTTCACCTTTAGTCTGTGGATGTCTTTTTCTATGAGATGAGTCTCTTGAAGGCAGCATATTGTTGGGTCTTTTTTTAAAATCCAATCTGCCAGTCTATGTCTTTTGATTATTGAGTTTAGACCATTAATATTCAGGGTTATTATTGTGATATGATTTGTATTCCTGGTCATTTTGGCTTATGTTTGGTTTTTAACTTGACTTAGTTTCTCCTTTGATTGGCTTTTCCTTTAGGATAGTTCCTCCCTTTGCTGACTTGTATTGTTGCTTTTCACTTCTTCCTCGTGAAATATTTTGCTGAGAATGTTCTGTAGGGCAGTCTTTCTATTTGTAAATTCTTTTAACTTTTGTTTATCATGGAAATATTTTATTTTATCTTCAAATCTGAAGGTTAGTTTTACTGGGTATATGATTCTTGGTTGCCATTCATGTTTTTCAGAACTTGAAATTTATTGCTCCAGGCCCTTCTTGCTTTTAGAGTCTGGGCCGAGAAATCTGCTGATATCACATGGGTTTCCCCTTATATGTAATCTGATGCTTTTCTCTCGAAGCCTTTAAAATTCTATCTTTATTTTGTATGTGAGGTATTTTCATTATAATGTGTCTTGGTGTGGATCTGTTGTAGTTTTGTGTACCTGGTGTTGTGTAAGCCTCTTGTATTTGATTTTCCACTTCATTTTTCAGGTTTGGGAAATTTTCTGATATTATTTCATTGAACAGGTTGTTCATGCCTTTGGTTTGTATCTCTGTGCATTCCTCAATCCCAATAATTCTTTTTTTGTGTGTGTGTGTGTGTTCCAAGAAAACTTTATTTGCAAGAACTGTCAAAGGGTTAGATGTGATCCATGGATCATAGTTTACTGGTTCTTGATCAATGTTCTTTTTCATTTCCAGTTCTTTTTTTCTTTTTCTTTTTTTTTTTATTATTGTAAACAAATGGGATACATGTTGTTTCTCTGTTTGTACATGGCGTAAAGGCATACCATTTGTGTAATCATAAATTTACATAGGGTAATGTTGTTTGATTCATTCTGTTATTTTTTCCCTTCTCCCCCACCCCTCCCACCCCTCTTTTCCCTCTATACAGTCCTTCCTTCCTCCATTCTTGCCCCGCTCCCTAACCCTAACTCTAACCCTAACACTAACCCCTCCCACCCCCCATTATGTGTCATCATCCACTTATTAGTGATATCATTCGTCCATTGGTTTTTTGAGATTGGCTTATCTCACTTAGCATGATATTCTCCAGTTTCATCCATTTGCCTGCAAATGCCATAATTTTATCATTCTTTATGGCTGAGTAATATTCCATTGTATATATATACCACATTTTCTTTATCCATTCATCAATTGAAGGACATCTAGGTTGGTTCCACAATCTGGCTATTGTGAACTGAGCAGCTATGAACATTGATGTGACTGTATCTCTGTAATATGCTGATTTTAAGTCCTTTGGGTATAGGCCAAGGAGTGGGATAGCTGGGTCAAATGGTGGTTCCATTCCGAGTTTTCTAAGGACTCTCCACACTGCTTTCCAGAGTGACTGCACTAATTTGCAGCCCCACCAGCAATGTAAGAGTGTACCTTTCTCCCCACATCCTCGCCAACACCTGTTGTTGCTTGTATTCTTGATAATCGCCATTCTAATTGGGGTGAGATGGAATCTTAGGGTGGTTTTGATTTGCATTTCTCTTATTACTAGAGATGTTGAACGTTTTTCCATATGTTTGTTGATTGCTTGTAGATCTTCTTCTGTGAAGTGTCTATTCATTTCCTTAACCCATTTGTCGATTGGATTATTTGCATTCTTGGTGTAGAGTTTTTTGAGTTCTTTATAGATTCTGGAGATTAGTGCTCTATCTGAAGTTTGATTGGCAAAGATTTTCTCCCACTCTGTAGGCTCTTTCTTCGCATTGCTGATAGTTTCCTTTGCTGAGAGAAAGCTTTTTAGTTTGAATCTATCCCAGTTATTAATTCTTGCTTTTATTTCTTGTGCTATGGGAGTCCTGTTGAGGAAGTCTGGTCCTAAGCCGACATGTTGAAGCTCTGGACCTACTTTTTCTTCTATAAGATGCAAGGTCTCTGGTCTGATTCCGAGATCCTTAATCCATTTGAGTTTAGTTTCGTGCATGGTGAGAGATATGGGTTTAGTTTCATTCTGTTGCATATGGATTTCCAATTCTCCCAGCACCATTTGTTGAAGAGGCTATCTTTTCTCCATTGCATATTTTTGGCCCCTTTGTCTAGTATGAGAAAATTGTATTTATTTGGGTTTGTGTCCGTGTCCTCTATTCTGTACCATTGATCCACCTTACTATTTTGGTACCAATACCATGCCGTTTTTGTTACTATTGCTGTGTAGTAGAGTTGAAGATCTGGTATTGCGATACCCCCTGCTTCACTCTTTCTGCCAAGGATTGCTTTAGCTATTCTGGGTTTCTTATTCTTCCAGATGAATTTCATAATTGCTTGCTCTATTTCTGTAAGGTACATCATTGGGATTTTCATTGGAATTGCATTGAATCTGTATAGCACTTTTGGTAGTATGGCCATTTGAACAATATTAATTCTGCCTATCCAAGAACATGGGAGATCTTTCCATCTTCTAAGGTTTTCTTGAATTTCTTTCTTTAGTGTTCTGTAGTTCTCATTGTAGAGGTCTTTCACCTCTTTTGTGAGATTGATTCCCAAGTATTTTATTTTTTTCGAAGCTATTGTGAATGGGGTAGTTTTCCCCGATTTCTCTTTCTGAAGATTCATCGCTTATGTATAAAAATGCCTTCGATTTATGTGCATTGATCTTATATCCCGCTACTTTACTGAATTCACTTATGAGATCTAAAAGTTTTCTGGTGGAATTTCCTGGTTCCTCTAAGTGTACAATCATATCATCAGCAAATAGGGATAGTTTGAGTTCTTCTTTTCCTATTTGTATCCCTTTAATTTCTTTGGTCTGTCTAATTGCTCTGGCTAGAGTTTCAAGGACGATATTGAATAGAAGTGGTCAAAGAGGGCATCCCTGCCTTGTTCCAGTTTTTAGAGGGAATGCTTTTAGTTTTTCACCATTTAGAATGATATTAGCCATGGACTTAGCGTAGATGGCCTTTACAATGTTAAGGAATGTTCCCACTATCCCTATTTTTTCTAGTGTTTTGAGCATGAAGGGGTGCTGTATTTTATCAAATGCTTTTTCTGCATCTATGGAAATAATCATGTGATTCTTGACTTTAAGTCTATTGATATGGTGAATGACATTTATTGATTTCCTGATGTTGAACCAACCTTGCATCCCTGGGATGAAACCCACTTGATCATGGTGCACTATCTTTTTAACATGTTTTTGTATGCGATTTGCTAAAATTTTGTTGAGAATTTTTGCGTCGATATTCATTAAGGATATTGGTCTGAAATTTTCTTTCCTCGATGCATCTTGTCTGGTTTAGGTATCAGGGGAATATTGGCTTCATAGAATGAGTTTGGGAGGGTTCCCTCCTCTTCTATTTTATGGAATACTTTGAGAAGTATTGGAATGAACTCTTCTTTAAAGGTTTTGTAGAACTCGGCTGAGAACCCATCTGGTCCTGGACTTTTCTTTGTTGGTAGGCTATTGATGACTTCTTCTATTTCATTACTTGAAATTGGTCTATTTAAATTGTGTATGTCCTCCTCGTTCAGTTTAGGCAATTAATATGTCTCTAGAAACCTGTTGATGTCTTCAAAATTTTCTATTTTGTTGGAGTATAGATTTTCAAAATAGCTTCTAATTATGTTTTGTATTTCAGTCATGTCTGTTGTGATATTTCCTTGTTCATTCCCAATTTTAGTGATTTGGGTTTTCTCCCGTCTTCTCTTTGTTAGTGTGGCTAAAGGTTTATCAATTTTGTTTATTTTTTCGAAGAACCAACTATTTATTTTGTCAATTTTTTGTATTGTTTCTTTTGTTTCAATTTTGTTGATTTCAGCTCTGAGTTTAACTATTTCCTGTCTTCTACTACTTTTGGTGTTGGTCTGTTCTTCTTTTTCTAGGGCTTTGAGCTGTAGTGTTAGGTCGTTTATTTGTTGAGTTTTACTTCTTTTATTAAATGCGCTCCCTGATATAAATCTTCCTCTAAGTACTGCTTTCATAGTGTCCCAGAGATTTTGATATGATGTTTCTTTGTTCTCATTTACCTCTAAGAATTTTTTAATTTCCTTCCTAATATCTTCTGTTATCCATTCATCATATAAAAGCATATTGTTTAATCTCCAGGTGTTGGAGTAGTTTCTGTTTTTTACTCTTTCATTTATTTCTAACTTCAATCCATTATGATCTGATAGAATACAAGGTAGTGTCTCTATCTTCTTGTATTTGCTAACATTAGCTTTGTGGCATAATATATGGTCTATTTTAGAGAAGGATCCATGTGCTGCTGAGAAGAAAGTGTATTTGCTCTTGGTTGGATGGTATATTCTATAAATGTCTGTTTAGTCTAAATTATTGATTGTGTTATTGAGAGCTATGGTTTCTTTGTTCAATTTTTGTTTGGAAGATCTGTCCAGTGGTGAGAGAGGCGTGTTAAAATCACCTAGTATTATTTTGTTATGGTCTATTTGGTTTCTAAAATTGAGAAGGATTTGTTTAACATACATGGATGAGCCACTGTTTGGGGCATAGATGTTTATGATTGTAACATCTTGCTGATTTATGCTTCCCTTAAGCAGTATGAAATGTCCTTCTTTATCCCTTCTGACTAACATTGGCTTGAAGTCCACATTATCTGAAATGAGGATGGATACTCCAGCTTTTTTGCTGAGTCCATGTGCATGGTATGTTTTTCCCCATCCTTTCACCTTTAGTCTATGGGTATCTCTTTCTATGAGGTGAGTCTCTTGCAGGCAACATATTGTTGGATCTTTCTTTTTAATCCAATCTGCCAGTCTATGTCTTTTGATTGATGAATTCAGGCCATTAGCATTCAGGGTTATTATTGAGATATGATTTGTATTCCCGGTCATTTGGTTCATATTTAAAATTTTATTTATTTATTTATTTATTTTTTTGACACATCTTGGTTCCTCCTTTATTTGACAGTTCCTTTAGGGTAATTCCTCCCTTTGCTGATTTGCTTCTTTGTTTTTTATCTCTTCCTCATGAAATATTTTGCTGAGAATGTTCTGTAATGCTGGCTTTCTTTTTGTAAATTCTTTTAGCTTTTGTTTATCATGGAATGATTTTATTTCATCGTCAAATTTGAAGGTAAGTTTTGCTGGGTATAAGATTCTTGGTTGGCATCCATTTTCTTTCAGAGCTTGAAAAATGTTGTTCCAGGCCCTTCTAGCTTTTAGGGTCTGGATTGAAAAATCTGTTGATATCCGTATTGGCTTCCCCCTGAATGTAAATTGGTTCTTTTCTCTCACAGCCTTTAAAATTCTGTCTTTATTTTGTATGTTAGGTATTTTCATTATAATGTGCCTTGGTGTGGGTCTGTTGTAATTTTGTGTATTTGGAATCCTATAAGCCTCTTGAACTTGATTTTCCATTTCAGTCTTCAGATTTGGAAAATTTTCTGATATTATTTCATTGAATAGATTGTTCATTCTTTTGGTTTGTTTCTCTAAGCCTTCCTCAATCCCAATAATCCTCAAATTTGGCCTTTTCATGATATCCCATAGTTCTTGCAGATTCTGTTCATGATTTCTTACCATCTTCTCTGTTTGTTCAACTTCGTTTTCAAGGTTAAATATTTTGTCTTCAATATCTGAAGTTCTGTCTTCCAGGTGTTCTATCCTATTGGTTATGTTTTCTATGGAGTTCTTAATTTGGTTTATTGTTTCCTTCATTTCAAGGATTTCTGTTTGGTTTTTTTTTCAATATCTCTAACTCTTTATTGAAATGATCTTTTGCTTCCTGTATTTGCTCTGTTAACTCTCGATTGGTGCTATCATTCAATGCCTGCATTTGCTCTTTCATCTCATCATTCAATGCCTGCATTTGCTCTTTCATCTCATCATTCAATGCCTGCATTTGCTCTTTCATCTCATTGTTTGCTTCCCTAATCATTTTAATTATGTACATTCTGAACTCCCTTTCTGTCATTTCTTCTGCCATGCTGTCATTGGATTTTATTGATGTAACATCTAGATTTGTTTGGGGCATTTTCTTCCCTTGTTTTCTCATATTGTTCAGGAATCAGTGGATCATTAAGATATTGCAGATTTCCTCTATGGACTTATAATGTCCCTGAAGATTGCTAGTATATCCCCTCTTATCCTTCAGTAGCCTGAAGTCTTGGAGGAAGTTGATAATGCGGAGCTCCACGAAGAAGCTGCCTCTCTAGGGGTGGTGACCCTCAGGTGGCGTAGATTCCCTGCTAGTGGGCAGAGGTGCCTCCACTTGTTGACCAATGGTCATCCAATGGGGAACTAGACTGCGGGCTGAGGCAAGTCCTGTTTGTGCCTGTGTCTCTGGTTTTACCGTCCCTGTGGGAAAACCTCACCCGGCAGGGAAGACTCACCCGGTGGGACGTCTCGCTGGTCAGTTCCCCTCCTAGAGGTTCCCCTCAATCTACAACTACTGCCTGGGCTGGGCTGTCTTCCTCTGCAACGTTCCCAGGGGCCCGGACCTACCTCCTGGGCCTGGGAGCCTCACCCTCCTCAGGCGAGTCTCCTTAGGCTGCCTCTCCCAGAGAATCTGCCCACAGTCCTGGAAACTTTGCTCCGCCCCTAGGCGTGTCTCTGTGCGGCTCTTCCAGCAAGAAGCCACCTAGCTCCTGGGACCCTGCTCTGCACCTAATTGCCTGGCTATGCAGCCCCTCCTCTGAGCCGCCACTTGGAGCCCCGTACGATAGCTCCAATACCCAGAGACCTGCCACACACCTCCTCCTCCGGACAGCAGCCGGGTTTCCGACGCAGTCACTAGGAGCCCAAGCAACTCACTTCGCGTCTCCTCCTCCTGCCAACCGCCCGTAGCCCTAGGCAGTCACTCCAAGTCCAAGTGACCCGCCCTGTTCCTCCTCCTCCTCCTCGGGGTAGCCCCCCGGGTGTTCAGGAGCGGTGGCTCCGAGACCAAGTGACCCACCATGCTCCTCCTCCAGGCAGGCCACCCGTGTTCAGGAGCGGTCGTTTTTAGTCCAATCAACTCACCACTCGCCTCCTCCTCTGGCAACCGCCGGTGGCTCTGATGCAGTCACTCCTAGTCCAAGCGACCCGCCGCACTTCTCCTTTTCCTCCAGGCAACCCCCCGGTGTTCAGGAGCGGTCGCTCTGAGTTCAAACAGCTCGCCACGCAGCTCCTCCTCTGGCAACCGCCTGTGGCTCTAATGCAGTCACTCCTAGACCAAGCGACCCGCCACGCTTCTCCTCTTCCTCCGGGCAGCCCCCCCAGTGTTCAGAAGTGGTCGTTCTGGGTCTAAACAGCTCGCCACGCAGCTCCTCCTCAGGTAGCCGCCCGGAGCCCCAGTGGTTCCCAATAATTCTTCAATTCGGTCTTTTCATGATATCCCATAATTCTTGGAGGTTCCATTCATGACTTGTTAACATCTTCTCAGTTTGTTCAACTTTATTTTCAAGATTAAATATTTTGTCTTCATTGTCTGAGATTCTCTCTTCCATGAGTTCTATTCTGGTGATGCTTTCTTTTGAGTTTTTAATTTGGTTTATCATTTCTTTCATTTCAAGTATTTGTGCTTGGCTTTTTCTGAATCTCTATCTCTTTATTGCAGTGTTTTTTTTTTGCTTCCTGCATTTGCTCTTTTAATTGTTTACTGGAATGGTCATGCATTGGCTGCATTTGCTCTCTTATCTCATCTTTTGCTTTACAGATCATTTTAATTATGCAGATTCTAAACTCTTTTTCTGTCAACTTCTACTGCCATGCTCTCATTGGATTCTATCACAATAGCATCTTGGTTTGTTAGGGACACCTTCTTCCCCTGTTTTTTCATATTGTTTCTATATACTCCCCTCTAGCAGTGAAGATCAGAGATACCGAAGTTCCCCCCCTGCAGGTTTTTTTATGACCCTGAAGTTTTCCACTACCTCTCCTTTGAAGGGGAGATCAATACCAGTAGCACCCAATAGGGAGAAAATGCAGCCCTGAACCAGATAGCCCCAATAAAGACTTTAACACTATTGTAATGAACAGGATGAGTTCAATTACTATTTACAGTATTTCTAATTGTGAACAAGAGGATGGGGAAGGGCAAAGGATGTAAGTGAGTAAATAGAGGTACCTGTCAAAGGGCCTCCAGTCTCCTGTAGGTGTCTCAGGAAGGGAGTCGCCCTTCCAATGATGATGGCCACGCTCTCAGGAATAATTCAAAATGCCTACACCAGCCTCCAAAGAAACTGGGGAGCCCCAGCAAGAGTGTGCTGAGTCAGTACAGAGGCAGATGTGGTGTCCCTCAGCAGTAGGGGGGCAGGCGGGCAGACTCAGTTATGGGCTTCTGTCATTGGTGTGGGGGCGGGTGGGCTAAGAGCCAGCGTCTGACCTCCCATTTCCATTTTTAAACACAACTTAAGATGAAAATTTATTATATTTAGTTGAAATAATAGCAGAATGTATAATTACTACTGATTTTCCATAAAAGAAAGTTTCTTTTTCACATTCGAATATTTGGGTGTGTCGCTTAGTGGAACTAACCATGAATAAGGAGACACTAGTTTGGTTCCCTTGGTATCAATACATTTTATACTTTGAAAGGCACTTAAGTTTTCTGGGTTTCAGTTTCATTTTCTGCTAAACATACCTGCTCTGATCTCTCTGAGATAATGTTCATGTAAAAATTAAATAATGTGTGGGAAAGTGTTTATAGAGAGCTTAATAAACTATACATGCAGTAGATTATTCCCTATTATTTACTAAAGTCGACATACTAAATATTGTGCCAACTTTATCATAATAACTTGCTATCTGCATGATAATAATCAGGATATCCAACTTCTGAAAATTATCTAAAGATGAATCATGTATTGTTGCAGTTCTCATTTTTTGTCATTATCACCAAATTAGAAATACCACTTTGATCTAGTAATGCTTCATGTAAGCCCTATAATTAATTTTTTGCCTTAAATAATATTTTAAATGTTATTTATAGTAAAGATGACATAGAATAAAAAAGAATCATGGATTTTGGAGAGAGAGATTTGAATTTGAACTCTGGGGTAACAAATATTTAGCTGTGTTGCCTGGGAAAATTAAATAACTGTCTTGAAACTGTATCTCCAAAATAATGGTAATGGGGAATAACTTGTAGTGTTACTGTGAGTATTGGAGATGACATTTGTAAAATTATCACATGGTAGGTAGTCAATAAATGCCAGATATTACTATATTTACCATTTGGAAATTTTCCTAGTTGTTTTAGGCAACTTGTTCACTGCTGTGACTGAAAGAACTGACAAGAACAATTAGAGAAGGACAAGTTTATTTGGGGGCTGGCAGTTTCAGAGGTCACAGTTCATAGAAGGCTACTGCTATTCCTAGGGGCTCACGGTGAGGTGTAATATCATGGCAGAAGAGTAAGGTAGAGGTAAACAGCTGGGAACATGGCACCATGAAGCAGAGAGAGACTAAACTCAGCTCACAAAATACATACCCCAAAGGCACACTCCCCAAACCCACCTCCTTCAGCCACACCCTATCTGCCTACAGTCACCACCAGTGAATTTCTAACAGGGGATTAATGCACTGATTGAGTTAAGGCTCTCATAACCCAATCATTTCACTTCTAAATCTTTTCGCATTGTTTCACTCATGGCTTTGGGGGGACATTTCACATATAAACCATAACCCTAGTCTACCCTACATACTTTGGCATCTAAACAGAGTTCACATGATTTCCTGACTTTGTTCTCTCATCATTGATTTTTAAGTTGTGATATGATCTAGAAATTCACTCAATTTATTCATATGTATATGAAAGCCTGTTTGACCTGTTAAAATTTTATCTTCTGATTTTTTATTGTCTTTTCTCTTATGACTATACTGTTATATATTGTTTCTTTCTATTTATCTTTTTTTTTTTTTTAACATTGCATCTGGATATTTCTGTTCAGTTCAGTTCAGGGCAAAAATACCATCCAAAAAAGAATAAAAACTACAGACTCATTTAAACTATAGGTAATGAGTGGATTATGGGTAAGTTATATATAAGCTTTCTTATATAGACTTTGTGATTTGGAGTTCAGCTATGCGGAAACCTTTAAAATTCTTGTTTCTTAGTTCTTGATTCTGCTTCAAAAGGTTGAGGTTGTAGAATAAAGTACTTTTTGTAGAAAATTTAGATTTTAAAATAATGGAGAAATTCTTAGAAATGTAATGATGATATAAAACAGGCTTAATATAAGAAGCTGCTATTATTTCCTTGAAGTTACATTAATTCAGTAATTTATATTGATATTTTAAATATGATTTATCAAAATTAACAATGCTTCTACCTACAGGAGATCCTGCAGATGAAATGCATGATAACTTTGCTGAGTTCATAGCTTTTCCACAATGTCAAATCTCTTTAGAAGGCAAATGGCATATATTTCTGAGTTCAGTTTCAATTTTGGTCCTTAAAAAGGCAAGTCATGACATCCGGTCCTGTGATTGGCAATCTCTAAGAACCCAGCAGATGGAGCATGGGCAGTCTCAATTCACATTGGGTTTCTTCCTTTTAAGCTGCAAATGCTATAACATGTTAGGAGCTTTGTTTAAGTTAGCTTTCTATCTCTGTAACAAAAATAACTGATAAGAACAATTTCAAGGAGGAAAAGATTTTTGGGGTTCACAATTTCAGAGGTCCCAGTCCATGTGGCTGATTCCATTGCTCTGGGCCCAAGATTAGGCAGCACTTCATGGGGAAAGACCCCAGCTGAGGAAAGCTACTCAACTTTCAGAGGAGTCAGGAAGCTGAGAGAGGAAGAATGTGCCACAGGGAAGATTCGCCCTTCCAGGACACCCTATCCAGAGACCCACTTCTTCCTGCATATCCCACCTGCTTATAGTTATTACCCAGGCAGTCCGTTCAAACTTGAATGGATAGATTATATTGTAGGTCTCAAGATCCAATTACAACCATAGAAATGAAATGATGTACCCCATTTGTGTACAATGAATCAAAATGCAGTCTGTAAAAAATTAAAAGTTAAATTTAAAAAAAATGGTGAAAAAAAAAAGATTCAATTCTATGCCTCTGAATATTCCTGCATGAACAGGAGCTTTTGGGGGACATCTCATATCCATTACAGGCTTCTATTTTAATAGCAGTGTGGGATTAAACAAAATACCTCAACACAATTATTCTAAATCAGAGTCTGAGTCAAGAGGACTTCGATGCAGGAAGTTTATTAGGAAGTGATCTCTGAAAGCAGTCTTGATAGATCAGGAAAAAGGAAACAGAGAAGTAGGATAGAAAATATGTACATACTAGTGATTAGTTTTTGCTTTGGGCAACTAGGTCTGAATCCTATGCAGATCTGGGGAGCAGTTTCTAAGGAACTGTGTAGAGAATATACCTCACAACTCTCTCCAAAACATAGAGTGGTTGGGCATCCATCTACTAATGTCCTTGTCTCACTTCCTGACAATGACTGCATTGTGTGACTTCAGAGAAAGTCTTGAGGTAAAGAAATGGAGAGAAGTTGTCCTTTGGGCTTGTGGAAGGACAGTGGTAGAGTAAGTACACGGAAATGTCTAACACATTGCTCTAAGTCAGAGGTGGACCAAGAGGGTGTGATACAGGGTACAGAAAAATTTCTGCTTTGGAGATGATGTTTACATAAATTGCTTTGTGATCCATCAGGTTTTCACAAATACCATTAGTTATTTATTTATTTTTTATTACTGGGAATTGAAACTAGAGGTGCTTAACCACTTAGCCACATCCCCAGCCCTTCTATTTATTTTAATTTAATTTATTAATTTATTTAAAGACAGGGTCTCATTAAGTTACCTAGGGCTTAAGTTGTTGAGGCTGGTTTTGAACTTGTGATCCTAGAGTTGCTGGGATTAGAGGTGTGTGCCACCAGTTCTGCCTCATTAGTTATTAATAATGAGAAACATTTAAATATTTTAGCTCATAATAAATATAATAAAAGTTTATAAAATAGCATGGTTCATCCTAATTAATGACATCTGTGATAGCTTTGTGTAGGGTTATGCTAGTCATGTGCTGTAAAAGACCTGTGATTAGTTGGGTATTCATATATTCATTGACACTTTCCTGCTCAGCTTTGTATCTCTTCCAGAACTGCTACCTAGCTACCAGAGCAGCTTACACACGTGCGCGCACGCGCGCACACACACACACACACACACACACACACGCACATTCACAAACTATCCACCCTCTTGTTGCTCCCAGATTGGATAAAGATCTATTGGACATGTGAAAAATCCAGATGGGGCAGAGAAAGGGGATGGAGAATATTCAGTTTTTTTTTTTTTTTTTTTTCTTTTCCTGGAGATTGGGAAGTAGAAAGTTGTGATTGAGAAGTTGTGAAACACTCTTTGTAGAACTGCCTTCAAGAGAATAGTTAGCACCCTATACAATTGCTATGACTCTGCTATTAGCCCACAGACATGTCCAGGCCATCATCAAGCTGTGTTTTCATAGTTCATAGTGGAGTTTCCATAGTTCATAGTTCATAGTCAAGTACTATCAGATTTAAACCTGTATGATTATATAATCATCAAGGAATGCTCAGTAACTGCTCAAAGAACTCTGCACTGGTTCTCTCATTCCAAAGAAAATAAAATAAGAAGAATACTATCAGGCAAGGCCCATAAAAAGGGTGGCTGTTATGGAATAAATCTAAAATATACACCTCTTTGGAGAAAGATATCACAAGAAGTCAAGATCACCATGACTCCTGCTTTATAGTCCATCAAAAAACTCTGAAGTCCATCAACTTAGCTACCCTTTAACCTTCTCTGGGCATTGACTCAGAACTTCCAGAAGATCAGGTTGAGAGTGAAATGTTTAGCTCCAGATTGTCATTCTCCAAATTCAAACTCCTGAAATTTACTATCAAAAAAGGACAAAACTCCCTGTTGTTGCTAATCTAAATAAGTGTTGTTAGACTTGGCCTGCTCTTTTAATAAACAACTCCACAAGGTAAATGACTGGATCTGATGAAAGGTTGTTTCTCACCCATGCCAACCCATGGGATCTGGAGGGTTGCTTCTCTATGCAGTCATCCAAGGACCCCAGTTTTCTTCACCATGGATCTACCTTCATTCCCTAGATCCCTCCTACTTCAACTAGTGGACAAGAAAAAGAAATAAAGGTGGCCCTGAGGTAGCTCATGTCACATTATCTATTTGGCAAAAACTTACTTGTAGAGTGACACCTAACTTGGAGAGAGACAGGAAATTACAGCCTCATTGAATGCCCAGAGAGCAGAGGGGAACTTAGGAATGAAATCTTGCTAACTGCCAAATAAGGAATAGAAATGTGGGGCCAAATCAAATAAATAACAATTAAAGTCTTCATTTTCTTGTGGATTTGATATATATTTAATATTCATATCTTCAAAAAAGATATGAATATCTTAAGTTTTGTCCATTATGTAAGATGTTCTACTCGGGACATGTAGACGATTTCTTCTCCAGGTAGGACATCTCATATATCTGGTATTGTCCTGTTGCTCCTGGTTCTGCTTTGGAATTGTGATGGAGTAGAAGATGAAGACACCTATTTTTGCTCACCTGTGGCTCATGGTTGACTGTTTGGTAATCAGCCAACAGCTGGTACAATCACCATGGAGGCACTTAGATTTTCTAGTAAGCATCCTGTAGTTTAGTGATGAATATCTGAGCCAGAATATGGAGGGAAGTGAGAAAGAGTGCTCATGTATAAGAATCATCTAGGAATATTTTAAATTATTTGTGTTGGTCTTAGGGTAACTCAGCATCTGGTATGAACTTCTGAAGAAAGGTAAATAAGAAGCAGATTTTGCAGAAGTCACCTTGTGCCTGTCCATTCCTTCAAATCATTGAAAAACCAATACTTGGGACTCAGTTGCCCTCTCTGTGGTTGCTCCCTTCCTCCTACTAGTGTATTTATACTACCTACTCTTTTAAGAGAGCAATTTTCCTACTTGGTCATCAATGAAGTTAAGTGTCTTCTAGGGCTGTCAGAACAATGGTTTGTGTGGCTTAAACAACCAGCATATGTATTTCTCACAGTTCTAGAGGCCAGAAGTTTGAGATCAAAGTGTTGACAGGGTTGGCTTCTGGTGAGGAGGGTTCCCTTCCTGACTTGCAGATTGTGGCCTTCTCATGTGCCCTCTCTGGGGGCCTCTTCTCTTGTACGTGCACATCCCTGGTGTCTCTTACTCTCCTAATAAGGACGGACATATTAGATGAGAGCCCTACCCTTAGAACCTCATTTAACATGAACTACTTCTCTGAAGGTCCTATCTTCAAACATAGTCACACTGAGTCCCTGACAATGAGACTGTGGAAAGGTCTCAGGTGACACAAACTACTATCTTGTTTCCCAAGACTTCTCAGTTTAACATTTTCTTGAATCATCTGAATCACACACACACACAAAAAAGTCACCAGCAGCAGTATTGGTAAATTGAAATTCATAACACACAATTTAGATGAATTTAGTTTTAAAATGTTGAGCTGTGCTTAATCCTCTTCAAAATAACAGCAATTTGAACTGGATAATTTGTCGAACTAGGCAAGTTTCCCCCTGTATCATTTCTAAATTCCATTCTTAATCACCTCCTTCCTTCTTTTCAGTATTTCCCTTACAAATGTGTTGTGTTCTTCACATCGAGGTGGACGGAGCCCATTATTATTAGTCTCATCCAACCCTGTGAATCCTCCTTTCATTTAGGTTCCTGCTCTGGAAGGATGGTCACCACTAATGTGATCAAGAATTCAGATAAACACGTAGGTAGGAGATTAGTATTTTAGGCTACAGGCCCTCTTCTATTTGCATGACTGAGGTGTCTTCAAAGCTTTGATCCTGATGGGGTGGACGCTTTAGGAACCAGTGAACTGGTAGGGACTTCATTGTTCCCTGGTACTACCGTGCCTGCGGATGGTGAGTCAGAAAGGCACTCAGAACACACTCTGGAGTCAGTCCCAGTCCTCAAATGTAGAAACTCACTCTTGCATTTTCCCTCCATAGACCTGACCCATGCACGTATGTTCTTAGGAACAGACCATCCATCTCAAATGAGCACATCTCATTATGATCTACAGCACACAGGTTCTCACAAGTGCATTTAAAAAATCTCCTACCCCTCCCCTCTCTTTCATTATCTACCTGTGCATTTTAAGGTCTGAGGGAGTAGGAAAGGTATCCTGTTTTATTTCTTGACTAAATATTGTTGGTCCTCAGTAAATATTTGGGGAATATATTTTTGCTCTTGTACAGGTTTTGTTTGTTTGTTTCCAATACTGCTTTCATCGCCAGTTTTAAAAATGTGCAATTCAAACAGAGAAGAGAATAATTCAGGTTTTCGAAGCAGATTTAGCTTATATAAATTTATTCTAGTGCCATGTCTTTTCCCAACTCCAAGTGTCTCTACCATTAGGGTTAAACTCTTGCTATTTGAGTCAGCATTCCCTTTAGAATGGCATTATTATTATTGTTTATCATTGCCTCCGCTTTTACAATATGCTTGGTGCTGTGGAAGACATTAAAAAGACACAGTTCTTGCCTTGGGGCTTACACTCAGATAGGCAAACAAACAAAATGTATTTAAGAAGAGGTAGATTGATTGAGAAGATGCAATTTCCCAGGTGTCTATATTTGTGCTTTGGGTCTGTTTGTCTTTTAACCAGCTGTGGGCTAAATAAATCTCAAAACTTTACTTCGAAACAAGGACATAAATGAAAAGAGTTTCAGAAGAAAACATGAACCTTGAAGGGTAGAACACAGGGTCAGAACACTAGATTTTATGGCCCATAAGCATTGAGCTAGTCCTTTACTATCAAATAATGTTTAAAACATTAACTAGTTCTCCTACAGACTGAGTCATGTGTGCAAAATTTAAGAAAACTTCTATCTCATGCATATATTACCCTCAAGTTTAATTTTTGAAAGTCTACCTTATAAACCGAGATAGATGAAAATGAATTTCTTAAGTTTTATTCTTTTGGTGAATGTTTACATTTTTTCTCATGTAGATACAGAGCAGAAACAAGCATTTCTATTTTGCATATTATCTTTGATGTTTGTGGAAAATATTCATATGTGTGTGTAAAGATGCAGAAAGCATCCCTATCTTAGAAATCTCAATACTGTGTATGCTCATTATCAAATGATACCAAATGCCTGCTTGTGGGAGTAAGTCCGTGGCCAAACTTTAGGCTTCACCTGTGAAGTACTGAGGAACACAATCTGCATGCTTGGTAAAGCTACAGAGATGTCCAGATTGCAGACAGGCTGGCAGTAACTTCCCCATGCAGAGGAGAGCCAGGTTCCATTCGTTTGGTCACCATGGTCTCAAGATGCACGGAAGTGTTCCTCCCCAGATTCTCAGTATGTGTATAAGAGAGAAGCACGCAGATCCATGCATATTTAGGTCTTGGTTTCCAAAGTTTCTGTTTAATTGCACTTTCTCATCACATGCAGCAGTGTGGGATGCCCTTCCAGATGGCCCACACAAATGCTTTGTCGTACTTCACTCACTCTTTGCATGTCAAGCATCTCTGGGACTACATACATCACCAATTAGCATCTTATATTCATTTGACAGGAATGATTCTGCAATGTTTGGTACAGTTCTCTTTGATAACATTTGCATGTTGTGATAGTCTTCTTTTATAAGAATCAAGGTTGTGATTCTGGAATTTTCCTTCCATCCCTTCCTCTGCTTAACTGTTTTCCCCCATGCAACCTCATTTGATCTGTGCTTTAGGGGAAATGTCTTCTTAAAGGTGACATTTCTGGAACCTAGGAAGACCAAGTTAGTGTGTTTACTAATGCATATGGTAAGCATTTACTATGTTACCTCTCTTCAGGGAGCTGTGTTCCTGTGGATACACCCTCAGTTTTTAAAATTCCAGATTATGAGACTTCCTCATTGATCTAGAGATGTGGCATTGCCATCTTTTCAGGCTTTTGCCAAAGTCTTCCAGCAAGGCATTCCATATTCTGAGATCCACAATAAGCATTTAATGCAGCGAACTTTGTGCCTTGGCACCTACAATAAGGTGTATGTATAAAGTAGTAAGTTAGTAAGGCACCTATATATAAAAATCACATTTAGCCAATATGCCAAAAGAGGTGCAGTGCACCAAAAGGATTGTCACCTGACAAATGGTGACAGTGACTTTAATGAGTTTCTCAATGTGATCAGTGTTGACTCTGGACAGCAGGTAAGTGGAACTCACAGAGTCCTGTTGGGTAGCACCTTCTGGACATCTCCACTTGGATGTCTCACAGGTTTTTCAAACTTGACACACTCACTTTCATGATCCCTGAAACCCGTTCTTCTCCCACCGTAGTAATCAAACCATCTATTCAGTTAGTCCATTTCCCTGTTCCTGGAATCTGTCATTAATTTCTGCTTCTACCTCTATACATTCTGAATCAGTCCAGTCTTTGCCACATCCTGCCTCAACTTCATGTCACATCCCAATTCCTGAAACCTTCTCTACACGAGTTTACTTGCTGTAAGTCTGGTTTTTGTATATAGTCATCCCTTGGTATCTGCAAGGGATTGGTTCCAGGACCTATGAATATAAAAATCTGCAGATGCACAAGTATAAAAATGGCATATTATTGGCATAAAACCTATGTGTAGCCTCTTGCATACTTTGTCTATTTATTTGTTGTGGGGCTGGGGATAGAACCTGGGGCCCCACACATGCTAGGCCTGTGTTCTAACACTGAGCTACACCCCAGGTTCTCCTGTACACATGAAATCATCTCTAGCTAATTCATAATGCCCAACACAATGTAAAAGCTATGTAAATAGCTGTTCTACTGTACTGTTTAGGAAATAATGCCAGGTAAAAGCTCTGTACGTTTGGTATAGACATAATGAAAAATATTTTTGATCTGCATTTGGTTGAATCTGCAGATAGAGAACTTGTAGAAATAGAGTGCTGATTGCATTCCTTTCTCTACCTGACTATTCGAATTCTTTACATCATAAAGTGGAGCAGGTCACCCACTGCCACTGAAACCCTGCATTGGCTTTCTGTTGTGCTTAGAACAAATCCCAGAACCTCCCACTCGGTGTCCCCAGGCCTGCAAAGCCCTGCAAATCCCAGCATGCAAATCCCTCCTGGCTCTGAACTGACCACTCCTCTTTGACTCTGCATCAGCAGATGCAGCCTCCTTAGACTCCAGCCACACTGGGTTTTTCAGTCTTTGAAACTTTTTCATCTATTTCTCACCTTGAGGGTTTTGCACTTGCTGAGGATCCTATCTGAAAAGATTTTCCCTCTGACTTTTCTCTTGCTTTGTTTCTCCTTACTCTTTGGGTCTTTTCTGGAGCATCTCTTCTTCAGAGGGGCCTGCAGGTCCACTCCATTGGGGTAAATGCCCCTGCTACTCTAGCCCAGCACCTTGCTTATTTCCTTCCAACCACTAATCACAGTCTGAAAATATTGAGGGCACCTATTCACTTATGTGTCTGCTGACTATTCCCTGTTATTGAAGATGACCAAGTTCGGTCTGGTTTAATTTATGTCCCTGACACTTAGCACAGTGCCTGGCACCCAGATTGTATTCAAAAGATATCCATTGAATGAATTTGTCCCCAAGAAGATTTGATGAGCAGAGTTGAGTATATACATGTGGTATATCTGTGTGTGTGTGTGATGGTTACATTAAAGAAAGGAAGAGTATTCTAACTAGTAGTAGTATAAGAGAGAAGAAGCCTGGCATTAGCATTTCAGAAAGTCAGATCAGCTGAGGGGCCCCAGCACAGGACTAATGCATGAAGCCTGGGTCAATTCAAAGATCATAGGCTTTGGCCTCATAACCTTGGCAGTTTTCCCAAGACCAGTCAAGTATGTACTGATTGGCGCCTAGGAAAACAGCACAATGTACTCATTCACATAGAAAAAAGAAGAGAACCACAGCTCCAGGGTAAAAGAGAGCACGGATCTTCAAAGCAGTCACATGACACGGTTGAAGTCACATTGCTTTCAATAAATGGAACAAACTTTCACTTCCACGTTGTAAATAAACTTGTAAACTCTTTCATTCAAATGAACCATCCTCATAATCTGCAATTTAATTTCACATAAGGGAGAGAACAAACCGAGTTTAAGGGACACATTCACCAACTCTGGATAATGGGATGAAGCCACATGGATGAGAACTTGACAGGAGTTCTGTGACCACACAATGCTCAGACTAGGGGAAGGAAGCATATGCTTCAGAGAAAAGAAACCCGCTGCCCTGGTCAGAAACTGACTCTTGGCAGCATACAGGTCAATGGGTCAGGCACACCCAAGGCATTTCATGAGTCCTTGCTCTGTGCCAGGTAACCGCACCATGGTCCTTCCAAGCACTGTCTCACTAAATCTCACAGAGCACATAAGAGGTGGCTATGGCTTCTGTTCCATTTTCATAGCAGAAAACCCCAGAGAGGTATTGATTACTGTGCTCTGGATCACAAGACTGGTGTGGGAGGTGGGATTTAAACCCTGCTCTCTTTACATTTAGAGCTTAAACTCCAAGATCCTCTGTCAATCTGAGAAGGAGCCTAGTCACTGGGTAACAGGACTCAGCCTCTGCCAGGGATGTGAAAAATTATACACTGGCATTCTCGATCTTACTGAGTTCCAGGAATAATCTGTCCTTGGAATTTATACCATAGAGCACTTAATATATTGCACTGAAATTTTTTATTCCTTTGCTTTCCCATTAAAATGTGACCACTTTAAGTCCTGGCACTAGTCTCCTTGTCACTAATACTTAGCAGAGTTTCTGCAGCTCGGCTGAAGGCAGAAGTTAGAGCTTGTCCTGTACTCTGACCCCATGGAACTTTCTTTTTCCTCCCTCCCTCCCCTCCTCTTTCTTTCTTTCTCTCTCTTTCTTTCTTCCTTCCTTTCTTTTCTTCTATCATTTCAGTCTTTTATTTACATGAACTAATTTAGTAAAAGAACTTCTAGTCATTTAAGAGTAAATAGTTTAAAGAAGGACTTCTAAAAAGCCTTCTAGCTTTTAAGTATGACTCATAAATACACCTGGTTAAAAATGTTATCAGTTTAGAAGAACTGTCTCAAAAGAATCTGAAGAATCTATCTAAAATTCCTAAGAAAATAGCGTTAATTTTAAATATTATTCAATTTTAAAGAGTTGTCAACAAAACAAAGCTGTCCTCGGAAACTGAGGAGAAAGAAAACAAAAACAAAAGAAGAGAGAAATGGATTCCATCTTGGAATTCTCACTTGGGGGAGATTGCTAAACAGGACACTGAAGGTTTTACAAAACCCATCATTCTCTTAACTTCCATTTCCAGGTTAAATGCAAAATAGATGCAAGCAGTTTTTTAAAAACATCATTTTATGGATCTGATAGGCCAGAACTATTGATGCAAATCAGATCTCTCATTTTAATATGCAATTACACATTTAAAAATTTATGTTATTGACTACGTTGAATGCCGTGACTTCTGAAGGACCATTATGGCTCACTGGATAGCTTTTTTATTTGGCATTGCATCAATTTGGAGCCCAGAATGTCATGATCTTAATGCAGATAGCAGGTATGCCTGTGAGAAGCGGCATGGAAAAAAGTGAGGTGCACATGCAGTAGGCAGTTTTCAAATGTCATCGTTTCAGTCCTAAAAGAAGAGAAGGGAATGTTCTGCTCCCTGGTCTGTACCAGGCACTTCCGTTTGCACGCCCTGCGCCTCTCCCTTGCTCGCTGCTGTGCTGTAGTGCATGGAGGACCATTTGCCCCTTAAATATCACACGTAGCTAATTTACATTATAGACAATGGGCCCAAGAGAGGAAAACACTTAATTTTATTAATAGAGTGGATATTCAATCTCTCTACAGGAGGCCACAGAACACCCCAAAGGGCTAATCTATGTTATGAAGAGATGGCAAATCAGAAAAGCCTGGTTGTATTTTTTCCCCCTCTGAAATTGTTCCCAGTGAAAGCTACGGCTAGGCCAATTGGCTCTGAGCACTGTCTGTTTGAACACTGGAATTGTTCTACACCTGATGTACAAATACCTAAGCCCCTGAGGTTTACAATAGGAATGTTAATGCGTGGCATAAGCCCCACTGAAACAAGCAGAGCTGGGATAATAATTTTGTAACCTCATGTTGACATAACCCACCAGCTTGCTGAAGAGCCCCTCATGTCGAGGAAACAGAGAAACTATAATGATTTTCAGATACAGTTGACAAGAGACCATTTAGTAAACTTTTATTTTTTTTTAACTAACAGTATGCAGGGATGTTGTATTCTAGGCTGCTACTAATAATCTCATCAGAATGCAAAAGCAGCGACTGTGTTATAAAACCAATGATCTGTTATATTCTGCAAGAATTTACAAAAGCCTAATGTCATTTACTACACCAGGAGAACCATACTTGGATAAAAAAAAATAAAACACAACAGAATTCAAAAACTGATTACAGCTGACGAAAAAATAAACTGTGTGAATGCAATGCTTTAAAGGTATAACACACCATCATTAAGGACATGGGACCCTGTGATGACTTCAGAAGAAAGGGTTCGGTGTTTGGAGATATACAAATGTGCCCCGTCATGTAGGGCCACGTCAGAAACAGGGCACCCATTTGAGCCCCGGTTGCTCTGGTCCACAGTTAGTGCTGAGTCTGACTTGCCAGCTCGGGCTGCGGGAAACTTGCAGGCTCAATAGAGTGCCTTTTATTCCCCCTTTCAGCTTTCTCAGCAGCATTTTTGACAAAAGCATATCTGTAACAATCTTAAATATAGAAGTCAAGTGATCTAAAAAGGAAGGAACTTTCTTCAGGGACATTTGGAATAACTTCAACTGAAAAGTCAGAGGCAGGGATCTGTCAGGATTTCTGTGTAGCTGGGACTTTGATGACCCACCCTCCTGCTCAGCTGGTGCCCTATGACACCTGCAGGAGCAGAGGCAAGGCTCCTGACACCCTGGGGTTATGCTTTCAAAGACTTCATGGATTCAATTCTGACTCTTTTTGGCATTTTAATTTTATAAGGAAATAAAAGTGTTAAAAATTCTTTCCTTTGATACCTAAATCAAATTCTTCTGCCTTTCATTCAGTGATGGAAAAAAATCAGTTTTCCGAAGGCCATCTACCTTTCTTTTCATCTGTCTTTGTCTATTTCTGTCTATATAATATGAAGAAAAATAGAAAAAGATGGAGGAGAGAGACACACACATACAAATCTACATACTTTGGCATTGCTGTAATGGTTACAATATTCTGAAGAAAATGATTCTTTCCTTTCCAAACGTGATAGTATTTTCGTCTCCAGGATGGAAGTGGCAAAATGTGAAAAGCACAGGGTCTTAATATCAAAGGGCATTTTTACAATATTTCTAACCAGTTTCCAGGAGATTCCTTTATAGCAAATGTTTTCCTGGATGTCCTTGAAGGAACACTTGGTCTTGCAAACTTGCAGGGAATCATTTTGAAGTGTTGACTTAGGCACCTGTAAGACATCTGGTAATAATGAAGATGGAGCTTTTAATGCTTTGAGATTTTATGAATGAGTTATAGTACAGTCACTGATGAATCATTAAAGCACATCTCTGCAGGAGGAGGCCGCCTATATTTCCTGACTGCTGGGAAGTTGTACATGTTGACGGTTGTCCAGAAAGACACTGAGATCTGTTTTTAAGTCTGAATTCCTATCAGATCAACTGGCTTGAGAAACAAATGAAAGTAAGGTTGCATTTCAATAGACCCTTGCTGTCCTGTGATATGCACAGGTGTTTTATGAAAGAGGCAGGTCTGTTTATTCAAGAGTCTGAGTCACACAGGGTGACAGCTCATTGGGTATACAGTCGCCCTTGCCTTTTCTCATGTTGCTGTTCTTCCTCCTGGATGATGGGACAAAGTCACTGTCTGACTGGTAGCCTTCTTTTCATCTTCAAGAGCAGCCCCTATTCTTGGTGCTCCATAATCTTCATAGGTAAAGTTAATCCTCTTTTACGTGTCCACAGCACTATATACCTAATTATCTTAGATCTCTTGACCATCTTATAAGTATGCCTATAAATATATTTATTTATTGGTTTACCCTACTAGACTACCAGATTCTTAATAAACATTTTCCATTCACAGCACACAGCTGAGGTCCTGACATACAAAGGGCATCTAATAAATGTTCAGTAAATGAATAATTACAAAAGGTATGAGTAAAATAAAGCATCTAGGGTAAGATTAGAGAATGGTATCTATGAGTCAATAAATCTGGACTACTGATTACTTAAGAAGAAGATTTAGAGGGTTCTTGTCCCCACAGGGAAGAAAAAATTTAAAAAACCAAATATTTTTTTCTTTACTCCAAAATTAATGGTGTTATATAATAATAAGGATAGGTCCCCTTATCAGCCTGATGGGTAATCAGTAAATTATAGACATTGAATGCAAAAGGTTTCATTTATGCCCAAGAAAAGAATATACATAAACAATTAAGATTATCCATCCTTTTTGAGAACATACACACACCTATACCTATAATTACAGAAACATATACACACACATCACTAAAGTCATTGGTTAACATTTTGTACATATTGATAATGAAGTTCCAAGAGGTTCACAGACGTCACTTCAGTGATGAATGACTGAGGGCAGACCTGAAATCTCCAGACTCAGTACTCTTTAGTCTAACACTCCTACTGGAAGTATCTGCTTCTAGGGGGCCTCATGCACTTTACTAAGCACCTCCATCTCTATGAGGTTCACAGATCCACACTGTGGTACACAAAGTGACATCTTCTGACTCCTGCTTGTATCCTGTATTCTAGGAACATGCTGAGTTCATAGAGAGTTAGCCTAGAACTTGTGTATGGGGTCATGGAATTGATGGGTGAGGGTGTGTCATTTATAAGGTGCATTCTGGTGATAGCAAAAATACGGTCAGCAGGACCTGGGCCAAAGTAATTAGCATGGAATGCACCCGGGTGACAGCCACCTTCCAAGGGATGACTTTTTGATGGCGTGTACATAAGCAAAATTTCTCCCCTGGGGACAATGAATGCATAGGTTTATTAAGTGTATGGTTTAAGGATGGGGGACTTGAGGAAAAGGAAACAAACTTTTTTTTGTTTTGAGTTTTAGAAACTTCACAAGATAAGAAGGTAGAACTGGCAAGGGAATAATAATGATGATGATGTTGATAGTGCTGATGACAGGAGAGAAAGAAAGAGAAGGAGGACTCACTGCATTGGCACAATATGTTTCCATTTAAATCATCTGCTCATTTTGACCTAGAATCTTCCTTCTGGTAGTCAGGATGCACTTAGAGTATTAGCCTTTGGTTTCCACAGTGTGTGTGGCTGGCCCCGTGTGATTGTGGGTGCTGGGCTCACAGGGATGAGGGCAGGGCCATGGTGTCCCTCATCTTCCATTCCCCAAAGGAAAGCGGGCCTGACTGTCTTCTACTAGAAAACATAGTCCTCACAGAGCGAGTTCATTTTAGCTGTCAGCTATGGAGCACCTAAGCATCTCCGTTTGTATGCAACATTGCCAGCAGAATGCCCACCCACCTCCACTGGGGATAAGAATCCCCAGCGGGGGAAAAAGGCTGCTTCCAAGTGAGTGAAGCAGCTGTTGTTTTACACAGAGATGTCAAAAGCACAAGCAAATTTCTCATCACCAATTGGTAGTGTCATGGCCAGTGAAATACTTCGTGATTTTTATGTGGTTTGGGGAGAAACAACTAGTTTTAAGAGAGTCAAGTTATAAAATAAACTAAAAAGCAAGCCCTTGTTTATAACTTATTTTATTACTAATGATAGGATTTGAATCTGAGATGTGGAAGGTGGGATTAAATTAGGCACATCTCTTTGAAATTTCAAAAATTATGCTGTTATCTTTCGACTAACTTTTTATTAGCAGTTAAATGGTAGGAAAGTGTTAGATGAATCTGCATAGAAGAATGCATTCACTTTTGTCATGATATATTTGTGGTACATAAAATATTGAAATCTGAAAATAAGGTTGCAAAAATAAGCATTTAAAACAGTCCTCCAAATGCAAAGAAATATAAGCTCTATGACATTGTGTCCTTACACTGACCTTGTATTTATTTATGTTTATTCTCCCGCCCATCTGTAATCTATCCATTCATCTATGCATCCATCCATCCATCATCTAACAGTCATTAAGAGTCACTGTAGTTGATGCACTGAAGGTAACATAACTTCTAACCCATGTCTTCTAGAAGTTTCAAATCATTTTGACTACTCATATATAGCATGAAGATGAATGAACCACCTTACCATCTCAGCAGTCATTTTAACAAAATAAAGTAAATAAAGCAAATGCAGTTTCCTTTCTAATCTAGGGATACACAGACATGGATGGATGTGGTGAGTCAGCTCTTAAGGTCCCTTTTAAGACACGCCTTGGTTGTGCACAATGACAATAAAATGTACATTCGCTTGAAAGTATATGCAGGCTTTTAAGTTAGTTGTGATTCAGATTATGAGAAAATAGATGGGAGTTTGACATGAAGCAATGAAATATAATATAAGTACCATCACGTTCCACATTGTAATTATATCTGGTCTTTGCTTTGATCTGCCTGATTATGTGACAGAAGTAAAAAGGTAAGTTGGTAGTTAACATGTGTCACTATAGTAAGTTATCAAAAACTCTTCTTGAGATTGCATCAGAATTTGGAATATTTTGAGTTGGGATCTTTTCCAGTGATCATCTCCCCCTGCTCTCTGGTTGCAGTGAGGGAAACAGGCCAAGGAGATCTTAGAACTGGTTGGGAGGAGACCCCCTGACAGGTCTCTTAACTCCAGCTCAGACCTCTGTCTATTCTGCCTTTCCCAGAATTTTCTTAGGTGAAGTTTCACTGCCAACAGCTCATAATGGGACTGACCTTAGCTTAAGTTGGGGCATAAGGGTCTGTATTCTAAACTCATTCTTCTACAATTTTTTCAACTTCTTTTCCTTTTCCATCCCCTTTTCCATTCCCACAGTTCCTTTAATAAATAGGACACCTAGTACTTTCTGTTAATTTTAATTGTTTGACCTAAAACTGTCTCCATACATATGTAAAGTTTTTGCCAAGAGTTTCTCTGTACACAGTGAACTTGAAACCTAACTTGATGTATAAACAGATTGTAACCTTCTTTCGTAACAAGGCTGAATCTCAGCCAATCACAACAGCAGAACTTGAATCTACTGTAGGCAGCCAACAATTCAAATCAGATTCAAGTAAGGCAATTGCCGAGCTTTAAATAATCCAGTTACCTCTGTGCTTACTTCCACTTTCTGTCACTTCCTTTCCATAAATATAACCTGCACATGTGGTAGGAGGGATCATCGTGGACCATCTCTAGTCTAGATTGCTGTCCAATTCTAGAGTTGCAAATAAAGGACAATTAAGATCCACCAAGCTAGATCTTTTGTAATTTTCTCTTTTAACACTTCATTGTAAAAACTTGTGTCTCTCCTATTTTACTATGTCACACCAGTATTTTATTTTAACCCAAAGAAATAGTTCTGAATGATGGGATTTGCAGGTTACCTTGGCTAATAGAAGAACGAACCTCAGGATCTGTCTTGTTCTATCAACTACAGGTGTAAATAGCTATTTATTGGACTTCATCTACAGCAGTTCTTGCACCCTGAGTACATGTGCCCCAAATACGGATGATAGATAAGCACACAATATTTGTCAGAATTCTGGGGAAATATTTTCATTCAATTTCGAACATTGCCAAAGCACTCGTGTCTCAGTCATATGAACCCACTCGCAAGACCCTGCATACGGGGTCACAGAAGCCTGGGCCCCTCTGCCTCACCTCTTTTTGCTCTTTTCCCACCTGCCATGTCTTCCCTACTCTGACTGTGGTTCCCGCAAGAGGGAGACTTTTGGTCTGTTCCATTCAAGGACAACAGAACCAACAGAAAGACATTTCCCAGGGGAATATTCATAAAAATGCCACCAGATCATCCCATTCTACAACATCTGAGTGTTTCTCTTTCTTAAAATTAAGGAGGATCTTTTAATGGTCCTTTAAATTTATTTCCCCCCTATTCTTAATTATATTAAATACCCATACATTCCCTCCTTGAGTATTCATTTAGAAAGAAGGTTTTGTAATAGTCACATTTAATTTATCAGGGTGCAATAATTTGTATTTCCCAATCATCTTGCTGACTTTGGTTCATTATACTATTGTTTCACATGAGTAAGTTAGCAAAGTTTGGATTGATTGACTCTAATTAACTAAAACTGGTTCCAGGCTGTGCATCTATTGTCATGGTAGCTAGCCACAAAGCCCTAAACTGCTCAGCAATGGTGATATAAGGTAATATTGATTTGAAAACTGTAGATAATATGTAACCTTGGGCTTATCACTGTTTGGGAGACAAACTCAAAATAAAAGGGTCAGGGAAGAGAAATGTGTAAGGACAAGGTTTAAGAATGCTTAGGAGTATAAATTGGAGTTTTCAGTGGTTGGCTTCTTTTACATTTTTCCTGTCCAGGGATACTCACAAATTGAACTACAAATGAATTCGAAATTTAGCATGATTTCATGATGAAATGAAATGTGCTTAGTGACGATCATTCCAAGATCCACAAAAGAAAACTATAGGAGGCTTCCATTTTGGTAGAGGAAATCTTTCTATGCATTGTTTATTGAAAACTGAGTTTTTGAAATTTAAACTTTTCTCTATTGCTGATCTTTTTATAGTCAATAATAATCTTTGCCTGAAAAAAAATGCTTTTCGGACAGTATGACCAACTAGAAAAATGACTTCATTTACAGCATGTAAGCATGAGCAAATACTGCCCTCCCAGGTCCTGCCATTTAGTGCCGGACAGAAATCAAGTTGAAAAGAAAATTGTTAAGCAGGATGTCATAAGTGAGATTCATCACTGGATTTCTAGTTTTCCTATGCAAAACGCTGCAGTTATATTTCTCCTGACATCAAATACCTATAACGGTTAGGATCGTCTTACGTTTGATTGCTGTTGCTTACTTTTTCTGATTTTTTTTGGGGTGCTGGGGAATGCAGAGCCTCATGCATACTTGGCAAGTGCTCTACCACAGAAGTGTGACCCCAGCTTGCTTTTTTTTAAGATGCTCCCAGGTCCTCCTTTACCATGACAATTTTATCAACTGTGTTGCCTTCCCCTTCAATCTCTTGTTTCTCACAAACTTCAAGTAGTTGAAGTAAAAGTATAACTCACGCACTGCAGAGGCTTGCTTGAGAAGTTTTCTGTCAGAGAAAGAGAACGCTTCAGTTTGTCCAGCTGTTTCCTTCATTCGAACTGCGCTGAAGTCTTTGGGGATACTGGAGACAGGCAGCTCTACTGTCGATGTCTTCTCTGTTTCATGCAGTTTATCTCAGTGTTTGGTGACCATTGTGACCATGTGTGAAAGGACCAACTTCCAAAGGTCACTGTGAAAGAAGCCTGTATTTTTCATAGTTCTCTAGAGAAACAGAACCAATTAGGATGTAGTGTGTGTGTGTGTGTGTGTGTGTGTGTGTGTGTGTACAGAGAAAGAGATTTATGGTAAGGAATTGGTTCTTGCTGTGGTTATGGGGTTATGGAGGTGGCAAGTCCAAAATTTCCAAGGCAGGTTGGTGGGTAGAGACTCAGGGAAGGTCAGTGTTGCAGATCAAGTGTGGGGCCATCTACCAAATTCCCTCTTTTTTCTGGAGAGGTTAATATCTTACTCTAGCCAAAGTCTTTAGCTGATTAGATGAAGACCACCCACAATATAGAGGGAAATCCACTTTACTCAAAATCCACTGACTTAAATATGAATTGCATGGTAATATACTCTCACAGAAATATCCAGATAATCTTTGGTGAAATATTTGTCCACCATAGCCCAGCCCAGTTGACTCATAAAATTATTTAGAGTTCAAAGCCCACATAATGACATAATGGCTTAAGTGTCTTTTTTTTTTTTTTTTTTTTGAGGTACTGAGGGTTGAACCCAGGGTGCTGTCTCACTGAGCTATATAGTCCTATTGATTTTTTTTTTTAATTTAGAGACAGGGTCTCACTAAGTTTCTCAGGCTGGCCTCAAACTTGGAATCCTCCTACCTCTGCTTCCCGGGTTTCAGGAATACAGCTGTGAGTCACCATCCCCAATGAACAAGGGTCTTATAAGGACTGAGAATGAGGACGTAGAGACCAGGAAGTTAAGAGAGTAGCATAACTTTGTGTTTGAATAGAGAAAGAGTAACATGTGGTACCTGACTTTCTCACAGGCTTTGAAGTATTTCAACTGTTTACACTGCAAACATGGCATGTGAACACACACCTGTCTTTCTTCTTGAATATTTTAGGGACAATGTGCTCTCACAGCTTTTTGTTAAGTTCAGGTAGGACTTAGGGTCATTCCTCCAGGGGCAGTGTGCTGAAAAGAGGCAGTAAAGGCCCTGCTCAGACTCTTTCCTCTACCTCCCTCTAGTGGCTGGGCAGCAGATTGCACATATCTAGCCCCGAGAATTTCTACCCTGCTTTTTAATTTTTCCCTCTAGAATTCAGAACTGCAGTTTAAAAAAATCTGCCATATTTGCAATTTCCCTGTCTTCTTAGCATCAGTTACAACTTATTCACTCCTTAGAAAAACAAAAAGTAAGTATAATATGTTGCTAGCAAAATATTTATTATAGCTTCTCCAATAACAAAACAACAAGAACAACAACAACAACAAGTATTCTTTATTTCTAAGTCTCCCAGCACTGAAGATAATGCAAAAGGCATAGTCCCTACCTGTGAGAAGTTTATAATTTTTCTGGGTAGCATGTCTAACATACTGCAAATTAATAGATTACATCAACTTATTAGCTATTTTCTTCCTATGAGAAGTTATATTGGTATTCATAGTGTTGGACATAAATATAAGATGGAATGGCTATCTTTCTATGTTGTTATATTTGAATTATGTGTTGCAAAATTGAAGGTATTGTTTAAATTGTGTCAAAGAATAGCTCTTCTTACTCAAATCACCCCACTTTCTTTCTTGGAAGATTCTACATTTTCCTCATTCTTTTTCTTTTTCAGTTAATTTAACTTAGTAGTCCAACTGATCAAAAGTGTGCAGGAACACAGAGAGATGGAGTTTTGATAGAGGACATTATTTGGCATTTTTGCCTGTAAAATGAAAGACACCCCTGTGTTAGCATTCTCTTACAAATGCCTGAAATAATCAACTTTTTATAAAGAGAACAGATTTACTTTGTGTCACAGTTTTAGAGGTTTCTGTCCTTGATTGATTGACAGCATTTGCTTTGAGTCTGTGGTGGACAGCAGATCATGACAGAAGCACAGGGCAGAGGAAGCTGTTTACTCCATAGCCAGCAAGTGAAAGAAAGAGGAAGAGACAGGAGTCTCATAATCCCCTTCAAGGACATGCCTCCAATGACCTAAAGCCTCCCACGAAGCCCCTCCCTCTTAAAGTCTTCACCACATCCCAATAGTGCGGTCCTAGCCTTCGAAAGACGTGTCTTCAGGGGACATTTAATATCCAAATCATATCAGTTTCTATACTTATAAACACTTAATGTACTTTCTGAAGAACCTTTCTAGTTTTTCCAGAGATTCTATCATTACCAGATGAGTCCTAAGATCAATTTTATAAATATTCTCCTCTAGTTTTTACCCAAAGGGGAAAAAAAAAAAAAAAAAACAGACCACATTTGGAAATTACACTGGATGGGCTCCACCTTTCTATTAACTCCTGGAAATCTGAAGTTATTCTGCTTTCCTGAGGTGCCTGGGCCCTCCCAGTGGGTAAATCACCAAGATCATTCCTGAAATGCACTGAAGTCAAACCTGGAAAAAAGCACCAAATGTCAAACATAAAAGACAATGAAACAGAATCACGATGGGAAAGTGTAGCAGCATATGAAAGTCTGCAACAGGATTGGATGAGGTCTGGAGCATTGTCAAGGAGAGGAGCTCAGAGCTGATTTTAAAAGGAGACTGTGTCTGGGTATAGCCTTTTCATAGGGTTTGCAATTTATATCAACAGGGCAATCAGGAAGCTTAATGTACTTCATCTGACTATAGTGGCTAGGTGGGGTACAGAGTCCAGACCTGTGAAGCTGGCATCTGCAATTTAACAAGTTTCCCAGGTGTTTTCTGTGCACATTGAAGAGTACGGTACGGAGGAAGACAGTTCTCCCTTCTATGATAACACTGAGAGGTAGTCACCCCAGGGTCTGATCACAAACTCACCAATGATACAGAGCTTCCAATTTTTAAAATTCAGTATTTGTTAATAAATCACCCCCTTAACTTTTGGAAACGACCGCAATTACAAATTATATTTGCTCAATAAGTGTTTATTGAATAAACGAAGAAATGTTTCACCTTGAATCAAAAGTATTTGTCCATACATTATTTGAACTCACTGCAGAATAAATCTATTTCCGTAGCCAGTCCTAAAATTAAATAAGAGACATTTGTACTATCATCTATTTTCTAGGCTAAATACATCCATTTCCTTCAAGTGGGTGTCATATGTCAAGAGGTGTAAGATCCCCACCGTTGTTGGTGCCTTCTGGTGGCCATACCTTGGATTTTAAGTGTCTCTCATGGGCCATAAGATCTAGGATTAGACCTGTCCCCAGATACGCCCTTGGCACACAGTATACACAAGGAACACAAGCTGATGACATTTCTCTGCTTCTGCTCTGGGCTTTTCTAATTTAGTAAATTGGCTGTCACATCACTAAAAATAGGAAGTTTGAACTTCGGCTCCCTCTTTTTGTCTGAGGTTATTTTGCTTACCACAAATGAAGGCCACAGAAGCTAAATATATGTCTACTTGAATGATGACTTTATAGCAATAAAATGAGCCCACAGGGGCTAATGACTCTGTAATCAGCTTTTTCAACCACTTTTTATATTGGGCATAATTTTCTCTCTCTCTGAGAAATTCTACATCATTTATCACTAGACTAACATGAGCAAAAGGGGAGAGGCATGAGCTGAGAGATTAGAGGCCACTGCCTGTCTGCTACGAAGTCCTATAGTGAATTTGCCTGGAGGAGACTATTCGATTTCAGATACTAGTACAGTAGATGCTTGCGTTCTTTTTCGGTTCAATATTCCTATTTTGGCATTGGTTGAAGAAATTAGGTTTTGAGAATACTTTATTTTGTTCATAGTTCAAAAATGACTAACCCACTGCACACCAGGTCAGGTCCCTTGTTTTAAAGTTCCTTTTATTGTCTGTGCTACCTTCTGGCTGTATCACAAAAAGGGTATCAACTCCCTCCTGTTGCCCTGATTGAAAATTGTTCTTGGGTTGATCTGAGTACAGACACTCCTTGGGAGAGCCTTACTCTAAACATTTTAATGTACCTGTGATCTAGAAAATACTATTTCAGAAGATTTTTCACCAGTATTCATATCTTAATACTCAAAATTCTTTAGAATCACCTTCTGCAGCTTGGAGATCAGGTAATGTTTTCTTTTTAAGAGTTCATTGCTCTTGGGCCTGGCTCATACCTATTATACTGACTATCCTCTGTTTTTCCTCCAGTTCTATTATCCAGTTACTATGACTGAATAACATTCCATGATGATAGATAGATAATTAGATAGGTAGATGGATAGAGCTCACAGTTTTGTTTTGTTTTTTATTGTAAACAAATGGGATACATGTTGTTTCTTTGGTTGTACATGAAGTAAAGGCATACCATTTGTGTAATCATACATTTATATAGGGTAATAGTGTTTGATTCATTTGAGCTCACAGTTTTTAGATTTATACATCTGTTTATGTATATTTAAGTTGGTTTCATATTTTGATTATTGTGAATAATGCTGCAGGAACATAGGGAGAGGTACAGATATTTCTTCAAGATACTACTTTTGGGCTGGGGATATAGCTCAGTTGGTAGAGTGCCCTCCCAAGCACAAGGCCCTGGGTTCAATCCCAGGAGTGCAAAAAAAAAAAAAAAAAAAAAAAAGGATACTAATTTCATTGCTTTTGAATGTATACCCAGAGGTGAGATGCCTAGATCCTCTGGTGGTCTATTTTTTTAAGCACAAATGTGAATATTCAATTAAAATAATGGTGGTCTATTTTCAATGTTTTGAGGAACCACCTTGCAGTTGAAGGTACTGACTGTACTAGCTTACCTTCTGACAAATGGTGTGCCGCTCTTGTTCTCCTTCCGCCACACCTCTGCAACACCTGTCTCCCATCTGTTTAATGTAGTCATCTTAGCAGGTGCGAGGTAGTGTCTCTGTGTGGTTTTAACTTGCATTCTGCTGATGATTAGTGATGTCGAACATCTCTCATATATATATATCTATAGAACATTTTTATGTCTTCTTAGTAAAAGTGTCTATTCATTTGCCAATGTTCTTGTGACCATTTTCTAATGGGTTATGTATAATTTTTTTGTTTTCTTTTGTTTAGGTTTTTGCTGTTGAATTGTGTAAGTATTTGCCTTAAAAATTGCTTACTAATTTATGGAACATAACACTTGGATGTTATCTACTATTTACCAATCATCCTGCCAAATTTCTTTTTTTTTTATTGTAAACAAAAGGGATACATGTTGTTTCTCTGTTTGCACATGGCGTAAAGGCATACCATTTGTGTAATCATAAATTTACATAGGGTAATGTTGGTTGATTCATTCTGTTATTTTTTCCCTTCCCCCCCACCCCTCCCACCCCTCTTTTCTCTCTATACAGTCCTTCCTTCCTCCATTCTTGCCCCCCTCCCTAACCCTAACTCTAACCCTAACACTAACCCTCCCACCCCCCATTATGTGTCATCATCCACTTATTAGCGATATCATTCATCCTTTGGTTTTCTGAGATTGGCTTATCTCACTTAGCATGATATTCTCCAATTTCATCCATTTGCCTGCAAATGCCATAATTTTATCATTCTTTATGGCTGAGTAATATTCCATTGTATATATATGCCACAGTTTCTTTATCCATTCATCAATTGAAGGACATCTAGGTTGGTTCCACAATCTGGCTATTGTGAACTGAGCAGCTATGAACATTGATGTGACTGTATCTCTGTAATATGCTGATTTTAAGTCCTTTGGGTATAGGCCAAGGAGTGGGATAGCTGGGTCAAATGGTGGTTCCATTCCAAGTTTTCTAAGGAGTCTCCACACTGCTTTCCAGAGTGGCTGCACTAATTTGCAGTCCCACCAGCAATGTATGAGTGTACCTTTCTCCCCACATCCTCGCCAACACCTGTTGTTGCTTGTGTTCTTGATAATCGCCATTCTAATTGGGGTGAGATGGAATCTTAGGGTGGTTTTGATTTGCAATTCTCTTATTACTAGAGATGTTGAACGTTTTTCCATATGTTTGTTGATTGCTTGTAGATCTTCTTCTGTGAAGTGTCTATTCATTTCCTTAGCCCATTTGTCGATTGGATTATTTGCATTCATGGTTTAGAGTTTTTTGAGTTCTTTATAGATTCTGGAGATTAGTGCTCTATTTGAAGTATGATTGGCAAATATTTTCTCCCACTCTGTAGGCTCTTTCTTTGCATTGCTGATAGTTTCCTTTGCTGAGAGAAAGCTTTTTAGTTTGAATCTATCCCAGTTGTTGATTCTTGCTTTTATTTCTTGTGCTATGGGAGTCCTGTTGAGAAAGTCTGGTCCTAAGCCGACATGTTGAAGCTCTGGACCTACTTTTTCTTCTATAAGATGCAAGGTCTCTGGTCTGATTCCGAGGTCCTTAATCCATTTTGAGTTTAGTTTTGTGCATGGTGAGAGATATGGGTTTAGTTTCATTCTGTTGCATATGGATTTCCAATTCTCCCAGCACCATTTGTTGAAGAGGCTATCTTTTCTCCATTGCATATTTTTGGTCCCTTTGTCTAGTATGAGAGAATTATATTTATTTGGGTTTGTGTCCGTGTCCTCTATTCTGTACCACTGATCCACCTTTCTATTTTGGTACCAATACCATGCCGTTTTTGTTACTATTGCTTTGTAGTAGAGTTGAAGATCTGGTATTGCGATACCCCCTGCTTCACTCTTTCTGCCAAGGATTGCTTTAGCTATTCTGGGTTTCTTATTCTTCCAGATAAATTTCATAATTGCTTGCTCTATTTCTGTAAGGTACATCATTGGGATTTTCATTGGAATTGCATTGAATCTGTATAGCACTTTTGGTAGTATGGCCATTTTGACAATATTAATTCTTCCTATCCAAGAACATGGGAGATCTTTCCATCTTCTAAGGTTTTCTTTAATTTCTTTCTTTAGTGTTCTGTAGTTCTCATTGTAGAGGTCTTTCACCTCTTTTGTGAGATTGATTCCCAAGTATTTTATTTTTTTTGATGCTATTGTGAATGGGGTAGTTTTCCTAATTTCTCTTTCTGAAGATTCATCACTTATATATAAAAATGCATTGGATTTATGTGCATTGATCTTATATCCAGCTACTTTACTGAATTCACTTATGAGATCTAAAAGTTTTCTGGTGGAGTTTCCTGGTTCCTCTAAGTATATAATCATATCATCAGCAAATAGGGATAGTTTGAGTTCTTCTTTTCCTATTCGTATCCCTTTAATTTCTTTGGTCTGTCTAATTGCTCTGGCTAGAGTTTCTAGGACGATATTGAAAAGAAGTGGTGAAAGAGGGCATCCCTACCTTGTTCCAGTTTTTAGGAGAAATGCTTTCAGTTTTTCACCATTTAGAATGATATTAGCTATGGGCTTAGCATAGATGGCCTTTACAATGTTAAGGAATGTTCCCACTATCCCTATTTTTTCTAGTGTTTTGAGCATGAAGGGGTGCTGTATTTTATCAAATGCTTTCTCTGCATCTATTGAAATAATCATGTGATTCTTGACTTTAAGTCTATTGATATGGTGAATTACATTTATTGATTTCCTGATGTTGAACCAACCTTGCATCCCTGGGATGATCCACTTGATCATGGTGCACTATCTTTTTAATATGTTTTTGTATGCGATTTGCTAAAATTTTGTTGAGAATTTTTGCGTCGATATTCATTAAGGATATTGGTCTGAAATTTTCTTTCCTCGATGTGTCTCTGTCTGGTTTAGGGATCAGGGTAATATTGGCTTCATAGAATGAGTTTGGGAGGGTTCCCTCCTCTTCTATTTTATGGAATACTTTGAGAAGTATTGGAATGAGCTCTTCTTTAAAGGTTTTGTAGAACTCGGCTGAGAACCCATCTGGTCTTGGACTTTTCTTTGTTGGTAGGCTATTGATGACTTCTTCTATTTCATTACTTGAAATTGGTCTATTTAAATTGTGTATGTCCTCCTCGTTCAGTTTAGGCAATTCATATGTCTCTAGAAACCTGTTGATGTCTTCGAAATTTTCTATTTTGTTGGAGTATAGATTTTCAAAATAGCTTCTAATTATGTTTTGTATTTCAGTCATGTCTGTTGTGGTATTTCCTTGTTCATTGCAAATTTTAGTGATTTGGGTTTTCTCTCGTCTTCTCTTTGTTAGTGTGGCTAAAGGTTTATCAATTTTGTTTATTTTTTCGAAGAACCAACTATTTATTTTGTCAATTTTTTGTATTGTTTCTTTTGTTTCAATTTTGTTGATTTCAGCTCTGAGTTTAACTATTTCCTGTCTTCTACTACTTTTGGTGTTGCTCTGTTCTTCTTTTTCTAGGGCTTTGAGCTGTAGTGTTAGGTCGTTTATTTGTTGAGTTTTACTTCTTTTACTAAATGCGCTCCATGAAATAAATTTTCCTCTAAGTACTGCTTTCATAGTGTCCCAGAGATTTTGATATGATGTTTCTTTGTTCTCATTTACCTCTAAGAATTTTTTAATTTCCTTCCTAATATCTTCTGTTATCCATTCATCATCTAATAGCATATTGTTTAATCTCCAGGTGTTGGAGTATTTTCTGTTTTTTACTCTTTCATTTATTTCTAACTTCAATCCATTATGATCTGATAGAATACAAGATAGTGTCTCTATCTTCTTGTATTTGCTAACATTAGCTTTGTGGCATAATATATGGTCTATTTTAGAGAAGGATCCATGTGCTGCTGAGAAGAAAGTGTATTCGCTCTTGGTTGGATGGTATATTCTATAAATGTCTGTTAAGTCTAAATTATTGATTGTGTTATTGAGATCTATGGTTTCTTTGTTCAATTTTTGTTTGGAAGATCTGTCCAGTGGTGAGAGAGGTGTGTTAAAATCCCTAGTATTATTGTGTTATGGTCTATTTGGTTTCTAAAATTGAGAAGGATTTGTTTGACATACATGAATGAGCCACTGTTTGGGGCATAGATGTTTATGATTGTTTTATCTTGCTGATTTATGCTTCCCTTAAGCAGTATGAAATGTCCTTCTTTATCCCTTCTGACTAACTTTGGCTTGAAGTTTACATTATCTGAAATGAGGGTTGATACTCTAGTTTTTTTGCTGAGTCCATGTGCATGGTATGTTTTTCCCCGTCCTTTCACCTTTAGTCTATGGGTATCTCTTTCTATGAGGTGAGTCTCCTGCAGGCAACATATTGTTGGATCTTTCTTTTTAATCCAATCTGCCAGTCTATGTCTTTTGATTGATGAATTCAGGCCATTAACATTCAGGGTTATTATTGAGATAAGATTTGTATTCCCGGTCATTTGGTTCATTTTTAAAATTTTATTTATTTATTTATTTATTTATTTTTGGACACAGCTTGGTTCCTCCTTTATTTGACAGTTCCTTTAGGATAATTCCTCCCTTTGCTGATTTGCTTCTTTGTTTTTTATCTCTTCTTCATGGAATATTTTGCTGAGAATGTTCTGTAATGCTGGCTTTCTTTTTGTAAATTCTTTTAGCTTTTGGTTATCATGGAATGATTTTATTTCATCGTCAAATTTGAAGGTAAGTTTTGCTGGGTATAAGATTCTTGGTTGGCATCCATTTTCTTTCAGAGCTTGAAAAATGTTGTTCCAGGCCCTTCTAGCTTTTAGGGTCTGGATTGAAAAATCTGCTGATATCCGTATTGGTTTCCCCCTGAATGTAAATTGGTTCTTTTCTCTCACAGCCTTTAAAATTCTGTCTTTATTTTGTATGTTAGGTATTTTCATTATAATGTGCCTTGGTGTGGGTCTGTTGTAATTTTGTGTATTTGGAGTCCTATAAGCCTCTTGAACTTGATTTTCCATTTCAGTCTTCAGATTTGGAAAATTTTCTGATATTATTTCATTGAATAGATTGTTCATTCCTTTGGTTTGTTTCTCTAAGCCTTCCTCAATCCCAATAATTCTCAAATTTGGCCTTTTCATGATATCCCATAGTTCTTGCAGATTCTGTTCATGATTTCTTACCATCTTCTCTGTTTGTTCAACTTTGTTTTCAAGGTTAAATATTTTGTCTTCAATATCTGAGGTTCTGTCTTCCAGGTGTTCTATCCTATTGGTTATGCTTTCTATGGAGTTCTTAATTTGGTTTATTGTTTCCTTCATTTCAAGGATTTCTGTTTGTTTTTTTTTTCAATATCTCTAACTCTTTATTGAAATGATCTTTTGCTTCCTGTATTTGCTCTTTTAACTGTCGATTGGTGCTATCATTCAATGCCTGCATTTGCTCTTTCATCTCATCATTCAATGCCTGCATTTGCTCTTTCATCTCATTGTTTGCTTCTCTGATCATTTTAATTATGTACATTCTGAACTCCCTTTCTGTCATTTCTTCTGCCATGCTGTCATTGGATTTTATTGATGTAACATCTAGATTTGTTTGGGGCATTTTCTTCCCTTGTTTTCTCATATTGTTCAGGAATCAGTGGGTCATTAAGATATTGCAGATTTCCTCTATTGACTTATAATGTCCCTGAAGATTGCTAGTATATCCCCTCTTATCCTTCAGTAGCCTGAAGTCTTGGAGGAAGTTGATAATGCAGTGCTCCACAAGGAAGCTGCCTCTCTAGGGTTGGTGACCCTCAGGTGGGTTATATTCCCTGCTAGTGGGCAGAGGTGCCTCCACGTTGACCGATGGTCATCCAAAGGGGAATTAAGCTGCGGGCTGAGGCAAGGCCTGTTTGAGCCTATGTCTCTGGTTTTACCGTCCTTGTGGGAAAACCTCACCTGGCAGGGAAGACTCACCTGGTGGGGAGGTCTCGCTGGTCAGTTCCCCTCCTAGAGGTTCCCCTCAATCTATAACTACCCTGGGCTGGGCTGTCTTCCTCTGCAACGTTCCCAGGGGCCCGGACCTCCTGGGCCTGGGAGCCTCACCCTTCGCAGACGAGTCTCCTTAGGCTGCCTCTCCTCAGAGAATCTGCCCGCAGTCCTGGAAACTTCGCTCCGTCCCTAGGCATGTCTCTGTGCGGCTCTTCCACCAAGAAGCTGGTCCTGAGACCCTACTCTGCACTTAATCGCCTGGCTATGCGGCCCCTCCTCTGAGCTGCCACCTGGAGCCCCGTACAATAGCTCCGAGACCCAGAGACCTGCCACACACCTCTTCCTCCGGACAGCCGCCCGGTGTTCCAACACAGTCACTAGGAGTCCAAGCAACTCACTTCGCGTCTCCTCCTCCCGCCAACTGCCCGTAGCCCTAGGCAGTCACTCCAAGTCCAAGTGACCCGCCCTGTTCCTCCTCCTCCTCGGGGTAGCCCCCCAGGTGTTCAGGAGCGGTCGCTCGGAGACCAAGCGACCCACCACGCTCCTCCTCCAGGCAGGCCACCGGTGTTCAGGAGCGGTCGCTTTTAGTCCAATCAACTCACCACTCGCCTCCTCCTCTGGCAACCGCCGGTGGCTCTGATGCAGTCACTCCTAGACCAAGTGACCCGCAACGCTTCTCCTCTTCCTCCGGGCAACCCCCCGGTGTTCAGAAGCGATCGCTCTGAGTCTAAACAGCTCGCCACGCAGCTCCTCCTCTGGCAACCGCCTGTGGCTCTGATGCAGTCACTCCTAGACCAAGTGACCTGCTATGTTCCTCCTCTTCCTCCAGGCAACCCCCCGGTGTTCAGAAGTGATCGCTCTGAGTTCAAACAGCTCGCTATGCAACTCCTCCTCAGGCAGCCACCCGGAGCCCCAGTGGTTGCTCTGAGTCCAAGCGCTGTGCTGAGCCGCCTCCTCTACGATGATCCCAGTGGTCCGTGTTTACCGCTCCAGCCCTGCCAAATTTCTTTAGCACTCATTTTCCACTAAGATTCATTATACTTTAGGTAAAGCTAACCCAGCAATTCCTTATCTTAGTTTCTGTCTTTCAGATTGGGATAAAGGTTTGTAATTGGGAGGCAGACTTTTTCAATCATTTCAAGTATACCTGTGACTTTGGGGACATAGAATAAGATCCTCATTTCATATCGGATCAGTCCTTCTTTTTGTTTCACTTAGAACAAAGTACAAATAACAAATCTTAATTTAAATGCTAAAATTCATATGAATGAGAGAGAAGAGTTGTTCTATTGGTGTCAACTGTAGTTCTCGAATCATCCACAAATTTTTCGTGATTCCTAGGCCACTAACTTGGTTTCCTGGGCCACTTAAAAGGATAATCTTGAAGCACCTCCCAACAAAAAACTTTTATGTACCCACAGATTTTTTTTTTTTTTTGCCATAGTCTGTAGTAAAATGATGGGAACTTTTCACTCCTTAGATCTGCCTTTGTGTTTAGTTTCAGAAGAGGAGCTTGTTGTTGTATACAAGCAGAGAAAAGTTTGTATGGTGGTGCCGGCCTCCTAACAACTCATGAGGCTGAGGCAGAAGATTCCCAAGTTCAAGACCAGCCTCAACAAACTTAGAGAGGCCCCTCAGCTATATATCAAGACCTTGTCTCAAAATAAAAAATAACATAGGCTGGGGGTATGACTCAGTGGTAAAGTGCCCCTCGCTTTAATTTCCAGTACCAAATAAAATAAAAGTTTACTTTAAGCATAGGATGAAGTCTTTGCTTTGGGACTTCCTTAAACTTTGGTTGTAACGCAAAACAACATGTCTTTATGGCAGTGATGGTGGGAAGTGTTTGGTTTGTATTAAAGTGATCTTTGGATACATTAAAAAGAGTTAAGAAATAATCCAGGAGAATATGAAAGTCCTGCTGTTCAATGCAGTGATAACTTCTTATTGGGGTTGTGTTCTTCTCAGAATCCCATTTTAAGATGGATGATGGATTGGTCACTTTTCCAGATGAGGAGCGTAAGGCTAGTAAAGGTTCTGCAGAGCATTTTGCATGAGAAATGTGCAGGATAAAAGGAGGGTATAAAATAACAGCTTTGAAATATGCATAACTGAATTTATTTTCTATAGTTCCCCAACTTAGAACGTCTTCTTTCCCTTTCCTCTTGGTGTGGTACTTTTTTCCTCTGAAGTGAAAAGATCTTCCCAACTCATTCTATGAGGTTAGAATTAATGTGATGGCATATTCTGATAGATAATGCCAAAAAAGAAATCTAGAGACCAAGATTCTTCATGAGCATAGAAAGAAAGATTCTAAGTGACATGGTAGCAAATAAAATCTACATATGATACATTCTGATTAAGAAGAGATGAATTCTGGAATGCAAAGTTGGTTTCATATTTGAAGATCCAAAAAAGAAAATCCCTAAGATCATTCACTAGATGCAGAAAGGCCATCTAAAAAAATTTCAATATCCATTCATAATTAAGTAAACAAACAAACAAAAACCACAACAACCTCTAAAAAACCAGAATTTGAAACTTACTCAATTTTTTATCAGCATTTATGTAAACCCACAGTTAGACCAAATGCTAATCCAGGAACCACATAGAGACATCCACTCTCGCCACTGCTATTCAGCATCACACTGGAGAGTCAAGCCAGAGTGACAAAGGAAAGAAGGAAAGTTATCCAGATTGGAAAGGAAGAAGTAAAATTCTTACTTTTGCATTTCTACATGATTATACAGAAAATAAAATCATATGGCATCTATAAGAAACATAAATATTAAAGGGGATTTTCAAGGTTTTAGTACAATGACAAAAGTATTTGTATACACTAAACTATGCTCTCACAAGTTAAAAATTTTAAACATTATATGCAATAGATGATGAAAAATATGAAGTACTTAAGAATAAATCTTACAAAATACATGAAATACATGTGTACTAAAAAAGATACTGCTGAGAGAAATTAGGAAAGATTTAATGAAATGAAAAATGCATTATTTTCATGGATTAAAAGACTTGATATTGTTTAGATACTAGTCTTCTACAAATTGATCTATAGATTCAATGCAATACCAATCAAAATCTTGATAAAATGTTCAACATCTCTAGTAATAAGAGAAATGCAAATGAAAACCACCCTAAGATTCCATCTCACCCCAATTAGAATGGCGATTATCAAGAACACAAGCAACAACAGGTGTTGGCGAGGATGTGGGGAAAAAGGTACACTCATACATTGCTGGTGGGGTTGCAAATTAGTGCAGCCACTCTGGAAAGCAGTATGGAGATTCCTCAGAAAGCTTGGAATGGAAACACCATTTGACCCAGCTATCCCACTCCTTGGCCTATACCCAAAGGACTTAAAATCAGCATATTACAGAGATACAGCCACATCAATGTTCATTGCTGCTCAATTCGCCATAGCCAAATTGTAGAACCAACCTAGATGTCCTTCAATTGATGAATGGATAAAGAAACTGTGGCATATATATACAATGGAATATTACTCAGCCATAAAGAATGATAAAATTATGGCATTTGCAGGCAAATGGATGAACTTGGAGAATATCATGCTAAGTGAGATAAGCCAATCTCAAAAAACCAAAGGATGAATGATATCGCTGATAAGTGGATGATGACACATAATGGGGTGTGGGAGGGGTTAGTTTTAGGGTTAGAGTTAGGGTTAGGGAGGGGGGCAAGAATGGGGAAAGGAAGGTCTGTATAGAGGGAAAAGAGGGGTGGGAGGGGTGGGGGGAAGGGAAAAAATAACAGAATGAATCAACCAACATTACCCTATGTAAATTTATGATTATACAAATGATATGCCTTTACTCTAGGTACAAACAGAGAAACAACATGCATCCCATTTGTTTACAAAAAAAAAAATCTTGGTAGGTTTTATTTTGATAGAAATTGAGAAGTTAATTTTAATATTTATGAGGAAATGCCAAAGACTCAGGATAGCCAGAATAATGTTGAAAAAGAACACACTTGCTGGGTTAACTTTTTATGAATTTGAGATTTATAAAACAGCAATTAAGAGAGGGTGGTGTTGTCATCGAGACAACAGAACGGTGGAACGGATCAGAGAATATATGCACAAGTGAATTTTGACAAAGATGTAAAGGCAACTCAGTGTCAAAAATATATTTTTGTCAACAAATGGTGCTAGAAAAATAGGATGTTTATATAAAAATAAACTCTGATTCATACCTATCACCTTACACAATTCACAACTCAAAATAGATAATACAATGAAAGGTAAATTTAAAATAGAAAACTTCTGGAAGAAAACAAAATTTTTTTGTGTGCGACTAAGAGAAGTCTTTTTAGATGACAAGGAATAAAAAAGAACAAATTACAATTTGCAATTCATTAAATACTAAGAATTTCACTAAGAACTAAGAATAGAATAACCAGTCACAGAGAGGGAGAATATCTTTTCTGAACTTTTTTTTCTGTTAGAAAATTGTATCTCGTATAATAAAGAACTCTAAAACTTCAATCAGAAGAGAGAAACAACCCAATAAAAATTGGGCAAAAATTCTGAAGAGACAGTTCACCAAAGAATATTATGGATGCTATGGGAGCATATGAAAAAATGTTCAACATTGGACATTAGGGATCTGGAGTTAAGGGCACCACCAGGGCAGTCACATACCCATAAGAATGGCTCAAAGTCAAAAGTTGACCCCAATTAGTGTAGACAAAGATGTAGAGAAACTAGAACTCTCATGCATGCTGGTGGGCATGTAAAATGGTAAAACCATGTTGGAAAAGAGTTTGGTGGTTTCTTAAAACATTAAAGTACATACCTATTATGTGACACAGATGTTCCACTTGTACCATTTACTCAAGAGAAATGAAAACATTCCATAACTTGTACATGAATATACACAGCAGTCTTATATGGAAACAACCCAAATATATGTGAATACATGCATAGATAAGTGCATTTTGTTATATCCATACAATGGAATTCCACAGAAAAGAGAAATAATGAACAACTAATGTCAAAGCATGATGGATTACAAAGTAATTCTGTTGACTGAAAACCAAGATGCAAAATTAGTGCACACTATATGATCCATTTATGTAAAAGGGAAATGCAAATAATTTCATAATGCATGTTAGTCAACTTTTCATTGCTGTGACCAAAAGACCTGACAAGAACAACTTGGAGGAGGGAAAGTTTAATTTGGCTCATAGTTTCAGAGATTCAATTCTTGGTCAGCTGACTCCATAGCTCCGGGCTCCAGGTGAGGCAGAAAATCATGGCAGAAGGGTGTGGTAGAGGAAAGTCACAGGACATGGCAACCAGGAAGCAGAGAGCTCTGCTCACCAGAGACAAAATATAAAACTCAAAGCTATGCCCTCAGTGACCTCCATCCACCCCCCACCATCCAGTACAAATTATTAATATATGAAATTAATTATTGGAATTAATATTGGAATATATGAAATTAATATATGGAATTAATATATGAAATGAACTAATACACTGATTAGGTTACAGTCCTCATAATCTAGCATCACCTCTGAACATTCCTTCATTATCTCACACATGAGCTTTTGGAAACGCCCCCTACTGAAATCATAACAGTGACAGAAAACAGATGGGTGATTTCTTGGGTACAGAGTAGGAAAAAAGAGATGGAGAGGGGCAGACAGGTTTACAAAGGGGATGAAGGCAACTTTGGGTAATGGATGTATTTATTGTGTTGATTATGATAATGATTTTACAGGTGTTAAGATACTTGATTTTACATTTTAAATATATTATTTTTATTTCATGTTAATTATGTCACTGAAGCTGAGCAGAGAAAGTGTGTGTGTGTGTGTGTGTGTGTGTGTGTGTGTGTGAGTGTGAGTGAGAGAGAGAGAGAGAGAGACTGACCAATCCTAGGAAATTATATTGCAGTAAGAGGTTGATAATTTTAAGTGGCTTCCATATTCCTTTTCTCTCTCCTTCCTTCACTTCCTTCATTCTTTCTTCCACTGTGAAGTTTAAAATTTTATTTTATCTTAAGAATTATCAAGGACGATGATTTCTGAAAATCCCTCAAAGATGGAAGGTGACACCTTAGCATCTGAAATTGTAGGAAAAAAGGAAACAAAATAAACAGATCGACCACATTGCAATAGAAAAGCACAGACCTTTAGGAATGAGAGAACAGACGAGAGAAGCTTGACAGGAAAAACATGCAGCACTGCCGAAGGGCTCCTCTGCCTGGGGATGTCTAATTTCAATGTTAACCTATTTGTGTTTCTGTTGCTGTGACATAAAACTTCTCTGGAAAGGTAGAAAGGCTATATGGGTCAATCTTAGGGCAGAGGTAAAGGAGCAGCTGCCCAATGCAAGGCAGAGAAGAATTTGTTATAGGCCAGTATTCTCAGGAAGCAATTATAACTAGAGGCGTCCCAGCAATTTTAAGAAGGTAATTGATTATCCACCAGAAATGAAATTGGCACTCAGATCATATCTGGATGGGATTTTTTCCCTATATTTTGATCACTTTGTGTCAGTGGAATCAGGATTAGGAATTCAGGGATGAATAAGATATGGTGTCATTCTCTTATAACATTCAGATTACATTTAGGAAGATCACAATATGTTGTGATAAGTAGGATAACAGTGATAATACCTGAAGGTAGTTAATGCACTTCTTCCATAATTTCTGCATAGAGATGATCTGGTGGTAGTGTTGGCAACAATGTGTGAGGCCTTGAAGCTGATATGTACATACATATATTTGCGTGTATACGTTTTTATTTATAAAACTTTATATAAGAAATACATAAAATTTAGAAATATACAATTAAAAATAATAGGATAAAATGTCCATTGTCTGTATCAGATAATGTCAGTATTAATAGAGATTATTTAGGGTGCTGAAATTCTGCGCCTCCCCATAATTCTGGTACCTCTGTGTTTGAGGAGGGAGAGATGATATTTAGGTTGGCTTCCTGTAATAGACAGTTTTCCATTACTGTAACAAATTCCAGAGGCAACTTATAAAGAAAAAAGGTTTATTTTGACTCACAATTTGGGGGGTTTCATTCCATGGTCAGTGACTTCATTGCTTTTGGGTCTGTGGAGATGCAGCACATCAGGGAAGGGAGTATGTGGCAGAGCAAAAGCCTCACATCAGGGAAGTGAAAGAGAGAAAAGTCACTGGAGTCCCAAAATCCTGTTTTAGGGCATGCCCCAAAGACCTAAAGACCTTCAACTAGGCTCCACCTCTTAAAGTTTTTGCTACTTCCCAATAGTGCCATGGACCTGGTGCCAATGCCTTTAACACAAGGGTCTTGGGTGGACATTCCAGATTTAAACTGTAGAACTTCCTGAATTCCCCACCCAGAAGTTGACCTTGCAGGATGAGGCAGCTCACGAGACAGACAGCATGGAGCAGAGTTTTCTGTACCTAGTCCATAGCAAATGCAAAAATAATCCACCAGTGTGAGTTACTGTTTGAGGAATAGCAAGTTTCTGCTTGCAAAGTAGGATTTCGGATGTCATGACAAGAGCCAGGTAATCACTTGACTTTTCTTCCTAGCTCTAGTGGCAAAATGGAAATTATATGAATTTAGGGCAATGTTACAATTTTACCTTTGCCCTCTCCATATGAATTGGTCATTCAATCTCAGTTTTTTCATTTCCAATATTAGAAAAAATAACATTTTCTTGGAAAAAAAACCTTACAGGATTATAAACTTCATGTGTGTGTGTTTGTAAAATACATACTATGTGTTATCTCATAATAGGCATGCAATCATTTATTTTTCTTGTTGTTTACCCCAGGACTCAAATTATTCTCTGAGATCAGAGTTTTATATTTAAGGCATGGTCAGGGGAGTTTCCAGAAAGGGCTATTATTCAAATTTAACAAATTTTTCAGTTAAATTTTTACTGAGTTGCATGTAACTCTGCCCTAGACACTTGGCAGCATGCACCAAAGATTTCAAACATATTTAAGGAGTCCTTGAGTTGGAAAAGAACAAACTAACCCCCTTGAAGCTACTAGACAACAAAATCATATTATTAAATATGGGCATGTGTTGTATAGGCAAGAGATGACATAGGACCCTGATGTTCTCAGCATCCTGTTGTCTTTCCTTAATACATGGCAGAATGCTTTAAGTAGTTAAATACAACAAAGTACTAAGTGTCCCCTAGTGGCCAGAAAGAGTTAATACTATATATACCCCTAGTGGAACAAGAAAGGAGATAACTTACTTCACTTTATTTCCTGCCAGGAAGTCTTCTTTTGAACTAATAAGACTCTCCTATTGTATAGCAATTTATTCTTCAATAATAGGCCACTTAAATATTTCCTCAAGTGTTATTAATTATACTGACCCACTCACGCTGTTGCCCAATGTACTCCTAAACCTACATTTCTCATGATTTAATGATTTATACAGATTTTACATTTACTCATCAGGTTTCCTATATTAAGATATGAACCTATTGAAAGAAGTAAATGGGTTAGTGCTATCTAGGGAACCATGAATTACAGTTTTCCCAGGGTAAAGATAGTTTTGATTCATGCTTATTTTCCCACTGCAATTTTTGTTCTCACTCCTTTTTATGATCATAGTTGTTCTGGTCTTGATTATAAATTATATGGTCATCTTTATACTTCCTTCCCCTTCCCCACCAATGGACATCCCAGATAAACTGATGTAAATCAGTTGAACATGAAGGTCAATCTGCATGTGTTCTTCATCTCTACAATAATCACCAGAGCTTATTGGCTGCTCCAGCTGGCTGGGAAGTAATTCTCTTTTCTCTTTAAAACTAAAGTTGCAATTTCACTTAGAGAAGAGGACCCCTGACTGTTGGGTGCATGCTATTGAGCTTCCTTCTCTGGGTTTCTTCCAGGCTCTCATATTTTCTACGGTCACCTCGAAGCCAAATCCAACGCCACACTGTGTTGGTTTGGCAAAACGTTCAGCTCTTGAACCAAATACATGCATCAAATAACCAGTTTAAGACCAATCCTACTATGCAGGACACGGTGGATCAATTAATGTGTTAACAGGTGAGAAAATGATAATCTAGACACAAAAATTGAACCAGAACAAAAGAAAATTGTGAATGCTTTCAAGATACAGCACAGAAATATCCACAATGGCCCAAATGTCATCTTTTATCATAGCCAGAACAATATGGACACCTGTAAAACTCAGCCAAGTGAGACTTTTAAACTCGAAGTTATGCTTGATGTGTCAGAACTAAATTGGTACATTTATAGACTAGTTGTGTGAATGCCACACAGAAGAATTGTTTTGGAATCTAGCAATGGACTTGTGAATGCCTTGTTAAAATGAAGTACACTTTTGTGGCTCGGAACAGATCTCTTAAGAAATTATGTCCTTTTCCTTAAGACTTGTTTCAAATGATAGAAGAAATTCAGCAACTAAAATAATATTTTAGTGGGTGGTTCAATTCAAAGTGCCAAAATAAAATTATTTCAAATAAAGAAGCATACACATTTACACTCAATCACAAAGAAACTGCTTTGTGGTTTTGATGAAGAAACAAAATATTACTTTTAAGGTCAATAACATGTTTCCTTTGTTATTTGCCCTCTTCCCTTTTCATTATTTTCCCCCTTTTCCACATTTTTACTCACATATTACTTATAAATATTTCACAGGTGAATGGGATTATGAATTTATAATTCTAGGAGATACACATGGATTCTGTAAATTATTTCATTCCTTTCTATGCACTTTATAATTTAATACTTATAGACCTTAAAAACAAGAACCTGCCAAATAGTCACTGTAATATAATTAAGAGATTAAAAGTTGTATTCAGAATAATAAGAACTGGGGCATTTCAGTATCTGCTTGGTGATAAATACCAATGGTATAATTCTGGATTCATTACATAATACTGGTTTCTATCTACAAAGAAGTTTCCTGGGAAGGTCTGAATGGGGAACATGTTGAGTTGATTTTGATCAGATAAGGTGACAAAGATCTTCAGTGAAACTATAAGCAGCAATTCAGCTAAAGAACCTCAAAGACAAGTTCGGAGGTTATTATTGTTGGTCAAATTGGTATATATTGACCTAGAATATATACTCATTCTTTCATGAGACAATTTAGTTCTTCCTCTTCAGCCAGGGATAGAGCATACTTAATATTGGGTATACAGATCTGAATGTGGATCTTAAATATAGTTCGATGTTCAATGAAATAAAATGCTATACATTCCTCTATGTATCCTGACCAGGATTACAAACTTGGAATGACCAAAATATTGTAATAGTTGCCTCTTTATGCTGGCTACTAAAAAACTTAAGACCTAACTTGTAGTCATTACTTACAAATATAAGATTTCATGGGTGTATTTTGTACTGACTTCACTTCTTGGTGCATTTAATTCCTTACTATTTCTTTCTTCCACCTAGCTTTCAATCTGTTTCAATTTGTATTTTCTTATTACAATGTATTAATTTTTGTAAGTCATATGTGGAGACATAATTTTATCTAAAAATCCCCAGCATTATGTATGTTCTGTAAATGCTATCTCATGACATCTAGTTGTCTAGAGTTTAATTCCCTCAGAGTGGACAAGAAACAAGGATCAACTAATAGGGTAACATACAGTTGATGATTTCTAGAGAGTGGGTAAATCTCCCATCACTTTACAAATTGTTGTCTTCCTGCCAAAACGCCAGAATGTTTTACATAATCCATCTTACCATTGTAAAATAAAGCAAAGCAAGAAAATAGACCCTTTTCTAAAGTTTTATCTAGTAAGATTTGTGCAGGAGCAAATTAATAACAGAAATAATTTCAGCTATGGAAATACATTTAGAGTTTGCCCGTTGTAGGCAGTGGGCAGAGGGAAAGTCTTCAGCAACTACTTTGAAAACTCTGATTCAAGGGAAAATCCATTTTGGGTCTGTCATGGATCAGGACAGAATAAAAATGGGATACAGAAGACGACGAATGAATAAGATTATGGGACCCCAAGAAGAGAGAGGATCCAGGCAGACCTAGGTTGAGATACTGTTTAATTATTCTCATGATGCAGGAGAACTGGGTACCAAAAATTCATCCTTGCCATCTATCTT